>NC_090299.1:150087601-151467601 GCF_039906515.1 Pseudorca crassidens
TCTTTCAATGTGGAAGTAAAACAAATTGATGTCTTTATAAGCAATCTTTGTTAAAACTTGAACAGTTCTAAAAACCTGAAATGTAATAAAAATTTGTTATTGATAACTTAAGTATTGGACATATTTTTATAGAATTCTCATAGTTCATTTTGACCAATATATGTCACCTGTTTTTTGTAAACAGTATTAAAAACACATATGCTCTTTGAAGTTCTCTTTCAACACATTTTATATTCATTCATTTTCTTAAGCACCATAATTATCTCAAGGATATGGCCTCTTTGCTATCTTTGACATTATTCCAGGCATTTCTGAAAACATCATCGTTTGTCATTTAAACAATATTTTCAGCCCATGTTAGTTTCTTCCTCCAACATCTGAATAATTCGCTAGATAGGAGGTCTAATTCCTTTAATGAAGGTAGTTTATGGTAACACAATCATCACAGGCTGTGTCATCCCTTATGGTTATCAGTTCCATGAAGGGTTATAACTCATGTAACTTGGGTTATTTCAGAGACTAAGCAGGAAAACTTGAAAACCAAGAGCTTGACAATATTTTCAGTATAACTGTAGCCTCATTTATTTTCTTAAATTGCTCTCTAAAGATTTTTTCAAATACTTCACATCTGCTTTGCATCCGAACTATCACTTATATTTTACTCTCATTGCTATGTTGTTAATTTTTTTCCATGGCCAGAGGAAATAGAGTATTTGAAAATACTTTTTACATGTAAATGATTTTTTAAATGCCTATCTTGGATTATATAGCCTGTTGGAAGTTTCATCCAATTATATAACATTGTGGTAATAAACTTATACACCAGACTAGAGGTCACAAAATCCTATCACTTACAGGATGCTGCACTTAAAAATAGGGTTATTCACAGAAAACATTGGAGATATTTGACCTAAGAAAAAACACAAATTATGAGTAAAGCCAGGATCAACATTCAAAATGCCATAGATCATGCACCACCTTATCTAAATAATTATTTATTTATTTGTTTATTTAACTTATTTTCATTAAACTTTTTTTATTCTTGTACATTTTTAAGGGTTACTTTCCATTTACAGTTATTACAAAATATTGGCTATGTTCTCCCTGTTGTACAATACACCCTTGAGCCTATCTTACACCCAATGGTTTTTACTCCCTACTCTCCCACCCCTATATTGCCCCTCCTCCCCTCCACCGTGGTGAACACCAGTTTGTTCCCTATATCTGTGAGTTGGCTGCTTTTTTCTTATATTCACTAATTTGTTGTGTTTTTTAGATTTCACATGTAAGTGATATCACACAGTATTTGAATTTCCTGTCTGACATTTCACTTAGCATAATGCCCTCCAAGTCCATCCATGTTGCTGAAATGGCAGTGTTTTGTTCTTTTTAATGGCTGAGTAGTATTCCACTGTGCATACTTTACTTTCAGTGTAAGTATACTTTGCTTACTTTTGCTCCTTTTTAGGGTTTGCTGAAGATGGTGGTATATAGACTGAATTAGCAAGGGCTGCTGAGGTTTATTTGGGTTTATCAATTATAGAACAGGCTCCTCTAGAGGGGTGTGAAGCACCAAGTCCTTTGAGTTTTAAGCTGTTGCTAGTAGTACTCTGGCAGATAATCTGCTTCCTATGATTGTTTGGGTTTACGGCTAAGCATAGTGGGGTATCTAATCCCAGTTTGGGTCTTAGCTATCATGTAGTTAGGGTATGTTAAAGTCTCTTTCGTAGTCTATTTTTACTTTAATTATTGGCTTTTTACAGCTTAATCAAGATTTAACTTTATTTTGTATTATTCTTTAACACGCTTTACGCCATAATTCTATTAATTTGGGTCATTCGTATGACCGTGGTGGCTGGCACAAAATTTACCAACCTTAATTCATATGGTTTAGTCGAACTTTCGTTTATGGCTTAATTCTCATCACTGCTGTCTCCCGTGGGGGAGTGGTTGAGCAAGGTGTTGTGAGCTACTGGTATAGTGTGCTTGATACCTGCTCCTTTTAATCTTAGTGACTTAGAGGGCATTCTCACTGGAGGGCAGATACTTGCATGTGTAATTCTATTAAAAACTAACAGAAAGGCTGGGACCAAACCTGTGTGTTTATGGGGCTAGTAAGCTCATCTAGGCATTTTCAGTGCCTTGCTTTAGAGGTTGTTTAAGCTATATCCACTTGTTATACATAGGTGGTGTTTGTATGGCTGTGTTGTGAGGCTTGTGTCAGGTTTAGTATTAAATTTTTGATAAAATGGCTGATGAATCTAGGGAGATGTCTGTCTGTATGGGTGGTGCATATCTAAGTAGATTATTGGTACGATGGGGGCGTTCTGAGGCTGATTTGTTTTGATGGGTATATTGTTTTAGATGGGGTTGGGGGAGAGTGGAATGCTATGTCTATTGCACATATGTACATGTATAATATCGTTATATCCTGTGACCACTGACTGAATTGCACACCATGGATTGTTGATGCTGCTAAATAATCTTCAATTAAAGTCCAGCTACAATTTGCTTGACTGTGTTAAGACCCTTTAAGGTCATAGCTGAGTCCAAGCATCCTCCCTAAAAATTAAAAAATACCAAATGTATGAAATCGCAGTTATGTGTGAGCATGGGCTGATAAGTCATCGAGATGTCTTATTTAAGGGGAAAGAGTGGGCGATTTTAGGTGTGATGGCCCTGAAGTAAGAACCAGATGACTGATAAAGTTCATCAATAGAAACCCCCAAAAGTTATGGGCCCGGAGAGAGAAGAGGGGCACCTGCCAAGCGGGTTGATGGTTTCACGAGGCCTGGTGATTAAGCTTGTGATCTAATGGACTGGATCTGCATGTTGACTGGAATTGATTTGACTTAATGCACTGTGTATGATTAATAACCTGTGTGTACTATGCAATGCTAATAAATATAATGTACATGCTTATAAGCATGGGGTAAATCATGTAATGTACGATTATACATATAATGTAATATGTATGTATAAGATGTATGTACTCATTAATGTGGTGGTGCAAATATGCACAATGTACATAGTAGTATGTGACAAAATGGACTGTTTTAATACTGACATAGTACTTAATAATTTTGTAAATGTCTTATAATTTCAGGGGATAGTTTAAGTAGAATTTCAGCTTTGGGTGTTGGCATTGAAGTTTAGGGCTTCTTCCTTGAGTCTTAGGGAGGTGTGTTGTTCTCCTTTTCTGGTTTACAAGACCAGGGAAATGTGTTATACTACAAACACTCTTCATTTCAGGAAATTGTTTTCAATGATGCTAGTTACTGGCATTAGCACTAAAATTAAAAGAAAGTATAAAATAGATGCAAGTTGTCTGATAATGATGAAGGGGTGTTCTACGAGTTGTCCTCCAACCCATGTTAGTGTTAATAGATCTGCCGTTAGCCCTCAAAACAAGAACTGGCTGAGAGGTCGGAATATTATGCTTCGCTCTTTGGGTGTGTGGAGTATTGGGATGAATGCTAGAATCAGTATTGAGAATAATAGGGCTAAGACTCCTTCTAGTTTGTTGGGGATTGATCTTAGAATTGCATATATGAATAGAAAAGGTCACTCTGGTTTGATGTGTGGTGGTGTGTTAAGTGGGTTTGCCGGGGTGTAGCTGTAGGAATCACCTAGCAAGTTGGGTGAAAATAAGACTAGTATTAGTGAGGCTAGGATTAGTAGTAGGGCACCTAGGATATCTTTGATTGTGTAATAGGGATGGAATGGAATTTTGTCTGTGTCAGATGGGATTCCTGTGGGGTTGTTGGATCCTGTTTCGTGGAGGAATAGTAGGTAGACAGCTGCTAGTGCTGTATTGATGAAAGGGAAAATGAAGTGAAAAGCGAAGAATCGTGTGAGTGTTGCTTTGTCTATGGAAAAGCCACCTCAGATCCATTCAACAAGAGTGGTTCTGATGTATGGGATTGATGAGAGGAGGTTTGTAATAACTGTTGCTCCGCAGAATGATATTTTTCCTCATGGTAGTGCATAGCCTATAAATGCAGTAGCTATAACTGTAAGAGTAGAATAATTCCAATGTTTCATGTTTCTTGAAAGGCATAGGATCCATAAGGTAGGCCACGTCCTACGTGAATGTAAAGGCAGATAAAGAACATGGAAGCTCCGTTTGCATGCATGTATCAAACGATTCATCCGTAGTTGATGTCTCGACAGATGTGTACTACTGATGAGAAGGCAGTTGTGTCTGGTGTGTAGTGTATTGCTAGTATTAGGCCTGTTAGGATTTGTAGGATCAGGCAGATGCCTAGTAAAGAGCCAAAGTTATCATGATGAGATGTTTGATGGGGTTGGGAGGTCGATAAATGTGTTGTTGATGATTTTTATCAGTGGGTGAGTTTTTCGGATGTTGGTCATTGATGTTCTTATAGTTGAATGACAATGATGATTTTTCATGTCATTGGTCATGGTTGGAATCCATGTGAGAATAATGATGACATGTATTTTTTTAAGTATTATTTTTGTGATCAGTTTTGTGGGGGCTTCTTATATATATATATATATATAGAGAGAGAGAGAGAGAGAGAGAGAGAGAGAGATTTATACATCTATATGTATATCTATCCCTCTCTATATATACATACACACATCAGTCTTCTTTATCCATTCATCTGTTGAGGACATTTAGGGTGCTTGCATATCTTGGCAACTGTAAATAATGCTGCAATGAACATCGAGGTGCGTGTATCTTTTCAAATTAGTGTTTTTGGTTGTTTTGGATATATACCCAGGAGTGGAATTGCTGTGTGTTCTATGTTTCATAGTTCTATGTGTTCTATGTGTTCTATGTGTTCATAGTTCTATGTTTAGTTTTTTGAGAAGCCTCCATACTATTTTCCACAGTGGCTGCACCAATTTACATTCCCAGTAACAGTGTACACGTGTTCCTTTTTCTTCACATCCTTGCCAACATTTGTTATTTGTGTTCTTTTTGATGATGGCCATTCTGCCAAGTGTGGGGTGATATCTCATTGTGGTTTTGATTTGCATTTCCCTGATGATTAATGATGTTGTGCATCTTTTCATGTCCCTGTTGACCATCCACATTTCCTCTTTGGAAAACTGTCTATTCAGTTCTTCTGCCAATCTTTTTTTTTTTTTTTTTTTTTTTGCGGTACGCGGGCCTCTCTCTGTTGTGGCCTCTCCCGTTGCGGAGCACAGGCTATGGATGCGCAGGCTCAGCGGCCATGGCTCACGGGCCTAGCCGCTCTGCGGCATGTGGCATCTTCCCGGACCGGGGCACGAACCCGTGTCCCCTGCATCGGCAGGTGGACTCTCAACCACTGCACCACCAGGGAAGCCCAGGTCCCAATTTTTTATTTTTACTTTTATTTTCCTTGCCTGAGGAGGCATATCCAAAATAATATTGCTAAGACCGATGTCAAAGAGTGTACTGCCTATGTTTTCTCCTAGGAGTTTTATGATTTCAGGTCTTACATTTAAGTGTTTAAGCCATTTTGAATTTACTGTTGTATATGGTGTGAGGAAATAGTCCAGTTTGATTCTTTTATATATAGCTGTCCAGTGTTCCAACACAATTTATCAAAGAGACTGCCTTTTCCTCATTGTATATTCCTCCCTCCTTTGTCATAAATTAGTTTGCAGTCTAAGTGTGGTTCATTTCTGGACTCACTATTCTGTTCCATTGATCTATGTGTCTGTTTTTGTGCCAGTATCATACTGTTTTGACTACTGTAGCTCTGTAGTATAGTCTGAAGTTAGAAAAACGTGACACCTCAAGTTTTTGGTCTTCTTTCTCAATATTGTTCTGGCTACTCAGGCTTTTTTTGTTCCCATACCTATTTTAGAATTCTTCATTCTAGTTCTGTGAAAATTTCCTTTGGAAGTTTGATAGGACATGCTTTGAATGTGTAGATTGCCTTAGGGATTAAGAACATTTGAACAATATTAATTCTTCCAATCTATGAGCTTAGTATATCTTTCCATTTATTTGTGTCATCTTCAATTTATTTTACCAATATGGTAGTAGTTTTATGAATTCAAGTGTTTTACCTCCTTGGTTGGATTTATCCCTATGTAATTTATCTTTTTTGATGCAATTGTAAATGGAATTGTTTTCTTAATTTCTTTTTGGTAACATTGTTGGTGTATGGAAATGAACAGATTTCTGTACATTAATGTTGTATCCTGCAACTTTAGTGAATTTATGTATTAGTTCTAATAGTATTTTGCTGGTGCCATAGGAATTTTCTATACATAGTTTCATGTCATCTGTAAAGAGACATGGTTTTACATCTGTCTTTTCAAATTGGGTTCCCTTTATTTCTTTTCCTTGACTGATTTCTGTTGCTAAGACTTCCAGTCCTGTGCTGAATAAAAGTGAGGAGAGTGGGCATCCTTGTCTTGTTTCTGATATTAGAGGAAATTCCATCAGCTTTTCATCATTGAGTATGATATTAGCTGTAGGTTTGACATATGTGGCCTTTATTAAGTTGAGGTATAATTCCTCTATACTCACTTTGCTGAGAGTTTTTATCATAAATGTATGTTGAATTTTGTCAAAAGCTTTCTCTGCAACTGTTGACATGATCATACGATTTTTGTTCTTAAATTTGCTAATATGGTATATCATGTTTTTTGATTTGCAAATATTTACATCCCTGTGATAACTCATACTTGCTCATGTTGTATGACCCTTTTAATGTAGTATTGAATTAAGTTTGCTGATATTTTGTTGAGGATTTTTGCATCTATGTTTATCAATGATGTTGGCCTATTTTTTTTTTATGGTGTCTTTGTCTTTTTTTAGTATCATGATGATGTTCGCCTCATAAAATGAGTTTGGAAGTGTTCCCTCCTCTTGAACTTTTTGGAATACTTTGGGAAAGACAGATGTTAACTTTTCTTTAAGTATTTTGTAGTATTAACTTATTAAGCCATCAGATCCTAGGCTTTTGTTTGTTGGGATATTTTTTATTATTGATTTCACTTTATTACTGGTAATCTGTACATGTTTTCTATTTCTTCTTGATTCATTCTTCATTGTATTTTTCTAGGAATTTATCCGTTTCTTCTAGGCTATCTACTTTTTGGTGTATAATTGTTCACAGAAATCACTTATAATCCTTTAGATTTCTGTGTGTTTAACTTCTTTTCATTTGATTTTATTGATTTGGGCCATCTGTCTTTTTTTCTGGGTAAGTCTGGCTAAAGGCTTATAAATTTTGTTTTTGTTTTTTTGTAACAGTTGTTAGTTTCATTGATAGACTATTTTTTCTCTATTTCATTTATTTCTGCTCTGATATTTATTATCTTTTTCCTTCTACTACCTTTGGGCTTTGTTCTTTTTATAGTTCCTTTAGCTGTAAGGTTAGATTTTTTACTTAAGATTTTTTTTGTTGTTTCCTGAGGTAGGCTTGTGTCACTATATACTTCCCTCTTAGAACTATTTTTGCTGCATCCCATAGATTTTGGCTCATTATGTTTCCATTTTCATTTGTCTCTGGTTATTTTTTAAATGTTTCCTTTGATTTCTTCTTGACCCACTGGTTGTTTATTAGCATATGGTTAACCCTCTCTGTGTTTGCCTTTTCTGCAGTTTTTTTTCCTTTAATTGATTTCTAGTCTCATACCATTGTGGTCAGATTAGATGCTTGATATGATTTCAGTCTTTTTAAGTTTACCAAGACGTGTATTGTGGCCCAGGATGTGATCTATCCTGGACAGTGTTTCATGTGCACTTGAAAAGAATGTGTATTCTTCTGTTGGGGGGTATAATGTCCTGTATGTATTTATTTAGTACATTTTGTATAATGTGTGCTTAAGGCCAGTTATTCCTTATTGATTTTTGGTCTAGTTGATCTGTCCATTGATGTAAGTAGAGTGTTAAAAGTCCCTTATTATTATTCTGTTACTGTCAATTTCTCATTATATGATTGTTAAGTTTTGCTTTATGTAATTAGGTGTTCCTATTTTGGGTGCATTTATACTTATGTTATATTCTCTTGTTGGATTAGTCCCTTTATCATTATGTAATGTCCATCTTTTTTCCTTATTAAAGTCTTTGTTTTAAATTCTGTTTTGTCTAATATAAATATTGTTTCCCCAGCTTTCTTTTCATTTCCATTTGTACAGAATATCATTTTCCATCCTATCACTTTCAGTCTGTGTGTCTTTAGAGCTGAAGGGAGTCTCCTGTAGGCAGCATAAATATGAGTCTTGTTTTTGTTTTAATTCCTTCAGCCACTCTGTGTACTTTGATTGGAGCATTAAAATTGTGGTCTTTTTATTCCACTTAGGAAGGTCCCGTTAACATTTCTTGTAAGTCCAGTTGAGTGGCACTGAACTCTTAGCTTCTGCTTGTCTGTAAAACTCTTTATCTCTCTGTCAAATCTGAATGATAGCCTTGCCACATACAGTATTCCTGGTTGAAGGTTTTTTCTTTCATCATTTTGGCTATGTTATTAAAATCCCTTGTGGCCTGCAAATTTTCTGCAAAGTCAGAGAGTTCCCTTTTAAGTATGTAGTTGAATTTCTCTTGCTACTTTTAATATTCTCTCTTTCTTTATAATTTCTGACATTTAAATTATAATGTGTCTTGTTGTGGTCCTCTTTGTGTTCATCTTCTTTGGGACTCTCTGTGCTTCCTGAAACTGATGTCTGTTTCCTTCCCCAGGTTAAGGAAGTTTTTATTTATTATTTTTTCAAATAAATTCTCTCCCGTTTTCTTCTTTTCTCTTCTACTTCTGGGACCCCGATAATGCAAATGTTAGCCTGTTTGATGTCATCACAGAGGTCTCTTAAGCTATCCTCATTTTTTAAAGTTATTTTTTCTCCTTCTGTTCAGTTTGGGTGATATCTACTAATTTATCTTCCAGTTTACTGATCCATTCCTCTGTACCATCTTGTCTACTGTTGATTTCTTCTAGTGTATTTTTTAAATTTATGATACTCTCTTCTTCAGCTCTATTTGGTTTTTCATTATATTTTTAAAAGCTTTATTAAAATTCTCCTGTGTTCATCCATTCTTCTGCCAAGTTTGTTAAGCAACTTTATGGTCACTTGCTTGAACTCTTTATCAGGTAGGGTGCTTATCTCTTCTTTGTTTATTTATTTTTTCTGCAGTCTTGTCTTATTCCTTCATTTGGAGAATATTCCTCTTTCTTCTTATTTTTCCTAACTCATTATGTTTGCTTCTATGTATCAGATAGGTTGGTTATGTTTCCCAATCAATCGTAGTGAAGTAACCTTGTTTTGGATATGTCCTTTGGGGCATAGCAACACTCTCCCCTCTGATCCTGAGAGCTATATGCTCTAGGGGTGCCCTTCACTGGACTGTGTGGGCCATTCTGTTGTGGTGGGGCTGAGGAAGGTGAGCATATTGGTCTGGTTGACTTTCAGCCCTGCCGTCTTTGGTGGCTGCCAGCCCATTGGTGGATGGGGCCTAGTCCTGGCATGGTCGGCTGTGTAGCGTAGGGAGTCCCAGAGCTGGTGCTGGCCACTGGTGGGCATGGCTGGGTCCTAGCATGGCTGGCAGCAGGGTCCTTGAGGTCCCTAGGCTGATACAGATCACTGTTGGGCCGCTGATCCCCAGACACTAATAGGCTACAGGAAGGACTCCAAAATGGTGCTTGCCAGCACCACTGTCCTCGTGGAAGAAGGAGCTCCATAAAACGGCTGCCTCCAGAGTCTGTGCCCTCAGGTAGCATACCAATTGTCTCCTGCTTCTCTGGGAAGCTCTCTAAGATCAACCAGTGTGTCTGACCCAGGTTCCTTTCAAATTACAGCCTCTGCAGTCTGACTTGGAGCATATGAGATTTTTAGTGCACCCTTTAAGAGCAATGTCTCTGTTTCCTACAGCCCCCCAGCTCCCATGCACAAGCAACACTGGTCTTCAAAGCCAGATATGCTTCCTGATTGCAGGTTCCCTAAGCCGTGGAGCCTGATGTGGGGCTCGGACCCCTTTCTCCTTGAGGAGAATCTCTGCAGTTGTGATTATCCTCCTGTCTGTTTGTGGGCTGTCTACCTGTGGGTGGTCTATATGTAGTCTCTGACACTCCCACCCATCTCTTTGTCATTCCTTCTTTATACCTTTGGTTGTGGAAAGTGTTTTCTGCTGGCCTTCATGTCATTTTCGTAGACAGTTGCTCTGTAAATTGTTGTAATTTTGGTGTGCCCATGGGAGAGGGGAACTCAGGGTCTTCCTACTCCACCATCTTGGCCACGTTTAATAACCTGTAATCTTATTACACAAATTGTTAATATTTGAATCAATTATATATTCCAAGTAAAACAACTGTCTTACACATAGGCATGTGCATACCATGCACACACACACACATACATGTTCACAGAAACCAAAAATCAGGTGAAAATAAATTTAGTGTTAGTTTTATTCACTACTCCTCCCCCCCTTGCCACAAAAAGGCATTCCACTAAGGTATTCTTTTTTTTTAATATTTATTTATTTGTCTTCATTGAGTCTTAGTTGTGGCACACAGGATCTTTGTTGCAGCCTGCAGGATCTTTTGTTGCAGCATGTAGGCTTCTCTAGTTGTGGCATGTGGGCTTCTCTCTAGTTGTGGTGCATGGGCTCCAGAGCATGTGGGCTCAGTAGCTGCAGCACACAGTCTCTCTAGTTGTGGTGCACGGGCTCCAGAGGGCTCAGGCTCAGTAGTTGCAGTTTGCAGGCTCAGTTGCTCCACGACCTGTGGGATCTTAGTTCCCCAACCAAGGATTGAACCCTCACCCCCTGCATTGGAAGGCGGATTCTTAACCACTGGATCACCTGGGAAGTTCTCCTATTGCAAATTTAATACATTACTGTATAGTGTAAGCATACCTTTTTTTTTTCTGGTTTATTTCTCTAGTTTCTTTTTTTTTAAATTTTTATTGGAGTATAGTTGCTTTACACTATTGTGTTAGTCTATACTGTACGGCAAAGTGAATCAGCTGTATGTATACATATATCCCCTCTTTTTTGGATTTCCTTCTCATTTAGGTCACCACAGAGCACTGAGTAGAGTTCCCTGTGCTATACAGCAGGTTCTCATTAGTTGTCTCTTTTATACATAGTATCAGTAGTGTATATATGTCAATCCCAATCTCCTAATTCATCCCACCCCCCCCGTTCCCCTTTTGTATCCATATGTTTGTTCTCTACATCTGTGTCTCTATTTCTGCTTTGTAAATAAGATCGTCTATACCAGTTTTTCAGATTCCACATATATGCGTTAATATACAATATTTGTTTTTCTCTTTCTGACTTACTTCACTCTGTATGACAGTTGCTAGGTCCATCTGTGTCTCTACAATTGACCCAATTTCATTCCTGTTTATGGCCGAGTAATATTCCATTGTATATATTTACCATGTCTTCTTTATCCATTCCTCTGTTGATGGGACATTTAGGTTACTTCCATATCCTGGCTATCTTAAATAGTGCTGCAGTGAACCTTGGGGTGCATGTGTCTTTTTGAATTATGGTTTTCTCTGGGTATATGCCCAGTAGTGGGATTGCTGGGTCACTTGGTAGAATATTCTTAATTCAAAAGCCAGATTCCTTGAAAAGAGTTCTTCTTTTGTGAGCCTGTAATAAGGTGTGAGAAAGTCCTATAATCACACGGCTTTAAAGTCTTTGATTTCTGTATACACCAAGAGCAAAAAAAAAAAAAGTATACTGTTTTTCCATTTACTTTTGAGTAATTTTCATTATGATTAAAACATATGCAAAGGTAAAATTCATTTCATACTTTTGAAAAGGACACTGTTTCCCAGTTATAAATTATATTATAATTTTTCAAAGAAATCACACAATTTATCAAATGCCTCATATGCAACTTACATAATTTTTCTTGTTCCTTTTTAGTTGATATTGTTGTATTCAGTAATAAAGTTAACTCATAAACCATTCAATTTTCTTTTTTTTGAAGCATAATCTACCAAGAACCTTTGGAAATGAGTTCATTTATATAAGAGTGTCATGACTTTTTTTTCAAGTTTTACATCAACCACATCACTGAATTATTGAAAAAATAATTATTGACAATTTTTTTGAAATCTTGGTTTACATTTGACATTCAAGCCATGGGGACACCACCTGATATCACATAAGGCATCATAATTCCTTATTTCTAGAAAACGAAAACAAAACACACACACACACACACACACACACACACACACACACACACACACACACACACTGTGAGACATATTGAAACATATCTATACATGAATACCTAAGACATCTCAAACTTATCCTATCCAACCCAGAATACTTCTTCCTTCTCTTGGTCTCTTCATCTTCTCAATTTGCTTCTCCTTCCTTCCATGTGCTCAGTCAAATCTTGCATCAACTTTGAATCCTCTCTTTCACTAGGTCACTCTCTCCATATCAAAGCTCTAAGATGCCCCACACCTCTGTTTCTACTGCTTTTGTATCTCTGCTTAGAAGTTTATCCCAATTACTCACTACCTGCCTGCATTTTCTTCCCTTCAAACTCTTCTCAGTCCAGCAGCCAGAAGGATTCCTATAGAGCAAAAACATATCAGACAGTCTCTTCCTGGGGTCTTTGCACTCCATTCGGCCTCTTTCTGAAACACTCTTCCTTACTTCCTTACTTGTCCACATGGTTTATTCTTTTATATCATTGATGTCTGTCCATGCTTAAAGGCCAACTTCTCCATGAGGTCTACTCTGACCCTTCTATTAAAAACTGAAACTTCCCATTCTAGTACTTCCTCTCCTCTAACCCTGCTTTCTCTTTTGTTGTGGCCTTATAAACTTTTAGCAAACTATATCTTTTATTTGTTTATCCTGTTCATGTCTGCTTCCTTCACTAAAATGTGAGTTACGTGAGGACAGGATTTCCATCTTTTTGGGTCGCTTCTGTATGCCCTATCTATAGAATATTAGTATGTAGTAGATCTTTGATAAATATTTTTAATGAGTTAATAATGCAGGAGCTTGACTTGTACTTCTATCTTAAAATATTTGATAGAATACATGAAAAAAGTTTCTACAAATAATTATCTTCCGACAGAAATATTGAACTAAGTAAGAGAAAGAACATGCAGAGTTGAGGATGGTTCATGATGGAACCACCAAAATAGGTTCACAACTTGGATACTGCTAGTTCTCCAGGAGCTCAGTTTTTCTGCTTTCCCAAAGCTCAAGTATCCTGGGTACAAAATTAGATGCACGTTATGAATTGGCATTGGTTATTCAGTAGATATGAGAGAAAACAATACATTATGTGAATTAATTTACATTAAGATAAAATTATATGAAATCAAAACATGGTATTTCCAATTTGAATATATTAATAGCCCTTTTATTTTTGTGCCTTGGTGGTATTTCCAAATCAGTAACAGTGTAATAAATTTTGTTGGGAAATCAGTGTTGGCAACTTGAGCCACATCTAGAGAATTTTTTTTTTTTTTTTACAAAGTCTATTGCTATTCACTCACTTCTGGGATTCCATTGCTAACATCCTGCTAGTAGCTGCTATATTCTGATCTCCAGATGAGTGAAGACAGCAAGTTTGGGCATGTACATCTAACACCTAGCTAGAGAGAATAATTATTTGTTAGCTATGATTCAATTTTAAAACTTTGTGTGTCGTGTCTCACATATTTCATTCACTGGAAAATGTTCAGGAGTGAGTGTGTTATTCAATTCATTTTCGACTAAGGTTATGATGATTCATAGGGCATTAAGTTTAAAATGTTTACTCAGGAAAAGAATAAGATTATACTTTAAGCTAAAAACTAAATAGCCTTTCAGTGTAGTACCTATCATATCATCCTATGAATTTTCATATCTATTTGTATTTCTCCCTATATTTCTTAATGAGTTGGAAAAGAAAGAAATTTACATAATGATAATATAATTTATATGTACGTGAATTAATGTTAAAATTACAAAAGAATAAGTATTGGTATATTTTATTACCTTTTATTTACTATATTAACACATTTTTATTATACATATTTCATAACAAGGTCGTGTTAATAATTTATTCATATTTAAAAGTGTTTAAAATTTAAGTAACTTTATTGATCATGATTTTACAATATCATTTTCTTTGAAAATGCATCAAAAGAACCTAAAAAAAATAAATAAAATTGGGCTTCCCTGGTGGTGCAGTGGTTGAGAGTCCGCCTGCCGATGCAGGGGACACGGGTTCGTGCCCCAGTCCGGAAAGATCCCACATGCCGCGGAGCGGCTGGGCCCGTGAGCCATGGCCGCTGAGCCTGCGCGTCCGGAGGCTGTGCTCCGCAACGGGAGAGGCCACAGCAGTGAGAGGCCCGCGTACCGAAAAATAAATAAATAAATAAAATAAACAAAATTAAGTACTTTTAAGAGTGTTTTGATAAAGAAGGCAATTTTGTATATAATCCAATATATCTTTCTTGCCCCAAATCCAACATATTCTAAGGAACCTCAATACTGTTCTCCATAGTGGCTCTATCAATTTACATTCCCACCCACAGTGCAGGAGGGTTACCTTTTCTCCACACCCTTTCCAGCATTTATTTTTTGTAGAATTTTTGATGATGGCTATTCTGACCGGTGTGAGGTGATACTTCATTGTAGTTTTGATTTGCATTTCTCTAATAATTAGTGATGTTGAACATCTTTTCATGAGCCTCTTGGCCACCTGTATGTCTTCTTTGGAGAAATGTCTATTTAGGTCTTCTGCCCATTTTTGGATTGGGTTATTTGTGTTTTTGATATTGAGCTGCATGAGTTGTTTCTATATTTTGGAGATTAATCCTTTGTCTGTTCCTTCATTTGGAAATATTTTCTTCCATTCTGGGGGCTGTCTTTTCATCTTGTTCATGGTTTCCTTTGCTCTGCAAAAGCTTTTAAATTTAAGTAGGTCCCATTTGTTTATTTTTGGTTTTATTCTCATTACTCTAGGAGGTAGGTCAAAATAGATCTTGCTGCAATTTACATCAAAGGGTGTTCTGCCTATGTTTTCCTCTAAGAGTTTTATAGTTTCTGGCCTTACATTTAGGTCCTTAATCCATTTTGGATTTATTTTTGTATATGGTGTTAGGGAGTGTTCTAATTTCGTTCTTTGACATGTAGCTGTCCAGTTTTCCCAGCACCACTTACTGAAGAGGCTGTGTTTTCTCCTTTGTATATTCTTACCTCCTTTATCATAGATTAGGTGAACATAGGTGTTAAGGAAACAATCCCATTTACCACTGCAACAAAGAAAATAAAATACCTAGGAATAAACCTACCTAAGGAGGCAAAAACCTGTATGCAGAAAACTGTAAGATACTGATGAAAGAAATCAAAGATGACACAAACAGCTGGAGAGATATACCATGTTCTTTGACTGGAAGAATCAATATTGTGAAAATTACTATACTACCCAATGCAATCTACACATTCAGTGCAATTCCTATCAAATTACCAATGGCGTTTTTCACAGAACTAGAACAAAAAAATTTCCAATTTGTATGGAAACACGAAACACTGAATAGCTAAAGCAATCTTGAGAAAGAAAAACAAAGCTGGAGGAATCAGACTCCCTGACTTCAGACTATACTACAAAGCTACAGTAATCAAAACAGTATTGTACTGGCACAAAAACAGAAATATAGATCAATGGAACAGAATAGAAAACCCACAGATCTATGAGTTTTAAGACCTGTTTAGCATTTTGTAATTACTACCAAAATCAAGATACTAGACAGATCCATCAATCAACCAGTAATACTCCCTAATGCTTTTCCTCCACAGTCAAACCTTCCCTGCTGATCTGATTTCTGTCCGTATACTTTCACCTTTTCCAGAGTGACATATGAATGAAATCATGCAGTTTGTAACCTTTTGACATTAGACTGACATCACTATCTAATGCATTTAATATTTCAATAAGGTAGCATTCGTTTTTAAGTTATTAGAGTACATGTATAAAAGTCAATATATAGTTAGCCATATTTTTTTAAGTTTTGATCCTCTGGCTGTGCTTTAACTTGTATTTGGAGCATCATCAGTCTATGTTCAATAAATGTAAAACCTGTTGTAATATTTTTAACAGTATCTTGGTTGAAAGGTACTAGGATATTTTTCTCCTTGAAACATTAAATACTTCAAGCTACTTGCAGTATTATATTTCCAGAATATATTGATTATTTAGTATACAGTCAGCTGACCTTTTCTATTCTCTCCCCAGTTTTTTCAGAGGGAGGAAGATTTTCATGTGCTGGTTTGTCTTTTTGAGAAGTCAGTTGCAACCTTAGGCTTTGTTGGTCTGGGTCTCCTGAGAAACATCATGAGACACGAGGCCTGTTTATTTCTTCCAAGCCTTTATTGTGCTGGCAAAGACTGCCCTTTCCCAGATGTCTATTTTATTTCTCAAGTTGTGGAAACTGTTTAAAGGTTAGCAGAATCAGAGATTCAAGTGGAATACGTCCTTGGCATTGGGAGCATGAAGGTCATTGCCACATTCCACAAAATGACTATACTTTCCTATCAGACACTTTTCAATCTGATCCAATCTATCAGAAAAGTCTATTTGCATTCTGTTGAATATGCATGACCATTAGTGTTTGAAGAAAGGGCTACTTGATATGTGCACTTGTATGATTATCTTGTTTGCATTCACAAGAAATTATCTGAAAATCCTCTAATGATTCAAAGACTTGCTGTAAGGGGTTATTTCATTATTTGAATTAGTTCTGCTGCAACTTTAAACTGACTTAGCATTTTACATCATTTAATTTAAAATAAATCGCCAGAAAAGGGAAAAAAATAAAATGTCTAAGAAATAACCTCTTTGTCATAAAATGTCAGATGTATATATGGAAACAAAGTTTCAATATTTTCATCATAGTCCTGGTTTTGTTAATCTCAAAAGTGTACACAGTGAAGGAGTTTGTCTTCCTGGGTGTTTCTCATATTTTAATAAAGCCAACTAGCTTCCACTGAAAGTTATAATATGTCAATTTTTGATAAATAATTTTCAAGCTTTATATTCTATAGAATTTTCTTCTTTTTGAGATTTAGCATGCCTTTGAGAAGGATTGACTGTCACTATAATTTATTTACACATATTCTGGATTTTTTGTTGTTGTTTTGCTCTGTATCACCTTTTGTAATGATCCATCTTCTGTTTTCAGTGATTCTGTTAACCGAAATACAATGGGATTGCCTTTGTCTGCTTGGCTACCTGTGATTTCCTTATTTTAAACCCCATGTTTTGTGGTTCCTAGGCTATGCAAATAGAGAAATCTTACTAATTACCTCATGAGACCAAACCTCTGTAGTTTCTCTAAATTCTATTTACTGTTCCAATTTTGTGAAATCAAAGAAACGCTACAGCTTATCTGATACTGGAAGCATCTTTCAATTCTCATGAGTTTCCTAAGTTGCTCTTTTAGTGGTTTTTAATTCAGTCAAGTAGTCTCAACAAAATTTATAGTACCCTCTTTGTACCTTTAGTTTAAAATTTCAAACTGAAATAGAGTAAGTTTCTTTACGTCTCTGAGATTCACTTTTTGAGTCTGTAAAATGATGAAGTTGAACTAGAAAAACCCTAAATTTTATTTTGATTGGTAGTTTGACCCTTACTGATCTCTCAAAGCCCAGCTGAACGTTGCCAGTCTCTTGCACCGGGGTCATAAAATTGATGGTGTGCTCCAGTATGAAGTCCTTCACTGAGATCTATAAGCCTGCAATTAGAATCTGTTGGAGCCCTTGAGTAGGAATAACCCTCCTAACTCTGACTTCCTCTATTAGGCTTGGTAAACTCACTGAATTCTCATTTTATATAGTATTTAAACTGTTCCTTAAGAATTATAAGCCTACTTTTGTATTTAGAAAGTTTTTCTCCTTTCCCTACCATCCCAAAATATCTTTCTCACTGCTTTGTTACTGTTTCCAAAAACCCACCAGAAGAGATACATTCATTTGGATTAAGAAGTTTTTGTGAACACAAATAAAAACAATCATTGCCACAACAAAACCTCTGTGAGCCATAACACAGAAAGATATAAGTAATAAAAAAGGAATCGGGATTGTTTTTAAATCAGGTTTCCTCTACATGACAGTTAACGGATTAGATTTAATAAGGAAAAACTAGGGGTGGGATGTGTGTCTTCCCTGGAATCACTGCAGGTTTAGGTTCCTCCTTCCCTTGGGCATCAAAGCCAATTTCATAGCTTGTAGTTTTCAAATATCATAGTTAGGAGTCATCTGTCAAAACTTATGATTTTTGACAGATGATTGACTGATCTGTGGTTAAGTTCCCCAGATTCCTAGTGTTAATTAAATCTGACTCTTGTCTTCAGCAGTTATTTAAACAGGAACAGCTAAAGGCAGACTGAAGCCGTGAATGCACGGTACCTGCAGCCACCCTTCTTCCTGTGTTCTGTGTCTCCATCACCTCATGCTTACTTTTCAGAAAGCTTTTGAGGTGAAAAATCTGGCTTCCACTCTCCATGCAGTCATCTCATTCTAGGAACTAAGATTTAAAGATGCTTCCACATTGGAAACAATTCTGAAATCCCCCAATTATTAATTTTAAAAACTCATTTAATCCATACATTTATTCCTCTAGCTTCTTTCACTATTTATTCTTTAAACAAATGTTTTTTAAGTTTTACAAATACCATGATCTTCGGTAAACACTAAGGTTACAACTGTGATGGGTTTCATTCCCTACTTGCAAACACCTTATATTCTAAGAGAAAGAGGTGTGCAAAAATCATAACAACTTTTAGGTCTCTATAGATTTTTATGTAAATCAATTTCATTCACCATTGTTATATAAATGTTCAATTTAAATGTATGCATTTAAAGGCATATTAATTAATAGATTATTTTAACGTCAAGAATTCAAAGTTTCCATACCTTTTCAAGGTAAAGAATATATCTAAACACTAAAATACCAAGTTGAAGATCAATTCCAAAGAACTGAAAGGGAGAAATCCAAACCTATATTTGCTACAAAGTATTATCAGGGTGAACTAGTCACGTGCTCTGAGGTGAGACTGTAATTACATGTCATTATGGAAATAACAAGAAGTATAATGGCATATCACTGGAGTAAAGGAAGAAAATATGGGGAAAATATTATATATATATATATATTATAAGCGGTATTTGGTAACAGTTACCTACACTTCCTGAATTAAATAAATAATTCTGAATTAAACAATGTCCCGAGAGTATGAAAGTTTTACATTTTTTTGTTGTAGTATATCAAAAGGCAAAGAGCTTTGCTAGGTAATCTCTGGAAGTCTTTACACTACTCTGATTTCTTACTGGAAACACTATAAAATGCAAAATGATCATTATAACAGTAAAGCATTTTCATTATCTTTTAATGGATCTAACTTCTGGTTTAAAATGTGTGCTGTGCACGATAGCGAATTTCAATTGAGGAAGCTAGGATTTTATATCTGTATTTTAGTAAAGAGGTAACACATCTTGGTTCTCTCATCAAATCTTTTCCTATACTGACTTTTCAGAAAATATGTATCTTAGAACTATAAAGTGTTTTTCTTTTTTTTTTTTTTTTTGCTTTTGGCAGAAAAAAGGAGCAAAGATTTTATACATGCTAAGTTTTGCAAAAATTACTTGAAGAAAGTACAACCATGTTGTGCTTATTATTAAATTCCTTTTATGCTTCTTTTTTTAAGAGAAGGGATTGGTGTCTTGAATAGATAAATTTAGAGAACAAGCTAGAGTATAAAAATACCACTCACTTTTCTCTAATTTCCACATGATACAGATGACAAATGAGAGACAAAAAATTAAACTGAAGACTATAAGGAAAAAAAGAGAAGATAGAGAAGATGAAAATGTAGGGAGAGAGTTATAATGAGCAAAGAAAGAGACAAATGGGAGGGAAAAAAACTGCCATGTTTAGGAATAAAGAAAACAAAAGAACAGGTGCCTGTGGATATAACTTGTCATTTGTTCTTTGGTCTTAAGCAGCTGCTTCTTCTTTCCCAATGTTTGTTTTTAAATCCATCTGCCTCTTGATAATGTATTCAGCTCCTTAAATGTTCTTCTTTCTTTCTTTTTTTGGTTGGAAATAACTGAAGTATATTTCTCTAGAAAAAGTTTGGCCTTAGATATAAAAAATGCATAATGTCGGATTTGCATTTGAGGTCTTTATATGAAATCATGAATTGAATATATATATATATATTCCTTAGCTTTCCAATAGGACTAGAAGCAATCACTTAGAGTAAGACTGAAAATAACATAGAGCCCATATCTTGATTTTTCAGTACCATTCCCCACTAACTTGGATAAGAGATCCTTGAGAAATGGGTGATCCCACATCTGGGCAGCATTGAATATGCTCTTATTACAGAAAGCAAAGAAGTGCCCAGAGACAACAGGGTCATGTCCAAAGAACATAATAGTGTTAAGGGTATTCCCTTGTACAGTTTGATATAATTTAAATTTTAAAAAGAATAATGCTCTAAATAAATTATAACCTATTGAATAAAAATATTGTATCCCTAATGACTCATTTAAAAAAAGAACAAGGAGAGAGAAAGAGAGAGATAAATTTATTTAAGGCAAGTTAATAAATATTGATGGAAAAAAAATTAGAGAATCATTATTTTTCAAGACCCAAAGTTACTAAGTCAAGTAAAAATCATCAATGTATGCTATATTCCATTCCTATACAGTCTTATGTTGTAGTAGGTACAAAGAACATTTATTTCTTCTTCCTGTAGTTACTCCAGGCTGCATATTGCGTTCAGATCAATCTCATGTGTTTCTCTTTCACCTGGACCAGGGACGATTCCAGTCACATTCTTCTCATGGTGAAAGGCAAGAGTGCAAAAGAATAAGCCCAACTGAGCAAGGATATTGGAGAGTGATTTCGTCACCTCCATTGACATCTCTGTGGCCAAAGTAAGCCACATGACCAAGTACAGACCCCGAAAGAAGCAATGAATACTTGTCCCATGATTTAATCTATCACAGATTAGATAGATCTATCTAATCGATGGTCTGAAAGTTTGTTGAACATCAGGGTATTCATACTCAAATATTACAATACAGATTACTTTTTTGGTTCAGAGATAAAAATAATATGCCTATTGAATGGTGAGCTATTGCAGTCACCATTTAAATTAAGAGATAAAACAACCAAAATTTACAAATAGCTCATGCAGCTTAATATCATCAAAATAAACAACCCAATCAAAAAATGGGCAGAAGACCTAAATAGACATTTCTCCAAAGAAGACATACAGATGGCCAAGAGGCACATGAAAAGATGTTCAACATCTCTAATTATTAGAGAAATGCAAATCAAAACTACAGTGAGATATCACCTCACACCAGTCAAAATGGCTATCATCAAAAAATCTACAAATAATAAGTGCTGGAGAGGGTGTGGAGAGAAGGGAAACCTCCTACACTGTTGATGGGAATGCAAATTGGTACAGACACTATGAAGAACAGTATGGAGGTTCCTTATAAAACTGAAAATAGAGCTACCATATGACCCAGCAATCCCACTCCTGAGCATATATCCTGAGAATAACATGGTCCGAATGGACCAGATATACAATGGAATATTACTCAGCCATTAAAAACAGTGAAATAATGCCATTTGCAGGAACATGGGTGGACCTAGAGATTGTCATAGAGTGAAATAAGTCAGACAGAGAAAGAGAAATATCATATGATAATGCTTATAAGCAGAATCTAAAAAGAAGTGATACAAATGAACTTACAAAACAGAAACAGACTCATATAGACTTAGAGAAGGAACTTACGTTTACTGGGGTAAGAATGGGGAGAAGGGATAGTCAGGGAGTTTGGGATTGACATGTACACACTGCTATATTTTCTTAAATATTTATTTATTTACGTATTTATTTTGGCTGTGCCAGCACTTAGTTGTGGCATGTGGACTTCTGAGTTGCAGTGCTGCTATATTTAAAATGGATAACCAACAAGGACCTACTGCACAGCACAGGGAACTCTGCCTAATATTATGTAACAACCTAAATGAGAAGATAATTTGAAGAAGAATAGATACATGTATAACTGAATCACTTTGCTGTACACCTGAAAGTATTACATTGTTACTAAAGTTTTAAAAAAAGAGATAAAGCAAAATCATAAGTCATTACAAACTGATATCATGTATCCCCTAATATGATGCACAATATCACCTGCATAGTAATATTATCTAAAAAAGTAAATTTAAATTTAATTATGAGAAACAGTAGGCAAAGATGGATGTAAAATATTCTAGAAGACAAGTGACATATGCTCTATTCTTCAAAACACATACTAAAAGGCAGTGATACTCTTCTACAGGAAAAAAATAAAAAACTTAAGAAGTCATACAAACAAATGCAAGGTATAAAGGTTGATTAGTTCCTAGTTAAAAAAAAATCATGGATAAATTGGAAAACAAGTAGGGACTATACAATTACATGATATTATTTAATAACAATTTTATATAGTGTTACAATAATACTGTATTATATAGAAGTCTGTCATTTTTAGGAGATGCATGCTGAAATATTCAGATGTAAAGTTCATAACATCTGTGGCTTACCTTCAAATGCATAGATAGGTAGAATAGATGGATGGATAGATGATAGATAAATAGATAAATAGACACAGATAGAATAGGGCATTGTTAAAATTTAAACTGTTCTGAGAGTGAATAATAAATAAAATAAGAGTGACACGTTTTTTGTATGAAAATAAAGCATATCAATCAACTTCATGTGATTGAGACAAAACAAATAAGTATCTCTGAATATCCATAAGTGTCCACTAAAAGGTTTTTCTTTTTATTATTGAGGGTTATTCTAACACTTTAGAGAACATTAACATTTTATAATCAATAGATTCACAAGATAGAGTATATGCATATAAATATATATTTGAATATTTGCTATTCTAATTTACTTAAATGAGACATGAATAATATAATTTATGTCTAGCAAATTATCATGATTTGTGTATTGTTAATAAAAACTCATTAACCATTATTTTCTATGGCTGTTATATACAGACTACATTAAACAGGCACAGTAGGTTGCCTTTGGATGTTTACAATTTAAGTAAAAGTGGAAAGGCCAGCACTATTAGTTTCATTTCGATACTGTCAGCACAATAACATGAGTGATTAATGGATTCTGCATTTTTATGAGAGCATCAAAATAACTTATAGAATTTTATGGTAGTTCTTTGTGGTAATGTAAACAGATGTATAAGCACTATGGATTCTCAATCCATAATTAAGATACGGGTTAATAAAGAATATTATATCAAAGGAAACTTCTGGTCTGCCTAATTCTGTTTTGGTGAATTGTGGTCAACTGTAAAGGAATGATGGGTTCACTTATGACTGAGACTTTATAACTTTATAATTGTGCTTCTGTGAGTGAATAAAATGAAGATAGCCATAATAGTCACCAATGAAAACAAAAAAAGATGGTGTCTATTTCCAAGGAAGATTGGCTATCTTGATAGTTTGTATTCAAACTATCAAGATAGCCAGTTAGTGTTGAATGAATTTGTAATTCTCATATATCTCAAAGACCTTTTTCTTCTGTTCTAAAGGTCCCTTGGGGTTAACTAGACTCATGCAAACTTTTGAAAACTAACTTCACCTTAAAATCACCTTGTAAACATTAAAGTACTACTCATACCTAGGTCCTATACCAATAAATTTAGATGTTTATATAGGAGAACCACTTTACTCCATTCTTCCTTTACCAGCCCTTATGCCTATTTTGAATTAATCACTCTATACAAAGACCATCAAAGAGAGTCCTTCATGATTAGATGTATTTTCCCATCTTTATTCCAAAGGAGAATCTGTTCATGGTCTGCGATTTTCCACTTGAGATGAATGTGCATGAAGATAAAATGCACAGAAGTAATCATTTAGTGATTCCAATTTGGCCCCTGCCTTTCTCTGATTATTCAGTGGTAGAATTTGGGTCTCAATACAACACATGCAGTTCAAATTCTACCCCCAACTCTTTTATCAGAATTGAAGGGAAGGCCCCTCCTCAGTGCTCTAAGTCTCCTAACACTATGGGACTAAGTGGGAGTACTTTGCATTGTACTGAATTATATTTTTGAACACTTTTAAAAATGTTTTTGAATATTTACTCGGTAATAAGCATAAAACTAAGTGCTTTCCAAGCATAAACTCATTTAATCTTCAATATAACCTTATGGGTCATATATAAATATAACATAAAATATTATTTACATTGCTAATGAAGAATTCCTCATTGCTAGTGAAGAAACTGAAGTACAAGATATTGAATATAGTTCTCTGAGCTATACAGTAGGTCCTTGTTGATTATCTATTTTATATATAGTAGTGCGTATATGTTAATCCCACACTCCTAATTTATCCCTCGCTGCCCCTTTCTACCCTTTGGTAACATGTTTGTTTTCTGTGTCTGTGAGTCTGTTTCTGCTTTGTAAATAAGTTCATTTGCATCATTTTTTTAGATTCCACATGTAAGTGATATCATATACTTGTCTTTCTGTGTCTGACTTACTTCACTTAGTATGATCATCTCTAGGTCTACTCATGTTGCTGCAGATGGCATTTCATTCTTTTTTATGGCTGAGTAATATTCCATTGTACATTTTGTGTGTGTGTGTGTGTGTGTATCACATCTTCTTTATCCATTCACCTGTTGATTGACACAGGTTGCTTCCCCACATTCTGTCCTTAAGAAGCAAGTCACAGCTTCCTCCCCCAGTCAGGCAGGGATTGGGGGGCAGACAAGAGGAATTATACGAGTGAGTGAACACTGGCAGGCAGGGATCACTGAGGACCACCTTGGAGGCTGTACACCATAGTAACTTTGGCTTGATGTAGCAACTAGTGATGGAAGATAGAAAGATGATTGAGATAATTAGAAAATATCATCAACTAGATAATGGATTGGATAAGGTAACAGCGAGAGAATGACTTCAAGAATAACAAACAGTTGAAGGAAAGATGTTAGCATTTCTGAGACATAAATCAGTGTTTATATTACTGTTTAGGGTTTTTTTTTTAATCTGAGACGTGCAGTTTATAACTGGAGTTTTTTGCATCATTCATGTCAATTGATAGACTATGATTCCTTTTTTGTTCTCATATTTAAACTCAGGAAATTTATAGTTTTCAAAGAGGAAACCCATATTATTGATTTAAATGTTTTCCCTAAGAATGTTGAGGCAATAACAATTCTTATTCCATGTGTCCTGACTGCCACCTAATAGTTATTCATGTATGAGGATGGTTCTCTGGGTTTGTTAGAGAGGGGAGTTGTGAATATAATTAATAGGTACAACTTAAGTCATCCAATACTATATGAAATATGCTAGAACCCTTAAAAAGTAGTTTAGGAATACTTTAATATGGGATTTGTAAAATTAATTTCTCATATTTTAAAGTAGAACTATATGAAGTATGATATTTCATAGTTTATGACCTATTAAAAATAGCAATTCATATGGTTCAGTATGACACTACATTATCAGAAGCGATTGACAATCTGCTATCCGATTTGAGAACACCACTCTATTTATCTCATGAAATCTCCAGTCTGAGTCATTTTATATCAAAGAAGATAAAAAATAAATAAGCATTTAATATTTGCCATTTCTATTATGATATTATGGCAGTAATTGACACATGCATTAGTAGGAAATTTTTATTGTTTCCTAGTAAAATAATTCCCAGGCCCAGATGGAAAAGTCATTTCTTAATAATGAACCAGCTCCCTTTTATGTAATTACATTTCTTACATAGAGTACACAAATGAAATAGAATCTATACCAGGTATTAACCGTAACTTCTACATGATTCACTTCAATTTCATTGTTCAAATATAACTGATACAGTCAGAGTTGCTTAGAATATAAATTAATTTCCAATAATCTATTGCAATCATATTATTCTATTTGCACTTCAGAGGCTATTTTCTGATTATTTGAATGCTTTAACATGGGGGTTTTATTTCTAATATTCTGTTTTAATGGCCTCTTTCTTAAACCAGGTTTAAAATTTTGTGCCTTTTAGAAAACTTTCTGCTCAATATTCCAGCCTGAGAGAGTTTTTGTACAGGGTGGAAAAATCTGTTTCTCACTGCACAGATGCCTTCCCCATAGGATTAAGCTTTGCTTTTTTCCTTTAGTTCAATCTGGACACCAGATTCCTAAAAAATTAAATAATGTAATTTTATGTGAATTAAGTATTTTTAAAAATGTTTGTCTTGAAGGATATGTAATGTACCCTAGTGAAACTTCAGTTTTAACTGCAGTATTGTATTTCAAAACATTATAGTTCATAAATCTGTATTATTCTCATTACTCTTTTCTTCCTAAATCCAAACTCATTGCTATTCAAAATCAATTAAGGTATTTCCAGACTGCAAAGGATCTCTTACAGTCCTCGAAAATATTATCGATATATTCAAGATAAACTTGCTAAATATAGAATAGACTCTGTGAGTGTAAATTCTTAGTGTTTTTAAAATCTGTTCTTTAACCTCTTTATTCCTACTACTGTGATCTTGCCTGAGGTCCTTGTGATCTCCATCTGGACTATTGTCATAGTGGAAAACAGTCTTTTATTTCACTCTTCCCCACTCAAAACATCTTCCACATTAATGCAACTCTTCCTATTTTTTAATCACATATTTTCCCTGAATTTCCATCAAATCCAGTTCAGATGTCTTAGCCTGGAACACAGGAGTCTGGTCCCCACCAACCTCTTCAGCTAATAGTCTCTCTCTTTCTCTCTCTCTCTCTCTCTCCACATTAAAGCTATCCTGAATGAGTAATAAACTATTTGCAGTTTTTCAAGCATACACCATCCCCTTCATTTCCTCTAATCCTCCCTCATTTCCTCTGTACTTATTAACATCACCTCCCATTCCTTATTCATTCCCCCTATTTGTTTGTGTGTTTGTTTTTTGAGATTGGGCTCATGAATCAATCCCCCAACAAGAAGTCCTTACTCATCCTGAGACTAAGTTCTCCTCTTCTATTTCCCTATGGCATCCTACATTACATCTATAATAGCAGGTGTTATTTTTCTTATTTGCACTGGAAATAAAAGTGTGCCATTGTCATACACTTGGGTGTATTTTAGATTCAGTGAAATAGAGGAAGAGGTCATTTTATACTTTGAGGAATACTTTGTATCACTGTATTTTCCTTTCCAATGAGTGGGAAGTACAATAACTTGATTTCTTCTAAAATGAAATACTTAAATTGACATTTTGATCATTATGTGCTCCTTAAATTCTGTGGTTTATCCTTCTACAGCCTAATTATTTTATGTGATTCTATAGACAGATTTCTGCCTTCACTTATATAGTCTTGACCTTAATTTTTACCTGCCCCTAAATGCTGAAAATCACAAACAAATATCATTGGTTAGTCTTTTGTTGATTGTTAATATCTTTTGGGATGGAAATCTATTGTTTTGGTCTTATTCTCTGCCTTTTGAACACACTGCTCTATAGACTATTAACACAATCTTAATTGTTATCATTTTACTCTATATTCCAATTAGGTGACTCACCACTGCTCTAAGGTAGCCTTTGTTATTAGAGAGAAGATATTCATAAGATGTAACCATCATTTTCTCAAACTTTCACTGCTTATTCCACTTCACCAATGTCTCTATCGACAGTGTCCTGTGTCAGATGTTCCTCTTTATGTCTTCAACCATGTGCTATTTTGATACTTTGAAGTATGTCTTCTGTGTAAATGTTATTCTTTTGTCTCCTAGGGGCTGAGTATCTTGAGAGGACTGTGTTATTCAACTACACATCTTCTATATTTATGGCTTTGGTCCAACTCTCCCAATAATAAATATGACCCAAATACATTAAAATAATTTCTTATAAATGCATTCCTTTCAAAATAAAAGTAAAATAAATTGTATTTAGATGTCTGTGACTCTGTATTATTGTATCTTTTTAGCTTACAGAAGAAGTGCTTGACAAATTTGTGTATATCATAAAATTCTGATAGAAAACTAGGTAAATATTTTGCAATCTCAGTCCTCTCAACATCTTGGCAAAGAGTTTTAGTAAAACCAGTTAAAATATGTTAGTTCCAACATATTGGAACTATGTGTAGAAAAAACAACTTGAGAAGAGGAGGGAGGAGAAACAGAACATTAAAGTGTCAGAAAAAAAGTATGAATTAAACTTACTTATACATATTAATAAGTCATATGACAGAATAGACATATTGATAACTGCACTTTACAAGAACTCAACGTGGAGTATCTTTTTTCATATATAAGTGGGTCTACACTTGCAAGCAATAAAGTCCCCTACCCCTGCCCCACCTTGGAACTTGTACAGAGGATGCCCTTGGTAAAAAGTTTCACAGTCAACTCATACGTTTCTGGTCCTTATGTATTTCACTGGAAGAAGAACAAGTCTTGTGTGTGTGTGTGTGTGTGTGTGTGTACACATTGTTTGTTATGGATGTTAGTGGGAAGCATAATAATCATCTTTGCTTATTTAAAGTCTGTTATGACAAGAGGCATTTTTCCTCTCTTTCATGTCCACAAGGATTAATAAGTCGAGGCTAAAGTAAATGTATTTGGCTCCATATGAGCCAAATATTAGCTTTAAATAATGGGGATTTGGGGACAGTCTTGGCAGGCAGTATGGGGTGACGCTTGTCCCAACAGGTGTTCAAACATAGATGGAATGGCTTCTCGGCTAAGTTGATTTTGAGGAGATTAAAATATCAAATGAATGGTTGTCTTAGAATGTCTCAGAGGGCCCTTGTAAACCCCGGATTGCCTATTTTTTAATATCCTTTTTCCCAAATGGCTAATTCACATATTCAGTGGGAAATTTCTGCTCTAAATTCCTGCTATGAGAAAAATCACATATTTTCTTTTATATTTCTCCATATAAGGAATGTGTGGTGCTACATATATGAAATAATGTAAATATTTGATTTATAAATACACTGCTTTTCAACTATTTGTGTTCATGTCTCTTTTAGAGGCAATATAACATATTTCAAGGGTAAGGATGACACGTTCTCAAAAAGGTTGCGTTTATATTTTACACTTGTATTTCATTTTCTCCACTTAACTAATAATTAGGGTATATTTCTCCCTTAACTTATTTTGTGTAACATTTGTCCCAGACACTAAACATTGTTTGTATCATATATTCAACTTAAAAAAGAAAAGATGAGAAAACTGGTGAGAAAACTGATGTTCAGGGTAATAAACTAATTACCATAGTTGCAAAATTAATAAGAGAGAAATCAGGGTATTTTTAAAAATCAGAAATACACCAAACAGTTGTTCTTATCAACTGCAGTATATTTAAAACAAACAAACAACAAAGAAAGAAGCATTTTTTTTCTTGAAACATCCGTAAGCATAGAAAATGTTTAAAGGCATACTCTTTCTTGGGAAAATTCCTTATTTTGAGCATAAAATATTCTCTTTATTAAGATTTGTCTGGAAGAAAGTATTTCTTTAACATTGTTTTTCAGAATAGACACTTAAATCAGGAGGCTTTTTAAACCAACTGCTTCCAATAATTAATGATTTTTAAAAAGAAATGTTGACTTAGCACAAACTATGATTCCCAAATATTAGTGTGAGCATGTTTTTTGTCTGTAGAGTGTTGTCTGTTATATGCTGTGGTTGTCTCATATCTACACATCATTTAACAAATCAAAAACTTACAAAGTTACTTTCTGTAATCAAACCTTTTTTTTTTTCTTTTACTTAGATGTAGGACCATCCTGCTTTTTACCTTCCTCTCCTTAAGGGTTCTCTTTTTTGTCCTTCAAGTTCTTTCCTTTCCTTGTCCTTTTTCTTTTCTTTCCTTCCATTCTCTCTTTTCCTTCTTTTTTCTTTCTTTTGGGTTTATTTGTTGCTAGTTTTTTTTTTGTTTTTTTTTTTAAACATCTTTATTGGAGCATAATTGCTTTACAATGGTATGTTAGTTTCAGCTTCACAACAAAATGAATCAGTTATATATATACATATGTTCCCATATCTCTTCCCGCTTGCGTCACCCTCCCTCCCACCCTCCCTATCCCACCCCTCCAGGCGGTCACACAGCACCGAGCTGATCTCCCTGTGCTATGCGGCTGCTTCCCACTAGCTATCTACCTTACGTTTGGTAGTGTATACATGTCCATGCCTCTTTATTGCTTTGTCACCGTTTACCCTTCCCCCTCCCCATAGCCTCAAGTCCATTCTCTAGTAAGTCTGTGTCTTTATTCCAGCTGTGACTCTCGCCCAGAACATTTCAAGACAGATGTAACAAACTGACTATCTCAGCTAGACTAAATAAAAACTAAAACGTTTACTTCAAATCTTATATTAGAGTAATGCTATAACATTGTATACCTATAAGACACATTTTTTTTGTGAAATATAAATCTCAAGTCATTAAATACTTGACTTTCTATGAAAATGTTATTTATAAAAATTAAAAATTGTGGAATGATTAAGCAACAGCTTTAGTTTTAAAATAGCATATCTGTGTCACTTGTTGAGAAGTCAATAATTTTTTTTGAAACTTGAAGTAAAATACAAGAATGTGTATAAAATAATATTTTTCTTATTCATTAAAGAATTTAATTTGAGTTGTTATCAGATCATTCAGATATAAATAAAAAGAGGGCATACTAGAACATACTCTATTTTATTGTGTTTTAATGCCGTAATTCTTGATTTTTAAAGAGCAGTTTGTAGTTTTTCATCAGTGACATTTTGAACTCATGAGGCTTAGCTCATCATGAATTCTGTTTACATAGTAAAAATCTAGAGGGGAAATAGAAAATGAGTCCATTTCTAGTTCATTATTTTTATGTGTAGAGGTTTATTATGGCTAAGGTAGTCGTGACTAAGTCCATCTTGTATAGAATTTTTCCACTGTAAGATCTAGATTTTTTGCATGTCAAGCCACAAGTTGGTCATTCATTTACATTAACTAAAGCATTATTTTATAAAGATAGACCATATGTACCCAAGTAGGATCATGATGGCAAAATAAGAGGTTCTCTATTTGTTTGCTGGGGTCGCCATAGCAAAGTACCACAGACTAGGTGGCTTGAACATCAGAAATTTATTTTTTCATAGTTCTGGAGGGGAAGTTTGAGATGAATGTGTCAGTTAGGTTGGTTCCTGCTGAAGGCCATGAGGGAAGGATTTGTTCTAGGGATCTTTCCTTGACTTATAGATGGCCACTCCTTGTGTTTTCACATAGGTTTCCCTTTGTGAAAGGGAAACATCATTGTGTCCAAATTTCCTTTTCTTAAAAGGACACCAGTCATATTGGATTGGAGTCCACCTGATGATCTCATTTTCACTCAGTCACCTTTGGAAAGATCCTATATATTAATAAGATCACATTCTGGATTTTAGGGGTCAGGACTTCGACTTCAACACATTAATTTTGGGGAGAGACACAATCCAGCTAATAACCACCTATTAGATATTAAGTGCTTATAAAATTATCTTTAAAGAAGATTACCTGAATAATTTATTTAATGTTTCTTTCATACTTAGGTGCACAAAGTGAGCAATTTAGTGAAACCTAGAGTGGACAAGTTGAGACCAACAAAATCAGGATAGATGTTTGCAAACTGTAGCGCTGTAAGCCAAATATCTGTATGAACTGAAATTTAGGTTTCCACAACCTCATTCATCTGCTTAGTATAAATCAAAGAAAACACATATGTTTTCTTGTTACAGCTTCGTATTTCCTACCACAACATTTTATGGCAGCTCACTTACCTCTGTGGCAATGAGAATATCACACATACACATATATACCCACATGCTCACATATAAAATAAGAAATTTATACATATATGACACATACTAAAATTTATTAAGTCCTAGGTGTTTTGCACATCATCTATCTAATCTGGTTGTTCAACAGTCCTTGAATGAATAAGCTAAGTATGTGGGAACTTTATAAACCATGACAGATTATCCACATCCTACTACTGATCATTGGTGAAAAGAGAAACATTATTTTTAAGGCAGCTGAGTTGAATTTCTAAATATACTTACCAGTAGAAAGTGACAATCCTCATCATTTTTTCTCCCCTTAAAATGCCTTAGCCCAATGCTGTCTGAACAAAGGCCTGAGAAGTGCTTTATTCCATATTAAGCAAGCTGTGATTTATCACTTTCTGATACCTTTAAATAACATTCTTATGGAAAGTAGGAAGCAAAAGAAAAAAAATAATAATGGCCTCTAAAAAAGATATGTATGGTGCATTCCTTCCAGATTTATTTCTACTGGGCATAGCAAATCCCTGTCTCAAGACAAATGTGATCTGGTCTTCCTAGAGATTCTGAGTTATAATTTGCTCACAAAAATATAATTAAATGACTTATTAAGTACATCAAATATAAAAGATAGGAGATACCGATTAATATTCACCCCGTCTCTAGTCCAGACAAAAATTCCATTTACTATTCCAAGGTGAAGTTACCAAAACTTAGTCTTTCTTGGGCTCAAAATAAGATTGCTAGAAGATCTTAACTCCTTAAAATATATAAGGGTAGACCCTTCCTCTAGTTCAACAAATTTGGGGCACTTAAAAAACTGTCTAGAGTGTCATCATGGACCAGAGATTCACAACATAGTTTTAAAAGGGACCATGGATATTGCATGGAAGTTATGGACATGTAACAAGGGTAATGGGCCCACTAGACATATGAAGGATTAAGGTATAATGAAACATTCAAAATTCTCATGACTAACGTGTTTTACAAAAATATTCAAAAAATTAATGTATGTTTACTAATAATCAGTTCTCCTTTAATTGTAATACTGTTTTAGAAGACATTTTAACAGTTTTATATCAACTCAATATTTTCTTCTTAATTAAATAGACGTTATCCTACTCTAGAATAAAATGAAGCAAAATAATGGTGAACCAACAATTAAAGAGGGTCTTATTTGTTACAAAGAAATTATATTGCTTTTCTTGGAGCTCAGGAAAAAAAATTCTAAAGAATTGTGACCATATGTGTTTAGGAAATATTTTATTCCAAAATGTAACAGTTATAGCTAGAAGTCAAAAATCATGTTTTGAAAATTTCTAATATTATCATGGTGCATCCTAGAAGGCAAATACAGGAAGCTATTAATATTTATAGACTAAGAATAATGTAAACCTTATAAATTAAATATTACCTGTTTTCATAGAAGAGCACAATAAATGGACCAAAAATCTGGCAGGTGATTTCCTATAGAAGCAGAAAAAGAAAAACCACAGAGGGTCTTTAAAATAGTTAACCTTTGATGTTATTAAATCGCCTGCTTTACTACATGCAAGAGCCTGAGATTTCCCGAGGTAAATAACACACAGCTACTCCTTAGAATTTTAGCTAAAACTTTGTATTATGCATGTAATTCCTCATAATGTAGCTTGACTCTCCTATGTGGTTTTGGGAAGAAAACCGTAACAATCTACATGTAATTTGTCAACCATGTTTAAGGAGCTGCTGTGAAGCTCTGTAGAATCTAACAGAGAATTTAATAAACTGGTTGTTAATTAAATAATCAAAAACCAGTATCAGTGAGCTGAAGTGTGAAGATATCATTTTCTTCTAGAGGTGAAATCTGACTTGAAATTTTCCACCTCAGTTAGATGACTGCCAATCCAGAGCACATGCTCAGAGATAGTCTTCAAATTACAATGAAGACCACCTTCAATGTGGTGTCTTTATTCACAGCTACCATAGTCCAGGGTCACATTAGAATTCCACAGGGGCCCAAATCACTGCAAGTGTGAATACTTAGTATTTGAGATTCATAAAGTTTAAATGAAAATAGAGAAAAAAAGATATTACTTACAATTATTCTTTATTATCTATTCTGAAATCCTTTTTCCCAGTAATACAAATCTGTATAAAATTCAGAATTCATGGAGATATATTGTAAATACAAGTACTCTCATAAGATCTCTATGACGACCAATTTTCAGAGTGTTTTGGTAGGTTCACAAATTATTTAAATCACTGCTCAGTATATTTTACCATTGGACACGTGTCAGGCATGAGCAGGAAAAATGCTTTTGGAATTTGTTCAACATAGCATAGTATCAGGTTAATACTTAGGCAAGGCCATTCATTGCTAATAACAAGTATGCACATTATGTTGAAAACAACAGTAGTTGTAAAATGTAAATCTAAGGAATTCTTTCTACCAAATGACATCAATCTCTCACTTAAAGGTCAGACATTAGAAATGGACAGTTCATAGAAGAATATGGTTTAAATAAATCCCATATTTTGCTATGATCTTGTTTATATGAGTGTTCAAGCATTTATCCTAATTTGTTACTTTCTAGTGTTTGAGTCTTTTTAAATTGGAAATGTATAAGAGGGGAATTAAATTATCTAAGGAGGAACCAGGCTACTGTAGTATTTCAGTTTTGCAAGCATTATGCACAATAAAGAACCCCGCAAATGAGGACACTAGCTGTGAATGTTTTGTTTTGATTTATTTATTAAAAATTCAAAACCATCTTCTTAAAAATACTCTTCTTGCAAGTAAATACAATATATGGGGGATTTAAAATGTATCTTTTTTTTTTTTTTTTTTGTGGTATGCGGGCCCCTCACTGTTGTGTCCTCTCCTGTTGCGGAGCACAGGCTCCGGATGCACAGGCTCAGAGGCCATGGCTCACGAGCCCAGCTGCTCCGCGGCATGTGGGATCTTCCCGGACCGGGGCATGAACCCGTGTCCCCTGCATCGGCGGGCGGACTCTCAACCACTGCTCCACCAGGGAAGCCCAAAATGTATCATTTTAATAAAGAGCATTTTTGTGTATTGAGGGTGACTCTATATGAACTTGGTAGAACAAAGGGAGATTTTCTATTTCATACTTATTTAAAATGCATTTCCAAGGAAATTCAAAGAAAAAAAATAAAACTATCATGTACTGTATTCAGGTGTTCTGCATAACATTTTACTTAAATAATTTCGTTCAAATTTACAACAGATTTGCAAAATAGTTATTGTTTTCCCTCTCTAATAGTGTCAAGTTGGGACTAAATGAAATGCAGCTAGCAAGTTGCATGACTGGAATTCAAGCTTAGTTTTAACCCTAAAGACTATGCTACCTCTTTCATAATAACACCCACATCTTGAAATACAGTATACACCAACACACACACACACACAGACACACACACACTTATTTCCTCCCTTAAAATATCCTTGTAAATTAAAATATGCCTTTACTGGGTTCTTAACATTTTTGATAGCAAAATTTATATATATGCAAATAGTATTTCAAATAATTTGTAAATAGTAATAAACCAATGCTTACTAATTATACGTAATAAACCAATGCTTACTAATTATACGTATATACTCATGAAAATACATATTACTGTTAATGGTAAGACAGTTTTCAGAGGAATAGCCACTTTATCCACAATTATAATAAAAAGGGGGCTAGTTGGGAGACAGAAAAATGGATTCTGATCACAAAATCACAAATCTAGCATATACAATTTTTAAATTCATTTTCCTTAACTGAGAAATAAATGTGTTTAAATGATAGTCCTCCAGGTGCCTTGAGAAATAAAAGTTCTTTAGTTATATGAACATGCCTGAAATTACACTTAGAGATTATCTCAGTAGTGGTTTCAAGAGTATTAAGGGCTCAGTTAATAAGCTGTCTCAGTGACAAAATTAAATTTAATTCATGGTGCCTGCCCTAGAGGAACTTAAAGGATAGGGCATCAACTTATGAAAATTAAATGACAGATAATCAACAGCAAAGGTAATAATAGAAGATGCTATTGTACAATACCTGTGATTCCATTTTCAAAGAGCAGTATGGACAGTTATTCCTCTTAGCTCATAGGAAGCTACAGATTAGAGTGTTCCGGGGTGTTACAGTAGAGGGAAAGAGATTGATTAGATCTCAGCAAGGAGCAGGCTTGCTAGCATAGCAAAGCAGAAAATATTTTCTAATTTATATAAAAATAATAACATATAGAGAACGTTGCTAGTTTCTGAGGGAAAATATTTAAAAGAGTAAGTGGAACTCTACTCTCATGGAGCTTACAATCTACTTGAGAATGTTTATATAAATCATCAAATTTTATTCTGTAATTTTCTTAATATTTTCAATAATACTATAAAAAGGTTTTACATTTGAGAGCTGGGTACACAAATTCTTAAGTTCAGAATTTATTAGATTTTACTCATATTTGACTTTTTTGTGAATGGGACTCAATTTTCAAAAAAACAAAGATTATATTGGAATAAATATACAACATTATGTGATGCTGACATATTTATAATAATATAATCAACACATATTACTATATATATAGCATAAATAAAATACATATCAAACTAGTTGGTAGAGAATTTGTTTAAAATTGCATAAGTTCACCTAATTTGAGCAATCAAAGTTTATAACAGGCTATGTCTGTTTTATGAATTTTAAGAAGTTTTATGGTGGAATTAGGTCATGTACTAAAGATAAGGACCATGATACAATTTCTAATTGAGGTTGGGAGGAGGAAGTCTTTTTAAATTAATATTCAGATACTAACTGGGTTTTACAATTACAAAAACAAAAACTGTGTAGCACCAAATTTTGAAATTTGGAGACATTGCAATTGTTCTGTAATGGAGAAATGTATTGCTAACAGTTGGTTTGGGGATGAAAACAGAGTTTCCTAGGTTAAGAGAATTTCAATTTAATATGAAAGGATGCTAATTATATATATTCTTTCTCTCAAGGTAAAGTATATAGTATTATTTATTTGCTCATTACCTTTTTTGGGACAAGTATTCCAGTTGTTATTAACTATGCAATTTAATTTTTATTTGAATTTCTATTATAACCAAAGTGATCTCTCTGCTTTCCTTTTGAAAATAAAAAGCACAGTAGAATAAATTAAAAGCTTCATAATCAAAAGAGTATACATCAGGAAACATCACCAAGTGATTATATTTAATGAGATATACATGTAGAACAAGAATTTAAATTAAAATTTCCATTTTCACTTACAAGTGAACTCACTTCATCCCGTGATTTACTTTCATTGTGGCTCACAACTCTTTCTAATATTGAATAGTTTCCTTAGTTTTCCCATTCATATCTGAAGCTTCTAAAATTATTTTTGCTTTGAACCATCTTCTCAGGGTCTTCATAATATTTTAATGTGATATCAGGCTTGCATGTGGTGGAACACAGATAGTTTAGCAGGAGGTTCACTTCTGGCTTGAAATAAATAGCGTGCATTGATATGTACAAGAAAAGCATTATACTTAAGTAATTTAAAATAAATTAGTTATTTCAGCCAGTTATATAATGTAAATATTTCTACATAATTACCAAACATATTAGCAAGAACTATCTTAGCACTAATTGTAGGTAGTGAAAAAAAATATATATATATATATACACATTTTATTTGTTAGCATATGTTAAAATTCTGTATATCTCAGTCCACTTCTATTTTAGCATAGGAATAAATATTGAAAAAGCAAATAAGCTAACCAAACATTCAAATGTCAAAACGTATCTTTATTTAATTGCATTGCAGATAATGAATGTTTATTTGCCATATTTTTCTTGATATGGTGTTTCAGTTTGCTTTAGTTTGGGGTCTGGGATTACTTGGCAATATTAGCTTTGTCATGCTGAGCACATAAGAAGCCAGAATCGGTCTTCTGTGTAAACTGTTCCCTAGATGTAAATTTAAGGCGTAGTTCATTCTTCTAGGCAACCAGAACTCACCACTATATGAATTACCGTTTGTGTTAAAGGATAATTCAATAGCAAACCTTTGAATGAATGCCCTCAGACAGCTAATTATCACCCAAAGAATTGTGAGGCACACAACTCTGAAGGGCAGAAACATTACTGAAAAAAAATCTCCAAAACCATTTCTATACCAAAAAAATATCTAATTTAAATATATGCTATTTCTCACACATATGTTACTTTTGTTAATGTAGTTAGAAATTGTTGATACTACTAAGATACATTAATTTAAGCTTGACAGAATTTCTTCCATTGTTAGCATTATCTCAATCATTAGTTGAACTTCTCTTATATGAGTTTACATGTTTTTAACATGAAAATATAATAAATATGTGTTAAGTAAAGAACTACTTGCCTAAAGTGTGTGTAACTATCTGAGGTAACAAATTACACTGAATATAGAATACCATTAGGTGGAAGGCTTTATTTTGGTATTACAAAAGGAAAAATGAAATCCTGTTAATTAAATTATTACATCTATGTTAAAATGTGGGGCTTCCCTGGTGGCGCAGTGGTTGAGAGTCCGCCTGCCAATGCAGGGGACACGGGTTCGTGCTCCGGTCCGGGAAGATCCCACATGCCGCGGAGCGGCTGGGCCCGTGAGCCATGGCCGCTGAGCCTGCGTGTCCGGAGCCTGTGCTCTGCAACGGGAGAGGCCACAGCAGTGAGAGGCCCGTGTACCACAAAAATAAATAAATAAATAAAAATTTAATAATTAATTAAACTGCCACCTAGAATTCAATTTCTAGCAAAAAGTATCCCTCAAAATTTGAAGGTGAAAAAAAACACTTCCAGAAGGACAAAAACTGTAAACATTCCTCCCCAGCAGAGCTGTACTATAGGAATTATTAAAACAGCAACAACAACAAAGTTGTACAGGCTGAAGGATAATTGTATTAGATTAAAGCCTATATTTTCTGAAACAAAAGTATCAGAAAAGATTAATTGATCTCTTTTTATTTCTTTCTCAAGTAGAAATAAAGTATAATTTTCACATCACATAACTAAGCATAAGTCTAACAAATCTAACAAAAGCCTCTTTATGGAAAACCTAAATAATAGAGGAACACCAAATTCATGAATTAGAAAACACAATGTTGTTATGATGTTTATTCTTGCCAAACTGATCTATAGATTTAAATAAAGCTCAATCAAAATGCCAGAAGACAAGTTTTTGTAGAAATTTCAATAAGATTCTAAAACACGTAAGGAAAATCATCACACCTAGACTGGGCAAAACTATTTGAGAGGAAAAAAGAAGGAAAGAAAGAAAAGAAATTATGTAGCCTTCACACTACATCACAATTTTGGTATAGGCAGAGATAACTTAGCACACAAAAAGCGAAATCCCCAAATAAAATAAGAATAATAAGTAGGACTTTTAAAAAATAAAATTTATGTTCATCAAAAGTCTCCATCGAGGAAATTAATAGGCATCAGCAAGTCACAGAATAAGACACACACACATACACACACAAAACATACATAACTGCCAAAGGAGTATATACAGAATTTCTAAATATTGGTATATAAGGAGTATGACCCAATAAATATAGACAAAAGACTTGAACAGAAACTTTGGAAACAAGAATATAAATGTCTAATAAGTACATTTAAAGTTGTTCAACATAATTATTCATCAGGAAAGTTAAAATATGAAATGCCATCCCAAATGCACTAGAATGGCTAAAATCAAGAACGATGACAAGAACATGATTTGACAAAGATGTAGCATGTGGAACTAGCACATGAGAGTGTAATATATTAAGTCACTTTGAACAATAGCTTGGCAGTATTTTATAAAATTAAACATAAATCTACATTACGACAAACAAATTCCACTACTATTCAGAAATGAAAACATGTTCCCACACAAGTATTTGTCTGTGATCTTCATTGCAGTTTTATTCATAATGGCCCCAAACAGGAAACAACTCAAGTAACCATCCACAGGTGAATAGGTTAGCAGATGTCCATATATTCATATAATGGAATACTACTCAGCATTAAAAATGAAATAACAGATATTATGCATAGCAACCTGGATAATTCTCAGAAAAATGATTTAGAATGAAAGATGCCATACACAAAAGAGTATGTTCTGTATGACTGCTTTCATTTACATGAGGTCCAAAGCAGACACAACTTTTCTATGGTGCTAGAAATCAGTGTTGCATTATGACACTGTGGACACTAAGCACATTTGCCTTGATGGGCTCCTTCTCTTATGCAAAAAAAAATTATTATGCTTTATGACTCTCCTGGTATATTGAAAAACAGTGTATAACATTCCCTTCTACCTGGAGTTTACTTTTTCCTTCTGATTTAAAATAAATGAAAACATTTTCATGGACCCCCTAAAGGTGTTATGGGCACTAAGTACTCTCTCCAGACAGAAATCAGAATGATACTTCTTTTTAGGGTGGGGAGTTGAGCTTGGAAACTGACAGGAAGTCCAGAAGTGAACTTGATGACGTGATGGAATATTATACATCTTGATATGGGTAATGTTTATATTGAGTGTGTAAGATTGTCAAAATTGAATACTTGAGATCTATGCATTTACAATATATAGATTCTGTCTCAAAATAAGCTAAATATATACAAATGTATCATATCCCCAAATATGTATAGAGAAAAATAAAATACTGGGTGAGGTTAGAAATTAATTCTTGCCTTCCGAAAAGACCATTTTATTCCTCATTCTCATTGCTCTATGACATTATGTATATGACATAATTATTCTCAAGTGAGAAACCACTCAATGCCTCAATCTCTGTAAATTAGCAGAAGTAAACAGAAATAAGTAATTTAAAAGGGATTCCTCTCTTCTGTCTCTCAACACCATTAAAAAAAAAAGTGTAATACTCTTTTTTTCCTGCCCTATAGTATGTATTTTTGGAAGTTTCCTTTGTTAATCTGGTAAAGCTACTTAACAACTTGCCCATGGTTTACTGTAGAGAATGAGGAGTGTATTCACCCCACCTGACCTGTGAGATTACCTTTCTTGGGGGGACATATGGATTAATCCAGGGATGGGCACATGATCCAATTAGGGCCAATTAGAAACCCTTCGAATGAGCTGATAGCCCAGAGGAGGGTATCTCCTCTTCTGAGGTAAGATCCATGTAAATCCAGAGTAGCCTGGGATCATCACTGCTGCTAGGTGGAAAGGCCACTGTTGAAGTTGAGGCCAAGAAAACAGAAAACAGTTTGAGAGTAAGGATGATTCATGATGACATTGATGAGTACCTGAAAAGAGCCACATCTAAAACCAGAATCAAATATGGGCTTTGAGTTACAAGGTCCAGATAGTCTCTTTTGTGTGTAGCTAGTTTGAGTGTGGTTTCTGTCAGTACCAAGTAAAAGCATTCTGACTAATCCCAGCTCTATTCATAACCTACACGGACACTTTCCAAAAGCCATTCTATGTATTCTTGAATTTTCTGGCAACACCCTGCATCCCTGGGGTCCTTTATGTGCCAGTGTTTCACACACGTCTTGGCCATGGAGCTTTTCCGTCTTCCATTTTCCCATGCTTTTCTATCCTTTCATCATTGGTAACGTGAACAGCCCTCCTCATGCATGTCAACAAGCCCAAACCCTGTTCTTAAGGAAGAGAGAAAGATGGGAAATGGCAAGGGGAAAGCAGGAAGGCCACGAGCATTTCCACAATCATAATTTTTTTATCATAATTATCATAGGCTATTTGTAATAAATTCAGTGTTGAAGTAAGAAAAGCATACATTGCATATTAAAATTTAATTTTGAGAAAAATAAATGGAAAAATACTGGTGTGAACAATCATTTATGTCTGTTTATTTATATATTTTCTGCATATTTGTGCACAGTCTTATGAGTATAAAAATATGACATCTAAGGCTTAAGACATATTAACACAGTTGTCATCTACATACTGCTTAAAAATTAAAGTGAGCTTTTCTCTGGATAAAAAAAATATGCACATTTTAATGTTTCAGTAGATCCTAAATTACTACAGTGTCTGTTATGAGCTTTGCAGGTAAATTTTTTTAAACAGCATAAGGCAAATCTAGGCAACCACACAGGTATATCAACAGAAAATTAACACGTATGGCCGTTATACATCCCGAGCACAACTGCTTAGACAGGAAAGCTTAAAGCTAATGCATGAGTCCTGAGCGTTCTTGTGTGTGCTCTGTAATTCCAAATCCGTTATGTCTGTGAAGGATTGGGGAATGAACCTTTTCTCTTCACATATATTGCATATCGCTGTTGGTACACTGAACTCAAGAAATGTTACAAATATCTAAATTGTATCATCAAGAATTGTTTTTTCCATAGCTGCATTGATGTAATTTTTGTATATTTATAATTGTATTTTCAAGAACAGAAGTCAACTCAAATTACCTTAAGTAATAATAAGAACTAAAGAATTTAGAATTGAGTTTGTCTCATAAAACCCACCAAAGGCATGTTGTAGAACTGTGTTTAATCTGTAAGTAGGGACAGGCACCAGGATCCACAGTCATTAGATATCCAGGTAGCATTTTCTTTCCAACTGTCTATTTTCTCAGGATGAAGCTGTCCATGTTCTGTGTGGAAGCCTTGATGACTCCACACCCTCCAATTCTGCATGTTAGAATTCCCCAACTACAGAAGTCTCTTGCTTCCAACTCCAAAGTAGAAGCAGAGAAAAGTCTAAATAACAGAGTTTGGGCTAGCTATCCTCTCCCTTCATTAAGTTAGCTGTAGTCAGGGGGTGAGCATTCTTATTTGAAAACCTTGTTTTTGCTAGGTTCTGAATATTGGTTCCACACTAAGGGTTCCATCAAATGCAGAGTTCAAAATTCAAAGATTGGTTAAAACTGTATGTAAATAGCACAGTCCACATACTTGCTCTCGTTTGCAGACGTGCATAACAAACACTAACCAGCAAACAGGTGAAAGGACTCATGGCTGTCGTCTTTGTTTGAGGATGCCACAGAAGATATGCTAACATGATTCATAGTCAGCTATAATTTTTTTTTTTACTTTTGTGAATTTTCAATTAGTAGTATTTTAAGTTTAGAATGAAAAAAAGAATCAAAGATCAAAGGATAGATCCTAGTTATTTGAATTACTTGATCTTCTCAGGTGTTCTTCAAAATTATTATGATACTATTCAGTTATAATTACAATATTCCAAAACATATACAACTAACTAATTTGAACTAACAATCTGATTTCATTGAAATTTCTGAAATCCAACAAATATTCTGTAATAGAAATATCACTTTTAAAAAACACAGCGTCTTTTATGAGAGTAGCATAAAATCATAGTAGTACTGCTTTGAAGTGGAGAAGAGGAAAACAACATTTCCTCTGCCTCTTACTTCAGTACCTGGGGCCTGCAAATTAAATTGGCAAAAGAGAGATTAGCAGGAGAAAAAGGTTTATATATGTGCATGTTATGTGCCGTGGAGCTAACAAAAGAAGTAGCTGGCTGGTTAAATAATTCAAGTTAGAAGTCTAAATACCTAGGGTAGTATGGAAAAGGGAAGGCGGGGAAGGCTCTTATAGGAAGAACAGAGACGCTTCTTTAGAAAAGGCACATGGGTTTTTAGAAGGCAGGGGAGGTAGTCTTTATACTGCTTCTCTACACAGGTGAGAGTGGTCTTCCGATTTTCTTGACGGATTTCTGGTAGGTTTACTCTTGTTCTTCCTTGGGCAAGTAGACCCACCTTGAAAAGAGAATTTATGGCAGCCTCCTTTCCCTGAAATTGCTGATTTTAGTCATTCAAGGGAAGCTCAGAGAAGATTTCTTTATGTTTCTGTTGAATTTCAAATGTCTTCAGCTTAAAATAATCTTTATACCAACTCTGGGTTTTCCAGCTAGGTCACCACAGAAACAAATGGGACACATTGTTTAAAAGATAAACAGTGGCATATTAAAAATTGTGAGGGTTTATTTAAGTAAAAATCGATCCAGAATGCTCAGCCACAGTGAGCCAAGGGAAATAATTATATAGAGAAAATGTGAAAACAAAAAAAGTAAATTATTTGATTGGCTCTAGATTAAAGCCTAGTTGGCTGTTTGTGATTGGTTGCACTTAGCATTCTGATTTCATAACTTTAAGGAATTCTCAGGCTTAGATTTTTTCTTTTTTTATGTAAGCTGCCATGACATTAATGCCACCTCAGTCTAAAGGTCTCCTTGTTTAATTAATTTAACAACATACATTATGTGAATGTTCTCACCAGAATTCTATGTTATTTAACAATTTTATTAAAGTTTTATATCTTCTGAAGCCATTTAATAGGAGGAGGTGAGAGAAGGGCAGTGATTAATGGATACAAAATTAATGACATGACTCATAGTGCAAAAATGACCAGGCAAAGATGGAGACCATAAAATTTAGAAATGTCATTTGAAAAATAAGGTAATGAATGAACAAATTAGACTGGTTTATACCTAATTCTGACACAGGAATTTGAAATATGGCTTATAGTGTACAGAAAGAAATACATGATGAATCTATAAGAAAAACACTGATAAGCCTGGGTTATGTCCTTTATGTGTAAATATGTGTAAAAATTATTTTATCCATATAAATAGGTGATTTTGGTAGCATTGATCGGAATAGGAAAAGAGCATTAGCAAAATTTTAATTTAGAATTATAATATGAAAGTGTTATGCATTTTTAAAATGTCTTTAACTCTCTGTGTCTGTCTCTGTCTGCCTGTCTCTCTGTTGCTCCTCCCTGAGGCCTCCTCTCAGAATTCTATTTTTTTTGTTCTTAGTTTTCTCTGATTCCAAACTTAAGAGTGTTGCTCCATCCTGCCCCAGGATTTCTTCATGCCTCATCAATAATTTATGGAATTAGGAAAGGGGAAAGAAATGTGGATAGAATTCTTCTTCATATAAAGGGGATCTAAAAACTAGCAATTTTGTTGTTTGACTGTGGGTGGATTCTAGGAGGAAAAGAGTCCAGCTCTATAATATTTGGCTTTGGAAAACACTGTTAACAGTTGACATCCTTTGATTAATCAGAAGCCTTCAGTCTTTACTAGATTATTTTAACAGCAACAACAAATATCTTCATGAAAGAGAGACAGAAGTTCTTCTGATGTACAAATGAAATCATCACCCGAGAGAAACACCATGGAAAGATAGGACTGCCCTCAATTCTACAATTTGACTGACGCCAAAAACTTGGCCTCTGTGCACCAGTGCCCAGTTGAATCTCAGAGACAGAGTTTTGGGTGAAGTAGAAAAGAATAGCTTTATTGCTTTGCCAGGCAAAGGGGGTCACCATGGGCTCCTGCCCTTGAAAACTGTGTGTCCCCACCCGGGGGAATTTGGTGAGGAGTTTTACAGCAATGGTTCAAAGTGGGATTATTAATAAGGATCAGGGTGTGTGCAGGACCTGCATTCCTTTAATCTATCCTCAGGTGGTCTCCTGATCTTCTCTGAAGAATGCTTCAACAAGTAGTTAGCACCTTCCATTTTTTAAGGATTTTATTTCTGCAGAAAAGCTCAAAGATATTGTTAGGTGTATCCCTTGACTACAAACAAGAAACGGGGTAGGGGCACAGAGGGCTTCTGTGCCCAGGCGCCCCACAGGGTCCTACTTGGTTTCACAACCCCTGAGTGTTGTGGAACTTCTACATTTTTTCCCTGCTGCTGGTACCTAGCTTGCACAGACACTCTTGTTTCCCTATCTACTTTGATCCCCAAATGGTAAAACTAAGAAAAAAAATAAGTAAATAAGCAAGTGTAGGGGAGGAAAGATTAATTCCCATCTCTCCTTCTAGGTTCCTAGCTGAGACCTCACCCCCTTTAATAAAAGGTTAAAACAAACAGAAGTTTAATAACATGTGCACCTCCTGTATACATGGGGGAGACCCCAGAAAACTGAGTAACTCCCTGAAATGGCCCAAGTTACCACCTTAAATACCATCTCCAGATAAAGACAGGAAAAAAAAAAAGATGCTGCACCAGTTTTGGGGGGTGACCAGGAAAAGCACAGTAAACAAGACTAAGATCGTTTTGCAGTCCTTGTCTTCACTGGTGTTTCTAGAGCTTTAGAGTCATCCTTATCTTCCTAGTACAGAGGGGGTCACCCTACAAACGGAGATTTACCTTAAAAATGCAAGTGTCTCTTACAAAGGATAACTTCTACTCAGTTTTCAGAATATCTCTTGTCTTTGCAGTTTATTAAAAATGACTATCTCAAGGTACCCAATATGCCCAAGAGACGTATTTTGGGGTGGTATATTTTGATCCTTCTCACAGGCAAACATAAACTTTTATTTTTTCACCTATCCTATTTAGCACAGGTGATAAACATAAATAATCTTATTAAAATAATTTGGGGAAGAGCTGGGCAATGAACCTAGGATATACAAAATATTCTATAAAGGAAAATTCATGTAAGATATACTTATAGAACATACCTTATAGAATATAAAATATTAAAATATTTTTGACTTGGCTGATAGAGTCTAGACGTAGAGGTTGGCACTTAGAAATGTATTACCTGTGTGTTTTTTCATGCTGTTGCTCCATTGGACTATGGCCTTTACACTAGGGTCCTTTTTGCTTTTACTTTTTATTGTCTGTCAGAGGAATAAACTTCAAAATTAAATTCTTTTTTTTTTCACTTTGAACTAGATAATTTTTCTCTGTTCTAATTCTCCTTCACTGAATTTTGTGTTCTGATATGAGGAATAGCTATACTATATAACTTTTGTGGCAACTCATTATTATGTATCATGGAGAATGAACACCCTATAAGGGGAGGAACATTCTCTTCTACCCTCTTAGGTTCTCTGGCTGAGCCTAAGAATTAAAGTTATATAAAACCGATTGACAGAAGAAAAGCATACAAGTTTTATTAACATTTTATTTGTACATGGAGGCTTTCATAGAAAATGAAGTCTTGAGGAAGCACCTAGAGAAGCAGAAGACTTTTACATATTTTAGACAAAGGAACAATATATTTGTAAAGAAATGTTTTAAGACAAAAGGATTGGGCCAGGAGCAATAAATTATGGAGAAGTGACTAGGAGATGTAAGGGGGACAGTACCGGGAAATAAGGACTATTTTAATTTCTTTGTACAGACCCATTTCAGCGTTGATTCCCAGTCTCCGGTGATAAGGATATTCTCTTCCTGTTACAGGGACTCTGACTTTCTCATGGGAAATTTTATGGCCTACTTTTAGGTAGAAGAGGGTATGTCAGAGAGCCCTTCCTGCATCTGCTGTTTCTCAGGTGTCTTTTTCAGATGCTTTTCCCATTTAGATTATTACAGAACATTGAGTATAGTTCCCTGTGCTATACAGTAGGTCCTTGTTGTTTATCCATTTATATATTGTAGTGTATATATGTTAATTCCAAACTCCTAATTTATTTCTCCCCTTAACATTTCCCCTTTGGTAACCAGAAGTTTGCTTTCTATGTCTGTGCGTCCGTTTCTGTTTTGTAAATAAGTTTGTTTGCATCAGTTTTTAAGATTCCATATATAAGTGATATCATATGATATTTGTCTTTGTCTGACTTACTTCACTTAGTATGATAATCTCTAGGTCCATCCATTGTTGCTGCAGATGGAATTGTTTCATTCTTTTTTATTGCTGAATAATATACCACTGTATATATGTACCAACCTTCTTTAACCATTCTTCTGTTGATGGACATTTAAGTTGCTTCCATGTATTGGCTATTGTGAATAGTGCTGCTATGAACGTAGGGGTGCATGTATCTTTTCGAATGATGGTTTTCTTCGAATATATGCCCAGGAGTGGGATTGCTGGATCATATGGTAGGTAACAGTATATATATGGACACATTTAGGGTAAGCATACATTCTCTGTCATGCCACCCTGATAGAAAGATCTAGAGAGAATCTACCATAATATGGAATATTTACATGCAGTCAGTCCTTAAATTATATACAAACAGTGTTCTAAAATTTAACATGAAACATGTTAACACATGTTTTCATGAAACAACTTTAGAAATTGTCCTTAAACCCATGTGGAGATTAATTCACAGATAATTAACCTGATATGCAGTATAAATTGTAGTATTACAGACGGTCTCTACCTTCAATGGTTCGACTTATGATTTTTTTGACTTTAGGGTGGTGTGAAAGCAACAAGCATTGAGTAGAAACCACACGTTGAATTTTGATCTTTTCCTGGACTAGTGACGTACAATATAATCCTCTCCTGATGCTGGGCAGTGGCAGCAGCTGCGGCCCCCAATCAGCCACGTGGTCATGGGGGTAAACAACCTACACTCTCACAAACCATCCTAGACCCAGACAGCAATTCTGTTTTACACTTTCAGTACCTTATTCAATAAATAACATGAGATTTTCTACAGTTTATTATAAAATAGGATTTGTGTTAGATGATTTTACCCAACTACAGGCTAATGGAAGTGTTCTGAGCATGTTTAAGGTTGGTTGGGCTAGGCTCTGATCTTCAATGTTAGGTGTGTTAAATGCATTTTTGACTTACGACGTTTTGAATTTACAGTGGGTTTATTTGGATGTAATGCCATCATAAAACCTAGGAAAATCTGTAGTCTGGACCCTGGAAGAAGGATGTAGGCAGGATATGAAAAATGTTTTCCCCTGATTAAGCTGATGGCCAGTGCAAAGAAAACTAAAATAGATAACATTGTAGATGCAGACTCTTATTTTTCACTTTTAATCCATTTACTATTTACTGCTATCTGAGATTATAACATATGTAGTGTATGAATCCTTGCTATTCTCACATTATACCTGAGATTACCCAATTCTAAAAGTTCTCTAGGTGGGTTTTCTCAAACTGAAAGTAAAATGTGAATATTACTTTATATTTAAAGTAATTAAAGAGGGGACTTTGCAAATTACAAATGTTCGCTTAATTATTTTATCTTAATATATATCCATAACTAGTTATAAACTTTATATATTCATAGCTGTTTTACATTTATAAAACCTAAAGAGTATTATAAATTAAATACTACCAAACTATAAAACCAGTATCATATTTTGATTTAACTTAACAGATATTATTTTTCTAAAACTAAATAATAATTTTCAGTGTATGATGATACATACTACTATAATGATGACTCTGAGTTTAAAATATGTATATGTACTTTTTATATTGCAAAGTTTTCATCCAGTTTCTCTATTTATATGACAGTGTAATGCTTACTATTATAGCATGCTATGACATCGTTTGGCCTTGCTTCAGTAAAATACATAATACATTCTCTATATCCGTTTCTATTCTTTTCTAATTAGCCAACAGTAAGTAATCAATAAACCATTATATTATTTTCATGATGTCAAATATGTCTCATTTTTTGAAATAACATAAAACAATAAAGTTTTAGCTTTCTAAATTGCCTTTCAATTTTTATTATAAATGTAAAAAAGACAGTTGTCTTTTATACTGGCAAAAATATTTCATCATGTGTTCTGGAACCAACACAGAAGATTATTGGCAGTTGATATTAGGATGTATTGGTATAATGATAAAAATAATTAAATGCTAGGATCTTCTTGAAAAATGGTAAACTATGGTGTTATCAACAAGCAACCTCTAGATATAAATATATAAAATTTCAGATGAAATACAAGCTGGTGGTAGTGAACCCAACAGAGTTCCACATGAAGATAAAAGTTAGAGGCTGAGCATCAGCATTGCAAGGACAGAAGCGATTAATATACACCTCAGAACATTGGAAACCAGAAGCCATAACCCTGCCGGCAGACTATATACTTAAGTTGGTTTTCTGCATGTTAAAAAAAACAAAAAAGCTCCAGACTTCCACCCATCAACTCAAGACAGTAGAAAAAAGAAAGACAACCATCTGCCTGAGGAATTTTGGAAAGGAGGAAAAAAATTAGTTGCTCATTTTTTTTTTTTTTTAGTGTTTCTGTGGAGGGATGTACCCTTAGAATTTCCCGCTCCACTGCTATTGCTGATGTCATCTTGCACAAAACTTTAAAATTAACCTTTCTGATTGGCTGTTTTCCTCATGTTACAGCTTTTTCTATAATTGAGGATGCCACCTTATTTCTTGTCAAATGGAGCCAAACTCTCCATACTGGCAATAAGAATAGCTTTACGTTTCCCTTTCATAAGTAACAAAAACCAGCTCCTCTTACAGTCCTTCTTATTACATGGTCATTTTCATGCCTGAGTTATGAAGAGTGTCAACCAGTTTAATGATCCTGCGTGCAAACTAGATGAGAATCAGCTAGTGGTAATAAAGAAGAAAAGTTACTGAAACCATTAACTGAATAGCCCTAAAATAGAATTAAATCTTATCTTGATCATTTGGGATTAAAAGATATCATAAAAAAGTAATATACCTACAGTAAAAAAAAAAGCTTCTCATATTACAGATGTTTATCATATAATTTCAAGTTATAGGTATGCCAGTGTTATCAACAATATGTATCTTAGGACTTCATTAAACTTAATACATGGAAACATAGTTTTCTTATATTTATTCTAAGCAAACAAAATCAATTTATTTTTCGTATACACCTTTCTTTTTATTAAATATTTCAGCAGTTTTCTGCTGCATAAAATGGCAACACTTTGTACAGTACAAAAATTAAATTATTTCATCAATGTCTTTTGCATCTCTTAGATGATGTAATTAAGGGTCTCAGTTAACACTAGGAAAGTGTTATACTATGCTCACTGTCATTCCTTTTTCCTGTGGCTACAATTTCTTAATATATTCTTATGTTACTAACTGTTCTGTTTGTTGAGGATTGGAACAACAAATATAAATCTTTAAGTTATTGATTCAAGTTAAAATTAATCATTGGAAAACTTTTCTATGACTTACATCGCCAATAAAAGGAAACTTAAGTTTAAAAATAGCCTATTTGTTATAGATCAAAGTTTTAAATAAATATAATGCTTTTTCATAAGAATACAATTATTAAAAGGATCTTACATCTAAAGTTCTCAGACTAAATGGAGATCAAGGACGAACATTTTGATATGTAATATACATTGTGATATTTCTTTAATTATTTCATATTTTTGTCAGCCTTATTTAATCAATTTATTATATTTCAGCGTTGGATATTTTACTACTCTAACCTACCAACCATACATTTTAATGACCCATGATACATAAAAGATGAAGATGTGCACAGTCTTTCATATGCCAAATGTTCTCATATAATATTTCTCATAGGTTAAAAATCTGTGCCCAATTTATGGAATTTTAAAAGAATCATTTTTGCTGAATATTGCTTTTTAAATGGTGTGTGTGTGTGTGTGTGTGCGCGCATGTGTGCATCTTTTAAAAACATTTCACAATGTAATACCATTTGATGATGCATTTTGATTTTTTGCATACAATACAATATCAACTAGTATATCAAGCATTCACTTATTCACTTATCGAGATTCATCAGAGAATCTGCTAGCCCCTGAGGAGACAGTTGTTGAACTAACAGACATCTTTGCTCTCTTGGAACCCATATTTATTGAGACATAGAAATTAAGCAAATACTCAAATAAGTATTCCTATAATCACACTTTTGTTTAGGTGTAATGGAGAAAAACATTGAATTCTACAAAAGTGCATTGACATTTCAGTAGTAAAGTAGTGTAAGGAGGGTGGAAAGGAAGAGAGTAAGTGAAAGGAAGCTGGTAAGTGAAGCCTCTTAGGTGGGAAGACACATCACAGGAAACCTAGGATGAATGGGAGTTAGACAAAGAGAACAGGTGTGTTGGTGGGGAGGTGAGATGATTTCGGAGCAGTCGCTATATTAGGATGCCCTCAAGACCTGGAAGCCTGTAACAGGTAGGGCAAACTGGCAGGGCTGTAGTGTAAACCAGGTACTAAAGTACAGCAGATGTATGGGCAGAGAGACAGGTCTGAATTTTTTTCACCTCTAAATTTCACATTCCCTATCTCCAACTCTCAGGAGTCCACCCAAGCAGAAAGACCTCTCTGGAGCAGACTCAGTGTCGTCAGGAGTAGGGCGTGAAGGGGGGAGCAGGGGCACAAACACGTCGGCACAAGGTCCTTTCCCTTCAGAATCCTGTGCAGCTCTGTGGCCTTCGCGCTTGCCCCACTGCTGTTGAGAAGTCAAAAGAAATTCTGATTCTTAATCCATTTTGTGTGCCTGAACATTTTATTTTTCTGTTTGGAAGCTTGTAGAAAATTTTCTTTGTTTTCAATATTTATAAATTTCACGATATGTCATGGCATGAATCTATTCTAATTTATTTTACTGGGCACTGGGTGAACTCTCCCAACTTGGTAATTCTTGTGCTTCAGTTCTGGGAAATAGTCTAATAATTTTATTAATTATTTCCTACCATCTGTTTGTTTTCCCCCTCCATCTGGACATTCTATTATTTGTACTTCGGAATTCTGGAAGTGATATCTATGTTGTTTTGTATATTCTTTACTGTGTGTTATTTTTTCTATTTATTTATTGTCTGTAAGATTTTCTTAACTTTATTTTCCAGACTGTCTCTTGACGGTTTTTATTTAACAATCAGGTTTTTAAATCCTAATACCTCTTTTGGTTTTAGAAAGTTTATTCTTACTCTCAATTCCTGGATTCACTATTATCTTTTATTTCTTCGAGGATATAAATTATAGGTTTTCTTTTGTTTTCGTAGTATTTTTCTCTCTGCATATTCTCATTCCATATTGTTTTATCTGTTTGTGTATTTTGGCCTTATTTTCCATGTTACAGTGTTTAATCAGATATCTAGTTAATATTGGCTTTCTGCTTTTGATTAAGACAGGGATATCAGAAAGCTGACTTGGAAAAATAAACAAAAGGATAAAATTTTTTTAAAAAAAGCTAACTTGGAATTTCTGAGCACTGGGTAAGGGTTTCAACTGTAAACTTCACTGGGGGTGACCTGGGTGGACCGTTTATAGGGATCCCCCAATATGAGGTTACAGATTCTGCAGAAAAAGTCTTTGAGTCATCTGCCTGAAAGCTGTGTCCATAAATGTTGGCATTTGTGCAGGTGCTGGAAGAGAGGGCAGTGGGGCAGAGGAAGCCTTCACTGGTCTTCACACTCCATGTAGTTGTGTCCAGAATGAATTCTCTCAGGAATATGAAGTGGAGGGGATCTAGTAATTTAACAACTTCTTAAACAGTTTTCAACAGGTCATCATATTTTTAAATCACCAGAACTTTCACTCCCAGAGGTTTTTGGTATTACTAAGTTTTTTTGGTATTACTACTTCTTTTTTCTAGTTTATGTACTTTTTTGAGGAATCTGTGCAGTAAATAAGGTTTTACCCATCACAAGGTTGGGGTTCACCTTCCTTAGGGCAACTAAGTCAGGTCCCACTTACCACATGCTTTCAAACTTCCAGTATTTCCTTGTGGCCTTTTCTCCAGTTCTCCTCATCCTGTGTGTATCTTTTAAAACACATTTTTAGTGGCTTTGAAGGATTTAAGAAGAAAGCAAAATGATATTTCTGTGTTCAATATGCCATAGTAAACCAGAAGTGCACTTAAGAAGAAAATATATGTATGGTACTGTATATCTAGGTACACATACATATACTCAGATTATGTAATTGCATGTATGCATGTAAAATATAAAGGAATTGTCATTGCTTCTTATTTTCTACAATTCCCCAAAAGAATAACGATGAAGAAACTTTGATCTGTATTTCATTAAAGGAAGCTGTGTGCTGGGTGAAAGTAGCTCCTATTTTTTCTTTGCTTGTTTGTTCATTTACTAAAAGTTTCAGGAGAAGGTCTTTAAGTCTATGCTTTTCTTATAAGACTACTTGTGAAGGATGTACAGATTTATCCTATTGGTTGCCATCAGGACCATTGAGAAACCTAGGAAGAAAATCTGTTAATTGGACCTGACTGGATAAAAGTTGACTACAAGGAAAATGGCATAGGGCAAAAATGACTGAGAATCAAGGCAACGGAGACACATGCAAAGGAAGCGGTAGAATGTGATACACAGAAGCTTGAAAAAAGTCCTCACCTTCTCCAGAAGAATTCCATGAACAGTCCTTCCAAATGTCCAAACTCTAATTACCTCTTCCTGGTGATTAAGGAAATGGCTCTGACTCTGCAGCCCTAGATATAAATCAGAGTTTTCAAAAGAGAGATGCATTCGATAACACCAATTTCCTTAGGTCTATGAGGACAGCCACTGGTAAGCTGATGGATATGAAGCAGTATAGGATGGCCTTTGCAGGAAGACATTATGGGATGGTTGACCTTGTTGAGGAAAGGCAGAGGCTTCTGCACCATTGATGCTGTATACCTGAGAACAGAGAAAGAACTGGAAGCAAAGATTATCTGGGAATCAAAATTGAGAGAAACAACAGGTTTCCATAGTTTTCTCTCCCTACTGTCTTAATGTTCTCATTCTTCTCTTTACAACCCTTTACAAATGCCCTGCATTTGTAAAAACTGGAACTCCTTTGCTAAACAGAATAAGTAGGAGCTGAAGGAGTTCTTACTTCTATTACTCGATACATTGACAATGTGGACAGGAAATTTCCTACAAGAGAAGAAATATGGTCATGAGATCCAAAGATAAATTTCTGACCATATTTGGTTTAAGAATGTTTTACACATAATGATTATTTTCTGTAATATCACCAATATGGCTTATACTATTGAATCATTGATGGTTAAGTAAAAGTTCATGGGTTAACCTGGCAGCCTATCATGGTAAATGTTGTTTCAGTAAGCATCAAATACCACATAAACTCGGGGATATAACTTTGACAACTGCCTACATTTTGGGTTGAATTTTAGGGTAAAATAACGTAACCACAATAACAGCAGCAATAATAATGTTAATAATACATAACATTAATGTTGCACTTATCTGATAGGGACTATTTCATGGGCTTTATAGGCATTAATTTACAATAATTCAATTAGATCATTTCCATTACCACCTCCATTTTACTGATGAGAAAACAAAGCAAAAAGAAGCCAAGAAAATTTCCAAGATTACAAGAACAAGTTACTGATGCAGCCAAGTTTCAAACCCAGGCAGTAGGACTCCAGGTCCAAGGCTTCCAACCACTAGTGAGAAAAATGAGCCTTTTTGAAATAGACACTTTAATGTCTTTAATGTCTGAGGGTGAAGGTGTTCCCAGTCCTCTTGAAAAACTGCTTAAGTCCAAGTCCAGATATTTCCAATTGTCCCTTCTCCATATACTTTTATTTTTTTTGTAATACATTCACTCATAGCTTCACCTATCATCTTATATAGATGGTTGTCAAATTCAGATTCCTACTAAGATCAAGTTTCCATTTCCAGTTGCCTATAATACTTATCTCCTATATATTCCACCAGAATTGTACAAATCAATAGGAATGACATCCAGGCAGAATCACATAATTTTTAATAGTTCAAACAGACATGAGTTTGAAGCTTGGTGCTTTCGCTCACAGTTGTGTGACCTAGGACGTGATAAGTAACCATTCTGAGTTAGTTTCTTCTCTATTCGTAAAACAGGAAACACATGGCAATTATTTCCTAGGATTGTTACAAAGGAGGAAAAATGCTTAGGAAAATGTTTTAGTCAGTATACATAAATGGTCGTTATTGGAAGGGAAACTTGGTTTGAGATGTTTTCTTATTTCTTTTCTACTTCAGAGCTACCACTCAAAGAACTAAATATATAGAAAAAGCTATATTGTACTGCTTCTTATATAATTTTTGAAAATACATGGTAATTAATTGTTTAAAAGTAAAACTGTTTAAGAAGAGATACAGTAGGTTTTGCTAGTTGTCCTTTGTTGGGACCATAATAATGATGGGTTTACCAGCTTAGGGAAATTATCACTCTGAAATAACAGGTAAGGAAAATGAGAGCAGGGTCAAGTTTTTTGGAACATAGAATATTGCTTTTTTGTCTTCCCATGCTTTTCCTTTTCCAACCCATTTCCACCTGTCAAAAGCCTAACCAATTTTAAAAAATCCCTGATAAAATCTGAGTTTATTAGGAAGCTTGTGTTACTTTCCCTCTAAAGAACAATCTCTCTTCTCTAAAATTTCATATCACTCTGTCTCCCATGTGACAAGGTTTTTTTTTTTTACCTTTTAGAGTATTTACGTTTTAGTTACATCATAGCCCTACTAAAATATAAGGCCCTTGTAAGTCTAAGCATCTTAGTATACTGTTCAGTACTTAGGGCATTACCTTCAAGTAGAGAGTTCTATAATACAGCCTCTACACCCAAGAAGGAGGAGATGGGCAGAGGGAACAAGCAGTGATAGTCACCAAGTTATTAACACCATAAAATATCAGTCCAGTGGGATCCTGTGGCCCTGGAACCTGAAACAAATGAGAGAAACCCTTGGAAAAGAGCATCAGTGCCAGATCTGCTTGCACAGTAGGGAGAGAGAGGATCCAGGTCATAAAGTAACTTCTAAGTTTACAGAGAACCTGACATATCTGTCTGCCAACAATGTGAAACAGAAAAACAGTATTACTATCTAATCAAATTATATGTGATATAAAGATGTGTATGCAGAAGATTATCATATGTAAATTAAATAAAAGGAAACATGTATGTATTGTAGTGTAATGTTTTGTTTTGTTGTATAACTTGTAGAGAGTTTATCAATGGTTTGAAATGACAAAGCCAGTGATGGGAAAAACACCAAAACCAAAATATTCAGGAGGCTAAGAACATGATGCAATTAACTAACAAAATTAATAAAATAATCCTTAAAAACGACTGAAAAACTTTTGCTTTGGTTAAGTGATGAATTTTAAAATATCGATTTCATTTTTTGGAAAAGGGAAGATTCCAAATATGTAGAAGTCATAAGTATGGAATAAGTTTTAAAAAACAAATTGATTTTTCAAAAATGAAAAATAATAAACAGAGTGATATGGAGCAAAACCAAAGTATTTACAGTGCTACAGAGTAGAGATAAATCAGTAAGGCCAAAGACGTAGATATCACCGTGGGACTTATGCTAAATGGGATTTTAAATACTAATACATTAACCATTTTAATATTGTAAGTATTTTTATTGTTAGGGTAATTATTTTTAAGATATTTAAATCATATTTCTGCTATGTAGAGCTTAATTTTCAGACACATGAAAACAGCAGCGCCAAGTATCAGAGCTTATGAACATAAAGGAGATAATAAACAGTATTTTGAAAAAAAAAGATTTAAGATCTTGGCAATTTAAAAAGTCTCCTATTACTAGGGTGGATGGAAAGAGAATTTCTTATTTTCATAAATATTAGAGAAAAGTCAAGATATTGTCATTTCAGCTGAACAGACTATGTTGGACTTAACTCCTTGACTATAAGTGATATTAAAGTACAAAACAATTTACCAGGCAAGAGTTTAGGAAACTTTGCTTTGTTTCCCCTATTTGTACCCTGTTCCTTGTACCCTGTGAGCAGTACTTTCTTCTGTTTTGCTTCTCATCCATTCAAATCCTTCCACCACATGGAACATTGCTCTGAATAGTGCCATAATCTTATAGCTCCACTCTTCTTGTGAGATGGCTGAGTATTGATGAAACACAACATGACTTTGCAGATTAGTGCAATTAAATGTATTTGGTTTCCACCCTCAGTTGTGTCACTTTAATCCACAGCCAATTATTTATTGTTCTTGTGCTTACTGTTGTTATTATTATTCAAGAATATTAGTTAAGAATTCCTTTGACCACTGACAAGGCTATTCACACAATTATCTTTATTTACAACCACCTTTGACTCCTTCCTTTATGTTCAAAGCTACACTTTTTGCCCCCTCTCTTTTTAATTCATTTCATGTTGCTCCAAAAATTGATTTTCTTATAGTTCTCTCCTTGTTCTGACAGGTTATTTTTACCTAGACTAGGGTGGTAGCTTCCTAACTCCTGGTGTTTCTTTTTTAGAGTCTACAGACACTCCTTAAACGTAGTAACTTCCACAACCTCAGTAACATAACCTTAGTATAGCCTTCAGGACGTCTATTATCATTTCCCTAGTTTGTTAACCATATTTTCCAACAATCTCAGCCATAATCACTACACTTTGGCAACACTCAATCACTTTGCGCATAAATTCACACTTTTGCCCCAAGTCTCCTCTCATGATTCTCTTCTCTACATGACTAATTCCTGTACAGTGCCAGCTTGTTCTCCTCTGGAATGCCTTCCAGAACCTTACTAGACTGGAATAGGTGGTCTTTTGTTATGGTGGTGACATAATACGTTTCAGGTAGCATTCTGTTATCCATATGTGCTGGCTTACAGAATTTTAAAAAGAAATTAACTTCAGCGTGGGGCTCTGATTTCAGTAAGAAAAGGGGCAGAAGTAAAAAGACACACCTACAATGATCCACCTAGTTTATTTCTTGGCAAGTGAGTATCACATCTTTTACAGAGACTTGTGCTTGTGTTACAGGATAAGCGGATGTCTTAAAGCTGTCCGCAAGAAAGCAGTAACCTAACCTAAATTATTAAATGTCTCTAAGCACATACATGCATGCATACATACTCTATAACTCCATAACCATTAGATTTCTGAAAAATCACATTTGACTGGGAGTTTGTCAGTCAGAAACTTAATATGATTTGTTCATTTGAAGACAAGAGCATGAATAAACTTAACCTTTGTCCAGTTTAATCAATGGATTGAATTTGTGTCTGTTACTTCAGGGAAGGTAAGTCAATGAAAAGCTGAAAAAAACTGCTTTTATTCCTGACACCTAAGCTGGTGGAATGGAGAGGATTCAGAGAATGAGTAAAGTTTTTGGATAAATGAGACATGAAATAGTTTTAAACCACAGATGGTGGAGGACAGAAATGGGAGCTTGAAGGAAATGAGTTGATGAGCCTAGAGAGAGTGCTTTTTGTCCTAATTTTTCTTTTTAATGTTCAAAGAACTTGAGTGACCATGAGAATAAAAACCCAGAATTGTATCAGGAATGAACTGTGTGGTCTGAACCTGAGGTCAATATATTTATCTCCCATGCCTTGCTATTTCAGTTTAACTCTGAAACCTAGGCCTAAACCCTCAAAAGTGAAAGAAAAAGCCTCAAAAATGACTCAAAAATGACTGAGATTGAAGTTTTATAATTTATTTATAGAAGTATGCTGTTTCAGATACGGTAATAATTTGATTCTTAGGAAATATATAAAGGTCTCTTGTTTGCAAACAGTAGATGCTTAAGTTGGTTGATGGTGGTGAAGGCTGTATGTTTTTGGAAGGAGGGGTTATGTAGGAACTCTGCACCTTACTTTTTTTTGCCAATTTTTTGTGGAAAAATGCATATAACATAAAATCTATCTTAACTGTCTTATGTGTACAGTTCAGTGGCATTAAGTACATTCATAACTGTTGTGCAACCATCACCATCATCCATCTCCAGAAATCTTTTCATCTTGCAAAACTGAAACTCTATACTTATTAAACAATAATTCTCTATTCCCCTCTCCCCTGGTCCCTGTCAAACTACCATTCTACTTTAATTTTGTATGATTTTGACTATTCTAAGTAGCTCATATAAGTGGAATCATACCGTATTTGTCTTTTCTGTGCCTGGTTTATGAAACTTTCTGTACTTTCCACTCAATTTTGCTGTGAACCTAAAAATTCTCAAAAAAAAACCCCATTAAGTCCCTTAATTGAAAGCATAAAATCAAGTCATTAAAAACCATTTGATTTCCATTCTCTACATCTGCATCTTTATTCCTGTCCTGTCCCTAGGTTCTTCAGAATCTTTTTTTTTTTTAGCTTCCATATGTATGTGTTAGCATAAGGTATTTGTTTTTCTCTTTCTGACTTACTTCGCTCTATATGACAGACTCTAGGTCCATCCACCTCACTAAAATAACTCAATTTCATTTCTTTTTATGACTGAGTAATATTCCATTGCATATATGTGCCATTTCTTCTTTATCCATTCATGTATTGATGAACACTTAGGTTGCTTCCATGTCCTGGCTATTGTAAATAGAGCTGCAATGAACACTGTGGTACATGACTCTTTTTGAATTATGGTTTTCTCAGGGTATATGCCCAGTAGTGGGATTGCTGGGTTGTATGGTAATTATACTTTTAGTTTTTTAAGGAACCTCCCTACTGTTCTCCATAGTGGCTGTATCAATTTACATCTCCACCAACAGTGCAAGAGGATTCCCTTTTCTCCACACCCTCTCCAGCATTTATTGTTTGTAGATTTTTGGATGATGGCCATTCTGACTGGTGCGAGGTGATACCTCATTGTGTTTTTTATTTGCATTTCTCTAATGATTAGTGATGTTGAGCATCCTTTCATGTGTTTGTTGGCAATCTGTATATCTTCCTTGGAGAAATGTCTGTTTAGGTCTTCTGCCCAGTTTTGGATTGGTTGTTTGTTTTTTTGATATTGAGCTGCACAAGTGCTTATATATATTGGAAATTAATCCTTTGTCAGTTGCTTTGTTTGCAAATATTTTCTCCCATTCTGAGGGTTGTCTTTTTGTCTTGTTTATGGTCCCTTTGCTGTGCAAAAGCTTTTAAGTTTCATTACGTCCCATTTGTTTATTTTTGTTTTTATTTCCATTTCTCTAGGAGGTGGGTCAGAGAAGGATCTTGCTTTGATTTATGCCATAGAGTGTTCTGCCTATGTTTTCCTCTAAGAGTTTTATAGTGTCTGGCCTTACATTTAGGTCTTTAATCCATTTTGAGTTTATTTTTGTGTATGGTGTTAGGGAGTGTTCTAATTTCATCCTGTTACATCTAGCTGTCCCGTTTTCACAGTACCACTTATTGAAGAGGCTGTCTTTTCTCCATTGTATATTCTTGCCTCCTTCGTGAAAGATAAGGTGACCATAGGTGCGTAGGCTTATCTCTGGGTTTTCTATCCTGTTCCTTTGATCTCTATTTCTGTTTTTGTGCCAGTTTCCTCCAGCTCTGTTTTTCTTTCTCAAGATTGCTTTGGTTGTTCGTGGGTTTTGTCTTTCCATACAAATTGTTAAATTTTTTGTTCTAGTTCTGTGAAAAATGCCATTGGTAGCTTGATAGGGATTGCATTGAATCTGTAGATGGCTTTGAGTAGTATAGTCATTTTCACAATCTTGATTCTTCCAATCCAAGAACATGGGATATCTCTCCATCTGTTTGTACCGTCTTTGATTTCTTTCATTTGTGTCTCATAGTTTTCTGCATACAGGTCTTTTGTCTCCTTAGGTAGGTTTATTCCTAGGTATTTTATTCTTTTTGTTGCAGTAGTAAATGGGAGTGTTTCCTTAATTTCTCTTCCAGATTTTTCATCATTAGTGTATAAGAATGCAAGAGATTTCTGTGCATTAATTTTGTATCCTGCAACCTTACCAAATTCATTGATTAGCTCTAGTAGTTTTCTGGTAGCATCTTTAGGATTCTCTATGTATAGTATCATGTCATCTGCAAACAGTGACAGCTTTACTTCTTTTCCGATTTGGATTCCTTTTATTTCTTTTTCTTCTCTGATTGCTGTGGCTAAAACTTCCTAAGTTATGTTGAATAATAGTGGTGAGAGTGGGCATCCTTGTCTTTTTCCTCATCTTAGAGCAAATGTGTTCAGTTTTTCACCATTTAGAATGATGTTGGCTGTGGATTTGTCATGTAAGGTCTTAATTTTGTTGAGGTGGGTTCCCTCTCTGCCTACTTTCTGGAGAGTTTTTATCATAAATGAGTATTGAAATTTGTTGAAAGCTTTTTCTGCATCTATTGAGATTATTATATGGTTTTTATCCATCAATTTGTTAATATGGTTTATCATTTTGATTAATTTGCATATATTGAAGAGTCCTTGCATTCCTGGGATAAACCCTACCTGTTCATGGTGTATGATCCTTTTAGTGTGCTGTTGGATTCTGTTTGCTAGAATTTTGTTGAGGATTTTTGTATCTATGTTCATCAGTGATATTGGCCTGTAGTTTTCTTTTTTTATGACATCTTTGTCTCATTTTGGTATCAGGTGATTGTGGCCTCATAGAATGAATTTGGGAGTGTTCCTCTCTCTGCTATATTTTGGAAGAGATTGAGAAGGATTGGTGTTAGCTCTTCTGTAAATGTTTGATAGATATCTCCTGTAAACCTCTCTGGTCCTGGGCTATTGTTTGTTGGAAGATTTTTAATCACAGTTTCTATTTCAGTGCTTGTGATTGGTCTGTTCATATCATCTCTTCTTTCCTGGTTCATTCTTGGAAGTTTGTACTTTTCTAAGAATTTGTTCATTTCTTCCAGGTTGTCCATTTTATTGGCATATAATTCCTTGCAGTAGTCTCTCATGATACTATGTATTTCTGCAGTGTCAGTTGTTACTTCTCCTTTTCACTTCTAATTCTGTTGATTTGAGTCTTCTCCCTTTTTCTTGATGAGTCTGGCTAATTGTTTATCAATTTCTTTTTATCTTCTCAGAAGCAGCTATTAGTTTTATTGATCTTTGCTGCTGTTTCCTTCATTTCTTTTTCATTTATTTCTGATCTGATCTTTATGATTTCTTTCCTTCTGCTAACTATGGGTTTTTTTGTTCTTCTTTCTCTAACTGTTTTAGGTTTTAGGTTAGGTTTTTTATTTGAGATTTTTCTTGTTCCTTGAGGTAGGATTGTGTTACTATAAACTTCCCTCTTAGAACTGTTTTGCTGCGACCCATAGACTTTGGGTCATCGTGTTTTCATTGTCATTTGTTTCTAGGGATTTATTGATTTCCTATTTGGTTTATTCAGTGATCTCTTGGTTATTTAGTAGTGCGTTTTTTAGCCTCCATGTGTTTGTATTTTTTACAGTTTTTTTTTCCTGTAATTGATAGCTAGTCTCATAGTATTGTAGTCAGAAAAGAGACTTGATATGATTTCAATTTTCTTAAATTTACCAAAGCTTGCTTTGTGACCCAAGATATGATCTATCCTGGAGAATGTTCCATAAGCACTTGAGAAGAAAGTTTATTCTGTTGTTTTTGGATGGAATGTCCTATAAATAGCAATTAAGTCCATCGGGTCTAATGTGTCATTTTAAGCTTGTGTCTCCTTATTTATTTTCACTTTGGATGATCTGTCCATTGATGAACGTGGGGTGTTAAAATCCCCTACTATGATTGTATTACTGTTGATTTCCCCTTTTATGGCTAATGGCATTTGCCTTATGTATTGAAGTCCTCCTACGTTGGGTGTATAAATATTTACAATTGTTGTATATTCTTTGATTGATCCCTTGATGATTATGTAGTGTCCTTCTTTGTCTCTTGTAATAGTCTTTATTTTATAGTCTATATTTTATAAAATATAGTCTATATTTTATAAAATATAAAATAGTCTATATTTTATTATTATTATTAAATAATATTTATTATAATAGTAAAATAAATAATATTTATTTTATTGTTATTTATTATTATTTATTATTACTATTATTAAAATAGTCTATATTTTATTTTGTCTGATTATTGCTACTCCAGCTTTCTTTTGATTTCCATTTACATGGAATATCTTTTTCCACCCCGTCACTTTCAGTCTGTATGTGTCCCTAGGTCTGAAGTGGGTCTCTTGTAGACAGCATGTGTACAGGTCTTGTTGTTGTATCCATTCAGCTAGTCTGTGTCTTTTGGTTGGAGTATTTAATCCATTTACATTTAAGGTAATTATCGATGTGTATGTTCTTGTTACCATTTTGTTAATTATTTTGGGTTTGTTATCGTAGGTCTTTTCCTTTTCTTGTATTTCCTGCCTAGAGAGGTTCCTTTAGCATTTGTCGTATGCTGGTTTAGTGGTACTGAATTCTCTTAGCTTTTGCTTGTCTTTAAATGTTTTAATTTTTCCATTGAATCGGAATGAGATCCTTGCTGGGTAGAGGAATCTTGGTTGCAGGTTTTCCCCTTTCAGCACTTTGAATATGTCCTGCCCCTCCCTTCTTTCTTGCAGAGTTTCTGCTGAAATCTCAGCTGTTAACCTTATGGGGTTTCCCTTGTATGTTATTTTTTGCTTCTCCCTTGCAGCTTTTACTATTTTTTCTCAAAATTTAATTTTTGTTACTTTTATTAATATGTGTCTTGGCATATTTCTCCTTGGATTTGTCCTGAATGGGACTCACTGTACTTCCTGGACTTGACTGAGTATTTCCTTCCCTATATTAGGGAAGTTTTCACCTATAATCTCTTCAAATATATTCTCAAACCTTTTCTTTTTCTCTTCTTCTCCTGGGACTCCTATAATTCAAATATTGGTTCATTTAATGTTGTCCCAGAGGTCTCTGAGACTGTCCTCATTTCTTTTCATTGTTTTTTCTTTATTCTGCTCTGTGGCAGTTATTTTCAGTATTCTATCTTCCAGGTCACTTATCCATTCTTCTGCTTCAGTTATTCTGCTATTGATTCCTTCTAGAGTATTTTTAATTTCATTTATATGTGTTTTTCATCATTGCTTATTTGTTCTTTAGCTCTTCTAGGTCCTTGTTAAACATTTCTAGAGTTTTCTCCATTCTACTTCTGAGATTTTGGATCATCTTTACTGTCATTACTCTGAATTCTTTTTCAGGTAGACTGCCTACTTCCTCTTTATTTGTTTGGTCTGGTGGGTTTTCACTTTGCTCCTTCATCTGCTGCATATTTCTCTGTCTTCTCATTTTGTTTAACCTACAGTGTTTGGGGTCTCCTTTTTGCAGGCTGCAGGTTTGTATTTCCTGTTATTTTTGGTGTCTGTCACCAGTGCATGAGGTTGGTTCAGGGCTTGTACAGGCTTCCTGCTGGGCGGGACTGGTGCCTGTGTTCTGGTGGATGGAGATGCATTTGGTCCTCTGTGGGCTGGGCCGTGTCTGGTGGTGTGTTTTGGAGTGTTGGTGAGCTTAGTGTGACTTTAGGCAGGCTGTCTTCTAATGAGTGGGGTTGTGTTCTTGTCTTGCGAGTTGTTTGTCATGGGGCTTCCCGCACTGGGGTTTGCTGGCTGTTGGGTGGAGCTGGGTCTTAGTGTTGAGACAGAGATTTCTGGGAGAGCTGTCTCCAATTAATATTACATGGGGCTGAGAGTTCTCTGGTATTTCAATATCCTGGACTTGGCTTTTCCACTTCAAAGGCTCAGGCCTGACACCCAGCCAGAGCACCAAGACCCTGCCAGCTGCATGGCACAGAAGAAAGGAAGAAAAAGAAAAAAACTTGAACAAACAGAACTCCAAAAAAAATGGAAAAAGCAAAACTAAACAGACAAAATCACACATAGAAACACACACACACACTCATAAAAACAAAAACAAAAAATGAACATACAGAACCCCAAGGCAAATGGTAAATGCAAAGCTAAGCTGACAAAATCTCACAAAGAAACACACACAATCACAAAAAGAGAAAAAAGAAAAAGAAAAAAAGAAAGAGAGCAACCAAACCAATAAAACCCACCAATGAAAACAACAACTAAAATCTACACTAAGATAAACATAAAACCAAAAACAGATAAAACACAGAAAGCAAACCCCAAGTTTACAGTTGCTCCCAAAGTCCACCACCTCAAATTTGGGAATATTTCTTGTCTATTCAGGTATTTCACAGATGCAGGGTTAATCAACCACTTGTGGGGATTTAATCCGCTGCTCCTGAGGCTGCTGGGAGACATTTCCCTTTCTCTTCTTTGTTCGCACAGCTCCTGGGGTTCAGCTTTGGTTTTGGCCCCGCCTCTGCGTGTAGGCTGCCCTAATGCATCTCTTCCCTGCTCAGACAGGAGGTGGTTAAAGCGGAGGCTGATTAGAGCTCTGTTGCTCACTCAGGCTGGGGGAGGGAGGGGCACGGTAGTCACATTTGGACTGTGGGGAGAACCTGCGGCGGCAGAGGCCAGCGTGACATTGCCCCAGCCTGAGGCATGCCGTGTGTTCTCCCGGAGTAGTCGTCTCTCGATCAAGGGACCCTGGCAGTGGCGGGCTGCACAGCCTCCCTGGGGGGTGTGGGTAGTAACCTGGGCTTGCACACAGGATTATTGGTGGCGGCAGCAGCAGCAGTAGTGGTCTGTGCCCATCTCTGGGGTCCGACATGACAGCTGCAGCTTGCGCCCATCTCTGGAGCTCACTTAGGCGGCACTCTGCCATCTTTGGGCACATGGAACAGGAAGCCTCTCTCCTCGCGCACCCGGAAACCATGGTTTCTTGCCTCTCCAGCAGGGAAACCGTTTCCCGGACTCCCTCCTGGCTAGCCTTGGCGCACTAGCCCCCTTCAGGCTGCATTCACGCCGCCAACCCCAGTCCTCTCCCTGGGATCCAACCTCCAAAGCCCGAGCCTCACCTCCCAGCCCCCACACATCCCGGCGGGTGAGCAGAGAAGCCTCTCGGCTGGTGAGTGCCGGTCGGCACCGATCCTCTGTGCGGGAATCTCTCTGCTTTGCCCTCCATACCCCCGTTGCTGCGCTTTCTTCTGTGGCTCTGAAGCTTCCCCGCCACCACCCGCAGTCTCTGCCAGTGAAGGGGCTCCTAGTGTGTGGAAACCCTTCCTCCTTCACAGCTCCCTCCCACTGGTGCAGGTCCCGTCCCTATTCTTTTGTCTCTGTTTATTCTTTTTTCTTTTGCCCTACCCAGGTACGTGAGGAGTTTCTTGCCTTTTGGGAGGTCTGAGGTCTTCTGCCAGCGTTCAGTAGGTGTTCTGTAGGAGTTGTTCCACATGTAGATGTAGTTTTGATGTATTTGTGGGTAGGAAGGTGATCTCCACGTCTCACTCCTCCACCATCTTGAAGGTCTCTGATGCTATTTCTAGAGTACATAAATATTGTTTAAAGTAGAGAATTATGAGTATATGATTGTTTCCTGCAGGTGAAGTTTACCTATTAGGCACTCTAGAGAAAGATTCCTAAATATATTCTCAAACATTACCTTTTATTAGAAACTGTTTTTCCAAGCACTCTTAAATGAAAGGATTTTTTTCAGATGAGAGTGAATCTAAAGATGGTTTATCAGTTTCCTTTTATCTTACCATTTAAACATCTGACCCAAGGAGATTGCAGCCCAGCTGAGGTCAGTCCAATAGGTAGTGGAAATGCAAAGACTGTAATCCTGTTCTCTTCCCCAAAATCTATTGTTCTTTTTAACAAATCAAAGTTAACATAATACTTACATTTTGTATCAAAACATTATACATTTTTATGAGAAAATTAACACCTCAAATAACTTGGCACTCTAATTAATTTTGCTTATGTTCCACTGTTATCATTAGAGGTAGTTAGCTTGTCAAAATCTGGTTCTTTCTTCCCTCTGATGTTACTGTTTTATATCCAACATCAATCTTTAATTCATACCTTGTCTATTCCATATATCAGCCTTCTGAACTCCTAACCCATTCCTGGAGCATAAACCTCAACCATGACATGATATAATACTTGTGAGGTCTTACCTGATGTTATTCATCTCATGCTCCTTTGTGCTCCTAAATATGTCCCTAAATTTTTAACTCTCTCCTTGGGCCCAAGGCCTGCCTCATGCCCTTTTTAAGCCACTAGAAAAAGTATCAGTGACTGCTCTTTTGATCTATTCTATAGCATCTAGTATAGTACCTTGCACATAAAAATAATACATTTTATTAAAATTTATTTTAAATTAGATCCACTCTATATGAAGTACCTATTTGATAAAGTATATATACATAAACCACTTGAAGAGAATTGCATCATCATTGAGAATCTGAGCAGACTATCTTTGGAATTATATAGAATGATTTTGCTTTATGACTTGGTGTCTTTCATCTTTTGTTTCAGTTCTTTGTTTATTTTAAATCTGAGGAATCTTTGTAATGCCCTGAAGGCATAGAAGTTATAAAATAATGTGCTTGTTAAATATATAGCACTTTTGTGGGAACACATGTTATTTTATCAAGTTGTGAGATAGCAAGAGAGAAGTTCTTGATTAAAATTCATTTAGTGTGTTATCTGAGTATACTTAAAAGAAAGCTTTGACATGTTGATCAGATTAAATTGAGTTAATCTCAGCTGATACTTAAGTTCAGTGTTAGTCATGGATAATTACTGTCAGAAAGGATATGTTCTAGTTATTCATTTACATAATATGAGCTTTCTTTTGGATTGCATATGAATTAATTAAATTTCCTTTAATTGTAGCAGCTATATGCAACACACGGCTTCTAGCTAGTGTAAAATAGTTCATTTAACTTCTAGAAAATGGCTTATTGGCCATTCTAATACAAATCTCTGAACTGGAGCACAAGCAAAAAGAGGAAAAATTGAAGAAGAGAGAATCAAGGAAAGATACTCATTGACATAAATATACCATAAATGACCTCATTTTATAGCAAAGCATTCCTTCTTTTTCAGAAATTGTACTGATTTTGTTAGCCACCTCAGTTTGTGACCAAAACGTAAAATAATCTCTTGACCCAGTTGACCTTAAACTCATTCTTAGATAATAAAAAAATAAAATACTCCATTCATAAATTTTAAACTATTTGATAGCAAGAAACTAGTTGTTAGTAAGATATTAAGGAAATAAGGAAAATATAAGATATAAAACTGTGCAAAATACAACTATATGAGTCAAATCCCTGTGCTATAATGGCAGCCCCATTTTGGACTCTATAAACATAAGATCAACAATAGGCATAAGTAGAGATTAGATATTTTTATAGGTTATACTACATTTAAAGTTATTATAGCATATTGGCTATATTCCGTGTGCTGTACATTGCATCCTGTATCTTATTTATATTCTACCTAGTAGTGTGTACCTCTTACTCTCCTTCTCCTAACTTGCTTCCTTCTCCACCCCTCTCCGCACTGATAACTACTAGTTTGTTCACTTGTCTATGAGTCTGTTACTGTTTTGTTATATTCATGAGTTTGTTTTATTTTTTAGATTCTACATATAAATGAAAGCATATAACATTCTTCTTTCTCTGTCTGACTTACTTCACTAAGCATAATACCCTTCAGGTCTATCCACGTTGCTGCAAATAGCAAAATGTTATTCTTTTTATGGCTGAGTAATATTCCATGGTGTATATACACCACGTCTTCTTTATCCATTCATCTGTTGCTGGACACTGAGGTTGCTTCCATATCTTGGCTGTTGTAAATAGTGTTGCTCTGAACACCGGGGTGCATGTGTCTTTTTGAATTAGTTTTTTTTCGTTTTCCCTGGATATATACCCAGGAGTAGAATTGCTGGGGCAAACTATTATTCCTTTTTCTCCACATCTCACATTTATTATTTGTTGTGTCCTTGACAATAACCATTCTGGCAGGTGTGAGGTGATATCTCATTTTGGTTTTGATTTTCATTTTCCTCATGATTAGTGATGTTGAACATTTCATGTTCTCTTGGCCATCTGTATGTCTTTGGGAAAATGTCTATCAGGTCTTCTGCCCATTTTTTAACTGGATTGTTTATTTTTTTGATATTGAGTTGCATGCGGTATTTATATATTTTGGATATTAATCCCTTATTAGCCATATCCTTTGCAAATATCTTCCATTCAGTTGGTGGTTGTTTCATTTTGTTGATGGTTTTCTTCGCTGTGAAAAAACTTTTACATTTAATTAGGTGCCATTTGTTTATTTTTGCTTCTGTTTCCCTTGCATGAGGAGAGAGATCTAAAAAACTATTGCTAATATGTATGTGAAAGAGTGTGCTGACTTTTTTTGGCCTAGGAGTTTTATGGTTTCATATCTTACATTTAGGTCTTTAATCCATTTTGAGTTTATTTTTGTATAAGGTGAGAGAAAATGTTCTAATGCCATTCTTCTATATGTAGAGTTCCAATTTTCCATCACCAGGTATTGAAGATACTGTATATTCCCCATTATATATTTTTGCCTCCTTTGATATAGTTTAATTGACCACATGTGCATGAGTTTGTTTCTGGGCTCTCTGTTCTGTTCCATTGACCTATGTGTCTGTTTTTGTGCCAGTGCCATAGTGTTCTGATCACTTTAGTTTTGTAGTGTCTGAAGTCAGGTGGTGTGATACCTCCAGTCTTGTTCTTTTTTCTCAAGATTGCTTTGGCTATTTGGAGTCATTTGTGCTTCCATATAAATTTTAGGATTGTTTTTCTAGTTCTGTGAAAAAAGTCATGGTTATATTGATAAAGATTGCACTAAATTTGTTGATTGCTTTATGGACACTTCAGCAGTATTAATTCTTCCAATACATGAACACAGGATATCTTTCAATTTTACTGTATCATCTTCAGTTTCCTTCATCATTGTCTCATAGTTTTCAGAGTGTAGGTCTTCACCTCCTTCAAGTTTATTCCTATGTATTTTATTCATTTTAATGCTATTGTAAATGGGACTATTTTCTTGCTTTCTCTTTTTGATAGTTTATTACTAGTGGATAAAAAGCAACAGATTTCTGTAGATTTATCTTGTATCTTGCAGCTTTACTGTATTCATTTATTAGTTCTAATAGTTTTTTGGTGAAGACCTTAGGATTTTCTATTATAGTATCCTATCCTCTGCAAATAGTGACAGTTTTATATCTTCCCTTTCACTTTGGATGCCTTTTCATTCTTTTTCTTGTTTGATTTCGGTGGCTAGGACTTAAAATAATATGTTAAGTAGAAATGGTGAGAGTGGCTATCCTTGTCTTGATTCTTGTTCCTGATTTTAGAGGAAAAGCTTTCAGGTTTTAACAGTTGAGTATGATGCTAGCTGTGGGTTTGTCATAATGGCCTTTATTATGCTTAAGAAATATTTATTCTATACCACTTTGTTGAGAATTTTTAGGACGCATGTGTGTTGAATTTGATAAAATGTTTTTTTGTGTGTCTATCAAGATGATTATGTGCTTTTTATCCTTTGTATTTTTAATGTGATGTATCACATTGATTTGAAGTTATGAACCAAGCTTGCATCCTTGAAATAAATCCCACTTGATCATAGTGAATAATCCTTTTTATATATTGTTGAATTTTGTTTTTATTTTGTTGAGGATTTTTCATCTATATTCTTCAGGAATATTGGCATGTAACTTTCATTTTGTCATGGTATCAGGGTAATGGTGGCCTCCCAGACTGAATTTGGGAGTGTTCCCTCCTCTTCACTTTTTTGGAATAGTTTGAGAAAGATAGGTACTAACTACTTTTTACATGTTCAGTAGAATTCTCCTGTGAAGCCATCCAGTCCTGGACTTACAGTTATCAGTAGTGTTTTGATTACTGATTCAATTTCAATTCTAATAATCAGTCTGTTCAGAGTATCTATTTCTTCTGATTCAGTCTTGAACAATGTATGTTTCTAGGAAAGTATCCAATTCTAGGTTGTCCAATTTGTTGGCATATCATTGTTCATAAAATCTCTTATTATTGTATTTTTGTCATAACAGTTGTAATTTCTCCTCTTTCATTTTTTATTTTGTTTATGTGGGTCCTCTTTTTTTTTTTTTCTTAATGAACCTAACTCAGTTTTGTTTATCTTTTTAAAAAAACAGCTTTGGTTTCATTGATCTTTTCTATTTTTTTGTCTCTACTTTTCTATGTGATCTTTATCACTTCCTTCCTTGTGCTGACTTTAGGCTTTATTTGTTCTTTTTTCTAATTCCTTTAAATGTAAGATATATATATATATATATATATATATATATATATATATATATATATATAATCCAACTGTTATAATGTGTCATTTAAGGCCATTGTTTCCTTATCAATTTTCTATCTGGATAAAAGTATGGTGTTAAAATCCCCTACTAATACTGGATCATTGTCAATTTCTCCCATATTTATGCCAGTTAATTGTTGCTTTATATATTTAAACACTCCTATATTAGGTGCATTTATGTTTAAAAATGCTATATCCTTTTGTTGTATTGATCTCTTTATCATAATATGATGTCCTTCTTTGTCTTTTATTATAGACTTTGTTTTAAAATCTACTTTAAAATAAAAAGCCTACCCAGCTTACTTTTGTTTCAATTTCCATGGAGTATCTTTTTCCATCCCACACCTTCAGTCTGTGTGTGTCTTTAGCTCTAAAGTGATTCTCTTGTAAGCAGCATATAGATGGGTCCTGTTTTTTGTTTGTTCGTTTTGTGTGTTTTAATCCAATCTGCTACCCTATGTCTTCTGATTGGAGCATTTAGTCCTTTGACATTTAAAGTGATTATTGATAGGTATGTACTTACTGCCATTTTGTTATTTGTTTACTGGCTTTTGTTTTTGTTTTTCTCTGTTTTCTTTTTTTCTTTTTAGTCTTTTCTTTGTTTTTTGATGATTTTCTTCAGTGTTATATTTGTGTTTCCTTCTCTCTAGGTTTTGTATATCTATTGTAGCTTTTTGTTTTGCAGTTACCATAAAGTTCATATATGTTGACCTATAAGTACATCTGCTTGATTTAACCTGATAGTCGTTTAAGTACAAAAAGTACAAACACGTTCTAAAACCTGTATGTTTCTTACTCCCCCCACACATTTTATATTTTTGATTTCATATTTTACATCTTAATGTATGACCCTTAACTGTATATTGTACCTATAGTTGATTTTATAATTTTTGTCTTTTAACCTTTATACTAGATTATTGAAACAATTGATCCACAGTCTTTACTATGTACTTGCCTTTTCTGGTGGGAATTTTTCCACCCTATAATTTCTTATTTCTTGTTGTACCCTTTTATTTTCACTTAAAGAAGACTCTTTAACACTTCTTGTAAAATCAGTTTAATATTGATCAATTCTTCCAGCTTTTGCTTCTCTGAGAAGTTCTTTATCTCTGGCTCAATTCTGAATGATAACTTTGCTGGGTAGAGTATCCTAGGTTTTTGCTTTCACCACTTTGCATATATCAGTCCATTCCATTCTGGCCTGAAAAGTTTCTGCAAAGAAATGAGCTGATAGCTTTTTGGGGGTTCCCTTCTGTGTGACTCTTTTTTTTTCTCTATGCCATTTATGATATGTCTTGGTGTGGGTCTCTTTGGGTTCATCTTGTTAGGGATGCTCTGTGCTTCCTGATCTGTATATTTGTTTCTTTCCTCAGGTTCAGGACGTTTTCAGCCATAATTACATCAAATACACTTTCCACCTTTTCCTCTCTCTCTTCTCCTTCTCAACACCTGTAATGCAAATGTTAATACACTTGATGTTGTCCCAGAGGTCCTTTAAACTACTCATTTAAAAAAACAAAATCTTTATTTTTCCTGCTCTGTTTGCGCAATTTCCTTTATCTATCTTCCAGATCACTTATGTGTTCTTCTGTATACCTAGTCTGCTGTTAATTCCCTCTAGTGTGTTTTTAATTTTAGTTATGGTTTTCTTCGACTCTCACTGGTTCTTTTTTATATTTTCTAGTTCTTTGTTAAAATTTGACTGTGTTCATCTATTTCCCCCCCACCTCCCCCAGTTCAGTTAGCATTCTTACTATTATTGCTTTGAACTCTATCAGGTAAATTATTTTCCTCTATTTCACTAGGGTTTTTTTCAGGGATTTTTGTTTGTTCGTTTGTTTTTGCTGTTATTCTTTCATTTGAAGTATATTCCTCTGTCTTCTCATTCTGTTTAACTTTCTTTTTCTCTATGAAACTAGGTGAAACAGTTGCCTATCCCAGGCTTGGTGGCGTGTCCTTGTGTGGGAGTGTCCCTCTACACTCTGCATATGTTCGTTCAGTGGCTCTGGTGGGAGAGCTGGATCTGAAGAGAGCACAGGCTGTGTCCTTCCCTTGGGTGTCCTGCTTTGGTGGGTGGTGGTGCTGGTGTAGTTGGGCCACAACCAGAGCCAGGTGAAGAAGGTCAGGGCATCGTCTATGCTCAATAACCATTACTGCCCTATCTGGGGCAGGGATGAGGCTTGAGGAGCTAGAGCAAGAGCCCTGAGGTATTTGGCTTTCACCCAGGTGTGTTGGTAGTCTCCACCTTGATTTGGGATGCAGCCAGGGCTTGAGTGCTTGGGCCTGCACTTCTGTGCTGGTTTCACTTTCCCCCCTGGTGTGCACACTGTCTTTAGAGGCTGGCTTGGTGCTGCAGAGGTGAACTGACCCTGTCCACTCTCAAGGGTGCACAGGGACTCATGAGCTGGCAGTGTCTACCTCCGCACTGGACAGAGGCTGTGCTGGGGTCTCAGGCGGCTCCATTCCCTCCAAATACGTGCAGTCTCATTGGCAATGACAGACTCTGCCTTAGCGGGGAGCAGCGCCGGAGCAAGATGGGCTGGAGCAGGAGGCCATGCAGGCTGGATGTGTGCAGAGGATGTCCTGGTGGGCTGGCCAGAGCCCCAGGGAATTTCAGTCTTCTGCCTTCATGATGTGAGTGGGAGTAAGTCTGTGTGCTCTTTTAAGAATGGAGTCTTGGGTTCTTACAGCCCTCTGGTAAGCCCCACTGGTTTTCAAACCAGCTAAGAGGACTCACCTTCCTGGTGTTGGACGCCCCAGGTTGGGGCACCTAGTATGTAGCTTGAATCCCTTGCTCCCAGGGAGAATCTCCAAGCCTGTGATATTCATTCCTCTTCTGTGTCCCCTGCTAGGGTGTGGGTCCATGCCTGATCATTTCCTCCCTTCCTGTCAGATGCTCTGTGGATCTTTATTTATAGCCTTGGTGTAGAAGACCTGTTGTGTTTGTCCCAGGTAGATTTCAGTGAGTGTCACTCTACGTGGGTTTGTAGTTTGATGTGTTTGTGAAGGGAGTTGAGCCCAGCCTCCTTCTGCTCTGCCATCTTGATCTCTCCCTCACAAACCCTTTAATCTTGATAACTGTTTGAAGATACTATTAGTCCTATTTTACAGATGAGGAAACTAAGTTATAGATGTGTTAGATACCCACCCAAGGTCCTGAAGTTTGTAACTGGTGGAGCTATGATTTAAACTCTGGATCAGAAACCATGTTCTTAATCATTGTGATGCAATCATGTAGGGAGATGGTTTTAAATCAACCAGCTGAAAATATACACTAAGTATCTAATAAAATTACTGTAATTTAAGTTTATAACCGCTCAAAACTTTATTTTTTGCAGTATATAAGTGTCACCAATGGTAAATATATGTACACACACATTTATGCATGTGTATATATATGAATATATATTATTCCTTGAGATACATGTATATATATTTCTCTCTCTCTCTCTCTCTATATATATATGTGTGTGTGTGTGTGTGTGTGTGTGTGTGTGTTTACTGACATTTTTTACTTTTCAGTCAGATAATGTTCTCAAAGAAGAAAAGCCAGATTTACCTATAAAGGCCTGAGTATTTAAGTTGCTTAGTTTGGTTTTAGTACAAGACTGCTAGATCCACCTATACTTTTCTGATGCAAATGTAGATTGTTAGACTGAACAAGTAACAAGACAATCAAATTCTTCATGATTTGTTCATTTAGTCATGAAATTCACCAGTAATTGCCAAGTGGCAAATGTCAAAACAAGAAAGGATCAGATGTTAAAACCCAGAAAGAAGTTTTCAAGACACTGCTTCTTATTCCTATTCTCTCCTATTTACTACATTATATACGTACATTTCTTTTCTCCTACCAGAATTCTGCTAATGTAAAGGTTGACATTTGTTAAACATTTGCTATGTGTCAAGGCTGTGCTTTCCGTGGACCAGTATGTGTACTGTTCCTTACAACTGTAGGAGATCATCTATACTATCAACCTTGTATTACAGATAGGACAACTTAGCACAGAGAAGCAATTTATCCAAGGACATAAAGCTAATAATTGGTAGAGAATTTGAGTTCAGGCATTTTAACTTTAGAGCCCTTGTCCTTAAGGACTGTAATACTCATTGGGTAGGGAGGTGAGAGCTCAAGGAGAAATGGGAAAGAAGGGGAGTATGTTAAGGGTATTTTGAAAAAGTTCACCTGCTGGTTCTAATACAAGTCCCTTCTCCACTGAGAACAACTGAACTCTGATTATATTATATTTCTCTTAGATTATTTTTTTCCTTTTCCCTTTAAACTTTGACATCAGCATTTTATTTGGACATATGAATCCAAATGATTTTCTATTCTTTGTCCTTAGGATTCCTGATTCAGGATGGCCCTTTGGGATCTTGTGAAAACAAATACTGTGGTTTGGGAAGGCACTGTGTTCTCAGCAGAGAGACAGGGCAAGCGGAATGTGCCTGCATGGACCTTTGCAATCGGCACTACAAACCTGTGTGTGGATCTGATGGAGAATTCTATGAAAACCACTGTGAGGTGCACAGAGCTGCTTGCCTGAAAAAACACAAGATTACCATTGTCCACAATGAAGACTGCTTCTTCAGAGGTAAATACCGGGTGAGCCTAAAGGGTCACCTTTCTCTATTTTTTCCGTCTTCTCAACTAGTGCCTTTAAGTGTAAACTCCAGCACCACTTTATATAGCAAGTGTCTAAAAAAATAAAGAAAAATAATGTGAGCTTAATGACACTTGTGAGCAGCAAGTGGATAGAAATTTACATGGATACAATTCTGAATCTCAGTCATGAGAACAAAGCTGGCCAAAATATGACTCAGAATTTAATATAGCTTACAGCATTGCACCATATGGCTTCCCAATCATGGCAGTTTTCTTAGGGACACAGAGTGGCCAATTCAGTCAACAAGCCAATTCCACCCATTGAAATGTACCTGGAGTGAAATTGAGAGAAGAATGAATGCCAAGCCATGCTGTGAGAACATCTCATTTCTTCCTGATTAAAAATGATGCCTTCAGCTAGTACCACATAATTCAAATTATATGGAACCTGTAAATGCCCACTGAAATAACTATGAACTCATGCTAAACCCAAATAGTAAATCTGAGATGACAATAATTTAAAATTTAAAAGTTAGCAGTATTTACTACCATGGTGCTCAAAATCAGTGGTAACTGTTTATATGAAAAGTACTGCTGAATTAGTAATTTGACAAATTGTTTTAACATGCTGGATAAATAAATCATTAAACAGCTTTAATGCCTTTGATTTATTTATAAACTTATTTCTTGTTTATTTATTTATGCTGGAAAGAATATTTTTTTATTAATAGTCGTAACACAGACTGAAATTCTAAAGTGTTAAGTATATAGAACTCCCATCATTCTAACAGGTCAGTGATCAGCTTGGCTTCTAATCTTCAATTGGTTCTACATCCCTAGCTCTCAGAATGTTGCTGAAGTATTTTTACACTTAAAAGCTCATGTGATATTTTAATTCTTAGCTTAAATGTATGGTAACATACAATGTTGTTCATTTGCCCACCGATTAAGTTTTCTTTTTCAAACTTGGTAGAAGAAAGTGTTATTTTCAAGGCGATTTTTAAAAAGACACACAGCTTTTCAAATGAATTAAGATGGAAGGCTCTGTAGCCATTGTGGCTACTAGAAGCCCTTTGATATAAATGAGATAAATTACAAGAATAGTTTCTTTACCAGAGTGAATCTGTGCACCTTGATTACATGTATTGACGAAATTGATGGCATTAGATTATTTTCTTTTACTGAAAGAATAACAGATGCTTTGGTTTCAAGTTCTGTTTCTTATCCTCTTCTATCTAATCTGTCTTATAAATAGCTAAAATTAACTGGATTAACATTGTGCTTTAATACTCATAAAGTAATATTTTTCTGTCATTTTGACCTGAAATGGTATAGTGAAAATTTTACTATTCCATTGATATGTAGTATAATAAAACTATGTAAATAATATGCGATTAACTTAGAATTATATTCTGATATTGAGGTTTGGCCCAGCTGATTGATTATATGGAAATATACGATAATTATCATGTGAGGAAAAATTCTGGAGTATTTAGTGTTCTGCTCTATTGCTGGAGGCTTAGGCATAATGCATTGCAGTATGCAAATCAGCGTGGAAATAAATGAAGTGGATATAGCGTGTAATGTTGCCTTCCTTATGAGTTACTTCATAGAACAGTGGTTTAAAAATCTTTTGTCCTTCAGACATACTAAGCATATTTATTAGATCTATGATTGCTTCCAAAATACTTTGTCATCATACATAGTATTACAATTTAATTTATATTAACTGGGTGAGTTACCAGGGGTTAACACATTTCCCAGGTCTCAGAATTGGTGGGTCTTCTGTTTGTTTATTTGTTTTGGTGTTTTGCCTAATATAAATATATATGTATCTCATAAGAGGATTTTATTTCAGCAGAAAGGAAGTAAATAATGTATAATAAAATGATAAATTGCTTGTCTTATTAGTGTGCAATTGGCCAAATTTTGGACATAAAAGAAGAGTCTATGGAGCCGAAGGCCTAATAGTGTGATGGCTAAAATTAATTCTTGTGCTTGTGGATTATTCTTTCTGTGGAACTTCAGCAATTTATATTGTTTCAAATAATGGCCCAAAGGAAGAAGCAAGTCGAAATGTTATGTTCAAGAACTGCTAAAAAATTATGATTAATTAAATATTTTCAAATAGAAAAAATCAAAACAAGCAAAATAACAGGAATCTTTTCCTCCTTAAATTTTTTTTTCTACTTTTAGATCTAATAAAAGGTGATTAAGAAAACCTTATAGAAATCAACAAACAGGAACCTATAGGCCAAATCGGAATACGGCCACACTGTTAGTTTAGGAATTGTCATTGGGTGCTTTTGAGCTACAAAAGGAGAATTGAGTTGTTACAACAGAGACAGTATGGCCTGCAAAGCCTAAAAAATGCTTTATCTGCATCTTTTCAGTAAAGGTTTGTTAACTTCTGATTTAAAAGATTACTAATGCCTTAAAATCAATTTTAAGCATATTCGCAGATCTTTATTATCCTCTCTTTTTGGCTAGGGTGATGAATACAGGGACCTACGTGTGTGGTAAAATTGACTAGAACACAACACACATAGCCACACACAAATGGATAGAAGTGAAACAGAAAATCTGAGTAAGATCAGTGGATGGGGTCAAAGTTGGTATCCTGTTTATGATATTGTACTATAGTTCTGCAAAACGTTACTTACCATTGGTAGAAATGAGTAAAGGATGCATGGACTCTCTCTGTATTACTTCTTCAATTGCAGATGACTATTTAATTATCATAAAATAAAAGAGTTTAATTTTAAAAGTACTGAAAAAATAATAACAAAAACTTTTTAAAAAGTTAAAGAAAGGAAGATTTGCATTATTCATTAATGACTTGAACTTTAAGCAAAGTCCTGTTTGTTTCACACATTATAAATTTATCAGATTTATGTTTAGTATTTATAATTAAGCCTGTATATTTACTCATCATTTTAAAATTAAGATTAGAGTCCAGATTAAAAACATTTATATCTATATTTATCTCTATATCAATACACATATCTATACTTATATCTATATATCTTATTATTATTTGTGTTAAATATTTTAAATGCCTCTGTAGTATACTCAGCATTTATTACTACTGACTCATAAACATAGACATGAATTCACTAAGAATTTTCTTTAGTGATTTATGATTTCTGAAACTATAGAGAAAACATACATCTGTGAACACAAAATTTTTTCTAATTTATTTCTATTCACATTTATTTGATTATGAAGAAACTGTCTACAATAGGATATAGAATATTATAGTATTTGTTTATTGGCATCAAATACTTTATGATGATCTTTACCATAGAATCAAACTTTCCATTTTATGTAATGCCTTGTTATTCACTGTGATGAGAGTTTTGCTTTAATTTCCCATGCCTCACCCGCAAATGGCTTTCTAACTGCTGCAATACACGTGGTTACACATAACAAATAAAAGGTCCTCTCACCTGACGCTGGGTCAGTCTGTCAGACACCGGGTCACCCAGCAGAATTTACACACTCAGAGTATAGATGTAAGCTGGAGTAAGAAGCTAAAGATATAACCTCTGCCAAGAGGAGTAGGGAATTAAACCTTTTATGAGAAAGTCAATTGAACAGAAACACTTTGGCCATTTACTGCACTGATTATAAAACTGCTATAAATGCAAATGTTCTGTGCACCTAAATGTGCATCACAAAGAGTAACAACTTGGGAAATATGTTTTTTTACAGCTACGTGTGTGCTATTTGAATGAGATCTGACATAGTTTTCTTTTTCTTTGGTATAATCTGGAGAGACATTCATATTCCATATTTAATTGATTCTCTTTCCTGATTATTATTATTTTTTAAGACAGAACTTCTAGAACTTAGGCTAGAAAACTGGGCTGCCAATGATATTTTAAAATAGATCAGTAAAATGCCCTGTGATATTCCCCCTGGGCTTTTAGATTGCCTTTTTTTGGGAAAGGGCATGTTGGTAAAGCTTCTATTTTATGTTGAAACAGCCTTGTTTACCATTTCATGAAAAATAATTATGTTGATAATATCAACTTTGGAAAATGGTACCCAGATGTTGGTTTGTTTGTTCTGTTCTATTTTGTCTTTAGTCAGTATTAGCCAAATGGAATTACAGATTGGTGGTGAAATTAATAACTTGGACAAAATGCTGACACTCAGAAGTTCCAGTTCCTCTGAATGCATCCTGTACCCACAACCTCAAAACCAATTTTATTAGTCCCCTGAATTTCATTAAATGTACATTACATTTTTCTGATTCGATGACAAAATCAACTGAGCTGTGTTTCATTTTTCATATTTATTTTGCACTGAAATTTTAATCGGTGTTAAGAATATAGTTTTGTTGTCACTCTCCTCTCTAATCAAACTGTGACCTGCAGAATCCTACGTATAACCCACTATATAACATACTTTAGGAATCGTTGTTAGGTGTACATTTGTAAATGCACTATTTGCTACTAAAATCATACCAAATGTTTAGTTCTCCCCTGATTTTTGAAAACTCTAAAGGATTTTGTAAACATTACATAGTGTATGTGTTTATCTTCCATTTATAGATAGTAGGTATGTTATAGATTATACATATAATATGAAAAGCTCCAAAAGAGGAGGATTTAAATGTTAGGACCACCCAACAAATGTATTAAAATATTGTCAGAGAGAAATGAGAAATATTGGGTATTATTTATGTGAAAACACTTTCACAGCTATTATATTATTAATTCATTATAATAACAAGCCAGAAGGCAATAAGCCTAAGATTTTTAAAATGGCTGCCAACATTCACACAGAAGTTAAAGCTACTTGGATAAGAACCAAGGGCTTCTGGCCTCTCTTTTAGTGCATGTATGCTTCAAATCATTCCACTTAAGTCTCTAATGCCATAATAGCTTACTTGCCTTTGATTTTTAAAAATTTATTTTTTATAGTAATTTCCATGTGACTATTTTACGTTATTTAGAAACAGCGTTTCTCACTGTGGTATTTGTAAGGGTTAAATAATGCATTTAACACAGTTCTTGGGCAAAAGAAGTTAGTAAGAGATATTTACTGGGTTTAAAAGACTGGAACTTAGGGCTTCCCTGGTGGCGCAGTGGTTGAGAGTCCGCCTGCCGATGCAAGGGACACGTGTTCGTGCCCCGGTCCGTGAAGATCCCACGTGCCACGAAACGGCTGGGCCCGTGAGCCATAGCCGCTGAGCCTGCGCGTCCAGAGCCTGTGCTCCGCAATGGGAGAGGCCACAACAGTGAGAGGCCCGCGTACTGCAAAAAAAAAAAAGAGTGGAACTTCAATAACTGTGAACACTTGATTGAAATAAATTTTCACCCTTGAGTCTGGGAAGCCACACATAATTTCTTTTAGGTTTACATCAGTCTTGCATAAAAGACTCTGGTCAAATTATTATAGAACCAAATCTGTCAGATCATAATAAACAAATTGAAGGTAATAAGTTTTCCAATTGTAAATAAGACTACTTAAAGAAAAATGACTCAAGTTTAGAAACATATTTATTATTAGTTTCTTGATTGTAATTGAACATCTATCTCATAGTCACCTTTCTCACTGACTTACAGGCTTATTTTGCTTACCATATACTATAAATAGAATACCTATTAGATGTGTAACAATGTGATTTTACTCCCCTACCCCCCCATATAAATTTAGAGACTAAGTGGACTTCTTATTGTATTTAATTTTTGTCATATTTTCCTCTTTTTGTGACAAAAAGGAAGCATGAGTTAAAAGTGGCAGAGAAGAAAGTTTTGGGGATTTGAGAACAAAGAAAAAAATTTGTGAAACAATAAACAAGGAAAAAGAGAGAAAAGACCAGGGGGTGTAATAGGGTGTTGGGTGGTGCTGACAAACCATGTGGTATATTTTGCTCATGAATTTAAAGTGAGAGTAGTCTTCCATGGCTGTGTATTCTTCTACTGATACAAATATAGTCAGCTGCTTAGAGTAAGGCATTGAGAAGATAAGGAATGGGGTTGAACCAGGATTTAATTTTTCCAGGAAAGAATTACATAGGAAGAAAGAGTCCAAAGCCATATTTTCCACCTCTCTCAGGGGCAGAATTATTATGTTATCTTTGCTTTATTGTGCATATCTACTTTGTATCCAGAGCTCTCCTGGTGAGTGCCTTTTGCCTCACCTTGTGTATAGAACAAAATGGATTCCCAACCATCTCTAAATCCTGGAAATTCTATTACATATTTTGGGTTAACTTCCTAATGCTAACATACAGTTTACATTTGTGCCTCTTAGTTAAAACTTGCAATAATGAAATCTGTTTAGACTAGTTAGCCAAGACACACCTTTCCAAAGTATTTGGAAAGCATGTAAGTCTACAATAGCTATTTTATTTCAATGGCTTTCCATCTCTCTTATGAATTAGCAGTCACCATTATGTGTAACTATTTGTGTCATACACAAACTATTTTTATTTAGGAAAAAAGAACTGTTGACAGATAACTCTGAAAAAACAGAAAGAGGATGGGCAATTATCTTGACATATATCTAAGATAATAGCATTTTATTATTAATTCCATCAGCAAGCCATAAGTCAATGTTATTGAGAACAGTCATTGTGCTGAGGATATACGTTGACAAATGAAACTGCTTTATTTGATTAAGCAAATTATCTGAAAGTTTGAGGCAGCTCAAACATTTTCTATCAAATATTTCTTCATTTAAACATTTAATTTATTCAATATGTTTTAATCAATCTGGCTCCCAATCATGTTGGAATATAAATTGACTTAATGTGGATGTTTCTAGGGTTTTTGACATTTAATTCACTTTTTTTAATATAAATTTATTTATTTTTGGCTGCATTGGGTCTCCGTTACTACGCGTGGGCTTTTCTCTAGTTGCAGAGAGCGGGGGCTACTCTTTGTTGTGATGCGCAGGCCTCTCATTGCAGTGGCTTCTCCTGTTGTGGAGCATGGGCTGTAGGTGCGTGGGCTTCAGTAGTTGTGGCTTGTGGGCTCCAGAGCACAGGCTCAGAAGTTGTGGCGTATGGACTTAGTTGCTCCGTGGCATGTGGGACCTTCCCGGACCAGGGCTTGAACCCGTGTCCCCTGCACTGACAGGCAGACTCTCAACAACTGCACCACCAGGGAAGCCCTAATTCACTTTTTGAAACATTTTTTTCTCAAAAAGGAAGAAAACGCTAATAAAAATTGAGAGAGATGCATGAGCTTTTGATGAATCTAATTAAGCATTAGTGTAATTAATTGAAAGGAACAATATTACATATGCTTGATTAAATGTATAAGTGTTCAAAGTGTCACATGCCTGTCAAAAGGTTTCAGGTAATAATTAATAAAAGTATCTACAGAAAATATATGCATATGTATACCATGGACAGGTATTCGTGAGCAAATATAATTTTTTGACTGTTTGCTGGTGATCGTTTATTGTCACCTAATCCTGCGGCTGACCCATTTTAAAGGCACTATCCAAAGATGAAGGTGACACAGTTCTTACTTTTGCCTAATTAGTGGAAATGAGTGGCTAGTTCATTCGATAAATGCCCATCAATGTTTTTCCCCATTGCCAGAAAATCTCATGTTATGTTAGATAAGCATCTGTGCTTGATAGTCAGATATGCTGAAATCATTCTGTGTCAAAACAACCTATCTACCCTTTGTTTAAGTGAAACATTTTTTTATCCGTGTAAATGTGTCACGTTACATCCAAACATTATTGATGGCCATATACTTTCTGTTCTCTTGGCAGTTTATTATTACTGAGTATGAGGTCCAAATTAAAAGAGGAAAGGAGGGATGCTTGAGAACAATATTCAGAAAGAAATGAGACAGTCACATTCAGAAAACAACAGGGAAGTTCCAACTCAGAAGGAACGTGTTGAGAACAAATTCCACCTTCTTATCCCGCGTGTTAACTCACGTGACTTTGAAAGTCACTGCCCATTCTTTTTTTTTTTTTTTTTTTTTTCTTTTTTTTGCGGTATGCGGGCCTCTCACTGTTGTGGCCTCTCCCGTTGCGGAGCACAGGCTCCGGACGCGCAGGCTCAGTGGCCATGGCTCACGGGCCCAGCCGCTCCGCGGCATGTGGGATCTTCCCAGACCGGGGCACGAACCTGTGTCCCCTGCATCGGCAGGTGGACTCTCAACCACTGCGCCACCAGGGAAGCCCTGCCCATTCTTTTAATAAGAAGGGAGTCTTCCTTTGTAAGAATTCACATCTTTAACCTATTCTGTTCACTCTGTCAACCTAGGAGATACTGATCATTCATTTGAATTTCAGATGAGTACCAGTAAAAGTGTTGTGTTGTAGTGTGTGCTGAAGCTAATTCATATGTATAAAAACTCAGACAGCCTGATGTCCTGCATGTAGTGCGTGGCCTGTTTTGACTAAGGGAATATTATAAGGAGGAGAATGATTTTTGGAACTGTTCATTTGCATTGTATCTATCTAGTCACTGGATGTCCATCTACTTCCAAACAAGCACAGAATATTGACATTAGAGCTCTAGCTTTGAGTGGAGTTTCCATGCCTTATCAAAACCCATAATTCATTTTTTGGATCCCCAGATTTACTTATTTTCAAAACAGCTACATGGGTGTAAATTAATTATATAGACAATAAAACTGAGCGTTGTTTAATTTTTCACCTGAAAGATACTAATAGGCCCACATCAACTGCACTTTTGGTGAAATAGAAAAGAACATGCCAGTTGGTATTGGGTGTGTTTTCCAGTACTCGGAATAATAACTGTGGCATTTAGCTATGTTGGCATTCTACAAAACATAAGAGTGGGGCTGGGGTTTAATTAAGTTTATGTCAAAATTACTTTCAGATCCTGAAGAAAAATATGCTTGAATAATACAGCACATGTTTTGGCCTTTAAAAATCTTAGGAAGTGGAAACATTTACATGACACGTTGGCACGGTCTCTATAGCTCAGAAACAGCTCATACACAACATAGCGACAGCTTTGTTCATTAATTCCACAGTAAACCTGCACACCGACTCCTGTATATGTGTGTTACTGCTGTGTCTACATCTACTGGAAGTAGCAGGTGTGGAGTTTCATTTAAACATATCTTTAAATAGATGAGAGAAGGATGATGCCATGTCCTTTCTATGGAATTCTAATTATTTCTCCATCAGAATAGTACACAAAATAAATTAATAAATAAATAAAAGTCATATTTAGACATTGAGACATTATCTTACAAGCAGTAGAGAGCAACAGGTTGCTGTATTTGACTCTAGGTCATCCTAAATATTTGGAAATTTTACTTGCAGACACAGAAAATGGTTTGTTAGTTAGAGGCAAAGCCTCTTCTCACCTCACCCCTCTCGCAGTCCCCCTCACTGCCCTGTCCCAACACGGACCATCCCATTGCCCTCTGATACTGGAAAGCAGTGACCTCCAGAGAAATGTCATTACACTGTGGCTTTTGGAAGAGGCCAAGGCACTGCCCCCATTTACAACCCAAACTCTTGACCCTGTTTCCTAAGAAAAGCCCAGGAAGACCAAAGTGTTAAGTGCATACAAAGCAAGCTGTATTCCAACCTTATTTCCAATCAAATTAGAGTGAATGGATCAATTTGAGCTAGAGCCTTTAGCTATTTCAAAAACCTATCTTCTTTTCACCAAAGTACTTGACTCAAATCTCTTTGTCTTTGTCTGCTGCTGTCTTTTCCTACTCTTGAATGCTGGGCAGTCTCTTCACCAGCAACTAGTAATACAGAAGGAACTCTGGTTGTTATTCGAGATATCAGTGAGCATTCATAGGATTTCACTCTAGTTGATTTCTTGCCATTTCTTGGGGCACATAGTTATCTCTCATCCTCAGGAAACTCACGTTTCTTTTCCATTCTTCTATCGCAAAATCTCTTATATGGACTCAGGATTCTGGTAGTTTTGACTCTTTGAAGTTATCACAGGTTTGCACAGGTTGGGCTCTAATTCCGGAGCTCATGTGCCAAAATCATAGGTTAAAACATTGTCCAAAGGTGGGTCCCCCAGAAGATTCCAGGCTCAGCTACTTTCTGCCTCTGAAGAAAGCCTCACTCTGAAACTTCTCCATTCTCCTTCTTTTCTGCTTGGTTGCACTTTGTTCAGGGTTCTCTGTGGTCACTAAATCTCAGCCAGGACTCTGCCAGCCTGCCGCACCATGTTTCCCTCATTTTGAACATCAGGGTCAAAATTCTATTTTTCATTATTACCTACCAGTGCATCCCCAGAGCCTTCACCTAAACACAAGAAAATGCGTCTTGTTGGTTTTTTGCTTTACCTTAACCATACATATTCATGAACTTTGATCATAATCTCCTCTGAAAGTAAATGTGGATCATTTGCCTTATATTCATAGTCTACAAAAAGGCCATTCAACAGACTCTTCCCTGGGCATGGAACGAACGTCCGGGACATGGTGTAGCATCTCTAGGTAAACATACAAAATTCAATTATTCCTGACCAAGCACCCTGGGAGCACAAAAATTGCATTGCAGGTGAATTTTATTGTCCACCAACATTTCTATGATAGTTATGTCTAATTTTAATCATTTAAAAAAATTTTAAAGGAACTACAATGGGAAGGAATATCTCCTGTAAAATGAAAATTACTTGCCAAAAGTAATTTTTTCATAGTTTATTAAAAGTGAATTTTTATATATTGGGTTTGTTAAGGCACCGTATCACCCAACTGCCTGTTACTGTGATAGGGCCTGTGATAAATTCGTAATAGTAGGCAAGAATGAAGTAATTCAAATACGAATTTTAAAGTAGTAATATATATGTACATACATATACACATTGATTTGAAATTTTAATATTTACAATAATAATGCTAATCTCTATTTTCTCACACATTTTAACAATAAAATAATGAGTTTTTTTAAAGACTGGTGTCAGTGTGTACAGATATGCCTCAATAATTAACTGGCTGAGGATCCAGCGATTTTTAACATAAAATAACCAATCAAATGTACAGCTATATTAATGTTGGTACTCAAATCATTATTACTTTTAACATTTTTTTCTTTATTATGTGAAAATGTGTGTGTTCTGTGTGTGTTTTGTGGTTTTTGTTTTTCTAAGGATAGCATAAAGAGCATCTTCTACTGTCTAGTTTCTGTTGAATGCCAAACATACCCTTACTCTTTAAGAAAAATGAATTTTATATAAATGGAACACTATCAGTATTGTTTAACATAAATTATTTAGACTAAAGTAAAGCTTCAACAGTAAGTTTCATTTTATGAGAAAAAGGTGAATGGGATGTTTAAAACAATTAGCTCTCATCATTAATCAATAATGAATTGAGTTTTGAGAAAATAAACTTCCTATTTCTAATTATCAAATCCTAAAGCACTTGAATAAACTAAATTGTGAGCTAGCTTAAGAAACAATCCTCTTGATTCTTTAATTATTTTAAGACAAGGCATCACCACATTTATGTTGTGCACCTGCAAATCACAATAGGATTGGTATTTATGTGCCAAGGTCTGTAAGTTTGGAAGTGATAGAATTCATCAGAATTGTGTTTGTTTGTGAATACCTAAGTTAAATCTGGAAATCCTACTTGGAGTTGAAAAAATCATATTTCTTAAAGTTTTAGAATTTGAGATTATAGAAAAAAGAAGTTTTTTTTTTTCCTTATAGGACTATTCCAATGCATTTTGCGATATACAGGACATTTTTCTTTTCCCTGATTTTCTCCCATGAGCTCGGCTCTTGATTTTTTCTAGTAATACTGTTTCTGTCTTTGTCATAATGTTGCCGTTTACCTTCAATCTTTACATGATTGAAGGAAGGACTGGAGACTTGGAAGAATAAGGAGGGGCCCAGAGTAACACAGAAAGCATTTGAGTGGCCGAGGACATGAAGTATCTGAATTTCTGTTAATTAGTGATGGATCTATGCATCGTATGCTTTTGGAGAAAAAAGACTAAATATACTTTGGAAAATCCACATACTATTTCCCCAAGAGGGTCTTATTGTCTATAACTAAGGACTAAAAATGCTCCATGTATCCTCAGTGAAATATCGATGTCTAATTTTAGGGAAAATCCAATGTGACTTCAATAATTGAGCTATCAGACTTTTGATAAGAATTATTTTTAAAAGTCTTGATATACCTAAGATTTATGTTGTATGTCAGCAATTGTTAAAAAATACATTTTACTAAAATTATAATATAGTTATAACAAGGATGTTTTAATAATTTACACCTAGGAATAGCAGTGGAGAAAAAAATAAAAGGATGGTTTCAAGTAATAAAAATCGAAGAAATGAATGAAAAAGTGTTCCTCATTTTTCTTACTTTTATGAGACAAGGTGTAATAGTTTTTGAGGGGTCTAGAAAAGAAAGGTTTTTTAAAATTATCCCTTTATGCCAAAAGGAAATGAAAATTATATTTGAATAGAACCCATGGGGCCAGTCACATCAATAGCATCCTTTAAACTTTGTTAAAAGTGGTGGTACATGAAATAAGAGAAACTTTTAGAAGACTTAATAACCTGATCAAGCAAAATGAATGAAGTTCATGAAAAAATAAGTGTTAGAGCTTGGGATTTGATATCCTGTAGGAATAATACCTATTAAAAAATCCCACAATAAAAATCCTGATAAGGTGTTTAATATAGTCTACTGTCAACTATTGCTAGGGTGAATAGCCTGACTTTGATGATTAATTAGACATCACCCTTCAAATATCTAAAAGCAACTATCGAAGTCTTAATATTGGTGGGAAAGCTAGCAAAAGGTAGGATAGCAGATATGAGAGTAGCAAGGATTAAATATATCCACAAAAAATATTCTTTGGGAAGTTATTTTTATAAAGCTTTACATTTTAATTCCTTTCATCTTTAATGACACAGATTCACAGAGGATGAAGAAAATAAAGAGAAACACTGCTATATTCAAACTTAGCCCTATTGCCTTTGTCTGTTATTTAAATATCTGTATGTTCCCTTGCCTGATCATTTAAAATATTATGTATTAAAAAAAATAAAACACCTATCTCCATGGCTTTAATACTAAGAAAGTTAATTTGGCTAAAGATTATTAGTACATAAAAGCAGGTCTAAGAGAATCTGTCTTCATTTAGTGAAATTAAAAGAATAAATGTTTACTTATCAGATTAAATATCATATGATTTTACATATTAAATTGATTTTACAGAGTGTTTATTTTATTTTATTTTTTGGCTACACCGCAAGGCCTGCAGGATCTTAGTTCCCCAACCAGGGATGGGACTGGCGCCCCCTGCAGTGGAAGCGCGGAGTCTTAACCACTGGACAGCCAGGAAAGTCCCTACAGAGCGTTTTTATGTAGTTGCGATCTTCATTAAACTTATTAAAACTAGGCAAAATATAGCTATGTATAACATATAATTGGTAACAATATTAAGTTGGTAAGTATTTTAAAGAACTGAGCAATGAAACTTACCAGAGTACATATAACAAAGTATATTTAGATAAAGAAATTAAGAAGAAAAAAGAGATTGAAAATTTGCACATAGATACTCATCTTTATTTGGGGTTTAATTGATGTAGACCCAGCCTTATGCTAGTTTTTTTTTGTTTTCTAACTACATATCTATTTCAAAGATTAGAATGAAATTTATAGAAGACAAATAAGATTATGTTGCTCTCCTTCTCAAAACACCCCAAATGCTCTTTAATACCCCAAGCAGAATGCAGTCTTAGTCATAATCTAGGTTTCACAGGATCCATACCTTAGGCATGCTTTTTATCACTCTCCCTAACTGCTCACTCATTCGGTCCCATGTCCCTTTTCACTGATACTGAAACACGGGGAGCTCACTCCCACACAAGGGCCTTTATGTTCCCATCCTTGCACGGCTGGGAAGGCTGTTCCTCAGGTCTGCACATGGCTTATTCCCTCACTCCAACTCTCATGTGTCACCTCCACATAGGACATCCTTTATAAAATATCCTTCAATATTTTTCTTCAAAATACATTAAGTGTTCTATACTTAATTTTTGAGTACAAAATACATTAAGTATACCTTAATAACATTACAGAAATGATACTAGCAATTTATGACTTCTGGGTTTTGGCAGGCTTTCGTATTAAAATGTAAACTCAGGGAGAGCAGGGACATTTTCTTTCTTATAAACCATCTTTGCCAAGTCTAGAATTGAGGTAACAGCTCAGTAAATATGTGGTAAATAAGTGAGGGAATAAATAAAAGAATGAATATTCAAACATATCCCTTCAGACATCTTGAAGGATAACAATAAAAGTGGTTTAGAAACACAATTTCAGAGTAAGAATACATTACTAACAGGTTTCTAAAGAGCTTGACAGTACAGACAATCTCAAACATGTTTAACTTTTGCTATAACCTCTTTACAAATGAGAACTGGTCAGTGCTTACTGACCGAGTAGGACCAGACCAGGGCCACAGCTCTACTGCTGGGATGTGTCTGCATCTTCTCAGGGTCCAAGGTGCTCACAGACGCCTTCGCAGTGGCTTAGTGTCCACATACTGCTGTGATTATTAAGGGTTTTCTGTTCTTTCATTTCTTGTTCGCTCGTTTTGTTGTTCCTGCTGCTCTCTGCACTTCATTGTTTTCTCTTTTTAGTTTCTGTTTACTTCATCCGATTAGATGCCTTCTGTTCCAATAATGTTCTTCAACCTCTATTTGAAGGCTGATTTTGACCATCTGCTTCATAAAACAGTTCCTTGATTATGCTCACTTGCCTTGAACCACTGTTAAAAGTAGTTATATTAAAATATATATTTACATATGAATATAAACATAAACATAAAAACAGTCTCACTTTGCTGTCCTGGGGTCAGAGCTTTCTTGGTAGCGCTGGTAACATGTTCTCTAAATACGCAACCTCTTCCATGCAGGCTCCTTTGCGTTCTCTTCACAGACACCTGGCTGCTCTGGAGAAGGGGTTTACTTGTCCTTGGTTTATTTACTTGCCTGTATATACTGTCTGCTTTTCTCTGTTTCCTCCCCACTGGAATGACATTCCTTAAAGACAGGGACATTATTTGATTTTTCATCACTGTATCCTCAAATCCTAGAACAGAATCCGACAGTTAGTTGATGTTCTGTAAGTAAGAAATAGCTTAAAATCCTGAATAAATAGGAAGAGAGAAGCTTCCTAGAAGTTCTGCAGAAGAAGTTTAGGACTTTTCATGACACGTCTGTGTGAATGTATCTGTTTGCAGCTTTGAAATTGTTAAGCGACAGAAAAATCCAATGAATTGGATTAAGCAAAAAGTAGGACATTTAGTTGTATGTACAATTAAAATTATAAGGGTAGAGTAAAGTTGCATGCCAGAGCTCAAATGCGTTCCCATGAAGGTGTCCTCTGTCCGCTCCTGACTCTGATCTCCTTTGCATCAGCTCTGCAGACCTAGGTGGCAGAAAGCAGACTTTCTTGAGAGTCTGCAGCACCATGGGACTTACTTTCCCCAGTTTCCCATCCAATGAAAGACAGCCTCTCTCTCACACAAATTCCCATTAGAATCCCATGACTAACAGTTGTGTCACCTGCCCATCTCTAATTCTTTGCCCACCAACTGACTCTTATGCCAGGCCTGTTTCAAATATTGAAGATGGAATTACTCCATCCAAGAGGATAAGGGATGGAGGGAAAGTATCTTCCTGAAAGAAAACTGTGGGGTTGTTACCTGAAAAAGGGTAACAGAGACTGAGCAGTGATGGACCCCTCACTAAAGAAGATAAACAGATGCAAACATGTGTATGGAAAGAGACTCAACATCAGTGTTCATATGGGAATTGTAAATATAAATGACAATTAGATACTATTATGTAACTATTAGATAGGCTAAAAAAAATACCCAAACTGACAATACCAAATGGTGGGGGGTCTTTTGGGGTTTTTTTGTTTGTTTTGTTTTTTCTGAAAGACTTGACGCAAACTTGAATTCCACATAAAATTGAACTCTTCAGTTTGCTTGCTGCCACTTAGTGACTTTTACGTTCTGGCTGTTTAAAAATATAAGGATGACACTTTTCATTTGAGAGTTTGTTGTAATTATAATCTCAGGACTGAATTATACTTCCCTGCATTCCACTATAAGGAGATTGAATTGTTTACTTGGTGTATCTGTGTAGATACCACAGACCTGATTTATTGCTGGTAATGATATTCAATCATAGATTAGCACTCTAAATATTAAAAACTTAAAACACGTATTAATAGTTGTTGAAAGTCTCCTGAGAACTAATGCTTAATTTTGAGAAAGTAAGAAAGTGTTCTTTGGGTTGATAGATGCAGGTTTTAAAAGCATTAATTAAGAATAGTCAGAAGTGTCCCCAACTGTTATAATTTCCTCTGCTTCAAAATTTGAGTAATTTCTCAGAAACCAATAATTTAACAGTTTGGCAGTTTCTTACAAAGCTAAACATTGTTTTACCATATGATCCAGTAAACATGTTCCTAGGTTGTTGAAAACTTAGGTGCAAAAAAAACCACCCTACACACAAATGTTTATAGCAGCTTTATTCAAAATTGTCCCAACCTGGAAGCAAACAAGATGCCCTTTAATAGGTGAATGGTTAAATAAAGAGTGGCAAATCCATACAATAAATACATAAGTATATGCAATATAAATATAATTTATAAATTAAATTTTAATATAGTGTTATATTTATATTATATATTTAATATGTAATACATAATATTCTAATTGCCTAATACAAATAAATTAAATAGAATGAAATGTGTAATTTATTCTTTTAATAATATTTTTATTCATAAACAGCATGATCCAGGTGAATTCAAATGTTTGGTGTCTTAATTTAAAAATACAAAATATTAATATATATTTACTATTTTTAAAAGTATATATATGTATAGTTATATATATATATATATATGTCAGTAGAATCCTTAATCACCTAATGAAAAAAATCAATACATTTCACAGAATGTATGATTGATCGATTGATTGATGCTTCCACACTGAAAATAAAAATGTAGAATATAAGTATACAAAATTCAATTGTCTATAATCCAAAAGGTCTTAGAGAATAAAAACACAATTTTTAATTTTTATAAAATTCTTCTCACGAAATTATGTAAATGCCTGATTACTTAATTAGAAAAATGTAATAGTTTTTCAGGTTTAAGATATTAAAATATATCAGCTTCTGCAGCTGCAGCTTTATTAGATACAAACTCCATTATATATATTATAACCATTAATATTTATTGATAAATAAGAAATAATTCCTAATATTATATAAAACAAAATGGAAGATATGAACTTTTCCCAGTTGCATTAAGCTGCTTTAATTCTGTCTAATCTATATGTGTGTGTTGCAGGGAGGTGGTAAACATCTCTTCAGCATTTAAATTAAAAATTTCACAAAGCATTAATACATTGGTGCAGGAAAATTAAAGAAATTATTACCAAATAACCAAGTTTAGTATGAACATTGTAGGAAATAAGAAAATATTATCAGTTTGAAGCATTAGAAATTGCTAATATGCGATCATTTTTACCTACAAAATAATTTTGTGTATTTCAATAATTGAAAAATCAATATATTTGTATGTAATTCAATAATTACAAGACATTTAATCTATCAATTTTACCATTAATTAAGGAAAGAAACAGTTCAGGTACCAAAACAACAATGATACAAAAAATGCTTAATTATTATTGGCAGTATTTTTGAGAGTTTAGCATCATTATGGAATTCAGAGGTCATGACAACATATCAAAAAGACTAAGCCTAAACTAATACATGATAGATTAATTATCTAGACAAGTACAGATCCTATGTATCAACTGTATATTTCCATGTATAGGTGGAGGAGGAAACTATTACTCTCTTGTGGCCCAGGTGGCATTGATAAAACCCACTATTGTCATATATCTGAGGGAAAATAACATAGAAAGGAAAGCAGTAGAAATGCCCCTCTGTATTCTTGTTTGTGGTTACTAAAAAGTGCAACCTCTGGAGTACGGAATACTTGTTCTAAATCCCACCACTGCCACCTAGAAGCCAACGGTCCTCTGGTCAATGACTAGGACATGCAAAAACGATTGTGACCTGTAAAAAATAATTCTAATAATCTTATCTGAGAATTAAACAGCGTGATTTACAAAAACCCTTATACCTTTATCACAGTGGCTGGCACAAAGTTAAGTGCACTCTAAAGTAAATTAAAATAATTAACCTTATTATTTTATTTGCAGCTTCTTGCCGCTCTAAACTATCATCTATAATATCACAGTTACAACTGCTCTGGATCGTAGCTCAGGCAAATCCAAAATGTCTGTATAAATTCACCTTCATATTTCTCTAATTGAAATAGCTCTGGACTTAAAATCAGAAGATTGGGCTTAATTTCTGTCTTTGCTACTTACTAACGGTGTGGAAAGTCCTCCTATTTAATTGAGCTCCTCAGTTAACTGTGAATCATAAGCCTCATTTAAAGCTGCTTCCAAATAAAAGGAAATGAAGCATAATAACTTTCTCTTTAAATTATTGCTTCTTTGAAATGTAGAAAGAGCTATAACAATAGATTATTTTTATTCATGCAGAAGAAAGGGCATTTCTAATATAATTTTGAAATATAATTATTTAACACTGTGACCAAGTGGTTAGGAGAACAGGCACTGGAGTCGAATTACATCTGCTTGTTGTTCTTCTGCTACTTATTATACTTATTATTAGCTATGAGACCTTGGGCAAGTTAGCCAAATATTCATGTCTGCATTTTCTTATCTGCAAAATGGAGGTAAGAACAATACCTACCCCAAAGGGTTGTTGTGCTGATTGAACACTATAAAGAACATAACTGTAACTCTCAAAGCACAGTGCCTATCTTTCTGAAACCAAGGTCGTACTGCTGGCTGATGACTGGCCAATAAATCAAGAGACAAGTTGTTGGGACAAGGAATAGCAATTTTCTTTGGAAAGCCAGTGGACCAAGAAGGTGGTGGACTAGTGTCTCAAATAACCATCATCCCTAAGTTAGAACTCAGAATTCTTTTATGTTAAAAGGGGAGTCCCGGTTCGGGTCAGACTCTGCAGTGGATGTGTTAATTTCTTCCTTCCTGCAGTCATTCACAGGTAGCCTGGTCAGGATATTTTCTAAGAGCTAAACGAAGGTGTTTTAGCTTAATGCTCATTACATGGGAGGCAGGGTTCCCAAAGATGGGTCATTATGTATAATTTAAGCTTATAGGCAACATCCCTTTAGTGATTAACTTGTAATACAATAGAAAGGTTCTTCTCGATCACACTTGTCACATAGCAAGTGCCCTGTACACGTGAGCTAGTGTTATGATTGATTTCTCTAAGCTTTGATATACTTTTGACAAGCACTGTACTGATAGAGCCAGGAGAGCTTAACTAAACAATGAGCACACTTTTGAAAATAATTGTCTGCCTTATAGAAACTTCATGTCCAACATGGGATAGAGTAGAAATATGCACCACACAAATTAATTTCTGTGTATGCATATGTGTCTGCATAAGTATATTTGGAAGAAGCACATGTTTCTTTGTTCACAGGCAGATACATTAAAATGACCCAAACAGTTGTTTGTTTGTTTGAATTGACCAAATACTACATTAACATGGATATTGGTAGGGTTCCTGTAGTTATGTGAGCGTGTAAGAAGAGACCTGATTTTTCTAAACTAGGACTAATAGTTCCATAGTGTAATGGAGAGGAAGTGGGTCTCGAGTCAGGAAGGCCTGACAGTAACCTGTATTCCACCTCTTACTGTGTGACTTTATCCAAACACTCATCTCAGACTTATATTTCCTTATCCATGGACATAATGTTGAGTTAGATGAATGGTAATATCCTCTTCATGTAAAATTCTGATGCTGCGAACTGCATGTCAGCCCCTAACTTGGATAATTTTGTAATATAGCCTATAGATATAGGATTAAAAACATACCTGTATTTTTCTATGATGGATAGAATTTAAGCTCTTCAGGCATTGCCTAGGAAAGTCTGACTAATATTTAAGTTTGCAGAAATAAAAAGTAGGTTTTCCCCTCTAGTCTGGAACATGATTAAAATATTTAGGCACCAAGGTGATTGAATCTCTAGAGAAAAAAAATATCAATTAATAAAAATTGCTGATGTCAATTTAGAGTTCTGAAAACTCTTAAGAATGATTTCTAAGGAATTACTGCTGATACTGCAAATCAGCAGTGTGCAATGCTCGTGTGTTCTATTTTAATAGACCTTATATAGCTATTTAAGAATTACCCTGTTACCAGAATACATAATAAATATCCAATGTTTAGAAACAGCTTCTAATTACCTGATAAGAAAACAAAAGTGTATGTCTGCTTATTTTTTGCTAGGCAAAAGACATTTAGTGATTTTTTTCTATTGTGTATGTAATTGGAAATAGTATGAAAGCATTCTGATAATCCAGTGGCTTAGCTGTTGAGGATTATGTGATGCCTTTAACCAACATTGATGGCGACATTAGAAAAATGAAGCAAAGCCGTAGTCAAAGAATTATGATAAGATGAGAAGTTTAAAATATTAGAATGGAAGATAGAACTTGAAAACAATCTTTCCAGTGCTATATGCTAATTATGACTTAGAAGTTCTATTATCTGTCTTAAATTTAAAACAACTGCTAAACGGGTCATTTCTTTGTTATTTAGTAATTTGAGCTTCTCTTTGATAAGGTCCTTGCCATTCAGACGGAACATAAGGATTTTATTGGTCTCTAATGATGCCAACTACAGCTGTACAATCATCATTTTAGAGTCCAAGCTCTGTCTGCTCTTAGATCTGCTGTTGCTTGATCACAATTGCAGAAGTGTCTTTAAGTGTATTTGCTTAACCAGATGGCAAATGGCTGTACAGAGATTACATCCATCTTTGTTACTGTGTGACTAAAAGTGTTAAACCAGAAATGTTAGCTGTGGTGGGAAAAACACAGACTTGTATCACACTAAAAATAGTTTTTCTTTGTTTATTGAAAGAAAAAGATACAAATATATGCAGCATGAGAATACAACATTATGGCAAACATTTTTATAATATGTACTTAAATATATGAATAATACTTCTAATTAAAAGTTAAGTAAAGCATAAAATATTGGCATAAAATGTTATGCAATTCCTGATATATTTTTCAAAAGAAAACCAGAAGAATTTCTACTTGCTATATCCTCCTATAACTATTACTTTAAAATATTAGACAGATAGCTTCAGAAATCATGATATTCAGAAGTATTTTAATTTGCTATACATGATTAATAATATTTCACATGTGAAAGTTAGTAAATAAGCTTATAATGTGGTATGAGATTTATTATGAGTTTATCTGAAATATTTTGAGTTAATTTGGGGTTAATTTTTCAAATTTAAAAGCTGTAGAAAATAGATATAGTCAATAGATATTTGAACCTATAGACTTCTACAAGGTTTATATATTTAAAGACAGCTAGGATTAAAATTTCTGTGGCAAAGAAAAAAACTTTGGTGTTGTCCTAGGGTCATGAGTATAAAATGAGAATTACAAAATATTCAACAAACTTACAAACTTTTTTCCCTGTTTTTTGAAGCCAGGACTAAAAAAAGTATAGAGTAATAGAAAAATAAATCAATGTATTTTGAATTATTTTAGTAACTGAAATAATGTGACTAGTGGATTTTATTCCTGCATAACAAAATGAACATTCAGTTTATATAGAACTGTCACTAAAAAGGGAAGCCAATGAAAGCAGATTTAAGTTGAAAAGTTAGTAGAAATGAGAAAGGTACTGATCACACTGTGGTCTAAGCTGGTAGTTATTCAGATAATGACATGATTGAAAAGAAAGCACAGTGATTTATAATCACAGGGTACTGGAATGTAAGACATTTAAGGACAACAAAATCCTAGACGCACCCCTGAACAAGGACCACTGATGGGGACAGGAAGTAGAACTTTGCAGATATGTGAAGGTCAGAGAAAATTGAAGCTATGCTGTCAGTTATAGTTGGTCATTCACATGTGCTTCTCTGAGGGCAGAAACTTGTTGGGAAGAGAAAAGTTAATATCCTAAGCCTCAAGGCTTGTGAAGGAAGTGAGTAGTTCAGAAGGTAAATAGGAGAAGGGGTAAGTCCATTTTATCTTCTTGCTGGACGAAAAAGGTCTGTAATCATTAGGACACATTTGGATATCTGTAACATTACCAAAGGTAGTGCTTTAAAAGTTGGACATACTGAATTCCCAGACTGGATAAATTGTGTGATATTAGTATCCTGCTAATTCAATCATAATATGAGTAATATAAGGAAGGAATTGTTTTTCAAAATTTTCCCCCCCGAAACTTGAAATACATCTGTAATTTATTGATTACTAACTATATGCTATCAAATGTAATTTTGCCTAAAAGTCAAAACATCGTCATAGACTAGGGGGTATTATCCATATTTTACTTATGAAAGGTTATATTCTATTTATAAGAGATCAATTACTTTGACAAGATTACCAGCTAGTAACTAGAATAGAGAAAAGGAGATTTGAAATCAAATGTGTTTTGATTCTTCTTATTATTGCTATACCAGATTATTTATTTTAGCAACTAAATTGTATTTCCTAAACTTGCCCAGATATTCCTGCAAATAGAATAACTAATTTTGTCTTTAAAGAAGAGAACAGAGCTTTCTGAATTTTCTTAATTCTATTCTGGGTGTGTAAAAGAACAATAGTAAAACTGTTTTAATAAAATTTAATAAAATTCTTAAAAAAAGAGTGAGTTTTTCAGGAATGACATAAAGGAAGATTTTTGACCAAATAAAACAAATGAGGATCAAATAGTATAAATAAAAAGTGAATACTAGATGCTTCAGAAGCAGCCAGGAGCAGAATTGACAGTTGAAAATACAAAAACTGATGGATTCATAGTTGTGAAGATGAAAAATCAAATTGAGTAAAGCAATTAGGAAACTATAGTATGTTAGACTGATGCATACATCAGGTTCTAGGGGAGGAAGCACGAGCTAATTTATGTATAAACTCAGCATTATCAGGGTCCCTAGTTGATACCAGTGGCTTTGTAGTTAAAAACACAGCATACAGTTTCATTGTTTAACCAAAGGAGAGAGACCGACAGAAAAAGACGAGGGACACCGATAGTGCATATTAATATTTCTTCTAACATGAATCTTTCTATAATTTTAATAACTAAATTGTATAAAAGATGATTTATTTCACATTAATAGTCAATAGAAAAATGGGACTTATACTAAGATCCATTCAAACTTGAATTCGTGATATTTGACATAATATTAACATCTAAAATTCAACATGCTGTCAACTTATAGCTTACTAAAGGGCATATATCAGGTGTCAGACACATTGTGGCATGTGAACTTCCTTAGCTTTAAACCTTAGTGAAGTTCATCAAAACATATTTTAAACATGTTATATAGATGAATTTATTTCCATTTACTAACACAGAGAGCAAAGAGGAATAAAAATGGAGAGGTATTAATTTTGTAAATGTTACATGATTCAGAACCATATCAGACAGCTGGAATCTCCCCTTCAATATCTGTGTTATTGGCACGGACTTTCTGATCTGCTAATGTTTTTCAAAATTATGACATAAGATTATAATTTCATTACAATGAAAATAATCAACTAAGTTCTTAATTTCCTTTTATTAAAAAATCTTATGGTTATTGGAGAGAAGTGGCATGGAAAGTCTACTGGAGAAAGCAGTAGGAAGTGTGGAAAATCGTATTTTTCAACTGGCTGGATTACAACCATACACATAAGAAATAAGAGCAGAAAAAAGTTATTTACATCTCCAGTAAGGTTATCATAATCCTCTAGATAACATGTTTATTTCATGCTTCCCCAGGATGTTCAAGGATAAGCATGAATTGTTATTGTCCTGGATTTCTCTAACCAAATAATATCCAAATGAATCTGTTATAATAAGATAGAATCGTCTTTCAACAAAACCAAATATTCCTTAGGGAAGAGCATTAAGATCTCCTCTATGTGATGAATAATCATAAATTGCTATTTAAATTTTGCTAATAGCATTATTTCATTTAATGGTTACTTTTAACCATTAAAAAAATGAAATAATGCCATTTGCAGCAACATGGATGGACTTAGAGATTATCATACTAAGCGAAATAAGTCAGAAAGAGAAAGACAAATATCATATGATATCACTTATATGTGGAATCTAAAATACGACACAAATGAGCATATCCATGAAACAAAAACAGACTCATATATATAGAGAGAGAACAGACTTGTGGTTGCCAGGAGGAGGCGGGAGGAAGGGAGGGATGGATTGGGAGTGTGGGATTAGCAGATGCAAACTAGTATATACAGGATAGATAAACAACAAGGTCTTACTGTATAGCACAGGGAAATATATTCAGTGTCCTGTGATAAACCATGATGGAAAAGAATATGGGAAAGAATGTATGTATATGTATAACTGAATCACTTTGCTGTACAGCAGAAATTAACACAACACTGTAAATCAACTAGGCTTCAATAAAAATTAAAAAAAATAAAGTTTGCTAAATCTAAAATACTTAGACTGAAGTTAATTATGGATGAAAAATAAACATTTAAAAATACTTTCTTATTCTTCTCAGTTGTAAATATAGTCACACATTTTGTATGCACAGCCATAAATAAATTCCTAATTACTAGTACAACTAATACCAGAAATCCAAATGACCCTATCAGTTATAATACAAGCTCAATTCTCTTCATGAAATGTTTTGTTAAAAGATTAAAAAATAAGATAATATGCTGTATACACAGATAACTCCTAAAGAAATCTTGAGTTAATCATGTTATAAAGTAAATATGAATCATCAATGAATTAATGTTATGAAATTAATAATTATTTCCCATATTTATAGCTTACTAACCTCCTTCTGTCTTACTGTGTTCCTTCAATAAAGGATACAAAGTTGACATATATAGGAAACTAAACAGAAGATCTATAGAGAAATATACAAGTATATTTAGTCTTATTTTTGTCAGTATAGACGAGACAAAGTTAACAAAGTGACAGAACATATCAAGTCAAAAACATTTAATAGCACTGTCTAGATATTTTGTACATTGTTGTTTGACTACAGTCATAAAATGAGTCAGAGATGGAATCAAAGCATGACTAGTTCTTAATTTATATGCCTAAAGCATAAAAGTTGATTACAAAACTCCAAGTATGTATTAAATACAAATTCACATTTCTGTCACCCATTATCCATTAGAATATTCATTATATTTGAATAAAGGAAGCATTTGCTTTAATGCAGACTTCAGTAAAATTTCTGACAAAATCCTCTTCTGAAAATCATCAAGGACAAAACCGCAAAGAAACCCATGTGCAACATCAGTACATATTTATTAGTCAGGTGCGCTGCTTCCTGTACCAACAATTCCTAAAGCGGCTGTGACGTAACATGATGAAATGTGACTTCTTCCACCTGCTATAGTCCAGTATGTGTTTTTCAGGTTTGCATGGACTCTGCTGCATGCTGTCATGACAGATCAGTTTCTTCCATCATAGGGCTCTGGTCTATAGCACGTTCTATAGGTTCTATCCATTCAGCCGGGAAGTGGAGAAAAAATGAGGATCACCCCTGGGAGATTTTAGTGGGCCATGATGAAAACGAAACTCATTACCCTACCATACTGAATTGACCAGAACTCAGTCACTTGGTTCCTCAACTTTAAGGGAGGCTGGGAAAAGCAGCAAAGGAGACAAAGAACTGAGTTTGATGAATGGTGGTTATATGACTTTATCTAATTTACTGGATTTGTACTAGGACAACTTCCAGTTGGATTTTTGTGAAGTCACTGGGTTAATGGGGGGAAAAAAGAGACAAAGGAAGAATAAACCTGAGTGGATATTGGTGGGCAGGGACTATGTGAGCCTTAATAGCTTGACAAAGTATTATTCTTTCTGCACTTAGGCGTCCTCCCCTTTAAAATGAATGAATTATACTAGGTATGGTCCCTACTGAACATTTACCTGTGCAAGATTAACTGTAGGTAATCTATCTTATAAAGGCTAGTCTTGAGGAGAAAGTGAATTAAATTGGAAGATTAACAGTTTTTGATAAATGAAAATTCTCATCAATTTTACTCATGTATGTATTAAAAAAGAAAAAAATACTGGAGGAAATCCTAGAAAACATTGAGAGATGAACCTAAAAATTTGATGAAAGATGCCATAGTGCTGCTAGGAATATTATATCAAAAGATTAAAAATCTGAGAAGCATTTAAAATTGGGAAAATAAAGAGAATCAATAGTATAGATAGAATAGGTAGATATACAACAGCTAAATAAATGATGATGATGACGATGATGATACATAGATAGATAGATAGATAGACAGATGATAGATATAACAGGAGGCTCAGTAATAGTAAACTAATATGTGGAACAAATAAGAATTGATCAAAAAATGTTCCTGAATTTTGATGAGACAACCTTGGTAATAGTGGATAAAGTAGTATTAGTTTTTTGCTGTTGTTATTTTTTTCCTTCTTGGTCAGAGGTCTGAATGAGCAATTTAATTTATCTGTGATTAAATAACTATATGATACCCTTGAAAACATGCAACATTAATTTAGGTTAAATGGCTCTCAGCCTTACCTGCTAATGCTTTTATGAGATTTGGGATTTGAGAATTTGCTACAGACTTTCTTTAGAACCATTAAATATTGCATTACCTGTAAATTACCAAGCCAATACAATGGTAGCAGTCATAAATTTACCTATTTACAGCTTAAGTTGAACAAGCTGGGAAAAAAATATTTAAACACAAATTTTGGCCTGAAATTATCAACTGCCAAATATTTCTCCAGCAAAGATGGGTTTATTTGGGGTCAGCAGAGAATTACAGTTTGGGGTCTGCAACCATGGTGAGCTATGTGCAAATTCCCTGCACAGCAAGGCGAGGAGAATGCTATTATAGGAGGGAAAAGGAAGCTGGGAGGGCTGCAGTAAGAAAAAGGGTCCATGACTTTTCATTGGTTGAGTCCTTGCCAAGGAAGAAGAGGAGTCTGTCTCCTTCCTGTTGGTCTTTGCTATCCTCTCAGGGCATGAGAGCTTTTCCTTCCTGTCTCCCAACTCTATTTAATTGAGGTTTTTATTTATCAAATTTTTAGGATACCAGAGTTCTAATCAGTAGTACAGTCCTTTTGTAGATGATAGCTTATATCAGGATTGTTGTTTCACAACCCAGGGAGTCTTGAATTGCCACACAAATATCTGTGATGTGTTTCAATTATCAGATTTAGCACGTGTGTATTCTATAACAAAGTGTGCTCTTTTTCTTCTGTATTAGGCATATAACACGAATATAGTTCAAAGGTGGTAGAACTTTAAGAACATACTGAGTTTTATAATACATGAATTAAAATTAAAGATGGCTTTCAGACACAGGGGAAGGTAATGATGATATGGAGATGTACCCATTTGTAGTTTACTTCACAGCCCATTCACACTGGCCCTTTTGTATTCAAATATGATTAAAGAATATGGAAGATATTTATCTTAATGTCTCTTATATATTCAAATAAAATAATTTCTTCTAATAAAAGCTATGTAGATCAGCTATCCATCAATATGAATTAGAGAACTTTATTTACTTATGTTTCCCCAGTTAGATAGTAATTTTATTAAAGAGAGGACTTTTACAGTGTTACCAGTTGCTTCAACAGTGTACAGCCCAAGAACTGGTATGTAATATGTTTTTGAGAAATAATTGTTGATTAAAGAAAAACAAACAGGAATGGATTGAGTCTTCCAGCTAATTAGTTACATTATTTTTAAGTCCTTTAATAATTATCCATATCATTCCTCTAATTCCTTTCATATTATGACAGTTCATGTGACAGCAGTTGTGGCTACCTAACTAATCCAAGCTAAGGTTTCTTACCAAAAGGAAAACACATACACACACTCACATACACATGCACATGTACACACATACACACAGAGGAAAAAAAAAAGAAAACAAAAATATTAGCAATGCAGTGATTTAAAAAAATTTTTTTGCTTTTATTTTTAAATTTTTGTTATTGTATAAATTCTCCTTTGGGTTTTAATTCATTTTTACAGTTCAAAATGCATAGTTAGATTTCCAAAACTCAGTTATACCATCAAAAATGTACTGAGGAGAGAAATGGCTCAAGTATCTTCCCTTGTTTACTTTCACTCATTCTCCAATTTATATAAATATAACTCATATATGATCTTATCCCCATTTATTTATTTTTTATTTCCAGCTCATGACAATATAAATGGCAAATTTTACAAAAATCATTCTTGTGTGTAACTACATGCATTTTTTTTGACTACTTTGCACACCTTAGGTTATAATACTCAATAATTTTGTTGATAATAACTACCTTTGTAGCTTGTACATTTTGGAGTATAGCTTTCAATCAAAAATTTCCCCCTTATGGTAATTTAGATCATTTGTACTGATCTCTCTCCTTCAATTATAGAAATTATTCAAATATTTAGAATTGAGATGACTATCAAAGACAATCACCAGAATAATTCACCTAAAACTTTCTCCTGAATTTTCTCAATTTTAAACTGTAGAAATTGAATTTGAACCATGTCACTAAGATCTCAAAATATGACAGAGATCAGTTGCAGATTTTAAAAAATGGGTGGTCTCCTACTGAGATAAAGACTTTTCAGTTTTATTACCATCTTTGAAGACTATGACTACTTTAACCTTAAATTCACCTGGTAAAATTAAAATTAAAATTCTAGTTTCCATTTATCCTGGCATCTCTCAAGCATAAAGTATTTAAAATCAAAAGGGAATATAACCAAAATTTTAGTTTCAATTTCTACCTGAGACTTTGTCACAAGCAAAAAAGCAAAGCACATGTCCTTTTATTGTTGTTTTGTAGAATGATGATTTAGTGTGTAATTTTCATATTATACTATTTCTCTCTCAATAAAAGAAGTTTTTAGCAACTGGAAGAGAGGGAGGAAGATTTTGTTAACATTTTAATATTTTCAGAATGCTCTTGTCATAGATATAATAATTTCTTACATTTGTATAGTACAGGATATGAAGTTGACTTAAGGTAATGGTGACATAATGAATAGTCTAGAGATTTTTAATTGAAATGGAAAAAATAGTTTTGGAGAAATGCAGTATTATCTAAATACCAAAAAAAGATACTTTTATTTAAAATGTATTTTGTGTATAAATATATCTGATTTCCAAAACATTAGATTTTACATAAGACATAACTCCTGGAAAAAAAACTAACTTAATTACGTGGCATTTTACAAGTTTAAGTAAACAAGTATATAAATTGTATGTCTATGCTCTTTTTACTCTCAATAGAAGGTGAGCTCCACTTTATATTTCATTTCACTCCACTGTGCATCAAAATTTCTTAGGAAACGTGGAGTAGAGGAAGAGAGAGGAAAGAAAGACACAGCTCTGAAACTCATAGTGGACATGTAGTGTGGCTCTCTAATCTCAGTCGTTCACATTAGTTTTCTCATCTAATCCTCAGAATATTCCTACCAGTGTATATGGGATGGATTGAATTGTGGAGGTCAAACCTCACCTAAATTCCTCACCTAGTATCAAGTTTGGACTAACATCCTTTCCCATAGCCTCTTAATCAGCATTGTTCTTCCCATCTTTCATTGTAATTGACACCATACTATTTCCAGTGGAGATAGAATTCTTCCTGACAAGCACTTCTTAAATAGATGTAAACAATCAGCAGTTCAAATGAATTTCTAAAATTCTGTGCCATAAGCATACTTTGCAGAAAAAAATGAGTACATTCTGAAATATGTAAATTTTTCATTTATAAATATTGAACAAATCTAACAGAAACATTCAAAAAGGTGAGGACAAATTTTATGATAAAAACAAAAAGTAATGCATCTAGGAGTCTCCTGATTTACTGGAAACATCATTAGTTAACTTCCGGGAGAATCTCAGACATGTGAAGCTCTGTCTCTGACTTCATGAGCTTGGTATCTCCCTGTGTTCACCAGCACCTGTTTTTGACCTATCAGTTAACCTTTATATCAATTTACTTCAGTCATTAGTAATTGGTTCCTGATAAAATTTGATTTCAACAAAATGCTGGCAAAGTTCATGATTTTAAATCTGAAATTACTCATATTGAAACATTTTTAATTTCCCAGAGGGCTACATTTGCTTCCCCTACTCATCACAGTAGAAATCAGGAGAAATCTTTATTTTTATTCAAATTTTAAATTGCTTAGCAAACAGCTGCCCAAGACTAATATGAGACTGATAATGATGACAGAGTTAATGTGACACTGAGAACTTAGATTAGAAATTAGGTGGATAATTTGTGTATGCTTCATACAACAAAATAAAATATTGATTAAATTAGGAACTTAAGGAATATTTTGTTACTGACTGTTGTTAAGTGATTGGGGCTCATTCAACCAAGTCTTTGATACTATTCAGATCAATGACAGTTTCCGTGGGAAGTTGAAGAACTTATGGACTAGAGATTAAAGTACTGCAGGTAAATACATGTAATGCTGTTATTTTCTTAACACTATGTTTTAGAGCACTTTTAGTTTCACAGCAAAATTGAGCCAAGAGTGCAGAGAATGTCCGTGTACTTCCTGGCATCACAGGCCTAACCTCCTCCACTATCAAAATCTTTCACCAGATGGTACATTTGTTACAATCCGTGAACCTACATTGATACATCTTTATCACCCAAAGTCCATGGTTTACTTTAGGGTCCACTCTCAGTGTTCTGAACTTTATGGATTTTTATACATGCATAATACTGTATCCACCATTGTAGTATCATACAGAATAGTTTCATTGTCCTAAAAATCCTCTGTGCTCTATTTTTTTTTTCCCTCCCAACCTCTGGCAACCACTGATCTTTTTTCTGTCTCCATAACTTTGCCTTTTCCAGAATGCCATGTAGTTGAAATCATACATTATGTAGGCTTTTAAGATTTGCTTCTTTTACTCGGGAATATGCATTTAATATTTCTCCTTTTCTTTTCATGGCTTGATGATAGTTCCTTTATTTTTAGCACTAAACAATATTCCATTGTCTCGATCTTCCACAATTTATTTATCCATTCACCTACTGAAGGATGTCTTAGCTGCTTCCAAGTTTTGATAGTTGTAAATAAAGCTGCTATAAGCATTTGTATGCAGGGTTTATACCTTAAGCTTATACAATGTTGTGTGTCTGATATATCTCAGTAAATCTGGGGAAGGATCCCTCCAAGCACTTTTAACTACATCCCACACATATTGATAAGCTGTGTTTTCATTTTCATTTAGTGCAAAATATTTTTAAATTTGTTTTGAGAGTTCCTCTTTTACTCATATGTTCTTACATTGTTAATCTCCACATATTTGGGGTTTTTCCAGTTGTCTTCCTGTTACTGATTTCTAGTTTAATTCCACTGTGGTCTGAGAGCCAACTTGGTATGACTTCTGTGCTTTTAAATTTGTTAAGGTGTATTTTATGGACCTGAGTGTGATCTGCCTTGATGAATGTGCCATGTGAGGATGCGTATTCTGCTGTTTGGGGATGAAATAATCTATAGATGTCAATTATATCTAGTTGATGGTGCTGTTGAGTTCAACTATGTCCTATGTCCTTTTGTTTTTCACTTTTTTCCTGCCTTTATATAATCATTTTATACAATTTTATTCTTTTTCTCATTTTTAGTATTTAGGTTATACTGTATATGTATTTATTTATATTTATTTTTTATTTTCTTACTTTTTGTAGTGGTTGCCCTAGAGTTAGCAATATACGTTTACAGCCAATCTAAGTGCTCTTTCAAATAACACTATACCGCTTCATGTGTAGTGTAAATTATAGTAATGAAATCATCCTAATTCCTCCCTCCCGTATTTTGTTTTATTGCTGTCATTTCCTTATATGTATATATGCATATGTAGATTTATATACATACACATGACATATACGTATCTAAACATTCACAGTCAAATGCTTTGTTGGTATTATTATTTTGACCAAACTGTTATCTGTTAGATAAATTAAGAATCCAAATATAAATGTTTTTATTTTTTCTTTACTCATTCTTTCTTTGACACTTTTCTTTCTCTTTGTAGATCAAGTTTCTGACCTGTATTATATTCCTTATAATACAGAACTTACTTTAATATTTCTTGCCAAGCAGATCTAATGACAACAAATTTCCTCAATTTTTATTTGTGTGAGAAAGTCTTTATTTCCTCCTTCACTTTTGAAAGATAATTTTGTAGGGTACAGAATTCTAGGTTGGTAGGTTTTTTTCTCTCATCTTTAAATATTTCACTTCACTCTTTTCTTGCTTGCATGGTTTCTGAGACACTGTCAGATATAATTCTTATATTTGTTTCTCTATAGGTAAGGTGTTTATTCTCTCTCTGGCTTCGCTCAGGATTTTTCCTTTATCTTTGATTTCCTGTAGTTTGAAAATAATGCATAGGTATAGAGGTTTTTTGTTTTTGTTTTTTTAATTTATCTTGCTTGCTGTTCTTCATTTCCTGGATCTGTAATTTTGTGTCTGTCATTGATTTGAGGAGATTCTCAGCCATTTATTGTTTGAAATATTCTATTCCTTTCTCTCTTTCTTCTATATCTGGTATTCCCATTACATGTATATTACACCTTTTGTAGTTGTCCCACAGTCTTGGATATTCTGTTATGCTTTTTTTTTTTTAATCATCCTTTGTGTTTCTTTTCATTTTTTGAGGATTCTACTGATATGCCCTCTAGCTTAAAGATTCTTTTCCCAGCCATGTCCAGTATATTAATAAGCCCATCAAAGGCAGTTTTTTATTTCTGTTGCAGTGTTTTTCATCTCCAGAATTTAATTTTGTTTCTTTCTCATAATTTCTATCTCTCTGCTTACATTACCTATCTGTTCTTGCATGCTACTTTATCCATTAGAGTCTTTAGCATATTCATCATAGTTGTTTTAATTTCTGGTCTGATAACTCCAATGTCCCTGCCATGAGTGATTATAATACTTGCTCCATCTCTTAAAAGAGTGTGGGATATATATATACATATATATATATATATATATATTTTTTTTTTTTTTTTTGCCTCTTAGTATCTTGAATTTTTCTTGATAGCCTCACATGAAGTACCAGGTAAAAGGAACTGCTGTAATTAGGTGTTTAGTCATGTGAGGTGAGATCTGGGGGGTAGAAAGTATTCTATAGTTCTGTGATTGGGTTTCAAACTTTTACTGCGCCTGTGCTTCTGGACTGTGAACTTCACATGTGCTTCTCCATTCTTCCCCCTCCCTTACATGGGACTGGATGGCTATCACTGGCTAGAGTTGGGTATTTCTTTTCCTCCAGGTCAAGTAGGCTCTGATAGAATACCAACAGGTTAGACTCTTCTTCAAGGTTTTCCCTGGGGCAAGCCTCCTTTAGAACAAAATGCTGTCTCATACTTTAAAGTGGTCCTTTTCCCCTCCTGTAGCTGAAAGCATGAGGGGAATTTTCTCTCATATTTACTGCAAGAATCTGGTCAAGCTCCTGGAAGTAAAACTCACAGAAGTGTGGTGGTCCCCCCATGACTGGATACGCCTGAAGTTTTTAACTCTCAGCCTTGTCCACACTGATCCTCAGCAATTCAGCAATTCCAGTTCAGGTTTTATTTCCAGCACAGGTCCCCACTGCAATTTCCACTCTGCTTTGGAAAACCCTATCTCCCTGTATTCACCTGTCTGTCTGTCCAACCTAGAGACAGCAGTTTGCCTTGTATCCTCCCTTCTCTAATTAATTGAAGGAGAGTTCCTGACTTTTTAATCTGTTCAGCTTTTTACTTATTGTTAGGACACAGTGGTAACTTCCAAACTCTTTACATGAGAAACTGGAAACCAGAAGTCCGTATATACTGTTTTAAAGTTTATCTTTTATCTCTTGTTTTCAAACTACAATACTGTTTTTCTAGGCAGGGAAAATATCACCTGCTTTTCAAACATCTAAAATAAACCTTTAATGGACTTTACCCGCAAATAGAGGAGATGTATTTTCTTCAGCAATGATCTCACTGAAAATCAATAATTCCCTATTGACCCAAATGGAATAATACATTGACATTTTGGAGGGGTGTCTTTTGGAGGCAAAATGAAACCAAACTGTTTATACGTTTCAATGAACCATTTAGCAATAAGCCTCATACATGGATGACCAGAGTATTCTACTGATACTCCTGCCTATTCTACCATGTAAGGAGTCTATAGCTTCAACTGGAAAGATAATTCGAGTTTTGTAAAATGGTTATTCCACTGTAAGTGGAAATGAAAGTGTGTAGAGAAAATAAATGAAGATAAAACATACTTTAAAATCCTTTCTATTTTCGATTAGCCTTTTTGATCTATCTAAATAGGAAATTTCCTAGATACAGTATTTTTGTTCATAGTTATTTAAGGCTTTTATGTTTCCTTAACAAAGAACTGTCATGATCAATTTATAGATAATATCATTAGGTTGAAATGTTCATTCTGGGTTTTTAAAATAATACCATTGGGATGAATAAGTGTAAAATAACAAACAGATAAGAAAAGAAAATTCTTAGTTAAGAGAAATGTCAAAAGCTGTATGAATGTTTTCCATTTTCCAAATATTACGGTTTTGCTTTGGTACAACAGATGAAGTTTCAGGATAATCAATGATAGGAATTAATTGAGGGTTTGTGGTTTTCAAGTAGTAAGTCACTAGTCATTTGAGAAAATCCTGAATTAGAAAAGAACAATTTAAGATAAGACAGGTGATCAGCTTGAAGTCCATTACTGTTGGCTTAGGTCTTATAAGAGGAAAGAAGTATTGCTGGTGCTCACAGAATCTGAAGAAGGTTGATCAGAGGATGAGGGTGAAAGAAAGCTGTAAAAGAAGGACTTTTATATAATTGAATACTATTTAATCAAATATAACAGATATTCAGGAACTATTTTGATCATTTGTAAGACCATTGTATATTTCTGCCTTAAAATTGCTTGATCAAATAGGAATTTTAAGTGGTCAGAAAGAAAAGAGTCTGACCTACATAAGAGTTAACGTCAGGGCTTCCCTGGTGGTGCAGTGGTTGAGAGTCCACCTGCCGGTGCAGGGGACACGGGTTCGTGCCCCGGTCTGGGAAGATCCCACGTGTCGCGGACCGGCTGGACCCGTGAGCCATGGCCGCTGAGCCTGCGCGGCCACAACAGTGAAAGACCGGCGTACCGCAAAAAAAAAAAAAAAAAAAAAAAAAAGAATTAACATCAAATATTAGTTTGAGACCACTTTATAAAATTCCCTAGATGCCTGCTCAAACGGTTAATAAATAATCTTTGAGGGTTAGTGCAAATTAACATTTAAAAAATTCCTGTATTCAGAATTAAGAAATCATGCACATCATGACTGAAATGAAGCCAGGTAGCCTGAGATAAGCCTGCGTAAGAGAATACAATTTTTCATTTCCGTTTTTGTTTTTTATAAAAGGAAAACAAAACCCCCAAAACCGCAGTGACCTAACTCTTTCCTGCTATTAGAATGCCAGGACTTGTGCATTTTTTTTCCCCCATTAGGATATTTAGAGCAGCAGAACTATGCTGTCAGAAGAAACAATTAATAATCAGCAACAAATGTGCCAGTGTTCAAATGTCAGGATCAGAAAAATCGTCATTAGTTTAAACAGTGATTTCTAAAATGTAAATGTGAATAAGAGAGTAGTTGTTCGTACACCTGTTTGTTTTTCATTTGTTGTTGTTTTATTTGGTGTTCCAGGTAATTAGTACAGCATGTTCTTAAATATATAAAAACTATTTGTCCCAAAGTTTAATCGATACTACATTAGTATGCAATTTAACCCTACTATGAAAAAAGATGAAAACATGTATGTGTGTGTAGCAAGTAAAGGACAAAATGTTGATTTGAAATACAGTTATCAACTATGGGCTGGATATATTAAATTGCTAAATCATTTGCTCATAACCAATCAGAGTTGTTAAAATTAATTTTAATTCCTCAGCAATATCACTGATTACTATATTATGGAACCCTGTAAGGTGATATTTTAAAAATTTACACATAATCATATTTACCTTTTTCATGTCTTTGGTGTATAGTGTCATGAGTTTTAACACATGTAGACTTGTGTAACCACCTTCATAATCAAGATACAGAGACGTTTTCTTATGCCCCCAAAATTCCCTTTGCTGTTTGTAGTAATACATTCTCCCTACCCCTACCAGAGGGCAGCCATTTAATCTCACCTTTTTCTCTGTAGTTTTGCCCTTTCCAGAATGTCATATGAATGGAATCATACTGTACAGGACCATTTGAAACTGGCTTCTTTCACTCAGCATAATACCGTTGAGGTTCATTTATGTTGTGTAATGAGAGTTTCTTTATTTTTATTGTTGAGTAGCATTCCATTTATGAATATTGTAGTTTGTTTATCCATTCAGCCATCAAAGGACAGTTAAGATTGTTTCCAGTTTGGGGCAAATAAGAATAAAGCAGCTATAAATATATGTGTTTAGATTTTTGAGTGGACATAACTTTCTATGTCTCTAAAATAAATACCTAGGAATGGATTAGCTAGGTCATATTGTAAGTACATGTATAACTTATTAAAAAACTGCCAAATTGTTTCCCAGAGGCCTGTACCATTTTACAGTTCAACAATATATGGGTGTTAGCTTAATACATATTTTTTGAAAAGACAAATATTAGAGAGATGAGTCAAGGTCCTATTATATTTAATACTTATATTTTGTGTTTAATTAATGTGGTAGAAAGAATAATGGCCCTCCAAAGATATTCAGAACCTAATCTATGGGAAGTGTGAATTTACAATAGGCAGAAAAAAAGGTCTTTGCCGATGTGATTAACGATCTTGAAAAGGATGCCTGCTGAAATGGTTAATAACCCTTAAGGTTAATAAAAATTAACACTAAAGAAATTACTGTATTCAGAATCAGAGAACCAGCAGAAAAAACAGTTCTATTACTTCCATGAAATTAATATTCTAGTGGGAGAGACCAGAGTATGAGGAAATAAATAAATATAAAATATAATAGTGGTAAGCATAAGCAGGAATGACAGACAGAGAAGTATCCCAGGGTTGGAGGAAGAATACATCTTTTAGAAGAAGTTCTTAGATGATCCCTCTTGTAAGATGATATTTGAGCAAAGGATTGAATGAAGTGAGGTGTGCTAGCCATGTGGCAATACAGAAAAAGAAAGTTCAAGGCAAAATGCAAAGGGGTTGAAGAGGTGCTGAGGCAGTAGCAGACTGCAGGTCTTTGGAAGGTTACTACACTGTGTGGTGAGATGATGTTGGGAACAGCCTGAGATGAGTTCTTACAGAGACTTGTACACTTTGGTGAGAAGCCTGATGTTATCCATTATGGGAGGCACTGCAGTGCTTTGCTTTGCTCAGGGAAGTACCATGAACAGATTTACATTTTAAAACAATCACTCTGGCTCCTGTACAGTGAATAGTTTGCAGTTTGAGGAGAGTAGCAGGGAGGGGCTCAGGGAGGGATCTATTAAAGTGGCTAGACTCCAGGTGAGAGATGTCTAAAATTTTGTCTTTTTCATTAAAACATTTGATTTGCAACAAATTTATCACAAATTTCATATCTTTACAGTTTTATGAGTAGTGTTATACTAGAAATGAGAAGATATGCATAAATTGAACATTTTCTAAAATAGAAAAAGAATGACTTCCAGTTATGGCTGTGTGATGCAGTAAACAACATAAACCATAAACAATCATCCAAACGAAAACATAATGCCACCAAATGTCACATAAAATCCAAAACACTTCAGTAAATCAATCAGTTAAATGGCCAAAAAAATCTTCATAGGTCAAAAGTAAAGAAATAGTGGCAATCCAAAATTGTAAACAATCTCTGAAACCACCAGCTGATCAGTAAGCATTGGCCAAAGCTGGTAAGATTGAACTTGCGCATTTTCAGTTATTTTTGGCAAAATGTTTATGTAAAAAGGAGGGCCTGATAGAACAGCCCTACGTAACGCTGAGACTTTCCAAAGCCATGACCTCAATGAAATAGAAATAAGTATACTTTTCAGTTGAAGCCATACCTGTCTGTCTCAATCTTGGCAGTAGGTAGGGTAAGAAGAAGACACTCTTAAAAATAATAATTGCAAACTGTCTCCCCTGAGATTTCTGCTCTAATTCATATGATATCTGCAATATGCAAAATCTCATATTTCATTTTAAATAGTATTTGGGATGATAGCACCCACAAGGCACGAGGAAAAAGCAAGTAGCCCAAAGGTTTTTTTCTTTCAAACAAACTTTTACCTTAGGGCTTTATGTAATTCCATAGGAAAAAAAAAGTTTCATCAAATACAACTTCAAATAAAAAATAATTTTTTACATAATAACAAGAGAAACTGAGAACCAAGAAAAACAAGAGATTGAGTAATCACACCTATAGAAATATTGAATAAGTGCTTTTCATATATATAAAGGAAAATGTTATTAAACATGAGATAAAAGAAAAAATGCCTATAAAAATAAACAGGCAGCTTGTAAAACTAATAGAAATTATAGATTTGATACAGTGTGTATGTACATGCATCACTTATTTCATTGCACTTCACATTGTTATTCTTAGCAGATACTGCATTTTGTACAAATTGAAGGTTTGTGGTAACCCTGCCTCGAGCAAGTCTATCAGCACCATTTTTCCAACATCATTTACTCACTTCGAGAATCTGTGTCACATTTTGATAATTCTTCTAATATTTAAAACTTTTTCATTATTATATATTTGCTATGGTGATCTGTGATCGGTGATCTGTGATGTTGCCATTGTGACTATTTTGGAGCACCAGTTGCGCTCAAGTAAGATGGCAAATGTAATTGATAAATGTTATGTGTATTCTCAATGCTCCACTGACCAGCTGTTCCCTCATCCCTCCCCTCCGCCTCAGGCCTCCCTATTCCCAGAGACACAACAGTCTCGAAATTAAGCTAATTAGTAACCCTGCAATGGCCTCTAAGTGGTCAGGGGAAAGAGCTGCATGTCTCTCATTTTAAGTCAAAAGCTAGAAATGATTAATATTAGTGAGGAAGTCATGTCAAAATCCAAGACAGGCCGAAAGCTAGGCCTCTTGAACCGAACAGTTAGCCAAGTTGTGAATGCAAAAAAAAAGAATAGTTCCTGAAGGAAATTAAAAGTGCTACTCCAGTGAACACACACATGATAAGAAAGCAAAATTGCTGATATGGAGAAAGTTTTAGTGGTCTGAATAGAAAATCAAACCAATCACCACATTCCTTCAAACCAAAGCTTAATGCAGAGCAAGGCCCTGACTCTTCAATTCTGTGAAGGCTGAGATTGGTGAGGAAACCGCAGAAGAAAAGTGTGAAACTAGTAGAGGTTGGTTTCTGAGGTTTAAGGAAAGCAGCCATGTCTATAACATAAAAGTTCAAGGTGAAGCAGCAGGTGCTGACGTAGAAGCTGCAGCAAGTTATCCAGAAGATCTAGCTAAGGTAATTCATGAAGGTGGTTGCACTAAACAACAAATTTTATTGTAAATGAAACAAACTTCTATTGGAAGAAGATGCCATCTAGGACTCTCATAGCTAGAGAGGAGAAGTCAGTGCCTGGCTTCAAAGCTTCAAAGGATAGGCTGACTCTCTTGTTAGGGGCTAATGAGGATGATGACTTTAAGTTGAAGCCAATGTTCATTTACCATTCTCAAAGTCCTAGGACCCTTAAGAATTATGCTAAATCTTCTCTGCCTGTGCTCCATAGATGGAACAACAAAGCTTGGATGGCAGCACATCTGTTTATAACATGGTCTAGTGAATATGCTAAGCTCACTGTTGAGACCTACTGTTGAGAAAAAAAAGATGCCTTTCAAAATACTATGCTCATTGACAATGCACCGGGTCACCCAAGAGCTCTGATGAAGATATATGATGAGATTAATGTTGTTTTCATGCCTGCTGACAAAACATCCATTCGGCAGCCTATGGATCAAGGAGTAATTTCAACTTTCAGATCTTATTATTTGAGAAATACATTTCATAAGACTATAGCTGCTGTAGTTAGTAATTCTTGTGGTGGATCTAACCAAAGGAAATTAAAAACCTCTGGAAAGGATTCACCACTTTAGATGCCATTAAGAACATTCCTGATTCATGGGAAGAGGTTAAAATATCAACATTAACTAGAGTTTGAAAGTTGAGTCCAACCCTTGTGGATGACTTTGAGATGTCCAACTGCAGATGTGGTGGAAATAGTAGGAGAAATAGAATTATAAGAGGGGTCTAAAGATATGACTGATAAAAAATTAAAGGATGAGCATTTGCTTCTTATGGATGAGCAAAGAAAGTGGGTTCATGAGATAGAACCTATGCCTGGTGAAGATGCTGTGAAGATTGTAGAAATGACAACAAAGGATTTAGAATAGTACATAAACTTAGTTGATAAAGGCAGTGGCATGTTTTGGAAGGATTGTCTCCAATTTTGAAACATGTTCTACTGTGGGTAAAATGCTATCAGACAGCACTCCATGCTACAGAGAATTAGCCCATGAAAGTAAGAATCAATCCATGTAGCAAACCTCATAGTTGTCTTATTTAAGGAAATTGCTACAGCCCTCCCAGCCTTCCCCAAGCACCACCTTTTGAGCAGCCATCAATATCAAGGCAAGACCCTCCATCAGCAAACAGATTATGACTCATTGAAGGCTCAGATGATAGTTAGCATTTTTTTATCAATGTGGTAAAAAAGTGGGTATTTTCTTAAAATGTATATTGAATTATAATTTTTTTTTTTTGCGGTACGCGGGCCTCTCACTGTTGTGGCCTCTTCCGTTGCGGAGCACAGGCTCCGGACGCGTGGGCTCAGCAGCCATGGCTCACGGGCCCAGGCGCTACGTGGCACGCGGGATCTTCCCGGACCGGGGCACGAACCCGCGTCCCCTGCATCGGCAGGCGGACTCTCAACCACTGCGCCACCAGGGAAACCCTATAATTTATTTTTAAGTAAAATTTCTGATTTAAAACATATCTTCACATTATTAAGTCATCTTTATGAATCAAGGTTTATTCTGTTTTGTGTCTGTCATTCTTTTGGGGCTTGTTTGCATTATGTGACCCATTGATTAGTATCCTTCTGTCTGAGATGTTTCACAACCAGAAAATTGTTTGGAAAAATAGAGACAGAAAAGGAAGTAATATGTATCGAACACTTCTAATATGTCCAACACTTAGCTTACTTTATTTAATTGCATCCTAATAAAACCTGGAGGTAAGTATTATTAGCCCTATTTTACAGAAACTATTGTGGCTCAGAAAGGTTAAGTGATATTTATTCAGTCATTGAGAATTTATTGAGAGCCGAGTATATACCAGACATTTATTATTCCAGACACTTGGGATACATTGCTGCATGGCTTAACAGAAACAAAAAAAAAGAACCCTCCATGATGCATGAGCACTATGATGTGATATTAAATAAGCAGGGCACACATTGGAAACCAGGTATTCTAGTATTTATATATATATATAAATTTATATATCCTAATCTGATATATGTATGATTGAGCAAGTAATATTTCATATTTGTAATGGAAAGATAGTCTTTAGTTACTTGCTCTTTTGTGAAAAGATAAACATAAAACAAAACAATAAAACAATTAATTACCATTTATATGTCAACTAATATGTGCCAGATACTGTGCTAAGCACAGGATGGTGAACACATTGTATGACCTCTCCTATGGACCTCAGAGTGTGAAGTGTTTCATTGTGTGAAAATACTTTTAGCCTGTCAAACATTAACTCTGTTATTTTTCATTCATATAATATCCACATAACTGTACATAAAATATATATATATATAATTTTGAACATATTTGATTAGTTCTAAATTTGAACATACTTTCTAAAAATATTTAAAATATTCATATTTATTCATTTTAAGTTGCCTGCATAATTTTCTCAAATATCTATGTGTCTGTCACATAGAAAATGCTCATTAAATTAATGTGTAATTAATGATTTGAGACATTGGCAAATTAAATATATTATTAATACCATGTACTACTTAGGGCATTAATATTGAAAGAGTGTATGATCTACTTAGGAAAACATATTATAATTAAAAGACAATTTCAAGATATCAAGTAGGATGAAAATATAATAATATTGTACATAATACACAATGTATATGTATACAAATATAAAATGTATATGTATGGAACTGAGGCCGCTTGATAAAATGCCCTCGAATGATAAAGCAAATGATAAAGCAATGGGTCGAGATTGGAACTGTAGCCCAGTATACCTCATTCTATTTCTGTCTCTCTTCTTCTGAATTAAATATAAACAAATATTTCCAGAGGCAAGCAAGAGAGAGAGAGAAGTCATTTTATCAACCTGGTATAAATCACATTTGACACTTGCTTTCGTTGTCTTCTCTTCCAGAAAGAGCTTAAAGATAAAGTGAAAAAGTTGCCATTTAATTTCATAACACAAATTAATAAATGTGAAATTCACCATTTCCTCAGACTTCTTTTTGTTCCCTTATTTCCCCATCTGCACTATATTGCAAAATGAGTCAATACTGTATTAGTCCTACATGGCAGAAAATAACAACTTGATTTTAGAAAGTTATAGAAAAACACTTGAGTACATAGGCAGAAAAATGTATATGTAACTAAATATATTTTAGATTTTAATTTGATCACTACATTTTAGCATCAAAAGTATTATTTCATTAAATTGTAACTGATGTTAAGGCTACACTGACTAATGCACTCACTGTTTAGATAATACATGCTGAGTGTCAAAATTTTGAACAGGCCCAGCCTCTGTCTTAAGGAGTTGATACTATAGAACGAACCTGAGGCAACAGATCTGAATAGAAACAAAACGCACACACAACAGTGCAACTGAAGTGAGCTAAGACCTTTGCATTAAAGTTGTAGAAATAGGCAAGGACAAAATCATAAAGCGCCTGCTACATCAGGGAAGCAATTTTAAATATTATCCTAACTGCAGTCAGCAAAGACTGAAATATTTCCAATGAGAAAATTGAATTTTTTTTTTAACAAAGAACACTCTAATATTAGGTTGCAGAAGAAGTTGGAAGAACATAAGAAAGAAAATTGTAAAACTAGGGGGACTAGTTAGAAACCCATTGAAGACGAAGTAAGAGATTATGGAGATTTGAACCAGGTTGTTGGCACTAGGAATGGAGATCAGAGATGACAGAACTCTGATTTTATGTGAGAATAAGGAGGAGAGAAAGTGAGTAAAAACTCCATAATTCCTCTTATGTGCAAATAAGAATGTGATATCCTTTATTGAAATCAGGAAAAAGTGAGTGTTCATTTTTGAACACTATGAAACGTCCAAATGGAAAACTGACACACATATAAAACATCCAAATGGGCATAGCAGCTATAGTATCTGGGTCTGCAGAGAGAAAACAGGAAAATCAGGGAAGGCATGTGTCACAGAAGCCCAGACGAGAATGAGTTTTAAGCAGAAGGCAGGATATTTTTGTGTTTAATTATTTTTAGAAATGAATTATTCGGGTAAAGTTCCAGAAAGAAAATCCACAAAAACTGACTGATATCCTGGACAAAATAGTGTGGGAAATGTTGGAGCCATATTACATACGGGACTTGAAAAGCTCTGGAATGTAGTTTTTTAGAGGGAACCATCAGGCCAGGGATAAACTAATCCTAACTCCATAATCTTCTTTAGGTTCTATATGAACTAGAAGGACACCGTTATTCCAGTAGCCAGCACTACCGGAAGTACTTAGAATACTTAAAACAATTTGCCTCAGTGAGCAGCTCGCTGCCCTTTCTCTAAATTATTTTCTCTGAATCACACATTGTGAGGGAAAAAAAAATCTCTTTCACATTGTGGGCTAGAAGCGAGATGTGCAGTAGTTTAAGATAAAGGTCCATCAGCTGTTCTTGGGAAAGATTTCCTATTCATGTTAAATGTGGTTCAGTCTATAGCAGCAAAGGAACTTGAGTTTTAGAACTGCTGATTGGAGATGTTAGGTTTCAATTTAGTACAGCAGCTAAACAGAAAGTGCATCCTCATAGGTCAGAAGAGCCTATTTTTTGTACTTGTGATTCAAATTAGAGCAGAGCAGGTTCATGATGCTTGAAAGACTACGGAAATATCTTGTGAAGAAAACAGATTAGGATATTGTAACATTAAAATAACAAGGCAATATTTCAGTGGTTCTGTATCTTATCATGACTTCTGACATCCTGATGTATTATAATAAAAAATGCTTTAAAATAATTTACTGAGGTTACCATTTGATTAATAAAAGTGAAAAACTTGTATGTGCTTTCGTATACATCACTGAATGCATGTTTCTATTTATTTTCATATGTAATATATGTGTTATTATTCTTTAACCTATGATTTGCACCAAATAATTTTGTAACCAGTTTACAAATTGTCCAATAATCTTTAAAATACCAATTAATTTTAAATCAGATGAAGGATATATAAGCTTCTCCCCATAGTGATTTCCATGATTGCTCTTGCTGAGGAATTTAACTCTTAATCACCTTATTTTTTTGTTTTACAATCTTTATTGGAGTATAATTGCTTTACAATGCTGTGTTAGTTTCTGCTGTATAACAAAGTGAATCAGCTGTACATATACATATGTTCCCATATCCCCTCCCTCTTCTGTCTCCCTCCCACCCTCCCTATCCCACCCCTCTAGATGGTCACAGGCACTGAGCTGATCTCCCTGTGCTATGCGGCTGCTTCCCACTAGCTATCTATTTTACATTTGGTAGTGTATATATGCCAGTACTACTCTTTCACTTCGTCCCAGCTGACGGTTCCCCCTCCCCGTGTCCTCAAGTCCATTCTCTATGTCTGCGTCTTTATTCCTGTCCTGCCCGTAGGTTCTTCAGAACCACTTTTTTTTTTTTTTTTTTTTTAGATTCCATATATATGTGTTAGCATACGGTATTTATTTTTCTCTTTCTGACTTGCTTCACTCTGTATGACAGACTCTAGGTCCATCCACCTCACTACAAATAACTCAATTTCGTTTCTGTATAGAGTTGAGTAATATTCCATTGTATATATGTGTCACATCTTCTTTATCCATTCATCTGTCAATGGACACTTAGCTTGCTTCCCTGTCCTGGCTATGGTAAATAGTGTGGCAATGAACAATGTGGTACATGCCTCTTTTTGAATTATGGTTTTATCAGGGTATATGCCCAGTAGTGGGATTGCTGTGTAATATGGTAGTTCTATTTTTAGTTTTTTAAGGAATTTCCATACTGTTCTCCACAGTGGCTGTATCAAATTAAATTCCCACCAACAGTGCAAGAGGTTTCCCTTTTCTCCACACCCTCTTAATCATTTATTGTTTGTAGATTTTTTGATGATGGCCATTCTAACCAGTGTGAGGTGATACGTCATTGTGGTTTTGATTTGCATTTCTCTAATGATTAGTGATGTTCAGCAGCTTTTCATGTGCCTCTTGGCCACCTGTATGTCTTCTTTGGAGAAATGTCTGTTTAGGTCTTCTGCCCATTTTTGGATTGGGTTACTTGTTTTGTTGATATTGAGCTGCATGAGTTTCTTGTATATTTTGGAAATTAATCCTTTGTCAGTTGCTTCATTTGCAAATATTTTCTCCCATTCTGAGGGTTGCCCTTTCATCTTGTTTATGGTTCCCTTTGCTGTACAAAAGCTTTTAAGTTTCATTAGGTCCCATTTGTTTATTTTTGAGTAGTAGGGATTTTCATTAAATGAGCTTTATGTGTATTTAGGGATTATGACAATTGAGAGCAAGTTTAATCAAATAAAATTGTAGTGTTATCACAGACACTTGGTACAGAGAATAGATTGTACTCAATGGAGAATTAATGACACACACTTTCTTCATTCATTCATAGCCTTACCACTGTTGTTTTTCAGATAGTTTGAATTACAGTAAAAGCACATTTGTAAATTCTTTACATATTTTGAGAAAAGAGAGAAGGGACAGTCACTTAAGGTCTTTACAATTTTCATATCTCTTACACTGACTTATAGATCATTCTTTTTCTGATATTAAGATATTAAATGCTTCTTTAAAATTGATACTGTAATAGAAAATACTGAACTTCTCTTACTAGATAAAATTTTCCCAATACCTATAGAGTCAAGCCTATCTTTATATTTACCCATGAATGAAATACTTATCTATTTTTTTCTCTTTGCCATATTCCGAAATGCCACTATAAAAAAAATAATATATTTTATAAGGTTATCAAAGACACTTATTTTATCTATACCTAATCAAGTGAGTTATTTAAAATGTTTTTCTGCAGTATTTATCAAACAGGAAGTATTTTCATAAAGAATGCATTCCCTTTGAGAGTTAATGTGATCTCTGTATTACAGTTCCTCCCAAAGAAGGAAATTCAGTTCCCTTGCATAGGCTGTGTCAGTTTTACCAGGTGAGGAAAGACTAATGTTATTAGATTACTTTTCAATGGGATAGAATGAACTAAATATGCATCAAGGGAGAAGTGATTTCTTAGCCACAGACACATGCATTGATCAGATTGTCTGTGAATAGTTTATTCTATATATTTATATATTTTCTTTCCATCTTGCTGTCAACTATTATTATACCGTATTTATTATTGGAGAATTAAAGTGAGAAAGCAGCTTCCAGAGACTGCTTGAGATGACTTGAAGTTTTCCCACTAAATCCTTCAACTGCTTCCCTAGGAAGAGTCCAGAAGGAAGAGAAAACCTCTACCCATGAAAAATATAACACTAACTGAACTTTTCTCCAAAAATTGGCTTGTTGAATTTTTGGTACCATGTTTGAATGAGAATCAATGCCAGAATAATTATGCTAAATTGAGTGATGCCACCTACCTATCATTTAGCGTTTCTTACAAGAAAAGAGAATACTCTCTAGCAGAACCAGTAAAAGGGATGATTTCATAGCAACACAAATATTTACAAATGTAACACACAATACACTGAACAAAGAAATGATACTTAAGCATATTTGGTTGTAATATTGAGTTAGATGTTTTATTTTTGAGAAATATAATATACTACATTGTGTTTGTAGTAATATGTATACTATCCATTCAAGGTCTCTTGGGCTTGAAACAAGTACTTGTGTTGTTGTGGGTGTATGCATAAGCATTTATCCACTGCTAAACAACACTCTGTCAGAGTTTCTTGTAGTGTGAGTCTCATAAATATAGTGTTATGAGACGTTCTTTGGGAAAAATGAAGGCAAATACATGTAAGAAATGTTATACACTTTATTCCTTTCTTAGAGACTCACCAGGCAGAATATAAACGCGCCAAACTAGGGGAATGGTTAAGTTAATTTCTATATATCCACAGGGTAGAGTATTTTAGGGGCCCAATGCCTCTACCCTGATTTATGCTGCCATTACCTTTTACATGAGTGCCTCTTAGTTCAGCTTTCTGCCTGCATTTTTACACTCTTGGACACTTTTTCTCCCCTGAAGCCAGAAGAGAGACAGACTGATATAAAAATCAAATCTAACCTTATTAATTCTTCAAACCTCCCTACGCTTTTATTACAATATCCAAGCTTCTTAACATGGCGACAATAACAAAATTACTTGTTCAACTCCGTCTGTCACCCACCTTCACCTTTAGCTCTGCATTTCAGCCAAACTAGGTTTTAAATTCTATACGTACTCTTTAACATCTCAGAAAAGCATGGCACACATTGTTGTTTCCTCCCTGCCATCTCTTTTATTTAATACATGCTTCTCATCCTGTAGCCCTTAATGTAATTGGTATTTAATGTTCAAAGCCTTCCTTGACATCCCACCTTAACCCCTCACTCTGGGTACCATTTCCTTCTACATGGTCCACAGATCCCACAACATCATATAATAGCATTTAATTAATGGCATGTAAGCATCTGCTCCTTCAGATGGGCTGTGAGCCTAGTAATGGTAAGGAACAGGCCACTTCATTTATTGTTTTATTCCCAGCAGTTAGTGCTATGCCTTTAATATAGTTGACTTCTTGACTGGAATTCACTTCCCAAGTTTTTGAAATTGAAGAATTTTTTGAATAATAAAAAAATACAAGAGTGTTGGGGAAAAAACAAAGGCCCTGTGAATTGGGAGTCCATATGTAGAGTGGGAGTTGTAGAAAGCAGCATTAGTTATCATGAAGTTAGGTTACAGAGTTTTTAGTAAACAGATGAAGAGATTGGGAAAGATACTAAAGGCTTAAAGAAATTTCTGGGAGTTTTTGTATATGGATGGAACCCAATGAAATATATTTTACTAAGGTTAATCTAGTGATATAATGTGTGATGATTCAAAAAGAAAAGTTCAAGAGCAGAGAGACCATTCCGGAGGTTTGTAAATTAGCATTTTTGTAAACCACAAGAATGGTGATAGGATGTGAGAGTGAGAAGTCCCCACCCATTACTCTAGGGTAGAAATGAAGGCAGTGGGAACGTTTGTGGCTGTGGATAAATGTGCCGGCACCAGAGCAGTAAGTTAAGGGTCTACTTTTTTTTTTTTTTTTTTTGCTGTACGCGGGCCTCTCCCTGTTGGGGCCTCTCCCGTTGCGGAGCACAGGCTCCGGACGCGCAGGCTCAGCGGCCATGGCTCACAGGCCCAGCCGCTCCGCGGCATGTGGGATCTTCCCGGACCGGGGCACGAACCAGTGTTCCCTGCATCGACAGGCGGACTCTCAACTACTGCGCCACCAGAGAAGCCCAAGGGTCTACTTTTGATAGACCAAATGTTCCAAAAATGTAAAGCAATATGATCTGCTAAGAGATTAGGAAACAGTGTTAAGAAATATTCCTGGAGAGAGTGTAAATCAGAGAGACCTGGCAAGGAGCACATGACAAGTCTACTGAACAACACTGGTCCTGATGGAGATGGGAAAACACAAATTTGCAAAGCCACTAATTAAAATTTGTATGGGATTTTCCCCAGCAAAGTTCAACTGCTCTCACAGAATTAGAGGATGAAAGATACATAAATATATTACAGATTAGGGCTTACCAAGAATCTGCGGCTTAAGGCAGAGTTGAAGCAGATAAAGCTTCAGGAAAGAAAGAAGAGCCAGGGGATATTAAGGGAAGAAAAAGCAGGGAGTAAACCCACGAACAAAGCAATCATCTAGGGTAAAAGCTGTCATGTACCAGATGTCTCAGCATATGCACAGAGCCGGAGGAGCAGAATGAAAAGGGTGAAGGGATCAGATTTGTGGTCTAGGAATCAGGACTAGAATAACAATAGAAGTGGAGCAGTTCAAGGCGGTGTCTATGGTAGAGGGTAGCTAACATGGACTGGAGGTCAGGGTATTTAATGGGATTGTTTGATTAGTATTTGTCTCCTTCATCAGAACTTCATTTGCCTGATGGGCTCTCTCAATATACCTTTTATGAAAGTGAATTATGCAAGTAAGTCAAGAGCTTTCAAAGTCCAGTATGAATGGTTGCCCAGGACTTTGGATTTGGTAGTTAGCTAAAAGTAGGCTAAAAGCCTCTTCCCCACACAACACTTAGCTGATTAGTAGTTGACAGCAATAGGAAGAGGTAAAAGGTGATAGAAAAAGACAGCAGGAGCTCCCGTATAAAGGACTGGAAAAAAATTAGGAGAGGCAGGAAAGAGAATTGCTTACTCACTCAATAAATATTTATTGATATGCCACTGCTGGCAAGGTCTTAGTATTGAGAATAATCTGTGAATATAACAGACACAGTCCCTGCCTTTCTGGAGCTTTCATAGTAGGAATGGAAACCTTAAATTATTAAATGAAAAATTAAGTAATTAAAATCGAGATAAATGTGTTAAAATATATGTAGGCTTGCAGAGAAACAATCTCTAGAAAGATACTGAGTAATAAATAATGAGTAGCAGAATAGCAGTTAGATTGAAGAAAGGGATGGAGGATGGGCTGGGAGGGGTAGCACTCCAGGCAGATGGGTATAATGCAGCCGTTAAGGCTAACTTAAACTTAATAACTTAATATTATAAATAATTGCTCCCAAGCATTGTTTTCTGGACTTGTTAGAAAAAAATAATTCTAAATGGATTGAAATATGTTTTTACTGAGGTGCTCAGACAAAAACACAGAAAATATTGGTTACTCCACTTTCTCTCACATCTCACATTCCATTTGTCAGCAGGTCCTATAGCCGACATCTTCACAATATGTATCTGATTTGAGAATCTGGTCAAATCTCATCTGTCCTCCACTACCACCTAGTCCATGTCACTTCTATCTCTCACCTCCACCACAGCAGTGGGTTTTTAAACACCACTTCTCTGCTTGCAATCAGAATGATTTTTGCAATCAGAATGATCTGGTAAAAAGGCAAGTCAGATCAAGCCACTGCTGCTTTTGAACATCTCAGTCAATGAATCCCCAACAGTGCTTAGAGTGAATTCCAAACTTCACACAGGAATCTACCAGGATGGTACATCCGTCTTCTCCATCCATCTTGGCCCTCATCTCATCGTTCTATCCGCAGGTTTACTCTACTTGGGTCCACATGGCCTACTTTTCCCTTCCATCAGCACACAAAACTCCTTCTGGCCCCAGGGCTGTGGGTTCTTGAGTACTCTGCCTAAATCCTCTCCCCTCATGTCTTCCAAAGCCTCATTTCTGTTCATCATTCAGGTCTCGGGATGCATTCATGTCTTCAATCTTTAAATCCCACCCAAACTTTCTATCCCCCACCTGGGTTTTATTCTTCAGGATACTTGTTAATATTTGAATTTACATTACCTACTTACTTGCTTACCTGAGTGGGTATAGACACATACACATGCATACATATATCAGCATGCAAATAAACAATAGAGGCAAAGATATAAATAGAAATCCTCTTCCTTTCTTGTTAGAATATAAATTCCTTAAAGAGAGATGAGAATTTGGCTGTCTTGTTCATTCTTGTTTCTCCAGATCAAGAGCAGTATCTAACCCAGTATATGCTCCATAAATGTTTGATGATTGCATATAGGAAAACCACAGGTGTTTCAAAATGCCTTCTTTTTTTTTAAATTTTAATTTTATTGGAGTGTAGTTGACTTACAATGTTGTGTTAGTTTCAGGTGTACAGCAAAGTGATACAGTTATACATATACATATATTCAAAATGCCTTCTTTTTTAATGACTACACTTTGATGCTATGTAGGCCTTCCTAAAATCATTAATTTTTTACTTAAATATATTTTTAATATTTCCCTTGAAGAATACCTTTGAAAACAGCAAGCTATTTGGTTACAATACTCTCCTTCCTCTTATGCACACACGTTCTCCCTCCATCACGCCTTTCTTCGAGCTGTTCCTTCTCATTTCTTAATCAAGAAATTCGGCCTGAATTATCTTTTTAGGAAAATTTATATTCTTTATGATATGTGAGAACTTTCGCCTTTTTCCAAATGGAAGTAGTTTACCGTTTCCTCAGCATCAAAATATTTCCCCCTGCTTTCACTAATTAGTATTCTGTATTATATACATGTGGTTTTTACTGTATGCTTATAAGGCCTTTATTTATTATAGATTTGTGGTTTATATTGTATCTCTATAAGACTATAAGCTATTTAGTGCCATGATGTATATAAGCATTTAAAAGCAAAATAAGCAAACAAACCAAACAAAAAAAATAGCAAGGTTTGAAATATCTTCCTTTCATTCTTCTTCTTGAGCATTATTTCTTGTTCAGACCCAGATGCTCTTTCTTTAGTGTCTTCTCCTCCCCTGTGTTGAATCGTTCTTCCCAAACCAGCCAAAATTATGCACACTTTAATATGTACATGTTGGAAAAAAATATCCAATGAACTGAGATTGCATTTAATTTTGAGGTGTTTATCTTACCATTCTAAGTGAGGAAATTAAATGTTAATAAATTAACTTCAGTGTAATATGATTGGTGTCTCTAATAGTGAGATGATAAGTTGCTATGTGACCAGAAAACAAGCAAACTAGTAAACAGTATTATAGTCCTAGGACCGAACATCATACATACTTCTCTATCTTCTTCCTGCACTTCCTGTATATTTTGGCGTTGATGTAATGAATAACTAGGAGCACATTTCTCTGAGTTTCTGTATATTTCCAGTATAACTATATATCCTGAAACAAATGTGAGTCAGCACTCTGATTGCAAAAATGCACACTGCCATTATATTGAAAAAAAAAAAGAGTCTGTTTATGCTCAAAGGAGAAGTTTGTTTTCCATGTACTCCTTATAAACATGAATATATAATTTTCTTCAATTGTGAAATTTCAAGGGAATATAGAATAGGTCTGAAGATACCAGTTAGTAAGCTCTCCAAAGATGCCTTATGGCAATGTTGCCCTATGTTTACATAGCCCAGGGCATAAAACTCTGCTAATCTTAATCTTTATATTTTTTGCAAAATAATTAATTTACTCCAAATAGCACAATTAGGGCTTAATCAAGACTCTCTTGACTCTCTTCTCTTTAATATTACTGCCTTGAGTCAGATCCTTGAGAACATTCTCAATCTTTCCTTCCAAGCTGTAGAACTTCGTGGTAATAAGACTAGAATGAAAAAAACAAAACAGAACTCACAAATGTATTCCTCAGAAGAAATGTGAAGATAGGTATAGTTACACTGTTATTTACATGGTAATTATTATCAGGTTTAGATTTAGGAAAATGATTTGGCATGTTTTTGTTTGGAATTTTAAAAAAATAACCTTTTGAGTTTCAGTAATATGTTTGAATGTATACCATATGATAAATATAGATCTATTTGGAAATTATTTTTAATATAGACATTTATTTTATATAGCAAATTTTGAATTTTATATATTATATTTTATATAGTTCATTGTGATATTTTATTAAAAATTTCTCTTGACCCCTCTATTCTTAAGAAAGCCAGCTACTATTTTACACAATAGCTTAACCTAATTCATTTGTTCCTAGTATTTCTCATTTGAGTCACACTCTCTGACTCAAGAAGTACATGCTTTATAAAATTGGTGTTTTTGTTGAAATAACATTAGTAATTCCCATGGAGAAATAAAACCGCCATCACCCACTGTCAAATCAAATATCTTTTGTTCTCTTAAGCCATTGAAGAGGCATGTACAGTATGTCCCCTACATACAAACGAGTTCCATTCCAAGAGTGCGTTCGTAAGCCCAACTTGTTCATAAGTCCAACAAAGTTAGCTGAGGTACCCAACTAACACAATCAGCCATATACCGCTGCTTGTACACTTGCTTCAGGACGTGCTGGGCTTGAAATAAAGATACGATACTACTGCACTCTATACAGTGTTGTACAGTAAAGTACACAAAAGCACAACCACTTGTAGAGAATGCATGCACTTGACAATTTACGCCAGACACGTGAACTAACTTACGTGATCGGACATGCGAACGCATGTCGAATCTTTGAAAGTTTGCAACTTGAAGGTTTGTATGTAGGGGACTTACCGTAATTGTGCCCAATGTATACAAATGCTTATAATCAAAACCCTTGTCAAGAGGAATGATCGTGTAGGGTAGGGACTCCCCAGTCATTCATGGCACTCACGCCATTCATCCAAAGAACAAATACTGCTCCTTCCTGTGCAAGCAGCCTCTGTGCTGAGCGCTGAAATTGTCCACTGGAAGATTCATTCCAGACCAGAAGCTTCTTCTAAGGACTGAGTGGACTCTTTTGAACAGTGGTTCTTCTCAACTGGGAAATGAATATTAATCATTTTTTTCTCTTTATAATTCAAAGTATAACTGCCCAACTCTTCCTGAGTTTCTCCCATCAATTCTAGGGATTCTTCCTAGAATTCCTGTAAAAGGCTTTGTCCTAGCCAGCCCCACCCTAACCTAACTGCATAAGTTTGTGTTTAACTTTAAGGCTAGCACTACAAAGAAATGTATACAAGTCATGATCTATTTTTATAAATATGTATTTTTATGGTACTTAGTTTTCTTATTTACTGTCTTTTGGGTGGACAATTTTAGTGAACCCTCATCTTGAACCTGGAAGGTAGAAATTACTTTCACTGTTTTGGCGAGGAAAGTGAGTCTCAAAATTTGTAGCTTATCTAAGGCTGTACTGCAAGTGAGTGGAGAGTCTTATCTACTCCAGAATCCTAATGTCCCCTGATCTGTTTTCTGTCAGACTCTGGATAAATCACATTAAAATGCATAGGAACACTTGGAATCAGTTTTACTGTATTTTTCTGACCCAGGTGAAGAGGAGAAACACCTACCATGAAGAAATGACAGTGCCCCCTTGACCAGGTCAATAATGTTAACTATTTAAAGTGTAAAAATGCTAGCAAACGTTGGCATATACCCAAGAAAAAGCAACAAAAAAGTGACTAACTTTTAGGAAAGTTTAAGTCTTTCTTTTTTAGAAGTGAAATATGCATTTTTTAAAAAACAAGTCACTTAACCCTTATTCATCTCTGTGATTAAGTTGTACGGTTTTCATTACAACTTCCTTAAAGGTGAATTGTATTCTACTGATATGATAGAAAATGGATGGGCTAAAAGAAACGAGACACAATTTGATAGAATTCATGAGGGAAGATTTAGGAAACCAATTTTTTCTCTCATTTCAATGATAGAAATAATACATAAGTGATGTAAATATGAGAAAAGAACAAGAAATTATTTCACCTTTATTCTAAAGGGTAGGATGTATGCTGAATTTTTGTTGTTTTTATTTATTTTTATTTGTTAATTTTTCTTTAGTTTTCAACTCCATTATCTTCAAATTAGTTATTTTAATATTTGGCAGTCATTTTCCTTTAGAACTTGTATTTATAATTTCTAATACATGTATATATTTTACAACTGCCTTTGTTTAAAAAGTGAATTCAATGAGCATTCTGAAAGGATGAGCATCAAGTTATAACCTCATTTAACAAAATGAGAAACTATGGCAATTCTTAAAATACATTTCTTAGATAAGTCTGAAAGATGGCATAAATTAACCAATTTACAATGCATTTTCTGATAATGTTATAGCTTAACAAAGTAACCAAACTGTCATAAAGAGAAAATACTAATAAAACCAAGATACAATTAAAGTAAATCAAATGCTTTGAAAAATCATGTGTTCTGGTGTGTGTGTGTGTGTGTGTGTGTGTGTGATAAATTGGATTTTCCTTTGTACTATTTTTCTTATCATTTAAGATGGTTGTAATAAAAGTAAAACTATCCCTAACTTACATAACTTTGAGAGAAGCCAAAGTTATAAATGGTATAACACGCAAAACAAAATATATTCAAAGGTTACATGGAATATATATGACTCATACATTTGTTTTCTGAGTTACTATAAAATATTTTACTAACATTTAAATATTCTAATAGTGTTTACACTAACATCTAGAATTAAATTATTTCTGATGTGGGAAAATCATAGAAATATATAATAATAGTATTAATTAGATATACACATATCATATGTATATATTTGTATAGATGTATGTGTATATACGCACATACCTTTTGTTCTGGCAATTTGTCATTAAGAAAGACATATTGAAACAGTGTCTCTAAAATTGCTTGCGATTATGTGCACCTGTGCTTGTGTGGTCAGTACCTAACTAGTGAAAACTGAAGGTTCTCTACTCCAAACAGATAAGTTTAATAGTGGCACGATAATAACAACACAGACTACAATAAAAATTCACATATATTTATGTCATAAACATTTTATGAGGGTAGCTTCTACATTTCTATATGTTCCATGTGAAAAAGAACTATGGATCAACTTTCAAATCCAAGCTCTCTCATTTGCTTCCTAAATTATTTACTGTTAGCAGGAATTTAAGTTTTCTAATTTTCAACTTTGTCATATGTAATTAATGGGAATAAACACTCCTACAGTAGACCATATTTTTGCTTGAGTCATTCTTGCCCTTGCAGATATGGATGAAATTAATTCAAACCCCCAAACTCATATCCTTGCTCCTCTCCAAATTTACACAAATTTCTGATTTTATTTGCTTACGATCATGTTGGTTTCCTCCCATATGAATACACAGGTCTTAGCTTTTCTTTTTCCGGTGAACCCTTGAGGATCTGTGGGTTAATGGAGAGACAGGTCACTTTATTTGGTGCATAATCACCCCTCCTCAGATTTGAACACCAATTCCTTTTTGTCATCTGGTGACCATTCCCTCATCCTCCATGCCTTCTGTATGACTTTGAGCCAGACCCAGGATTCTACTCCACTGGGAAGAGTGTCCCAGACTCACCAGCTCTGTGCTCCCCTAGCACAGGTTCTCACTATCCTTTGCATGAGATAACTCAATTGTGTGAAAAAGCTATTCTCTCCATCTTGTTCTACCGTTTTGAGTGTTCACCCTGGTACATAAATGGGCTAATGTTTTAAAAATCCATGACAGTACACAATAATACAATCAATGCATTTTCGTTTTCCTCTCTTCAGACACTATAATCTTCATCCCATGGTGCTGATTCTAAAACACATTACTAATAATATCTATAAGTAGCAACTTCTACAATATTCTGGCTAAAATTTCCTGAAACCATATTATCCCTTTCCCTCAGTTATAGACTACTATGATGAAATACATGTGGCATTGTTGAAACTGTCTAAGAGTTTACATGCTTAAAGATACTCATAATTACAGCCCACTTTTCTACAATATATATTTTCAACAGACATTACAGGGTATAAATACTATAGCAACTTTCATGGAAAATTAACCTTTCCTTTGTAGTGTTTGTGATATCAAACAATTCAACTTCAATGGAATAAAAATAGTACATATTTTTGACACAGAAATTGACTTTCTTGATTTTGTCATATTAAGACCTAGAAGAGCTGCCTTTGCCTAGGGATAATCTATAACAGCAGGGGTCATGTCAAAGAAAATAGAAAAAACAATTGTATGGCTATGAAAAGAAAAAAGTCCTAGATGCTTACAGGCAATGTAGTTTAAATATAAGTAGGCCAACAGTGTCGCTAAAGACACTGACCATTAATATTTTACACTATTAAAAGTTGGTTTTTGCTTTTCTCTTACTTATTCCCTACTTGTAGCATTTTTATTCCTATAATGTATATAAAAGAGCTTACATAATTTTTATTAGTATTTTGCCTTGTATAATAGAGTTATTCTTGTTTAGCAAAGAAGGAAATAGAGGAGACAGAGAGAAAATATCCAATAAAGTTTGAGAATCCTCTCTCTGTGTGTGTGTGTGTGTGTGTGTGTGTGTGTGTGTGTTATAGCTTTGAACGCACTGATGAAACTTTGAAGTAATTTTGTGTCCATCAAGTACAGATACTCCTAATCTAGAAGACATACATAAGACTCAGAGGGTTTTTTTTTTCCCTGTAACTTTAACCAGTAGGATAATTTTAATACTATTCTGTGGGTAACTAAGAAATAATATCTTGTGTAGAGCTAAGGAGTCAAGGAGATCAGAGCACGTAGGATCTGATAGCCCATCACTGGTGGATGGTCTAGGAGGCAGAGACCCAAGCAATGCAATCCTGTTGCTGGTGGTTATCAGGGCTTCCTTCTGAGGAAATAGTCAGCTTTATCTTGAGTTTACTCAGATTTTCTAAAGATCTGCCCAAGAAAGTGTCTTTAATGCAGAAACAATTTTACTTTAACATTTATTCAAAAACATTTATTTAGCAACTACTATGTTCAGTTAGGTCCAGGTTTGTCCCTAACCCCCCTATAGAGGTCATGCTCATTCTTCATATCCCTTTCCCATCCTGATAAACTCAGAATAGCTTTGTAACTTACTTTGGTCAAGTTAATGAGAGCAAAAACGGTGTATGTGTCACTTTTTAGACATTAAAAACTGATTCATGCTTGTCAAGACTCTTTCCTCTCTGGCTTTTTTTTTGCTCTTTGTTTTTATTTGTCTTTTTTTTTCAAGGACCAGAAAATTTCCAGTTAGAGGCAGGACCACAAAATTGGACCCCCAAATAGTTTCAGCCAATACACTGTGAACATGTAACAAGGGCTTTTCTGATTGTTTTGCACTGCAGAAAACCTTATCTATTCCTGACTATATCATAATGAAATAATGCTATATATATAATATGCAAATATGTAACATACTGTATTAATTTTTGAAATTACACAACACATGCTAGCATATTAAATACTAAGAATTCATTGAGCAATGTTTATCCAGTATGTTTTAAAAATTATGATCGGACTCCCTTTTTTATAGTTCCCATTATAGAAAATGAATTTGGCATATTATTAAATTAGAATAATTATGAAAAACTTAAACAGTGAAATTATTATTTTTAAAATGACAATAACCTATCTCCTAAATCAAAGCTAAAGTAATCAAGAGGTCAGGATCCTGAAAATTACAAGGCTGATGATCCTTTTATTGTAGTTGTGTATTATATTTCTGAAAAGCCTAATTATACCTGAGATCATTTTATGGATGATTCTTGGAAGATGGTACATTTATGGTAAATGGTAGTCATTTTAATACATTAACATTACTGTAATTTTGCAATAGTACCAACTATTGTCTTTTCTTAAGACAAAACATCAAGAAAAAAATAAAATTGTATGCATTGTCTAATATTAAAGTAGAAGTAATTTTAAGTTTATGCTGAAATTAAAATGTTAAAGTGATAGCTACAAATACTGAAGTAAGCCTGGGAGTTATTTTGGTTTTTACTCTAATTCCACTTAGAGAAAGAGAGAAAAGAAAATTTAAAACATAACAAAACAAACAAACAAACAAAAAACCCTGCTTTCTGGAAAAGCAACCAGCAGTGATCCTAGTGGTGTCTTAGCTCTAAAGAGTAAATAGACTATGGTGCTTGGTAGGGCAGCCCTGGAGCCCTGCTGACTGGCATTCAGTCTCAGCTCTCCCACTTAAATATCTTTGTGACCTCGAGTGAATTCCTTAACCATGCCCTGTGTGCTTCTTCATTTGTGAAATGAGGATAGTAAAAATAGCTCCCTCATAAAAGAGTTGTATTAATTGAGCTGATCCATGAAAAATGCTTAGAACAATAGCTTGCACATTGGAATCACTCAACAAAAGTTATTTATTGTAACCATAAGAAGGGTTACTAATTCATCCTTTCTTTGCAATGATTCTCTAATAAAATGTTGTACAAATATTTTTGGGTTTTTTTCCCTTGATATTGATATTTTCTAAATATTCCATCCAATATGTGTATTATGTGAACCGAACACCAATAAAAGTAATATAACTTTTCTGACCTTAAATATTTATATTCCTCAGTTTTAAAGATTGTGTGATTTTAAAGGTATAATTCTATTATGCTGAAAAATACCTCCTACCAGTTCTTTGAAATAATAGCTATGTCTAATACAGATTAGAACACCCAAATATCACTTTAGATCTAGGTTTAAGGGTTAGCTATATGTTCCAAGTGATAGATGCACACAGTAACATATTTTTATCAAAAACCATTTCAATTTTTTTTTCTTAATCAATTACCCAAAAAAATCACAGTAGACTCTGAACTCAATAATACTTGACTTCATGGTTGTATAGTGAAGTGGGATTAGTTGTGGAGAAGCGAGTGCTTAGGTTCTAATTCTCCATTCAGTTTTGAATAGCTAATGACCTAGGTAAATAAACTTTCAGTACCTCAGTTTCTTTATCTGTGCAATGTCAATAACATACAGCAGAGATTGGCACAATGTTGTAAATAAAATATACTTCAATAAAAAAAAAACCACTTGATGTTGTGGTTTTACGAATAAAATGAAATAATGAAAATAAAGGTTGGACAGAATGGATTGTGGTTGGTTAACCATTGTGAATTCTCTTCATAGATATCTATGGAGGAATTTAGTTTCCGAATAGTGTTAATAGGTAGTATATAGCATTTGAAATCATTGTTACTATTACTTCCATACTAATGAAAACCTACAAATGCATTACATCTTAACTAGTAAATTAAAATAAATTTATATTCAAGAGTATGAATTTAGTTCTGTATTGTTTATGATATAATCAATGACAAAAGTGTGTACCACAAACTTAAATACCAAATTGCTGCTTCTATGATTATAAGCAGCATTTTAATATATGGTAAAATCTCACAATTTTGAACAAAAAAGGTACTTTGGATATACAGACTGATTTTAAATATATCTATTTTTAAAATTTTCACTTGATTACAGGAACTAATTTAAAGATTACCCCAAAAATAACACTGTGGACTAGCATTTACTTGTCCTTTTTCTCAGTACGCACACACACACACACAAATACACACACACATACACACAGTACTTCATATCAGATAAAATACTTAAAGATACCTGCAAAGAATAACATTACAAATTTTTGAAGTAATGAAATAGTGGGCCATATTATGACCTAATATAATTCAATTATCAAATGAAAATCTAAAGATATTGACATTTCTGAAAAAATATCTTGAGTTTCTGTTTTGCAATTGCATTTGTATTATAAAGCAAAAGTTTCCAATATATTCAGTGGTGGTAAATTTGTTTTATTTAAAGTAGAACCCTTTCATGTCTGGTGAATAAGATGGGCAATCAACCTTGATAATATCATTTGCAGTCACAAATGCAATTTGTCTACTAAAGAGTGAGATTGATTTTCCTAGTCTGCAAGGCAGCTCCTAAGTACTCTGAAGCTTGAAAAGACACACAATAGTCGTGCTTGTTTTAAGAGCACATTACCTTCTTGCATCAGGATAGATAGGATGAGTAAAGAGAAGCAACAGCCTGAGTTAAAACAAAACTAAAAAGCAAAAATGATTTTACTTGGCTTTAAAGATATTTAGGAATCAATTATTATAATTCATAAGGTACCTTAATCTCAGAGCTTGCACTACTAAAGTACATTAAATCATTTCTCAGACATGCAATTTGAAGATATGTGCATTAAACTCAGGAAAGAAATAATGTACGTAGTATGGTTGAACTCCTAAGAACAGTGTTTGCTATTGTCTTTTGTTCTTTTTTTTGTTTGTTTTTAATTATATTCTGTAATACAAATGAAGCAACAAATTTCCGGGTACATTATTATCATCTAATACTTAATAACCCAAGGCAAGGAGAATAAAAGTAACACAATGGAGTTTATATAAATAATAAGATGGTTATTCAGCCATTTAAGTGGATATCCACAAAATCTTTAAAGGAGGTTTATGAAAAAATGGTACTGCTCAGCAAATAAAGAATTGGGCTTATCAATCCTAAGAGAGAAGAACAAGGCTGAAGGCATCACACTTCCTGATTTCAAACTTTATTACAAAACTATTCTAATCAAAACATGTGTTGGAAACACATTCCAAAGTATGTGTTGGAACAAAAACAGACATGCAGACCAATGGAACAGAACTGAGAGCCCGGATATAAGCCAACACATGCATGGTCAGCTAATATCTGATAAGGGAACCAAGAATACTCAGTAGGGAAAAGACAGTCTCATCAATAAATGGTGCTGGGAAAACTAGATATTTGCATGCAAATGAAATCAGACCCCTATCTTAAACCACTCACAAAGATTAAATCAAAATAGACTAAAAACTTAAATATTAGACTCAAAACTGTAAAACTGCTAAAAGAAAACATAGAAAGTTCCTTGACATTGGTCTTTACACATTTTTTTTGTATATGACACCAAATGCACAAGCAAGGAAAACAAAAATAAAGTGGTACTGAATCAAAATAAAAAAGAAAAGAAGAAAAAGCCTTCTGCACAACTAAGGAAGCAATCAGCAAAATGAAAAGGCAATCTACAGAATGGGAGAAAATATTTGTGAACTATTTAATAAGGGATTAATATCCAACATACATAAAGAACTCATACAACTCAACAGCAAGAAAAAAAAATCTGATTAAAAAATGGGGAAAGGATTTGAATAGACATTTTTCTACAGAAGACATACAAATGCCCAACAAGTACATGAAAAGATGCTCAACATCACTAATCACCAACGAAATCCAAACCAAAACAGTAATGAGATATATCCTCATATTTGTTAGAATGGTTATTACTAAAAACCCAGAGTTAACCAGTGCTGGAGAGGATGTGGAGAAAAGGATCCCTTGGGCACTGTTGGTGGGAATGTAAACTGGTACAGTCACTATGTAAAACAGTTTGGAGGTTCCTCAAAAAATTAAAAATAGAACTGCCATATGATTCAGCTATACCACTTCTTATGATTCATCTGAAGAATGTGAAATCACTATCTGGAAGAGATATCTCCACCCCCATGTTCACTGCAGCATTATCCACAATAGCCAAAGCATGGGAACAACCTAAGTGTCCATCTGTGGATAAGTAGATAAAGAAAATGTGAGATCTATATCTATAACTATATATCTATATCTATATATCTAAATATATAATGAAATATTATTCAGCCATAAACAAAGAAGAAAAACATGTCTTCTGTAACAATATGAATGGACCTTGAGGGCATTATGCTAAGCGAAATAAATCATACAAATACTTTATGCCCTCACTTACTTGTGTGATTTAAAAAGGTTAAACTCATAGAAATGGAGAGTACAATGATGGTTTCCAGGAGCTGGGAGATGGGGAAAATAGAGGGATGGTGGTCAAAAGGTACAGACTTCCAGATATAAGATGAATAAGTTCTGCAGACCTAATGTGCATCATGGTGACTATTGTTAACAATACTCTATTACAGTTAAGGTTGCTAAGAGGATAGATCTTAAATGTTATGACCACACACAGATGCGCGCGCGCGCGCGCACACACACACACACACACGGTAGTTAAATGAGGGGATGGAGGTATTAACTAACCTTATTGTGATGATCATTTCTCAGTATATACATGTATTACATTATCACACTGTATGTTGTAAAGTAACATATATGTCAGTAATATCTCAATAAAGCTAAAAAAGAATTGAGTTTATATTGCACCATCTTAATAATTTAAGAAAGAAATATTCAATCACATGAAATGATCAAAAATATACAGTAGAGCAAACACAATCAAGTTAACACACATGTACTCAAATCCTTCTGCTCTCCTTAGGGTAGTAGGTAAAGAATAATTGAGAGCATTAGTGGAGAACTGATGAATCTGATGGAGAACTCATGATAGGTCAAAGTGACTAAGGTCTCAAAAGATAGTCATGTTTTATGACGTGTCTATGTTTTATGATAATGTTATTTGAACTTTAGAGCAGGAGAGTTAGAAGAAGAATTAACAGAATGGCTAGTTGTAATTGCTTGGTGGAAAAATAAATGATATCAAGAAACCACTTGGATTTGTCAAAAATCAATAATAGCTGATTGTTGTTTCTTTTTGATAGGGTAACATTTTGTTAGTAGAAACTTTTCAAAGAGTTTTTTAGACATAGTATATTGTTAAAGATATATACTGTTATTTTAGTGACAACTAGGAGTAAGTTTGAAGTTAAACTTAAAACAGATGATAGATTTGAGATAGATAGATGGTAATTCTTAAGCAGCATATTCTTATGTAGCCCAGTTATCAAATATAAAGAGATACAAATTTCATTTTTTTACATCTTTATTAGAGTATAATTGCTTTACAATGGTGTGTTAGTTTCTGCTTTATAACAAAGTGAATCAGTTATACATATGCATATGTTCCCATATCTCTTCCCTCTTGCGTCTAGTCTCCCTCCCTCCCACCCTCCCTATCCCACCCCTCCAGGCGGTTACAAAGCACTTAGTTGATCTCCCTGTGCTATGCGACTGCTTCCCACTAGCTATCTACGTTACATTTGGTAGTGTATATATGTCCATGCCTCTCTCTCACTTTGTCACAGCTTACCCTTCCCCCTCCCCATATCCTCAAGTCCATTCTCTAGTAGGTCTGTGTCTTTATTCCTGTCTTACCCCTAGGTTCTTAATGACATTTTTTTTCTTAAATTCCATATATATGTGTTAGCATACGGTATTTGTCTTTCTCTTTCTGACTTACTTCACTCTGTATGACAGACTCTAGGTCTATCCACCTCATTACAAATAGCTCAATTTCATTTCTTTTTATGGCTGAGTAATATTCCATTGTATATATGTGCCACATCTTCTTTATCACAGCAAGATTCTTTTTGACCCACCTCCTAGAAAAATGGAAATAAAAACAGAAATAAACAAATGGGACCTAATGAAACTTCAAAGCTTTTGCACAGCAAAGGAAACCATAAACAAGACCAAAAGACAACCCTCAGAATGGGAGAAAATATTTGCAAATGAAGCAACTGACAGAGGATTAATCTCCAAAATTTATAAGCAGCCCATGCAGCTCAATAACAAAAAAACAAACAACCCAATCCAAAAATGGGCAGAAGACCTAAATAGACACTTCTCCAAAGAAGATATACACACTGCCAACAAACACATGAAAGAATGCTCAACATCATTAATCATTAGAGAAATGCAAATCAAAACTACAATGAGATATCATCTCACACCAGTCAAAATGGCCATCATCAAAAAATCTAGAAGCAGTAAATGCTGGAGAGGGTGTGGAGAAAAGGGAACACTCTTGCACTGCTGGTGGAAATGTGAATTGGTGCAGCCACTATGGAGAACAGTATGGAGGTTCCTTAAAAAACTACAAATAGAACTACCATATGACCCAGCAATCCCACTACTGGGCATATACCCTGACAAATTTCATTTTAAGTGAAGATATTTGCATTTTATTTTGTATCATGTGTAACTTCAGAAATAACCTGAAAGAACAATTACACTGGTGTTCTTTTTTAGGTGACCACTTTCAGGATCATAGTTGGTTCTCCATATTGGTATAAGTGAAATTTATTAAAAAAACCCAGATGCTTGAAATTATATAAGCAAATATGTAATCTAATGTGGTGAAAGCATAGACAGGGGTTGCAATAAGCCTATAGCATTTATAACACAAGCAGCTATCCTGATTATACACAGGAAGATTCACAGACTGTACCTTCAAAATACAATAATCACCATCACATTTCAGTTCACATTTAGCCACCTGTTTTTGATTACTTGGTACCAGCTGTCTATTTGCAGCTATTTATATTGATGTCACAAGGTGTCCTAGCTTTGCTGGAGTCCTTCATGGAATTGACACCATGCAAAAGCCCCTTAGTGTTTCCCTGAAGCTCAGGGTAAAGACAGACTCAAATCTGAACCAACACACATTCAAATTTGAACCAACCTGCAGCCCAGCTGGGAGTAGATCTTCAAACCCATTGAGTGGATGCCAAAGTCTCATTAGCATCAAAAACAATGATTGAAGAGCCAACTTGAAGAATAAACTCTAAAATATTAAACATTGGGCTTCCCTGGTGGCACAGTGGTTGAGAGTCCGCCTGCCAGTGCAAGGGACACGGGTTCGTGCCCCGGTCTGAGAAGATCCCACATTCCACGGAGCGGCTGGACCTGTGAGCCATGGCCGCTGAGCCTGCACGTCCGGAGCCTGTGCTCTGCAACGGGAGAGGCCACAACAGTGAGAGGCCCGTGTACCGCAAAAAAATAAAAAAATAAATAAATAAAATAAAATATTAAACATTCTCTTACTCACTATGCTTCTACTACACCGGTCACATTTCTCTTCTTAAAGTAACTCCCTTAAAGCACTAGAAACAGTAGTTAATACTACATAAGATTTTTATCTATTTCTTTATTTGTTTGTTTATCATCTGTATCCTCTCACCTAAATATAAACTCTATGAGTGCAACGGTCTTATCTCTTCCATTTAACAATTTACCTCCATCTCACAGAAAGCTGCCCTATAAATGTCTATTGAGTTAACAAAAATCATCTCACATGTTCATCTATGGACTTTTGCTCCCAAATATTACAAAATAATACTTTAGAACACATTTTGTATATTCAAAATGGAACTGATTTTTTAAAATAACTTTAATATCATCAGATGAAGATGTATACAGTCTACTGTATTTTCTGTTTTGTTTTAGAATAATTAGGCGATAATCTGGTAACTGAAACTTTGAACGTTTTCATTCATAAAAGACTGAAATACATATTCAGATAACATATCCAGCCCTCATAATTTGTTTATGGCAGAAATTGGAATCTCTTCATGCCCACTTCAGACACCTGGGCCACTTGGGCCCTACAAATATATGGTATCAATATATTTTATACAATATTTTATATAAGATGTGAGTAAGAAACTGTAACAGTACTGCTATCATTTCTCTTTCACTTTCATTTATAATTTTATCAATAAAAGAGGCAAAGCTATCAGAATTCTGACAGGAAACAAATGGCACATGCACTTGGGGCAATTTGAAGGGAGTTTAATTAATGAGCTGTTTATAGAAGCTTGGAAGGACCTAGTAAAAGCAAGTTCTCCTTCTCAATTTTAGGACTAAAAGCAAAGAGAAAGCAACTGTTACCAGGAAAAGAGCCATGTGCAGAGTGCCGCTGACAAGAGCTGTGATGTTAGGTTAAGGGACGTAGCTGAATCCCACTGGTTCCACAAGTGATGGGGAGAAGAAGGGATATCTATCCACATCCACATCTATATCTCCACCTCCACCTCCACCTACAGCTACACCTACACCTACACCTACATCTACACATATATTTACATCTACACCTACACCTACATCTACATCTACACCTACACCTACATCTACACCTACATCTACATTTACACCTACACCTACAGCTACATCTACATCTACACCTACACCTACGTCTACGTCTACACCTACACCTACATCTATACCTACACTTACATCTACATCTGTATCTACATCCACATCTATGTCTATATCTGTATCTATATCTAATCTATATTCTAGCTAGCTAGTTATTCATCTGTATTTATCTATTCCCAGTCTCAATGTCCCTTCTCCTTTGATTTCTTGCCTGTACTCCTCATTTTTGGAACCCCACCAGAAACCAAAAGTCAAGGCAGCTTCTTGAAGTCATCCATAGAAGTCAAGGGAGGATCTGGACAGGGAAAGAGAGAACAAGCATAGGAAATATGATCCGAATGGGGGACTAAGATATTAGTTACCCAGTTTATCTTGCACAATAATTTTAACAATGTTTATGGGGTAATTGGTAAAATGTGGTTGGCCAGATAACTCAGATTAGGTCGGAGTGATATTCCTTTAAAGGAATTACCCAGTAGGAGATAGAGTGGCTAAAGTTAAATTTAAGGATTAACCAGACAGTTCTTTTTACTAATGTCGACTTCTGCTGATATCAACATGGCTTGAGAATACTAACCAAGGCTTAGTCTTGAATGAAGATCTTTTATTTATGCTGTTCCATGTTCCTTCATCCAAATTAAAGAAAACTTTATTACACACTGAAAAAGTAACATTATCACATAAATTCTGAACAGAATATAACAGTTACCTTGGATATGTCAATATAGGATCCAACACAATCTCTTCTGAACGTTTTTAAAACCCTAGTTTTATTGTTTGTTTTTTTAAAATTTCTGCCTCTTTTCCATGTCATTTAAACATCTTAAAAACAAAAACATCCCCTTATTATCCTTAGTCAACATCAATTCTCTCTTATTTCGCTGTGCTCCAAAGAATATGTAGAATCACTTACCCTTAGATCAGCCAATACCTGCTGATACAGTGGATACTGTTCAGCAATGACCTAAAGAGATTTCTACAAATAACACTCCTGAACAATAAAAAAATAATTATCAACAATATTAAAATTATTCAGCCCCTTAGCTTTTGTAATAGGGCAGTTTTCTTATAATTACACTCCAAACTCTGAAAATTTCCAAGTAGCCTTCTTGTTATTCAAAATTCCAGGCTTTGTCCCATGCTTTTCTCTAAATGCTCTCTTGAAGCAAGCTCATTCAGCCTTATGTTTTCTTTTAAAATGTTTGTTATTGATGTAAAATTTACATACAATGACATACTTAAGTGCTCCTTGACAAATGCATATACTGTGTGATCACCACTCCAATTAAGGTATAGAATATGCCCGGCACTCCAGAAAAGACTTCATACCCCTTTCTTGTTAAGCCTCCTCTCTCAGCCAATGTTATCTTTCATTCCTAAATAGTGGTGATTTGTGTTCTCTCTTTCTCTCGCTCTGGTCAGTTTTGTTAGGGGTTTAATCATTTGATTAATGTTTCAAAAGAAAGAACTACTGACTTTTTAAATTGAAGTATAATTGACATATAACATTTTATTAGTTTCAGGTATACAACATAATGATTCCGTATTTGTATATATTGTGAAATGATCACAATAAGTCTAGTTACCATCCATCACTATACACAGTTACATTTTTTTCTTGTGATGAGGATTAATAAGATCTACATTCTTAGCAACTTTCATATATACAATACAGAAGTATTAACTATAGTCTCCATGCTGTATGTTACATCCCCATACCTTATGTATTTTATAAGTGAAAGTTTGTAGCTTTTGACCCCTTCACCCACTTTGCCCACTGCCACCTGCTGCCTCTGGGAACCACCAGTCTATTTTCTGTATCTATGACCTTTTATTTATTTATTTTTGGGCTTTTAAATTGCTTATATGATTCCTATTTTGTTGATGTTTACTTTTATTTTTATTATTTAATTCATTTCATACACTTTGGGTTAATTTTATCTTTAATTCTAGCTCCTTAAGATGGAATTATATCACTGAGTTTAACCTATTTTTCATCCTCGTATAAACATTTAAATATCCATTTTTTCTCTATCACTAGGAATACATTATCTTCCTGTGTAACAAATCTCATAATAGCAAAAACAGTTTTTATAACAAGAATAAATTGGGAAGATTATCTTACCTGAAATTAAGACGGTGTAGTATTAGTAGAGAGATAGACACATAGACCAATGGAACAGAATAGAGAACCCATAAATAGAGCCAGAAAAAGGCAAAGGCAATCCAGGAAAGACAGCCTTTTCAACACATGGTACTGGAGCAAGGACAGCCATAGGCCAAAAAAAAAAGAGAGAGAGAGAGAGAACTTAATCTAAAAATAGAAAAAAATATTTAGGATTTAGGATTTGATAAAGATTTCTTAGAATCAGAACAAAGTTATGATTCAGAAAAGAAAAAAAGTGATAAATTGAATGTTATCAAAATTATAAATATTTGTTCTAGGAAAGCTTATTGGACCAGGATGAAATGACAGGTTACAGAGTATAAGAATATATTTGCAAATTGCATATCCAATAAAGGACTAGCATTTAGAAATATAAAAATTTCAAAACTTAACAATAAAAATAAACTATCAAATCAAATTTTAAAGTGGGCAAAAAACATGAACAGACTTTCGCAAAAGAGGATATACAACTGGCAAATACATGGAAAGATTTTAAGCATTATTAATCATCAGGGCAATGTAAATTAAAAAGACAACGATATATCACTCCACACATATCAGAATGATGAAAATTAAAAATAGTGATAACATCCAATTCTGGTGAAGATGCAAGAAAACTGGATCACTTATACATTGTTTGTGGGAATATAAAATGGTACAGCCTTTCTAGAAAGCACCTCGTCAGTTTCTTATGAAACAAAATATCCAATTACCATACTTTATGGACTGAAAGCTTTTGTCCTTCCCAAATGTCTTTGTTGAAGCCCTAATCCCCAGTGTGGCTGTCTTTGGAGATGACGTCTCTAAAGAAGCCATTAATGTTAAATTAAGTCATAAGAGTGGGGCTCTGACCCAATAGGATCACTGTCCTTATAAGAAGAGACACTAGACAGCTTGCTATTTCTACACACACAATTGTGAGCACGTGGAGAGCAGATAAACATCTGCAACCCAGGGGGAGAGTTCTCACCAGACACCAACCTTGCTCTACCTCAACCTTGTACTTTCAGCCTCCAAGAATGTGTGTAGATAAATTTTTGTGTTTAAACCACAGTTTGTGGCTTTTTATTATGGCAGCTTTAGCCAACGAACCTATCATGTAACCTAGCAATTGTATTGCTGGTCATTTATTCTAGAGAAATGAAAACTTATGCTCACACAAAAGCTATACACAAATACTTATTTCAGCTTTATTTATAACAATTAACAATTGTAATCCACCCAGATGCCCTTCAACAGGTGAATGGGGAAACCAAGTGTGATCTACACATACATGGACCACTACTCAGCAGGAAATAAAGAAATAAACTTGGGATTAATCACCAAGGTATAAAAAAAATCCTGAATGCTACATACTGCATGATTCCATTTATACAACATGTTTAAAAGTATGCTATTTTAGAAATGGAAGAAAGTTTAGTGGTGGGTTGCCAAAGGCTAGATGGGTTCCAGGAGAAGCTGGAGGGAACTGAGTGTGGATATAAAAGTGCAACACAATGGATCCTTGCAGGATTGTATCTGTTTCTTATCTTGACTCTGGTAGTGGATCCATAACCCACACAAGATAATTTACTATTGTTACCAGTTTGTGTGTGTGCACATGTGTGTACATCTTGGATAGATTTGATTGAATTCACCCCTACTTGCCAAAATAAAAAATAACACATAGAATATTAAGATCATGTTAAAAAGACAAAGCTTTTAAGCGTATAAAATGATCAAGTCAAATGGTTAACATTCTGTGACTTCCACAATGATATATTAGTATTTGTTTTATTGACCCTGAAAGTCAAAAGTATATGTATTTTATAGATGAAGATGTATTCATAATTTCAAGTGAGTCAGCATTGCTTATATGGGTAGATTAAAGGGTATTAAATGCATAACACAGAAGATGCATCTACCTCATAAGCCATAGAATGTATTTTTAACCTTATTCAAGGCTGTATTAAAGTTAACTCTTACAAAGTGTTTTTGTTTTTCTTTATGGTATTTTAAATATGAGAGTTTGTTGTATAATTAGACTCCTTTCTTCATAAATCATACATATACAAAGATGGATGGGACCTCACTGATAAAATAGTATAATCTTTTCATTTGACTAATGATATTCAAGTGTTTCATATCTTTAGACAAACATCTTGTCTAAGTTCATTATTTCAATTCCTTGCTATCTCTTCACCTCAAACTAATACAATGATATCTGCTCCCCCAAATCCACTGAAACTTCTTTGCCTAATTTCAGTCATCCTACTTAGTTACCAAATAAAATAGGCATTTTCCAGGATTGGTTGGATATAACTTTTCAGATTATTTGAGATTTTTGAGCACTTTATATATCTGGAAATTCTCAATAGTATTATTTTCTAAATCTCCCTCAATATTTTAACAACATCTTTTAGTCTCATTCACGGGCTCCCTTTTCTCTTCCTTCGGTCTTGAGGAAGGGTCTTTTTCGAATCCCTTATTTAGTGCTCCTTCTTTCCACAATATACTCTTTCTTTGGATGACCTCATCATCTCTGTTGAGTTCCGAAGAAATTTTTAATCATTTTACACCCTGTTAGCAAATAAATGATACTCTCCCCCATGGCTTCAACTATCACCTACATTTTAATTAATTCTTGAGTTGAAAATATATCCTGAGCTTCCAGATTCACAGGTTCAGCTACACATGTAGCACCTGAATTTGTGGTCACACAGATGTGTCTCCAACTCAAAGGATCCAGAACTGACTCATTACTGTTTCACAAAAACTGTCCCTCCTTTTTTCTTTTTTCTGTCTCAAAAAAATGAAATCAACATCTACTTGACTATTCAAATCAAGAAATAGGGAGATATTCCAAATTTGTTTTTAAAAAATTCATGATCTGTTAAATATATCTCCTTTTCTTATATGTGCATACTCAATCTTTATTTTAATATCTGAAAAATAAATTTTAAAAATCCAAAATTTCACAATATCCCAAATGGCTTCTCAACAGTCTATTCTCAACAGTGCTTCCAGAGTGCTGTTTCTAATATCCAGATTTGATTATACAGTAGCTTTGCTTAAAATAGACTCCCTGATATAGTCCAAACTCCTTGGAGGAACATACAGGAGTCTCTGTGAACAGCTCATTACCCACCAGACATCCTCAGGGATGACGCACTATATGCAGGTGTAGGAATAGTTCTTACTCATTACCAGCTCCATGCATCTCTACTTGTGTTCTGGCTCTCTGGAATAATCATCTCTCTTCACAAAATTCACCAGCACCTTGTTCTATTGTGCAGCTCATTTTTTTAGCTCAGTTTTCACACCATCTATGAATTCTTCCTTTGTCCTTGTCCTGAGACAATGATTGGTTAGTCATCCCCTCATCGCCTTGAAAAAGTATACCATCCATAAAACTGTCATCCACTCCCCATGTTGTATTATAGGGGTCTGTTTATGTATTATAGGGGTCTGTTTATGCATAGGAATTCTGCACTAGCTTTACTGTCAGTCATCTTTTAACTTTGTATTAACTTTCCTTGCACATACCAAGCAGGGGGCAATAAGTGTCTGTTGAATGAATTAATGGTCTTAATTGGGCCGTGTCCTTTGCTATTATTCAAACCACTTAATAAGTTAATAAAGTCACAAGTCATTACTTTTATCAGTCTTTTAAAATATGTTTTTCAGCAAATTGTCTTTAAAGCCCTAGGAATATATTTTTGAATTTTCAGAATGGCATTATTTGTATATAATGTATATATGTGTACATTATATATAAATATATATGATGCACTGATGTGCTGTTCATAAGTATGCATATTACGGTAAAATAGAAGTTACTTAGTGAATGACATTACTTTAAGTGATATTTCTAAACAGCTCTTTTCAAAATTAAAATCTTGTGGAAATACACATTAGAATAAAATACTATATTGAATTTGAAAGAAAGAAAAAACTGTAGTTAATCATAATTTTTTAAATAAATTTATTTATTTTTGGCTGCATTGGGTCTGTTGCTGCACGTGGGCTTTCTCTAGTTGTGGTGAGCAGGGGCTACTCTTCATTGTGGTGTGCGGGCTTCCCGTTGCGGTGGCTTCTCTTGTTGCGGAGAACGGGCTCTAGGCGTGTGGGCTTCAGTAGTTGTGACTCTCGGGCTGTAGAGCGCAGGCTCGGTAGTTGTGGCACACGGGCTTAGTTGCTCCGCAGCATGTGGGATCTTCCTGGACCAGGGCTCGAATACGTGTCCCCTGCATTGGCAGGCGGATTCTTAACCACTGGCCACCAGGGAAGTCCAGTTAATTATCTTTTAATCTCAAATATATTATAATGTAAAGTTTTGAAATTGGGAATTAAATGATAACACTTTTTAAGTTTTTATATGATTTATGTACTTGCAAACAAAATAGTGAGTAACCTTTGGAAATTTAAAACTTTCCATTTTATTTCCAAAGTTTGTTTTATTTCCTCCTCACAATGGCCCAAAAGAAAGCATTCAGGTGATGAATATGTCACTTTAAAAACTAGGTGGATGGGCTTCCCTGGTGGCACAGTTGTTGAGAGTCCGCCTGCCGATGCAGGGGACACGGGTTCGTGCCCCGGTCCGGGAAGATCCCACATGCCGCGGAGCGGCTGGGCCCGTGAACCATGGCCGCTGAGCCTGCGCGTCCGGAGTCTGTGCTCCGCAACAGGAGAGGCCACAACAGTGAGAGGCCCGCGTATCGCAAAAAAAAAAAAAAAAACTAGGTAGATGGTGCTTGCTTGTCTTTTCAGGTACATGATATGAGCTATATTTCAATTCATTAAAAATTGAATTAAAAGTCCAAACAAGAATTTGCAATATTTCTATTGATTTCGATATTTGTGAATGACTCCAAGAGCCAAAATATTTCCTTATGCTAAGTCATGAAAGTCTCATTTGATCTCTGAAGAGCATGTAAGAATTGTGATTATCAAATGAGTTCAACATCATAGCAATTTATTGCTGATGGGAGCCCATATGTCATCCTATACTACCTTTCCCCTCAAAATAACAATGTAGCATCCTAGGGGTCAGAGAGATGTTAACACATGTTCTAATCCTACTTCCCACATCCCAGTTTATGGAAGTACCCTGGTCAACTTGAGGAAATGCAGATTTATTGTCTATTTATTTAGGGTTTTTTTTCAAGATTTCTTGAAGTCCTTAATATTCTGAGGTTGGTAGGGTCTCTTTGTTGAGAGGCTAGAGAATGATTATTTTCCAAGTATTTTATCAAGGGATACTTTCATTTAATTTTATATGTTTGAAGCACACAGGATCATCTTGAGTTCGATACTGATACCTTCATTTTGTAGACAGAGAATCTCAAGACCAGGGACTTTAAGAAGGTCTCTAGGCCACAAAACAAATAAACAGAGAAGATAGGATATACCTCCCTCAAAATCAAGCGCTCTGCCTCTACAAAAGTATGCCTGCAAATACAATTTCAGTTCTGTCAACATCTTTAAGCAAGGAAAAGTAATTTTGGTCAAGTTAAATGTTATGGACAAAATTGATAAGCAGTCAAATTAAAAAAAATCTAATTATGGATATCTTTATTAATTCTTACTATCCCCTTAAGAACTAGGAAAGTATATCCTAGCAGGCAACAAAATCTCTGGAAATAGTTGGCAGCATGTTTACTTACTTCCAAAGTATACAACTTGGAGTATCCTGGGTGTTCCCGAAGGCAAAAAATGTGTCTGAAGATGAGTAGCCAACTTTTCTCTGTACTGTAGTCGTAACCACAAAGAGAATTCTGCTTGCACAATAGCAAATACGTTTACCTAAGTTAAATCCCTATGAATGTTATTACATCACACAAAAGGTCCACTGATATTTTTGTTATTTAAATCTGTTATATTTATATTATATATATTTTAAAAACCACTTAAGACAATAAGCTGATTCTGGAATTCTACTGGATCTTTGCTTTCCTGTCTTTATTCATCTCAAAAAATGCTTCTGAGTCTAGTCTCTCACTGTTGTAAACTTAATTATTGTGTTTTCCTTGTGAAAAAAGTTGCAAAATATGTTTGTTCCTTGTCATTGATGCATACACCCATTTAAGGGAAAATTGGCAGGATGTATCTGAGATTTGGCTCTGTGGTTTGAAGACACTGCATACGCTTGTGTAAAGGCGGGTGGCAAAATGTGAATCCAAAACTATATCCATTATGTTCATTTACTTTACCATTTAGAAAGCACAGATGTTAACTATATAACATCAAGGTGGTTTTTATTGTAATCCCCTGCTGTTAGGGTCTATCCTGGCACAGTAGCCAAATGGATTCTTGTTTCCTTCTCATTTACAAGGTGTTTGTTATATGATGGCTCAAAACAAAACTGGAAATTATTTTTCATTCATAAGAAATGCTTAAAATGAGATCATTTTGAAGAAAAATCAGTATAAATTTGAATTGCATACTATCATAGTTAATTGTATACATTCATCATAATGTGATTTGTGTTGATTTTCAGCTTAAAAATCTAGTTCTCTCTTGGTTTATCTTTTGATTTGCTATTGTTTAGGCAGAATTCTTTCTATTCACTGACAATCCTGAAAATGATTATTTGATTTGTTTTTCCTTTAGCTCTCACCCAAAATGGAAAATTGTAATATTTTCCTATGCTTGTTTTTGAGTTAAAACTAATACGTTAAAGAGCTTTTGCCTTTAAATACCAGAATTTATATATATATATATATATATACACTCACATGCTAGTATTTACATATAAAATGTATAGTATTATAGATATGATACATGTAATGCCTACCTATATTATAAGGATTTTTTCATTAATGCACTAGTCAGAAGTTTCATCAGCAAAGAAATAATTTAAAATGCACAAAGAACTCTGTTCCTGGAGGTGGAATCCACTTTCCTCCTTCTTCTCGTGATGTCTAATGTGACTGAAAGGTTTTTTTTGTTTTTTTTTAACATCTTTATTGGAGTATAATTGCTTTACGATGGTGTGTTAGTTTCTGCCCTATAACAAAGTGAATCAGCTATACGTATACATATATCCCCATATCCCCTCCCTCTTACGTCTCCCTCCCACCCTCCCTATCCCACCCCTCTAGGTGGTCACAAAATGAGAGAGTAGCACTGACATATATACACTACTAAATGTAAAATAGATAACTAGTTGGAAGCAGCTGCATAGCACAGGGAGATCAGCTCAGTGCTTTGTGACTGAAAGTTTTAAACTTCCAATTTTTCCTCTTTGGAGTTACTCTATTTCTCAAGTATTCTAAATTCCCCACCATTGACAACTTCCAAGTGCAGAGTTCCAAAAGACCTGGTGGAGGACAGGTCCTCATGTTCTGCTTCTACTACTCCAGCCTTTGACATACTCTTGAGTTTAATAGAACTGGCCCCTGTCCCTAGCTAGACCGAATCAAAATATTTGTCTCTCTCTCCCTCTGTTGATCTTCCTTTCTGTTTTCATGCATATCACCTTTATAAGATACTGTAAAATCTAGCAGATATGTGGTGTACTAATGATTCACAACAAATATAACTGCTAAAGTAAAATTGGATACAAAATACATACTTTTATTCCATCATTCAATAAAATGTATTGAACATCTATCAATTGCTAAATATAACTTAACTCTGGCCTAGAAAGATTAACGCTATATGACTTTACTCTCAAAGAAAATATAGTCTAGCGAAAGAAATCACAGATTCTAAAACTGTCAGATAACTTTCCTCAAAAGTTAATGCCTTTTTCATAGTTTAAAAATATCCTTCTCCCAAATAAAACATCCCTTTTAAAAATGTGAATCTTAACATGCCCAAAAGAACCTAGGAAATCTTCATCATCTAATTCTTCATTGTCCTTTAATTAAACCTGAGTTTAATCAAATATCATTATTCAGGAGTGTTTACAAATATATGCATTTTCCATTTGTAAATTCTTTGTTTTTTGTAAATGACCCTTTTTTTTTTTAACATCTTTATTGGGGTATAATTGCTTTATGTAAATGAACCTTTGAATTCTAATAATTAAGAGTCCTTGACATGTTAATTAACTGACACTAGGGCATTGTAACAAATAAAAACACTGTGATAGATTAAATATGATAGACATTTTTTTCTTGCTTATATAAAATCAAAAACACGTTTCTGAAGGGCTACTTGTTTTCCTCCCAGTGGTATTTCAAGGACTCAGGTTTCTTCCATCTTAGGGCTTCATTATCTTCATCATGACTTCAGAATGCCCCCTTTTCATCTGCAGCTGGTCTATGAAAGTAACACACAAAGGAAACCACCCCGGGGGCAGCTTTTAGGGTCTACCCCTAGAATCACCATAAACACCTCTATTCATTTCCCATCAACTGTCAGTCAAGCACACCCGCTACAGGAAACTTGAAAAACCGCACACAACAGTGAATTCAGGAAGAAAAAAGAAAATGGGTTTGGTGAACAGATATTACCTATTTTTCAATTAAAATTAGTATGTATGTGTGTGCACGCATGTATATACGTGGTATTAGATTGCCGTACGTTGGAATTCATCGTTAAAATACATCTATTTGAATCCTGAGAATCCCCAAAAGTTCTTAATGGTGATTTTGAATTTTTTTTTTCTCATCTCATTGTTTTCATTAGTGTTCTTCCTGGAATCTAGGGGAAAATTATGTAATAAATCACTTCCTGTAATCTTTATCTGCCAGTAGTGCTTTCTAATCTTATTTTTTTTAAGCTAGAAAATGTTTCTATCAATTGATATTACTTGAAATAGTAGGCAGTGTAAGAGGAAATTCTGGTAATTTTTTGTAAATGGTTTGCTCCTTTGTATTATTGAGAACAAGTTTTGGAAAGCATCAGGAAACAAATATTACTTTCCATTTTAAAAACATACTGTAATAGAGTAAAGGATTATTCCAGCAATTTAATGGAACTAAAGAGTCTTCAATGTCCTTTAGAGAAAATCGCTATATACATTTTTTTTAATTCCTTCCATGACTTTAATTTTACTTTTCTCCATCATATTATGACAAAAAACTCCAAAATATCAATTTTTGATATAGACATAATATTTTGAAAACAAATTGACTCAGAAGATGGGAACTAAATTTTCCTCTGAATTACAATTATTGAGGACTATGGTTTAATCACATATTTATCATGCCAACTTTATTAGAATATGCCATTTTTACATAAATTTCAAAGGAGCTTGCTATAGTTAAAATGTATTTTGAAATGATCAAAACTATTTTTGGGTTTTTTTCTAGTTCATAATTTCCTCCTGTTTGATGCAATGGCTTGAAAAGAAATTACAGTATATCTGATTGATGTAGTTTTTCTAAAAAGGTCACATTCTATGTGTATCACAAAATGCAAATACTTCATTTTAGAATGTTGGAAATCCACAGAGAAAGACAGGTAGATGATGAAAACTGGAAACTAAAGATTAAATTTGAGAAATTCTAAGCCCTCTTTATGTTAGTTATACAAAACAAAATGTCATGGAAGTATTTTGACTATTACTGCATAAAATAAAAGGAACCAGCTCAGATTGCCTGTTGTTTGCTGAGTAAGCTATTTGACAGAGAAAGCTATTGCTTATTTTTAATAGACATTTTTTAGCTCTTTTTGATATTGAAAAATTCTAGTCTTTCAGTACTTATAATGAAACACAAAGAAATGTATTTTACCAAAAATATCATTAACTTTGTAATTATTATTAGATAAATGCATTAGTTAATATATTAAGGTATAGAAAATTAAGGTTAATAGTATATTTTATTGCAATAGGGAGATGCATGCATATAAGCCATAGCATTAATGTTTAGAATAGTTAAATTGTACTATAAATTGTTCTTTATTTCAACATATGCATCTCTTTTTACTTTTCATCACTAAAGTTTTTATTAAGCCTTAAGAATGTGAGGAGCAAAATAATTATTCAGGGTGTTTCCCCTCAAAAATTAAAATCTGAGCATTTAAGGAAGCTACAGTTTTCTTGAGACACCAAATATATCCAGCAAAAACAATAGGTAAACAGATTAAAACAAACAAACAGATTAAAACAGCAAAGGCAGGCACCCATCCGTAGACACAAAAATCATACAGCAAAGGCTGTTGTAATTACTGAGCAGATGTTATTTAGTTCTGGGGCAATTCCCATTAGCTCAAAATACACTGAAATTTTAGAAAGCCCTGAAAGGAAAAGGGATTTTTCCTTGACTAGAAAAGTCATGTGTTATTCTAAGATTTCCAATGCAAACTAAGATCTAATTATTTAAGAGAATTGAAATAATTTAAAAGTACTTATGATCCCAGACGCTTTTAGTTGAAAGTACACACACACACACACACACACACACACACACACACACACACAGAGTCCTTTACATTCAATTTGCAGGTATATTGTGCGGCCATTACCATTTAAATTTCTATAAAATTCGAAAATTGTTTTTAAAATACTATTAAACACTTAATAAAAAAATAAACTGCTAAAAGTGTTGAGGATATTTTGCAAAATAAGAGTACAGATTATCTTCCTGTTTACAAATCCCAGTCAACTGCCTCATTTCATCACTGTAGAATCCAGCAGAGGCTCAACCCAGGCTATTATTAAACGTTTCCTGCTCCATCTCCATTGTTCTAGGCTGGCTTTCCCTAGTTACAAAGTTATATATTGTACTTTATTTTCTCCCCTAAAGCCTCCTTTTTAAAAAGCATTTTTCACTATTTTTTTACCTAAGCAATATTTCTGCAAACTTATTTTTTTATCTCAAGCCTAATCCTTGAATAGGTCTTTTCACTGATCCCAATAAGCTATTAAATTTCCTTCCCTGAGGTTACAACATTTGTGTGTCCTCTACACCAGTATTATTGAGAGACTTTGAAAGAACAGCTCAAGAAATGCCTTTTCAAATTAGCTTATGGACTCCAAATTGGTTCCTGGCTTTCAACTTAATCTTCCACATTTTTTTTCCAACTCCAACTTTGGCCCACAGTATATTGTGTCTTCTTTGTTATGATCTATACCTTTGATCGAATTCTTCAACTTGTTCCATATGTGTGACCTTTGAACTCTTCTTGGTTATAACAAAGACACACCCTATTTTGCTCTGATTACTCCACTAGTATGGTATTATAATTTTGGCCTGTCTTCTTACATGATTACTCAGAGTTGGATATCAGCAAAGTTAGAGCATAATCCTGGGTAATTTAGAGCCTTTAAAATTAATTATTGCTAATATAGGTGATATGTCAAGTGACTTATTTTGATATTGCAATATACTTGATATGTAAAATTAATTATTTTAATATTGTCCATCTCTATGAAAAGCCAATCAGTCAGAATGTATGTACAGTGCTCAGCACTCTATGGGCACTATGACTTGGACGGTGGAGGAGGGTAAGTGGATAGACTCAGCTTAATTACATGAAATATATTAGTCACAGTGTTAGACCCCTCATTAACCTCTATATAAAAATATCTCAAAGAATAACTTAGCCTCCCTCAAGGTCTGAAGCCTAGTCATTGCCCTTTGAATTTTGTCCCATGCTTCATCTGGAACCAGGTGAGCAGGATGGTATCATCTTTAGTCTGTAGTAAAAATGTAAACCAAATTATAATATATGTGACAATTGTAAATTTGTAACTGTAAACCAAAAGATAAATTTGAAAGAAGGCTCTTCTCTGATTGTGGACATACTCCTGTATAATGGATGAACACTTCCATTGCTACTTGAATTTTTACAACATAAAGATATGTAACTATGGAAATTAAGTTTTACACATTAGTGATAGAAACTTATTTAAACATGATGTGGTTATACTCAGTAAAGACATGTATAATTAAATGTATAGTGTTTAAAATTAAATATTGTTTAATTAAAATTTAAAATTAAATAGTGTTTAAAATTAAATATTCTATAAGGCCCAAATATGGAAAAAATGTCACATGATACCCATCTCAACCTGCATGGTGATAAATACCTGTATCAGGGAAGAGGTGAGTGATAGCCTGACTAATGCCATCACCTCAGTTCATTTGCAGTATCCAGAGTTGAGTCCACCCTGAGCCTTCATTTGCCTGATTTAGGACCACATCCCAGGTTCATCTATGCATAAATTATTCCCATTAATCTAGCCCACAGGACTGATGCCAGTTTGCTAACGTTCCATGTGTTTGTGTTCCATAAAAGCTGCTGTTTCAGCAAAAGTACCTGCTTTTAAGACACCATTTTTTCCCTTATTTCTAAGTTCTTGGTGCAGGTGGAGAGAAGATATAATTTGACTGATCTTCTATTACTTAAAATGATACATTTAACAAATTACCATTCAATAAATATGTGAAGTAATTGTAGCAAAACCAATAACATAATGAAATTCAGTAATTGTCTAAAACTATGTATAAAATGCATTAACAAGAACTATACTAAATAATTTGCTGCATATATCAGTTATTCAACAATGTTGAAACCATTCAGATTTGAAACAATAAGGTACTACAAAATGACTCCTAGTTAGGAAATTATTTTTAATAATCCTAATTGGAAACTATACTGACGATTTATTTGGGGAGCTGAATAAACAGTCACTTGTGTTATGATGAATATAAGTGATAAATAGATCTTGTTTTGGGACAATCAAATTGCCAGTTTTATTATTTGTAAAAAAAAAAAAGCAATAAATGGCTGTCAGTATTCATAGGGTTAAAATTCTAGACAAATATTTTGCTGTATATAGAACAATATATAGTAATATGGTAATTTTTATACTTAGGGTATAAATATTTGCATAATTAAATATTATCTTTATCTCCAAGTTGATATGTCTTCAATGAGAAAAGGCAACATACTATCTTCCAGATATGTATAATAAACATTAGCTGAAATTATTCTTGTCTATCATGATATCATCAACAGTATTCTATTTATACCATTATATATAAGGTATACAATATTTACAATATTATAATGCTTAATTATTTAAGAATAAATAAACACATAAAAATATCTTTTAAAATTAAATTTTAAATATGTGTAAATTATATTTAAAATTTAATAGCTTTGAAAGCTTAGAAAGGATACAGACTTTTTAACCTTGATGGTTAATATGGACAATTTGAAAAGATAAATCATCAGACATAATCTATAACTGTTTCAAACAAATAAGTTTTAAATTATCTTTTAATTTATTTATTAGATGATAGTGTCAACCTCAAAAATAAAGTTATTTTACCAGCAAGATGGATTTATTCAGGAAGAGCAGAGAATTGCAAGTCAGGACAGGCAAGCCTGAAGAGACAAAGGGAATGTCAACTTTCATTAAATTTTAGGAGAAAATTGGGGAGGGTTGTTGTTCACTGGAGAGGAACAAGAGTTCAAACTTGAGGTGGTTTCTTATTGGCTGCAAGCAAGCAGTGGCTAGAGCATTGTAGCTGGACAGGGAGACATCTTCCTTCCTTTTCTTAAAAGCAGGAGATGAAATTTCCCTGTGAAAAACTGTCCTCCTTTGGACCAGAAGAAAAGTGACATTCTTATCATCAAGGATCATCAAGGATTGAGATGAAGAGAATTTTATACAAAGAACTGTACACAAAGAGACCTTGTTAAAATAATTCTCATCTCCCTTCTCCCCATTGGTGATGGAGGGGTGTTGAGTGGTACCTGCCTGAGAGCTCTCTCTACAGGGCTTCCTGACTCCTTTTTCATGCGGTTTTCCTTCATTTATTTTCACAACAGTCATGATCATCTGCAACTGTTGATCTTAAATTTTCAATATAAAATTAAAACAGCACTACATTATCCTACAAATGTATAGTTGGTATCTGTGCTGGGATGTATGCTAGTTCTACACAAGGTAAATATTATAAACCCATAGTATTAGGAAAATACTATCACATCTTAGAGAACTAATAAAGGTCTAATTCATAAAGTGGATAAAATAAAAATTACGTAATTGACTCAAACCTCTACATTTTTTTTTTTGTCACCAGAGCATAAGCAATTGCACTAAATGTAAGTGTATAAATGCTTTGGAGGTGGGAAACATTTTACCATTTTAAGCCAGAGGTTGGAACCAAAGCCATATGCAGCGCAAAATTCCTTTATACAATGCACATGTTTCAATTGCACTTTCCTGAGTCCATTGCAACCTAACATGAATGGTGATCAGTTTTCTCCTGTTTCCAGGTTATTATCTAGGAATGCCACCTGGAGTTAAGGTTAACTTGCACCTAGTACACATCTAAAGTATTATGTGATGCCAGAAAGTAACCTAGCAGGACAGACCCTTCCCCTATATCCTCTGCCATAGCTCCTCTCTGAAGGACCTAGATAATAGTATCTGATACACATTTCTTGAGTTGTTTTACAGATGCTAAAACCACCAGCCAATGGAAGAAATTAACTACTTGATAACCATGAGTACATAGCTCCCAGACCTACTGGCACCAAAGGATTGATAATGTGTTAACCCCTGTTATCCTGCCCGGTTACCTCACCATCAACCAATCAGAGAATTGTGCAAGAGCTGATCACATACCCTGTGACCTCCTCCCTCACCTGGCCTTTAAAAATGCTTTGCTGAACCCCATTGGGGAATTCAGTCTTTTTGAGCACGAGCCATCCTGAACTCCTTGCTTGGCACCTGCAATAAAGGCTTCACCACAATCGGTATCCATAAATTGGCTTTACTGTGTGGGAGGCGAGCAGACCCAAATTTGGTTCAGTAATGAGAACAATCAGTCCAAATATTTAAACATCCATGAAACAATAACCCATCCAGAAATGAGCTAAATAACCTTTTTAGGCCAGTTTGATCCTGGATTTAATCCATGAATCCATAAATCATAGCAGTATATTCTTGGCTAGAGCTTAGTTGAAGAACTTTTTGTAAACTAACAACTGGAGATTAAAGGCTACAGGATTATTTATACAGACTTTCATGGAACAGAAAATGCACAGATGCCTTCTTGACATGCTGGTTTTCTCTGTAATTTCCTGGTTCTTACCCTTCTCTATCTTCTCCTCTCAGTGAATATTTATGTCTTCACCCATCTGTCTTTCTCTTTCCCAAACTTTTCATTCTCTTTCCTTCTCTTGCTTACTTGCTTTCTTTCAGCATCATTTACTTTTTCTCTGTTGCTCTCTGCCCACCTTCCTTTACCCAAACACTTGCTGATCTGTTTTTCTTTTTTTTGTGTGCTCCATTACCTCTTCATGACGTAGAGACAAATTTCTTTATTGACTTGGTTCTTTAGATAAAATTTGCATTTTCTATTTAACTAAAATTGAATAAGAGAGTCTGAACTAAAACAAAATGTCTTGTACTTGAACTATCTTTTTATCTCCAGTTTTGTAAGGGCCAGGGATCTTGCCCAAAACTTTTTCTTTAATTCCCAATGCCTGATCTAGAATAATAAAAAAAATCATAATTATTATTATGTATAATTAGAATATACTATCTTATTTACACTCTGGTAGCAGTGTTTTTTAAGGAGGTCATATTTATAAAATGCAAAAAACAAACATTGCAGTCTCCAGAGGTGCTCTGGTTTTTGAAAAGTCAGCTTGTGCTATGCAATGTACCAGTATGTAACCCACAAAATGCTGAGGGTTCACAGAGGGGAAAGACCAACTAGACATACTCACAACAACCTCAAAATGAAAGTTAGGATTCAAAGAAATAAAACAACATTCTCACAATCACTTCATAAGTAAGTGGCTGATTCTTGGTTCTGCATTCTCTTTCTACTACAACATGCTGTTTCTAGTAACATTTTATTACATTTAAGCTGTTTAATTGTTCACAGTTTAGCGTATTTATTAAATGTGGCCTTGGCGTGGCCTTGTGTGATTCTAAAGAATCACCCATAGTCTCATATCCCCACTCCCCTAATCTTGTCAAAATACCTATTAGAGTCCATGACTCATCTAAACAGGATCTCTGACCTGAGAAAACTTTCTTAGTGGCTCTTCCTACTTCTGGAACAGAATCCTTTTTGGTGAGATTTGGTATCTTGTTTGGATGAAATTATTCCCTTGCACCTAAAGATTTACATCTATGATCACTCCTTAAATCACCCATTCAAGGATCCGCCAAGGGCAGCTTAAGTGGTAACAAAGGCTGGGCTAATATTGTTGAAAATGTAGAATAGTACATTGGTGAAATGTGCTCAAACAGAGTGTGTACTTTGGTGCACTGCTCCTCAGAGATGCTCCCAGGAATCCGTGTCTTCTTTCAGGCTGCTATGACAAAAATACCAAGACTGAGTGGTTTAAACAACAAATAATTATTCCTCACAGTTCTGAGGATGGAAGTCTGAGATCAAAATGCGAGCAGATTTGGTGTCTGGTGAGGGTCCTCTTTCTGGTTTGCAGATAGCCACCTACTTACTATAGCCTGACATTGTGGAGGGAGGGAGGGAGAGAGAGAGAGAAAGAGAGAGAGGAAGAGGAGAGAGACAAAGAGGTATTTTTTCTCTTTTTATAAGGGAGCTAATCTCATTCATGAAGACTCCACCCTCATGACCTAATTACCTCTCCAAGGTCCCATCTCCAACTAACATCACATTGGAGATTAGAGTTTCAGTGCATGAATGTGGGGGAGGGAGGATACAGACATTCAATTCCTAGCCCATTGTAACAAGAACCAAATGTTAATGGGGGTGTCCTATGTGCCAGATCATACTTTAAATCCTCAAAATATAATTTTCAGCCTTCATTAGAACCTCATGTGTTAGTTTTGTTTGACTCATTTGTATGGACTTTTCCCTTAATTTTAGGAGAAAATTTAGAGAAAGAGAGGTTAAGCAATCTGCAGTCTTACACCAGGGCTGGGTTTTGTCTCAACTCAGTGTGGTCCCAGAGTTCAGCTCTTAGCCACGCATCTCGGTACATGTACACCAGCTCTGTGACCAAGGAAAATGGTGAAAACTGCATCTATGTGATCCTCACTTGAAAACTCACAGTCCTTTTTTAAAAGGTCTAAAAAAATCTCTTTGAGGATGTTTGCTTCATTATTTCCCAAATATATCTGTCCCACAAACTATTTTTTTAATGAAACCTCTCTTAGTAGTTTATAGAACTAATGTTGCCTAAAACACAGTTTGGTAACAAATTTCTCTATAACATCTATTGAATTTTCAGCTACATTGCTGTTTTATCAAAACAGAAGTTCTAGGATTCTGAGAGGAATATTTCTTATTAATATTATATTCAAACATTTCCCAGGGACTGTTATCAAGTATTACTTTAATACTTAACCAGTTAGTTAGAAATACTCATAGGGAGGGATGGATTGGGAGGCTAGCAGATGCAAACTATTCTATATAGAATGGATAAAAAATAAGATCCTACTGTAGAGCACAGGGAACTATATTCAATATCCTGGGATAAACCATAATGGAAAAGAATATGAAAAAGAATGTATATATATATATAAAACTGAATATATATATGTATGTATATGTATAACTGAATCATTTAGCTGTATAGCAGAAATTAACAGATTATAAATCAACTATACTTGAATAAAATAAATTTTAAAAAATGAAAGAAATATTCATAGCGTAGACCTAGCTTTATGAATAGTGATCCTCAGAGCCTTTAACTTGTATTCAGTGAGGCAGCCCTGAGGGCCAATTGGAAATAATTATTTATTTTAGATAAATTCGGTGTTTATCTTTAATTCCTAAGATAAATATTTGATGCTACGGCACATTGTTTGTAATATTAAATATTTATATAAATTGTTGTGCATGAAATTTGCTGATTTACAACAGAATAATGACATCTTTATTCTGGTCTCCGTGGTTTCAAAGATTAGCTATGATTAATGGCATATTTTTATTTTTTCAAGCCATGTCTTGATTTGAACATCAAGTAAAATTTGAGGTCAACATTTCATTTGTGATTTCATCTCTATGCTTTCAAACATGTTGTACACAAAATTCACTCCTTTCTCAGTAGAGTCATTTTAAGATTAACTCCGTAGCTTTTTACAGTGAAAGCTGAGTGAGGGCAATTTATATTCAATTGTCATGTATATAGAAAGTCCATATGCTGTCACAATGTACAACTCACTCAATAGTTCAAGTGCTTGGCATCTACGTGAAAGGAAAACACTTTAAACATCTCATTATAAAATAATGTTATATTTTGATTATCCTACAAAAAATTATATGGTTTATAGATTTTTAACTCTCTCCTAGTTTGAGTCAGTGAGGTTGCTCTTGTTCAATCCTCCTTTGGACACCGAAGCTGTTCCTTCTTCAAATCCTCTTACTCCTTCTCTTACTGTTCCTTTCTCAGGACACCACTCGTGTTTCTCATCCCCTCTCTATTTAGTCACTTTGTACTACCTGTTCATAAAAATGATGGAGGGGAGTAAAAATAGGTCACAGAGGTTTTTGAAGATTAAAGGAGAAAATTTATGAGAAATCTTTAGGACAGGGCTAACACAGTTACACAATGAGTGCTTCATGCCTTCAGATGGTAGCTACTCTTGGTGATGATGCTTTTATTTTGTTGCTGTTGTTTTGTTATTATTATTGGATGCTTATCAAGTGTTTGTGTCAACAGTTATTACTTTTGTCATAGCTACATCTAAGTACCTTCTGTATGTTAAGGGGTTTAAATAAATTACTGTTATATTATATAAATTATATTTTGATGAGTATTTTAATAATTAAGTATATAAATTAATTTTATAACAAAGCTATTAAGTTTTATCTCTGTCACTAGGATTTTAAGTAAATACTCAAGGTCACATTGGTAGTAGAATTAGAAGTCTTAATCTATTTCTTTCTATTTATACAATGTAGCTTTTTAGGAAATGGAAACATTTTACCATAACAGCTGCCGAATTAATGTCCCTGGTCAGGAACTTTCTCTCACACCTGGTTCTGAGTTCCCAATTTCCTTTTAGACATCTCTACAGCTTTCTTTTTTGGCTACTCAAAAGGGAATGCATCCCTCATCCTGCATAACATTCATTTTTCTTCTCTTGCATTTTCTAAGTATTTTAGTAGTTTTAGCATCAGTGTACACATCTTAGTCTCAGGAGCTTGAAATAATAGTAATAATAACCAATAATAATTAATTTGTATTGATTTCTTTCCATGTGCCACATGCTGTGCTAAGTACTTCAAATGTATTATCTCATTCTATCTCATTCACAACACCATCATGGTTTACGTTTTAATATTATTCTCATTTATAAATATGGTAACTGAGACTTAGGCTAATTGACTTGTCCAGGTTCACCAATCTGTAAGCAATGATATTTTGACTCAAACTTACATCTCCTAACTTCAGAGCCTATTAGTCAGTGACCAAAATATTTAGACTCTTTAGAATTCTTATTTTTTTGTTATAAAATATAGAAAACATAAAATTTACCACTTTAACCATTTTTTAGTGTACAGTTATAGTTCATAAGCACATCCACATTATTGTGCGACCATGCTCACCATCCATCTCCAGAATTTTTCATCTTCCCCAATCTATGCCAATTAGACACTAATTCCCCATTTCCCTCTGTCCTCAGCCCCTGGCAACCACCATTTTACTTCCTTTTCCTATAAATATGACCACTCTAGGTACTACATTTAAGTGGAATCATGTAACATTTGTCCTTTGTGCTGGCTTATTTCACTTAGAATGTTTTCAAAGTTCATCCACATCATAGCATGTGTCAGAATTTCTTTCTTTTTTATGCTAATATCCCATTCTATGTACAGACAAAATTTTGTTTATCTGTAAATCCATCTATGGACACTTGAGCTGCTTCCACCTCTTAATTATTGTAAGTAATGCAACAAATATCTCTTTGAAACCCGGCTTTCAATTATTTTGAATATATACCCAGAAGTAGAATTGCCAGATCATATGGTAGTTCTATTTTTAATTTTTGGAGGAAAATCCATACTGCTTTCCATAGTGGCGGTACCAGTTTACATTCCCACCAATAGTTTACAAGTGTCCCAATTTCTCCACATCCTGGCCGTAACTTTGGTTGTTGTGTGTGTATATGTGTGTGTGTGCATATATAGTAGCCATTCCAATGGGAGTGAGGTGTCATATTGTGGTTTTGATTTGCATTTCCCTAATGATTAGTTTGTTGAGCATTTTTTCATATGCTTGTTGGCATCTGTTTATCATCTTTGGGAATATACCTCTTCACGTCCTATGTCCATTTTAACAGGGTTATTTTCATTTTTGTTATTGAGTTGTAGGAGTTCTTTATAAATTCTGGATATTAATGCCATATCAGATATATGATTTGCAAATATTTTCTCTCATTCTGTAAGTTTGCTTTCTGCTCTGTTGATTGTGTTATTTGATGCACACACTTTTAATTTTGATATAGTCCAATTCATCTATTTTTACTTTTTTGCCTGTGCTTTTGGTGTCATATCCAAGAAATCACTGCCAAATCCAAAGTTGTGAAGTTTTCCCCCAATGTTTTCTTCTGAGTTTTATAGTTTTAGGTCTTTGATCCATTTGGTGTTAAGTTTTTGTATATGACATAATAGTTCATCTTGTTTATCCATTTATCTATTGATGGACACTTCAGCTGTTTCCATCTTTTGGCTATTGTGAATATAGCTTCTATGAACATGGCTGTACAGATATCTGTTCATGTTCCTGCTTTCGTTTCCTTTGAGTACATGCCTAGAAATGGAATTGCTGTATCATACGGTAATTTGATGCTTAAATTTTGGAGGAAACTTTATATAACTATTTTACATTGCTATCATACACTTCAATCTATCTATCTTTCATCTATTTATCACTATTTTTTATTTTCTGCCTGCATTATTTTAATTTCCCATCAATCCTTTTCTCTGGAAGTTGTAACACTTAGATTATTTTCTTTCTTCACTACACTGCCAAAAAAGATAATTGTTTCATCAGTCACATAGATAGAAAATTGTTGTAGCCTGATTTTACTGTATTCTATTTCATGTAGCCTTTTGTTTCCCTTTCTTCTACCCAGTAACACACAACACACACGTTATGTGTCCCCTTTGATTTTTGGTTCCTTTAATTTCTCCCTGTATATAAGCCCCTGGTTTAATTAGCTCTTATTTCCAACACAGTCCATTCAACATGGTCAACACTTTTAGCACAATTTTGCCTATATTCTCAGCCCCGTGTCTTATTGCCCATCCTGTCCACTGATTGGCACACTCTTCTCAGGTGCTTCCTTGTTTACAACCAAATGGATATACATTCCTGCGAAGCAAAGGTCTGTAAACTATGGCTTATAGGCTAAATCTAGCCCACCACTTATTTTTGCAAATAAAGTTTTATGGGAACACAGCCATGCCCATTTATTCCTGTATTTTCTATGGTTGCTTTCATGTTAAAACAATAATTGAGAAGTTGCTACAGAGACCTATGACCCACAAATCATAAAATATTTACTATATTACCCTGATAGAAATGTCTGCTAACCCCTGCCTTTACAGTATCAAAAATCTCACAAAATATCCACATCACAAATTCAGCCACAATTTGAGTATTTATTCTGTCCAGCGGCAATGCTTCTACATTTTGCAAGTTATCTCTGGTTTCATATTCCACAGCAACTATTTCAAATTGTCTCCTTTTTCTTCATACACTCTTAGTAAACGGCCTTGATTTATCATTCAGAGTGAACATGATTGTCATCAATTTTATGCCTGTAAACCAACTGATTAACCTATATCAAGACTCCTTGCTTCTGATTGCCTCCTATTATAATAGAAAATAGTCCCCTAACTGAAGTATAATCTTTCTACCTATGTGCCAGCTCACATCCCTTTCTGGAACCTCTACTTAAATTTATTCTACTCTTCTTCCAATTAGAAATCAAACATATTAATGTGTCTATCATATGTCTATCTATCTAGCTAGTCTGTGGAATGTAAAATATTTATGAGACCACCCTTAAACACTCCTCTCTCTCGACTGCTAAACTTTTTTAAAAAATCCCTTTTATAGCCACTCCCAACTGTTTTTTGCCACCTCTAATCAACTCAGGGGTCAACCAGCTTCAATTTGATTTTATTCCCACTATTCCAAGGCTTTTTTAAGGTCATCACTGATGTGATTCTTGCTATGTCTGTCAGCCATTTTTAGTCTTTTCCTCATAATATCTGCCTTTCACTGTCGGACACTTTTCCTTTTCAAGCCGTCCTTACTCGGACTGATACATTCAACCTTTTCCTCCATCTCCTCATGGCCCTTCTTAGAGTCCTTGATGGACTAAAATGGCCAATGGTGGTACAGCAGTGGGAGAGATGGACACAAACACAAACATATCCACAGAAACATTTTACATGACTTAAAGCTGGTTGTTTTTCCAAGTGCTACCATTACTTATTGTCTAACTTGTGTAAAACTAACTTCTCTTTGGCTTAGTTTCTCATCTATAAAATTTAGTTTAATAGTTACACCTACCTCATAGGATTAAATTTTAGGATTAAATGAGTTAATATGTGTAAAGTGCTAAAATAGTGTTGTTCACGTAGCAAACTTATAAACTATAAAGATTAGGAATGACCTCTGGAACCTTCCTTTGACCACCTCAGTGTCAATGGATCTTAGATTTCTATATTTAGATAATTTTTAAATTAACTGCATTTTCTCTTCCAGTCTCTTCTGGTATTTACCCAAGTAAACAATGAACCTTCTTCTCTATTAAGAACCTGATTTGAGTTTTGCAATTTACATTAAGCACACCTCTTCAAGACCCTCCAGCCATCTGTGCCACTCAACAAATCTTTATTATCTATTAATTTTTATTTAAAAAATAATAAAAATCCACCCATATTTTTAAGAATTATCTCACAAATACCAAAAGTATGATAGCTGTTTTTCACTTTGAAGAAAAAGGATAATTGTGCAGAAAATATCTGGTCATAAGAGGAACTGCTCAATATATATTTTGGCACATTTTTTTTGATAAACTTCAGTGAGTAATTGGAATTTGAAAATAAAATATGGTTGAAGTAATTCAATTGTAAAAAATTGGATATGTAAAATAACCCCCCAAATTCTGTGGTAGGCAGAAACTCTCCCTCATCCCCAAAGACACCCACATCCAATCCATGGACTCTGTTAATAAGTTATATTAAATGGCAAAATGAATACTGACAATATAGTTATAATTAGGGTCCTAAAAGTAGAGAGAGTACACTGCATTATCTGGATGGGGTTAACTAGTCACAAGGGCCCTTAATCCAGAAATCAGAGAGAAGCAGCAGAAGGGAACATCAGAGAGATATGAAGCATCAGAAGGATTTGAAGTGCCATTGCTGAGTGCTGAGAACAGAGAGGCCTTTGGAGCTAAAAGTGACAGCAAGGAAACTTCAGTCCTACAATTTCAAGGACTGAATTTGGCCAACAGCCTGCATGAGCTTGGAAGTAGATTTATCCATAGAGCCTTTAGATAGGACTGCAACCCAGCTGACACCTTGATTTAAGCCTTGAGAAACTCATAGCAGAGGACCCAGCTGAACTATACTAGACCCGGACATCTGACCTAGAGAAACTGTGGAATGATAAAATTGAGTTGTTTTATACTGGCTAAATTGTAATAATTTGTTAGGGCAGCAATTGGAAATTATTAAAATATTATTACTATAATTTTTGTATAAATTATTGATCACTAGCTTTGCATGGAGAAAAGCATCTGTTCATGCAAACTTACTTGTTATATTTAAAAGTGATTGTCACCACCATGAGTGTTTTTGAATATTTTGAAACTTGAAACTTTGAAATTTGACCATTATGAAGAGTCAGTGTCAGTAACAGAATATTTGATCATCATTGTTTCACAGGATCATAGATATTAAAAGACAATACACATATTGTCTTTTGTATATTGTATATTACCTTTCTCAAAAAGTTACAACCTATTAAGTTCCAATGTTTTATTTTTATGAATTCTTTTTATATGGATTTCAAGCATGACTCTGAAGCTTGTTATGCTAGATGATTAATTTTAGCCAGTTAATCAATCACAACGTCAGTGATAAACACTGAGCACTCCCAGGCACAGAAATAGAATAAAGGTTTAAGTGATTTTTGGAATGCCTTATGCAGAACTCATGCAGCATTCTCTTCAGTACAGCTGCAAATTAATTCACTTTTGGATTTGTAAACCAACAAGTATAAAATATACTAGATACTAGGATATCAAAACTCAATATGTGTGCCTTATACCTTAATTCTCTCTGTGGATTCTTAGTATAAATAATAGGACAAAATAATCTTTCACAGATAGTGAATTTTATTAAGTTTCAAAAATTATTTTAAAGCTATTGCCACAAAATATATACAACTCAGCTATCTTTAAGAATGGATTCAGGAGCATCCTTCTGCTCAATAATGCCATGAAAATCATTAGAGATGGTACAGAATGAGTTTTTTTAGTCTTCCCATTCACATATGAATGGAGTTCCTCTTTTTAATAACAGCATTTGTGTTATTTGTCATCTGTACTTTACCAGCAGCAAGACATGAATTAAAGACACTCTTTGAAACATAGCACCTGCCAGCCTTTAAATTTTGCTTAATATACAGCAGAGCATCCTAGGTATTGATCTAATAATAAAGATAATTAATACCATAAGATTTGGAAGGATGGAACATATAGGCTTAAGAAAACTGCTCACACAGTAAAGTTTATTACCTCTTTTTACCTAACGAGATAGATGGGCCGTAGAGTAGAGCAAAGTGAGAGCTCCACATCATTTCCCCTGACAGCACTGCCTCACTCATCATTTGCCAAAGTCCTCTGGTTTAGAAAATTATAAATGGGTTCACTGTGTTAGATTTAGAAAATATTATCAGTACACACACACACACACGCAGACACACACACACACACACACACACAGTACCTTTATACTACCTGGTTTTAGGAATTCTTAGACTAATGTGACTACAATCAATATCCTATGACTAACCATCTTCCATTTTGTGACCAAAGCAGACCTATTTCAGTCATGTAACAAACAGAAACAAATGTGGTTGCATTTTAAGCACATGTGAAGGGAGAATCCAAAGAATCCATTATTTTCCTAATCAAGAAAACACTGAAGATGGACTCAAAGAGTCTCCTTTATATGTAAAGAATAGCACACTATCTAAATATGTTTAAAAGTGTACACATGAGGCCTTTGGATGACTGCATGATTTTACTCCTGTCATAGATGGAGTACCACCACAAAGTAAGATTCTACCCTTGAATACTGTGCACACAAGGAGAAAGATCTTCAAAAATGCCATATCCTTCAGTTTATTTGCTGAGGATAAGAAAGACATGAGCAAGAGAGGCACAACAGGAATCTCTTTTTAATCTGTCCTTCAGACATTTCAATCAAAGCTCATCGGGTGTTCAAGGAACTTGATGGAATGCCTGCTATGTAGAGGCATTTTTCTCAAAAGGCTTTTTTATTTTTAATCATACATACTGTATCAGCTAGGAAAGATACTTATAAATATTTATACAACACAGTCATAAAGTGATATACTCAACTACAGTTTCACAAGAATGTATCAGTCATATTGAAAATTTTGATTACAGTATGTTTGAAACTGAAGACTGTCCTGGATAAGAGATTTGCAATCTGAGCCCTAGAAAGTCTGGAAGGACTTTGCTTTCCCATCAGGAACATAGAGGGATAAAACAGAAGGATCTCTTGGTATTGCAGAAATGATTTCTCTCTCATATTTCTCTGAGATCTCCTCTAAAGAAAATTCCAGACCCCAGAAAACATAAAAATGAGAGAAAGATGGTCAGACCCCATTTATTTCTCCACAAAGTAAATGTGCATTGAGTGAATACATAAAACCAAATGTCACCCCTACTATTTGCCAGCGATGCTGCAGACTAGCCCTGAAAAGATTAAGAAGAAGGAATAATATAGTTCATAGAGGAATTATATAATTTATGCATCAGTCTTGCCCTCCCAGAAACACTTTCCCGCCTACAAAAAAAAAAATGCATGGATAACAAAAATCTAAAAACTAAGATATTTACAAAAAAGTTTTTTTTTTAAACTGGGACTGCAAAAATGCTGCTTTTTAAAATTTTTCATCTCCATAATATTACAGGCGTATCATTTTTCTCACCTAATACCAATCCCTGCAGCTGCTTAATGAAACATATCCACTGTCATTTATCTTTATTTTCTAATGTTTTTCAGTATTTCCAAACTCCTATCAAAAGAAACTAAACAATGTATTCACATAAACTTTGATAAACTTATCAACTACTTAAATATATACCACAATATATTTCACAATAGTCACTGATTTATTTTGGGGGGGATTGTTTGGAATCTCATGAAAATTAAATAAAATAGTTGTTTATATTAAAGATATTCATTCTACCTGAAGAATAGCCCTTTACAGTCATGCTTACTCAGTTTATTGCTCACATTTTTAAAGACTAGTATTTTTCATGGCATTTTCTGATTTAAAATATGACTGAAACTTAATAGAAATGAACTTCAAATTTCCATTTACTATTTCAGTCACTTAAAAGTGCTAATTTATCAAAGTTTTAATGCAACAAAATCTACATTAAAAGTTAGCATTACTTGAGAGGTAAAGAAATGAGGGCAATTCTGTCCCAATTGAGAAAAAAAAAAAAGATGATCTTTGTATATTCATTTCCATCTGCCAGCTTGAGAAACATTTGCTTTTATAAGATTCTTTTACAATTTAAATTTAGTCTACATGAAGGCTCTGAAATGTCCTTTGACATAAATATTGAAAGGTAAAAATTGGCCAGGCAATGTAGGAAAGACACTGATTGTGGGTGTTGGTCTAGTGCCTACATTATAAAAGAGGAGATAAAAGTCACTATGGAAATGTTCCTTTCAGCCTCTTCTTTAAGAGGTGCATCTCTCCATTTGGACTGGTTTTGTGTATTATTTACTATATTTAACCCATTTGATGAAATTAACCATTAGAGAGAGGCAAGATTTATAACATAAATTTTCTTGTGAACCACTTACTTAAAAATAAGTAAATGGTTAATGGTCTACCATTTTCAGCTCCTCAGAGATTACATCTAAAAATTAAAGCTCAGAAACAAACAGTCGGAATGAAAATGGAAAAGGGATTTTTATTTCAGTGATAAAATAAAACGTATAATTAACTCTTTAAGATGAGACGTCACTATTTCAATAATCAGTTAGCCAAGTCTAATCTTAGCCTGCCTCTAGCATTCTGTACTACATCTGCATGATATGGAAATCTAAATTTGAACAGATGTCCTGAATGTTATGTCAATACTTGCATTGCTATTATGGGTATGAATCAATATTACTTTGTAAACATCCTTATTTCAAGTGTCTTGAATCATGGCACAGTGGTTAAATACATAGATTCTGGAGATTAACTGCCTGATTTTATAACCCAGCTCCAATACTCACTGACTGTATCTTTTTTGGAGACTTAACTCCCTATTGCCATAGTTTACCCGCCCATGAAAAAGACATAAAAGTTATCTCCTAATAGAGTTGCAGGGATTAAATGTGTTAATACTCAGCTTTGGATCCTATAATACAGTGAATATTCAATTACATTAGTTGTTGTCATTCATGTATACATTAGGTCTTGCTTCTACATTTCCATTTTGGAATCAGGCAAGCCATACATTCTACTAAAGTATAGACTGTGAACAGATGGCAAGTGGAGAATAAGGTTAGACAGTAAAGCAATTTGAGTCAAATATCTCTTTGCTTCCACTATCAAAAGAGTTCAGGCAAAAAAGCTTTTATATTTTTTCATGTATTTTACCTTTGGAAACATCAGAACATTTTAAAATAATATCTTCAAACTAAATTGATATCACTAATATCTAACCCCCAACATTTGTAAGTAGAGTATAAATATCGTTACTTGATTTCTAATGCCTCACTCATCACTACGAGGGATCGGTTCTGTTTACATTAAAAGGAGAATCTAATGGAGGATGGGTTTAGTTATGTGCCATAAACTATGGTGAGCTCTTCACATACAACTTAATCTTTTCAAAATGTGTGAATTAGGTTTTGATATCACTGTATTAAATAAGAACACTAAGGCCCAGAAAGAGCCAGTGATTCACTAACGCATTCACGAGTATTTATACATTGGAGTTAGGTTCTTAACTTGGGCGCCTTGGCTTTCGGTAATTGAATATATGGTCTCAGTATCTAAGCTAATTTAACGTTCATCTTTTGAACTTCCATTAGATTTTCCTATAATGCCTTCATAGCCCATCATAATTTCCCTTTTGTCTCTGGTCTGTCTAAATTCCACCCCCCTTCTCAACTCCACAATTTACGCTTTTCTTTCCACTTCACACAGTTTAGAAGTTCAAACTCTTACAATTTTTTTTTATTAACTCAGATTATTAAAACAAACACCCGTTCATTTGGCATGCCAGGCCATGCTAAAAATGAGACTCTGCTCATCTCTAAACTACTTAACTTTGTGTGTTTTTTATGTTTCTGAATGGGCCCCATCACTGAATCATATTGTTGTGTGTAAAACAACACAACACAACACTTGAACACAACAAGTTGCCAAACTTGAGTGTTCATCTGAATCACCTGAAGTGCTTGTTAAAGCACAAATGATTTGGTCATACACCTAGGGTTTCTGATTCATTAAGTACTGATTGGGGCTGAGAATTTGCAACTGAGCTATAATGTGAGACCACTGGTGCAGACTAACAGTACATTTTAAAAATGCCTTCAATTGCTGTATTCCCATGAATGCTAAGTACTTTTTAAATTATTATGACCATCTTTTTAAAAATTTTTAACCCTTGACAAAATTCTAACTAGCAAAATATCTCTATTAGTTTTTGGGTTGATAAAGTTTTGATTTTAAGACTATTTTTCTTTTCCATTTTTTAGATATGTTTCCATATTTCATAGACTAGAAAAATTATTTGTGAAACAGGAGGCTGTAGTCAAGTTTGTTAATTATAATTATCTAAGGTTGATCACTATCACTGGGCAGACTATAAAGTGGCAGACTCTTAGCCAAACTACCTGAAATTCAAATTCCAGCTCTACCATTTCTTAAATCTGTCACTCTGATGAAATTAGTTAACTTCCATGTGCCATGGTTTCCTGATCTAAAAGAGGAAAATAATACTAGCATCTATCCCATTATGTAGTTTTATTATCATATAGATTTATATATATGCATATATACATATATATGGCATTTAAAAATATACACAGTGAGGGATATATGAGTTTGAGCTTTTATTTGATGATGAGATTATGCTTTGCATAATGTAAAATCTTTTGCTTGGAGGGTTTATTGACTGATAATATATAATGGGCATAACCATCAAGAGTCAAAATGAAATTCAAATCTCAGCTTAACATGTTTTGCACTGCTTTTATATTTTTAATTTAACTATAATATTCCTGGAAGCTTATAACTGAAGTATTTCCAATAGAAAAACCTTCAAAAATACCATATTAGTAAAGCAACAAATAGGCTTTGCTACTTATGAGAAAAGTAATTTCCTGTTCTTGAGAGTGCTGCATTCATTAAAAAATGTATTTGAAACTATTTAATAAACACAGTACATATAAAACAGCATATAGAGTCCACCTTTTGATTTAAAGTCATATTTTTCTAATAGTGCTCCATGTACTTTATAATTGAAATATAATCATCAGAATGGATCGGTTGTTTGGCTGAATATTTACTTCAGTTTCTAATTTTGGAAAAGACTTGTCATTTTCCTACTAGAATAGCTAATAGTGCCAGTGTGGTAGAAAGTAGCATTTTACCTGATTAAAACCAAATTAACATAAACAAACTGTTCTAGGAAAATTAAGTGCTGTGCTGAATATCATTAAGCAGTTCCCAGAATGTTATAGTGCCTAATTTTTAATAATTTAATATGTGTATGGACATTTAAACAATTTGAGTAAAACATAATGCTTACTATGCAGCTTCAGTATGCTTTTTGTACCATGACCCTGCTGAATAGACAGTATGAAATCTTTGCTAAAAGAAGTAGAGCAGCCAATGAAAAGTCAGCTCTCAGAAATTTCAAAGTATCCAAAGTAAGTACACTAGAAATGAAGAGTTAGCGGCTTGTCCGAAGGACTGTGTCACATGTTTCTGTTTGGACTTAATATAGAAAGAAATGGTGAGCCATTTAAAGGTTTAAAGCAGAAAAGACATCTGAAAATATTAATTTATAGGTTACTTTAACAGTAATTAGATTGAAGTTGACAAGGTTGAAAGCAAAGAAAGTTAAAAGTTAGGCAGTTAGGAAAGGAATGCAAGATTCAGATGAATGATAAAGGAGTTCTGAGTTAATTTACCTACTGTTAGTAGGGATAGAGAAATACAACAGACATTAAGAAGCCAGGATGAAAGAAAGCCAACTGAGATTAAGCATTTATCTCCTTACCTCCTTAAGACTCTGATAAAGTGAGTGAAAAGCATAATGCCATAAAAGATTTGGGCCATTAATGAAAAGAATTTGAAATCTCTCAGACACAGAAAAGGATAAAAAATATTTCTACAGTAAACATGTATGATAAGATACCCAGGGCAAACACTAAAATAAGGGAAAAAAGTATATAAATTCGAAGTCTGTAACAGGAAAACAATGAAATAAAAACAGAACAAATAAACACAATATATCCAAAAAGAAAACATACCATAAAAGACAATAGGGAGCACAAAGAAAAGTTATAGAAATAACTCCAAAGATATCAATTATTCTTATTTTCTTAGTCCATTCAAGCTGCTATAATAAAATATCACAGACTTAGAGGCTTATAATCAACAAACATTTATTTCCTACGTTCTAGAAGCTGGAAATTTCAAGATCTGAGCATCAGCAAGTTTGGTGAGGGCTTCCTGGTCATAAACAGCTGTCTTTTCACTATGTCCTCACATGCCAGACAGCATCAGGGAGCTCTCTGGGGCCTCTTTTATAAGAGTACTAATCCCATTTATGAGGATTCCGCCCTCATGACCTAATACTTCCCAAATGCCCCACCTCCTAATACCATCACATGGGACATTAGGATTTCAACATATTAATTTCCAAGTGACACCTTCAGACATATAAATAATGAATACAAGTGGACTAATCCAATCAATTTTAAAAAAGAATATCATATTTTTTAAATCCATTTACTTAAGTTAACATAATTTATATGCTAGCAATACCGTTATCATGTCTTCTTACCCCACACCACACTCCCCAATTATACATATATAAATCTTATAAATGATACGCATATAGTAGGAGAATAGAAAAAGGTGCAACATTTACATAGTAGTATTTGATTTATTTTATGACAAATAATTGAAGTTTTATTATGTATAAATCTAATTCAAGAATCTGTAGATGATACGGAAATGAATCATAAATGGTCCTTACCCTCAGCATATCATAGTCCAAAAGAAGGGGAAAAAAGGCATGGCTAAAAAATAAAAGGTAAATTGAGAGAGAGAAAGAGAAAATAAATATGATTCAGATAAAGCACTACAGATGTCTAAAGGGAGAAATAAAAATAGGCTCCAGCTAGGGCTTCTATAATTCTTCTTGAAGGACTGGGGACACTGCCTAGGTTGCCCTTAAACTGGGCATTAAAAGTGGATGAGACTTGGAATGCAATTCATTGATAAAAGTGTATTTTTCTTCAGCTCCACTAATTTAATTCAGATTTACAATTACTGCAATAGAAACAACTTACGAGTCCTAAATGCTCAAGTCATTGTTCCATTGCATAATCTAATAGGCCTATGTGCATGAAGAAGCAACTGTGAGATTATGGTCTAAATTTTGCACCCGAACTAATGTCAAGTTTCAGTTTTTCCCCTAATAGGGATGTGATTTTAATTTATTTAAGCTCGGAAACAGTGGCTCACCACCTTGGCTGCACATGTGAATCACCCAATGTGCTTTTAAAAAACACTGATGCCCACACCTCACCACCAATCAATTAAATCAGAACCTCTCATAATGAGGCCCGGGCATCAGTTGTGTTAATGCTCCTCAAATGACTGTAATGTGAAACACAGGTGAAGAACTACTGCTTCTGAGAGTCCCATTTCCTCATTCAGTATAACTAAAAAGCAAGTTTAAGCTGTACCAAAAATACTCTTTGGGGTCGAATTGCCTGTGTGTCTAGCATTCCTGACCATGCTCACTAGGTAAATGATGGCTCTGTCTTATGTTCAGCAATTAATACAACACCAAATTTACCCTGATTGTATTTGACAAAATGTTTTCACCTGAAACAACCAAGAGGTTATGTCAATAGAAGTCCAAGGTCTAGTCCACTCTTTTATGACAGTAGAGAAAAATCAGTGATTTTGCTGGGATGTATGTGATACAGAAGCCTTCCTCCATTCTGACACTATCCCTAGAATTTACATAAAATGTTAATTTCTCACATATTATTTGAAATACATTTATATGACAAACATTAGAGGATCTCTTAAATTGAGATAACAAAAAATTGCTACTTTTAAATTCATAATTGAATATGGCTATATCCACGTTTTTTTCTCTGATTCCCAAGAAGTCTATACTTAAACCTTTTTTTTGTTTTTAAATTGAAGTATAGTTGGTTTACAATGTTGTGTTATTTTCTGTTATACAGGAAAGTGATTCAGTTATATATATATACATGCATATATACACTTATTATGCATGTCTATATACATATTCTTTCCCATTATGGTTTATTATAGGGTATTGAATTAATTCCCTGTGCTATACAGTAGGAACTTGCTGTTTATCTAGTTTAGGTATAGTAGTTTGTATCTGCTAATCCCAAACTCCTAATTTATCCCTACCCCACCCCCTTTCCCCTTTGGTAACCATAAGTTTGTTCTCTATGTCTGTGAGTCTGTTTCTGTTTCATAAAAAGGTTCATTTGTGACATATTTTAGATTCCACGTGTAAGTGATATCATACGTATATTTAAATGTTAAGAACAGCAACAAAAAAACACTTGTGATGTTAATGCATTTTATACTGATATCTATCTATGCTATACCATTATTTTATAGATCAGTGGCCAAAAAATTATGGCCCAAAGCCTGCTTTTTTAAACAAAATTTTATAGGAACATAGCCACGACCACTTGTTCACGTATGCTTGTGTCTGCCTTTACAGTATAACCCATTGCTATATAACACTGTGACAGAGAGGGGATGGACCAGAAAGCCTAACATATTTACTCTGTGGCCCTTTAGAGGAAAATTTGTCCAAACCTGCTATAGATTGATTTTTTAAAATCTATTACTTAAAATAATTTGTGATTACTAATTCTCTCAAATTACTCTTTGACAATTCCTTGCAATAAACAAAGAAAGAAGAAAAAGTTATTTGTGAAATGTTTATTCCTCAGTGCAGTATAATCTCCCTCATTTCCCTCCTCCATATTTTCTGTTTGTTTGTTTTTCCTCCTGTGATACACTTTTCCCATCTTCCTTGGTCTATTTAAAAAGCTGTACCTCCTTGGACTTTTAAAATGATTGTTGTATTTCCACAAATCAAGTGTCAAATATTTCTTTGCTTCCCTGAGAGCAAGTCTGGGAAAAATCATTTAAGGATTATTTGAAGGGAGAAGACTCAAATCAACAGAATATGAAATGAAAAAGGAGAAGTAATAACTGATGCTCCAGAAATACAAAGGATCATGAGAGACTACTACAAGCAACTATATAGCAATAAAATGGACAACCTGTAAGAAAAGGACACATTTTTAGAAAAGTACAACCTTCCAAGCCTGAACCAGAAAGAAAGAGAAAATATGAACAGACCAATCACAAGCACTGAAATTGAAACTGTGATTAAAAATCTTCCAACAAACAAAACCAAGGACCAGATGACTTCATAGGTAAATTCTGTCAAACATTAGAGAAGAGATAACACCTATCCTTCTCAAACTCTTGCAAAATATAACAGAGGGAGGAACACTCCCAAACTCATTCTACGAGGCCACCATCACTCGGATACCAAAACCAGACAAGGATGTCACAAAGAAAGAAAACTACAGACCAATATCACTGATGAACATAGATACAAAAATCCTCAACAGAATACTAGGAAACAGAATCCAGCAGCACATTAAACGGATCATACACCATGATCAAGTGGGGTTTATTCCAGGAATGCAAGGATTCTTCAGTAAACGCGAATCAATCAATGGGATACACCATATTAACAAACTGAAGGTTAAAAACCATATGATAATCTCAATAGATGCAGAAAAAGCTTTTGACAAACTTCAACACCCATTTATGATAAAAACTCTCCAGAAAGTGGGCACAGAGGGAACCTACCTCAACATAATAAAGGCCATATATGACAAACCCACAGCCAACATCATTCTCAATGGTGAAAAAAATGAAACCATTTCCTCTAAGATTACGAATGAGACAGGGGTGCCCACTCTCACCACTATTATTCAACATTGTTTTGGAGGTTATAGCCATGGCAATCAGAGAAGAAAAATAAATTAACAGAATCCAAATCAGAAAAGAAGAAGTAAAACTGTCACTGTTTGCAGGTGACATGATACTATACCTAGAAAATCCTAAGCATGCTACCAGAAAACTACTAGAGCTAATCAATGAATTTGGTAAAGTAGCAGGATACAATACTAATGCACAGAAATGTCTCATATTCCTACACACAAACGATGAAAAATATGAAGGAGAAAATAAGGAAACACTCCCATTTACCATTGCAACAAAAAGAATAAAATACCTAGGAATAAACCTACCTAAGGAGACAAAAGACCTGTATGCAGAAAACTATAAGACACTGTTGAAAGAAATCAAATCCGATACAAACATATGAACAGATATACCATGTTCTTGGTTTGGAAGAATCAACATTGTGAAAATGACTATACTACCCAAAGCAATCCACAGATTCAATGCAATCCTTATCAAACTACCAATGGAATTTTTCACAGAACTAGAACAAAAAATTTCATAATTTGTATGGAAACACAAAAGACCCCGAAGAGCCAAAGCAATCTTGAGAAAGAAAAATGGAGCTGGAGGAATCAGGCTTCCGGACTTCAGACTATACTACAAAGCTACAGTAATCAAGACATAGTGGAGAAAAGGGAACCCTGTTGCACTATTGTTGGGAATGTAAATTGATACAGCCACTATGGAGAACAGTATGGAGGTTCCTTAAAAAACTAAAAATAGAAATACCATATGACCCAGCAATCCCACTACTGGGCATATACCCTGAGAAAACCATAACTCAAAAAGTGACATGTACCACACTTTTCATTTCAGCACTATTTACAGTAGCCAGGACATGGAAGCGACATAAGTGTCCATCGACAGATGAATGGATAAAGAAGATGTGGCACATATATACAATGGAATATTACTCAGCCATAAAAAGAAATGAAATTGAACTATTTGTAGTGAGGTGGATGGACCTAGAGTCTGTCATACAGAGTGAAGTAAGTCAGAAAGAAAAATCAAATACTATATGCTAACACATATATATGGGATCTAAAAAAATATGGTTCTAATACACCTAAGGGCAGGACAGGAATAAAGACAGAAACATAGAGAATGACTTGAGGACACGGGGAGGGGAGGGTAAGCTAAGATGAAGTGAGAGAATAGCATTGACATATATACACTAGCGAATGTAAAATAGTTAGTGGGAAGCAGCTGCATAGCACAGAGACATCAGCTTGGTGCTTTGTAACCCCCTAGAGGGGTAGGATAGGGAGGGTGGGAGGGAGACACAAGAGGGAGGTCATATGGGGATATATGTATACATATAGCTGATTCACTTTGTTATACAGCAGCAACTAACACAACATTATAAAGCAATTATACTCCAATAAAGATGTAAAAAATAAAAGGATGAATTGAAAGTTCATCAACATAAGATAGAAATTCAGGTCATACCTCACATAACTTTTTATTTAGTCTCTCAACCTCGCTGAATTCCAAAAAGATAGAACTGTGCTAGAGACCTGGTCCTGAATCAAGTATTGGGTATCAGCCCAAATCCTGTCTGTTCTTTGGGGTGCCAAGGCCCGGTAAGAACAGGAATCAGTCAGTGGTATCAGGGGTAGTAGCTCCAGAAAGTTGGTATAAAATGTATGCTATGAATGAGAAAAATGAAAAATATGAAAAGAGCCTGCTCTTATGTAGAGTTGTTATTGACGAAATAATGATACCATTTGCTTTTAACTATGTCTTTTGTTTTCTTGTCTATCAGATATTTTTTTCTCTAAGAAGATATCTATTAATAGTAGTATTTTCATGGTACTTTTATCATTATTTTAAATATTATTGTCTGATCTCTTTACATGATATATGAAACACTATAATAATGTAATGCATATAATGGTGTAAAAAAATAGAGGCTTGTTCATGAAAAAGGGCTTTGTTAGAATTTATAATAGAATGCTTAACTTACTCAAAGTGAAATACAAAAATGATGCCCAGTACAAAACGATAGAGGCGAGGTTGCCATCAGCTGTCCAGGGCATAAAGGCACTGGGCCAAGGCAATGAGTGAGGCTGAAATTAAAACTACATCTCACTTTTCAAGCCAGGCACCCTAGGTGGGGTATATTCACCAAGAAGAGCTTTCTTCTGTCTATGAAGTGTTGTATTCACCAGCTTTTTCCTCTTTCCACAAAGGCAATATTTGCTTGCTAAGTTTGGTATCCAGAGTTTTGTCCACCTAGCTGAGTGCTTTTCTTAATTCACTAGAAGGTGCAGTAAAGTCTAAAGGACCTTGTTAGAAGTGCATAGTAATTGGAAATTCTTTTGAATCTAACCAATCAAAATTTCGTGTCTTTAGGAAATAATAGACATGATATTTTTGCATTATTTCAGTATACCAAAATAAAAAATTATATTATTTTCTCCTTAAAAGGATGTTTTAATGATTAAAAACAATAAAAGAACTATTTATTTAGAGTAAACTGGTAGAATAAGTATAGGAGGTTTACTTTAGAAAGGTCGAGTTAATTCAGTTAGTGAGTTCTATTTTTTTTAAAGCTTATTTTGTGTAGTAATAAAGAATCGAAAAATTAAAACTGAAAGGTGTTCTATAAGTTTTCTATTTACAATATCTTTTCTTGTTACATTCTTTGTTTATATTGCAGGAAGTATATTTAAATTTGCGTATATATAGTCACTTATGTATTATATAAGTGATATATAATCACTTATATCTTAAACAATCACAAGAACTTTGAGCTTGTATTAATCCTTTTTTTTCTTCTAAGAAAAATGAATCAGATATCTAGAATGTTAAAGGATACTTTTTCAAGGTAAAATCATGAATTTCTTACAAATATAAATTTAACATGTTAGATATTTAATTAACTCATTATTTAAGAGGGAACTAGGCAGATTTATAATCAGTTCAAAGAAGTCAAAGAGCCATACATTTATATGATGTAAACAATTGTGGAAATGAAATTACAAATAGACGTAAACCTGGCCTTTTCCACCTAAAAGGGAATAGAAATCAATTGAATCTTTTCCAGACAAAATTCATTTGCAAGTCCATAGGCAAGAATTATTTTCCATTGGTATCAGTTATCTGCAATTTACTAGGTTGTAAAATATTTCAAAGGCAATGAAAGGCTAAAGTCATATAACCCAGAAAGTCATGCTATAAATAATGAGTAATTTTCCATTGGAAACACCTAATAATGTCTTTGTTTATTCCAAACTTATTTACCAAACTATACTAGAAATCAGTATATGGCCTAAATGACATTCAAATCACAAGTGACAATCTTTAGACACAAATTACATAAGCTATGGTCATTATTTTAATTATGAAGCCAAGAAGAAATAAATTTAATTGGAGAGAATACAATATCACTAAACCATTTTATATTTTTAAATTATAAAACACTAAACCATTTTATATTTTGTATTATATACACAAACATACAAATATAGGCATATGAACATTAACGTATGTTATCTTCAAAGAGAGGATGTTTTTTATGTCCATTGCTCATAACCGGTAACTCAACCAAGAAATTAAATAAATATGAATTTTGGAGTGTATGTAAAGGCAAAATCTTGGTTTTCGTCTTTCCTCAGAAACTAGAAAGCTAGACATCGTTTTAAAATGTGTTTATTAAGTAATTCCACAACTCACTTGTGAAAATGAATGACTTTAAAAACAAGGGGTTTGTCATTCATTTTCATCTGAAAAAATTCATGGAAAGGACAAATACTTAAGTCATTCTCTTCTGCTATTTATTCATAAGGTGAAAATTGGGAATTTTGCATCTCTCTATTGACTTTAGAAATTTCACACATTTTAATGAATTTTTTTATGTAAACGTATTCAAAACTCATATGCCTTTAGGTTGTAGCAAAATTAACTTAAGAAAGTCAATTTGATGAAAAAGCAACTTTTCGTTACATAACATTATCTTAGACTTTGATAAAACAACCCATAGCCTTTTTGTGAACATAAGTCAATACTATATCAAAGGAATATATCTCTACACCACTGTTCTTATTCATATTAATATAACCACAGATTTTGTTTTATTTACACACACACACACATCCATGCATATGGTAAAAATCAAGATGTCAGCTGGATTTCACAGAAAACTTTTGCATTTCAGAGAAAGGCAACATCCCTTGTCCTCATATTCTTCTATCTGATTTGCAGCAGTTATGAAATGGAGCAGGACCCTGTGATCCTTGTCCCCCACGTCCTCAGCCTGCCTTTTGTCTGTAGAAATCTTTTAGCCAAAGAATAAGTTTAATAAGAGAAGTGAGAAAAAGCAGAACAAAGGAAAACAGTCAAACGAGACCAAATAATAATAACAGTTCAGTCGTTAAGCAAAGTCAAGGACTTTTAGTTCCTCCTCAAGGGCTACAGATAATATTCTGAGCCATATCCTGTGAGCTGTGTTGTAGATACTGGAACCCCCGCCAGGTAAAAGAATTTAACTACATGATGACCAGGCTGTAGCCATGACATAAGCTGCCACAATGCCAAGAACTGGCCTCAAAGAAACGGTAACAAACCGACCCTGGAACTAAAGACTAAACTGTACTTAAAACCATCAAGATGACAAGGTGACACTGGTCAGACTGCTGCAGCACCAATTTCAAGATGACCATCAGAGCTGACTGTGCTCTTTCCGCATGTAGCCCCATCCCTCCATCTATAAAATCTCTCACCCACTGCTTGTCAGTGGGGGTGAGTTGGCCTTTGGACAGGAGTCCTCCCCACTGCATTGCTTGCCTCCAAAATAAAGCACACTCTCCTTTTCACCAGCCTCGCCTTTTTAATTGCTTTTGAGCAGTGAGCAGCCAGACCCCCACATTCAATTACAGTTAGCTGATATTTTTCCGTTTTCAAGGAATGGGCCTTAGGATATAAAGATGTGTGATAAATCTATCTTCATTCCTTCTTCCACCAAACTAGACATTTTTGTAGTCTCTTTTTAAGTCAGCAGTGTCTTAATACTCCTTAAAAATGCACACTGTCATGTTTTGACCAGGAACATCTTTACTTCACATTTACACATGCCCTCCCTTAACAGTCAGACTTCAGCTTCCATGCATTCACCAATGACACAAAGCCAATTCATCAAACCGTTCCTTTCTTCTTAGACTACAGAGCTTCTTAACTGACTATGTTTTCTTTTCCCTCACTGAGGCCTCTACCAGCATCTCATAATTACCTCAAATTCATCTCATTTACAAGCTAATTCCCCCAACTCTTGAGGGTGTAGCTACTTCCTGCAGTTGTCTCCGAGTTACTTCAAGATTTTTTTGTTTTTTATTTTTCACCTAATGCTTTAACAACAGGGAAACCAGTTCCCTATATTGTCTCCTGTTTGAAATATCTAGTTTGGTTTTGCTTTTTGACTGGACTCTGTCTGACATAACAGGTCAATCGATTATTTGAACTCCTTCCAGTTTATGGGCTAAAAATCACACAGTGATCCAGTGTTATAAATTATTTTTAAATTGGTAATTAGCTGACAATTTGATTAGGTTCTGCATCAGTTCTCCATTTTTTTTTTCTTTTTGAAAGCCAATAATTTAGAGGGCTGGGGAAAACACTCAACTTACCAAAGTACCTGTTATTCAGTCTCTAGGACTATTCATTTTCTCAATTTCTGGGAGGCTTTCAAAATATATTTTATCAAGACTGATTAAATGGCTATTAATTATAGTTGTTACTAGTGGTACCTTATTTATTATACATGTTCAAAAGCATTGGGAACTATTATTAATTTCAATACACCTTTGCCACTACCATATTTTGGATAAAATGCTTTTATCATATCATGTACTCTCAATATAATTTTCACCTTAATGAACAAAATTAAGCTATAAATTTATGGAAAATGTTTGCCGTTGACCTAACTAGGAAGTCATCAACTGCCCATGAATCAAATCTGACCTATTTTCTGGCAGAAATATGACTTTTTCAGTTTTTGTTGGTGAAAAACTTGTTTTCAAATTTTTTTCTATTATTAACATCAGGAAATGTTTGTTTTCTCTGATATGTGGAATATTTACTATGTTTTGTTGAAAATATCTCCAAAGAACTATAATGAAAGAATGAAATTGCTCTATCTTTAAAAAAAGATTAATTTATCATTTCCCCTATATTTATTTACTCACTGTCTCATAAACCTAATACAGAAGACACACACAGTGTATACTTAATGTAGAAACTTTCCAGTATTAATTACCCCATGTCCTCCTGTTCACCTCCCTTATATCATTTGTCCTCCGCCTTTGCTATCTCTTATAAATCTTTGGTCAAGGTCATGATGAGCTATTGTTAAACATGATGCATACCCATAAGAAAGTGTAGGACTAAATAAATATTTGTTATTTATTGTGTGTGACTATGTGTAAATTAAAATAAAATGTCAAATAGTATCATATTTCGATGAATATGTACCACTGAGGAATTGAACAGATAACATTTATAGTCTTCCAGAAAACAAAACAATAGATGTTGCATGTAGGCAATATATGACCAAATGTTCTTAATATATAGTATTTTATGTTATTGCAATTTCAGACAAAACTAGGGGTCCACTTTGGAAATATTCCATAGAATCATTATATAGTAGAGAATGGCAGTCCAGTTGAAGAAGTCTTCTGTCGATGACTGAACTATTTAACTGCTGCTACCAGGACTCTTGAGAGCATTGGATGATCCTTTTATACAGAGAGACACAAATTGGTAGAATCATTTGTGTTTATTTGGTTGGTTTGGGGTCAATGAGGAGGCAGTTAGCGCTAGCATCCATGCTATGACCAATTGAAATGTGAAATATCAAAGGATTCTCATTGGACGATGTCTCCTGAAGGTCAGCTGTTCTTAAAAGAAATAATGACAACACATAGTGACTACCCCAGGGACATGGTTTTTTACGGGTTACATTTATTCAAATAAATTATTTGTACATGATCATTGTATCAAGATAAAAAATCCAATAAAGTGATATTGCCCCCCACACATGCAATACATACAAAAGATCTCTTCCCAAATCCAAGCTATTAATTGTTACATATACTAACCCACTTCAGCGTTGAGCCTGTATGAAAGTATTTATCATAAAACAAAAGAACAACAATACTATAAATGTTACTGTTGTGATGTTTAGTGTATAATGGTATTTGAATATTTACTGTTGCTTAGAATTAGGTGTACTTTGGAAAGAATATTTCTTTATGTTAAATTTAACAGGATAAAGACATAGCTGGGGGTTGATGCCCATTCATGACTATTATCTCTTTTGTTTGCTTGATGGAAAATAATGAATAGGCTATATAGAAAATATATAAAGTAGAAACCATAGAAGAAATCCTGTTTTTTACTATCATTTTTGTATTTTTTGTGATAAATAAGACAAAGAGTAACCGAGATATTCTGAGACAAGACATATATGAACTCTTGACTGAATAAGATATTCAGTGACCAGAAAAAGACATATGCTTATGCTCATAACTTGGAAACTTAACACCAAACTATAAACTTCAGGAAGAAAGTAACTCAACCTCAACCTTCTACTGTATATAAATGTAGCATTAAACCTGATGCTTATAGAAGGTACTGTATTCCTGTAAGAGTATATTTCTGGGTTTGCTCCACACCAAGGCACTATGCTTACTGGCTGCTTGATCTACATTTCCCATCTAGAAGTATTACAGTGTTTCTCTATCATTGTGGTTTATCAAGTTTGCCTGTTAATATCTCCATTTGATTCATATTTTTGAAGTTATGTTGTTTAGACAGGCTTGGAGAGTCATTTCTATCAATGTTATGCAGCATTCCTAATGATTGTTGGGGAAATTAAAAATCCTACCAACCAAAAGACCTCTCTCTCTCTCAGTGTAGCAGAGAAAAGACACATGATTTATTATTGAATATGTGTATTCATATACATGAATATGTGTATGCAGGCAGTCCTCAGAAAACTGTAAATTCTTGACAGAATTTCACACAAATTTGTAGAGTAACATAAAAGAAAGAATACTTAAAGCTTCTCTATCTTCTCAAGAGACAAATAGATGCAACTTGTGAGTCCTGTGTACCTCATGAGAAATGTCTGAGTTAACTAGTATGATGCGCTTACAATTGTTGGGTTAGAATTTTCTTAATCTTTCATGTAAAGTCAAATGTCAAGCCTGTTATTGGGCTTATTATGTTTCAAGGAGATGGTATAGTAATTGTACTTACTTCACAGGATCCTTTTAAAGATTAAATGAGCTACCTGTAAAATACTTAGAACAGTGCCAGCACACAATAATTGCTGTGTATATATTGGATTAAAATCATTATATGCCTATGGCTTCACAGATATGAATAGCATACCTTCTGTAAGGTCAATGCAAACAATACAATTTTCATTGAAAACCACATATTGGGTACTGTGATAAAATTATTGGACAAGATTATTTAGTGTTCAGAAGTACAAAGAGTCCTGCTCTTAATGGAGTTACATGAGTCTTAGGTTTTTTTTGTTGTTTTTTTTTGTTTTTTGCTTTAGAAGTCCAGTTACCTTGGAGTTTATTTAAACTAAGAGAAAAAGTCATAATGTTTTCATGCAATACATACTTCGTTCTTTAACAATTCTGACAAATAACAAAGAATTAAGGAATGCTGTATTTGTGATCCATACAAAACACGAACATTTTGGGTTATACATAATTTAAAGAAATGTCCCAAACACTTTTCAAAATACTGTGGTAGCCAATACATAGAGGCATGCCTTAGATGGTCATGGGAATGCAGTTTAGAGAATAAAGAAAAAAATCACACTGTAACTACTCAATTTCTTCAAAATCACTGAGCAAGAAAAGCAACAATGAACTTCCATACTGATTTTACATGACTTCTATGCAGTACCTTGACTTAAATCCAAGAGCAGAAGTTAAGACTCTCCTCTATTTTTGGTAAACAGCTGCATGGTAAACTTAGATGACTTTTCCCCCGGATTTTACCTGGGAGTGGCCTTTAATTTTTTTTTTTATTTAAAAGAGGGCAGGTTTGGCACTTTTATACTGATGTCACCAATGTTAATATTTCTTGGGATCTCAGGAAGATTCATATTCTTTACAGCTGATACAGCATGGGCTGGAGCTCCCGCTAAGCCAGCCTCAGATTTCTCCAGTTTATTTTGTGCATCAATTTGTGTAACAATCTCATTCATGTTGGTCTCCAATACCATTCCCCCCATCACCATTTCTGCAAGAATATTGTGAACCTTGTCTACATGGAAAATTAAATCCAGTTCACAGAAGTTTTCAAAACACTTGTCTAATGTTTCCACAAATACTTGAATTAGATCTAAAATGTCAAGTTCACTTTCTGAAGAATCCACACAGAAGACAAAATATAATGTTGCATAATGTCTATAAATCAGTTTGTTGTCAGATCCTCCAATTAATAATCCTCCTTCTAGGAAATTACAAACATTTTCATCTCTCTTAGATACCAAATGGAATGTCTCCCTGATGATTTGCTGTTGTGTATCTTCACTGTAGGGCTGGTAGAACTTGGAGAGCCGCGGCTTCCCGTGGTTGTTAAAGACGAGGATCGCCTTGATCATGGCTGAGCCGGGCCGACCCGGTGGGAGCTGGGGGCCAGGGCGGGGGCGGGGGCGGGCACTCGGGATCTCGCTGGCGATCCTTCCCCACCTGCCCCCTCCCGCACACGCGCGCGCCAAGTCTTAGTTTTGACTCTACTTGATTAAGGGATAGACACTTTTTCGTAACCTGATTACTTTTTTAAATTACTTTCATCAAATTTTTTAAAAATTCAAGAATATCCTTTATATATCTTTACTCCTTGAAATATTATAGATCCAGATAATATAAATCAAAATTAAAAACTTCTATAAAACACAGACTACCACAATGAGACCTGTAAGAACTGTGTAGTATAATTTTTAAGGCAACATGCACTCATACTTTAACAGCAATTGCAAAAATGTGAAAAGATGAAAGTCCTTCATATTGTGTACAAAATATTTGTAGAAAGGTTGCCAGAAAACAAACAATAATTAATTAGGAAAAACTTATTTCATAAACTGTTTGACATCATTAGCTACTTCTCACGTATTTTATAGAAGGTATGCCTTTTCATATGAAGCGTACTGTATTTTCTTGGTTTTAACTATAAAGATAATGACTTAAAAGACTGTTAATTCACTAAACATTAAAATCACACACTTGAGCAATTGTGATAATTTTATTACAAGTTGTATTTATTTCAGGTAAGATAAATATACATTTTTCACTAAGGTTCCCAAGCATTCTAGATAGCCATCATCATTGTATTGTGCTCTGTTTTATTTTGTTGTGTTTTCTGCCAGCATTCTCTGCATCTTTACTTTATAATATGTGATTCTGTTTGTGAGGGTGATGAGAGAGGGTGGGGATAGTAAGAGCTAAGCTGCCTACTTGCTCCAAAGTGTGTCACCTTTGAAGAATATAATTGAAAACAGAGCATGGGATGCCTAATCTCGTCCCTCAAAAGCATTTTAATTAATGTTCTTTCAGGGTAAAGAGAGCAAAGTGACCTGGTTACTAGAACACCTTTATTAAATTATAATACCACATTTGCCAAGCTAGAAAATCAAACCCCTTTTTAATACTGCTTGTATAGATGTAGGCAGTTGTCAATGACCATGTGGCATATAATTGAAAAAAGTTACATCATAAGGAACAAAGTGTTTGGAGAATTAATATTTAACTCACAATACTTTCCTTTTATTTCCAGTAAGAGTAATTCCCAAAATTAATCAGTAAGCATGTCAATTGAATTAATTGTGTTTTTAATCATTTTCACTTAACTAGTCAACAACGTTTAAGGAGATGTTAAATTAAGCCAAATCACATTGTGTGTGTGCAGAGAGTGGGGGAAAGGTTATGGAACCAATGTCTCTTGTAAAATATAGTCCCTCATTCATTTAAAAAATTCCCTGTAAGACAACGTGACACAACTACACACCTATTGTAATGGTGAGTCCAAAACACTGACAACACCAAGTGCTGGTGAGGATTTGGAGCAACAGGAACTCTCATCCATTGCCGATGAGAATGCAAACTGGTGCAGCCATTTTGGAAGACAGTTTGGTGATTTTGTACACAGCTAAACATAATCTTACATACAATCCAGTAATTATGCTCCTTAGGATAAGGATTTGAAAATGTAAGTCCACACAGATACCTAAACATGGATGTTTATGGCAGCTTTACTCAAAACTGCCAAAACTTGGAAGCAATAAAGATGTCCTTCAGTAGGTAAGTGGATAAATAAACTGTGGTCCATGCAGACAGTGGAATGTTATTCAGTGATAAAAAGAAATGAGCTAACATGCCATGACACAAAGGAATCTTAAATGCATTGACTTCTCAGAAGCCAATCTGAGAAGTCTACATATTGTATACAATTCCAAATCTATGACAGTCTGGAAAAGGCAAAACTATGGAGACAGTAAAAAGGTCAGTGTTTGTCAGGGGTTAAGGAGGATGGAGAGATGAATAGGCAGAGAGCACAGAGGATCTTTAGGGCAGTGAAACTACTCTGTAGATACAGGTACACACATGTCATTATACATTTATTAAAACCCATGGAGTATATAACACCAAGAACCCTAGGTACTAATGAACTCTATATTTTTGAGCACTTATCGTGTACTCAAAACTGATGGTGGTACTATCAGATATATAAAATGTAATTATCCTCAGTTCAGTAGAGTCTTGGAGAAGCCTTGCCAATACACAGGTTTGACCATTTGAAAGTCAGAGTCAGAATGAGAAACACAAATCTCACAGGATATCACTTACATGTGGAATCTAAAAAAGGGTACACATGAACCTATTTACAAAACAGAAACAGAGTCACAGATGTAGAAAACAAACTTATGGTTACCAAGGGGGAAAGCGGGGGAGGGGGGAGGGATAAATTGGGAGATTGGGATTGACATATACACACTGCTATATATAAAATAGGTAACCAACAATAACTGCTGTACAGCATGAGGAACTCTACTCAATACTCTGTAATGACCTATATGGGAACAGAATCTAAAAAAGAGCAGATATGTATATATGTATGACTGATTCACTTTGCTGTACAGCAGAAACTAACACAACATTATAAATCAAGTATACTCCGATAAAAATTAATTAGAAAAAACAAGTGAGAACTTGTGCACATAATAAGAATACAGAAATATCATGCATGTTTTGGCCATGTGGCATTATCAAACATGTTTTTTGTTTCACAAAATAGTTTAGTTGGAATAAAATTATGAATCTATTACTTAAATGAGAAAAAAAATTAAAAAAAAAAAAAAGAAAGTCAGAGATTCTGCTTTCTTCCAGGCCCCACAAGACCTGGTGGATTTTAACTGCCCTAGAATCACTCTGAGTCCAGAGTCAGCACAGCCCTGGAATCTGCATTCATAGGCAGGAGGATGGTATAGGTACCATCAGGTGGCGACCTCATTCATCTTGTCCTCAGTATCTAGAACAGGCACAGCAGAGGTGATCTCTTACTGGTCTCCAAGAGCACCAAGTGAGTCCAGAAGTTCTCTTTCCTTTCGCTGCCTAACGCCAGCAGGTGTCAGGTTTCTTTTCCTAACACCATCGGTTGATTAAGTATTGAGAAAGGAATCCTACCAAAGCAAACAAATCAACAAACTAAAATTTCTTAACTTCCTTCTTGAAATTATTCTTGGATGAGGCCATGATTTCTTAATATACATTGATGTTTATTTCTAAATATCTATTCTTTTTCATTAATTCTATTTTTTATATTGATCCTTATTAAAAAGGTAGTAAACATTTAATATTTCCAAATCGTCATTTTGTTTTTACTCATTTTAACCTATTGTAATAGGACTTTTCCATTTATTCACTAAAATTTCCCTTTATTGTCATCAGTTACCTCCAACTTAAGGAATCTAATGAGCAGGTTTCATTTCTTATCTTATTTTTACTCTGAAACATTTAACCTTTCATCACACCCTCTTTCTTGAAAAGTTCTTTTCCCGTTAGCTTCCTCTTCAGTACTTATAGTTTTCTTGCTATTTCTCAGATACTCCTTTTCTTTTTCTCTCTCTCCCATTGCAAGTTCTTTTTTCTCTACCTGCAATTTAAGCAATGATATTGCCTGGAGTTTATTATTATATTTGTTTTTCACTTTCCAAATAATCCTTGGACAAATTTACTGAATCCATGTATAAGTTGATTTTAAACTCAGTTCTGAAGATGAGAAAAGTAGAGAATAAAGGCTAAAAGAGATGTTGCCTGGCTGTAAAAATCACTGTGCTCCTTTCTAGCTCTGTAGTTTTGAACAAGTTATTTAATCTCTGTGTCTTAGTTCTTCATCTGTAAAATAATGGTAATTATAAGGTCTTTCTTGTTGGATTGTCATGAGAGTTAAGTGATTTAATACATAAAAAGTTCCTGGCACATAGAAAGCCTGCATTACAGGTAATCTATATATTAATAATAGATGTATCTATTTATTACTAAAAAAAATCTGTAACAGCAATTATTTAAAATCTTTAAATTCTACAAAGTGTTACATAATTTTAGGACTGTTTATTGCACATTTCCATAGAATGTGAATGCCTTAACTGCAATGCTTTTATTTTTCTTTTCTTTGGATTGCCAGCAACTACCTCAATACCTGGACTTGCCAGGGAATTTACAATTTGGGAAAAAGTATCTATAGAGAGAGCATGATGATGATTGTATTACTTGATTTGATCAAAATTAGAGTGTAACAACCTAAAATTGTATCTCCTCACACCAAATTTCAAATATTAGTTAAAAGGTGTTCAGCACTTAAATTCTATTTCCCATGTTCTCACCTGCTCATCATGGATAGACACAGGTCACTTCCCCCAGACTCCATCCTCCTTCCCATCAGTCAGATGAAAGGACAGGCAGGTCCAAGGTCAAATACAGAAATCCCAGGGAGGGCTGTTGGAATGGTTTTCTCCCTCTTCCTGCTGCACACACACACGCACACGTATTTGAAGGCTCCTCTTATGCATCTTTCACAGACACCAAAATTGTTACCAATCCCTCTGGACTTGATTACTTTTCCCTTTTGTCAGTGATTTCTGTTCTATTATGAAAACATATTATTATTCTTTACTGAGAACAGAATAGTGCAAAATTCACTTAATTTGTGGTACAAAGTTTACATCTTGTAAAAAATGAAGTTCTTGACAGGATTACTAAACACTAAAATTGCTGAAAAACTGAAGCCATTTCACTGTCTTTGAAAAACAAGATAGTCTCTCATCTCTCTGGAAGAGATTGTTTTCCATCTTGTCGGGAAAAGGAATGAGACCCCAACCCCATGCTTCTCAGACATATATTTTAAAATCTTTAGAAATATTGTAGACTCTGTCACAGCTTAACTGTCGAAATGAACTACAACTATAAAGTTAGGTTTTTTCCTAAAAAATATATTGTGAAAATTCTCAGCTAATATAATGCCTACTTTTTCATTTATAAATTACATTACACATTGTATTTTCTGTATACATTTTATATCACATTTGCTATCAATAGTAAGCACATTTCATTTCAATGTGTTATAAAGACATCAACATGGAGACTGTTGTAAGAAAAATCCTTTGTAAAATAATGATGTCAAGATATTAGAGCAATTGCAGTTATTTTTGAAGATATTAAGCCAAGCAACAATTTCCATTAACTGTGAAGTTCCCAGTGTTCTGCTGGTTATTTTATGGGAGATACTGAAAATCTGTAATGTGTTGTTACTTCAGTAAGCTCATACTTTAGCTGTGGAAATGAAATTGACAGGTTAAGACTTCAAGATACAAAATGGAAACATATTTCATATTATACACCAAGACTCTAAACGGAGAAATAGATGAATATCAGAAAAATAAGTAAATAAACTTTTGTAAGAAAACAAATATGAGCTTAGCATCATTAAAAATAGAATCAAGAGGGCTTCCCTGGTGGCGCAGTGGTTGAGGGTCCGCCTGCCAATTCAGGGGACACGGGTTCGTGCCCCGGTCTGGGAAGATCCCGCATGCCGCGGAGCGGCTGGGCCTGTGAGCCATGGCCGCTGAGCCTGCGCATCCGGAGCCTGTGGTCCGCAACGGGAGAGGCCCCAACAGTGAGAGGCCCGCGTACCGCAAAACAAAACAAAACAAAACAAAATAGAATCAAGAAAAAATGTAAATACACACAAATTTCTTCAAAACAAATCCAAATGTAAAAAATATATATATTTCCAATTAAAAACTTACTATTTTGGAGCCAGATATATATATCAGTTTAAGCACAAAATCCAGCACAATCTAACCCTTTGTTTGGGTGAGCCATTTCATCTCCCTGAACCTCATGTTCAAAACCTGTGAAATTATCACTATAGACATGTATAGTGAGGAGTTAAACTAAGGTAGTGTATTTAAACATTGGAACCAATTGAAGCTATCATGTTTTTCTATGTACATTCATAGAATCAATGACTTTGTCATCGAGAAAACACACAGTATTTGTGTTGTTATTGGATTTGATAGTAATGAAAATTTTCTATCCTCTCATGTAAATAGCCCATTCTTTTTTCCTTGTACAAGTAGTAAAGTATGCAAGTAGAAACATAAATATTATGTACAAAGTATGCTATCTACTAGATATCAGCTTAAAACATTAATAAAATAAATGATTCCTTTCTAATATTGTTTTGAAAATAACTTAGTTCTTTTGTTACAGGAGATAACTGCGAGGCCACTGAATACAGCAAGATGAAAAGCATGATTTTAGATTTACAAAATCAAAAATATGTTACACAGGACAATGAAAACCCTAACGGTGATGACATATTTCGGAAGAAGTTGCTGGTGGATCAAATGTTTAAATATTTTGACGCCGACAGTAATGGACTTGTAGATATCAATGAACTAACTCAGGTAAGATTAATGACTAAATTAACAAGCTAATTTAAGTATAGCATATGCGATATATTTACATTTGTGTGAATTTATGCTATATAAATAAAAATATTTTTATTCATATAATTTGACTATAGACATAAAATATTTTTAAGAGAAAAATTTGACTACTCTATCAGCAGTATTAATTTTAAGTAATATTTGTATGATGTTGTACAATTTAAAAGAGATACCTACTTTTGACCGGTTTCTATACCTTAAATACCTAAAGGAATTGCCAGTTCTCTCTTATAGAATTTATAAAATATCTCCAGATATATTCTGGAGCTTTTGTAATGTTTAATTTTCTATCAGTCAATGGAAGCTTGTTTATCTGGTATTCAAGAGCATTACTGAACAGTACATCTATAACATATTGTAAATAAGTGATTTAAGAAGGTATTCAATTATTGACCTACTCCAGTACTTTTTTAATTATCAAAGATCAGGTATATTAAATCTGATTTTAATATTATGTCAACATTATTAAATTTCATTTCTTTGAAAATTGCCACCAAAATGATACATATAGACAAATTGTTATTAAAGAGAAGAGAATATTTTAATAAACAAAAGGTCTTTATGTGAGCCATTTTGGAAAATTAGAAATATTTTAATGTGTGTGTTACTGAGACAGACTGCTGAAGGAAATTGAAATGCCCAGATTTAAGAACCTAAATTACTTGTGAATAGTGACGGAAATGTAAAATGATGGACATAAAATTTCTCCACAAATATATATAGGTTTTTAGGGAGCAAAGGAGAGAATAAGCCACTCCAGGGCGACTAGGAAATTGGTGATAGCCCTGAGGAGTGTTGCTGAGTCCATGGTAATTCCTATAGTGGATCTTAAGGTGGATTTTGCTGCTGTGCTTAACAGGAAATATAGTTTTCAAGAAAAAAATTCAATTGTCTATTTCCACAACATCATGCCATTCACATTTCATATTTAATTTTATGGCTTACTTAAAAAAATCCAACAATGTGGAATATCGGTCTTATTATGCAAGTATTTCAAGTTTTAGGATAGTGTAACTTAGTTTAGAGACTTCACGTCAAAGTGACCTTGTGAGCAAATTGACTTGTCATTCTAGGTAATTAAAAAACACACCGTTTTCATTATCTTCTTTAATTCAGCTTACATTTAATGAGTAGTTACTAAGTCCCAGGCCCTGGGATTCAAGGAATGAAATTCTGGAATTTTAAGGTAAAGTTAGACAACTTTTAATTAAGATATTCATGTTGTCATACATGTCATAATTTATTTTTCAAGAATGAAACTGTTTAGAATTTTACATTTCTAGTAATGACGTAATTCAGTTAAAATGAATTTATAATTAAGGTATGTCACTTGGATCTATGCATGTCTGACATATTCAAATATATTGTGTTTTTGGTTTCTTACTTTTTAATTTTATAATAGTTTTTAGTTTTCATTAACATGTCTACACTTCTTTAACCAGTGGTTGGGTGTGACACATGATCTGACCAAATCTAGGACCCACTTCTGAGTCCAAAGAGAAAATTGCTCATCACTGGAAAATGGCATTGACATCACTCACCTATAATTGTTTCAAGTTTCTGCTACATCCAAGTTTATATTAGTTTCCTAGGGTGGCCATAACAAAGTACCGCCAACTGGGTGGCTCAGACAACCTCTCTGTCAGTTCTGGAGGCTCAGCGTCTGAGATGGAGGTGTTGGCAGGGCTATGCTCTATCTGAAGCCTCTTGCGGGGGAGAGTCTTTTCTTGCCTCTCTCAGCTTCCGGTAGTGCCAGGCATTCCTTGGCTTGTAGGTGCATCACTCTAGTCCCTTCCTCTGCAGTCAAATAGCTTCTCTCTGTGTATTTGTTTTCACATCATTTTGTCCCTTCTTCAAAGATACCAGTCATATTGGACTGAAGGTCCACCCTACTCTAGAAGGACCACATCTTACAGTATCTAATTACATCTTCAATGACCCTATTTCCAAAAAAGTTTACATTCTGAAGTCCTCAGGGTTAAGACTTGAACATATCTTTGGGGAGGACAGAGCACAACCCATAATAAAGTCATCTGCTACAACGTTTAGTTTTGTTCTTCCTGTTACCTTTGATTTGGATTTGCTTTTGCATCTGAAAAGTGCCCTTCCAATTCATCTGAAAGTTATCATGTGAGAGCAGAAAGGATCTTCAGAATCCTGTTTATATGTTGACCATCCACAAGGTACAGGCAAGGAAGGATCTGGGGAGGTAATACTTACTAACCCCTGAAGACATGCCCCAGTCCTTCCTTCAGCTTTATAGAGTGGAAATGTTAGCGTCTCATCTGTCAGCAATCAGCTATGAAAAAACCAGAAGGTTGTAACTGACGCGGTGGAAAAGATATAATACATTTCTAGCTCTTACGAGCATAAATATTGTTTTTGACTTGTGTCTTTTTAGGTTACAGGTGCTTTTAAGGAACTTGTATTCCAAGTATTATAATATTAAAGTCAATAATATATATGACTTTAAAAATCAGCTTGGAAACATATAATATCCTCATTTAATATCAAGTTTCAAAATAATTTAAATTAAAAGAGTAAAAGGGAAAAGGATCTTAATGGTGTCTGCTAATAATTTACAAGCTATTATTAGCAGAAATGTAATCTGTAATTCCAAGATACTGCCAATGGCAAGTAAAAATTAATGAACGTAATTTGGCTTTGAGGTTTTATAAATTCAGCATAAAAGCTGGCTGCCCGTGTTCTGTTCATACTCCACATAATGAATATATATTCTAAAGCTTCTCTTGCAGATTTTCAAGTAAATTAGAAACTAGAGGTAGTTGAGAGAAGAAAGAGATAATAAAAAGCAATAGTTAAAGGGGGTAAGATCTATAGTATCACAGTTTAAGAACTTTGATTATAGAACCTGGACTCATATCTACTACTTAATTCCTGTGCAACCTTTAGCAAATGACCCAAACTCTCTGTGTCCCAACTTCCCTTTCTACATATCAACAATGATAATAACACCTAGTATGTAAGCTGGATGTGATATTGATATTATTTTGAAAATGTAGACTTCTTAGAAACATAACTAGCACATAGAAAACATGATATAATTGTTAGCGCTAATTAAATTTTCCAATCTAAGTTTCCTGTGCATACCGTGGAGGATAATGGAAATATAAAGAGGGCACACATGCTTGAGTTAGTGGATGAGCAACTGATCAATATTTCCATCCAGTTCATCCTTTGCATTTTTTAAAAAATGTATTTATTTATTTATTTATGGCTGTGTTGGGTCTTCGTTTCTGTGCATGGGCTTTCTCTAGTTGTGGCAAGCGGGGGCCACTGTTCATCACGGTGCGCACGCCTCTCACTATCGCGGCCTCTGTTGTTGCGGAGCACAGGCTCAGTAATTGTGGCTCACGGGCCCAGTTGCTCCGCAGCATGTGGAATCTTCCCAGACCAGGGCTTGAACCCGTGTCCCCTGCATTGGCAGGCAGATTCTCAACCACTACGCCACCAGGGAAGCCCTGCATTTTTTAATGTTTACAATCAGCTGATAGGTGAGAACAAATCGGCCATTATAACCCAGAAGTCTATGTACACGTTATTAAATATGCAAGCATTTTAATACCAATTTTCACAATGAAAAAATGTTTCTTACAAAAGAAGAAAAATAGTTTGGTTATTCCAAGAAATTAGGAAAAATAAATGGTAGCATGTTTTATTTATTTATTCATTATTTATTTTTCTCACATCATTTGAAGTACTCATCTGCTTATCTCACATAGCTAGTATGAATGTTGTTAAATCCTGAGTTCTAGGCTAGAGACAAGTACATGGCATCATTCTGCAACCACTGTGGTGGTGGGCATTTTTCTCCAGAGTATATAGTGCCCCTGTCTTTACAGATATGATGTTAAATTGAACTAAACTTTAAATAAGTATCATATATATTTTGTTTTTAAGATGCTGATATATATTATACTAAAATATCCTTACCTGTCAAACTGTAAAATACCTAGTTTTGTGCAGTTTTTTCTTGCCCATAAAACCAAGTTATAAGAAATAATTGAAAGCAATATCTTGATTAAGACAGACATAGATGTGTTATGAAAGAAACAATATGCTTTAATTGACTATATTTTACAATTTAAATATTTTAAAAATATATAAGTCCTCAGTTAGTATCGTACAGTAACCGAGTAATGATAATAGTAGTAGTAATTGTAATAATACTATTAACGTTTCTATAATCCAGATGTCTGTCATTCCCTTTGCATTTCTTTTTGAGCTACACACACACACACAATCCATTTGCAAAAAGCAATATGTACTCGGTTGAATGACTGAAGATGTATAGGGTGGTAGAGGATGGGATTATATCACATATTACACAAATCACACATTGAAATCCAGTTTAGATGAAGCACTTTGTACACTTCTCCTTTCCTTGTGCTCTGTCCAGATCATGCCTTGCATTTTCTGTACCACAGATGCAAGACCCAAGTCTATCTCTCAGTTTCAACTCCTTAATTTTCCCTGGGGCTCCAAATTCCTTATCACTCAAAACAATATAGTTCTGTTTTATTTATATTCTCCCCCTAAATGTGTATAACCAAATACATCACTTTCAGTAGTTGCCAACATCTATGTGCCTTTCTTAAAAACTAATGGCAAGTTATAGAATATAATAACACCAACATCAAAAACCGATCTGTGCAAGAGGGAGGAGATATGGGGATATATGTATACATATAGCTGATTCACTTTATTATACAGCAGAAACTAACACACCATTGTAAAGCAATTGTACTCCAATAAAGATGTTAAAAAAAAATAAAGCAATATCTGGCACAGTCTTTCCTTTGGCAAATAAGTCTTCAATCCCTGAGACTAGTAGAAATTCTTATCTTCTGTCTTCTGCCTTATTTTTTATACCCTCAGAACCAAGCGAAATCCCACCTCTCTCTCTTTCCTCAAGTGTGTATGATGTCCATTTTCACCCTTGGTGAGGATTTTTGCCTTCCTGAGGGACATGGAGTTGGATGACAGGGGAGAGTGTGGGAGCATTTTTACAGGAACAGAACAGTTCCTCACTCTCTCCTCTCCCATATACGTGTCTTAATTACTATATGACAAAGGTAATATTTCAATCACATTTAAAGTATTTGTTGAGCATTTTTGTTTTAAGATGTCTCTTCTCTCTTTATTGACAACGGGTAAATGGACATTTAATTTACTTTGGTCTAGGCAGCCCTGTATCTTTTCTTAAATCTGTGCTATACTGCCTGGGTCCTATTCAGAATGAGGTAGTAGAACTGAGTGGTCTCAGCCAGTAACCGGTTTTATGCACTAAAGGCAAAATCAAATTTTCTGGCTCTTTCCAAAGACCAGGCTGAGGGTGTGAAACTTTGCTTGTTTGGTGTTCTCTCTTAGTTCCATTCCCCAAATCTAAACAAGTGTCTGAGGTTCATCTCTATTACCTGTATCTCTCTCCTGCTTCTCTTAAATTGCCTTCTCCAACAGCAAGAATTCAGGGCTCTCTTTGGGTCTATGGTGAAATCTGAGCTTTACTAATGCTTGCTTCAGTGAAAATTGTCCTTGTAGCAATATGCTGCAAATTTGCTTAATATTCAAATGTATGTCTCATAGGATAATAACTCACTGAAAAAGCCTTAACAAATGTAAAGTATAGTCTTTATTTGAAACATAATAACAAACAGGGTTTCTCCCCTAAGTATTGTGTATGTGACTAGTATGGTCAGGCGCTCAGCTACACAGTAACACATTTATGGTTTTAAGAACATATGTTATTCCAAAATAGACCTGTAATGCTTGAAATGAGGATTTCAGGATGAAGTGACCTAAGGTATGATCACATCCCTTTTGGCAGGCTGGTATGTAGGAAAAGTTCATTGGAAGAGAGAAGGTTAATGATCATTTGCTATGAAAAGAAGCATAGAACTCTTCCTGGTGGTTTATTCATATGCATTTTGAAGTTTCTGGGGATATTGATAAAGAGTTAAGGTAGACAGAAATATTGTGAATTGAGGGGTAAATCATTGGTGAATTATGGGGAGAGAATAGGAAAGAATTATGTAACTGAATGACCTGACATTCAAAGGAGTAGCTTCTATTTATCATCCATCCATCTGTCTATCTATCTATCTATCTATCTATCTATCTGATGAAAGAAAACTCATTTGGGAGGAGGAAGAAATCCAGAAGTGCCAATAGGGAAGCATTTAATTTTTGACCATCTTCCTTCCATTGAGGTAGAATAGACATGAGAAAAAAATTAGTCTCCAATTGTTAAAATTATTGGACAACTGGTTTTCTTAAGGGGTAGCCAGATTTTCTTAAAGTCAGTATGGTGAAGAACATGTTTTCATAAAAATAGAAGCCAAAAGAGAATTTTCTGATCAGAGAGCAGGATTTACAGAGGATACTATGATGGGTTTGAGTTGGAAAGGAAATGAGATTAGGTCAGATTGGGAAGTGTGCAGAGCAATATGGGAAGACTTGGATTTTATAGGGTCACAGAGGTTAACCAGGGTTAGAAGCACAAGGGAATTTGTATAAATTGTCCCTTAGAGAAAGGACAACTACTTCTCGCATCATGGTTCCTCAGAGTAAAATGAGGGGATACATACGCAGACTTCACTCAGCAGAATGGCACCCTTGAGTTTATTAGCAATGTTAAAAGATAAACTGAAGCATATTAAAATGTTGAGTTTATCTGAGCAAAAATCCATTCAAATCTGACAGCGCCATACCAAAAGTTGTTAGAAGCATTCTGCGGAGGGGAGCTAGGGAAAACTTTTACAGAGAGAAGGTGAAAGCAAAGTAAGGAAAGTACTAATTGGCTACAGATTAAAGCCTAGTTGTTTGTGACCCGTTGTCCTTAGGTTTTGATTTCATAACCTTGAGGCATTTACAGGTTTAGGGGTTGGTTGTATTGTATGTGCCAAGGCATTAGAGCCAACCTCAGCCTAAAATTCTCCTTGCTTAATTTAAGAGCAGCCAACGTAGAGTTCTTGAAGTGAAATGGTGCTAATGGCTTGGCAAATGTGTTCCTCAGCCTTCTCCCCATTTCATAAAATAACCACCCATGGAGTTTAAGTATGCAAAGTCATTCCCCTGTGAGTCTGAGTTTAAATTAGCAGCTGTATTGAGTATATTGATTTAGCTTTTTTCTTCATTTAGATTGTCATCTTAATAAGCTGATTCACATTAGGAATACATATTAGAATGAAATATTTCCTTAATGTGCACACATGACAACTGTTTATTAAAATAATAAAAGGAACTACTTGTTCTCAGGATTTAGATTATTATATTATATATATTTGACTTAAAGAGCCATTTGCTCAATGACTACCATATGTGAATTCATTTACAAAATTAAATAAAAAAGAATAAATAACGCTAGATATTTTTAAGCTAACAGGATAGGCATGGTGCTGATGTCTTTGCAGACTTTGTACATATCCATTTTCTTTAAAATTTATTAGAACTGTTACATAGGGAATGGACAGTTAGTCTTTATTTTGAGTTGTTAAGCCTATTACAGTTTTAAAGATTTTTAAAAGGGTTCTTGTAGCTAGTCAACATATTTATGTGTAATGAGATTGGTAAGAATTGTTTTATCCCATAGATAAAATGCTATTTTAGTGGAAACAAACTAAATGCAAATAAATAAGCCTTTGTTTGGGTAGAGAAGGAGATAAGTGAGGACTGTCTGGGAGTGCCGTGGTAATTAATCCTATTCAACATTTACAAACCCCATAAACCTGTCAGGTATACAAAATAAGGCAGCAGAAACCAGTTGTTAAAATGGCATTGGCAATGCCAGTAGGTAGATCCTAGTAGAATCGGGAATTTCCTTTCAAGGGCTAAGGATTTCAGAATAATAACAGCAACCATTAGCACTTAAAACAGAAAGGTAAGGCCTGTATTGTTGGGTTAGGTGTAGCTCAGGGCTCCAATTAATAAACAGTAATTTCAATTGTAGCTGGAAACCTTAGTAAGTAGTTTCAAATATTCTTTTTTTTTTTTTTTTTGCTTTAACTCTGTTCATAGTATCATAAGACAACTTGAAATTTAAAATTAAATTATTTAAAAATTTTAAATATATTGTTTGTAGCATTCCTTTAGAATGTCAAAGTATACTAAACATGTTGGCATTCATGTTCAGAGAATCCCTGTGAGCCATATAGAATGCCTTAAAACTAAAATAGTTTTCATCCCGCCAATTGTTTAATAATTTTATCTCTTCAGCTAGTCTTTCAAAATTAATGTTGGCCCTAATGATTTTTTAAATGTCTTCTAACGTGTTAAGCATGTTACAAAACCTAAAAGAGAACTTAGAAGATGTGATTGTTTTATGCAATTCTTTTCTTTTAATACACCTATTGCAGGGTAGCATCAGTTATATATGATTATACCATTATAATTTGTAATATTAATTATTTACCCTCTGTCCTTTCACATTGTTTATTTTTAAGCGCTGTTGACCATCCATAATTATCGTTTTTTTCAATTGATTACATGTTCCCACTCACCGTTCTAGAATACTAACTCCATAAGGGAGTCATTCTTACTTACTAATTAATCTCCAGTCCCTAGAACTATTCATATGGTGGTTGTAAAGAAAGGAAAGAAAGAGGGATGGAGGAAGGGAGAGAGGGAGAAAGGAAGAAAGTGGATAAGAAGTAGTCTGGAGGACCAAGTAACAGAAGAGCCAACCTATATTGATGTGGGAGAAAGTTAAAAGCCAGTGCCTGGAGATGTGTATTGTTACCACAGGAGTATATTTATTTTCTGAGCCTTGGAGCCTTTCTGAGCCTACACATTTGTCAAGTAAAGGACTGAATATATCTACCTCTGCTTAACTTCACAAACGTGATGGACTTTCTTTAAAATAGAGGATCACTGAGCTCTAACTCTACTAAGACCATTGTGATTCTGACACAGGCATGATTAGTTTGAGAAAAATAGTTTCAAAGGATGAGGAAGAACTCAGATTACTTGAACATATTATCAATCGAAAAAAAAAATGCCCAACGTGAGAGCTGTGAGTTGTTTTATTTGGGGCAAAATGAGGACTATAGCCCGGTAGACAGCATTTCGGAGAGCTCTGAGAAACTGCTCCAAAGATTTTGGGGGGCAGGTCAGTGTACATGTGATTTTGGTGAAGAGGGAGTACATGCAATCAAGCACATATTTTTTGCAGAAGGTTTCTGCTGGTCTCGTGAAGGTTACTCGTCACAAGGAGCAGACGTCACCACGAAGGATTTTAGTGCTTTTCTAGATATGAGGAGATGCAAGAATTGAGCTCATAAAATTGTCTCCTGAAAATATCTAACTATCTGAAGACCTGTTCTGCCACTTTTTTGCAGAGCACAGAGGGCCTCATTTCTGCTCTCCACCTGAACTCCTTTCAGGGGGTGTTGAAGGTCAGCAGCTGCAGCAGCGCATGATTTAATCCTTGTAGAGGGAGCTGGCAAGTGCCAATTAGTAGTTGGCAGTATGAGTGGTATAGCTCACGAGTTCATCTTTTCTCCCACTCCACCAAGGAGAGGAAAGAACAAGACACAAAACTGGAAGATTAGACTCCTCTGTCTTCCTACCCCCTACACAGATGGTCTCATCACCATGACCTGACTTGAGACCATCAAAATCAACTACACGTATCTTATTGCTTTTGTGAGAGTTAATATAATAAACCTGGATGTCCAAATCATGCCTTATCCCCAGAAATCTAATAACCATGCATCTCTTAGCAGGGAAACAATCCTCTGCATCTACCTCTGGCACTTTCTATCTCTCTTTCCAGTTTTATTTATCTTTAGATAAGTTATCGTCATCTGAGATTCTGTATAGTGTACAAGCATGTCTCAGAGATATTGCAGTTTGGTTCCAGACTACCACAGTATTGCAATAAAGCAAGTCACATAATTTTTGTTTGTTTGTTTCCTAGTGCATATAAAAGTTATTTTTATACTACACAGTACTTTATTAAGTGTGCAGTAGCATTATGCCTAAAAAAAACAACGTACTTACCTGAATTAAAAAGATACTTTGCAAATGAAACTGTGACTGGCCTCCTAGACTAAAGTTTCAACATAAGATACTTCAATGGCAGTATATTCAGTGAGTCTGGCCTTGTCAAGAATCTCTAGTTCAGATGTAACACATGCATTCTGAGGAAGCTACAGTGGGAAGTCTTTGGAACCAGAGCCAGACGGTAAATGATATAAATGTCCTACAAGTTTGGTTCCCCAGCACCAGAGTGCTTAATGTATTACTACTATTTTGTTTTATTCTTTCTTTCCCCCAGTCACACATTCAGCTCGTTAAGGCTATCAGAACTCCAAATATCTGAAGCAATTTTCCCAGGCTGGTTAAAAGGTCTATAGGAAGGTATCTTCTGCATTTGGAACACCCCAGAGTGTGCCAATGCTCCCATCAGGAAACAAAGGAGAGAAAAAGTTACTAGGAAGCATGTCTTAAGTAGGCTATTTCATTGACCAAAAATGGACTAAATGAGGAAAACGTGTATTTAAAATATGGAAGAATGAGGGAGTCAATCACCTCTCTCCTGTGCGTGGGCATGGCCAAGCGTCTGTGAACAAGGATTTTTATAAAAAGCTCACTAGCCAGGACCATGCACTTTCCTAAAGCACATTCATTAAAACAGCATATCCAGCTGGAGTTTTATAATCATGATCAAATCAAGTTCAAGATCAAATCAAAAGCAAGCTAGTCTTATGTCAAAACCAGTTTCAAGGAAAAAAGTAGGAGTCTGTTCTCTGGGTCTATACATGATTTAACTTGAGTGAAATATTAGAACAGAAATAAATATGAGACATACAGTACAATGATGAAAGCTTCTCCCCCAACTTTCTGTTCCATCGTTTCACAAACAGGTACGTGACTAAAAGTCACTAAAAATAGTATTAAAATATCTGACCAAATCCTGGTGTCACTGCATCCTAAAAATTACTGCAGTCCTGGCACTGCAGGTCTTTAGGAAGAGTATAGTGAGGTAAGATCAAACACACTGCCCCTCCGCCACCTGGGAAAAGTCACTTCCCATTATCCAACAAATAACAGATGGAGAGTGGCTGAGAGCGCCGTTGCTTTCTAAACAGAAAAGCAGTACTTGTTTCCCCATTAGGCTTATAGGAGAGATAGCTTCAGCCATTAGATAGTTTTGTTAATCCCTCCAGCTGGACTGTGCTAAAGCCTAGGGCTTTAATTGTCACTATTGACAATATCCATTTATATGGAAAGCAGATAAATCATTCACTTTCCTCCCCTTCTAAGGCAGCAAATGCCAGCTTAGCCAATGAAATTTGAATCCAGTAAACAAGAAGAGAGAACACATGATGTGTAAAAGTCGTATTTAGCAGTGCAGGTGCTGTCATTGCATGTCACCACTCAGGTGGCTACAGGAGGGGCTGGAGCTTCTAGTGATCCATCGGCTAAGCTCCATCCTCAGCGCTGTCTCTGCAGCTCATCCAAGCGCAGGCATAACAACTTCTAACTTACAGATGTTCCATAAAAGGTTAAAAATAGCTCTTTAGTAATTCCTATCACCAATCTGCCATTGCTGTGACAAAGCTTGAATCATCCCGGTCTACCAAAAGAAATAATAAAGCATCATGAATATACAACTATAACGTGCACAAGCTGGTGTGGAAATCTGCATGAATTATTATAATGAGAAGCACGTTAAATAAAAATCATTATTTTTAACTTTGATTAGGTCTGAATGTATACTGTATGTCTTGCACTTGACGATATGTGTGTGTATAAGCATATACATGTTTTTATAAGTCTGCACAACAACCAGGAGAGATAGAGGTTACTATCTTTAATTTCTAATTGAGAAAAGGTTGAGTGACTTGCCAGATATTCTAGAACTATTAAGTGTCCTTGGCATGGTCTGAACCAGAGCTGGCTGACTTCAAAGTCTGTGTTTCCTGATTGCACCAACTTAAAAAAAAAAAAAAACACGGGGAAGCAAAGCTCCAAGCCATATGAACCACTCCCTCTGTGGACAAATATGAAAGACCGTGGACACAGCTATGCAGCTACCCAGAATGAAAAGGAATGTTTGAAAAATCTTGGAGACCTCTTTTACCAGACAGGCTATATCTGTCTGGTAAAAAACAGAGTATAAAAAAGCTGCCCCATGGGACAGAGCACAGAGTAGAAAAGCAGTCTGGTGATTTTCCTCACCCCTGCTTGGGTAGGTTTCCATCATCAATTGGTGCATTAATTCTATCTGGCTCCTGGAAACAGTCATTTGTTGAATAGCTCCTTTGTGACCCAGGGAGTTAATTCAGAATACCAAATGCCTTCATTTCCAGCTGGAGAGTTCAGGCAGAAGAGAAAAAAAATACTAACTTCATTTTTTACAAATAATAGGAAGATGAAAGTTGGACCAAATTTCCTCACTATTTTTGTTGGAGGAGAACTGTTCTATTTTGACATGGGTCACTGAGACATTGGAGGAAATTTTCATGTGCAGGCATTTCCTTGAGTCAATATAAGTGGAGCAAAGGAAATGACTGAAATACAAAAATGTCCTTTTAGTGTTCAGATTTTCTGGGTCCTACTGGGAGGTTTCTGTATTAGAAAATTTAGGCTAAATTCTAAGTACATATCTTAACGTCAAAGCAACTAAGTCAAATTTTTAAGTATATCTTTGAAACAGTTGGGAATAAATGTCCAGTAACTGAAAACCCAGGTTTCTCATAGGTTCAGTTCTTTGCCCAACTACAGACTTAAATTACCTATTAAGTGACTTACATATAATTAATTATACTATAGAAATGTTAAGACAGATATAATTGCCTGAATTTAATTTTCTTGTCAGGTGATAAAACAGGAAGAACTTGGCAAGGACCCTTCTGATTGCACTTTGTATGATCTACTGAAATATGATGATTTTAACTCAGACAAGCACCTGGCTCTTGAAGAATTTTATAGAACATTCCGTGAGTATAAGATTCATTCTCTAATTCCTCTTTGTTCTTTTTTCTGTTTCTTTACCCAATATGGTGCGTTTGCTTGACCTCAAAGTACAGACTGTTTCTTAAGAGAAGTATATAATTGAGATAATTTAAGTGTGTGGCTGTATTGAAACGAATGTAAAAGCTAAGGGAGTTATAATTCTAAAATGCAGAGCTGGAAATGTTTGATAACTATTGATTCTAGTTTAAGATATTAATTCCACAGTGATGCTTCCAAGGTTATTTTTAGAGTAGGAACAGCACTTCACTGTCACCATATATCAAAAACAATTATTTACATAATGACAATTTTTTTATTTTATAGAAAAACCAAAGTTGATTAATAGATAAAGTTTGCATATATGTTAACAACAATAATTAGCATAAGAATTGAAAATTATATTTATGTTAAGATATTTTGGAATCAATTATATATGTTTAAAATGCTTAAAGACTTCTTAAAATTGAGTATACTTTATAGAGCAAAGTTGTAAAGATGATTTGGTTAAGAAAGTGTATGACAGGTTATTCATTAAAAATAATTCAAAGAAAAAAGAGTAAGAGGCAAAAAACAGAAGGGAAAGTTTGGAGCTGTGTGTAAAAGAAAGAGAAAAAAAAATCATTAAATTAACTGGTTGGTATTTGAAAATCACCAAGTAATGAAAGTTAAGTGAGATTTTAGATTGATAGATAGATGATAGATAGATGGATAATCTTCAATATTTTTATATGCACTCACATATATAGGACTTTCCAAATATATACATATGTATATATTTCTTTTTTCCAAAAAGGCAGGAAATAGGATATGTACTTGGTATAAAAAGATCCTTTTTTTTTTTTTTGCGGTACGCGGGCCTCTCACTGCTGTGGCCTCTCCCGTTGCGGAGCACAGGCTCCGGATGTGCAGGCTCAGCAGCCATGGCTCACAGGCCCAGCCGCTCCGCGACATGTGGGATCCTCGCAGACCGGGGCACGAACCCGTGTTCCCTGCATCGGCAGGCGGACTCTCAACCACTGTGCCACCAGGGAAGCCCAAAAGATCCTTTTTGAGTTATGCCTCTGTCATCCATCAGTTAGTTGTCTGATATTGGAAAAATTACTTAAATCTCTGAAAATTCATATAAATGAGGATAGTAATTACCACATGATCATTTTATATTAAAACACTGAATTATATTTTATGTAATATTTGAAACTAGCAAAGTAATAAATGTGAAATAGCTGCTTGTTACAAAGCTTTAAGGCAAGACGTCAGTATGCTCTTCAGATTTAATTAAACTGCATTTCCACTTTAAATTGCAAGCAGAATACAGATGGGATATCTCGGTAAACACTTAATCCTTTAAAGTGTGTCACAAGGCTAGAAAACTTTTCAAAGATAACAAGAAAGCAGCATTATCATTCAATGATTATATGAAGAAACTGAAACACAGAGAAGTTAAGAACCAAGTGGCTGAGTTTATTATCAGACCTATGCCAAACCAGTTAAGAAGTCTATGTGTTTGCCACTAAACTTCACTCTGTAGTAGGCATTGTTCTGTGTGCTTAGGATGACAGGAATATTATGGTTTATCAGGAAAAATTGTTTACATTAGATTATATTGTATACTATCATGTAAGATACAAGGGGATAAATGTCATAGGAAGGCCTACATAAAATATAAAGTGAACTAAGAATATAACCTCCAGCACTGGGAATCAAGGAGAGTTTATGAAAGTAGTAACAATTGAATGGGTCTTCAGGATGAGTGGATTTGGACTTTAGGGGATGAGAGATGGAAGATGGACAAAGAGAAGAGTGTCAGGGAGGAAGAAATTTTCCTCTACCCTTCTGGGTCCTTTTGGCTGGTCTAAGAATCAAGTTCACATAAGGCAGATTAGCAGGAGAAAATCAAAATTTAATAACGTGTATACATGGGAGAGACCCAAGAAAACTGGGTAACTCACCAAAATGGCTGAAACCCTCACCTTAAATACCATTTTCAGCTAAAGACAAAAGAGGATGTTGAGGTAGGGGTTTTGTGCTTCAAAGGGGAGGAAAGCAACACACATGGAGATGGAAAAACAAGTGTTTGGTAAATGAATGTTCTCTTAGCCCTGCACAAACAGTGGGACACAGAGAGTAATTTTAAGAAGCAGACTTTGCTGAGTTCCTTTCTGTCCACACCCCTAGTTCATACTATGGTAACCTGTGGTGATAGCTCCCTTCCTGGAAGAGGTCCTCTATCCTCTTTCTTCAAGGCAGTTGGGGGAAAGTTGAAGTTACTTTCCAAGTCTTTTGGGCTTTGATTGTTTTCAGCTTGAAATAATATTAATACCAAAGAGACATTTGGGGGTGGCAGTTTTGCTCTCCTACATCAGCCTAAATAAAATCTCTACTGCATGATACACCAGAGTATTTATAGAAACTAGTCCAACCGGAAGATCTCTTCCAGGTCTGAAAGTCTATGGAAATATATCAATTATCATTACTATTTTACTAACTTATTTTATTAAACAGGCAGTCTAACCTACCAACTCCTATCCCCCACTCCCATAATATGAAGATACATGGATGTGGCTAAATAAAAGTAGTTGAAATCTATAGCAGTAGCAGAAAATATTTTTAATGGTATACAAACTATCAAGCATCAATAAGAATTAAATTGTATGTTTACATAGGATTTTTATTCAAAATATTGTTAATGGTGGAATAGTGGAGCTAGAAACTAATAAATACAATGAAAATAAAGTGTGAGTAATATGTTATTTTTATGGTAACACAGCAAAGACTGAATAATGATCCCTGGCAATATCAGTACAAAAGAATCTTCCCTAGAATACTGCTGCCTGCACCTATCAAGGGGAAAATGATGCTGTGTTTGGGATACGATTTGATATTGCTAAGGAAGGCAAGGTAGATCAGTATGTTGTAAAGATAAATAAAATTTGCAATTCAGAAATCTGAATCATCAATACAAACTTCAATAGAGACATAGTGAAACGTTGTTTTTAAAGGAGCTACAGTGTACTACAAACTATTGAATTTGGAGAGAAGAAAATCTATATGATTCTGTTAACAACTGGAAGGTAGTATGGTAGCAATTTTATTGAAATTATTTATAGTAAATGCAATGAAGTTTAATGAAGATTGTAATGATTCTGCCATTCTGTCAAAATTATGTATTATGCAAAAGGTCTACATTTTTAATATTTTGAATCATAAAGTGATATTTGATAACAAAAGCACTTGGCAATCAGCAATCATATTATGAGGTTTTATCTTTTTGAATAATCACAAAACTTTTCCTTAACTATGATAAAATGATGTTAACATAATCGTTTAGAAAAAGTAATATTTTTAAGTAATGCTGGAATTATCTGGGGTGTCTTAATATTCATTGTGGTCTCACCAAGCAGTTTTCTGCAATATATTTTCAGCGTTTCACCGTTATTAAACAGGGTATCAAGCTCTTGAATGACCCTTTGGAGATAGCAACACTAACTTGTTTGGATTGCCTGTATCAGCAAGATGTGTTTATACTTATATGTGAATAGGAAACATACGTCTATTTCTTTCTCTCCTTCTGTTAAAATACTTCACCACTAAACCCACCTCGGTTTTGTGAAGTTTAGTGACAGGTGTTGTATAATGACATGATTTTAGAAAGTTACTCTATTATAAAATATTAGTATCATGAATAAAAAAATATAACAATTGTGAAAAGGCAATCTATTTTAAAATTATGTATTAAGTACCTATGTGTATAGACTGCTGTGACAGTTAAAGCAACTTGAAAAGATAAGTTTCCTTTCCTTTAGAATGCATCATCTCAGACAGACAATGATAAAAAGGACAGATATAGTAAGGATAAAAAGTAATCAGTTTTTCCACCCAGAATTCATTCCCCCAGAGAGTTTCTAAAAAGAAAGCCCAGAAAACTAAAAAGTCCCTAAATGAATAGAACCTAGAAAAATAAACTAAGGCCAGAGAAGTTAAGAAACTTGTCTTTATCCAGTCTTTATTTACTGGTAGATACAAAGATAAACAGATTTCTTGAGTTCCAGTTTATTATTCTTTCTGCCACCACACAACATGGAAGAAAGTAAAGGGTACTTTGCAAACAGGAAAAGGTTAATGGTAAAGAAAAAAGAACCAGCACATTATCAACTGTTATTACATGATTAGGGTATTATTTTAGTAGTTATAAAGTTTTCCATAAAATAGTATTTTTTTTTTCATTTTGGGTAAGATGAATTATTTTATTATTTTACAATAAGCATCAGATAACATTCTTAATTTTTCTCCAGAATTTTTGACGTTATTCAAAAATCCCTTGATTTTTACTAGGATATTTAAAATAAATCGTCACTGCAAGCGTCAAATATCTTAAATCATGCCTTGTTTGATTAACAAACTTGGAAATCTATGCAATGGGATCCAATAAATCTTAAGTGAGATCATAGTTTTGAATATTTAAAAGAAATACTAGGGCTTCCCTGGTGGCGCAGTGGTTGAGAGTCCGCCTGCTGATGCAGGGGACACGGGTTCGTGCCCTGGTCGGTCCGGGAAGATCCCACATGCCGCGGAGCGGCTGGGCGCGTGAGCCATGGCCGCTGAGCCTGCGCGTCCGGAGCCTGTGCTCCGCAACGGGAGAGGCCACAACAGTGACGCCCGAGTACCTAAAAAATAAGAAATACTAAATCCTCTCGTCAGATGGTGGACACCCTGCACGCTTGCATTTTGTTGCCTTGATAGTAAAGTGTATAGATTTTTCAGTGCAAAGAGTACTTAGAATTAAAAACAAATTAATAGTGTCATTATTAACTACAAGGACTTGTATTAAAATACAGAGATTCAGCGTTTTCTTTTCTTCCAACTCAAAATTAAAATACAATTTTTGATTAAGTTTGACATGTCTGGAACTCTGTATTTTTGCGTCAGATTTGTAGGTAAATGCAAGTGATTTGCCGTTAGACAAGATGACCATACACAAAACTGAGACATTTAATTTCAGAAGTGATGTTCAAATAAATGTTTATATTTATTTATTTTTGCAAATTCAATTAAGATGATAAAGTGTTATTATATGGCTCTTAATTTTAGGAATTAATTGTTTTCATTTGGACTTTCTAGATAACCCAAAATGGTGTAAATGTCTATCCAGAGAAAAGATATTTTGTAAATGCTTTCCGTGTACATAATTTCCTGAGTTAAACTATAAAGTGCTTTGACTTAAAATTACATGAAGTGAGGAGTCTGTGTAACTCTGATAGATTCTTGAAATCCTATTAAATTATGAGTTGTAGTTCCTCAAACCATAAACATACACTTTAAGATGTGTTCTAGTGATTCAAGATCTAATGTCACCCTTAAATAAATCTTTATCAATTCAAAATGATCTCTATGTGTGGAAAGATCCAAGGAAGATGTTTTTCTACTATGCATAAAATAATTAGGTTTTTGCAAGCATAATGCATCAATTGTGAGCATTTATATTGAAACTAACTGTACAATATCTGTCTCTCCTTTCTTAAAAAGAATAATTAAGACTCTAAAATTCTAAAATATTAAAAAACATGGAACAGTTATTTTAAATCACCTAACTCTTCATGATTATATTCAAAATGTCATCTCTCTTTATATGAAAGAACTCTTAATGGAATATAAATTTGATAACGACATTATAAGGAAAAGATATTTATTTTTCTGGGAAATCACAATTGCTATAATAAAATGTTAATTATCGGAATCATCTAATAAGAAGAGCAATAAAATATGAGTATTATATTAACATTCATTGACATTAGATCATTAGTATATGAAAGTCCTTTATTTGAGAAAAATAGCAGAATTTAGTGACTGGAATTAAGACTGTTGCTGTATGTTAAGGTGAGGGAGGCAGGAGGAGCAGTAGCAGTAATGCAAGAAGGTGTCCATATTTGGAAAATCACTTATAAGCAGAATCATCTCGATTTGATGAGTGATTACATACACATGGGAGGAAGAGGGTAAGGTCAAGGATAATGTCCAATTTTCTGCTTGCAAACAAAGGTGAACAATGATGCTACTCATTAAAGTAGGAAACATGGGAAGAGAAGGAAGTGTGGGGAGTATATTAAGTTAAATTTTAGACATATTGGCATATTCAAATATAAACTTTTGGATGGAGAATATGGTGGTCTAGAGTCAGGTGGGAGCTCTGGGGCACAAATAGAGACATAGAGCATGCAGTCAAAATTTGATACTCTGGCAAGGAGTGGGGTATCTAAGGTGAGTATGTGAAGATAGAAGAGATGGGCAGAACAGCAGTAGGAAACTAAAAGTAAACAACAGCAAAACTTAGAGAGATAGGAAGAAAGGCAAAGGAGTACACCATCATAAAATTTTAATAAGGAATTGTTTCCAAGGCTGGGTTCAAAACAAGTTACCAATTTGTTGGTAACTTTGGTCACAGCACTTTCAGCAGAGATGTAGGGGTAGAAGCAAAAGTGCTGGTGGTTGAGAAGTTGGATATAAAAAAAAAAAGAAATGAAAAAAAATGTTGAGCAAAAAAGAGTGCATAATATACATCAAGTATATATGTAGTTAAAATCCAAATTAGGTAAAACTCATTGTGATTTTAGTAGTTAATATGAATGGTTGCCTTTGGGGGAGTGGAGGGTGTGCAGTGGGAACACAAGGCAAGAGAAGGGCTTCTATGGTGCTGGCAATGTTCTACTTTTCATCCAGATAAAAAATCCCACACTGATTTGGGAAATGCTGCATTGGATGAACTGCTATAGAATAACCCCAAACTGGATCATTGTAGCATAAAATCTTGCAGCAAGTTTAGTTGACTGGTCCACTGGGGAAATCATTCTTTTGTTACATGCTTTGAATGCAAAGTTAGTTTACATGTGTGTATGAATACAATCCTCTATGTTGGAGTGTGTAGATATGCACTAATCGTTGGGTACATAGAGCACCACTTGCTTACAGATGGTTGTAGTGTATGTTATTTTTGATGTGTCTGGGTTCTTTCCCTAATAGAAAAATACTGTGCAAAACATGATTGTTGAGATCCAACTTATAGACATAGATTCCAAAAGGACAGTTTTCTGGTTCTTAAAAAAAAAAAAAATTGCTTGTATACCCCACATGTTAATAAAAAGACAACCGGGAGTCTGACATCTTCAAAGGTGGTGGAGCCAGGGCACCTCAGAGCATTCCCGCAGTCCGTTGAGCCCTCAGAAGTTGCCTCCGCTGGCTGACACCTCAGCCTTTGCCCTGCACGCTGGTCTCGGGCTTCATGGAAGTGAAAACAAGCCAAGAGTAAAACAAAACCAGTACAAATCCCCAAGTCAAAACAGCTACAGTCAAATTCAAGGAAAGCAAAGTTGTGTGGCTGACATGGTCTCGGTACTCCAGCTGGCTGTCAGGCCTGAGCCTTGGAGGTGGGAGAGCAGAGTACAGGAAACTGGACCATGAGAGACCTCCCAGCTCCACATAATATCAACTGGCGAGAGCTCTCCCAGAGATCTCTGTCTCAACACTAAGACCCAGCTCCACTCAGTGACCAGCAAGCTCCAGTGCTGGACACCCCATGCCAAACAACTAGGAAGACAAGAACACAACCCCAAACATTAGCAGAGAGGCTGCCTAAAAACATACTAAGTTCACAGACAACCCGAAACACACCACCGGACACGGTCCTGCTCACCAGAAAGATAAGATCCAGCCTTATCCACCAGAACACAGGCACCACTACTCTCCACCAGGAAGCCTACACAAGCCACTGACCCAACTTTACCCACCAGGGGCAGACACCAAAAAGAAAACGGAAACTACAGACCTGCAGCCTGTGAAAAGGAGACCCCAAACACAGTAAGTTAAGCTAAATGAGAAGACAGAGAAACACACAGCAGATGGAGGAGCAAGGTAAAAACCCACCAGACCAAACATATGAAGAGGTAATAGGCAGTCTACATGAAAAATAATTCAGAGTAATGATAGTAAAGATGATCCAAAATCTTGGAAATAGAATGGAGAAAATACGAGAAATGTTTAACGAGGACCTAGAAGAACTAAAGATTAAACAAACAATGATGAACAACACAATAAATGAAATTAAAAATTCTCTAAAAGGAATCAATAGCAGAATAACTGAGGCAGAAGAACGGATAAGTGACCTGGAAGATAAAATAGTAGAAATAACTACTGCAGAGCAGAATAAAGAAAAAAGAATGAAAAAAATTGAGGACAGTCTCAGAGACCTCTGGGATAACATTAAATGCACCAACGTTTGAATTATAGGGGTCCCAGAGGAAGAAGAAAAACAGAAAGGGACTAAGAAAATATTTGAAGAGATTATAGTTGAAAACTTCCATAATATGGGAAAAGAAATAGTCAATCAAGTCCAGGAAGTGCAGAGAGTCCCATACAGGATAAATCCAAGGAGAAACACATCAAAACACATATTAATCAAATTATCAAAAATTAAATACAAAAAAAATATTAAAAGCAGAAAGGGGAAAAACAAATAACAAACTAGGGAGTCCCCATAAAGTTAACAGCTGATCTTTCAGAAGAAACTCTGCAAGCCAGAAGGGAGTGGCAGGACATATTTAAGTGATGAAAGGAAAAAAACTACAAATAAGACTACTCTGCACAGCAAGGTTCTCATTCAGATTTGTTGGAGAAATTAAAACCTTTACAGAGAAGCAAAAGCTAAGATAATTTAGCACCACCAAACCAGCTTTACAGCAAATGCTAAAGGAACTTCTCTAGGCATGAAACACAAGAGGAGGAAAAGACCTAAAATAACAAACCCAAAACAATTAAGAACATGATAATAGGAAAACACATATCAATAATTACCGTAAATGTAAATGGATTAAATGCTTCAACCAAAAGACATAGAGTGGCTGAATGAATACAAAAACAAGACCCGTATATATGCTGTCTACAAGAGACCCACGTCAGACCTAGGGACACGTACACACTGAAAGTGAGGGGATGGAAAAAGATATTCCATGCAAATGGAAATCAAAAGAAAGCTAGAGTAGCAATTCTCATAACAGAAAAAATAGACTTTAAAATAAAGACTATTACAAGAGACAAAGAAGGACACTACATAATGATCAAGGGATCATTTCAAGAAGAAGATATAACAATTGTAAATATTTATGCACCCAACATAGGAGCACCTGAATACATAAGGCAAATACTAACAGCCATAAAACGGGAAATCGACAGTAACACATTCATAGTAGGGGACTTTAACACCCCACCTGACTTTCACCAATGGACAGATCATCCAAAATGAAAATAAATGAGGAAACTCAAGCTTTCAATGATACATTAAACAAAATGGACTTACTTGATACTTATAGGACATTCCATCCAAGATCAACAGAATACACTTTCTTCTCAAGTGCTTATGGAACATTTTCCAGGATACAACATTTGTGATCTTGGGTCACAAATCAAGCCTTGGTAAATTTAAGCAAATTGAAACAGTATCAAGTATCTTTTCTGAACACAATGCTATGAGAGTAGATAATCAATTACAGGGAAAAAAAATGGCAAAAAATACAAACACATGGAGGCTAAACATTACACTACTAAATAACCAAGAGTTCACTGAAGAAATCAAAGAGGAAATTAAAAAAATACCTAGAAACAAATGACAATGAAAACATGACAGCCCAAAACCAATGGGATACAGCAAAAGCACATCTAAGAGGGAAGTTTATAGCAATACAATTCTACCTCAAGAAACAAGAAAAATCTCAAATAAACAACCTAAACTTACACCTAAAGCAATTAGAGAAAGAAGAACCAAAAAATACAATCCAAAGTTTGCAAAAGGAAAGAAATCATAAAGATCAGATCAGAAATAAATGAAAAAGAAATGAAGGAAATGACAGCAAAGATCAATAAAACTAAAAGCTGGTTCTTTGAGAAGATAAACAAAATTGATAAACCATTAGTCAGACTCATCAAGAAAAAAAGGGAGAAAACTCAATAGAGTTAGAAATGAAAAAGAGGTAATAACTGACACTGCAGAAATACAAAGGATCAGAGATTACTACAAGCAACTATATGCCAATAAAATGGACAACCTGGAAGAAATGAACACATTCTTAGAAAAGCACAAACTTCTGAGACTGAACCAGGAAGAAATAGAAAATATAAACAGACCAATCACAAGCACTGAAATTGAAACTGTGATTAAAAATCTTCCAACAAACAAAAGCCCAGGGCCAGAGGGCTTCACAGGCAAATTCTATCAAACATTTAGAGAAGAGCTAACACCTATCTTTCTTAAACTCTTTCAAAATATAGCAGAGGGAGGAACACTCCCAAATTCATTCTACGAGGCCACCATCACCCTTATACCAAAACCAGAAAAAGATGTCACAAAGAAAGAAAACTACAGGCCAATATCACTGATGAACATAGATGCAAAAATCCTCAACAAAATACTAGCAAATAGAATCCAGCAGCACATTAAAAGGATCATAAACCATGATCAAGTCGGGTTATTCCCAGGAATGCAAGGATTCTTCAATACACCAAAACCAATCAATGTGATACACCATATTAACAAATTGAAGGAGAAAAACCATATGATAATCTCTATAGAAGCAGAAAAAGCTTTTGACAAAATTCCCCACTGATTTATGATAAAAACTCTCCAGAAAGTAGGCACAGAGGGAACTTACCTCAACATAATAAAGGTCATGTATGACAAACCCACAGCCAACATCATTCTCAATAGTGAAAAACTCAAACCATTTCCTCTAAGATCAGGAAAAAGACAATGGTGCCCACTATCCCCACTATTTTTCAACATAGTTTTGGAAATTTTAGCCAAAGCAGAGATGAAAAAGAAATAAAAGGAATCCAAATTGGAAAAAAAGATGTAAAGCTGTCACTGTTTGCAGATGACATGATAATATACAGAGAGAATCCTAAAGATGCTACCAGAAAACTACAGAGTTAATCAATGAATTGGGTAAAGTAGCAAGATACAGTATTAATGCACAGAAACCTCTTGTAGTCCTATATACTAACAACAAAAAATCTGAAGGAGAAATTAAGGAAACACTCCCATTTAGCATTGCAACAAAAAGAATAAAATACCTAGGAATAACCCTACCTAAGGAGACAAAAGAGCTGTATGCAGAAAACTATAAGACACTGCTGAAAGAAACTAAAGATGATACAAACAGATGGAGAGATATACCAAGTTCTTGGATTGGAAGAATGAACATTGTGAAAATGACTGTACTACCCAAAGCAATCTACAGATTCAATGCAATCCCTATCAAACTACCAATGGCATTTTTCACAGAACTAGGACAAAAAATTTCACAATTTGTATGGAAACACAAAAGACCCCAAATAGCCAAAGCAATCTTGAGAAAGAAAAATGGAGCTGGAGGACCCAGGCTCCCTGACTTCAGACTATACTACAAAGCTACAGAAATCAAGACAGCATGGGACTGGCACAAAAACAGAAATATAGATCAATGGAACAGGATAGAAAGCCCAGAGATAAACCCAGACACATATGGTCACCTTATCTTTGATAAAGGAATGAAGAATATACAATGGAGAAAAGACAGCCTCTTCAATAATTGGTGCTGGGAAAACTGAACAGCTACATATAAAAAATAATGAAACTAGAACACTCCCTAACACCATACATAAAAGTAAACTCAAAATAAATTAAAGACCTAAATGTAAGGCCACACACTATAAAACTCTTAGAGGAAAACATAGGCAGAACACTCTATGACATAAATCACAGCAAGATCTTTTTAGACCCATCTCCTAGAGAAATGAAAATAAAAACAAAAATAAACAATGGGACCTAATGAACCTTAGGCTCATTAGGGACCTAATGAACCTTAAAAGCTTTTGCACAGCAAAGGAAGCCATAAACAAGATGAAAAGACAGCCCTCAAAATGGGAGAAAATATTTGAAAATGAAGTAACTGACAAAGGAGTAATCTCCAAAATATACAAGCAGCTCATGCAACTCAATACCAAAAAAACCAACAACCCAATCCAAAAATGGGCAGAAGACCTAAATAGACATTTCTCCAAAGAAGATATACAGATTGCCAACAAACACATGAAAATGGATACTCAACATCACTAATCATTAGAGAAATGCAAGTCAAAACCACAGTGAGGTATCAACTCACACTGGTCAGAAAGGACATCATCAAATAATCTACAAACAATAAATGCTGGAGAGGGTGTGGAGAAAAGGGAACACTGTTGCACTGTTGGTGGGAATGTAAATTGATACAGCCACTGTGGAGAACAGTATGGAGGTTCCTTCATAAACTAAAAATAGAACTACCATATGACCCAGCAATGCCACTACTGGGCATATACCCTGAGAAAACCATAATTCAAAAAGAGTCATGTACCACAATATTCATTACAACACTATTTACAATAGCCAGGACATGGAATCAACCTAAATGTCCATCGACAGATGAATGGATAAAGAAGATGTGGCACATATATACAATGGAATATTACTCAGCCATAAAAAGAAATGAAATTGAGTTATTTGTAGTGAGGTGGATGGACCTAGAGGGTGTCATATAGAGTGAAGTAAGTCAGAAAGAGAAAAACAAATACCATATGCTAACACATATATATGGAATCTAAAAAAAAAAAAAAAAAGATTCTGAAGAACCTAGGGGCAGGACAGGAATAAAGCCGCAAACGTAGAGAGTGGACTTGAGGACACGGAGGGGGAAGTGTAGGCTGGGAAGAAGTGAGAGAGTGGCATGGACATATATACACTACCAAATGTAAACTAGCTAGTGGGAAGCAGCCTCATAACACTGGGGATCAGCTCGGTGCTTTGTGACCACCTAGAGGGGTGGGATAGAGAGGGTGGGAGGGAGATGCAAGAAGGAGGGGATATAGGGATATATATATATACACATAAAGCTGATTCACTTTGTTATACAACAGAAACTAACACAACAAAGTAAAGCAATTATACTCCAATAAAGATGTTAAAAAATTTTTTTTAAATAAACCTAAAAAAGTAAAAAATAAAATTACAACTGTTAAGGCACTATAGATTTGAACTATAATTTTAAAAACAATAAAAGCCTTAAGTCATTCCCATCTGAAGACGACTTTGGCCTCACCATTGCTAAGGTTACCTTAATCTGATGTAGCTGGTACACATTTATGTTTCTCTTTTTACCTATATCCACTGGCATTCTACACTCTCTGATTTTTACACGCTCTGATCTCTCACTGGTAAATTTTGCTTGTTGACCTGTTTGTAACTTTTAAGAGCAGATACAATTAGATATTTTAGCTTCTTTTATTTCAGGTGAAACACTTCTATTTATTTCTTGAAGTATTGACTCTTTTGTCATATAGATATTGAGAATAAGGACTTGCCTGATAAAGTTAAATTGAAATAAAAAATAATAAAATGGTAACTCACCAATCTTTCTTATTTTCCACACTTGTCAATCATAATTTACTGTGTCTGACTTAAAATTACTTTCCGCTGATTCCAGCATAATATTCTGAGATGGAGTTTGCCTGAGGCTGTTTATGGACTTTCACAATCATTTCTATAATTCACTAGTCCTTTGGCTTTGTTAACCCCATGTTCTTAATACCATCTTCTCAGAAACACCTTGAATTGAGGCTTATGTTTTCCTTGTGTGGTCTGAAACCCTATCTGGATGGAGTCTTCATAGTGGCTTTGCTGTGGAGATCCAGGGGACACTGCTGCCCAGATCTGAGCCATTTGGACATGACTGAGTGGCTGCGGATTGGCACCAAAGCCTTTGCTTCATTTCAAAGTATCTCAGATTCCCAAACTGAGTTCATACTAATGGAATTTAATTTTTAACTGGCCAAAATTGTTCAACAATTTAAAACAATTGGAATGGAATCTGTCATGTTTTAATTACTAGCTGTTCTCTGAATTCCCTTCTCTAGGTTATTCTGAGAGAATGCATTTTATCTAAATTTTCCAGTTGAAAGTTTCTTTATAGGATTCTGCTCTGTCAAGTGATCCTTTAGAGAGGCATTTATCTAACAAGTGAGCATTATTATGAAATATAAAATAAAGTGCTTTTTAAACTTATAATATCAGATAATCATATGCGTTTAAGCATTTAATCTTTTAAAAATATTTATTTAAAGAATTTGAAAGCTAATATTTAGAAAATACATTTTTGCTAAATTTATTTTAATGAATAGTTATTATTGCCTCATTAATTATTAACCAGCTAAAGGTCTACTCCGTCAGTTAAGTGAGTTCTACTGCTATTATGGAGTAGTTCTATGGTTATAACCAGACAAAACAAAGTTTTAACAGGCCTTATCCATGTATATAGACATCGTAAGATTTACATTGAGTATCTAATATTAGTTTGAATCCAGTGTATCTTGTTGAAAAAAGGGAAGAAATTTATCAAAACTAGAGAAATAGATTTTTGAATTTTCCTAAAGTTTAAGCCAAATTTCATGTTAATAAAAGGTCTGCCAAAGACTTTGCTTTTTTGCTTGTATTAACTACCATATTTCCATAACTTTTTTTAAACAATGATTATTTATTTTTCTTGTTGTAGAAGTTAAATAAAACAGAAAGGAATGCAAGAGAAAATTGGAATCAATTTTAATTACATCATTCAGTTACAATCTGAGATCTACATATATACATATATGACTATATTACTCTTATATATTCAAGATTTATTTTAATTGTAACTTCTTTTAATTATTAGATATTGGAAACATATCTCAGCATCAACAAATATAGTTTAATATCATGTTTTTAATGATTTGCATTGTATAAAGACACCATAATTATAAAAATTATAATCATGACATTTTATTACTATCCTCAAAATATTATTCCTCTCCTTAGGGTTTAACACTGGCCCATTTGAAAAATAATACAAGCAAAATATTTTAGCCATCCTCATAGTTTTAAATTTTCTAGCAGTCACATTAAAAACAGAAAAGAAAGAAGTGAAATTGATTTTAATAACACTTTACCCCAATATAGCCAAAATATTATTATCACAACATATAATCAATGTAAAAGTTAAGGAAATAATTTGAATTCTTTTTTTCAGCAAGTTTTGAAATCTACTATATATATTATACGTACAACACATCTCAATTGGTACTAGCCACATTCCAAATGTTTAACAGCCACATGTAGTACGGGCTACCATCTTGGATAGCTAACGTTAAAGTGTTAAAAACACGACTTACTAAAATTTTATCCCAGTACTTTAAATAGAGATTACAGAGTGAAGTAAGTCAAAGACAAATATCATATGATATCACTTACATGTCAAATCTAAAAAAAAAATGATAAAAATGAACTTACATACAAAACAGAAATAAACTCAGACATAGGAAACAAATTTATGGTTACCAAACAGGAGATGGAAGGGAGGGATAAATTAGGAGGTTGGGATTAGTGGATACACACTACTATATATAAAACAGATAAAATAGATAAAACCAGAAAGATCTACTATATAGCACAGGGTACTCTACTCATTATTTTGTAATAACCTATAGGGGAAAATAATCTAAAAAAGAATATAAATATATATGTACTACATATATATATATACACTATATATATGTGTGTGTGTATGTATAACTGAATCACTTTGCTGTATACCTGAAACTAAGAAAACATTGTAAATCAACTATACCTCAATAAAAAAATAAATAAATAAATATGAGGTTAAGCACATATTCTAGTTTGTAGATAACATAATGTGAAAATCATGTTCATATCTATTTTTCAGCAAACCAAAAAAATACACACATAGGATAAATGTAATCATCTAAGTGACAAAATATACATCCTCAACATAAATAAGATGTTTATTTTAAAAACAGAGTTCACTAAAATGCATTCAATACCACCTTCTACCAGTGTCTCCCAAATGTTGTTTATCAATTGACATTTAAGTCATATGTCTCCTACCCATAATTAACACCTTTAAATATATATTTTATGATTTTTAATAATTTTATTTTTTCTTCTGATTTAAAATAAATGAACCAATTATGTAAGCCTTCCATTGAGAACCTGTTCTGGGAATAATAGTGTTACTGGTCTGAATTATTTCAGTCGTTGGACTGAATTAGCAGTGTGACACTTTCAAGGAGCCTGTACAACCTTATATACCACAAGGATTAATGTTTTATATTGAGTTTTGGGGAGATTCAAAAATAGAATCAGACTATTGCTACCTCCGAGATCCCTAGGAGAATTAACGCACTACACTCAAAATAACCTAATAATTCTTTAATGCTTAGAAATCACCAAAATATTTTGTAGTGCCTCAGGGACATCACAGTGAAAAGAAATGCATGTACATATGTATGTACTCCTGTTAACAAGGTATATTTAAAATACCTTATTACCATGCCTTATAGCAATTCAGTGCACAATACTTTCTTGGCAATTTCTCTTACAAATATTCCAAAACCAGTAACAAATTTGTTAAAAACAAATGTTTTTAACAAACATTTTAAGAATTAGCAAAATAAAATGTTAATACACATTTATCTTCACACTTTTATACAAATAATTAATTGATGATTATCTATTTAATGTATGTATGCCTGACACTCTATTTAGTAATGCTTAGTCTTTTGATTGTTTTACCCCATTTTATTCAATAACAAAGTCACATCTCTTAAGGAAATTCAATTACAAATTCTCTCCCTTAATTTATAACAGACCTCTATCTCTGCAGTGTTATTTGGTCAGTGCATTTTCAGCAAGATCTACCACTGCCATCATCCTTAGTAAATTTGGAATGAAAATTTCCTATAGAATAAAAAAGTAAATTTATCTTAAATTTTAATGAATATATGTTATATCCTTAGGTGACAATTTAAAAATAGATTTAAGCTAAATAAATTTCTTAACAAAAGTGGAAAGGAGGCATTCATACCAAGCGCTATTCTGCCGCCAGACAGAGGATTTTGTGGGACACAGAATACCGTATATCATCTGCAATGTGCTCACTGTAAATTGTGCTCATCTTAACAGAAACTGTTCCTATAAAAGGGAGGCAGGGCTTCCCTGGTGGTGCAGTGGTTGAGAGTCCGCCTGCCGATGCAGGGGACACAGGTTCGTGCCCCGGTCCGGGAAGATCCCACCTGCTGCGGAGCGGCTGGGCCCGTGAGCCATGGCCGCTGAGCCTGTGCGTCCGGAGCCTGTTTTCCGCAACGGGAGAGGCCACAACAGTGAGAGGCCCGCGTACCGCAAAAAAAAAAAGATTCCTTCTCTATGGTTTACCTTTGATCTCACAGGTTATGATCACCACCTTGCACTAATCATTTCAATCTTTCCCCCCGAAACAGCATGATAGCTTCCAATTGCCATTGTGCTTGTATTCCCTTTTCATCCAAACTTTACAGTTTCTTATACTCAATGGTCCTCTACTTCCTTCACAGTCTGATTCCCATGCTACCGAAGCTGCCTTTGCCAATGGCAACATTAACTTGCTTGTTACTAGACCCAATGAAATGTTTTTACCTCTTATTTTACAAGTACGTGAAGTGTCTCCTCAAGTATGTGAAATTGCTTATTATTCCCTCCGCTTAAATGTTTGCTTTTTTTGGTTTTTCAGTCGCCATATTTCCTCAAAACCTATTTATTTCTGGTCACTCCTCAATTGCCTTTATTGAGTTCCTTTAGTCATCATACGAAGGTTGAAATTCCTCAAAGTTCTGCCTATGACTTTTTTCTTGTCTAACCCACTGTCCTTTGGTGATTATAATCTATGTGCTGTAATAATCCAATTATATCCCCAGACTAGATTTCTCACCAGGACTACAACACATGCTTGGCCCACTGGACATTGTCACTTGGATTCTCAATACTATTTGTTCAAACTGAATTCACTGTTTATCTCACATCAAAGTCTACTCTTATTTCTGGGTTTGTGTTTAAGATCATGACATCACCATATACTCAGTGGCTAAAACAATAAAAATATATTCTTCCCCCTTTCCACTGTTCTTCAAGGAATTAAAAATCCATGTTGAATTTTTCTTCTAATAAGACTAAAACGTGGTCCATTCTCTCTTCCTCCCTACAAGTCTCCCAGTTCAGGCCTCCATCATTTCTAAGTACATAAAGCAACAGCTTTCTACGTGTCTCTTTGCACCCCTGGCTGCCCCCTCTCAATCTTTTTCTTCTATCCCAAATGCAAAGCTCATCCTGAAGTCATTTTAATGGCCTTTCAGTCCCCTCAAGATATCAAATGCATTCTCCTTAATACGTTTATCTCTCAAATAATTAGTCTGTCTTTAGCCTGACAGTAATTGGAGTTTTTGTTAGCTTGTTTGTTTGGTTTTGTTGTTTTTTTGTTTTGTTTTGTTTTACTCATAAGCTATAAACTTCCCATACCAAAATACTATCCCAAGATGCCACATTCCTTCTTGCTTTTTGGTCTTTATACCTGCTGTTCATTCACCTTAAGTCATAACACCAACCCCGAATTTTCTTAATGAAAACCCATTCTTCCTTTATGTCCTACTTCCTTCCCAGTCCCTAGTGAACTTCAGTGGACTTGCCTAAATATTCCTATACTAACTCATATTTCTCCAGCATACCATTTACCACACAGTACTGCAATTCCCTGTTTATTTTTAGGAATTCTCTATTTGTTTTTTGGATATGTTCAATCAGTAATATTACCTGTATTCACTTTCTATTGCTGCCTTAACAAATTTCCAAAAAATTATAGGCTTAAAACAATACAAATGTATTATAGAGTACTGTAGGTCAGAAATCTGACACAAGTAGCCCTGGGCTGAAATCAAGGTGTCAGTGCCAAGTCTGCATTCCCTTTGGAGGTCGTAGAGAAGAAGTTCTTTCCTTGCCTTTTTCAGCTTCTAAAGGTCACCACTGTACTTGACTCCTGGTTCTCATCTTCCATCTTCAAAGCCAGAAACATTGGGTCAAGGCTTTCTCAAGCAGCCATCTTTCTGGTTCTTTCCTTCCTGTCTTCTTCTCTTCCACTTATAAGAATGCTTGTGATCACATTGCCCCCTCAGAATATTTCAGAATAATCTCCCCATCTCAAGGTCAGTTGATTAGTAATCTTAATTTCTACTGTAACCTAAATTCTTCTTTGCTCTGTAACCTAACATCTTCACAAGTTCCAGGGATTAGGATAAGGTCATTTTTTGGGGGTATGGGTACCACGGTAAGTCGATAAGTGTTCTGAATGCCTATTTTATGAATGAGACAATCATCAATGAATGCATTTCAAGAGATATCAAATTCAATATGATAATTTTGGTATCAAACGTAATGTTTATGCAATGTCTATGAAAAGCACTGCACAGACATAGCACTGCTCTGTGAGTTAGTACAATATGATGTTGTGTAAATAAGATGGAAATTCAAAGCAAGAGACTGGAATTTTGTCTCAGTCCTGCTTCATCCTATTCTTGACTTGGGAAAAGTTAATTTCTCTTTCTAGGACTCAGGTGTTTTTGGTGTTGTGCTGCTCTGTTTTCTCCTTGAAACATGGAGGTTGAAATAGGGCCTGATATTCTTATCCCATAAAAACAAAAAATCAAATTAGATAGCGCATTTAAAACCTCTTCTTAAACCCTCTACACAATTAGAATATTGTCAATTGAAGCAAAAAGGATTCTATCCTATTTCAGATACCTGAATTACCATCTGGGATCATTTGTCCCTGATTTGTCTTTTGAACTCAAATTTAAGGATGCTTTAAATTTTAGGGTAGTCTACAAGAGATACAAGACAACAATTGTCTTGCTTCTATGGAGCCCAATTTTACCCAATATTTAAAAAAAAAGAAAAATATTAGGCTACTGCAGTTTTGGTTTTGTTTTTCAGGATTTTTTTTAAAAAAATTATTGGAGTCTAGTTGATTTACAATGTTGTGTTAGTTTCAGGTGTACAGCAAAGTGAATCAGTTATACATATACATAGATCCACTCTGTTTTTAGATTCTTTTCCATATAGGCCATTACAGAGTATTGAGCAGAGTTCCCTGTGCTATAGAGTAGGTTCTTATTAATCAATTTTATATATAGTAGTGTGTATAGTACCTGTTTACATTTTAAACAGAGGACAGAGCTGTCTTTCACTGTTTCAAACTACTCCCATTCCTGGCCTTCCTTCAGTTTACATTTGAACACCTTATTTCTGCCCAGATCCAGAAAGCTGGTCTCTGTCTGCATCTTTGTCCTGGTGTGTGCCTTTAGTCACACAGGCCCCAGAGGAGACTCCTGTGCTTGCTCTTCTCTATTTATAATTATTCCCCATAGAAGTCAATGTTGTAAAAAATGTTTGACTCACTGTTTAGAAAATTTGGTAGTTAAATCAGTAATGAACAATTTAGAGATAAAATGATATTAAGCAAGTTGTATTGGTTTGCTAGAATTATTGTAACAAAATATCACACACCTGGTGGCTTAAACAACAGAAATTTATTGTCTCACAGCTCTGAAGGTTAGAAGTCCAAATACAGGTTTTGGTAGGATTGGTTCCTTCTGTGGACTGAATGAAAGATCTGCTCCTGGCCTCTCTCTTTGGCTCCTAGATGGCCATCTTCATGTTCACATGGCATTTTTCCTATACACATGTCTCTGTGCCCGAATTTCCCTTTTTTATAGGAACATCAGTCATATTGGATTAGGGCTCACGCCAATGACCTCATCTTAACAACTAATTGCATTTGCAGTCACCCTGTTTTCAAATAAGGTCACATTCTCAGGTACTGGGGGTTAAAGTTTCAACAAATGAATTTTGGGGAGGGACACAAACCCGTAACACAAGAAGTCGCATCAAACACATTTTTAATAACTGGAACATACAAATTATGCATACACAAATAAGACGAAGCATAGTTGTTGGAATTTTCCTTTACAAATACTGCCTTAAATGAAATTTGGACAAAAATGTTTTTCTTGGTAAATTTTAAAAAGAATAGAGCACTGATAAGACAGCTTGATTACAACTTGTATCATTAAGGAAATTGTGCAAGTGATTTAACCAAAATATGCAAATAAATTAGAATAATCAGAAAAAACAAGTCAAGAGTTATAAGTATTATCAGAAAATATGCAAATAATCAGGCTTATTTTCTAGTTTAATATGTTGTTAAGACAAAAAGTTTTGATTTTGCATATAATTTTTCAAGTAGGTAAAGCATTATTATTTGAGTTTGATCAACACCAATTAATTTGGTTGCCTTTCTACTAGGTGTTCCTATTATAAGCTTTGGCATAATGCAAGCTACATTTTGATCATAGTGTATTATGTTGATTATCCTGTCTCTGGATCAGCTTCAATGCCAGCTTTTCTAATTTTTATTTTATACTTATTCATATAATACTTGTCTTCAATGTGCTATCTCCCCATGTTCATTCTTGACCCTTCTCATTTTTTCATGGAGAAAAATCATTACTGAGTATATTGTGAACTATTATTTCACAATTATTGAGCCAAATCACATGCATTATAAAGGTTTTTTGGTTTTCAAAGCTAGCAACATAGGTTGCAGCATTGACAGAATTATTTAGATGTTAATGGTCACTTTTGAACACCAGGATTTTTTTCAATGGACCATCTTCCTCTTATTTTCTCAGGTAAAATTGACACTCAAAAGAACATTAAGTGTTGTCCTGAAAATATAGTTTGTAAGTCATGAAATAATATATATATAATATACATTATAATATATATACATTCCTAGTCAGTATAAGAGAATGTATGTAACATAATAATTATTAGATAAATAATGTTCTTTCTCTTTAAAATATTATATCCACTATCATTTAGAGAATCAGAAAAACTTGTTTTCTCATTTTTTATTCAGTCTTAATCAATATGATCATCTGCTCAACATATGCTCAAAAGAAGAACAGCACTGAAATTCTAAAAAGTATTAGTTCTAAATATTTGTTCTTTAACATTAGTCATAATTGTTATATTTAAATGCATCATATTTGGCCATTTTAAAATTTAAAGTTATAAAGCATATTATAAAGTAGTTGATTCAGAAAAAGCTGAAAATCCCCCCTCTTTTTCTTTTTCCTTTAAAACCAATCAATGAAGAGAGGTCAGCAGTTGATGTTATAAAACATAAAAAAATTAAAAGTCAATGGTGTTTTTCAGTTTGGAAATAAATATATAGACTTCACTTAGTTGGAAGTTCAGCTGTCTTTGACTCTTAACTTTCCTTCCATTCTTTTAATTTATCATGAAAAAATATGCCAGAAGTAATGTTTGAGAGCTACTTCATACTTGTGCCCAACTGGTAATAAAAAGACTCTGAAAGATAGTGAGAGTATTAATGTCTCATATTATTGTTGCAGAATGAACTTATAAGGTAGAAGAGTTGTCCCACATTCTTTGACCCTTCCTGCTTTTCCTGCTACATTGCAGGATCAAATTCCCTTTTCAGCTCATTTCCTGGCTGCATTCATCTGCCTGAGTGTGAGAACACAGAGGGTGACTGATGGCCACACTTCATTTTCCTTTCCTTACCCTTTCCTTTAGTTCCCAAAGAGCTAACACACAGTGCTTTATGGACATGAAAGTTAAGAATAAGAAGTTAGATTTATTAAAGGGGATTATAGATGGATTAGAAAAAGCAAAAACCTGAACTTTTAATTGGACATTTCCCATAGCCAAGGCTGAAGCTTGTACAGAGTTAACAGTGATACCTTTGTGGGTTTCCCTGGTCACTAACCTTGCTTGTTCTGCCTGCTCTCCAGTAATTCTCTAGGAAATTTCCTCCTTCTTCTAAGGTTCATTTTGTCAATCTTCACTCAGCTTTTGTCAATCTAAATTTCACAAGATTGTTCAGGGCTAATACTGGTTCCTTAGAGGAGGAACCAATTCATCCTCTTCCTGTTCATTACCTTGAGGTGCAGCTATGACTTTATTCTTTAGATTTTCCAGGACTCACAGTTTAATCCAACACACACACACACACACACACACACACACACACACACACACACACACACACCAGATACCAGATACCAGTAGGCTACTATAGCCACAGACATTACTGCCAAGCTCTAATTTGCAGGACAAATTCTCTCATAACCCTGTTCAGATTATGCATTCCACTGTGTAGAAATAGGAAAAGAACTCTTATAATTACTTTTCCTTGGCTACACGCTAGGGAAAAATGGGAATTTCCTTGGCATGATCATTATTATTTCCTTTACTTGCCTCCTGAGAGGGGTGCATGAGGTCACGTTTTTAGTTACATCTCATTATCCAATACTAAGTTTTCATCAATAAGGTATAGGAAGGGAATGAAATAGATGCATTTTATGTACTACAGAATATATTAGTTAGTGTTATAATAAAGCTAAAACTGCTTGTTAAGTGGTAGATTCACTTCATTAAATAGATAACTGTCTGGGGAGTGCCATTTAATCTGCACAGTAAATGTATGTAATAATGTTGTCCTTTCTTAAGAAAACAAAATTCTTAATAATGTTCTTTCTTAAGAAAACAACATTTTTAATAATGTGTGTTTTTACTAAAACAAAATGGTAGCAAAACAATGAACTAGATGACACAAGTAAACTATTCTTTGAAGATTACTACAGCATTAAACATTTTTATTTTGGTGAGTGCAAGCAAATAACATTCTGTAATCAGATGTACTGTTATAAAATTGATATGATTGCTTTTTGAGAGTTCAAATATGTTAAATTTGATTTTACAAAGTCACATACACTCAAACACTAAGCTTACTGAGAGAACCTTACTCTCATAATTGTGGAAATCTGGCTTTTATGTTTCCTGAATGTGGAAGTAAAAAACTGATAAATAATCTATTCCTCAGAGTATGCTGTTTTCCATTTTTCCTTACTTTTCCTTATGTGTTGAAGTTAAGCCTAGATTAAACTATTCTATTAGAAAATAGAGAGTTTGGGGGACTTCCCTGGTGGTCCAGTGGTTAAGAATCCACCTTTCAATGCAGGGGACAGGGGTTTGATCCCTGGTCAGGGAATTAAGATCCCACATGCCACGGGGCAACTAAGCCCAAACGCTGCAACTACTGAGGCCATGTGCCACAACTGGAGAGCCCATGTGCCACAACTAGAGAGCCCATGCACTCTGGAGCCTGTGCCATAACTATAGGGCCCATGTGCCACAACTACTGAGCCCACGCACTCTGGAACCCACACACCACAACTAGAGAGAAGCCCATGTGCTGCAACAAAGAGCCCACACACCAGAACGAAAGATCTCGTGTGCCTCAACAAAGACCCCCACAGAGCCAAAAATAAATAAATAAATACTTATTTTTTAAAAAAACAGAAAATAGAGAGTTTTAAGGAAAGAAACAAATACGATTTTTGACCCACATTCCTTCTAAGAATGAATATACAATATAAATTCTTACTTCGTTATAAATTATACTGGGGTGCTTCCCTGGTGGTGCAGTGGTTGAGAGTCTGCCTGCCGATGCAGGGGACACAGGTTCGTGCCCCGGTCCGGGAAGATCCCACATGCCATGGAGCGGCTAGGCCCGTGAGCCATGGCTGCTGAGCCTGCACGTCCGGAGCCTATGCTCCACAACAGGAGAGGCCATAACAGTGAGAGACCTGCGTAGCGCAAAAAAAAAAAAAAAAAAAAAATTATACTGGGTAGTTTGTATATTTAATTAAATGTAAACACAAACTATTGTCTCTTATTAAATTCTCAGTGACCAGTAATTTAAAATTATCCTTCTGATCATTATTGCTGACATAATCCATACATTAACAAGTAAAAGTATTACTTATACTATACAAATTTTAAATTCTGAATCAAATAGAAAATTTTTGTAACTACAAATTGTGTAAAATTAACAGACTCAATTAGGCTTCAGTTTACTGGTCTTGGAAGAAGCAGATGATAATAAAATATAGGGAAATCACCTAATTCTTAAATATTTAACTTAATTCTTCTAGATTCAATTCAAAAGACTGACTACTTGTTAAACAAAAATATTTTATTTTCTCATAGAATCAAAGGGAATTTAGTAGATATTGAAACAGCCACATTGATTTGAGATACACATAAAATGAGATACCTTCAGTAAATCACATTTCAAAACGTTAATTAATATATATTCATCACCTGTCAGGCCAATCAGAAATCACAAAAAATTGGAATCAAAAAATCATTTATTTTAATACCTATACTTACCCAGAAAATAAAAAGGCCTAGAGATAAGAGATAAGTTGTCCAGGGTTTCAAAGGCCATTAATTCACTGAAACTTAGCCCTAGCTGTCTATATCTATTGTAAATAATAAAAAATAAAACTACTTAGAAATACTTTACTGTCATTGTAAAAGTAACTAAATAATTTTGTTTATATTATTGGCACCTAAATTTTACTTTTCCTTTTGTTGACTGAAAATATCATGAATACTTATGATAAAATACACACTTATGAAAGTGTTTATATATGATATAATGTTTAAAAGACAAAATGTTTCTCATCCATTAAAATGAATTTATAATGGTATTATTTAATTCTCAAATATCTATTCCTATTTCCTCATTGAATGTACAATGTAGATTAACAAACAGATTGAAAATTTAATTCAAAAACATCATTCCTGTATTTTAAAGAAAAGAGACAATGGACAAAGAAGGAAATTCTATATATTTACTTTGTGTGTTGAGTAACCCTGAGACAGTCATTTAAACAAACTGGGAATTATAATCTGTATCTCTAAATATAGAGTTAGTCTAGATAATTCCTGTGGCTGCCTACATTTCTAAAAGAAATACCAATTTTCCATATATGAAAGAAAATATAATCATATATTTTCACAAATTTTAATTATAAAATTAAGGAAACATATGAAACAAAGCTTGGTAATTTTACTAAAGTGATAAATATAAAATAATTAAAATATTCCAACATATATTACTGACAAAATCTTCACAAATTTGAAATAGGAGGGAACTTTATCACCTAATAAAAGACATCTACAAAAGACCTTCAGCAATCATACTTAAAGTTGAAAGATTGAATGTTTTCTCCTATGATTGAGGAAAAAATATTTGTCTGCTCCTTCCACTTATATTTAACACTGTCCTAGAGGTTCTCTCAGTGCAAAAAGGGAAGGAAAGGACCTGAAAGTTATACAGATTAGAAATGAAGTCAAAGTGTCTATTTGAAAACAAAACTATCATACTAATGAATATATGAAAAAAAGGTGCTAGAATTAATAAATGAGTTTTGCAAAGACACAGGATATCATGCCACTATATTATACAAAGCTCAACTGCTTTTAATAAACTAGCTATGAAAAACTGGAAATTAATTTTTTACGTACCCACAGTAGCAACAAAGAACATGAAATCTGTTAGGGATAAATCTGACAAAAATGTGCAAAATCAGTACACTTAGAATGACAATTTTCATGAGAGATCAAGAACAAGACTTAAACGAATAGAAAAGTACATAATGTTCAGGGAACAAAACATGGTAATTCTATCAAAATTGGTCTATGGATAGATAAAGTGGAAAACAAAATCCCAGGAGACTTTTGAGTTAAGATAAAAAATGTATATGAAGACAAAGAGTATCTAGAATAGCCAGAATTATTTGAATAAAGAGAAGAAAAAAGTTGGGAGACTTACATCTAGTTTTTAGATGTATTATTAACATAAAGCTATAGAATAAAGACTGAATTCTGTGAGCATAACTATAGACATATAGAACAATGGAATAGAAAAAAAGAGTCAAGAAACAGCATATGTATAAGGTTGATTCATTTTTGATAAAGGTGTTAAGGCCGTACAATGAGGAAAGTACAATCTTTCAACAAATAGTACTGGAACAAACAGATATGCATAGGCAAAATAAATGAGTAAATAAATAAACTTTAACCATTACTACATGCTACAGACTAAAATTAACTCAAAATGAATTATAGATAAAACTATCAAATTTATGAACGGAAATATAGAATAAAATTTCACTTACCTTGGGTTGGCAAATCTTAGTTAAATATACTTAAGAAACATCAACTACAGAAAAAAAAATCACTGAATTTGTCTTCATAACAATCAAAACTTTTGTTCATTAAAAAACACCACTACAAAAATGAAAAGGCAAGCACAGAATAGGAACACATTTTAGAACCATATATTCTACAAAGGACATTACCTAGAAACTATAAAAAATCATTTCAACCTAATAATGGAAAGACAAAAAAACTCAATTTTGAAAATGGGCAATAACATGAACAGAAATTTCACTAAAGAAGATATACAAATGACAAATATTCATATGAAAACTGTTCAACACCATTAATCATTAGGGATATGGAAATTAAAACCACAATGAGATACTGCTACAGTCCCACTAGAATGGCTAAAATTACAGATCGACTATACCAAATGTTGACAAAGATACAGAGCAATTGAAATTCACATACACTGCTGATGGCAACACAAAATAGAATAATCACTTTGGAATCAGGTAGTTTCTCAAAAGTTAAACATAGAGCTGCCATACAGTTATCCTAGATATTTACACAATAAAAATGAAAGGATGTGCCATATGTAATTTTATACATGAGTGTTTATGTCAGCCTTATTTGTTATAGTCAAAATTTGTGAACAACTCAAAAGCCTATTGACTGGTAAATGGATGAACAAATTGTGGTACACCCATATAATAGAATGGCCCTCAACAATAAAAATGAACCAACTGTTGATACACACAACAAAATGGATAAATCAAAATAGTTATGCTGAGTAAAAGAGGCCAGACAAAAAATATCATGTACAATATTCCACTTATACAAATTCTAGAAAATGCAAAATTATCTACCGTAGCAAAAAGAGAGTCAATGTTTTGTCTGGGGGTGGTGCAGGGCTGGGATGGGGGGAATGCAAGAAAAAGATTACAAAGGGATACAGAAAAACTTTTGGGGTGATGGATATGTTTATCATCTGGAGTGTAGTAATGTTTTATGGGTATTTATGTATATTAAAACTCAACAAATCATATATTTAAATATATGCAGTTTAGTCTACACCAATTTTATCTCAATGATGTAAGAATTAACATATTGATTGAAAATATTAGTAATAGACAAGAAACCTCATTTGATAGTGACTGGTAACTATAAGTAAAAATTAATTATAATAAAAATAAATTATCTCAAACCCATGGAAGGTGCAACATGCTGTGAACCTTAATATCAACTGTGGACTTTAGGGGATTGTGATGTGTCAATATTGGTTCATCAGTTGTAACCGATATACCACCTGGTGCAGAATGTTGATAGTGAAGACGGCTGTGCATGTGAAGTGCAGGCGGTTTATGGGAAATCTCTATACCATCTTAATTTTTCTGTGAACCTAAAACAGCTCTAAAAAAAATTGTCCAATAAAAATAATAGATGATCTTAAAAATTAATATACATATATTTAAGTACTCATATTTTTCCCTTCACTTGGGCACTAGGGACATGTTTGTTTATTTGTTTGCTTTCTTTACAATGGATACTTATATCCCCCAAATTCCATTTATTCTGATATGAGATTATTAGTGTTTTCATTAACAACTTTCATTTACCTAGCATAAGATTCTGAGTAATTCAATGTTCAGTTGCAAATATGAAATCCTTCCAAATCTCTTGTGGCTTCTACAGTCAAGTGCAAGCAAGAAGATGTAAATTAGTGTTGATTCAAAATTTATGGACAGTAGGCTCAGTATTCTGGCTAATGAGCCAATGCATCATTTCAGAGAAAGGGTTAGATTTGTGAGAATCTGGCTGAAAGGGGAGGTGAAAGGTCAACAATTGAAGATAGATTCTGACAGCTGCAAACTTTCTGTACCAGCTTTTCCTATGAAGAGTTGATTGAGGCCATCTATTAAGGACACCACTGTAGGAGAATCTTGATTGGTTCAATACATTCTTTATGAAAGTTATTTAAAATATGTTTAAAAAGATAAAATTAGAATTAATTTTAAATAAAGTTATTTTATATTAAATAAGTAAACAAAATACAAATACAATGGAAAATATCTTCTTCTCTAAGAAATTGTTTTAGGTTTAGATACTCGATGTTTCCTATTTCTCATTTGTTGTAAATGGGTTCAGAAAAGTACTATATACCTGAAAAGCATCTCAAAAATACTCATTTATAATTCCTTTGGCATTGTATTCTAGAAACAAAGTTTCCAATATAATATGAATACTTTATAATTCTCAAAGGAATATTAGTTGCATGCAAAGTTCTTCTGTCATATAATTCAGTATGTTGCAAACACACAGAAAAAGAATTGAAGCCACAAAACACAGAATTTGAATAAGATTGGCATGAACAGAAGTGAATAAGATTGACATAAAATAACAAAAGCGTTCCTCTTGGAAAAGCTGAATAGAACCCACAAACATGGGTGCACACACACACACACACACAATTCCAACAAATTCTGATTTAGAATATTCTAGGCTGAAAATACTTCTAATTTCTCATGAGAAGTAAACATATACAGAAATAAAATACTACACTGTTACATCTACTTACACATAAGTAGAGGTAATGCTCCATGTTGCTGGCGGGGTCACACACTCTGGGAGCCCATCACTACTTTCTCTCCTGAGACTCTGTGTAGAAGAATATATGAGGCTCCCTCCATCACTGCCATATCCAGTACCTGAAAGTCCTTGGAAGGCAGTTTTAATCATTGACCAACTGCCACCCCCTAACTTCAGCATAAATGCCTGTGGAAATAAATGGTTATACACGGAATAGTAAGATTTTGTTTGCTTTTATTTCAAATTGGGAAGACATGGTTTCTTGCATATTTTTAGTAGAATTTTATAATTCAGAATTGCCTCTGCTTAAAATACCTATTTTTGTTCTTCCTTTCAAATGCTTAAATCACTGACAAGAATAAAAAGGAGACAAATCGCATATTACTGAACATGATGAAGTGGTAATTGCCATCTTTTTAAAGACTGCTAGACTAGAAAGAGCAGGTCTGAGGGCAGAGTTATTCAGAAGTGTGTGTGTTTAAAATCCATGAGGCTGAAAATCTGACATGCTCAGCATCGTAAAATATTCTCAGCTGTCTCTCTCCTCTTTGGCCCCATGCTTCTCAACTTTCACTACAGGAAAGTGATGGGTAGAGGAGGGCAAAACATTCATTTTATTAGAGTTATTTGGGGGGTTATAAAACGGAGGGGGTGTCCTAGAGTAGGCACTAAAACTTTCTTAAACCTAACTTTTATAAATGCTTTTTGGTGTTATGTTCACACTCCCTCACAGGATATCTTGGCTTAAAAGGAGGCAGCAGGGGCTCAGTGTTATTTAAACAACAGGAAAGCACAGGTGGCATATATATGCCACTCCCTGAATTGAGAACTGAGATGGAGAGGCAGACTCTGTCGACCTCCTAACATGCTGGCTTCTGGGGTACCACTTCCTAAAAGTGATGGCAGGCAGGCCATGCATTTGTGGCAGGTTTCTGGGATTTTCAAGGTCATTTGCAGATGGATGATTAGGTGGCTGCACAGGGCAGCTATGAATGAATTTGAACAGCATTTTATCTCATAATATTGGGGAAGACTTTTTAAATAATATCTGTTCGTTTAAGTGTTATTAGGAGATCTGAAAGGACATTATTTACCATCACGGACTTATCATATTCTGCCCACTTACAGAGAAGTTCTACACGTCTTTATATTTCACATGTTATTTATTTCATTGTGTAGTTTTTACCTGGTGTATATTACTGAATCACATGTGTAAGGTGGTTTAAAGTCGGTTGATTTCTTTGTCATCTGAATTTTTTTTCATCATTTTGCTCACTGTCTTTTTTAGAGAGGGATATGCAGATGAAATAAAATACACCTCAGATTGACTTTGGGGAGTACTTTAGAATTTTCTATTGTGCTATCTTGACATCATAATTTTATTAATGTGATCTAAGTTCATAGCAATATCACACGTTAATACCCACCTATTAGTTCGCTGTTGCTGCCATGACAGATTGCTATAAGTGAAACAGCTTAAAACAGCCCATTTATTATCTCACAATCGTGTAGGTCAGAAGTCGTGGTTCAGAGTTGTTAGGTTGCGTCTCACAAGCTGAGATCAGGCATAGGGAATGCTGTGTTTTTCTCTGGAGATTCCAAGGATGAATCTGCTTTCTAGCTCATTCGGATTGTTGACTGAATTCAGTTTCTTGCAGTTGCAGGACCGAGGGCTCTGTTTACTTTCTGGCCGTCAGTGTGGGTCCGTCTTTGCTCCTAGAGCTGCCTGCATTCATTTTGTATTTTCCAGATAGTCCCAATTCCAGCAACGGCCGGCCAAGTCCCTCTCATAGTTCAAATCTCTCTGACTCCTCTTTCTGAGGCATCTCTCTGACATCAGCTAAAGAAAGTTCACTGCTTTTAAGGAATTATATGAATAAAGATAGGGCCCACCTGGATCCAAGGAAATCTGCTTGTTTAAGGACAGCACCTTAATTATATCTGCAAAGTCTCCTTTACCACATAACATATTCAGAGGTTCTGGGGATTAGGTCACAAGCATATTTGGAAAGCCACTATTCTGCCTACTACGGTATCAGAGAACATTCTAATCCAAGTCTTAAATGTATCTTGCGCATTTACTGTGTAAGCAGTAGGACCCACTCCACCAGCTTGGACTCTACCTACAGACCGATTTCTTCTTTACATCTAATCATGCATGTCCCATCTGCTGCAGTGATGCTTTGTGCTTGGCATTTCAAAGTGAGTCCTCCATAATGCTTGTAGGTTTGTCTGCCGATTTCTCCCCCATCGCTACTTTGCCTATGTCCAGAGGAGCTTCCAGATTTAGACATCACGGTAGCAGATGCAGACAGTTTCCTAAAATCCCAGGCTTTGATGAGCTTATGTCATCAGCACAGAATATCCATTCCTCTCTTGGACGCCTTTGCGACAGCCTACCACAGTTAGTGGCATTCACATCCTTCTGAGGTTGTAATACCTTGACTTTCAGATAAGAAATATCTAACAAGCTAATTCCTTTCTTGTCAGTTTCCTTCTTAAGTCCTGTGCCAGTTTACCCACTCTCCTCAGCAACTGTCTACATCTCCATTTGGGAAGAAGTGTCTGGTAACTTTCACCATTAGTCTGCTAGTTTTTAATGGCTGATGTTTGTTTTTTTTAATACCTCCCTGGGCATTGTTACAACTAGGTACCCTTCTCATTCCTTTTGACACACTATAGAGATTAATGTGGACTGTGTAATGGTGGAAATCTAAGCAGTAATGCAGCTAAATCATAGAAGGACAGGAAAGATATTTGCAATTAGAGAGCATGTGAAAAGTCTTCTTTCCTAGAGGTGGAAGGTTTTCAGTATCTTGAAGTTCTCTTTTGGCCAAATCTTCTCTCTCCACAATTATTAACTGGGAAGCAGAGAAAGAGAGAAAGAGAGAATCAAATATATACATATATCTATGTATGTATTTGTAATAGACTGTTACAACTGCCATTTCCAGTAAATTCTTTGCAGCAGAAGAGAATAAAGTACATAGATAGAATTATGTGAGTTCTTCCCCGGCTCCATCATGTACCTTCCTTTTTCCACCAATACTTGTTAACTTTTTCTTTTACTGATACATATTTCCTGTGTGATATATAACTTCAGTTATACTGAGTAAGTCCCAATCTTTATCTCTCTCCCTTCTGAGCTCAAATCCAGACACACACACAGTTTGATAAATTACCATACAAGTTCCCTTGAATGGCATCTTAAGTCCAAAAACAAACCAACATTATCATCATCCCTTCCAAACTATTATCAACCTCTTATTTCCTCTGTGAGGTAAGCACCAATATTCCACGCCCAAATCTTTTCACTTCATTTATTTTTTCCCGTGCCTAAACAGACAATTAGTCATCAACATTACAAATCTATTTAACTAAATATCTCTCAGAAATGCCCCCTCTGCAGCCACATTTGTACTAAATGATTAGTCCTTCAGCATTGATTGCCTAGATTATTGCAAATCTCCTGATTAATATTTCTGTTTCAAAAATTCTCACCTTAATTTCTGATCTTTAAGCTGCCAACAAGATGATGTTTCTAACTCTTAAAAATGTTGCTATCTTGCTGTGAGTCTCTCAATGGCTCTCTCTGGCTTCAGGGATCTGTTCTCAGCTTCCCTTTTGAGCATCATTTTAGTTGCTTCCCTCTTTTTCCTGTTTGTATCACTTTCCATCCTCATAGATTTTGACTCAACACAGTTGGAACTTGCCTTGCTTTGTTTTCAACCATGGTTTTAAAAAAGCTACTTTCTTTTCCTTGAACACATTTTCCTCTCCTTTCTCTAGTGCAAGTTTTGCAAAACTAAGACGTCACCTTTTTCAGAAATTCTTCTCTTACAATTATCATTTGTTGCTACTTTAATGACAAAGAGTCTAACGCTCTGGTGGACAATGGGAGGAGCATAAGTGGATAAAGGCATATGTTTGCAACACACAGTAAGCTACATGTTAGGTTAGAGAAATATTCCACACAGCTCCACGTGAAGATAGAGGACCAGGGTCAGAGACAGAGCCGTCAGAGAACAACTGACAACTTTCAAAAAACTATTCAGCAATTTGGTAGGTTAGTCATTCAGTAAAATGAATAAAGTGAAATGGCATTTGGCAAAATGGCCAGCCTCTCTCTATTCAGTAAAACTACTGAAGCAGAATCACATGTGTCTACCTGGGGCTGGAACTATATCTGATTCTGGTGGAATTTCAGTCAGGAACAGGTATGTTCATACACAACCTCTCTCTAATTTTGGCTCCCTACTTGTGAAGAATAAACAATAATTCAAATCATTTAAAAATATATGGAGACAAAAATAACTAAAGACCACTATTATCTCAAAATATAGTCTTACGAGGTAAATGAAGAAGTCAGTTTTCAAATCTGTTTACAAATTCAGCAACATGAGGATCCCTCACTTGGGTACATCTTCAGCCACTATAAATTTCACATTTGATGCAGGAAAGAAGCATTAAATTAATATTTGACTCCTACCTCAGCAGCATAATAGGCAGGCAATGTTTCTGAACAATCAGAATATCTCTTCAAAATAACTCATTTCTCTTCAATTTTTAAATGAAAACTTGTATATGTAATGCAAAAGATAAATTATACTTTCATTGTACTTTAATGCTTTTCTTCATCCCGACACAGAAACAATAAAAATTACATGAAAGTATTTTTTCTGGGTTGATTCTTGGCAGAGCACTGATTACCTCTTCGTAGGTTAGAATTCCTTAATTGACAATAACTTCCTTAATCTGTGGCATTTTGAGGGTATCAGCTCCCAGAGGAACTGTTCTATAGGTATACTTACTTAGTAAATTAGCTAATTAGCTAACTACTATATACACATATATACAGGAATGTGTGTTTACACACATACATATGTGTGTGCATGTTTTGTCTATAGTGTATATGGATATCTTTTCACTAACTTTTCCATTTATTGTGTCTGGCATGTGATGAACTTTCTTGATCTATGTATATAGGTATTTTTTCAGTTCCAAAAAGGAAGTTATTTTTTTCCCAATAAAAATTACATTATACTATACATAGACAATCAACACCAACAGAAGACTACTAGAGCTCATCAATGAATTCAGTAAAGTTGCAAAATTAATATATATAAATCCATCGCATTTCTGTATACTAACAATGAAGTTTCAGAAAGAGAAATTAAGGAAACAATTCCATTTACCATCACATCAAAAAGAATAAAATACCTAGGAATAAACCTACCTAAGGAGGCAAAGACATGCACTCTGAAAACTATGAGACACTGATGAAAGAAACTGAAGACGACCTGACAGTTGGAAAGATATACCCTGTTCTTGGGTTGGAAGAATCAGTATTGTTAAAATGAGCATACTACCCAAGGAAATGTACAGATTCAACGCAATCCTTATCAAAATGCCAGTGACATTTTTCACAGAATTAGAAAAAATAATTTTAAAATTTAGATGAAACACAAAAGACCCCAAATAGCCAAAACAATCTTGAGAAAGAAGAACCCTGTCTTCAAACTATACTACATAGCTACAGTAATCGAAACAATATGGTACTGGCACAAAAACAGACATATAGATCAATGGGACAGGATAGAGAGCCCAGAATTAAACCCGGCACTTATGCTCAGTTAAACTATGACAAAAGAAACAAGAATATACAATGGAGAAAACACAGTCTTTTCAATAAGTGGTGCAGGGAAAACTGGAGAGCTACATGGAAAAGAATGAAATTAGAACATTCTCTAACACCATATACAAAAATAAACTCAAAATAGATTAAAGACCTAAATGTAAGACCAGATACTATAAAACTCCTAGAGGAAAACATAGGCAGAACACTCTGACATAAATCACAGAAATAATTTTTTGGATCCATCTCCTAAAGTAAAGGAAATAAAAACAAAAATAAACATATGGGACCTATTTAAACTTAAAAGCTTTTGCACAGCAAAGGAAACCATCCACAAAACCAAAAGGCAACCTACTGAATGGAAGAAGATATTTGCAAATGATATGACTAATAAGGGATTAATATCCACCATATATAAACAGCTCATACAACTCAATATCAAAAAAAGAAAGAAAGAAAGAAACAACCAGATTAAAAAATGGGCAGAGGAACTGAATACACGTTTTTCCAAAGAGGAAATGAAGATGGCAAACAAGCCCATTAAAAGATGCTCAGCATCACTAATCATCAGGAAAATGCAAATCAAAACCACAATTTGATATCACCTCATACCTGTCAGAATGGCTACCATCAAAAAGAACACAAATAGCAAACCTTGGCGAGGATATGGAGAAAATGAAACCCTCCTACACTGTTGGTGGGGATGTAAATTGATATAACCACTGTGGAAAACAGTATGAAGGTTTCTCAAAAAACTAAAAATAGAACTACCATATAACCCAGCAATTCCACTCCTGAGTATATGTCCAAAAAAACCCCAAAACCCAAAAAACTTTAATTCAAAGAAATACATGCACCCTAATGTTCACAGCAGCATTATTTACAATTGCCAAGATATGGAAGCACCTTAAGTGTCCATCAACAGAAGAATGGATAAAGAAGTTTATATATATATATATATATATATATATATATATATATATACCTTCATATATATAGCACATTATATACATATATATATACATACATACAATGAAATACAACTCAGCCATAAAAAGAATGAAATATTGCCATTTGAAACAATGAAGGGCATTGTGCACAGACAGAAAAAGACAAGTACTATATGATATCACTTATATGTGGAATCTAAAAATATAACAGACGAGTGAATATAACCAAAAAGAAGCAGGCTTACAGATATAGAGAACAAACTAGTGATTACCAGTGGGGAGTGGGAGGCACAAACTATTGGGTGTAAGATGGGCTCAAGGGTGTGTTGTACAACACGGGGAATAGAGCCAGTATTCTGTAATAATAGTAAATGGAAAGTAACCTTTAAAATTATATAAAAAATAAAAGAATAAGTAACCATTCTTCATTTTAAAATATCTCATTATTTACTGACAATGCTCATTTGATTGTTCCGGCATCTACTCAAGAACATGAACAGTATTTGTGTGGCCTGCTCTCTGTCCTTCTCTACACCTCTATTCATTTGCATTTTATTTTTCCTACATCCTTACGAAAATTTTCTCAAGTTTTCTCTCAGCACCTCTCATTAGATTTTTGCATTACCTAGTCTGCTCTTATTGCCTTAAATACACAGTTGACCCTTGACCAACACAGGAGTTAATCCGTGTGTAATTTATAGTTGGCACCTGAATCGTACCCACAGTTCCTCTGCACCTGTGGATTCAAACAACCATGGATTGTGTAGTATTTACTACTGAAAACTATCCATATATAAGTGGACTCTCAGAGCACAAACCCGGGTTACTCAAGGGTCAACTGTAATTTTTAATTCTGCTAATGCTATTTTGCTATTTTGCCTTCATTGTGATCTTTTCTTTCCAAGAGCCTATCCCTTTGAATCTCATTCAGTTTTACTTTTATTTCACCTTTAAATCCATTCAAAAATACTTTACTCTTCTCACAGCCTTTCATTCTCCTTTGTAGATTTAATATTATTTTGAATTTCATTGACCACCTAAACAGTAACATTTTTTTTCTCTAGAAATAGCTTCAAATGTATATTTCTTTTTGGGGAGTATCTTTCCTCTTTGTTTATGGACGATTTTCAAAATCCAGTGTTGGTTTGTTTTGTTGTTGGTCTCGTTCTTCAACATGCTTTTCATAATCCAGGCATCTGTCCTGTGCAGTGAGCACTGGCTAGTGTTTAACTCCTACTTGCAGAGAAATAGGTGTATATATTGATGTCCATGCCTCTAATCCTATCTGAGTTTGCCAAGCATTATTCTAACTTTTTTAAGCCATTCCATCTCCAAGGATTCAGTGCACACTTAATATTCCTCTCCCTAAATTCCCAGTTGTTGTCTTTTAAATGTACATTCTGTAAATGGATACAAAAAGATGAGTAGAGAGCAAAGGGAAGAATAGTTTCAACATTTAGGCTACCCTAAAGGCATTTCACCCTGCCCATATTCTGTTTAGTACAGATTCTTGACCTCCTACTTAAAGGAAAAAGAGAGGGAAGGAAACCAATTGCTTATTTTATTAAAAAAACATAAATTGTCCACTGATGTTTTTTCTTGCCAAGCTCAATCAGTGTTATAGTTAGTGGATAATCCCTCTATACTCTGCCAACGAATTGCTTATTGTGTGAGTTTCGGTTTAGGTATCGTTATTTTCACATATTGTAGTAGATGGAGGAAGCTGCTCATCAAATATGTTTCTAACTATAAGTCTTTATATTTCCTCATTTCTTTACAAATGGCATTTCTGCAGGTGAAAATATGCCGTAAATGTGCACATTAATTATAAAGATTCATTCTTATTTCAGAAATGCACTTCCTGGCAACCCTCTTGGATGACTTGTCCTCGCAGATTTCTGTTTTTATAAAATCAAATATTCTCTAGAAAGCATTGTAGCTGGTCCTCCGTAAATGTGAGAGTGACCCTTAGAAAAAGCCTTATATAGCTCTAACTGAGTATTTTTAATAAAGACCTGCTTTAACAATAGCTATTCAGGTCCCAGAAGCCTCTGTGGCATTCTAGTGGCCCAAAAGGATTAACATGCCTCCATGATTCCCTTCTAGTGACATTTAGTATATTTAGCCTGAAAAGCTAATCAATCATGCCTTATGAGATATGACATTTAAAAAGTAGTTTGGCTAAGAATATAATACGATATATTTAAGTGAATAAAAATTGTGAGAATGATTAAAATGGAAGTTGTCTAGAAGGAGGAAGTAGCTAGTTAAGTACCATGGGGTTAATTATGCATATAGATAGATCAACAGTGTTGTTATAGGGAAATACATCATTGCAATTTACACACATCAGAATATTTAAAGGAACTGGAAATACCAATTAGGGAAAATCACCTAAAATAAGCGAACTAAAAGGAGATATATGGAATCTGAGCTGAACATCAGATGAGAGTCATCTGCAGAGTAGGTGAGAAAATTATTTGAAATTCAATAATTTTAGAGCCAAGAAGAGCCTGGAAAGCAATATTCCAAGAAGACTTAGATGACCTGACTATTCATTTTTGAATCAAATCCATGTTGTTAATTAACAGTGACAAATGTTGAATAGGATTTGTCATTAAAACAAATAGATACAAAAGATTTCTACAAGAGTAGAAGACTTTTGTTAAGGAAATGTTTGCATTTGCATTTAATTTCCCAGCTGTGTTTTCATATCAGTGAGAGGATGAAAAAAAAGTGATATTAACATTTCTGGGAACTAATCTCAGGCACCCACATAGTCCTTAGAAGCTAGGCATGTTATTCCAGAGAGATGAAAGAAAAAGACAGCTTCAAGTATTTTTTTCATTTATATTTGCATTCACATTATGTATAAGATGTTACCACACTCTAATTATAATTTAATTCACCAGATATCCTTTGTGCCTTTTTAAAAATTCAATTACTTTGACCCCTGGCTCACCAGTATAATGATACCTGATTATGCTTCTTTAGACTCTTTGCAAACTGTTTTAAATTTCACTCACTACTTTTTGTATAATCTTTACCAAAGGGAGAGTTTGAACATTTTCTATTAAGGAGCTTTATCCCAAAGATAAGCTTGTCTGTATGGGATGGTGTTTTAAATTTTTTTTCCTCACTTTATTTTTCTGGCACAATGTATTGTAATCGTACTTCACAAGGTGATAGTCTTCAAAATGTGATTCTGGGAGACCGTGCTTTACAAGGAAAGCTCCGAGGTGTTACAGGGAGTGAGGGGAAAACCTGGCATGTGGGACTTGGACTTCCACTTCCTAACTCAGCATAAGCAACTCAGATTTTAACCATTAAAGGTCCAGAGTTTTATTTTTGATGTCACTATAGATGAAGGTTTGTCTATGAATCATTGGTGTCAGTATTTCCCAAATGCAAACTGTGGATTTCTAGTGGCTTCCAAAGGTACTTCAAAGAGTGTTGACTCAATTACTCCTTTTTAAAGCAAAACTATAGTAACTAATTTGAATAGCAAGTAAACATCTGTGTCGGTGGAAATAAAATGAGCATATAGGGATACAGATCTCCCTTCACATTTTTACTTGGTAGAGTATAGCTGCCATAGTGCTAATGCTTTAATGTGCTTTTATTTATAGATGCATATTGTATAATTTACACCTTAAGAACCATAATTTAGAGATGGGGAATATAGGAAATACTAACTTTGAGATAAAACATTTAATGAGAAACATAAAAATGATAATAATTCGGTCAAATTTCCCCAAGATGCTGCTCATAGATTAGTAAAAGACATTAATCTAAATGAATTCCTTACTGAGTGTATAAAGATATCTCTAAGACTTCAAATATTGTTGATAATAAAATAAAAATTTGGTAAAGATTATTTTCAATTTCCCTTTTCAGTTATGGAATTATAGATCAGTCAAATCTACTATACTTGAAGAAAAGTGTTTTAAAACAACAGCAAGAATTTCCCAAAATTTGTATCATTTTTTATAAATAAGGTATGGCAGTTATTTTAACAGTGTACCAGTTGATTTTTAAAAGCACAACATGCAGTGATTTCAAATATCAGGTAATAAATGTCTGTTTTTCTCTGCTAGATGCCATAACACATAATAAAAGTCTGTAATACTTGGAATTAATATTTCCCAGATCAAATTGATATAATACATACTTTGTATTACATTTGTCCAATAAATTATTTTAAAAATGATTTAAGTAACTACATAACCTATTAAATGGGAAAAATGGATGTCTTTACATATGTAAATATATAATTGGTTAAATACTTTTACCTATACAGAAATATAATAAGCATATTTTTCTTATAATTACATCCTTATCAGGAAATAATTTAGCAAAATGCCAAACAATAAATATATTTTGCTTACAATAAAAAACACACTTTTAAACTTCATGTTAAATTAAGATAAAAGAATTACACAGTTTTATATAAAAATCATTTTTAACAGCCCACATATTCATATCACAAGAAATTCCCTTAAGTGGACTCCCTTTGCACAATTCTAAGAATCTTAGAACCCAATTCTCTGAAGAGGTCAATCTTGTTTACTTGACCCTATGGGGGGTTTTGAGGTGGAGATAATGGAAAATGTATTCATTTACACATTTACGCAAGAGGTATGCTTTTGATGTTATGTCTGTCTACTTTGAGGCTCTGTCCACTGGTGCATAAACCAGAGTGGGTGAGGCCTGCTGTTAACACGAAGCTCTACATGAACAAACACAAGTTACTGCCCTAAAGTCAGTAATAGTTTCTCATAATGGAGGAAGTGATTGCCTTTCCTATTGAAACACTCAGCTGTAGGAGCTCCACGGTTTGACTCAACACAGTTTAAATATTTGTTTAGGAAATGAAATCTCTAAAGAAATCATGACCTGCCAATTTCCATTAATAAAAAGGCCATTTAACTTCTTAGTGTGAAAAATGGACACTCAGGTCATGTCACTACATTCATATCTTAACCAAGCATCAAAAATTCTACTAAAGGCAATTTTCCAAAACAAAAGGAAAGTCTGTTCCAAAAAAGTGAATTTCAATATCAGATAAAAATAAAGACAATATTCGCAGTTTTAACCAGGTAGTTTTTCTCTATTCTAGCCATAAAAATGTTCAAACCATTTTGAAGTCTGTATTGAAACTACTACACAGATATTTTCACCTAACTTCTGTCTATCCTTAATGCTATGACCTGAATAAAATCAGAATTATCTCTTTTCTAGATGAGCAATAAACTCCTCATTCGCTCATTCAGTTAACAAAGATTGTATATCAATCACTTGGCACTGAGGACAAAAAAGTAAATAAAATAGTAGTCTCAAAGAGCTTCCATTATCTTGGGAGGGGGTGAGAAAGAAAGAGTGTCATGAGGAGATTAACAGACATTGTGTTATGTAGAAACCTGATAAGAATTTTGGCTTTGATTCCAAATGTGGTAAGAAGCCAGTTATTTACTTTTTAATGGATTTTTTCTGATGGCTGAGTAGAGAAGTCTACTGAATAAGAGAGGGAAAGATTGGAAGTGGTGGACAGGAAGGTAGTTTTGGCTCTGGTCCAGGCTGGAGATTATTCAGATACATATTTCATAATATATTTCATAGTTAGAGCATATCTTTTGATCAGGTATCAAGTGGATGAGAATGGAAAATCAAGGATGACTCAGAATTTTTCTCAGAACTTGGACCCATGGGTTGCTGCTTCCCCAGATGGGGGAAGGCTATGGGAGGAGCAAATTTGGTATATGTTATGTTTAGGTACCTGTAGACATTAAAGTAGAAACGTTAAGTTGGCACTTAGAAGAGAGAATGACATTGGAAGTACAAATAGGTGGTACTTTAGACCATGGAGAGTGAGTAGCTCGCATATTAGGGTCAATATTCTGCACCCTACTGTCTAAGTCAGGAAGGTGAAACATCCAGCAAAAAAGGTGAGAACAAGTAGCCAGTGAAACGGGAAACAACAACAAAAAAACAATTGCAAAACGTGTTATTTGAGAAGCCAAGTGAAGAGACTATTTCAGTAAGGAGAGAAGGATCAACTGTTATCAAATATTTGGGCACCAGACAAAAGGATTTTGACTGGTCCTATATCATCACTTTCCCATAGTTCAGCCTAATGCCCTTCCTGCACTTCGGTTTCTATTTGCACATGGAGGGAGGAACCTACATACATGTTAAATGTCTCACAAGCGTTAGGTTCTCAGTGCATTTTTTTCCCCTTGTCTCCACCATCCTACTCCTTAAAATATTTGTCTCTCATGGTAGCAATTCTGACTATATTCATAATATAACTACATTAAGTATTTTAAATAACAAAAACTTATTAGTTGTTTAAACTTTTTATTTAGTCTGTTTTACTATGAAATATTGTTACTATATAATTAGTCAAACCATTAAATTTATTATATTAGCTTCAAACCTAGAATGAAAAAGATATATTTAAATTGACATTGAAATTATGAGTCTTATACCTAGTACACATTGGATAGAGAAAATAACCTCAGGCCTTTTTTGCCAAAGAAAACCCTCCCAACTCTTCTACTTAAATAAAGCTGCATCTTTTTGCCTCTATAATCAACAAAGCACAAATCAAACTTTATTTCTCGCTGGGCAGAAAGTATGGCTTGTCTCTAAAACAAATACATATTAGAGCTGATATTTTTCTGTTTCCTTGTTTCTAGAAGAGACTGGTTAGTATGTAAAGGTGACCTTTTACAAGACTAAGCAGATGACACAGCCAGGCTGAGGGCAGGAAGCGAGACACCAGTCAACAGCACAGCAAATCCTAGTGACAGAGTGAGCATTCGTTACAGGCGGCAGGCGAGTGGATTAGAAGACCTGTTAGAGGATTAGGAGATTTGAATCCCATGTTTTGTCTTTTCCCTTTTTATTCCTCACCATAGCCCTCATTGTGTATATTGTTTATGAAATGTTTTATGTCTGAACATTAAGTAGAGAATGAATGTGGAAATAAGTAAGATGGAGTTCACTTTTAGCTGAGAAAACAGGACTCAGAATGTAAAGTTCTTACGTTGCATTCTGGTTCTGAGTAAATTGAATAAGGATTTCAGGTTGTGATTTACATCCTCTTTGTGTGAGAATGTGTCATGTGGTGACCTCAGACCATTTCACACACTTTAATGAATGTGTGCCTGCCCCCTGGGTCCCCCCTTTGGATGGGAAGCTCCTGAAACAGATTTTCCCAAAGAATGTTTTGGGAATAGAGGCAATTTTTAAAAGTAGGAGTGCAAGTGACCAACCAATAGGAAACACTCTTCATCTCACTAGTCAATAGAGAAAGAAAATTTGAAATGATGAGATTGTTTTAAATATTTACAAATACAATAGGTTGAAAAAAGTGGCAGCACAATTCCCACAAGTTTGTGGATAAAAGTTATCCCTTGGGAGTGTAAAAGGACATATTTTGGGGGAGCAATATAGCATTAAAATTCAAAAAATTAAAATGCATACCCTTTAATAAACATTCCAGGTCTAAGTACAGGAAATGTAAAATAATACAAACCACATCAAGAGTGAACTAGTTAAATAAAGTATACAAAAAAACAAAGGCTTTCGTAAATGAAAATGTATTTACATGAAATTATGCCTATTTTTGTAATGTTAGGAGAAAAAGTAAATTATGAAACGCAATGGAGAGAATAATGTAAGTAATGGAAAATTTTAAACATCTGCGGAGATAGATGTAGAGAAGTGTGTGTGTGTGTGTATTTTAAATGAATAATCAAATGTTTTCATCACTGTTTTTGTGGGATTTCAGGTGATAATTACTCTTTCAGTCTTTTTATAAGGTGGGCATTATTTTTATACTTGGATAGAATTTATCAGGTGTTTTCTAATATAATTTAAGGGTATTCTGTAAAAGAAAACATTGAAAGTTATGGTGAATATTAACTTTTCAAAGTAATGTCACAGAGCAAAGAAACACATTTGACCTTATATTACCTAACTTTTCCTTAAAGTACTTACCCAGGAAACACCAGTTGACAGAAACAGTGATACTGCATGTGGTCTGAGAAACTCTCTTTGAAGCTTTCACACTTCAACTGTTTGTGCAAGGACACCTCCACACACCCAGGCAGAACTTCTAATAACATGCACGCGGGTAAAATACATCTGGGTGCTTTGGGTTTTTTCCTTCACATTATTAATTATTATTATTCATAATTTACTGTTCAGTTATTTCTCACTTACAACAATTTGACCAGAAAGAGGTACTCCTTTAAACCACATAGTTGTTGAGGGCAAGTTTGGACTTACTCCCTAGGTTCATTAACTATGCATAACACTACTGAACACTTGTTCATTTGGACCTGGGAACTGTGTATGATTTGCAAATGACCATATTTTCCGAGTGTCTTCATATCAGGCAGCCACTTTGAAAATCAATGTTTTCAAAGCCTCTCAGTCTTGATTTAATTCTGTGGTAAGGCATCTATTGTCTTTGTGAGTCTGTAATGGTTCTTGCAGTCACTACTAGGAAGGTGGACCTAATGGTCAAATGAATTTAAGAATGTTTACCAGCACTTATTTTTTTCTACATAACAGCAGGTCTTCGTCCTGTATTTATTACTTTTAAAAAATACTCTTGGGCTTCCCTGGTGGCGCAGTGGTTGAGAGTCTGCCTGCCGATATAGGGGACGCGGGTTCGTCCCTCGGTCTGGGAGGATCCCACATGCCGCGGAGCGACTGGGCCCGTGAGCCATGGCCACTGAGCCTGCGCATCCGGAGCCTGTGTTCCGCAACGGGAGAGGCCACAACAGTGAGAGGCCCGCGTACCTCAAAAAAAAATAAAAATAAAAAATACTTTTATGGAAGTATAATTTGTATACTTACAATTCAATTCACCTATTTCAAGTGTATAATTTATTAGTTTTTTAGTATATACACAGAGCTGTGAAACCTACGTCACAATCGATTTTAGAACGTTCCTAAAATCCCCAAAGAAATCCCATACCCCTTAGTAGTTGCTCCACATCGACCTCAACCTTCTCTATAATATCAAAAAGAAGCATTGAAAACCATTGTTTCTTTTTCCTGATCTTAGGAGGACAGCCTTAAGTCTTTCAAATTAAGCATGCTGTTAGCTGCTGGATTTTCACAGATATCCTTTATCAGGGTTAGTAAGAATTTACCCTCTAACTTCTAGAAATTGAATATTTTTATCACAAAGATTTTTGGAATATATCAAATACTTTTTCCGCATCTATACAAATGATCGTGTATTTTTTTCTTTATTCTACTCATATGGTGTATGGCATTAATGGATTTTCAGGTGTTGAAACAGTCTTAGGTTTATAAGATAAATTCCACTTGGTCATAATGAACAGTCCTCTTTGTATATTGCTGAATTGGGTTTGCTTGTATTTTGTTTTAATGGATATAGGCAATGTCTAACCTACCTTTACATGGCAGTAAGATGTGCTCACTTGAACTTTCTATAATCTGGAATTTTGTGGGCAGGTATTAGAGTTCTACAACTGATAAACTGTACCTTTACTAAACTTAGAAGATGTTTTGGTGGAGGAAATAAATATCTATTAGTTCCTGATGCTTGTTCCTCTTTTTATATTTTTCTGTTTCAGTGTTATTGTGTTTAGATGCCAAGCATCAATGAAAAAAGCATTGTCTAGAGAGCAAATTTTGTCAAAGATTTTTTATCTACTCCCTTTGTGCTGTGGAACATATTCTCTTATTTTACTTCACCATTAAATGATGATTAGTAATGGTTGTTTTCCATTATGTTATAAAATTAAATTTACAAACTCAGGAGAATGGAATGTGTTAGCAGATTAAATGTTTTCATATATCACTATATTTGGCAGAACGATATTGAAATAACAACATTCTGTGAGGAAACTTTGAAGTAAATTTTGGAATAGACATATTAAATGGTTTCATTTTCATTAATAAGCTGTGTTAATTTATATAGAAATATTATACGTAGTACATACTTCAATCTTTATTCTTTAAAATTTTTTATCCTATTGAGACATTTGTAGCATAATGAATGACATAAAATTTTAAACTTTGATCATATTCTCTCCTTTCCAACTCATACATCTTTATATCTTCTAATAAATGTATCATAATAATTTGTACATTTGTTAACAAAATAACTTAGTCATTAACCATATAAACATCATTTCTTAATAATGCGTGTCATGTTTCTATAATAGTAATTTGGCCAGGAAACCAGATTTAAAATTCATTTCAGTATTATGTTGTTCTGACTTGTGAAAATTAAATTTCTTGCTAAAGAAGTGAAAAGTACAGGTAACTATTATTAGATAATTATAATCAATTTACTATTATTATTATTTATTATTAGTAGTAACTATAATCAATTTTTCTAGAAAGGTATTTCTCTGAACAAATTAATTTACAGAAAGAAACATAAATTAATTTTTTGCTGAGATGATTTTTTGCTTAAATACATTAGAATAGGTATACAGTAAGATAATTTATATTATAGCACTAATTACAATCTGTATAAAAGTAATGTTAATTTAAGAATCAATCAATAACTGTGTGTGCAAATTTTTTACTATTACTCATATCTCTTTTCAGTGAAAGATTGTCCTAATAGCTGGGTGATGTTGGCAATGAGATGATTTCAATTTGCAAAGATTAGTTTTGAGAACCTCATTCAGAATCTAGGATTTGGACTGCTCTTGATGATATTAGTTTATTAATTTAAATAAGCTAGTTCACCCAGATTTATCTCTTTTAGGTAGTGATAGTTGTGATGTTCCAAATATTCATTAGATATACATTTTCTCATTTTAACTTTAAAAATCACTTTTGTTAAAACAGTGGAAATATTTATAAACCATACTTAATCTACAAAAATATTATTTTAAATGATTAATACAGTCAGAAAAATAAAAGGAGAAAAGACACCTCAGTATTAGCAAATACCCTGTAATATCTCCTATAATTTTCTTCTCTTTTTTACAGTAAGAGGTATTTTATTTTATTTTTTGATATGTAAGAAGTGGGTTTATTTAGAGAGATACACATTTCATAGACAGAATGCAATCCATCTCAAAAGGTGAGAGTGCCAGTAAGAGGTATTTTAGTGGAAAAAGCATTAGATTGACAATTGGACATTTAGTTTCTAATATTTTTCTAGTACTAATTACGTCTGCAAGCTGGAATAAGTCAATAACATATTTAGATATAAACTCCATTCTCAATAAAAAGCTATTAAATGATGATAAATTATTTTGTTCCTAAAGTAAGATAATTTTATTAAATAACAAATGATGAAAAATAATAATGATCATATATTTTCTATGTATGAAATTAAATAATTATCATCTACTTCCACACAGCTGCTTATTGTGAGCTCTTTACACTTACTATAAGCTAATACATGCTCTCTTCTTAAACTACTATATTTACCTAATATTTTTTATAGATGTCAAGTCTACACAGGTGCCATAGAATAAGGCTTTTTGCTTCAAGCGGTGTTACCTGAGCTCAGGGCTGGTTTTGACCCTCAGGAAATGGAGGATAAGTCCATCAGACAGAGACCACCAGGAACAAACCTGAAGTCAAACAAATTGAGGTTTATTAACCTGTTGCAACAGGGAGAACATAGGAAAGTCAGAATACCATGACCAAATAGACAGCCTGGGGGCTTAAACAATAGAAATCTATTTTCTCACAGTTCCAGAGGCTAGAAATCCAAGATCAAGGTGCAGGCCTTTATGGTTTCTCTGGGTCTCTTTCCTTGTCTGCACATGGCTCCCTCTCACTGTGTCCTCACACAGTTGTCACTCTGTTTACATTCATCCCTGGCATCTCTTTGTGTAAGGACACCAAGTTATATTGGATCAGGGCCCCTCCTTAGTGGCCTGATTTCACCATATTTACCCCCTTTAAAAGTGCTATCTCCAAATAAACTTACATTTTGAGGTCCTGGGGTTTAGGGCTTCAGCATATGCAGTGAGGACGCAATTCAGTCCACAACAACTATGTATCAGTCATTTTTCTGAGGAAGGACTAGAGGAACTTCAATGTTGTATTTGTTTCTGCCATAAAGCAAGGGAGGCTTAGCAATCAGTTGAGTTAATATCAGTGGAAGCCAGAGCAGCAAAGTGTCTCTAGAGACATCAGTGATGTGATAGGAGAAATCACTCAATAGATAGTGGCTGTGTCAGCATCCAACAGGTGGCCTGGGGAAAAGTGTTTGTTATCTTTGGGGTGAGTCACATCCATGGATGTTATCTAGTCTGATATTTAGCAGGGATGATTTTATTCTCTCCTTCTAGGATGTCACAAGAAATAAAGGGCAGAAGGTAGAAAATTGTGAGTTCTCTCTAAAGACATACCCTGGAGTGGGCACTTCTTTTGGGGGGATAAGTATATGGCTGCTTGCAGATAAATGGCCATTAAAAAATCCCTGTGCCCATGGGACCCTCCTAAAGGTCCCCATGACCAAGCTTCATGACATCACTGTGTAATGTTCCTCTCGTCCTTCCCATCAAATGCAGGCACACTAAACTTTCATCTGATTTGAAAAGATTTTTAAAGTTTAATGTGGTTTTACTTGCACTTTGAGCGTCATAAAAGAATTAATTCCAAAGCCATAGAATAGCTTAGATTTAATATTGTAAATCGAAGGATATTATTAATGATTTAAGTAGGAGAACATTGTGGTCAGTTTTTCAAAACTTCACAAGTACCACCAATGTCAGAACATATTTGTGCCTACTTGGAACCATATTTAAATACGTAGTAAGGAATCACATTACATAATATAGTATGATGTAAATAACCCACATAATATCTTTTAAATAGTATATCAATGTAATTAAGTGCATTAACATATTTGTATGTAGGTGATGAGTGTATAGTATCAATCTAATCACACACTGTTACCGAGTCCAAGCTCACTCTGCTCGACAGGCTGATAAATAGGAGATGAGGTGTTGAGGCAGGGAAGACGACTTTATTTGGAAAGTCCAGAGACTGAGAAGATGGCAGACTAAAGTCTCAAAATAACCATCTTATCGGGGTTTGGATGCCAGTTTCTTTTATAGCACAGAGAGGGGGAGGAGATGAAGTAAATAGGCCATAAGTTTTGCAAATATCCCCTGGAATGGCCAGCTTCAGGGACGAGATGTGTTAATTTCTTCTTTCTTGTAGCCATCCACAGGTGGACAGAGTCCGGATGCATCCCGGAACAAAGGCTCTTTGGTTTAACATTCAAGCAGAGGGGCAAGGTTCCCCGAGGTAGGCCGTTATGTATAGACAGTACCCTTTTAGTGAACAAAAGCAGCAGAAAGCACAGTTTAAAGTAAAAGAAACAGATCCAACATGTAGTCAGATTTGGCTCTTCCCTGTTAAAACACCACTACCACTACTTCTTACACTAACATCAAAACATAAATGAAACAAACCATTTTTGAACTGTTTCATAACGGTTTGTTATTCCATATACAGTTCAAACATAGTTTGAATGAATCACTTAACAACTGTTTAAGTCAAATCAGTTGCTCCTTAACTACATGCATTTATAATAAAATCTTTATATTTTGAATAAGAAAGAAAATACGGAGAATTTCTTAGAACATTACCATTTGTGAGCATGAATGATCATTACAAAAACACAGTGATATTGTTTGTAAAAGTCACACCCTGCTTTGCCTAAAACTTGTCCCAATTTTATGGTAGATAATAAATCTATAATTTGCTCGTTTCTTCTCACTTCTTGTAATCAGATATTAAAATATTTCTGGGTTTTCTTGGGAGAAAAAAACAATAGCTTCAGTTTTACTTGTGAAAGTTACTTTGGGAAAATGTTTTAATATATATTTAATATTTTTTCTAAGTGAGAATGACATTTATGACAACATTTAAGAAAATGCAAAATATTAATTTCAGTGAATTTTAAGTATCTTGGAATCTTCGTCACACCTATGAACAGAAATTAAACTCATTGATAACAAATATTATCTCAACATAGTACATATTATTTTTTTTTCCTTTTTGATGCTTTGATGCATCAAAATGTGCATATACACATATGATGAAATACTCATTAAACTTGATGCATAGTCTATAGATTAAAGGATGTTTTTTGTGGTTTTAAAATGTGACTGCTTTTAAATTACATTCTATAGTGGCAAAGCAAATGAACACAAGCTTAATTCAGTCTCAGTTTCAGATAGAAAGAATATGCCTCCATAAAGTTTATTAGTTTAGAATTTTACCATTATTTTTGAGGAAACAGTGAACTAGAACTTAAAAAGAGATAAGAAGCTCCAAATTACAACATTGTTAATAGAATTTGTAATTGAATATGTAACTGAAACACACATTTTAAGTGCAAATCTTTCTCTTTTAATCATGTCATAATTAGCAGCATGTTACATGCTTTATAAAAATATCAGCATATAAATGTACAAATTAACATAAATTTATATAATTGTATTCTGCAGAAATTCAGCATTTTATGTACCACAAAAGAAATGGACAAAGTTATGTTCATTTTGTATATATTAAATGTGAGTTTACTAATGAGTTTCTTGTAGATTATTTTTCTATTAATTAAAATAATAAAATATCCTGCAGCTCTTACAGGAGATTCCAAGTTACCACAGAAAACAGGCTATTACTTGGGAAACACAGTGCACATCTTCTAGAAAACCCAAGGGGTGAAGGTTAGGGAGAGAAAGAAAGCAGACTGCTTTGGTCTTGTTTTTGAGCTGAAAATTTTATCCTTTCTTGTGACTAGCACTAAAGAGTGCACATTAAATGTTCAACAAATATTAAATATATTAATATTGCGTAAGAGTGAAAATCTTTATATAAGCTAATTATATAGGATATTTTCTTTTTTATCTATACATCATAGGCATGATTTTAAATAAAAACTTAAAAACATTGAACGCTTTTGTTTTTTGCACATTTAAATTTCAAATTATATGGGTGAAAAGAAAAATAGAAATCATAACTCCTTTATTCTGAAAATAAAGAAACAAGGATTTTAGATAGTATATGATGTATTGAAATTAGTCAGCTAATTAAGGACAGGGACAAAATTTAAAATCAAGTTTCCTGTTTATTTTACCGTTCCTCATGCTTTTCATATTTCTTTCTTGCTCTTTGGAGCTTTAAACTGTTGCATCAAATTACTTTTCTTCTTCAGTTCTCTCTCTCTTACGACTCACTCTCCTCCAAATTTTATTACTTTTTTGAACTTCAATTTTTAGACCTTCTTATTGACAATTGTTTTTCAATACTGGTTCCAAAGTGCCCTCCAGAATGTCATGGAAGATGGTGGAGCAGGAAACTCCAGGAAATGGCCCCTTCACTGAAACAACTATTGGGCTAATAGCTCAATAAGAATTGTCAAAGTCAACTATCAGGACTCTGGATTCTAGTGGAACAGTTGTAGTGCCCAGGAGAGTGCTTGAGGACTAAAGAGGACAGTAAAATTTGAGGAATTTTAGCATTTCATATAACAGCTACCATCCCTATTCCCGAGCTTCATGCAGCCAACTCTGGGGATGGTTACATACATTCCTGATGTGGCTTGTTGGCGCCTGGTTGGACAATATGGACTTTATCCTATAGATATCAGTGTTGCATGTTAATTTGTCTGTTGGTTTGCTGGGGAACTGGTGCAGAGTTTGGCTCAAATGGCTTCCCAGGTAGCATTTGTAAAAACATAATTTAAAGAAAAAAATCTGTTTTTTCATTTTATATTGGGCCCAGGCATTTAAGGAAATCACTGTAAGGTCATTAGATGACTGTAGAGATAACAGAACAAAGATTTCAGTGATCATACATGACAAGGAATACAGTCTTTGCAAAAATAAAAGTAAAAAAGCTTACAGAAGTCACTAACAAATGAACAACTTGCAGCCCTCAACAAGTAACATCAATAATCTCTGGGGAGGGAGGATAATTTGATTTCCAGAGTCAACCCATTACAATATTAAAAATGTCCAATTCTCAACAAAAAATTTTAAAGCATCCAAACAGACCTGAAAATATGACCTCTTCATAGGAAGAAACAAAAATATCAGAAAACATCTCTTGGGAAGCCCAGATATTAGGTTCATTAGATGAAGACTTTAAACTAACTGTGTTAAATATGCTCAAAGAACTGAAAGAAACCATGGATTAAAAAAACAATGGATATCCAGAGAATGATGTAAGAATAAGCAGAGGATATCAGTAAGACATATAAATTATAAAATAGAATTACAAATAGAACTTCTGTGGCTAAAAAGTAAAGTAACTGAAAGGAAAAATGTCCATAATTTGATATTGAATCACCAGAGGGCAGAGGGGTCCAACAGCAGGTTTTAGCAAGCAGGGAAAAAAACAAAAAAGAAAACCAAAAACCCCCGAAAAAAACAAAAACAGCAACTTTGAAGATAGGGCAATTGAAATCGGCTTTGGAGGAAAAAAAGTTTTTAAAAGAATGAAGACAAATGAACAGAGCCTAAGGCACCAAGAAACATACGAAAATAGGAATTATGGGAATTGCAGAAAGAGAAGAGAAAGAGAGAAGGAGCAGAAAATATATATAAAGAAATAATGTCTGAAAACTTCCCAAATTTGAAGAAATATATGAATTTGCATATCCAAGAAGCTGAATGAACGCCAAGCAAGGTACAACAAAGAGATCTACACCAAAACACATTATAAACAAACCTTTGAAAGACAGAGAGAGAGTCTTTAAAAAGTGCAAAAAAAGAAGTTACTCATCATGTACAGAGGTTTCTCATCAGCTGATTCCTCATCAGAAAGTATGGCGGCAGTAGGATGATACATCTAAGTGCTCAAGAAAAGAAACCCTGTAAAATAAGAATTCTATAAGAAGCAAAGCTATCATTCAAAAATGAGGGAAAAATTAAGACACTCCCAGATAAACAAAAGCTGTGGCCATTTGACGTCTGCTCCACAATAAATGATAAAGGGACTCCTTCCACCTGAACAGGACACTGTAGCCATGCAAAGAAACAAAGGTCACTGGGAAAGATAAATAAATATTTATTTATTCATAAATAAATATAAAAAGCAGAATTATTTTATTTTTGGTGTCTACTCTTTTAGTTTCCTAAATTATTTAAAAGACAAATGCATGAAACAATAAGTGTAAATCTATGTTACTAGATAGAGAATGTATAAATATGCAATTTGTGACAATAAAAGCATAAAAGGGTGGGAGGAAAGACTTGGATAGGAATAGGGTTAATTTATGATATTGAAACTAAGCTGGTATCAATTCAAATTTATTGTTATAAATGTAAGATATTCTTTGTAATCACCAATATAACCATTAACAGAATATATTTTAGAAAACACACCAAAGAGAATGAGCAGGGGTCAAAATAATTCACAGCAAAAACTGAACTAAAAACAAGAAAGTCAGTAATGGAAGAAACGAAGAATAAAAATGAAGAAAAGAAATGAAGAATAAAAACAGAAAGCAATTAGTACTTTAGAAGCAGTCCTTCCTTATCAGTAATTACTTTAAATGAAAGTGGACGAAACTCTCAAAGGCAGAGGTGATGGACAGAATGGATTAAAAAAACATAATCAACTCTGTGTTGTTTACAAGAGACTCACTGTAAATTCAATAACAAATAGGCTGAAAATTAAAGAATGGAAAAAAATGTTTCATGCAAGTAGTAACCAAAAGAGCTGAAAGACTATACTAATATTAGACAAAATAGACTTTATGTTAAAACGTGTCATGAGAGATAAGGAAGAGCATTATATACTAATGTGTCAATTCATCAAGAAGAAATAACAATTATAAATATATATATATACACAATAAACCTCAAAATATATGAAGCAAATACTGACAGAATTGAAGAAAGAGTTATGCAACAGATGTCTACGGTATTGTTGGAAACTCTACAATAATAAAGTTGGAAACAGTATATTAGTTGAAGACGTCAAATCTCAATGGAATAAAGCTAGAAATCAATAAAAGAAGGAAAACTAAATTCACAAATACATGAAAATTTTAAAATACACTCTGAAACAACAAATAGTTTAAAGAAGAAATCACTAGAGGATAAAATATTTTGAGATACCTGGAAGCAAAAACACAACATACCAAAAGCTGTAGTATGTAGTAAAAAAAAAGCACTCAGTGGGAAATTTATAGTTCTAAATATCTACATTTAAAAAGGAGAAAGGTCTCTAATTAATAACTTAACTGTACACCGTAAGAAAGTAGGGACAGATGAACAAACTATACCTAAAGCAAGAGAAGGAAGGCAGTAATAAAGATTGAAGAGATGAATGAAATAGAGAATAGCAAAACAATAGAGAGAATTAATGAAATCAACAGTTGGTTCTTTGAAAAGATCAGTAAATTTAACAAAGTTTTATTTAGATTGACTAAGAAAAGATGAGAAAATGTGCAAACTAAAATAAGAAATTAAAATAGAGACATTACTACAAACTTTACATGGATGAAAAATACTACTGTAGAATACTAGGAGCCCTTGCTTGCCAACAAAGTAGATAATTTAACTGAAATGGACAAATTCCTAGAAATACACATATTACTAAAATTAGTCCAAGAAGAAATGGGATATCCCAACAGACATATAATAAGAAAAGATATTGGATCCGTAATCATAAATCCCCAACAAAGAAATTCCAAAAACAGATGTGTTTACTGGTGAATTTTACAAATCATTAAAAGGAGAATTATCACCAGTCCTACTCAAACACCTACCAAAAATATAAGAGGAGGAACATGTCCTTACAGGTTCTATCAGGACAGCATTATCTGATGATGAAGCCAGATAAAAATATCAAGAGGAAAGACAGCTATAGACCAAAGTCCTTTATGAATATTGACAGGAAAATTCTCAGTAAAATACTAGCAAACCAGATCCAACATATTAAAATGATTATACACCATGACAAATGGCATGTATCTCAGGAATGCAAGGGTACTATATTCATTTGCTAGAGCTACCATAATGAAATATCACAGACTGGTTACTTAACAAATTCATGTGTTCACAGTTCTGGAGGCAGGAAGTCCAAGGTCAAAGTGCCAGCAAATTTGGTTTCCTCTGAGGCCTTTCTTCTTGGGCTTTTGCTGTTCTTACAGGTTTTTTGATGTGGTTTTTCCTCTGTGCAGGTGCATACATGGTGTCTCTCTGTGTACCCTAATTTCCTTTTCTTATAGGGACAGCAGTCAGATCGTATTGGGGTACACCCTAAAGGCCTCATTTTAACTTAATTACCTCTTTAAAGGCTCTATCTCCAAATACAGTCCCATTCTGAGATACTGGGGGTAAAGTCTTCTAGATATAAACTTAGAGGAGACATAATTCAGCCCCAAACAGTTGATTCAACATAAGAAAATCAATCAATGTAATACACCACATTAACAGAATGAAAGAAATAAAAAAACAAAACAATCTCCATATCTCAAAAAATGTGGACAAAGCATTTGATAAAATTCAACATTCTTTCATGATAAAAATACTCACCAAACTAGGAATCGATGGAACTTCCTTTACATGGTAAAGAGCATTTAAGAAAATCACGTAGATACAATCATATTCAATGGTGAAAATTGAAAGCTTTCCCCCTAAGCTCATGAACAAGACAAAAATGCCCATTGTCACCACTGATATTTTGAGATACTATGTTCTTATCTAGAAAAAGTTTTAAGGAATCACAAAAAATTACTAGAACTAATTAACAAATTCAGCAAAATTGCGTATTAAAAGATCAATACACAGAAATTAGATGTGTTCCTCTGCCCCATCAGTGAACAATCCAAGCAGTAAATTAAGAATGTCATTCCATTTATGATATCATCTAAAAGAATAAAATACCTAGGAAATAATTTTAACCAAAGATCTGAAAGACTTGTGCATTGAAAACTATAGAACAATGCCAAAAGAAATTAAAGACTTTAGTAAATGAAAAGACATCCCTTATTCTTGGATTGCAATTCCTATCATAATTCCAGTGCCCTTTTTATTTTATTTTTCAGAAATAGAACCGTCAAAGTTCCCCCAATAGCAAAAACAGTGTTGAGAAAGAAGAACAGTGTGAGTCTTTAGAAGACTCACACTTCTCAGTTTCAAAAGTTTCACGAATCAAAATAGTGTGTTATTGGCATAAGGATAAATATATGGACAAACACATTAAAATTAAAAGTCCTGAAATAAACCCAAACCTCTATGACCAATTCATTTTGGACAAGTGTGCCAAGACCATTCAATGGGGGAAAGAATCATGTCAACAAATGGTGCTGGGACAACTGGATAGGCACATGTGAAAGAATGAAGTTGGACAGTGTACCTCATTCTATACATAAAAAATTGACTCAAAATGGGTCAATGGGCTAAACATAAGATCTAGAGCTCTAAAACTATTAGAAGAAAACATAAGGGGAAATCTTCATGGCATTGAATTTCACAGTGTATTCTTTCATTTCACACACATACACACACACACACACACACAACCATGAGCAAAACAGAAAAAATACATGTCTTTAAAAGCTAAAAACTTTTATTCATCAAACAACATTATTAAGAAGGTAAAAAGACAACCTATAGAAAGTGAGAAAATTTTTTCAAATGATGAATCTGGTACAAGTTTTGCATCTAGAATATATAAATAACTCTTATGACTCAACAACAGAAAGACAAAAAAACTATTAAAAATGGGCAAAGTACTTGAACAGACATTTACTCAAAGAACATATGGAGATGGCCAACAGCATATCAAAATATCTGCAGCATCAGGTGTCATTAAGGAAGTGCAATTCAAAACCACAGTGATGTAACACTTCATACTATGATGGTTATAGTTAAAAACCAGAAAGGTGTTGGAGAAGATGTAGAGAAATAGGAATCCTGATACATTGTTGTAAAAATGTAAAATGGTGCAGCCACTGCAGAATAGAGTTTGGTGGATCCTCAAAAAGTTAAGCCTGGAATTATCATATGACCCATTAATTTCACTCCTAGGTAGACACTCCAAAGAACTGAAAATAGGTACTCAAACAGATCTTGTTCATGGGCATTGGTAGCAACACTATTCACAGTAGCTGAAAGGTGGAAACAAACCAAATGTTGAACTATGAGTGAATGGATAAAGGAATTGTATATCCATGCAATAGAATATTTTTCAAACTTAAAAATAAATGAAATACTGATACATTTTACAATCTGGATGAATCTCAAAAACACAATGATAACTGAAATAAGCTAGATAAAAAGGTCACATATTAAATGACTCTTTTTATGTGAAACACCCAAATTTGTAGACACAGAAAGCAGATTAGTGGTTGCCAGAGAATGAGGGAAAGGAGGAATAAGATACGGAGCATTCTGGGGAGATAAAAAATTTTGGAGCAACAGAGACATTGTAGTCGCACAACATTGTGAATGCACTAAATTCATTGAATTGTATACTTTTAAATGTTTAATTGTATGTTGTGTGAATATTATCTCAGTTTAAAAAATAAGCCCTCTAGAATTGTGCTGTTGAATAGAACTCTAATGCCAGGCACATGTGTAATTTTAGATTTTCTAGTAGCTATGTGAAAAATATAAAACAGAACAGATGAGATTTAATTTAAAATATGTTTTATTAAATCACTATATCAAAACATTATTTTAATGTATGGTAAATATAAAGATTGTTAATAAGATCTTTTGGGTTTTTGTACTGCCTATAATAGAGTGTGTATTTGATACAGCTCATCACAAGTCAAACTAGCCATGTTACAAAATCTCAGTGATCACACCTGCCTGCTACCTTTGTCATAGAGTGTGCCGCATTAAAAACTAAAGGACCTTTCCATAAAACTCAACACAAGTCACCTTCTTAAAAACTGAAAAAATTATTCTTATAGAGTTTATTCTGTATAGAGTTCATTATGATTGGAGAAAGAAAAGTCTATCATATCCCAAGCAAGTGAAGAGGAATTTGTCAAGCAAACATTTTTTAATTTTACTCAAAATGGTTGCTCCTATTGTGTAGTCTTAACTTATAAAATACTTAAAAGGAAATAATATGTACAGAATATATATATAGCTGTGTATAGTGATGTAAATCCTTCCCAACAAAATCCAGTGCTGCATGAAATGAAGTTGTTCATGACTTCAAGTAATTTGTTTATATTGAAATTATCTAACCATAATAGGGCTAATAAAATCAGTAAGAGACAAGAATAGAAAAAGTCAATTATTATTTGCAAATGATGTAATTGTATATCTAGGAAACCTAGATCTCAAGGTTTAATTGAGATCTCAAAAGATCTCAATTAAAAAGCACTATAATTGAGAAATCTTTTGGATTCAGGAGGAATACTCAAGCAGGACTACTCCTGATTCCATCAATAAACATTTAGAAAATACAATGAAAGATGACATTCACTGTATCAACTGTATAATTAACTTACCCATAAAAATGTATCAGCTGCAAGAGGAAAAACCCTTTAGAATTATAAGTACATAAGAATTTGTCTGTAAATGGGAAGTCATAACATTTTTGAAAGATGTGACAAAATAAAAATGGCAAGCTGAGTGACGTGTAAGAAGTCCAAATACTCATTGATTACTGTTCTGTAAGGAAGCCAAAGGCCAAGGTGGTGAGAGAATGGTCCTGTGGAAGAGCACTGATGCACATGCCCCATTGACATGTGAGCAGAGACTCTTGGAACTTTCTAGTCTAGCACACTGAGCAGCAGAATGCAACAAAGTGAATGGCATGGAAAAGAATAATTAAGTGGTTGAGTTGAGGCTGAAATACTGACCTACAGAATCATGACTGAACACAATGTTTTTCTTTTAAGTCACTAAGTTTTAAGATAGCTTATGCCAAAAAAAAGTATTATTGTAAGGAAGGGTTTAACTAATGAATTTAATGCATTCCAATATCAATCCAAATATGACTACTTTTCAAAAATAAGATTAAAACTGGGTACGGAATTTCCAGAAAGGCTCATTTCTCTCATTGCACTTTCTTCCTTTCAGTTTGTGTAGAATGTTAAGACTGTGTAATAGTTATTTTGGATCAAGACATAGCTTTGAGGATGGAAAACAGAAGGAGTGAAGAAGAGAGAAGAATCCTAGCTTTCTAGTGATATTGTCAAGCCACCAATTCTAGACTTCTCCCCAGTACCTGAGAAAGAATAAAATCTTTTGTGTTTACACTATTCAAAGTGATATGAAAGTTTCAGTGATTAACTATTTGAAAATAGTATGCATTCTTACAATCTTAACTCATATCTTAGGGGAAGGTTAATGTAAAATGGCTCCAAATGATAAAAAGAAATAAGTGAACTAACAGAAAATAATAAATACATTTTAGTCACAGGTTCTGGAAAGCTTTGTGTAAGAACACTAATGGAATAAATACTGAAGCATATTTGTTAAATTGAACTGCACATAATTAAATATGACTCCATAGCATAAACTGCCATAAAAAAGTATTTGTGACATGTATGGCAGATAAATAAATGTTAAACATTGTACGAAATCAAGATGAATTTAGTATACATTTATTTCACCATTAGCATGTCGTTATACTTTTAGTTTGCTTCAAATATTTCATGGTTATAAATAATTACAAAAAAGCAAATTAAATTGAGGCACACATTTTTACTTCTTTAATTGCCAAAGTGTGTCTGTTTGTATGTGTGTATGTGTGCTGCTTAGTGATAATACATAATGTTGGCAGGGGCCAGAGCAACATGCATTCTTAGTCCAAATTATTAGATTGAAAATTGGTATTCATTTTGACAGCTCAAATATCAAATATGAATGAAAAATTTAAATTTGTTAACAAAATTTTTTTCACATATTCTAAGGATTTATTCTAAAAAAAAAGTTTGTTAAAAAAGAGTGTGTACTGTATACAAGATATGATTCATTTAGAATAAATAGTAATGGAGATCGAAATGACCATGATACCAAAACGATGAGACTGATTAAATAAATTATAAATATTTTATATCTACATAATGTAAAACAGTGTAATTACTAAAAATAATAAAGAAATATGGGTAACAATATAAAAATATGTCTAACATATAATTGAGAAAAAGGATACAAATCTACAGATACAACATTACACTTGTATGTCTTATGTTACCATATATATGCATATGCTTATATAATAATGTTTTATATATATACACAGAAAAATACATACACACATATTTATCAAAATTTAGATCTTACTATATAATTACTTGATATGTACATAAAAATATTTCAGGAGAATTATTGGAGACCTTTATTATATGTAGGGATTTTTTTCTGGTTATTTTCCCCAAAATATTACAAAATTGCATACTAAGTATGTTTAACATGTAACATTAAAATGTAGAAGTAGTATCAGATTTGTATGTATATATACGCATACATATAAGAGTTGGACAATTCATTTTTCTTTTGTAAAGCAATTTAACAATATGTACCAAGAATTTTAAGAAATATTTAAAATTTTGACCTTTGAATTCCTTTTTTGAAATTAGGACAAGCTAATATAAAATAAGGGGGACAGTATATAATCATTAATATGTATATTATTGTATTGTGTTTATTACACTAAAAAGAATAATTAAATTATATCTAGTCCACGTGATAAAATCTAGTCATTTTTTAAATGATGATTTTGAATGAGAAATCAGTTCTTGTGCAAATTCTGATCATCACCAGGGCTAATAATCATATGTCATGGACATTTTTACTAGTATCTCCTGTACAGCCTCTTCTGATTGGTCAGTGCCAATGTGATACTTTATGAGGTACTTCTGTTTACAAGGATGGAAAATAAACATAAACGTCTTGAAATGCACAAACATCCATCCATTCATTGAAAAATAGCTTGAAAAATGGTACCAAAATGCTTCTGATATGTGCTAGATTGTTTCCTAATTCGATTTTATATTTCTCATATTTTCTGTGATACAGTTTTTTGTTATTGCAGATTTTACTTTTATAAAAGAGAAAACCAAAAATAAGCAATGGCATTAAAGTGTTTGCAATACCAGTATTTACACATTTTGAGTGGAATCATTTCTATTTTATGAAGATCATTTTCAAATCACACACACACATACACACACACACAGAGGCTGTTTTTACTTGATTGACATGACCCAGGGCTGGATTTATCTGCTTCATTAATTGATTTCCATACTCTCATATAATGAAACTTTTTCTTGGACTCTGTAATTCAGTTTGATTTCTGGATGGCATCTACATACTATTACCATTTTCAGTGCTACACTTCACTGAACTGAATGATTCAATGTGTTTTTCTGTATGCCAGAGGGCCTTACAAACAGGATAGATTAGAAAGCATGGAATTCAAAGATCTTCCTATTTTCAATCTTTCAGTACCTCCTATTTTCAAGTCTTCATAATGCCACTGTTAGTGTGTTGCCTAAAGTTTTTACTTAATCTTTTGTAAATTTCTTGTTTGACAAGATACCTCCTTTTCCAGGGGGAAATTAGAAATACATTTGAAAACATACACTCTATCATAATTTTTTCTCTAAATATTTTCCTTATTTAATCGAAAGAAAAATATTAAATAAAATAATAAAACATAATAATAAATAAAATAAAAACAAACTCTAACCTCTAAGGAAGGTGGCATAAGTCACACCACTTGGAATGTGATTGTCTATAGCATATCCTTGCCTTCCCATATGAAGATGCCAGAGAGAGAAAGATGGAAACAAACAAAAGCAGAAAAGTTAAAGCTTTAAGGTAGCCCTTCATCAAGCAGATTAAATAATGTCTTCATGTAAACCTTAGCAGATGTAAAGCTCAAAGGAGATGGAAGTGTTGAGGAATGAAGAAGTGTCTTGAAGGGACAAAGAACAGCTTAGAATTAGGACACTGTGCACACGAGGTGGGTAGGTGGTTAAACGTTGATCTAATTAAGTAGATTCAGAGCTCAGAATGTGATGTGGCAAGGATAATGTATAACATTACATCTAACGCCATCATATTCACATCTATTTAATTTGTATCTCAAAGCTCTCAGTTCCTAAATTGATATGTGGATTATATTCATTTTTAGCACAAGATTTTCTCCTTACATAAAAACATATTTATGTGAAGAAAAGTTTTTAAGTTAAAATTGCATCTTTAATATCCTTGATATAATAGTGGATTTAACTTTATATCATGTAATTACATTTTGATTCAAAACTAGCTGGAAGAATACAATTAGGAATAAAGGTGTAAATATTTGGGCCTTGGTATAATATTGTTTTATACTTTCTGGAATATAAGTTCTGTGAGGACAGGACTATTTCTGCCCATTTCAAAAATGTACTTAACACACACATAGTACCCAGCAGATCGTATGACTGTGCCCCCTTTCCCGGGAAATAGGAAGGGGTCTTATAGTTTCAAGGTGGAAAATAGGGCTGTAGATAAGGATCAGGGCTGATGTTGTCTTGCATTCTTCTTCTCCTCCTGGTGGCACTGATCATTAGGGCTGGCATCAGGTAGTTCCGGAATAGGTTCTGGTGGTCCTTGAAGTCATCTTTTTGTAACCTTCTTTCTGGAATGAAGAATGCTCACAAAGGAAGAGTGCTAGGGAGTGTTGTCTTGGAGAAGTAAGCATCAGGTGCATAGTACCACTTTAGCTAGAGGGCAGTCACTATCAGAGTGCAATTATGCAAGAAAGAAAGGGGAGAAAAAACCATCTGTAGGAGACCAGTTGAATGGGAGGAAGGAATAAGGGCTGAATAAGGGCTAACATAATGGGGTTGTCTCAGCTAGTCTCTGCTACAGCAGAACCAGTGTAGCATAATGATAACAAGCTTGTATTTCTGGAGCTGGGGCTGGGGAGTTCTGTTTTCCAACCCTATATCTGCCACTTAATAGTCATATGTCCTTAGGAAAGTTACACAGTTGTTCCCTGTTCCAGTGTTCCTAACTTTAAAATGCAATAATCATTAATCCTCCAAAATAACTCATGTGATTTTGGAGGATTAAGTGAATAAAACCTAATAAAACATGGAAAACAGTGTGTCGCACATAGTAAGTACTTAAAGTGTGTTAGAAATTATTGAGAAAATCATGTTTTACTGAAATCTTTATTCTTATACATTATTAGTCAGTGTTTTTTATGCTTCCTTTAATTTTCTCTTGTTTTATGCTGTAAGTTTTCAATATTTATATTATCCTTGCTCCCCTGCTTATAACTGTACGACCTTGAATAATTATTTAACCTCTCTGAGATCTAATACCACATCTGTAAAATGAGGATAATAATATTTGCTTCAATATTTGAATGTTCAATGCCGAGAAAAGAATTTAGTACGATGTCTAGCACATACTTAGTGTTCAACAATGTTCAGTTATTAAAGTTATTATTGTTGTTTTTAAAGTTTTTTTGTTTGCTAAAAATGGACTCTAGGTGTATGGATCAAAAGCTAATAATACGCTTCATATACTACAATTCATATTTCATTTAGAATTTACTTCACAGTCATGTACCAAAATTATTTCCCGTGCAGTATATAGTTAATCTCCAAATGGTGTTCTCTAACCAGTACACTTCAACTTGTCTCTTTCTTTCAGCATTCCTTCTGTGTATTACTTTATATTTATCTAAATTAAATCTCATCCTGTATTGCTGTTTTCCCATTTCTCACTTTTCATCACTTTGAAACTTTTCTCACTTTCCACTAGGTTTGCAGTTTATTTTGAAAATCTATCTGTAGCTCTGATAAATGCACCCTCTTCTTTCTGTTGATCAAATGCAATGATAGACCCCTCTCTGGATTCAGCTTGACTCATATAATTATAGCATTCTTCTTCTATATTTTCAATAATTTATTTCTGTAATTTATATTATCAGTAGTAGTAGTAATAATGATGAAAACAAACTTGAAAGTATTTGGATCTTAGAAACTACAGGGATTGGTTCATTGTTCTTTGTTGCATTTCTCTGAGCCCAGATGCCTAACAAAAGGGGCCAAAGATTATTGCAAATAATCTATTTTTCTTGATGAGTGAAAAACAAAACAGCATATTTTAAATTACTCCCTTCAATCCCCCTCATATTCCCTTCCACGAGGAATAAATTTTCATGAGGATTGTTTGGTCACTGGGATTTATATCCAAGTGTGTGGGATATATATACACATATACATAATATATTTATTTATATTATAAATAGTGTTATATATACTTGGTATATATTACATATAATAATCCTTATATATATTATACATTTGCATCCAACATAGATATTGACCAATCTGCTTATAAAAATCCATGTTTTCTTTATTATTTGTCTGGCATTAAATTTCAGCCTTCTTAGTCTTAAGAAAACTATAATGAACACTCCAGATTATTAGTGAAAGGGCACACCTGCTCAGTTCTCACGTGGGAGCTGCAGGGACCAGAGATCAGAACTGACACAAGAAAATTTGTAGCTGTTTCTGTTCTGACTCCCCAAGAATACTAATAGGTTCAAGAAGGGAAGTGATGACATTTCCAAGTGTACGCTATTAAGAGGCATACATTAAATACTTGTTAACTGAAGAATAATAATTTTGAAATAAAGAAAAACAATATATTATAAAGTGGTAGCTATTAGTTTCATCTTAGATTATAAATTTTTCCCCAAGATAAAATACGTTGTTAATACTTTCTTGCTTTCCCTAACTCCTCCCCTCTCTTCCTCTCTCAATCTCTCTAATCGCCTCCCTTTTGGCTGGCTCTCTATATTTCTCTGTCTCTCTATGATTCTGTCTCTCTCTGTCTGTTTATTTCTCTCTTTCTATTTTTTTCTTATTAGTTGGCAATATATGTCATTTATATGGTATAAATAAATGAATATTTCTCAAACAACTATATTCTATAGTTTGAAATGAGCATCTTGTAGTTTTTATGATTTTTTATCACATATCATTGACTTACAATGTTATATTAGTTTCAGATGTACAATACAGTGATTTGATATTTTTATATATTGTGAAATGATCAACATGATAAGTCTAGTTACTATATAGCTATGATCAAAATTAGGTGTCAGGTATATATAAATTCCCTAAATTGAGACTGATTCTTCATTATATTTTAAAAGTGATATATAACATTTATAAAATCATATTTTACATGAATAAAAGGAAATTTACACTTATAGATCAATTCAGGAAGAAAAATATAAAGGTGTCTGTTGGATTGACCCCTTTATCATTATGTAATTCTCTCCTTTGTCTTTTATTACAGTCTTTCTTTCAAAGTCTATTTTGTCAGTTATGAGTATAGCTACTACAGCTTTCTTTTCATATTTTTTGCATGGAATATATTTTTCCACCCCTTTACTTTCAGCCTGTGTGTTTTTGTTCCAAAGCTAGTCTCCTGTAAGTAGCATATAGATGGGTCTTCTTTTTTTAAAATCCATGCATACTCTCTATGTCTTTAGATTGGTGAATTTTGTCCATTTATCTATAAAGTATAGTAATTATTGATAGTTAAGCACTTATTGCCACTTTTTCGATTATTTTCTGGTTGGTTTTATAGTCCCTCTTTTTTCTTTTATTCTTTTTCTCTCTTCCCTTGTGTTTTGATGGTTTTCTTAATTGTTTTGTTTAAATTCCTTTCCCATTTTTTCTTTTGTGTATATTTACTATAGGTTTTTTCCTTGGTGGTACGTACGGCATCCTTTGTAATAAGTAGTGTGTTTTATGTGGTAGCAATTTACATTCATACACATTCCAAAGCTATATCTTTTATCACCTCACCCTTGTTTTATACTTTGATGACACATTTTACAACTTTCTATTTCATACATCCCTTAACTAAATATTGCAATTTCAGTTTTTACTGCTTTTGTTTTTTAACATCCATGCTTGCTTTATGAGTAACTGATTCACTATCTTTTTTTAATTATTATTCTTTTGGAGTATCCACCCCTTTACTTACATTATCTATCTGTCCTTGCATGTTGCCTAATTTTTTTTTAACACCTTTATTGGAAGATAATTGCTTTACAATGGTGTGTTAGTTTCTGCTGTATAACAAAGTGAATCAGCTATACGTATACATACATCCCCATATCTCCACCGTCTTGTGTGTCCCTCCCACCCTCCCTATCCCACCCATCTATCTGGACACAAAGCACCAAGCTGATCTCCCTGTGCTATGCGGCTGCTTCCCAATAGCTATTTTACATTTGGTAGTTTAAATATGCCAATGCCACTCTCTCAATTTGGCCCATATTACCCTCCCCATTCCCTGTATCTTCAAGTCCATTCTCTATGTCTGTGTCCTTATTCCTGTCCTCCCCTGAGGGTCTTAAGAATCTTTTTTTTTTTTTTTAGATTCCATATATATGTGTTACCATAAGGTATTTGGTTTTTTTTTCTGACTTACGTCACTCTGTATGACAGACTCTAGGTCCATCCACCTCACTACAAATAACTCAATTTCAGTTCTTTTTATGGCTGAGTAATATTCCATTGTATATATGTGCCACATCTTCTTTATCCATTCATCTGTTGATGGATGCTTAGGTTGCTTCCATGTCCTGGCTATTGTAAATAGTGCTGCAGTGAACATTGTGGTACATGACTCTTTTTGAATTATAGTTTTCTCAGGGTATATGCCCAGTAGTGGGATTGCTGGGTAATATGGTAGTTCTATTTATAGTTTTTAAGGAACCTCCCTACTGTTCTCCATAGTGGCTGTATCAATTTACATTCCCACAAACAGAGCAAGAGGGTTCCCTTTTCTTCACAACCTGTCCAGCAATTATTGTTTGTAGATTTTTTGATGATGGCCATTCTGACTAGTGTGAGGTGATACCTCATTGTAGTTTTGATTTTCATTTCTCTAATGCTTAGTGATGTTGAGCATCCTTTCATGTGTTTGTGGGCAATCTGTATATATTCTTCGGAGAGATGTCTATTTAGGTCTTCTGTCCATTTTTGGATTCGGTTGTTGTTTTTTTTTGATATTGAGGTGCATAAAATGCTTGTATATTTTGGAGATTAATCCTTTGTCAGTTGCTTCATTTGCAGATATTTTCTTCCATTCTGAGGGTTGTCTTTTCATTTTGTTTGTGGTTTCCTTTGCTGTGCAAAAGCATTTAAGTTTCATTAGGTCCCATTTGTTTATGTTTGTTTTTACTTCCATTTCTCTAGGAGGTGGGTCAAAAAGGATCTTGTTGTGATTTATGTCATAGAGTATTCTGCCTATGTTTTCCTCTAAGAGTTTTATAGTGTCTGGCCTTACATTTAGGTCTTTAATCCATTTTGAGTTTATTTTTGTGTATGGTGTTAGGGAGTGATCTAATCTCATTCTTTTACATGTAGCTCTCCAGCTTTCCAAGTACCACTTGTTGAAGAGACTGTCTTTTCTCCATTGTATATTCTTGCCTCCTTTATCAAAAATAAGGTGACCATATGTGCATGGGTTTAACTCTGGGTTTTTTATCCTGTTCCATTTACCTATATTTCTGTTTTTGTGCCAGTACCATGTTGTCTTGATTACTGTAGCTTTGTAGCATAGTCTGAAGTCAGGGAGCCTGATTCCTCCAGCTCCGTTTTTCTTTCTCAATATTGATATGGCTATTCGGGGTCTTTTTTGTTTCCACACAAATTGTGAAATTTTTTGTTCTACTTCTGTGAAAACTGCCATTGGTAATTTGATAAGGATTGTGTTGAATCTGTAGATTGCTTTGGGTATTACAGATATTTTCACAATGTAGACAATTCCAATCCAAGGACATTGTATATCTCTCCATCTGTTTGTATCATCTTTAATTTATTCATCAGTGTCTTATAGTTTTTTGCTTAGAGGTCTTTTGTCTCCTTAGGTAGGTTCATTCCTAGGTATTTTATTCTTTTTGTTGCAGTGATAAATGGGAGTGTTTCCTTAATTTCTCTTTCAGGTTTTTCATCAATACTGTATAGGAATGCAAGAGATTTCTGTGCATTAATTTGGTATTCTGGTACTTTACCAAATTAATTGTTTAGCTCTAGTAGTTTTTTTGTTTTTTTTTTTTTTTTTTTTTTTGCGGTATGCAGGCCTCTCACTGTTGTGGCCTCTCCCTTTGCGGAGCACAGGCTCTGGACGCGCAGGCTCAGCGGCCATGGCTCACAGGCCCAGCCACTCCGCGGTATGTGGGATCTTCCCGGACCGGGGCACGAACCCGTGTCCCCTGCATTGGCAGGCGGACTCTCAACCACTACGCCACCAGGGAATCCCTCTAGTAGTTTTGTGGTAGCATTTTTGGGATTGTCTAGGTATAGTATCATGTCATCTGCGAACAGTGACAGTTTTACTTCTACTTTTCTGATGTAGGATCCTTTTATTTCTTTTTCTTCTCTGATTGCTCTGGCTAAAACTTCCAAAACTATGTTGAATAATAGTGGTGAGAGTGGGCAACCTTGTCTTTTTCCTGATCTTAGTGGAAATGGTTTCAGTTTTTCACCATTAAGAATGATTTTGACTGTGGGTTTGTCATATATAGCCTTTATTAGGTTGAGGTATGTTCCCTCTATGCCTACTTTCTTGAGGGTTTTTATCATAAATCGGTGTTGAATATTCTCGAAAGCTTTTTCTACATCTATTGAGTTGATCATACAGTTTTACTCCTTCAATTTGTGCATATGGTTTATCACATTGATTGATTTGTGTATATTGAAGAATCCTTGCATTCCTGGGAATAACCCCACTTGATCATGGTGTATGATCCTTTTAATATGCTGCTGGATTCTGTTTGCTAGTATTTTGTTGAGGATTTTTGCATCTATGTTCATTAGTGATATTGGTCTGTAGTTTTCTTTCTTTGTGACATCTGTGTCTGGTTTTGGTATCAGGGAGATGCTGGCCTCGTAGAATGAATTTGGAAGTGTTCCTCCCTCTGCTATATTTTGGAAGAATTTGAGAAGGATAGGTGTTAGCTCTTCTCAAAATGTTTGATAGAATTCACCAGTGCAGCCCTCTGGTCCTGGGCTTTTGTTTGTTGGAAGATTTTTAACCACAGTTTCAGTTTCATTGCTTGTGACTGGTCTGTTTATATTTTCTGTTTCTTCCTGGTTCTGTCTCAGGAAGTTGTGCTTTTCTAAGAATTTCTTCCAGGTTGTCCAATTTATTGGCATAGAGTTGTTTGTAGTAATCTTGCATGATTCTTTGTATTTCTGCAATGTCAGTTGTTACTTCTCCTTTTTGATTTCTAATTCTATTGATTTGAGTCTCCTTCCTTTTTTTCTTGATGAATCTGGCTAATGGTTTATCAATTTTGTTCATCTTCTCAAAGAACCAGCTTTTAGTGTTATTGATGTTTGCTATCATTTCCTTCATTTCTTTTTCATTTATTTCTGATCTGATCTTTATGATTTCTTTCCTTCTGCTAACTTTGGGATTTATTGTTCTTCTTTCTCTAACTGCTTTAGGTGTAAGGTTAGGTTGTTTATTTCTGGTGTTTCTTGTTTATTGAGGTGGGATTGTGTTGCTATAAACTTCCCTCTTAGAACTGCTTTTGCTGCATCCCATAAGTTTTGGGTTGCTGTGTTTTCATTGTTATTTGTTTCTAGGTATTTTTTCATTTCCTCCTTGATTTCTTCAGTGATCTCTTGGTTATTTAGTAGTGAATTGTTTAACCTCAATGTGTGTGTATTTTTTACAGAATTTTTCCTGTAATTGATATCTAGTCTCATAGTGTTGTGGTCAGAAAAGATACTTGATACAATTTCAGTTTTCTTAAATTTACCAAGGCCTGATGTGTGACGCAAGATATGATCTATCCTGGAGAATGTTCCATGAGCACTTGAGAAAAGTGTGTATTCTGTTGTATTTGGATGTAATGTCCTATAAATATCAACTAAGTCCATCTTGTTTAATGTATCATTTAAAGCTTGTGTTTCCTTATTTATTTTCATTTTGGATGATCTGTCCATTGGTGAAAGTGGGGTGTTAAAGTCCCCTACTATGATTTTGTTACTGTCAATTTCCCCTTTTATGGCTGTTAGCATTTGCCTTATGTACTGAGGTGCTCCTATGTTGGGTACATAAATATTTACAATTGTTATATCTTCTTCTTGGATCGATCCCTTGATCATTATGTAGTGTCCTTCTTTGTCTCTTGTAATAGTCTTTATTTTATAATCTGTTTTGTCTGATATGAGAATTGCTATTCCAGCTTCCTTTTGATTTCCATTTGCATGGAACATCTTTTTCCATTCCCTCACTTTCAGTCTGTATGTGTCCCTAGGTCTGAAGTGGGTCTCTTGTAGGCAATTTGTCTACAGGTCTTGTTTTTGTATCCATTCAGCCAGTCTATGTCTTTGGTTGGAGCACTTAATCCATTTACATTTAAGGTAATTATTGATATGCATGTTCCTATTCCCGTTTTCTTAATTGTTTTGGGGTTGTTATTGTAGGTCTTTTCCTTCTCTTGTTTTTCCTGCCTATTGAAGTTCCTTTAGCATTTGTTGTAAAGCTGGTTTGGTGGTACTGAATTCTCTTAGCTTTTGCTGGTCTGTAAAGGCTTTAATTTCTCTATCGGATCTGAATGAGATCCTTGCTGGGTAGAGTAATCTTGGTTGTAGGTTTTTCCCTTTCATCACTTTAAATATGTCCTGCCTTTCGCTTCTGGCTTGCAGCATTTCTGTTGAAAGATCAGCTGTTAACCTTATGGGGATTCCCTTGTATGTTATTTGTTGTTTTTCCCTTTCTGCTTTTAATATTTTTTCTTTGTATTTAATTTTTGGTAGTTTGATTAGTATTTGTCTTGTTGTGTTTCTCCTTGGATTTATCCTGTATGGGACTCTCTGTGCTTCTTGGACTTCATTGACTATTTCCTTTCCCATATTAGGGAAGTTTTCAACTATAATCTCCTCAAATATTTTGTCAGTCCCTTTCTTTTTCTCTTCTTCTCCTGGGACCCCTATAATTTGAATGTTGGTGTGTTTAATGTTGTCCCAGAGGTCTTAGTCTGTTTTCATTTCTTTTCATTCTGTTTTCTTTATTCTGTTCTGCAGCAGTGAATTCCACCATTCTGTCTCCCAGGTCACTTATCTGTTCTTCTGCCTCAGTTATTCTGCTATTGATTCCTTCTAGAGAATTTTTAATTTCATTTATTGTGTTGTTCATGATTTTTTGTTTGCTCTTTAGTTCTTCTAGGTCCTTGTTAAACGTTTCTTGTATTTTCTCCATGCTATTTCCAAGATTTTGGAACATCTTTACTATCATTCTGAATTCTTTTTCAGGTAGACTGACTATTTCCTCTTGATTTGTTTGTTCTGGTGGGTTTTTACTTTGCTCCTTCATCTGCTGTGTATTTCTCTGTCTTCTCATTTTGCTTAACTTACTGTGTTTGGGGCCTCTGTTTCACAGCCTGCAGGTTCGTAGTTCTCATTGTTTTTCGTGTCTGCTCCAAGTGACTAAGGTTGGTTCAGTGGGTTGTGTAGGCTTCCTGGTGGAGGGGACTGGTGCCTGTGTTCTGGTGGATGAGGCTGAATCTTGTCTTTCTGGTGGGCAGGCCAGACATACACACTCACAAAAAGAGAACAAGGAAAAAAATATATATATATGTATATAAAATAAAAATGGAAGACAGAAACCAAATCAATAAACAAATCTACCAATGATAATAAGCTCTAAATACTAAACTAAGATAAACATAAAACCAGAAACAAATTTAATGCAGAAAGCAAACCCCAAGTCTACAGTTGCTTCCCAAATCCACCACCTCAATTTTGCGATGATTGTCTATTCAGGTATTCCACTGATACAGGGTATATCAAGTTGACTGTGGAAATTTAATCTGCTCCTCTGAGGCTGCTGGGAGAGATTTCCCTTTCTCTTCTTTGTCCGTACGGTTCCTGGGGTTCAGCTTTAGATTTGGCCCTGCCTCTACGTGTAGGTCACCTGATGGCATCTGTTCCCCACCAGACAGGATGGGGTTAAAGGAGCGGTTGGTTAGGGGGCTCTGACTCACTCAGGCTGGTGGGGAGGGGGTGGTGCGGATGCAGGGCGAGCCTGCGGCAGCAGAGGACAGCATGACGTTGCACCAGCGTGAGGCGTGCCGTGCATTCTCCCGGGGAAGTTGTCCCTGGATCCCGGGACCCTGGCAGTGGCGGGCTGCACAGCCTCCTGAGACAGAAGGTGTGGATAGTGACCTGTGCTTGCACACAGGCTTTGTGGTGGCGGCAGCAGCAACCGTAGCATTTCATGCCCATATCTGGTATCACACTGATTGCAGCGGCTCGCACCTGTCTCTGGAGCTCGTTTCGGTGGTGCTCTGAATCCTCTCTCCTCACACACCTCAAAACAATGGTCTCTTGCCTCTTAGGAAGGTCCAGACTTTTTCCTGGACTCCCTCCCAGCTAGCTGTGGTGCACTAGCCCCCTTCAGGCTGTGTTCATGCAGCCAACCCCAGTCCGCTCCCTGGGATCCGACCTCCAAAGCCTGAGCTTCAGCTTCCAGCCCCCGCCTGCCCCGGCGGGTGAGCAGACAAGCCTCTCGGGCTGGTGAGTGCTGGTCGGCACCGATCCTCTGTGCGGGAATTTCCCCGCTTTGCCCTCCGCACCCCTGTTGCTGCGCTCTCCTTCGTTGCTCCGAAGCTTCCCCCGCTCCATCCCCCGTCTCTGCCAGTGAAGGGGCACCTAGTGTGTGGAAACAATTTCTCCTTCAGAGCTCCCTCCCACTGGTGCGGGTCCCATCCCTATTCTTTTGTCTCCGTTGTTTCTGTTTTCTTTTGCCCTACCCAGGTTTGTGGGGAGTTTCTTGCCTTTTGGGAGGTCTGAGGTCTTCTGCCAGCGTTCAGTAGGTGTTCTGTAGGAGTTGTTCCACATGTAGATGTATTTTTGATGTAATTGTGGGGAGGAAGGTGGTCTCCATGTCTTACTCCTTGCCTTCTTGAGGGTGCCCCTCACCCCACTATCTTTATTACACATTTACCTTTTCAGTGAGATTTTTATATATTTTATTATGAATAATTAGTGCCATTTCTTTTCAGTTTAAAATGTCTTTAATATTTCTTGTAGAGCCATTTTTGTGATGATGAACTCCTTTATCTTTTGCCTCCCTCGGAAACTCTTCACCCCTCCTTCAATTCTGAATAATAACATTGTTGGGTAGAGAAGCCTTGTTTGGAAGTTTTTCCTTTCAGCAATTTGTCACTTCACTCCCTTCAGACCAGTAAAGGTAGTGCTGAAAAATCTGCTGAAATGTTTATGGGGTTTCCCTCGTACATAACTAGTTATTTTTCTCTTTCAGCTTTTAGCATTCTCTCTTTATCCTTAACTCCTGCCATTTTAATTACAGTGTTCCTTGGTGTGTGTCCTTTGGGGTTCATCTCATTAGGAGTTCTCGAGTTTCCTGGACATGGATATTTGTTTCCTTTCTCAGATTAGGGAAATTTTCAGCCACTCTTTCTTCAAATAACTTTTCTGACCCTTTCTCCTTCTCTTCTCCTTCTGGGACTCCTATCATGCAAAGGTTATTTTACTTGATGTTGTCCCAAATGTCCCTTAAGGCATCTTCACTTTTTAAAATTTATTTTTCATTTTGCTGCTCTCTCTGGGTGAGATTCATTGTTTTGTCTTCCAGATCACTGATTCGTTCTTCTACCTCATCCAGTCTGATGTTGAACCCCTTCAGTTTATCTTCCATTCAGTTATAATTTCTGTTTGGTAGTTTCTCATATTTTCTGCCTCTTTGTCACAGTTTTCACTGTGTTCATCCATTCTTCTCCCAAGTTAGATTAGCATGTTTATGACCATTACTTTGAACTCATTATCAGGTAGATTGCTTGCTCTGCTCATTAGGTACCCCCCATAGGTTCTTTTGATTGGAACTTCTTCCTATATCTCCTCATTTTGCTTAATTTGTTTCTTTCTATGTGTAAGGTGTATCAGCTATCTCTCCCAGTCTTGAAGGAATGGCCTTATTTAGGTGTCTTGTGTGGCTCAGAAGTGCAATCTCCCCTGTACACCCGGGCCAGGCACTCGATGGTTGTCCCATATGTGGGCTGTCTGTGCCCTCTTGTGCGGTGGGACTGTGGCTGCTGTGGGGCAATGGTGGGTGTGGCTATCACTCAGCTGGCTGTGAGGCCTGGTCAAGTTGCAGAGGCTCTTAGCCGGGCATGCCCACTAGTGCTAGCAGGTTAGATGGAGAATTCCAATATTGCACCTCCCAGTGCTGGTATTAACAGGGTACCTGACCTCACATCAATGGCTCCTGCCAGCGACTGCTCCATTGGGAGCATCCCAACTCTTTCCAGTCTCTCTGGAAGACACTTCAATATTTGTAACTGGGTTCCCTTCACCTTTGGTCCATGTACTTTTTATTCTGGTGTGTTTGTGCTGGTTTTCAGCTTGAGTGAATCTGCACGCAGTCCCTTTAAGAGTTTTTTTTTTTTTTTCATTCCCTACAGTTCTATGGTTTTCCAGGGTGTATTCCTCTTTGATTTTCACATCCAATTATTTGGGGCTCATCTCTCCTGTGCAGCATCTAGGGGTTGAGGTGCCTGATGTGGAGCTAGAATCTCTTGATCCCCAGATTAAAAACTTCATACCTTTGTGATCCTGCTAAATTGTGGATTGCTGCAGCTGGGATGTGGACTTTTTCTTGGCTAGCCCGTATCTCTGCCTCTATTATACATCTCAGTGTTGTCCTTTTATTCTTTGTTGTGGAGGTTCTGTTCATCCAGTTTTCAAGTCTCTTTCCAAGGGAAATATTCCGTTTGTACTTGAAAACTGTGTCCCTGGGAGAAGGTAAGTTTAAGACCTTCCTACAGCACCATTTTGACACCTCCCTTCTGTTTAGTTTTTTTTTTTTTTTTTTCTTAGAAGCACATTTATGTAAGCATTTCTTAGCAACATATTAAAATCTGATTATGCAATATAATTTTGAGGGGAAATGACATTATTGTTATTTTTTGTCTCGCTAGAATTTTAATATTTGTACTTCTGAGGAAATTACTACATGGAAGTTTATGCTTTCATGATAATATAGCAAATCCTTGCTTCTTAAAACTACAAAATTAGAATTTTGATGAATAACAAATATGGATTATATAAAAGTGCTTTCCGTTTAACTGTGCTAATTATAGAGCTTTGTTTTTATGAGCATAAGAGGAATTACTTAAGGATCTTAGTGTGTTCCTGGGTTGTTATTTTAACAAAATGGTGAGCTTAATGTCTGAATTATTTAATATTAAATTGATAATTAAGAAGTACTTGGTAAATATTGTGTTCTGTGAATTCATTTGTATTACTACTTCTAAGTAAATGAAGTAGTAGCAAGTATGCACTTAGAGATATGATATGACACTCCTTAAGGACCAAATTTAAAAATAAAATAAAACCAGTATTGGTTTATTAAATTTTCATGAAGAGAAGAATACTAATGAAATATTTTCACCTAATTTTAAACTCTCTCTGCTATTAGTTTATGATAATAAGCAATTAAATAAGCATATATCCATTGGTGTATTTTAAACTTTTTATTGAAGTGATTAGAAGCATGTCTGTTTAGAGTTGTTATCTGTTTACTAAGCTGAAATGTTTATGAAGTATCCCACATTATCTATAATCTTGTTTTGTTGCCTTTAAATCTATTCATATTAAATTGAAACAGATATCTCAAGTGAGTCAAACCAGAGATTAAAGAGCAGAACTCTGATACTGAGGCATGAAATTGCTGTATGGGACAGTGGGTGTCTAACTCCTATGGAAACTCCAGAAGCACAGTGCCAACACTGGGCGCTCAAGTCCAGAAGGGTTCTCCCAGGGATGAGGTCTGACACATTCCTCTGTTAAACAGAATGAGACATGTCTTCACTGCAATGTTTCTGTGTCAATGTAAACAGTCCCCCTTTGTGCCTTCTGCATATTGACTGCCCTTGTTACATTTTTCCAGATAAACGGCTAAGTTGCAGACCTGAGCTCCTAAGTTAGTCATTAGCTACTTCCTAAGATACCCCAATCCAACAAGCCTACAGCAGAGCCCTTGGGAATGATGACATACCCATATGACAGCAGGGCCATGCCCTCATTGTGACTTGAGGTGGTTCAAAAGATGCTGCTGGACCATGCTGCACTAGTTGTTGAGTCTTGAATTTTTTTTTTGTTGTCTGAGAAGTGATGCAAACATAAAAGGATAAGTATTACTTTTTATTTTGAATATTATTTACATCAAAGGCTAGGGTGGCAATGGAGTAAAGAAGCCAATGGGTTTATAAGATTGCTCGTAAGATATTTTCCCTGTTGACTTTCTTTTTTTTTAATTTATAAAATTAAATTTATTTAAACTAAAAAACACAAAAACTGTACAGCCATTTCTCCCAAACCCACCCCTGCCACTAGCAACCACCAATAAGTGCTCTGTATCTCTCTCTCTCTCTCTCTCTCTCTCTCTATATATATATATATATACACACACACACACACACACATATATGCATATCTAAATATGTATGTTTAGATATACATATATATTTAAACACATATTTATATGTATATAATATACATATGTGTATATATAACATATTTTTATACATATATATTTATATGTATATATGCATATGTTTATACATATATATACTTTTTTACAGTAGCCATTTTAATAGGTATGAGGTGGTATCTCATTGTGCTTTTGTTTGCATTTCCCTGATGATTAATGATGTAGAGCACTTTTCTATGTACATGTTGACTATAAGTATTCTTCAGAAAAATGTCTATTCAGATCTTCTGCTCATTTTTTAAAAGATCATTGTCTTTGGTATTAAGTTGTAAGAGTTCTTTATATATTTTGGATATTAACCCCTTATCAGATATATGATTTACGAATATTTTCCCATTCAGTCTGTACCTTTGCACTTTGTTGTTGATTTCCTTTGTGGTCCAGAAGCTTTTTTGCTTGATATAGTCCCACTTTTTTACTTTTGCTTTCGTTGCTTTTGTTTTTGGTGCCAGATTCAAAAAAATGTCACCAAGACATATGTCAAGGAAGAGCTTATTGCCTATGTTTTCTTCTAGACATTTTATGGTTTCAGGTCTCACATTCAAGACTTTAATCCATTTTGAGACCAATCCATTTTGGTCCAGATTCGTTCTTTTGCATGTGGCTGTCCAATTTTCCTAACACAGTTTATTGAAGAGACTGTCCTTTCACCATTGCATATTCTTGGCTCTTTTGTCAGAAACTAATTGTCAATATATCCATTGGTTTATTTCTGGGCTCTCTATTCTGTTTGAACTGTATGTCTGTTTTTATACCTATGCCATATTGTCTTGGTTACTAAAAGCTTTGCAGTAAAGTTTGAAATCAGGGAATATGATGCCTCCAGATTTGTTCTTCTTCTTCAATATTGCTTTGACTATTTGGGGTCTTTGTGGTGACATACAAATTTTAGGATTGTTTTTTTCTATTTCTTGGAAAAATGCCATTGGTGTCTTGATAGGGATTTCATTGAATCTGTAGATTTCTTTGGGCAGTAAGGACATTTAAAAAATATTATTTCTTCCAATCCATCAGCATGGAATATCTTTCCATTTATTTGTGTCTTCTTCAATATCTTTCATTAATGTCTTATAATTTTCAGTGTGCAGTTATTTCATTTCTTTGGCTAAATATATTCCTAGGTTTTGTGTTCTTTTTGATGCAATTGTAATGTAGATTTTCTTAATTTATTTTTCTGCTAGCTCACTATAAGTGTATAGAAATGAAACAGATTTTTGCATATTGATTTTGTATTCTGTAAATTTACTGAATTTATTAGTTCTAACAGTTTTTTAATGGAGTCTTTAGGTATTTCTATATATAATATTTTGTTATCTGCAAATAGTGACAGTTTTTCTTCCTTCTTTCCAAATTGGATAACTTTATTTCTCTTTTTTTCCTGATCCCTCTGGCTTGGACTTTCACTACTATGTTTAATACACGTGGCAAGAGTGGGCATCCTTGTCTTGTTTCTGATCTTTAAGGAAAAGTTTTTAGCTTTTTACCACTGAGTATGATATTAAATGTAGGCTTTCTATATAGAACCTTTCTTATGTTGAGGTATGTTCCCTCTATCCCCACTTTGTTGAGAGTAATGTTGAATTCTTGCCAAATGCTTTTTCTGCATTTATTGAGATGATTATATGATTTTTATTCTTTACTTTGTTAATGTGGAATATCACATTGACTGATTTGCAGATGTTGAACCATTCTTGCATCCCTGGAATAAATCCCTCTTGATCATGATGTATGATCCTTTTAGTGTATGTTGACATCAGTTTCTTAATATTTTGTTGAGGGCTTTTGCATCTCTGTCCAGCAGGGATACCAACCTGTAATTTTGTGTCTATGTGTGTAGTGTCCTTGTCTGGTTTTGGTATCTATTTTTTCTTTTTCTTTTTTTTTTTTTTTTTGTGGTATGTGGGCCTCTCACTGTTGTGGCCTCTCCCGTTGCGGAGCACAGGCTCCGGACGCGCGGGCTCAGCAGCCATGGCTCACGGGCCCAGCAGCTCCGTGGCATGTGGGATCTTCCCGGACCGGGGCACGAACCCGTGTCCCCTGCATCGGCAGGCGGACTCTCAACCACTGCGCCACCAGGGAAGCCCGATTTTGGCATCTTTTATTTGGTGCCTTTTATTCTGTACATTTCTTCCACTGAATCAGCTATACCGACTCTTTTTATTCTTTCCTCATTTCTATTCTTTTTCACCTTTGCTTTCTTTCCAAAGGAATTATTTTGTAACAATGTCAGTGCTGTAAAACTTTACAATTTAGCTTCCTGCCAAAATATATATTTGTGTTAAAAAATTCTACTTGTGGTGAAAACCTATAGTTTTTTTTGACATTAATCCTTCAGTTTCCTTTTATTGTACACCAAACAGTACCCAGCTGAAACAAAATTACTGTTTAGAATTTTATATGTAGTGCAGTGTTTGATCATATCTTAAAATAGACTTAATTCTACATGAAACAGTTTAAAAAGCTTTCCTATGACATTTTATAAATGTACATTGAAACGCCCTGTTAAATATATAATTAAAACCAATTATAAATTTTTTTCATGAATTTAAAATAAGTATAATTATTCTCAAAAATAAGAATTAAAAAATGTAAACAAATGTCATCTGATAAAAATTATGTACTTTTATTATAAATTAGTAATACAAAATTAAAAATACAAAACTGAGACTAAATGTAAAAATAGGAACATTTGACAATTTATTACAAAAATATATATTCTCAGACGCTGGAATTCATTAGTATATGTGTTTGGCTCACTTTTTTATTTACTTAACCAGAAATATCTGTTTTACTTGTTTTTGTATGATGCTATAGTTTAGACTTTTATTATTTAAGAATTACTAAAAGTCCTTTCAGGTTTGCTTCAGCAGTTTCTTTCAAAAATAATTGTATTTAATTTTTTTAGTACTGTTTACAAAATTTGCTCAAATGAGCAGGATAAAGATATAGTAGCTAGTAAAATTTTCACAGAATTGAGAAACATTATTGAATTGACATAAAAACTGAGAATTCTGCGTGAAAAAAGAAAAGGTTTAAAATGTAAATTCTGGCACTTATTGTACTGTACCCCTTTTCTCAAACAATCAAATGTGATGTGCTTTGGCAGTTCTGAAATTTATATCTCTAGAATTAAAAATTTTTAAATGTATAATTTAAATCTAGTACACTAATTTTAGCAATCAATGTACTAAACATCCATTCACAGTTATTAAGTGTAAAATTGTTCACTTCTTTGTTTTGATGATGAAGATATATGACCCTAAATCTGAGTTTTTAGGCATTTAATTTGCTGGAGAGCTTCCAATTGTACTGCATTTACATGGGATTTGTAAAGACCTGCAGTTCTGAGGTGGTGATATTATTTTAAATTATGCCTAGAAGATCCTGAGACATACATATTTAAAGTAATTAAAATTACATTCATATGCAGAGAAGATGTATTTCAAGCTTTATAAGTGGTCAGGAACAATCATTGTGTGGCAACAAGTCATAGGTTTATAAAAATCGTTAAATTTATGGATTTTTATTTTGGGGAGAGGTACAACAAACCAGCACAATCTCTATCTTTCTTCAATTCTCGTCCTCTCTATAATTATAGATCATAAATAAGTGTTACTCATTCTTCCGTTAATACTTTGTAAACTCTCTCTCTCTTAAGTATGAGTGAGAAAGAATGAAGGTAAGTAAATATTGGTAATTTTTCAGAAACAGAAATCTGATTTTTGATTGTCAGTGAAAAGCTGCACCAGACAAGTTAAAAAGACAAGGGAGACTTTAATCAAGAATTTTGTAATAGGAGTCAAGACTATCGCAATGCGGGGAGAGGTTGAATTCAACCCCACTGACACAGAAGGCAGGAGAGTTATTAGGTACCGAGGTGAGCAAGTGGAAAATTACTGAATGGCAATGCGGGGGAGGGAGATGAAGTTGGTCAATGGGATTCGGACAAGTCTGTCTGCTAATTGGCACTTATTGCATTTAAACTCCTACATCCTCACAGAGACTGAAATTGGGGTACTATCTTCCCTGATGGTTACATTTCAAAGGGAAAGCTCCTAGGTCCTAGAGAAAGACATTCCTGGATTATAAAACCTGCAGCAAGCTGAGAGAAGACTTACATCCCAAAGGGGCAGAGAAAGAATATACACTGCAACTTTCTTAAGAAAAGGGAAGTCATAGGTTTATAATCCAGACAGGTTTTGTCTAAAGGTTAGTCAAACTGAGAAAAACAGGAAGGCAGTCCTAGTCAGATCTAGGTCCCTCTGATTTCTTAGAAAGAAAGTGGTAGCAGTGTTGACAAGTGTTCCTAGGAAGATTTTCATCTCAAAAGCATTTCTGCTAAGCATCTTTTTGGTTAAAATACATTTGAATTAAAATGTTCCCTATTAAAATGTAAATACTGTCTTGGCAATCAAGTTTGTTCACGGACTAGTACTGTGAATGACTTACATGGGAAAATCAGATAGCTTTCCTTCTGGCTGAGAATGTACCCTGGGAGTTAGTATTTCGATTGGAAGAAGAGGGGAGAAATTATCACTGTTTTACATGATAAACTTAGGGAAGTTTATAAACTTGGGGACCAGTAGGACGCCATCATCAGGGACTAAGAAATTGCATTTGGACAAGAAAAATTTAACTCACATTTGCATTTTGCATTGGACTCTAAAAGGAGCAACTATTGGAGTTCTAATAGAAACTCATCCTTCTGTGTTTTACAGAGGACTCAAAGATAAAACATACATTGGTACTTTACAAACTCACCCATTGTAAATGGGTACAATTTTCACGTATTCTCTGCGTAATTATTTTATGCTTAGTGTCGACTGAAAAAAATGCACAACATAAAAGTTGAGAGTTATGTTTTATTCGGCGGACATTCTTGGGACTTCAAGCCCAGGAGACAGCCTCTGAGATAGCTCTGAGAGAACTGCTCGGAAGAGGTCAGGGAGGAGCCGGGATATACAGGAGTTTTTGCAACAAAGACCAGGTAGACGGAACATCAGAGGATGGCTATTAATTAAAGAAAACCAGACATCTTGAGTTAAGGAATTTAGCACTTTTCTCTGTATGGGAAGACGCAAGAGTCCGGGCTCACTGAAATCATTCCTTTGATGTGCACCTCAGCTCTCTGGGGCCAGCATCCTGTGCTTTCTCATCCTGAGTTTCCTCAGGGTGCACTGTCTGGGCAGCCCTCATGTCATGGCTTCATGGCTGCAACATCCTTTGTTTACTGATATGGCAGAAGCAATATTTTAGTCCTCACTACTGTTCTGACCTAGAGAATGAGCAGAATCCAATAGATCACATTTAAATAAGTGAAGCATATTGAAGGAAAGTAAAACCATCAAAGTTGTGTTTCAGCTGAGTAGGCGACTTTCTGTGAAGGGCCAGCAGAAATATTTTAGACTTTGCATACCATGAATTTTCTATAGCAACTGCTTAACTCTGCCTATATAGCAGAAATCAGCCATAGACAATAGCACAGACAGTAGTAATGAATGGATATGGCTGAGTTCTAATACAACTTTATTTATACAAGCAGGTGGTGGGCCAGATTTGGTTCATGGATGTAGTTTGCCAAGCCCACAACTGTGGGAACATTTGCTTATCTGAAGAAGGCTCTAATAGCTGAACTCTTTTATAGCCTACCTGAGTTAATGGTCTACTTGCAAACATATGGTGATATGCGTGGTGTGAAAAAAAAAGGAAAAGGAGACCAAGAACTAAGAATTTGTCAGTAAACTTGAAAGTGACAAGAAAAAGAAAGGCTCTCTACACAGAAATGCCTTTAGAGTTGAAAAGGGCAGTTCATTAGCTGATTAGAGCTTGACTGGTTAAGGAATAGCCAACTCCCTTTTTTGTAATTTTCTATTCATCAGTCTTGAGAAGCTTTTTGACCTGTGCACTACAAGGGATATTCCCAGGCTCTCAGCTGACACTACTTACTAAACCTGAGGCTTTCCCATTTGTAAATGAATAAATTGGTATTCCAGGATGAACAAAAGTATCCTGTGGTTTTGATTAGCTCAGTCAATCTCCAATGGGCTAATTACTTCTGGATGAATTGTTTAAATTTGTTTCTGGATTTCCATAGCTGAGGCCCATCTTCAGATGCGAAGAGCTGCCAGAATGAACAGCCAACGTTCAGTTCCCCATCCTTCACATCCATTTGCTGTAACATCTTAGAGAGGCTCTAAATCTGTAAAACTTCGTAGTGAAGGCCAGTGCTCTGGATCCCAGTTTCAGTTTTACCAGTAAAGCAGTGCATTATGACTAATAGCAGACTTTCTTACCTGGATCGTTTTAATTAGACAAACAATGCTAAAGTCTTTTTCAGTGGAAAATGCTCAAATTCTCTTTCACTGTGTGGAATGAATAGTTCATTTGTTTAGCTCTGTCTGCCTGGCCGTAATATTAAAAAATGGTGACATTTTTTCAGTTTATTAAAGACAGAGAAAATAATGCATCGTCTGATTCACTTCTCCTGCATTATCATCCTGGGGTTTCCCAGAGATAAACTGAGGGAATGAACACAGGTTAACATTCTTTCCTCGTATCTGTAATAGCTTTTTAACAGGCCACTGAGCACACTGTTAACATACAGGAAATGTGTATTGATTAGCTGATTGCTTTACTCGGACTGACAAATGAGGATTCACAGCAAACTGTTCATGTGGGGTTGTCTCTTTCACATATCTATGCAATTTCTCATCCCAGATTACCTCATTGAATTCCATATGTAAGTAATCATACTGAAACTTTAAAAGAAATATTAAAGACAGCAAGAAACTTCAGTATTTTATGCATTCAGGGATTTGGATCTCAATATCAAATGTTCTCAAATCATATGATATTTATACCAATAAATCATACAGGGAAAAATACTTGATTACTTCAACATTTCATTGATATTCTTCACAATTGTTTATAAATAGAAGAGTGATTATCATTGTGTTCCATAGCCTCTTTTTTTTTAACATGCAGATATATAAGTTCAACCTCAAGGGTACTTAGTTTGTAGGTGAAAGTAAAACTACAGCACAAGCAGCCTAATGGGTCATGAGGCTGGGATTTTTTCTCTCATGCTTAAGTAATATCTATGAAAATTAAACCAATGAGATTTTATATAAGCAGTACCTTTCTCAAAGTGATCACAAGGTTATATTTATAAGCTGGGTGAAATGGCACCTATCTTAACCTACAAGCACTTTGATAGCTCTTCACTAGTAATAGCAGCTGCAGCCTATGCAGAATTTACTAAAGGCTAGACACAGTCATAAGTATTTTTAAATATCATATCTTATCTTCACAATATTCTTAAGAGTTCGGTACCATCTTTATTATAAAGATGGAAAAAATGAGACTTGGAGTTTAAGTCACTTGTCAAAAGTCTTCTAAATAGTGTGCATTAGAAATCAAACTGGGGCAGACATCAAGTCATATCTCAAATGTGACTTGCTGGTAATATAGTTCATGCTTTCATCCCCATGTTATGCAGGCTTCTTTGTCAGTAGCATGCATCTTTTTAAGACAATTGCTTTACACATTATCCAATGATAGGGTGTTTTCTTTCTTCTCACCATTTGTGATCAAGGACCTCAACTCCTCTTTCTGTGTCCTTTTGTGGGGAAAGTTCCTATCTGATCACAAGACGTCTGGTGAAACTTCAATTATTTACTTCTTCCTTACCTAATAGTACCACAAAAAGAAAAAAAATAGGGTCATTTAGCATCTAACTCTTAGATGTGAAGGTTAAATGAATCAACCACTTAGAACAATGCCTGGCAAATATTAACCATTGAGTGAATGCTGACAGTTTTCTTTTATCCTAATCCTACAAGGAGCAATTCACTTGTAAAGAAACATTAAACTTGGTATAACATACCTTGAAATATCAATACTTATTATTCCAGCCTATATACCTATCATGTGAAAATCATCCAGTTGTATGCACTCTTGAAGTTTTCCAAATCATAAAGTTAAAACTAACCTTACTACTTGGGGGGCCACCAAATTCTCTGTTGGATACAGTTTTTGTTAGGTCAGGTTTCAAATGAAAACTATTCTTCATAAAGAAAGAATTATTTTTCAAGTTGTTAGTGTCATACATATCATTGAATGAATAACCTTGTTCTTCACATACTCCAGTTTAAAATTCAACTGTATATAATTATTTGAAAGAAAGAAATTAAATTACATGGAACAAAAAGTTGAATGGTAATTGTATTATGTTTGTAAGAGCACAGAAGGAGTATCAAAATCATGAATAAATAAAAAGGAAAATGAGACTCATTATTGTTAACTTGTAAAACTGCTTGAAGTATTATCAAAATACAGTCCTGCCTATAATAATGTATTGCGCTTATTACAGAGTTATGAGGTGAATAAAAAATGAAATTCTAATTTTACACAAGAACATATTGCTTCATTGTTTTACAGAAAAATCTTTTATGGAAAAGCCTTTTTATTTCTTCCCATAACTTTTAAATCCCACCAATGACATAGGAAGAAATGACTTTTTTGTTTTAACTACTAAATATTTTTATTTATGCTTGTGATTATAAGTCCTTCTTTCTTTCAGAACTTGTGACAGAAGTCATTCTATTCTCACTTGAATTCTCAGAATTTCTTCACTAGTGGCTTCTTTTCTTCAGGATAAACTTGAGATTCCTTTTTCCTATTCCTTATCAGATTTGTCTTTCCACATTTAGACTTCTCTTCTTTTTTCCTTTGTCCGGTATATTAAAGGTATCTTGAAAATGTATGCATCACTACCTCTGCTATGTCTTTATAACACCTGAATACTCTGCCATCTCTGTGCCATACTCTAGGCTTCTACAAGGCATATGGCTAACTGGGTCCTTGGAAACAGGAGCTGACAGGGCAATTTTCTCTAGCTGAGGCTTCATTTACCAATACAGAAAGTTTATATGTGAAATTACACTCTTGTTCAAGGCATATAAGAATTCATGTTGCTTCATATTCTTCTTGACACTAGACCTAGTGATTCATACCAATCTGAAAGGTTCGGCTTAAATTTGCATCTCCCTGATTATACATATAGTTGAGCACTTATCTAGATTTTTCTTAGTCACATGGTTTTACTCATTCATGGAGCATTTGTTTGAGTTTCCTATTGGTAGTTCTTTGGAACTGTCTTTTTCTTATCTACTTTTAGGAGATCTTTATTAAGTCTACGTATAAGATCTTTGATAGCTTTGTAGATGGCAAATATCTTTTCCTGCCCAGTGGCTTGCATCTTTTATCTCTTAATAGTATCTTTTGAGGAAAAGATACTCTAAATTATAATGTAGTAAAACTTATAAATCATTTCTGTAATGGTGAGTTTTTTGTGCCTTGTTTAAGAATATTTCTCTACCATAAGATTATGAAGATATTATATCTCCATTATATATTATTATAAATATATTATTATTATAAATGTTTATAATTGTACATAATCATATATTATATTATCAAGCATTCTTGAAGTATCAACGTTTAATGTTAAAGTTTAACACATATTTAAACACATTTTTTTCTCTCCTTTCCTTTTTGCATCTTTAAGCTTCCATCTGAGATCATTTTCCTTTTGCCTGAAGAACATCCTTCGGAATTTATCTTAAGACGAGTTACTAGAGATGAATTTTCTTACTGTTTTTTGAAAATATACTTATTTTAATTTTTATGTATGTGTATAAAATTGTAAGATTGACTCTACTTTGTTTCATCACATAAAATATAATCCCAGTAGCTTTTTGTTCCTATTTTTGCTCATTATATCAGTTGCTTAACTCTCCTTACTGTAAATGCAATCTGTATTTTTTCATTTACATAATTTTAAGATTGCTCTGTCTTTGATTTTCTTCAATTTCACTACTAAATGTCTAGATGTGGGTTATTCTAGCTTTTCATTTTCTTTGCTTGACATTTAATAATCTTAAACTTATAGATTGGTGTCTTTCAACACTAATGGAAAATTCTTAACTACTATTTCTTCAAATATGGCCTCTGCCCAATTTTCTTTGTTTCCTTCTTCTGGGTTTCACATAAACCTATTTTTGTTAACCTCAACTGCATTTTTAAATCTTTATTCTTCTGCTTTTTATTCCATAATATTTCTTTTTCAGTTTATTAATTCTCTTTTGTACTGTGTCTAATCTGTTCTTAATGACATCAATTTAATCTTAATTTCAGTTATCATATTTTCTACTTATATAACTCTTTCATAAACTTATAATGTTCATAGATTATATATTTAAGTTCTTTTTTAGAATTTCTAAGCTGATTTTATTTTCATAAACCTAAATTTTACAATCCTGGTGACTTTGTTATGGTTGTATGTTATTTCTCCTCATTCTCTTAATACTGTTGTCTCTCTTTGTTTTCTATATTATCCTTCATTGTGTACTGGATATTTTATTTAAAAATTTTTTATAATAATAATTAGATGAACTAGGATGATGTTATCTTATTATAGAGAGGAAGGCTTTATGTTTTATGAGACACCCAGACAAAAATAGCCTGCAGTCCACACATTCACTTGCAGAGTGAGGTGCTTTAAAGTCCTGGCACAGAGAGGGAGGTGGTCTAGTACTGTACCTATCCCATCTATCCCATGTCTCTAGGAATAAGAAGCCATAGGACATTTAGGCTGATCAGTCATTTTCTTAAGGTGGAAAAATTCCCAAAGCAATGTGACTCCAGGTGCAATCCCATCTCTCTAAATTACAATTCTTTTCAGGACATAGGCTGGGAAATTCCTTATTGTCTTCTTGTCTCTTTCATGGATAAGAATGAGAAAGACTATCTCTTTCATTTATTATTTAAAATATATTATGTGTATTTAATCCAGGGTTATTTATCCTTTGCTGTTGTTTTATTTCTTCAGTGGAAGAGTTAGTCCAAATTATCTACTGCATTGTTATTGAAGAAGTTTCTAAATCTCTTTTTAATTTATTTTGTTTTATTTTAATAATACATATTATGATATAAGCATATAATAGTTTACAGATAAGCAATTAGCATAAAAAACTCTAGACATTTTATCATAATAAGTTAGTGTATATATTGGTGTGTCTAACTTAGTTCAGACGTAACATTTATTTGGATATCACCTATTTCTTTACGGAAGACACCATCATAATTTCCCAGTTAGTTAAAGAGCTTGTCATTAAGTAATTGTGATGTTCTTATTATGAGAATAATTAATTTATTCCTTGTAGCGTTCCTAAGTGTCTTTTATTGTGATGTATTTCTTTTTATTTTAATTATTATCTGCTTTTAATTAGTAATTCATTTTAGTGGAGTAGAGAAGGGAACATAAACGCTATTTGAAAATATCACTGATAAAATTTCTTCTAGGTATCATTCCTAAAACAGAAATTGTAAGTATGATCAGATCAACAAGATTATGAGACTAGTATTTAAATGAATTAAATAAAATATTCAACATAAGTATGTACTTTGGAACTTGAAAAGCTGTAGGCATTTAGAAGAACAGAATTCTGTTTATGATACGTTATTTTCTTCTTATGATTTTACAGAACTGATTTTCAAACAAATTTACTGAAATCATCTTCCTTTATAAAGTGGAGTTTCACAAATATTCAAAATATTTTATTCCCTTTCTGTTCTATTCTAAATTTACATACTATTTTTACCAAACTTTTTATTGCTATTTCCACCACCTAGTTACTACTGGAATAAACGCTTCATAAATACTGATGTGCAGTGTTTGAAATTTTATTCAACTACACTTGTCTCTCCAACTTCAGATTCTGCTAGAGGAGAATACAATTTTTCATTTCTTTGAAAACAAACTCTTTATATTCCTCTAAGCCAAGTTGTGAAGGTGAGAAAGTGCAGAAAGGGATCCACAGGAAAAAAAAAAAAATTATTTGCCTCTTAGCTTTCCCAGGTGAGCAAACAAAAGAAGCTGGTCTGGAAATGGCATTAATAGTCTTCATAATGCAAGATCAAAGGAAGCACCACAACTAGAGCTCTGATTTCTTGCCTTGAATACTTGAGAGGACCTCCAATAAGAGGAATAATTTATAGGTCAAAAGAAGTACTGACATGTTTCAAAAATCCCAGCAATATCTGTTATGTCTAACCTATATGCTTTTACGTTTGGTCAGGACATTAGATGACTCTTGATGTCATATGATACATGTTTTTACTTAGACCTTCAAATGTGCAATATCACTGGAGCTAAAGAGATAGAGTACTAAAATGATAGATGTTATTTGCTGCACATAACTGTTACTTGTCTGTACATAACTAGCATATGATGTTTGTGAATAGAGTGCTATAGAATAAAATATGTTACCTTTAATGTATACCTACAAAATTGTATATTAATGATAATTGATAATGAATTAAATTTCAATACTTTTCTTTGAAACTCTTATTTCTAAACTAACAACTATGATCACTCAAATGTACACAAATGCTCAGATTCAACTGATCTTACATCTTAAATGCAGTTTTAAATTAGTTTACAGGTTAATTCATAGCTGTTGTTTCAGGTTGTTAATGTATCTCTAGAAATAATCACCATTTCTCTCTGAAATTTATAAATGTGACATGTTTTATAAACATTTAATCCATTAAAGCATATTGAATGACATTAGAATATAGAATAAAAATGTTTAACATTTGTGATTTTGTGAGACTAAATCTTAGTCTGGTAATAACTATCAGAAAGACTAGTCAAGATGAGCACGACAGTTCTGTAAGTAAAAGAAATCTTACAGCTAAATTTATTTGAGAAAATGACCACTTGATTTTGAAGAATAACAGGTAAACGTAATTGGTTTTGTAGATGTAGCTCGATATAATACATTAAAGAAAAGGTGAAGCATGCAGGAAAGAATTCTATAGACTTTTTGAAATACATATTATTTAATAGCATGTATTACTAAGATAATTTAAAAAATCATTTAAAAATGTAACCTCCAAATTAACGTATAAGTTTTTACTATGCATGTTAATATTTCCCGGGTGAATAGTAATTCTTACTTCTAATTAAGCATCCTCTCAAAGGATGTCCATTTTACAAGGATGTCCCACATAATGTTATGCCAAATCTCAGCATTTATTCTAAGATGTTCATATTATCTAATTAGCATTGTAATGTATAACTACCAAAAGCACAACTAATCTAAAAGGCCTGGGACCTAATACCAGATGCAGAAGGTTAGTGAAAACATTTCAAGGTGACTTAGTACCAATTGTATTTCTAAATGTCAGAATAGCCAATGCTAACATACCATTTTTTAGAATAGATGCCTTATTATCTTGTATGTGATTTTATGAGGAAACAGAAGCTGAAATTCAGGAATGTTAATGGAAATTGTTAATAATTCTTATTTGATACCCTACATGATGTTATTACTTTTATAGTTTTCTCTCTTCCCGTAAGTTTGTAATATTAAAGAAAAAGACATAAAAAACACTGTGTCTGCAAATTTCAAGAATTTCCTATGCCTAATTGGTCAAGTATATTTTCTTTTAGTAATTTTATATAAATATGTATAACAGAGTGGGTATTAAAGAAAAGAAGATTGAACACATTCCCTGTGGTCTTATTACTCAGGAAACATTGAAATACAATGTGAATATGGAAATGTCATTAGGAAAAATTAAACTGTCAAGACAAAAGACTGACCAAGATGTTTGTTCCCCATTTCTATTATTTCTCTTAGTGATGTAAAATCAAAAGAATACATTGAACTGAGTCTCTCTCATAGGATTTTGAAATTTCAAAAGATTGCCTACCCCACTCTTTGACAACACAAACCAATGATGACTTAAATAACTTGGCTTTTAAAGACAAGATCCTGTATAACAGGGTCAATCTCCTTCTGCTTATTTTTATCAGATAATGGTGTGGAACATCAACACTTAACAAGTGCATGTAGGGATTATATGTTCAATCCCGGCCTTCTGAGACAAAGAATTGTACCATTTTTTGACATTACAGTTTGTGGCGGTACCAAAAATTCAAAGAACTTTTTGTTGAACAGTTATAGTCTATAAAAATCATTTGATTAGCATTTCTTTTCCTCCTTAAGAGGAAGATAGGATTCAGAAAGAGAGAAAAAGAAGGTCAAATGATGGAAGGGAAGAAGAGGGGTTTGTGGAGGATACAGCTCTGATTGTACCTGATCATATTTATTGCAAATTAAAAGCCACCACTTTGGACAGTCAACCCCTCCATCATGAAAAATATCATCAACCACAACAAAGGAACAAAGGACAATTATGGTCTCCCCACCCACATGGAAATTTCAGTAAGAATAGTGATTTTGGTATTTCTCACCTGGCTGAGACTGAGCAAAGTCACAAGGCAAGACTTCAACATAATATAGAAACAATAGTGTGTCAGCGAGTGTCAGTTGAAAACTAAAGGGCAGTTGTCACATGGATAAAGACTGGTGGGATTATCCCAGGCATCTCTGGTGACCATGGACAATCATATAAATGTCATGATTCATTCCCAAGATTGGTTAGGACTGTCTGGAAACAGGAAAGAGGATCCAGGTCACAAAGTATATTTCCTGCTGTGGCATCATTACTAGGAGAAATGTGTTTAATGGTTATTTAAAAATATATTTAACTTTAAAATTTAAGAATAAGGAAAGAACTGTACTGGACCCACACTGTCTGATAAAGGCAGCTGACAGAATTTCAGGAATTTGCTGTTTAGTTGATGAACTTCAGTTTTTCCTCCCTCAACTTCTCAAATATATCTTATTCCTTTAGAGTCAGTTTTTGTTCCCAGCATAGTGATGGCATTTTACCCATTCAGCTATGCTAGTGTTCTCTGAAGCCAGCCAGCAATGATCTCACCTCACCCACAATATAAATCTATCAGTGAATAAACAACAGCATTTTTATTTCAATGCCAATGATGCCAATGACACACTACATGTTGATTTGGCAGTTAAATAATTTCTCTCTTCTGGGTGCAATCTGCCAGGCTTATTATAACTCTACTTCTGATATTCATTTCACGTTTAATAGTGCTTTGCCTCATGAGGATGCCTGTCAATCAGTTAAATTGAAATGTCATTCTGACCTTTTATTGGAAACAATTTACTTTTTTTTCATTTCATCACAAGCTTTTTCCATCTTATACAAATTAAAAGCCTTAATTACTTGTATTCAGAAACTTTATACTAATTAACTTTACAAAACTACATGCTCATCAACATTCCTGATACTATCTTTACAGAGGTTATCCAGCTGAGTCTGCCTGAAGATCAGAAACTAAGCATCACAGCAGCAACTGTGGGACAGAGCACAGTTCTGAGCTGTGCCATTCAGGGAGAACTCAGACCTCCGATCATCTGGAAACGCAACAATATTATTCTAAACAACTTAGATTTGGAAGACATCAATGTGAGTACATAAATAGAGGTTGTGTATAATTTGTGTATTTCACATGATATACTCTAGACTTTGTGAAGTCTGAGGAGCTTAATGAAATAAGATGTAGAATTGAAGAGAATTATTGGAACATTTTCATATCCATTCTACTGTCTGGGAGGCACTAATAGTTCATCCAAATCACTTGTTTAAGCGTGGTAAGCAGGTTATATACCATTGTGTTGGTGGGATCACAGAAACTTAAACCATAAAGGTCTGGCTCTAAGAATTTCTATAATTACCAACAATGAATCTCTACGTATTTGCTATTACAGTTGAGCAACACCCTATAGCTTATGAAGTGTTAAGGTGGGTAAAGGAAGTTTTTGCTTCAAATACTTCATAATGTATTACAAACAATAAATATTAATAAAACAAATAAATGATTTATTTTTCTGGAATGAAGGAACATGTTCATCACTCAGGTTTATTCCTAGAGAATCAGAATCTAAACTCAAAGAGTGTACAGCCCAAAAGGTGAAACAAAGGCTGAACAAACTCCAGGGAATTAATTTCTTCCTTCCATGCTTTCTGTTGAAAATGAGCATGAAGAAGTGAACATCATCTTGGATAATGAAAAGAAGTAAAAATCGTATGTTATGGGTTGTCTGTGGAAATGAGGTGGGAGAATCCTTTACCTTAGTGATCTTGGGGTTCTATAATGTCTTTGCATATAAATTTTAGATATTCTTTACTCTCACTCAAGAAAGCCATCACCTATCCACTTATTCTTTGCTGCTTCATAAAGAACCCCCAAAACACAAGCCCAAGAGAGTCACTCTTATTTGTTACATTTTACTAATATTCTTGTTAGTGTCCTTGAATGCTTCAAAAAAGAAAATTTCTCCATTTTAGATTTTTTTACTTCTATTAAAAGTTTTCTAAATTTGCTTACATCTGGGAAATTTCCTCAGAGTATACGTAGAATAATTTTTAATTCTCCAAGATATCAAGAACATTGTGCCATAGAACAGCTATAATTTCAGGAGCATTCAAGATTCTTTGAGAGGTATGGCCCTTGACAAAATCATCTTAGGTTTGCATTATGGGTTGTTGTGTCTACATTTATGCATTTTAAAAAATTGAGGTAAAAACGGTATATAATATTATATTTGTTTCAGCCGTAAAACATAAACAAAATCAATCTTTGTATACGCTACAAGCAATTACCACAATAAGTCTAGTTACCATCAATTACCGTACAATTGACCCCCTTCACCCATTTCCCCAACCTCTTTACCCTTTCCAATCTGATAACTGCCAATCTGTCCTCTGTATCTATGAGTTTTGTTTTGTTGGGTTTGTTCTTTTGTTTTGTTTTTATACTCCATATACAAGTGAAATTGTCTGATTTATTCCATTGAACATAACACCCTCTGGTCTGGTATCGAACATGGCAACATTTCCTTCTTTTTATTTTGCTGAGCAGCTTTCCACTGTATATATATAGCACGTCTTCTTTATCTGTTCATCCATGGATGGGGACATACTTTGCTTCCATATCTTGACTATTGTAAATAATGCTATAATAAACATAGGAGCACGTATATCTTTTAGAATTAGTGCTTTCATGTTCTTAGGATAAATACACAGAAGTGGAATAGCTGGGTCATATGGTAGTTTTATTTTTCATTTTATGAGGAATCTCCATACTGTTGTCCATAGTGGCTGCAACAACTGACATTCCTACTGACACTGCACAGGGGTTCCCTTTTCTCTACATCCTATCCAGCATTTATTATTTCCTGTCTTTTTGATAACTGTCATTCTAACAGGTGTGAGGTGATATCTTACTGTGGTTTTGATCTGCATTTCTCTGATAGTTAGTGATGTTGAACATCTTTTTATGTGCCTGTTGTCCATCTGTATGTCTTCTTAGGAAAAATGCCTACTTAGATCCTCTGCCCATGTTTTTGAACTGATTGTTTGTTGTTTTGCTATTGACATGCTTGAAGTATTTATACATTTTTGGTATTAACTCCTTACCAGACATATGGTTTGCAAATATTTTCTCCCATTCAGTAGGTTGTCTTTTTATTTTGCAGATGGTATCCTTTGCTCTCCAGAAGCATTTTAGTTTGATGTAGTCTCACTTGTTTATTTTTGCTTTTGTTGCCTTGCTTTTGGGGTAAGAGCCAAAGAGTCCCCGACAAGACTGAGATCAAGAAGATTACCACCTATGTTTTCTTCTAGGAGTTTTTATGTTTTCAGGTTTCATATACAAGTCCTTAATCAATTTTGAGTTTATTTTTATGTATGGTATAAGATAGTGGTCTAATTTCATTCTTTTGTATGTGGCTGTCCAATTTTCCCAACACAATTTATTTAAGGGACTGTCCTTCCCCTATTGCATATTCTTGGTTCCTTGTTATAAGTGAATTGACAACATATGCATGGGTTTATTTCTGGGCTCTCTATTCTTTTCCATTGATCTGTGTGTCTGTTTTTATGCCAAAACCATATTGTTTTTATTACTATAACTTTGTAGTATAGTTTGAAATCAGGGAGCATGATGCCTCCAGAATTATTTTTCTTTCTCAAGAGCAATTAGGCTATTCAAGGTCTTTGTGGTTCCAAACTAATCTTAGAATTATTTGTTCTATTTCTGTGAAAAATGCTATTGGTATTTTGATAGAAATTGCATTCAATCTATAGATGCCTTGAGTAGTATGGTCATTTTAACATTAATTCTTCCAATCAGTAAACATAAAATATCCTTCTATTTATACATGCCTTCTTTAAGTTCAGTATCTTATAGTTCTCAGTGTACAGGTCTTTTACCTCCTTGGTTAAATTTATTCCTAAGTATAATTTTTTTATTCTTTTTGAAGCAATTGTAAATTGGGTTCTTCTTAATTTCTCTTTTTGATATTTTATTATTAGTGTATATAAAGGCAACAGATTTCTGTATATTGATTTTGTATCCTGCAACTTTACTGAATTCATTTATTAGTTCTAACAGGTTTTCAGTGGAGTCTATAGGGTTTTCTATATATAGTATCAGGTGATCTACAAATAGTGGCAGTTTTACTTCTTCCTTTCCAATTTGGATTCCTTTTGTTTCTTTTTCTTACCTAGTTGCTGTGGCTGGTATTTCCAATCGTTTGTTGAGAAAAGGAGGCTAGAGTGGGCATGCTTGTCTTATTTCTGACTTTGGAGGAAAAGATTTCAGCATTTCACTGTTGAGTATGATGTTAGCTGTAGGTTTGTCACATATGGCCTTGATTGTGTTGAGATATATTTGCTCTATACTCACTTCGTTGAGAGATTTTATGTTTGTTTTCATCTTGTATGTCTCTAGGAATTTATCCATGTCTTCTACGTTGTCCAATTTGTTAGTTGTATCATTATTTATAGTAGTATTTTATGATCCTTTGTATATCTCTGGTATCAGTTGTAACAACTCCCCTTTCATTTATAATTTTATTCATTTGAACTCTTTCTCTTTTTTTCCCTAAGTGAGTCTAGCTAAAGGTTTGTTGATTTCATTTATCTTTTCCAAAAAACAACCCTTAGTTTCACTGATCTTTTCCATTTTTTAAATTTTTAGTGTCTATATTGTTTATTTCTGCTCTGATCTTTATTGTTTCCTTCCTTCTAATAACTTTGGAGTTTGTTTGTCCTTTTTTTCCAGTTCTTTTACTTTTAAGAATGGACTGTTTATTTCAGATTTTTGTTTCTTGAGGTAGGCCTATATCACTCAACTTCACTCTTAGAATTGACTTTCCTACATCTCATAAATTTTGGAATGTTGCATTTCTATTTTCATTTGTCTCCAGGTATTTGTTTGATTTCTCCGACAAATTGGCTGTTCAGTATTATGTTGTTTAATCTTATGTATTTGTAACTCTTTTAGTTTCCTTCTTGTGATTGATTTCTAGTTTTATGCTATTGTGGTCACAAAAGATGCTTGATATGATTTCAATCTATTTAAATTTATTGAGGCCTGTTTTCTGGCCTAATATGTGATCTACCCTGGAGAAAATTCCATGTGCACTTGAGAAGAATGTGTATTCTGTTGATTTTGGATTGATTGTTCCTTATATATCTATTAAGTTCAACTGCTATAATGTATTTTTAAGTCCATTGTTTTCCTATTGATTTATTTCTGGATGATCTGTCCGTTGATGTAAGTGAGATATGAAATCTCCCTACTATTATTTCAGTGCTGTCAATTTCTCCCTTTAAGTCTGTTAATATTTGCTTTATATATTTAGGTGCTCCTTTGTTGGGTGATTACATATTTACAAGTATTATATCTTCCAGTTGGATTGACCCCTTTATCATAATGTAATGCCTTTCTTTGTCTTTTATTACAGTCTTTGTTTTAAAGTCTGTTTTGTCTGATATGAGTATAGCTACACCAGCTCTCTTTTTGTTTTCATTTGCATGGGATGTCTTTTCTATCCTTTCACTTTCAGTCTGTGTGTATCTTTAGATCTGAAATGAGTCTCTTGCTGGCAGTATATAGATGGATCTTGTTTTTTGTTTTTTTTTAATCCATTAAGTCACTCAGTATCTTTTGATTAGTTTATTTAGTCCACTTTCTTTAAAGTCATTATTAATAGGTGTATACTTATTGCCATTTTGCCACTTGTTTTTTTGGCCATTTTTACAGTTCCTTTTTGTTATTTTCTTCTTCTCTTGCGCTCTTTCCTTGTGGTCTGATGATGTTCTTCAGTGTTATGTTTAGATTCTTGTCTCTTTGTCTTTTGTCTATCTACTATAAGTTTTTGCTTTGTTGTTACTGTGAGGTTCACATATAAGAGCCGGTATGGAGTCTAAGTTTAAAGCAACTCAAATTTGAACACATTTTTAAAAATCTACATTTTTATGCACCCCCCATGTTTTATATTTTTGATGTAATATTTTACATTGTTTTATTTTGCATGTTTCTTACCTAATTATAATAGTTATAGTTAATAATTATACTACTTTTGTCTTTAAACTTATACTAGCTTTATAAGTGGTTAGTCCATTATACTTCCTATATATTTGCCTTTGCCAGTGAGATTTTTTCCCCTTTATATTTTCTTACTGCTAGTTAGTGCCTTTTATTTTCAGCTTAAAGAAGTCCCTTTAATAGTTCTCATAAGGCTGGTTTGGAGACGATTAACTCCTGCAGCTTTTGCTCGTCTGGAAAACTTTTGACCTCTACTTCAATTTAATTGTGAATGATAACATGGTAACTATGCTAAGTAGAGTCTTCTTAGTTAGATTCTTTTTGGTTTTCACTTTAAGCACCTTGACTATATCATGCCACTTCCTTCTGGCCTATAAAATTTCTGTTAAGAAGGCAGCTGATATTTTAGAGGGGTTTTTCTCATATGTAAAATGTAGTTTTTTTCTTGCTGCTTTTAAAATTGTCTCCTTTATCTTTTGACATTTTAATTATAATGTGCTTGGTGTGGATCTTTTTTAGTTCATCTTTTTTGGAACTCTCTGTGCTTCCTGGATCTGGATGTCTGTTTTCTTCCCCAGGTTATGGAAGATTTCAGCCATTATTTCCTGAAATACATTTTCTGCCCTTTTCTTTAAATCTTCTATTTCTGGGAACCCTATAATCTGAATGTTATTCTGCTTGATGTTATCCCATAGATGCCTTAAGCTATTTTTATTTTTTTAATTCTTTTTTCTTTTTCTGCTCTGTTTGGGTGAGTTCCACTGTTCTGGCTTTCAGGTCGCTGATTTGTTCTTTGCCTCATCAAGTACACTTTTGAATTCTTCTAGTGTATTTTTAGTTCAGTTCTTGTATTCTTCAGCTCTGTGACTTCTATTTAGTAGTTTCCTATATTTTTTATGTCTGTTGAAATTCTCACTGTGTTCATCCACTCTTCTGCCATGTTCAGGGACAGTTACTTCTAGCTCTTTATCAGGTAAATTATTAATCTCTATTTTTAAGTTTTTTCTTTTTTTCTGGGATTTTATCTTGCTCTTTTGTTTGGAACATTTTCCTTTGTTTTCTCATGTTCTTGTTTCTCTTTATTTTATTTGTTTCTATGGATTGGGTGAAACCTCGACCTCTCCTAGTCTTGAAGGTATAGCCCTGTGTAGGCAATGTTACTGTTCAACTTTGCCCTACCTCTGGTTGTCTCTAGAACCTTTGTGGCTGTCTTATCAGCCCAACTTATTCTTGATAGGTTCAGTTGTTGAGGTCATGCCAAGCCTTGTCAGTGTTTCACATGAAGGGATCTTTGTCAGCTGCTAGTTTTAGGCTAATTGAAAACTAGACACTCAGGTAGCAGCTTTTAAAATATGCAAATATATACAGTCCTGTGGGACTACCTCATAACCCCTGCTGGCCTCCAGATTAGGTGATTTGAAGATTTTCCCTTGGAGAGAGTTGAGAAAACTAGGGCTCCAGATGAGTATATAAGGTCCTTTCTGGAAAGTACCAGTGAGCTGTAGCAAGGCCAAAGGAGAGCACAAAGATGGCATCCCCAGCCTACATTCCCTGAGAGCTCCTTTGCAGCCTCTACATGTCTGGTAATCCTGAAGCCTGCCCCCTCAAGCCTGTCCCTCAAGCTCCAGGACAGGTAAAGAGACCTTTGTCATGGAAAGTCTGAGGGTGTCTGTGTTGTGACCTGGGGGTTGTAACCTGCCAAAATCTGTCCCTCCAATTGTTTCAGTCCTGTGGGGGCCAGAAATATAGGCTCCCTTGGCCACCCAAGCCTGGTGCTCAAGGGGTGTCCACTGTGTGGACTGTGTGTGTCCGCTGGCTTCAGTGGGGCCACAGAGGAGCCTGGGGTTGGAGTCAGCAGCCAGCTTCAGCAGGGTCACAGGAGAGTTTGTGGGTGGGACAAAGCCACAAACTTCAGTGGGACTTTAGAGGGGGCAGGGCTGGGGTAAGCCCACTGCCTGCAGCAGGGCCACATCAGGCTCAGGGGTGGCATGAGATCATTGCCTTCAGTAAGGTTTTGGGAGAGTATCTAGGTGGGGCAAGCCAGCCAGCACTAGCAAGATAGAGGGAGTACAGAACCTGGTGCCCACCAGTGCTGGCTCTACCAAGTTGGAGTGAGAGAGCAAAAATGACACCCACTACTGCCTCCATCCCCAGAGGAAGCCCCAACAGACTCCTGTGCCCCAGGAGGCACTTTAAGATTAGCTAGTAAATCTCCTTCACATGTCTTCTAGGCATTTTTCAAATTGGTGTTTTTGCACTGGGTCCTGGTGTAAGTGAGTCTGTACATGAGGCCTTTGAAAACAGACTCTCCATTCCCCAGAACCTTTTGGGTCACCTGAACATAAGCCCCACTGGTTTTCAAAGCTGGACTTTTGGGGGCTCATCTCTCCAGTGCAGGTTCCCAGGTTGGGAGTGTCTGAGATGGGGCTCGAACCCTTCCGTCCTCAGGGTGAAGTTTATAATTGTGAGTTTCCTCCTGCTTGGGGGTTTCTGCACTGGGTGTGTGACATTTGTGGGAGACTGTCTCTGCCTATTCTACCATCTCGAGGTGGTCCTTTGCTGTGGAGAAGCTTTTCAGCTAGATTTCAGCTGTTTTTCACAGGGAACTGATCAATCTGTAACTATAGAATTGGTATGCTTGTGGGGAGAGGTAAGTTCTATGCCACCATCTTAAACCACTTTCTGCATTTTATCTTTTATTTTCTATTTTCATCCTTACTATCAAGCTTACCACTGTTATTTTAAAGAAGCCTATGTACTCTATGATGCTTTGGTTTGAATACCTCAACATAAGCTCATTTGAATTGTTTCAAGAATAAGGGGGAGTACGTACTATGTAAGTCATATGATGATATTCACAGAGCTATAGTCTGTGGACAACTTGCAAAAGTGGACATATTCTTGTGCATGGATCATGTAAATTATTTTGCTTACTTTCTTATTCTTGACTGTTCTAGAATCTTGAAATTTCCAGAAAAAAAGGATTATAAGTAAGTTAGAGCTCTAAAATATATGTAAATGTTAGATGAATTCTGGCATCGATAAATTAACTTTTACTGGATGAAGGTATTTTGGATATATTTCATAGAGCAGATAAATATTGAGAACTTAAAAAAATCATATTTCCAATATTGAGAAAGTTTCAATTTCATTTCAAGGCATACTTAATTGAGTTAAACAAGTGTTCATAATCTATAGTTACACAGAACTACCAGCCTTTCAAATAAAGCTCCACGGAATATCCAAAGATGTCTTTGAAAACAGGGATATTTATTCAACTTCCCAATATGCTTCTGGTGTTTTCATTAAGTGCTATGCCATCACCTGTCAAATTATCTGAATACATTGAATTGCATTTACCAGTATAACTAAAATGTGAAATAAAACAGTTATAAAATCTCACTGGTGTTTTTCCTTATATTTATTTCTGCTTAAAGTCTGCTAAAATAAAGACTTCAGCATATAAATAAACTATATATTATATACATATATTCAGCACTGTCTCTGGTGGACATCTGATGTGATTTTTGGTCACCCAACACCTTTTGAACACCTCTTTGGATATTCTAGCAATGCTTTGATTTTTGCTAACCCCAAGGTGGAAGCCAAAATCTTACTTAATCCACCTTCTCCCAGTTAGGAAGCCGATATGTGAATAAGGCTCTAATAAAGAGGATGCTGAGAAAGATTTCCTTTTATAAGCAAGAACAGGGGAATGCAGGTGCTTTTCAGAATCCACTCTCTCCGCCCATCCTTCCTGGTGAGTGTTGTGGCAGCAGGATCCCACTTTCAAGGACATCAGTGACAAAAGCTCTGCAGTTGGTCAGTGTTCAGCTTCAGCAGGGTTTCCAGTTGGCCAGTCTCAGTATGTGGCTTGTGCACCTTTTCTGGCTTCTCATTCCCTAAGCTGACATGCTGATATCCTGCTTATTCTATGACCTTCCTAGTATCTTTATTAAACCCCTTTCCTGCTTAAAACTAGAAAAATATGTCCTATTGTTTGCCACTATGAATGTTGTCTAATTATATTTTGAATTTAATGTTAAGAAATATCTGTTATTATGTCTCCTTAAAATGTATTTTTAATTGTTCTATATGGATTTATGACATGTTGAAAGATCAAGATAATCTTACTATAGTAAAATACATTTTGCTTTGTTTATAAGCAAAGAAGACTTTCAAAAATTCAGATATGAGTCAGTTTTTGTACCCTGTTAGTATATTGTCTGTTTTCACAAAAGTGGGTTTAATGTCTATTAAATTGTGTAAAGTTAAGTGCTTTTTAAGTCAAAGGGAATCAGTAACAATTTTCAATATTCTTTCTGATTACTTAATATATATAAGATAAAATTTAGTATTTATTTACCTATTCAATACATGAATACCTTCTGATTGCAAAAGATTAAAATAATATAGACGTATTTTTTAAAAAAGCATAATTATCCCTCACCTTTTATATCCACTTACTCCTATTCTCAGGTGAAGAAGTCCTGTGAGTACACTTTGAATCCCCTTCCCATGCATTGCAAAGATAATTTTGTTTATTTAATAGGATATATTCATATTAGTTCTTATAACCTCATTATCTCATTAACCCTAAAAACAACTCCATGAAGCAAGAAATAAGTCCCCATTTACACATGTGGGGATTTATGCTAAGAGAGTTGTTCACTGCAGGTTAGTAAGCTATTAAGTGGTACACCTGGGATGTTTACACGGCCTGATTTACTCTACATCATGAGCTAAACCATTGCATGTAAGTGAGAAGCTCTGTAGCTGCTGCCTTTTGTAAAATGTACCCCAAATAATTCTGTCTCCTATATATTACAAATAGATGTGTTATACTCTGCTGTTTTGTGTGAGATTGATTCATGATCAATTGATGTTTGAAGACTTTCATTTTGCCTGTCTTCTGTTTTACACCAAATGATTAAAAAGGACACCACAGAAACTACTGGAGGAAGGATTATACAGAGGTTTGCAGCATGGGCTGGGGATTCAGACTATCTGGATTCCAATTAATATAAAGTCTCTTGGGAGTGATGTGCCCTCAAGTGACTTATTTAACCTCCCTGTGCCACAGCTTCCTTATCTGTGAATTGAGTATACTAATAAAATGAACTCATTTTTGTGTGAGAGCTGATGAGATAAAGTATTTTACAGCTGATAACACTCGATGAAATACATTGTAAATGTTCAGTTGAACCAGGTTCTTTGTTTTTTGGTCTCTCCTTCTCTTCCTTCTAATATATGTTTCATGGAGCACAGACACACCCAACCTGCCTGAAAGAATGTGAATCAATGTAAGTTACATACAGCAATAAGGGAGTGTGAAAACTTGCAGAAACTGCCAGAACAAAATTTTATCCAATTATAGCCTCTGAAATTGGAAGATTTTTCCTATTCAATGAAGCTTTAAGATCATGCTGTTATATCTCCATATTAGCAATCTTGTAGTAGTCCCTGCTTTAAAGATATTCCAGGGCTTCCCTGGTGGCGCAGTGGTTGAGAGTCCGCCTGCCGATGCAGGGGACGCGGGTTCGTTCCCCGGTCCGGGAGGATCCCACATGCCGCGGAGCGGCTGGGCCCGTAAGCCATGGCCGCTGAGCCTGCGCATCCAGAGCCTGTGCTCCACAACGGGAGAGGCCACAACAGTGAGAGGCCCGCGTACCGCAAAAAAAAAAAATTATGTCATACCAACCTAGATTCCAGTCCTAGTTTTGCTACTTATTAGTTGTATGTTCACAATGTACTGATCGAAGCTTAAGCTTCTGTCTCTTCATCTACAAAGAAGGGATTATTACAAAATTCAAGGACATATAACAAGTGCTCAATAAAATACACGCTATTTTCATATCACTGAGTAGCTTGATTCGATATGATATTGTTGATCATGTTGAATAACAAAGCCCCATGAAAATATTATTTCTTTGAAAATAACGTAATGTAATAAATATTACTATAAATTTCAACAACTTTATAGGTAGGCTTGTTAGATAAAATGCAGAACTTCCAGGTTAATTTGAATTTCAGATATATGATAAATCAGTTTTTACTGTATGTACCAAATGTTGCATGGGATATACTTATATAAAAATCATTCTTGCCTCTCTGAAATTCAACTTTAGTTGGGTGTCATATTTTATTTGTTAAGTCTGGCACTCTATTTACATGAAACTCAAATTGGTTTGAATATGGCATTAGGCTACTCTCCTAAAAATGTTACTGTGGCTTATATCACTGATATGAAATGTTTGAAATGCTGAAAGTTCATGTGAAATGAAATCCCGGGCTTTGTAGATTCCTTTCGTTCTCTCATTTTTAGTATTTGTTCTGGGATTTTTGTTTTCTACATCTATCTAACCTGTATTAGTAATTGTGTCCAGCACTTAGTAGAAGGCTGGACAAAACAGTGGGTTAAATGGACAGCAGTTTATTTGTTAATAAAATATACTGTCCACAGCTGACATGATTGCTCCTTGAGACATTTGGAACTCAACCTCCTATCTTTTCGGACATTCCAAGAGCATGGCTTTTGTCTCCAAGAGCATTTCAGGATTCAAGAGGGCCGTAGGAGCTCCAGTCACCAATCTATATTCTATCAACCTATAATTCAGGCTCACAGTAGTATGAAGCAGGTGAAAGATGAACGGCACTTATTCCTGGAAGCCCCACACTGTTTATAGGTCACTGATGTGCCATAATTGCAATAACTATACCAGGGAGGCTGGTAAATACAGTTGTTTAGCTGGGCATATGCTCAGCCTTCTGTTACAAAAGAGGACCAGGAGAACGATCTCCAACTCTCTTTACACGTCCATGTAAGAGGATATAAGATGTTTTACTTACACTCTGTCTTTCTGCATTGACTACATATGATTATCCCTCTGAATTCAAATTTGAACAACTCTGTATACCATTTAAGTTCCTTCTGTAGTTGTATCAGCTTTCAACTTATTTCTCTGATCGTTTTGCTTTGTAACCCTTTCCTTAAATATTCTACTAACTTTTTTTGCACTCAGTCTGATGATTTTTCCTTATGATCACCCTTAAGATTGTCCTATCCCTGAAATTTATTTGAAGTGATTCTCACCATGTACAGTTGATCTCCATTTAAAGCAAAGCATGCAAAGAAAAATCATGGAAGATAAAAATTTTGAATGAACATTTTAATTCAAATCAGGATACAATTGCTGGTGTGGCAGCTTGTCATATTAGTAGTTTTTCTTTTTTTTTTTTTTTTTGGTAGCTCTTTACTGGAGTATAATTGCTTCACAATACTGTGTTAGTTTCTGTTGTACAACAAAGCAAATCAACCGTATGCATACACATGTCCCCATATCCTGTCTCTCTTGAGCCTCCCTCCCACCCTCCCTAATCCACCCCTCTAGGTCATCGCAAAGCACGGAGCCCATCTTCCTGTGCTATGCGGCTGCTTCCCACCAGCCAACTATTTTACATTCGGTAGTGTACATATGTCGATGCTACTCTCCCTTCGCCCCAGCTTCCTCCTCCCACCTCAAGTCCTCAAGTCCATTCTCTATGTCGACCTCTTTGTTCCTGCCCTGCAACTAGGTTCATCGTATCAATTTTTTTTTTTTAGAGTCCATATATATGCGTTAGCATACGGTATTTGTTTTTCTCTTTCTGACTTCCTTCACTCTAAAGTGTAGCATTAAAAAAACCTACTCTGAAAAAAAAATAGAATAGATGAGTAAGTTGTGAGAAAAAAAAAACCTACTCTGGTCTAGAGTAGGTTTTTTTAATGCTAGGTTTTCTAGTACACTGCTGATAAAACTAGCACTGGAAGATAACATATCAAAGCATAATAAATAAAATGTTCTCTATATGTCTGGATTCTTAAAAGCCATTAAATGCTTAATAAGGAATATTATACCTTATTCTGGTAAAAAATATTTCAGAATATGTACTGTACTTCAAATTTACAAGTAAAATCCCTAAATCTTATTTATTCTCCAGAGATGGAAAAGACTCTGTTACTTAATTTTAATGTCTAAAGCAGTGTGAAAATACAAATTTTTCCTTTAAATGTATGACTTTTAAAGTCCTTATATATATGAAAGGGACAATTTTACCCTTCAGGCTATTCATTGATAACAGAGCCCAAATTATATAACACCAATTAAAATAATTTAATTAGTAAGTTTTCTTTATAACTTTTTAAAACTCTAAAGTGTTGTGTTCTAATATGGGACATATTAGACAATACCGTCAAAACTAGTTATTTGAAAAGAAAGAAATTGACTTTTTTCTTCTCTAGACTATAAACAATCCATTTCTTTTTCCCCCTTCACTAAAAGTGTAGACATTTAATATTTGTAATATAATACATCATTAATCATGTAATTTTTTATCACTAATTCATTTTTCATATAAGCCTGAGACCATTGTGGATCTTAAAATCCAAGTGAAATCAGAGAATATTTATGATTCAAAGTCTTCCAAGCCAAATCAAGCAGGGAGTTTTTTTTTTTTTTTTTTTTTTTTTTTTTTGCGGTACGCGGGCCTCTCACTGTTGTGGCCTGTTCCGTTGCGGAGCACAGCCTCCGGACATGCAGGCTCAGCGGCCATGGCTCATGGGCCCAGCCGCTCCGCAGCATGTGGGATCTTCCTGGACCAGGGCACGAACCCACGTCCCCTGCATCAGCAGGCGGACTCTCAACCACTGCGCCACCAGGGAAGCCCCAAGCAGGGAGTTTTGACATGGCTGAGGACATTGAATTTCTTCCACAAACATACAACATGCAATATGCATTCATCTTTCACTTAAACATGTTATGCAGGTTCAGTACTAATTGTTAACTTTGTGAAATTGCCTGTGATCATAAATATTGCCTAACAGTATGCTGCTTTAAAAGGAATATTGTTCCTAAATTACTCTTTTTCTGCTGATATAATAGAGCTCTGCGTTTATAATTCACTTCTCAAAGAATCTTAAAATCAGTCATTTAGAAAATATTTTTGAATATATTTCGCCAAATTCCTTTGGAACTTACTCTTGCAAATAGCAGTGTAGAAAGATAAAATGTCCATGTCTGAATGAGTGGAAAAATATTCACATATCAGTTTGTTGAGTACTTGATATATATATTTCTTTTAATTTTAGGTTCAGTTTTCAAAATTATAGAAGATCACATTATTTAAATAAATTTGTGAGGAATAGTAATATGGAAACAGGACGTCACTGTGACATTTTTCCTTTCAGTAAGATCAATGGCCAAATAACTATATAGATTCTTAACGTGATGAAGCTTGTTTTTTCAATGTTTTCTTCATTATTATGTCTCTGAATCTAGGGCTTCAATTACTATGTTTAAGCTGATACATTCCAAATTATAGTTCTACTTTCAATTTCTCTTCTGAGTAATATTTTCTTCATTTGAATGTGCAAAATTCAAGGCAATGTTTCTACCCTAAAACCTACAACATTTGTGTGTTTTCTATTCCATGTAAACGTAGTCAACAACTGAGTTCCTGCTGGATTTCTCTCTCAATTTTGTCCTCAAATCTAATATGTTACAAAACCTTGTGAATTTAGCTTTTTATTTATCTTAAATCTATTCTGTCATCTCATTTCCACTACGGCTTCTCCTTTATAACAGATGAACACTTATTATGCCTAAACTTGAGTTGTTTTTAAGTTTTTTGTCCAGTAACTGCAATACTTATTGTATCACAATAAAACTATGAGTACTCTTGCCTTTCTTCCCTGGACTAGGAACTCTGAGCACAAGGACCTTTACCTGTTCAACTGTGTGTTATGATGTTTGCACTATATGGACAAAGAAGATAATAATTCTTAAACGCTCAAATAACAAAAGACATATTGACATGTCTTATATTTATAATTTTGCACTATTGAGTTTGTGGGCTTTTTATATTTAAAGCTTGCTAGGGGTTTTATTTACTTACTTAGCCACATCAAGAATTATCAGTCAACTGATGTTTATTGGCAGTCAATCATTTAAACCTAGCACAGCTCACCAATTTCTGTATTCAATTACTTTAATAACATATCTCATTAAGCAGATGGACGTTTTACTACAGTTTCAATTTAATCTCCTATCATATGCAATAAGGTGGGTAAAAACAAAGATGAGGAGAAACACATATTTGGTTATTGTTTAATCTTTCTGCATCCCCAAATATTGATTTAACTGCTACACTTTTCAAGGCACTTACCTAAATGGTGAGGATAAACCTATAAAAGATACCATTTCAGTCTTCAAAAGTTCACAGAAGGAATCAAAAAAGAAAATAACTGCATAAAATTTAATAATGCATATGAAACAGTGTCATAAATATATACCTTTGTGTATATACATATATATATATATATATTTTTTTTTTTTTTTTTGCCGTACGCGGGCCTCTCACTGTTGTGGCCTCTCCCGTTGCGGAGCACAGGCTCCAGATGCGCAGGTTCAGCGGCCATGGCTCACGGGCCCAACCGCCCCGCGGCATGTGGGATCTTCCCAGACCGGGGCACGAACCCGTGTCCCCGGCATCGGCAGGCGGACTCTCAACCACTGCGCCACCAGGGAAGCCCTACCTTTGTATATTTTGTACACAAATATATAAATAATAGAAAAGAGAAGTCAAATTTAAGTTTTCAGGGTCATAGAAGACTTTTAAGAATACACTAGTCTTGCAGTTGAGATGATAGCTATCAATAGATGAAGGAGTGGTGGATAGGTATCCTTGAGAAAGGGTACATGGGCTTGAGATACCATGGTGCCTTCAGAGACGTGACTGTCCCTGTTATGTTTTAGAGTAAGCAAAGGCTTGAATATATCAAATAAAGCCAGGTTTTTGCATTTGATTTTAGACTGTACACTTACATTTATAGCATATAACACAAGATAACATTTGATGAAAACTAAATATTTACCAACCATTCTAAGTTGTCATTTTTAAAAAGTGTATTAACTCATTTACTTCTCAGCACAAACCTACGTAAACCAACATATTTATACCCATACAGGATGATGCTTAAGTTGATTTTTAATGGTATAATTTCAATAATAACTTTGGTTCCCTTTGTAGTTTACCTTTCTCCATTCACTTTGGTCCGTATATGCAGACTGAAACATAATTTAAACAAATAATACATCTATACAATTTTAAGAAATTTTTAAGTTCTATAGCAAAAGAAACTAGCAAGCACCATTCAAAGGTAAACTCCCTAAAGTATATACCATTAATTTCACAGGAGACTTTTCATTGCCCTTCTAATTACAGTTAACTTTATTCCTGACCTTTTAAATAATGCCCAGCTTGTGAGAGATATTACTGCTACAAATTTACATTTAATAAAAGTAAGGAAAATTATAGTGGGATAATTGCTTCACAACCACCAAAAATCATAGGGTTTAAAATCAAAATCTTATTGCATAATTAAACGCAAAATAGTTGGAAGATTTCTGACAACCAATCACTTTAAGGTTAATTGTTGATTCTCACTTTTCTTATCTTTGTCCTTTTGTGCAAGAAGCAAAACTAATAGCTTGATTTAAAATAAGCAGTATTATAGAGATTTCTCTTATGTGGATGTAACAGTATCCATGTAAGCTAGTTACATTTCTGAGTACTCAGTGTTTTAGAAAGAGAAATTTAAGAAGGCTGTTAGAGGTGATTAACCAAAGAGAAAAAAGAAGTTCTAAAATACCATCCAGTTTTGTTGTTCCTTCAAGGATTTGTTATTTTATTTTTCTTCAATTAGCAGAGTTTTGGCAAAGGTTGGAGACATATTTTCTTCCTAACTGAATATACTATCAAATGCTAGACAAGGGAATAAAAACATAACTTTTTTTAGTTGCTCACTGAAGGAACTTCATGCAGAGTTGTGAGAACTCCAATTTATGTTAGTGAAGCATGTTGATTGCAATTTCTTATAAATTACTGCTTTTCTTCCTGAAAATGAATTATATTTATAACAGATAACTCTAGTAAACATTCTTAAATTTATATATGTTCAAACATATTTATACTGACATTATCATGATTCATAAAATTGTATTTCAATGGGAAAAATGCATTGTAGGGCTTCCCTTGTGGCGCAGTGGTTGAGAGTCCGCCTGCCAATGCAGGGGCCACGGGTCGTGTCCCGGTCCGGGAAGATCCCACATGCTGCAGAGCGGCTGGGCCTGTGAGCCATGGCCACTGAGCCTGCGCGTCTGGAGCCTGTGCTCCGCAACGGGAGAGGCCACAACAGTGAGAGGCCCGCGTACCGCAAACCCCCACCAAAACAAAAGCATTGTAATTTTACTACTTTTGTCTAAAAATAATAAAGCAGCTATTGTTCAGAAGGAAGATATTAATCCCTCTCTTATTTTATTTACTTCTATTCACTATGGCATATTTAAGTTTAATGATTTAATTTGAATATGCCTCTTCAAAATCTTTGTCAATGAGCGTTTACAAAGTGTCAGCAGATCTGTATGAGCTTATGGCAGGAAAGATATTTTATAATCTGTAATTCTAGAGTTTATAGTGGTAAGATTTATTTTGACTTATGGCAAGAAATATTGTCACATCAAAAATAAAGACAATCGTCAATGGATTACCACCATGTGTATGTGGTGAACAAGAACTTATTTTTTTATAGAGAAACAAACTGGGACAAACATGGTTGAGATGATATATTATGACCTTGGCTCCTATTCTGGCTTAGGGTAATTAAAGGGCCAACTTCTGGCTAATGCTGTAGAGTCAATTGCTTGAGATGATGTATCAGTGACATTACAAATATATATAATGACAACATATCTTTTGAAGTCGTATTGGAGTATGATCTGACACTCCCACCTAAGGATTATTTAATTCTCTAGGATGTACCTTTGCTTGTCCATTAACTGCTGATTAGGGCACAGAATCTGTGAATATGCATGTTAACTTGCATATATGTCCAAAGAAGATGCAAATGATTCCTGTAGAAAAGACAGCTACAAAATAATTGTTTTATTACACTGTAGGACATTGACCAGTTTCTGTTTAACTTAACAAACTTATTTCAGCATGCCTGAACCAAGTTATGAAAATCTCCTCTCCTCAAATGGACTTTGAACTAGCTTTCCCGACTTGCTGGTTCTCTCATTAATGAGATAAATAAAACTTTGCCTCATGCTTACCTTATATTTGTATGAGAATTGTGTTTTAACCCTTTTAAAATTATTCCTCAACTATGTTTTAAGCTCCATACATTTAAGGTTTCTTTAATATGCCAGTGTGATATTTGATAAGATGTGATAAGATGTGTCTTTTATTTTCTGTAGCTGAATAAAAGAGGAAGCTATTTTTTAAACAATGTAGTGATAAAATAGGTATTAGGGATAGCTTTTTTGTGGAATAAAGGTGGAAGGATCTTAAATATTTTTACTGTTTTAGGATGTTTAGAGACCTTAATGTAATCCCTGGCCTAACAGAGATTTGCAACCCAGAAACACTTAAGTCATCACTCTATTATTTCCTAGGTGAATGGATGCTGGAAAGACATGGTATATCTCTAATTCAAAACCTTCTTATTTACAAGGAAAATAAAAGACATTTCAGCAACTTGCCTAACAGATTTGTAGAAAAATTATATTAAAGGGAACATACATCTTTAGACTAACATCAGGTAAACAGTTACAATTTAATAAGATTTATTGCTACGTCCCTCCCAGGAAATTTAAGCTATTCCTTTTGACCTCAGTTAAATTCCTTTGTTCATTTGCTAAAAGATTGTATCTTATTATATTTGAATATTATTTTACTCAAAAGACTGAAAAAAACAGCTCCACTGAATATGTCATAGGAATATGTGAATTTCATCATATAACTAAAAACACAAAACAATTGATAGGAAAATGATTTGTATATCTCAGACTCCTAATATTACATAAAATATATTTTTCCTGACACAAATTCAAGGTAGAAATACAAGCTACAGTGTGTAGAAGAATAGTCAAAATAATACATTACATTAACCAAAAAAGGTATACGTGGTCATGTAATTTACTTAGAAAAAAAATTATTAGTCTTTAAATGATGCAAATTTTCAGGACTTTGAAAATGTACACACCAATGTCTAAATATACCATTGCCACCATATTTAGTCGAATCTGTTTCCCCCATTTTTAAAAAACACCCCTGTGCATTATTAAAAACACCCCTGTGCGATGTAATGTCAAAAAGTTAAACAGGGTCACTTCTGTTGAAGCTGGAGGTGATCTTGCCACACATTAAAATAAGTCTTATATAAACCAACTACAGCTTCAACATATTTCTAAATTGGAGGTAACCTTAAATGAGAACAAGCGGGATAGAATAAATCAAGGCTCAAAAGGAATTCCTTACCTGAATTCCCACTTGAATAATATACTGAAATGTCTTATTACCAAATTTTGCTTTCATTACCAAATTTTTTCAGGCACCAGTTCAAGTTTGAAACTATACTTATTAAATAAATAATTAAGATATACTTTAAAAGTTTTAATTTGTTATTAAAGTTGTCTAGTCAAAATTCTGTAGTAATTGTGTATGTCAAAGGAGGCTGCTTGGCAGTGTGAATACTAGTCATATTGTTAAATAAGTATAATAAGAGCATCAAGAACCGAATTAGTGTTATGGGTCACATGCGTTCTTGGTAGAACAGATGATGAATTAGTGGACATGGAAACATTCATGAGGAAGCTCAGAATTTCGACTTGAAGGATGAGAAGAAACAGGATAATTTTAAAGAAATATGTGGAAACTTTAATTGTACGGATATTATTATGAAGGTAGAAATGGACAAATAATATTCAGGAGGCACAGAATCAACCAACCCCAATGCTGCTCTGCCTCTTAATATAAGGTGCTGGGGGGAATGAGGTTTTCCTGACTAAATCAATACTGAAAAATGCCAGGGTACATCTGATTAATTATTAACTTGGCCTGTAAGGAATTATTTGTTTAAGTTTTGCTTGCTTGTTTGTTATTAGGGAAATGTGTTATGGAAATGTTGGGAATAAAGCCGCATGGCATTTTGCATCAGATTCCTATTAAGAGAACAGGTAGATAGCAGGTGAGTGTCTTTTTTGTTTTGTTTTGTTTTGTTTTCGCAAATGCGCATGAAACAACTCTGTCAACAGATGAGGGAAAAAGCAGGAACAAAATAAGACTCAAAAGCTTGAGTCTTAGTAGCTCAAAAATGATAGAACTATTGGTAAAAGCAGAAGAACCTTGTGAGTTGGTTTCTTGCTCCAATTAGAATATAGCTTACACATAAATGTGTTGACTTTGAAGTGCTCAAATGACATCCTATAGAAAATAGACATAGTTTAAAGACAAAAGATTTATTATCCATCTATAAAAACTTACCTAACCCAAGTGTAAAATGACTCATAACAAGTGTAAAATGATTCACTGTTATTTACCGCTTTGGAGATCCTTCAAGTTTCCAGTTATCATTATGGTTTTGAGCTTGCCAATCCTACCAGTTTTATCCTAAGAAATCCACTTATATCATCTCATGCTTATGACGGGAAAGCTATTGCTATCCTTGTTTGTCAGTAAGAAAGGCTCAAAGAAGGTAGATAACTTCAAGAGCTGAGCTGAGCTGCAGTGTCAGAGCAGCTGATTGACACAAAAAGCCAAAATGAAAGTAATATACAATACTTTAGTCACCTCAGTGCAAAAGTGCAAGCAAGAGGCTAAATTAGCAAAAGGGCTGCCTGTCCCATTGTTCCATTTTTTCCCCAGTCGATGGCAGTTGTCAAGGGTCAGGAGGATTGCTCACTGCTAAGACAGGCTGAACAAAAGGATCCTGCCGTTTTATGGACCTGGGGGAGGAGAGGAAGGAAGGGTAAGAGCTAGGAGAGCAAAAAGCTTAATACTGAGCCAGAAAGGAAAAAGGTGTCTCCCTCATCCCCTCTTCTTTCCCTTTCTCAGGAAAGTCTCTGCTGTAGGTAGTTCCTGATGGAGATGTCTCTTAGCGCAGATGCTTGGGATCCTGATGCAGACAGCATAAGAGCACAGCTGGCCAGGGCTTCCAGAGGCCTTGAGTGCTACTCCCTTCAGAGATGGGCTGTGCAGCAAGGCTGGTGTGAGGAAGGCAGCTTTCCGCTCCTAGGCCTCTGCCCAGTTAACTGCCTGTGGCCAGATCTGAAAGAGCACACAGAGGTTTCTGACCAGGGGCCAGACTCCTCAATAATTTTGGCATAAACTGATTCAAACCAAAACATATACCTGTAGGGCTTGAAAAAAAAATCACATGTTCTTCTGTTCAAAGATGTTGGTCTCATTAAAAACAGTTTTAGTAAATTACCTATGATTTTATTGATTTTCCTCTAATCTCTTGTAATTTTGCTATTCTTTACTAATAAGATGTATCTTTGGAAATGTTTATCGTAACTTGGGATAGAAAACAGAGGTGGAGATTGAGATGTAGACCCAGAGGCCACTTAAAAAAGGAAGGAGACAGAAATTACTTGTGCTGGGATTTCTGTTAGATGGCCAGAGGGTTCTGCTTGGCAATGTGAATACTAGTCATATTGTTAAATAAGTATAATAAGAGCATCAAGCACCAAATTAGTGTTATGGGTCACATGCGTTCTTGGTGGAACAGATGATGAATTAGTGGACATGGAAACATTCATGAGGAAGCTCAGAATTTCGACTTAAAGGATGAGAAGAAACAGGATAATTTAAAAGAAATATGTGGAAACTTTAATTGTAGGGATATTATTATGATCTCCAGAAATAAGACAAACTTAGGTTTCACTTAGGTTTCACTGTTATAAATTCTTTCTGCTTTGTCTTCATACATGCTGCCTTAGCTCCTTCACTAAATGCCAAGCTGTGTTCACTGGCAGTGTTTTCTTAATTCTTATTTTATAACCATGTAACAAATACCAAAATTATATCTGGATAGGAAGCTTCCAGTAAATATTATTGAGTTGAATATACTAAGCAGTCAATAAAACGTAAAGCTTTGCTGTTCCTGGAGATCAGTGACTTTTTTTGTACATTCAGGCAGCAGGATAGCTTGGCTGTCGATTAGTAGTTTGAATCTTGATGTTAGAAATGACAAATTGTGATCTGGGTTTAAGATTGGCAAAGCCAACCTAATAGGAAGTTAAAAGGGATAAATTACTAATTAGAAAAGGAGGTTTCAGATTGAGATGCATTATAAACTTCAAACTTAAATTTCACTGGGATTTAATGTTACACTTAATGGAGTAGAGTGATTTCAAATGTCCTTTTTGGCATCACTCTGCACATCGAAACTAATATGGCTGTCATTAATCTTTGGTTAACATGAGAAAGTAAAATAATTATACCCTGATATTGTTATATATATTAACTTTTCCTTAGGCATAACTTTAAACTTGGAGTTTCCATTCATATGTTTCGTATAAGCAGTTTTATCACTGCAGTCATATTTCTGCTTAGACTATGACGTTTCCTTACTAAGGAAACCTTTAGACTCATCAGGACTCACTGATAGTTTAAGTTCAATTTTTGGCTGTTTTGTTACAATTTCCGATAACTACAATATTTTCCATATCTCAAAACATAGAGATTATAGATTTTTCAAATCAAATCTGTAAAATAAAAACTAATGTTAGGAGAATTAACATTCTTGAGTGCCTATCACATGACGAACTCAGTGCTAATGCGTTATATTAAACTATCTCATTTAATCGTGATAAAAATCTTGTAAGGAAAGGTGCTTTTTTCCCTACTTATGTATGAGAAAATGAGGCTATGTGACTGATTAACCAAAATCATATAAATAGAGCTGGAAGTAAAGCCAGAAATGAAGGCAGATTTGTTGGTTCCAAAGTTGTACCACTTTGTGTAGAACTTTTTCCATTTGTCTAATTCTTCCTTGTGTATTAGGTTTGAATTTAAAATGAGGTATTTTGTCATATTGCCATCATAAAACTAATCCAAAGCCCATATATATAGGATAATATCAAGATAAATTCAGTTTTTTTGAAACACAAGTAATAACTTGTGTTTCAAATGTGAAGTCATTTTTTTTTTATACATAGGGTAGAAATGCTGTTATCATAGTCAAATTCACTTTAATACTCCAGGAAAACATTTGCTAATATCCATGGGAAATCATCTGGCTGTCCACTACTTATCACTATAGTAGTAGAAATAAAAATCTGGTGAATATCAAACATAAATTCCATATAATTAACCATTATGATTTTTGAGCTTCTGTATTTTCCACCAAGGCACATGGTGAAAATCCATTTTCTAAAATTATTGTGAAATACTGGTATTAAAAACTAGTAAACAGGGGCTTCCCTGGTGGCACAGTGGTTGAGAGTCCACTATAATATATATATATATATAAATATAAATATATTTATATTTATATATATATACACACATATATATAAATATATTTATATTTATATATATATATACACATATATATATACTTTTTCAGATTCTTTTCCCTTATAGATTATTACAAAATATTGAGTAGAGTTCCCTGTGCTATACAGTAGGTCCTTGTTGGTTATCTATTTTATACACAGTAGTTTGTATATGTTTATCCCAAACTCTCCCCCGCTTCCTCTTTGGTCACCATAAGTTTATTTTCTATGTCTGTGGGTCTCTTTCTGTTTTGTAAAATATTATCAAAAATTATAGAATGGTTTTATTGATAATGTAACACTCCACTGTAAAATTCCAACAATCAGGGCCCCCATTTATTAAATATGAAAAGGGTGAATAATCTTCACAAACAGCAATAATTATAATTTATAAAGATTCCAAATATACTATTTCAGGGAGGTCCCTGGTGGCGTAGTAGTTAGGATTCCAGGCTTTCACTGCTGTGGCCAGGGTTCAATCCTTGGTCAGGGAACTGAGATCCTGAAAGCTGCGTGGCACAGCTGAAAAACAAACAAACAAAAATAAGACAAAAAAAACAAAATGCTTCAAGTTAAAAAATTTAAATACCTGATCATTTGGTAGTCATTTATTTAATCTAATGCCACATAAATATTGAAATAAAAATTGACAAGAGTGGAATGAATGTATTTTTACAAATAGTGCTAATTAAAAAATAATAAAAATACAAAATTTACTTCATAGTCATTTACTTTTTTGTCATTTTTGTTAGTGCACTTGAGAATGAAATGACAATGGTGTTCATTGATATCATAATCTCTAATTGGATTCAATATATTCTAAAATAAAAATTGGACCAAAAAGTTTAGAAAATTCTCATAGTGAAGAATCAGTACCAAATATAACCCAAAGTACAACAGTGTGTTTTTGTTTAAAAACAATCTCAACCATGCTTCCTTGTGATGCTTGGTATTTCTGTTGAGGATACTGGAAAACTCTAGAAATAAAGCTAGGAATGAAACTGAGATTTTCTGCCTCAAAAATATATTTTTAAAATGAAAAAATAAATCTTTAAGTGTTGACACAAATATTTCCCATGTTGAAGAGAAGGGTGTTAGTTTGTTGAAACTTTGTTGAAACTTCTCCATTATTTTGTCCTAATGTTGTTGAATACTGACACGGTCCTTTCTGTTCTATCTCTATGCTTTTATTTCTCTTCCTTGACTTACTGAACCTCCTCTAAACTCCAGTGCAATCTTGAGTGAAAGTGATGAAAACGGGAATTTTTCTCTTCTTACAGGTCTCAAAAGGGTTTGACCCTTAAGTATGATGTTTATTCTAGTTTTGAATACCTGTTGGCAGATAAAGGATGTTTATTGTATTCTGAATGTGCCAAAAAATGTTATCATCAATGATTCTTTCCTATCAAATGTGTTATTTCTTCTGCAGTTTTTGGAATGGTCTTAAGAATTTTCTCTTTCAATCTTTTAATATAGTTAGTTGACTTTTATAGTATACACCACTTTGGTTTCCTGGATAAAGCAAATTTGGCCATGATATATTGTCATGGCCAAGATACTCCTTATTAGATTGAAAATTTATCTTCTACATTAATATGCCATGAATTTCATTATTAATATGAGTTGAAAAGTGTCCTATGTTTTGTTTTTATATATTAAGGTGGTTATACTATTCTGTTAATTTAGTAGATTACATTGTTCAATTTTCAAGGATTAAACTACCTTTTCATTCCTGGGATAAATTTATTTGGTCAAATATATATTATTGTTTATTTATGATCACTTACATATATTGATTTTTTAACTGCTAATATTTTATTAAATATTTTCATGATATTCATAAAAGGCTATAATTTCCTATTCTAGTCATGTTTCTGTCATGTTTTGATATCAGGTTTTCCTGGAATCATGACATGTGTTTAAGTTAGGCTCTTTTCCTCTACTTTGTGGTAGAGTTTGTATAGGATTCACCAGTGAAAACATCTAAACTCTGAATTTTATTTTTGGGGGAAGATTTTTATAATAAATACAATTTTTTAAGAGATAAAGGGCTAGTCAGATTTTCTATTTCATCTCATGTTTATTGGGTTAATATGAGTGTTTTCAGCCATTAGTCCATAATTCTAAATTCCAATCATCAAACGTATTGACATACAAGTATTACGTAGAGCATGACTTTATCATCATTTCTTTAGGATCTGTAGTAATGGCATCTACTTCAATTTTGATATACTATAGGTCTTTTTCTTTTCCTATAAGAAACTTGTGAGAGGTTTATCAACTTTATTCACCTTTTCAAGTAACCAAATTTTGTTTTGTTAATATTTCTGTTTTTATTGTTTTTTATTGGTTTCTGCTGTGGTCTTTATTATTTTTCTTTCTATCTAGTATGGATTTATTTTGCTTATTTATTCTTAGCTAATTTAGGTTAAACTTTGATTACTTTCCTATAAACTGTTTAAATATATATGCACCATGTTAGCTTCAACCACACATTTTGAAATTTTATATTTTAACCATCATTTAGTTTGAAATATTTTCTAACTTCACTCATGATTTCTTCTTTGGCCTATAAATTATCTATCTATCTATCTATCTATGTGCTACTTACCTCCTAAAGAACCCAATTTAGCATTTCTTGTAGTGCTAGTCAACTGGGAATAAATTCTCTGTTTTGTGGATCTGAGCATTTCTTTATCTATAAAATTTATTTTCACTAGCTATATAATCCCATGCTCAAAATTTTATTTTCATTCATGATTTAAAGATGTCATTCCATTGTTTTCTGCCCTCTTATTTTTTTTCTAATGAGAATGAAGTCATTAATTCCATTTTTTTCCTTCAGGTTTATTGAAATATAATTGCCATATAGCACTGTACAATTTAAGGTATACAGCATAATGATTTGACTTACATACAGCATGAAATGATTATCACAATAAGTTTAGTGAACATCCATCATCTCATATAGATACAAAATAAAAGAAAAATTATTTTTCCTTGTGATGAGAACTTTTACGGTTCACTTTCTTAACAATTTTCATATATAGTTATAGAGTATAATTTAGTATCTATGTTCAACAGTGATACTGGCCTATAATTTTATTTGTGTGCTGTCTTCCTCTGGTTTTAGTATCAGGGTGATGTTGGTGTTGTAGGATGAGTTTAGAAGCAATTTTTCCTCTGCAATTTTCTGGAATAATTTAAGGAGGGTAGGTGTTAAGTTTCCTTTAAATATTTGGTAGAATTTACCTGTGAAGCTCTCTAGTCCTGGACTTTATTCGTTGGGAGGTTTCTGTTTGTTTGTTTGTTTTTCTAATTTAATTTCTTTATTGGTAATTGGTCTGTTCACAATTTTTATTTCTTCCTGATTCAGTTTTGGAAGACTGTGCATTGCTAGGAATTTGTCCATTTCTTCTAGGTTGTCCATTTTACTGGCACATAAATATTCATAGTAGTCTCTTATGAGTCTTTGTATTTCTGTACTTTTAGTTGTAACCTCTTTATTTTCCTTTATGATTTTATTGATTTTGCCCCTCCCTCTTTTTCTTAATGAGTCTGGTAAAAGGTTTATCAATTTTATTTTTCTTTTCAAGGAACCAGCTCTTAGTTTCATTGATCTTTTTTATTTATTTATTTTTTGAGTCTCTATTTCATTTATTTCTGCTCTGATCTTTATTTCTTTTCATCTAGTCACTTTGTGTTCTGTTTGTTGCTCTTTTTCTAGTCCCTTTATGTGGAAGTTTAGGTTATTTGTTTGAGATTTTTTTCTTGTTTACTGAGGTGTTATTGCTACAAACCTCCCTCTTAAGACTGCTTTTGCTGTCTTCCATAGATTTTGGATCATTGTGCTTTATTCTCATTTGTCTCTAGGTACTTTGTGATTTCTTCAGTGACCGCTTGGATTTTGAGTAGCATATTTTTAGCCTCCACATGTTTGTGGTTTTGGCAGTTCTTTCTTGTAGTTGATTTATAATCTCGTAGTGTAGTGGTTGGAAAAGATGCTTGAAATGATCCCTTATCAAGTATGTAATGTCTTCCTTTGTCTCTTGTTACAGTCTTCGTTTTAAAGTCTATTTTGTCTGATATAAGTATTGCTACCCCAGGAGAGAGGAAGGGTCAGAGAACATATCTGAAGACATAATAACTGAAAATATCTCTAACCTGGGAAAAGAAATAGAAATCCATGCCCAGGAATCAAAAAGAGTCTCAAACAAATGAACCCAGAGGACCACACCAAGACACATTGTAATTAAAATGGCAAAAAATAGACAATATTAAAAACAGCAAGGTAAAAGTAATTATTTATGTACAAGGGGACTCACAGAAGACTGTCAGCTGACTTTTCAACAAAACTTTTCAGGCCAGAAGGAAAAAAGCCTACAACCAAGAATCCTCTACCCAGCAAATTATTTAGATTTGAAGGAGAGATAAAGAGTTTTACCAACAAGCAAAGCTAAAAGAGTTCAGCACCACTAAACAAGCTTTATAAGAAATGCTAAAGGGACTTCTCTAAGTGAAAAAGAAAAGTCCACAACTAGAAATATGAAAATTATAAGAGGAAAAATCTCATTGATAAAGGCAAATATATAGTAAAGGTAATATAGATCAAGCATTTATGAAGTTAGTAGGAAGTTTAAAAGACAAAAGTAGTAAAAATCATTTATATCCACAATAAGTAGTAAAGGGATACACAAAACTAAAAGATGCAAAACATGATGTCAAAAAGATTAAACATGCTGTGGGTGTGTGAAAACGCAGGATTGTTGGAATGCTTTCAAACTTAAGAGATCATCAACTTAAAATAATCATATATATTATATATATATATATATATATATATATATACACACATGCCTATATGTTGCTATATCTAAACCTCATAGTAACCACAAACCAAAAACCTGTAATAGACACACACAGAAATGAAAGGTGTCCAAACATAACACTAAAGATAGGTGTCAAATAACAAGGGAAGACAGCAAAAGAACAAGAAAGAACTGCAAAAAAAAACCTAGAAAACAATTAACAAAATGGAAACAAGTATATACCTCTTCATAATTACTTCAAATGTAAATGGATTAAATGTTCCAATCAAAAGACATAGGGTGGTTGAATAGATACAAAACAAGCCTAGAAACAGGTTACTTTACCCTCATTCTGGGCCTTCCTTTTTCACAGTTGTTGCACTTCAGACAGCATGGAAGCAATTTAGGTAGACAAAGAAAGTGGACAAGGTAGGGCCAGCTAACTTCCTAATATCTCACTTGCATTGCTGAGTCTTCTGGCTAATATTTTTCTTGTTTAGAATCTTGACATGAGAACTTTATTCCTAATGAAATCAAATGTTAAGGAGCCATTTGTCTAACAGAAAGCTAAAGAGCCATTGTCCCCAAAAGTTTTTCTTCCAAGATTCCTGAGTTTCTTGGAGTATGTTTACAAACCCTGACAGAGTGGAGAGAGATCTTTTAGCCAGCAAGAGTTCAGGAGCTAAGCAGATCCAAGCAACCAGTATCAACCAAAGGAGCCAAGTAATTCCATAGTCGTAACCCCTGGCTCACAGCTGCTTTTGTAATACACAGCCACAAAAGGCAGAGGGATGGTAGGAGATGCTTTTCCAAACACATTTCCCATATCCCACTGTATGGGACATGTTCACAGACTGAAGCTCAGGAGAGACTGCCCAAGGTTTAATGGAGTCAGCATCATTTCAGTCTGAAAATTCCATCCAATCAATTTGTCATAGGCCAGGATCTTCTCATCCCCTGCAGCCCCTGGAGACTCAGAATTTCTTGAAGTATTGTCACTCATCAAAAGTACAGTTGTGATAGGGATGGTTCCACTGATCCCACCTCCTGGTATCTGCACCGTTGAAAAATGCCTTCTCCTCGTGTGCAGGGTGCACCAAGTGGCTTACTTCAGTATAATCAGATGTCCAAGATGGATCTCACCAGCTAAAATCAAGGTGTTGGCAAGGCTGCATTCCTTCCGGAGACTAAGGGGAAATCTTCTCCAGCTTCTAGAGGCTGCCAGCTTTTTTGGCCCATGACCCCTTTCCTCCATCTTAAGAATCAGCAGTAAAGCATCTTCAGATCTCTCTGGCTAATTTTACCTTATCCTCCTAGAGCAGATGTGTCATGTCAGGAAGGGCATGGCATGAACATTGTGTGAGCCAATAAATTGTTTTTTCTACAATCAGCAACATTCTCTCATCTTCCACCATCATATACTGGTCACTAAGCCAAAGGGGTGATATTCCTATGGCCCAAGTATCTGTGTATAGTAAGTTTTGTAATGGTTATTACAACCATGTGCATATGCCCTACACAATTTCAGATTCCCAGATTGATTCTTGTGTCAACTTTTCTATCAATAAGGTCAGTTAAAGTTTGAAATTGGACCTTAGCCAAGAAATATAGGATAATACCAATGTGAACAATATAGATGAAAAAAATGATGAACCATATATAATAGAAAATAGTATAGGCATAAAATTTTACTTCCAGAGGGTTGTTCATGGCAAAACTTAGCTATATTGGGGCTGAAACATCAGGCAGTGTAGCTGGATCAAGTTACTTTTTATTAGAGGAAATCAGAATAAATTTTTAGATAAAAGAAGGGATTTAGATAAAAGAAGCTTTTCAGATTGCTGGAGATAAAGGAGGATATCTAGCAAGAATGACAAAAGGAAAATGTGAGGTAATATGGTTAAGAAAACTAAATAATTTGTTCTTGGAAATGAGGGAGAGCTTTATTTTTTCACAGATAAAGGCAAAAAAGCAGGAGCATGTGTAGTGGGTCTCAAACATTAATATATGTTAAAAATCATCTCGGGAAGGTTTTAATTATGTGTTTTGTTCCCTCTCACGATCTAATAAATAGATGGGCTGGAAGAAGTAATCTATATTTTTAAACAAGCATCCATTGGGATTCTAATGCAAGTGATGTGCAGATTACATTAAAAAAAGGGTATATATATTTTTTAAACTACATTTTTCTTCTTTTTTTTTTTCTTTTTTGGCTGTGCCCTGTAGCATGCAAATCTTAGTTCCCCAACCAAGGATGGGACCCGTGCCCCCTGTGGTGGAAGTTCAGAGTCCTAACCAGTGGACTGCTAGGGAATTCCCCAAAAGTGTACATTTTAGATAAGAGAGGAGAAAAGATACAATAGTTCACACATTTTCTCTATAAAGTAGATTAAAAAGTTCTATGACTATCATGAGAATTTAATGAGTGTGACTTAGGAAAAATTTTTTTTTAAATTTGTGAACATTGTGTCAGTGAATTCACAAGATTAATGTAAGCTTCAGTTGGATTTATGGTGCACAAGACATCCCAGTTCCATGTTTCTCTAGCTGTAGGCCAGAGTCTCGTGTTAATTATCCCAACAACAAGAGCAAATTAACTCAGCCTTAGGGTTTTGTCAGACCATAATAATGCAAACTTCATGTCTGAAATATCAGGTGATCTATCTCTAAGAAATATAAAACAAATAAGATGATATATAGCTTTTAAACTTAAACTGGTTTTATGTAAATTCCTAATGTATTCTTTGCCCTGAAAACTAGGTAAATTATAAATAGTAATGAATATGTAATGATCTCAACAAGACTTCACAAATACAACCTTGGGGTTTATCCCCTGAGGATTAGAAAACAAAATCAAAAGAAGTAAGTTATAGGAAACATTGGGAAGCACAATTCAATATTTATGATATTTATAAACTGATAAGTGAAAAAGGCAAAAATCTGCTTTGGGAAAGTAGCATTTTGTTTGTAATCATGATTCAAGTGTTGAGCTAAGGTAATATAGGCCAGGCAATAGGAAGGCAGAATGACGCTGTATGAAGGCCATGGTCTTTGCCTTCAGAAAGGCCTTCTCTACCCTTAACTAGATGGGAATCTGGACTGAGATTTGCAGCCTCTTCACTGTAAAATGAAGATGATAAACTTTTCTACCAGATGAGTTTTTTAAGTGTCTCCACGGTTTCTAATAAAGGAATAAAGTCTGAAGATACATTTTAGGGGGAAAAAGGAATGTGTTGCTCTTAAACTCAGATTACCAGGAGAAATAAGAGAATGTGATTGTTGAGAAGCAGATAGAATCCTAACAGTTTCAAAAGGTGTGGCATAATAAAGTAACTTTGACAGAAGGAAAACTAAGTATGCTATGTTTTTTGTTTTTTCCACAGTACGAACGTACCAGAATTTATTCAACTCTTTCTCTACTAATAGACATTCAGGGTTGTTTTTTCCCCACTGTAAACAATACTGAAGTAAACGCATCTTTGTGAATATATCCTTATATACTGATGCTTTCATTGTTGTAGGGTAGAGTCCCCTAAAGTGAGTATGTACTTGGAAAATTTTAGAGATACTGTAACACTAAATTATTAATGTTCTTTATGACCTATTCATTTTTTTTTTATTGGGGTATAGCTGCTTTACAGATGAACCTATTTGCAAGGCAGGAATAGAGACACAGACATAGAGAACAGACATGTGGACAGGTGGGGAAGATGGGGGGATGGGATGAATTAGGAGATTGGGGTTGACATACATACGCTACCATACGTCAAACAGATAGCTAGTGGGAACGTGCTGTATGGCACAGGGAGCTCAGCCCGGTGCTCTGTGATGACCTAGATGGGTGGGATGGGGGGTGTTGGAGGGAGGTCCAAGAGGGAGGGGATATAGGTATACATATAGCTGATTCACTTCATCGTGGGCTACCTTTTTGAAATGTATTGCTACAATAGCCTGTTAAAAAGTTTCTACACATGCCGTTATGGAAGATGGCTCCAGAAGTATAATGATAGTGTAAATATAGAAGCACGGGGAGAAATGGAGAATAATTGTACCATTTCGTTTTGATGTTTATTCGATCTACCGAGGGTAATTCAATCCCATTGTCACTCTAACATTTCTTATGGTGTTACAGGGAGTGATACACTTCAGTGCAACAATTAATAATGTTTCTGTGCAAGAACAAAGGGATTGTACAACTCACTTTTCATGTTTCAAGATTTTGATATTTAAAGAGGCGAAAAAATCAGATTCTTTTTACCCTAGGTATAGTTATAACACTTGATAAAGGTACCTTTTTTGTTATGTTGCCCTTGAATATAAATCTGGAGGGTGGGAATACATAAATTTGTAATTTTTCAGGAGGCTTTTATCTTTCATTTATTTATTTTACCTGATCCTTGTTGATTGTGTCACCTGAAAAAAAAAAATGCAGAACCTAAAAGTTGAGGATTATGTTTCATTTGGCAGCATACTGAGGATGTAAGCCCAGGAGGCAGCCTCTCAGATGCTCCGAGGGACGGCTCCACAGAAGTGAGGGAGGAGCCAGGATATAGAGGGGTTTTTGCAAAAAGAAATAAATAAATAAATAAAGCAGTCGTCAGAACATCAAAAGATTACTGTTAATTAAAGAAAACCAGACACCTCATGTTAATGAGTCTAGAGCTCTTCTATGTACGGGAAGAGGCAAGAGTCTGGGCTCACTGACATCACTCCTTTGATGAGCACCTTAACTCTCTGGGGTCAGTATCCTGCTCTTTCCCATCCTGAGTCCCCTCAGGGGGCATCTTTGGGGGCAACTGCAGTGAGTGAGGGCTTCATGGCCCAGCATCCTTTGTTTACTGATATGGCAGGTGACATTCTTCAGCCACAATTGATTACAGTTTCTATCATCTCAATAAATATCTCTAATTGAGATCCCATAAAAGATAATAATGGATACCTGATTACAGTCCTATATTTAAATTAAGGTTTTCCTTCACTATTTTTGGGATTATCAACCATTAAATGATGAAGAGGGATTGATGAATTTTTGTTGATTGCAAATACTTAGTCTCTGAGAATAAAATTATTTTAAATATAGTGTATTTTATTATGGATGGAATATAGGAATGATTTTCTATCAGAGTTTAGGAGGAAGATTTACTAATGAGAATAGATAGTTGGAATATAATTATAAATGACAATGAAAGTGATTACTTGTACTTTATCAGAATCTTCATATGCATATATCATAAACATTCTTTTATTCCTAGTAATCAATGAGGCCAGTTAACTTGTGAACATATACAGCAAGTATAGAATGGAATCAAAATCCTTTCCAAGGTTCTGATTTCAAAATCCTTGCTTTTGCCCCTTTGGTAAATTCCTTCTAAGTTACTTCTGGTTTAATGAATGCCTATTTTGTGACAGGTAGTATACTAGAACATTAACTGACCCAAACTTATTTAATCAGATGACATGTTTTCCTAACCTTATTTTAAAGGTGAGGAAACTGAGGTTCAAGGGGTTCTTCTTACTGTCTCAGAATCAGATAATTGTTAAGCATCAGATCTCTGAGTTCATATAGAAAAAGACTGAGAACTTTAACAGAATCCCTATAGGATAATTAAGCTTTAATAGTCATGCCAGTTGTATTAGATTTATCTTTTATAATTCTGAGATAAAACAATTACTAAAGAAGAGTGTCAAGTATGACAGAAGAGACTGGTCCTTTCTAATATAAAACCACTTGGTAAAGTTCCCTCTTTAGGGAGTTCAAGTAAATTGGAAGCACAATTCTTGTTAGCAATAATCCATTATAAGCTCATATCACTTTTTAAATTTAAATGTTTAGATATTTTCTTTCTTTAAACATGAAAATAATTTGGGAATATATATATAGTGCTGTAAGGATTAAAAAGTAAAACACAAACAAGTTTTAATTAGTCAATGACATATTAAATATAATTGAACTGCATTAGGAATTCATGTTTTGCATACCTTATAATGTTTGTTTCAATCAAAGTCTTTGCAGAAAATAAATATTTTAAACATGACCTTCACACTTCATTATATTTTCTGTACTCTATATACTTATGCTGTTAGTCAGTTCACAGACCAGATATGCTCCAGAAAAGTTACATGTGGAACAAAACTTGTAATTTATAATTTAAAAGATGGTAAGAGAATGTGCTTTTTAAAGGAAAGTTCAGGTGAGTATTTCTGAAATGTAAATAGAACTTTTTGCATATGGATTTACCTGAATGTTTTCTTAAAGGATAATATTTGAAGGGATTTTGGCTTCTGGTCTTCCTGTGACCTTCTCCCTCACTCCCACTCTGTCCTCTAGCTCCCATGCTCCTGTCCCTTCTTTTCACGTCATCAGGATCACCACCTATTAAGTATTGATACTTACATGATTAGACCACCACGGTAAATGTCGGGGACATTATATTAGGTGCTGCATTAGTGAATTGTAATGTATTAGTTCCAGTTTCCAAAAAATGCTGTGATTATATTTTGGGTTCAATAGATATTGTACCCCCTCAGGCTTGGTTAAAAGATTTACTACCTTAATTAACTTCAAGCTTGTTTAAATTTCAGTATTCAATCTTAAGCTGTAATTATTAAGTGATTTAAAATTAGAATAACAAAACAACAATAAGCCTTTATATTAAAATTGTAGTGTTGCAGACACATTCGTAAGTATTTTTTATAAATTAAAATGTTTAGTCTTGTAACATGGTAGTTATCACTCATATCCCAATTTTAGAGATGATCATTCTGGGACAAGAGTTTATGGGATTCGCCTTCATCACATAACTCTTGTTTCTGTTACAGATCCCACTTCAACACCTTTCCTTATATCTTCCAATCCCTAACCCCCATGGTAGCCAGCCTATCAATTCATGAGCAATAATTCCCTCTGAAGCTTCATAACCTTTTATGCCTAATTGAAATCATGCTCTCAGAAAGGCATGGTGGCTTCTATACTTCTCATCTCCACCCTTTTATCTTTGTTAAATGAATCTAGAGAATCATGTTACAAGTCTATGGGCTACTGAATATCACAAAGGCTGAACACAACAGTGTGGATTCAAGCACCAAACTAATCTACCATAATCATAGAATAGTTCTGGAGAAGGACGAAGTAGAGAAATCTGACTTTTCTAGCCCTCTAAACTGCCACTAATCTTATTTTCCTTTAGTGAAAAAACATACTTTGGAAACTGAAGAAAACCCTTGTTCATTTTTCACTTTGTTATTGAACTACATGTTATTATCCTAAAAGTTAGTAGGGATAGAACATTTTCATTCCTTAGTAAGTATGAATACACTATTTCCATTTAACTCCAAATACTTTTATGTATATATTGTTTGATTGGTTTTCCTTCATCTGGAAGTAACATTAAAGTTCAACTTTATTATTTGAATTTGCTGTTGTGAATTATTAGAAGGAACACAACTGTGAAGCATCTCTTTTCCCTCCTACCTTCCCACGTATTGCTGATCCTCAGCCTTCTTGTTTGCCAGCTAACCCATCACTCACTACCTTTAGATTTTCACGACATCTAGGCTTTTACCCTCTTGTTTCCCCCAGTGACCCCATCCAGCCCCAAAGTCAGTGATGACGACACTGCAAGGACACCTCCAACAGCTCAGAACTTTGCAGCTTTCATTTGTGGGGACCTCCCTCCTCTTTCTGGCTCCTCCCATGGCTGCTTTCTTTCCAAGTCTAACCTTTCTGTGAGGAAGACATCCCCTGGTAGAGAGTACTTTCATGGCCATTCCATCTAAAGTCAGTTTCCCACCATAATGTTTCCCTGCCATAATTTTACACTGGAGATGAGATTCTTCATGTGTTTACTCTGATTCCCCTCGCTGTAGTTATGCTTCCTGATGTCAAATTTTGGTTGGTTGGTTCCCTGTTATATACACAGTGCTTGAATGGTGTTTATTCCCTAGTAGGTGTTTCATAATATTTACAATGGGAGTAGAAAAACTCATGAGTAAGTGAAAATATATCACATGTTGCTAGATTTTAGTTAATGAGAACTAGAGGCTATAGTTACTGTGATAGTGTATATACTAAGTTATAAACAAATATTAGTGAGATAAACACATAAAAGATTAAAGAAGAAATTTAAAGAAATACAAGTAGATATCCCTTGCTTCTGGGGACAACCGAGAACGTTCCCAGATCCCCGTGGGTGGGCTGAGGGCTCTGTTATGATAACATCTCAGCCCACCCTCTCCTTCTGCCCAGTCTTGATTCTCACAGAGGTATTGCTCCCCAGAACCATCCCAAGCGAGCCTCAGAGGCTGTTTCTGGGAAAATCTGATCTAAGATCACAGCTTCAAAAAAAGATACCATTCCTGCCCACCTGGAGTTCACACCGTAATGGAAAGACAGACCACGCACGTAAGACAGTTCAGTTGGTCCCCTGACTCCCGTGGTGTGTTGTGACCTGTGTGCAGGACCCAGTGGCTGCCCCCCAGCACCCCACATTGTGTGTTGCTATATGGGTGGTGGGTGATCGCAGCACCACGGGACTGATTAGTGCGATTCCGAGGTGAGGCAGCCTGTCCCTGGTCACTGAAGAAAAGATGTCTCTTTCTGTCACCCCATTTCTCCTTCATCCCGCTTATCAACCACCTGGTGTTTCACCAGTGCTGAGAAGAAACGGAAAATCACTTCCTTCCTGCTTCCTGGATAAGTGGGTAATCCAGCTTCCACGGGAAGGTCAGGCCGAGATTTCCCCAGGTGCCCCGCTTCTCGCCCCTAGTCCCCCAACAGCCGGGAGGCTGCTATCCTCCTCACACCTTGCGCGTGTGCCCACCTTTTCAGCTGCATCAGGAACCCATTCCCACATCCTCTCTCAGATCCGCTACAATGTCACTTCCGTCTGGTGCTCTTCTTACTGCACCCATGGTCTTCCAACAGCAGGCACCGGCTGTAGCTGAGTGCCTTAGGAAAAGGGACCAAGACAAGCAGGGAAGGTTGGCTCATGCTCTGGGCTCTGACACTTCCTAGCAGCAGGAACTCGCCTCTCTGAGCCTCAGTTTTCTCATCTGTAAAATGGGATCATCCTGCCCACCACCCGGGACCTTGTGAGGATGCAGTAAGGTGATTCACACCTGGCACCCAGCACCCTGCACTGCCTGGTACACCGTGCCTTTCACTTCTTCTCAAACCTGCCTCACCTGCACCGGGTTTACATGCAGGGTCCCCTTCTCAGGAGGCATCCCACCTCGTGAGCCTCAAAGAGAGCTATGAGGAGACATTTACCTCCTCGTGGATGGGTACCATCTTCCCTAACCCAGGGTCACAGGCATCTCGGGCTGGTCATGGTACCCCCAAGAGTCCCAGACACCCGTCCTCTTATCTCTCTGTCCCACCTGTAGACTCTGCTCCCACCATTTGTCCTGGGGGTGTTTCTGCTGCTGTTTCACCTTTGGCTGAAAACCCACCACACCTGGCATCAAGGCTTTTCTGGTCCAAAGCACTGTTCTCAGTCAGCACCCTGAGTGGCCCCTGGCCTTCACTTGGGGTCCATTATCCCGTCTGATGCTCCAGAGGAGGTGATTTATCGATATCTTCTTGTCCAAAAACACCATCCTCAGCTAGGTCAATGAGAATGGCTGTCACATATTCTGTGTCAGGCAGGGGTCTTAAAAAAATAGATAAAGGAAATACAAATATCTCAATTTTCTTGATAGAGTATTAATGTTTAAATTACAAACAAAGAAGACCTTACGATGATGAATGAAATATAATCAACAGGTTTAGGAAGTTTTATTTATATATTTTTATTTCTTGATGCCACCTGCTCTGAGACCTTGGGCAAATTATTCAGATCTTCTGTTTCAGCTTATTCCTTCACAGAATAAGTATGCTGAATTATCTTACAAGTAATTCTATATCTTCCTTTTATAACATTAAATTTAAATAGGGTGCCTATTTTGTCTTATGCATGAGAAAAGGGGTTAGAGAAAATCAAATCCGTTCTTACTATATCTGCACCTGAATTTAGCAGACAGAAATGAGAAAAACATAATTCACAACCAAAATATAAATGAAGTATATTAGAGAGGAAATCAATTTAATATGTTAATAATTCCATATTAGTGTGTAGGCAACTCTCTAATCATTTCAAGAAGGAGATTTGTGCCGAATCCTGGGTTTCCTGCTCCTCCTGTGATGTCTCGTGTAGGTTTCCATGGGAGGAGCAGAGTTGTCCCCACGGAAATGGCCCTCCCCTCTCTCTTATTTAGAGCAATACTATGCTAGATTTCAGAAACATGAATTCTATTTAATGACCTCAGTCATGCAATCACCTCAGATTTCTCAATTTTAAAGCAAAGTTGGGTTATAACATGGATAGAATCAGGTTTCTTCTGAAACCAGCAGCACATGTTGGGAATGGAAAAAGGATATAACTGACTTGGGATGTTATATGTGCTATACACCTCTGACTAACATCTTTATCACTGCTGCCACCTTAAGGATTCTATAATAAAGCTATAGTTTTGCGATTGGACTACACATAATTCTTACACATCGAAAGGATCACTTTTAAATTGTGCAACGTAATTGAACCTAGAAATACAACCCAAAAGAGGGGAAGCCACACATTTAATATTTTTAAAACCTCAGATTGTTATCCATTGTTTTATTAGCAAGAAGAGTTTCAATAAACAAGTATATTTTTAATTGGTATAATATTTAGTGAGCATAAATTTACCTATCGAAATCAAACTTTTCTGACACATACACGTACTGCCCTGATAAAATGAATAAAATGATTATTTCAAAATGTAATCTGCAAGATTTGCATCAATAGGAGAAGAATACGCTAGGAAACAGTCGTCCATGGATGTATTATATTTTTGCATGTCTGTGAGCAGAGGCACTGACCGTTTGTGTTCTGGACTATGTTTGTAAGGATACAGTCTCTGAAGACAGAAATAGTGCCTCCCTGTGAAGTAGACTGCAGGTTTGTTTACTGTCTTCAGCATTCACCAGGCTCCCATTGGACTTAGGGGACAGAGGGACCCGATACAAGTCCAAAGCTCATGCCACTTGCTGTACCATGAGTAATAAAGCCCTTTGTCTCTGATCCAGGAATATCTCGTCTTCTGCCAGCATTCACGAAACTGTAGCAGGCTTACTTATCAGCTTGTATGTAGGAAAAAATATCAGACCACTCACAGTATTTGACAGCTGTAACTGATTTCATCCAGCAAAGTAACTGCATCATGTATCAAGGTTGAATCTAATTTCGATAACATCTTTAAATAAAAACTTTGCTATGTAATCCAATGAAATTAGTAAGTGTTTCAGTGTAATTGTTAGTTTAAAACTGGAATGCTACAGCATAGCATGATATAATAATACAAATAAACTCAAACATCCAGAGAAGTGTTATCTAAGGATGCCTGGTAAATCTAATTGGCAACATTTAATGATATAGCACTGCATATAGCTCTAGTGAAAGGTAAAATTAAACTTTTCAGCATTATGTATTTTTAAAGTGTTGTTTCTAAGAAATAATTTTCAACTAAATGCCTGTGAGCTTTGAGTGGTTATAATTCATTAATTCCTCATTTTTTTGAAATTAACTCGTTCAAATGCCCATCACACACTTCCTATCTGCCAGGCACTGTGCTAAACGCTGTAGGTTCCATAGTGAACTACACGGTACCTGCCTTCATAGGTAAGACTATGGAGATAGTAGATTAACAAATAGTCACACAAAAATTAAAAGCGAATAACAACTATACTCAAAACTAAGAATAAAAGAGTTTAGAGTAATATGATAAATTGTACAAAGGGGACCTAATTTATGTTATCCAACAGGAGACTAATGTAATATCTCAAGGATACATACGTGATATTCTGCAAAGTGTATGCCTGGCAACGGCGATGAGGGCCACAATGTGGGAGGAAGGATGCTGGGCTGCTGGAGGGTCTGAAAGTGGCCTCTCATTTTTTTTTTTTTTTTTTTTTTTTTTTTTGCTGTATGCGGGCATCTCACTGTTGTGGCCTCTCCCGTTGCGGAGCACAGGCTCCGGACGCGCAGGCTCAGTGGCCATGGCTCATGGGCCCAGCCGCTCTGCGGCATGTGGGATCTTCCCGGACCGGGGCACGAACCCGTGTCCCCTGCATCGGCAGGCGGACTCTCACCACCGCGCCACCAGGGAAGCCCTGAAAGTGGCCTCTCTTGACAGAACCTGATGGCAGGAGACAAGCCTGGGGAAGCAATCAGATACTATTTTTTGATATAAAATTTAAAACTCTTCCCATGTTCATTGCAGCACTATTTACAATAGCTAGGACATGGAAGAAACCTAAATGTCATATGATACCACTTATATGTGGAATCTAAAATATGGTACAAATGAACCTGTTTACAGAACAGAAATAGAGTCACAGATGTAGACAACAAACTTATGGTTACTAAGGGGGAAAGTAGGGGGTAGGGAAGGATAAATTGGGAGATTGGGATTGACATATACACACTACTATATATAAAATAGATAACCAAAAAGGACCTACTGTATAGCACAGGGAACTCTGCTCAATACTCTGTAATAATCTAAATGGGAAAAGAATTTGAAAAAGAATAGATACATGTACATGTATCACTGAATCACTTTGCTGTACAGCAGAAACTGACACATTGTTTATATTCCAATAAAAATTAATTAAAAAAATAAAATGAAACTCTCTTACAACATTTTCTTTTATTGTGCCACACGTCTTTTCCCCCTATGTATGTTAGCCTGAGGTATAAAATATTTTTAAGGGATATGTATTTACGATTTATTAGAAAGGCATTCTAATACATTCACTCTAGAAACCTATTAGATTACTCTTTTAGGACTCATAGTCATGACTTTGTCGTTTTCATGATTTTAGAAAAGTGTAGAAAATGTCCAAATTGTGAATATAGCCTTATTTTCAGTTACTCTTTTCTTTCCCATTTTTCTCTGAGTGTAAAACTATCATCTGAACAATGAAGCTATCTGACCCCATATGGCCCAGAGAAAAGGAACCCTTAGTGAAGCAGTCCTTCCCTGAGGAAGAAAGAATATTCAGCTCCACTTCTAAAGAACTCCAGAACATCTTACCAACTACATGAAAAATATAGTGATTGTTGATGAGGGGATGAACTGTTAGAAGTAATTATAAAATGTTAGTCCTTTGTAACTTTAACAAGTTTATTCCCATTTAGAAATCTCCACAAAATCAGATGTACAAACTATTAATTCCTCATGATTAAGAGAATATGTCTCACATTTTATTCTAACTGCAAAGTGCTTTCCAAAAGTGCATTTTATTTGCTCCTTACATCTATTTGTGAGGTAAAGTAAGCAAATATTTCAATTCCCATGTTGTATATTTGGAAATCGAAGCCTAGAGAGATGAAATAACTTTCTCCAGTTTCTTGAAACCAATCCATGACAAAGCTGTGTTTCAAATCCACGTCTTTATTTTTCAAAAATTTGATGACCTAAATAAATAATTGGATGAAGTGTTGTAAAGTTAACACAAGCAACAGCAAGTCTTTTCTAAGAAGCTCAGTTTTCACGGGAAAAGTATAATACACGTGTGGATATACATTATCATCCAGCAGAGCTGAAGGAAACAGAAATAGGTAGAAAGAAAAACAAACATTGAAAGATGATAAATAATTGTTCTCCTGTAAATACTGTGAATATCTTTTGTTCTACCTAAGCATACTTTGAATTGGAGAGTTGAAAATTATTTAAGATTGGGAGCAGATAAAAATCAGCTGGCTTTTTTCAGATCTTTAACATCAATTGTATCTTTTTTTTTGTGATCAGTTAAAAGGAAATAATTTCTTACCATTAGACATCCGAAAGGAGAGTCATGCAGTCTTTGTTTGAGATTCACAGTGGCTGGTAAAGAAGAGGTGCCCAGTAAACATTTCCTGAAAAAATAAATTGCCTTAGAGAAGGTTTTAAAGTTCTTCATTTTTTAAAATTCTTATTTATTCTTATCTCTGAAACAGAGAGAATAAATATAAAAGAGTCATTGTTTTGGAATATGATATATGTTTTAGCTGTGTTATATGCAATTAGCAGAACAATACTCCTAATTGTCTCCTGACTCATCAAAGACAGCTGAGCCAACACCAGGGGTATCATCTAGCTGCACACAGAAAAAATATTCATGATATTTTATAATACAATTCTCATACAAACTATATTTCTTCACTATTCATCAAGTCACTGGTTCTTTCCCTGAATTCTTGGAATGATCCAGAGCAGGAGACTGATTTTGTGCAGCTGTTCATCATTATTGCTTAATTGACAAAGTCATCAAACTTATTATATTCCTTAATAACAACCTGTGGGTTCATGCATACTTAGTGAAACAGTAAGCCTACATTTATTGAATTAGCACCTATTTTATTGTAAAACATTTCCAAATGATTTTCAAAACCTTTTATTTAATCCTTGAAACAATGTCTCTTAATGTGGAAATCAGACCACTCCTATTGTACGTTTAATTCTTTTTCTTTTTGTCAATGACAAGCACCCAGAGGATGCTGCCTTTTATTTTCTTTTTTCTTTTATTTTATTATTTTATTGACTTTAGTTAATTTACAGTGCTGTGTTAATTTCAGGTGTACAGCAAAGTGATTCGTATACATATGCAAACATTGAATAGGAGAGTTGAAAATTATTTAAGTTTAGGAGCAGAACAAAAATCAGCTGGCTTTATTCAGGTCCTCAACAGCAATTATATCTTTTTCTTTGTGATTAGTTAAGAGGAGATTTATACATACATACATATATATATATATATATATAATTTTTCAGATTCTTTTCCATTACAGGTTATTACAATATATTGAATATAGTTCCCTGTGCTATACAATAGGACCTTATCGGTTATCTATTTTATATATAATAGTGCATATATGTTAATCCCAAACTCATAATTTATCCCCTGTCCCCCCACCCATGCCTTTCCCCTTTGGTAAAAGAAGTTTGTTTTCTTGCCTGTAGTCTGTTTCTGTTTTGTAAATAAGTTCATTTGTATCGTCTTTAAGATTCTGCATTAAGTGATATCATATAATATGTCTTTGTCTGATTTACTTCACTTAGTATGATAATTTCTAGGTCCAAAAACAATTAAGAAAATATAATTCTTACTGTTTACCAATTATATCATTTGGTGGACTCAACATTTGTAGCTTTTAAATTTAAGCTTTTTTTTTTTTTTTTTTACGGTACGCGAGCCTCTCACTGCTGAGGCCTCTCGCGTTGCGGAGCACAGGCTCTGGACGCGCAGGCTCCGTACGCGGCTCCGGCCGCGCAGGCTCAGCGGGCGTGGCTCCGGCCGCGCAGGCTCAGCGGGCGTGGTTCCGACCGCGCAGGCTCAGCGGCCATGGCTCACGGGCCCAGCCGCTCCGCGGCGTGTGGGATTTTCCCGGACCGGGGCACGAACCCGTGTGCCCTTCATCTGCAGGCGGACTCTCAACCACTGCGCCACCAGGGAAGCCCTAAATTTAAGCTTTTAACTCTTCCCAAGTAAAAGTTCATGGTACGTAATATTCTGTATTTTAGTTGTAATGCAGTTTGGATTCACAGTGTCTCTTGCTGGTATGAAGAAAAATGGTCTCTAGCTATTGAGAAATCCAAGTGACCACCTCACCCAGTGCTCTTTTCTTTTCTTTTCTTTTTTTTTTTGCGGTACGCGGGCCTCTCACTGTTGTGATCTCTCCCGTTGCGGAGCACAGGCTCCGGACGCGCAGGCCCAGCGGCCACGGCTCACGGGCCTAGCCGCTCCGCGGCATGAACCCACGTACCCTGCATCGGCAGGCGGACTCTCAACCACTGCGCCACCAGGGAAGCCCTTAGTGCTCTTTTTGATTCTCAATTTAGTTTGCCTGAGCAGTAGCTCCAGTGAAGTGCTATGAATATTATTTCTTAAGAAAACAAAACAAAATTTTAAAAAAATTTTAAAAATCATGGAGAGAGAAAACTTTAGTCAGAGGTAGAAAGTTATAGTACATAGATACTGCTCCATGACACATTACTCCAAAATTTAGTGACTTAAAATCACAACCATTCATTATCTTTTTGCCAGGTTTTGGGTCAGCTTGGAGTGCCTGCTGCTCTGGATTGAACCGGGCTGGTTTGGCTGGGTGTACTCCTGTGTAATAAGCTCCAGGGTATGCTTTGAACTGACTAGCCTCTGGTAGCTTCAGCCGAGATGATGCGGCTCTGCCTCCCGTGGACTCTCACCTGCCACCAGGCTGGTGAGCGCTCATTCTCATGCTGATGGTGAGGATACAAGAGAGAGCAGGCCGTGTCATGAACAGGGCAAGCGGAAGTGCACTTTTCTTTCTTCACTTCTCTGCTTGCAGCACATTTGCTATCACTTTGGCCAGAGCATGTGATATAGAAAAGTCCACAGTCAAAGGGAAGACTAGAAAGTTACAAAGCAAATGGCATGGCTTGGAAAAGAATTAATTGAGACCATCAGTGAAATCTGTCTACCACAAAAGATGATTCATTTGTTAACAATGCTGTTGGAAAGACCTGTCTTCTAAGACAGGGAATGATTCTCCCTTGAAGGGTGAAGAGAGTTCAGTTTTCAGTTTGGGGGCAAGATTGGGTCTCTTAACTAAATTTCATTGAAGGGCATGATTTCACTTATTTGTAAAATCTAAAAAAATAAAATAAAGGAACAAATGTAACAAAGCAGAAACAGACTCACAGATACAGAGAACAGACTGGTGGTTTCCAGAGGGAAGAGGGATGGGGGAAGGGGCAAAATGGGTGAAGAGGATTAAGGGGTACCAGCTACTATGTATAAAATAAATAAGTTACAGAGATCTAATGTACAGCACAAGGAATATAGTCAATGTTTTATAATAACTTTGCATGAAGTGTAATCTATAAAGATGTTAAATTTCTATGCTGTACACTTGAAAGTAACAGAAGTCAAATATATATCTTTTTTTTAAAAAAGAGCTTAGTAAATGAAATGGGGGGCATTTGATTTTTGACATAAAGTAATTAGCACTGTTGGAATCAGCTTTCTGATTGCATTTATAATGACAATTACCTTCATTTAGAGAGAAACTAGGAACCTGTAAGAAGTCATAGAGAAAACATATTTTGAATGATTGACAAGTCTTTACTTCCAAAATAAGCTCATTCTTCAATTATTTCTTTTGAAAAAACCTTTATTTAGAGCCTGGAAACAAGATTATTTTCAATTCAGAGTCATTGCAGTTAAATAGGCAATTACAACATAAAGAAATAAGTGTGTCAATAGGGCTAAATACATGGATTCTGTGGATTGCTATGTACAAGCTACGTCATCGGAAATTAAACTTTGCAACATGTATGGCTTATTTTAACAGTTTTTATTGAAATATACAAATGATAAAGACAGGTGTATAAACTGAAAACACTGATGTAACCAGCTTTAAGATACTTTTGAATTCTCTGCGCATTATCTCTTTCTTTTCCCTTATTATTGGCAAATGATTAGAATAGAAAATGTGTGTAGTGCAAATCATGTGGCTTGCAGTAGACCAGATAGCCGACATTTCCTTTTCCACATTGGCATTTTTCTTGAGAGACATTAAAATTTGATGTACTAGTTATTGACACATCACCTCTCTGCTGCAAATCACCCTTAAATAAATTACCGTGTGGTTCCTGACTCTTGATTAGTCCCTGAATGATGTGCTTGCTTTCTTCAGGGTCCCAGAGTTCTTCTGATTCAAGACTGTTGATTCATGGTAGTAATGCTGAGTGGGTTTTGCATAATATTATTTGCCAGTTTAATCCCTGATATTTAAAATATCTATCAATGAATATTAAACTCAACTTAACGGAATAGTAAAATCTACCTAAGAAGATATTGGAAAGATAATGATCGAAATTACGTTGAAAGTAAGAAGCAAATGCTATTGAAAAGAAAATCATCAGAAATGAATATTATTTGAGTACAAATATCAAGAAATGGTTAGTTTTATCACTGATAAAATGGTAGTAGCATCAAAATCTGTTTTTGTAAAAAAAATTGTATTTGTTATTTATATATGCTCATACAATTAATTGATTTATTAATTTTTACAATAAAGCTATAGAAAACTGTGTGATCCAACTTCTCCTAGCCAGGAAAAGCATGCTTTATGCTGGAGATTTGACATTGTTACCTCCCTTCTCTGATTTTTCTTAACCTCTTTGGTAGACATTCACTCCTCTAAATGATAAATAATTTTTTTCAGGCATGGTGATACCTTTACTCTGGTTATACCTGGTCTCAAAAACCTGGGAGACTTTCCATTTCCTGAAGATGATTATGTACTTTTCTCTGACAGACTTTAATACTTCTCTTTACCTTTGGTCTTCAGCGGTATGAATATATTTCTAGATTGTTTTACAATTCTTATTTGTGGAAAATTCTAGACCATTCATTTTCAAATGTTTTATCCCCATTCTCTCCCTTTTCCTTCCATTATTTCAATTAAATATATTTTAGACTAATATCGGCCTACATGCCTTGGATACTCTGTTCTTTAAAAATTGTTTTCAATAATTTCCTCTTTTGTTTCCATACGAGTACTGTCTATTGACCTATGTTCAAGTTCACCGAGGCCTTCCTTGGATGTGTCAGGTCTACTGATGAGCCTGTCAGAGTCATGCTTCATCTCTGTTACTGTGGGGAGGGTACATTTATTTCCAGCATGCCCTTTGCCATTTGCTTATTGTTTCCATTTCTCTGCTGAAATGACCCATCTATTCATGAATGTCTTTCCACTGGAGCTTGTAACATATTAATCATAGTAATTTTAAATCCTCTGTCTGTTTGTTTTGTCTCTCAACAGCGGATTATTTTTCCTTTCCATTTTATATGTCTCATAACTTTTCATTGAAATGTACATGCTCTGTGTAGGGTAGCAGAGACCAAGGTAGATAGTGTTTATGTCTGGAAATAATCATGCCTCTTTCTCTGCTTGGCCTTTAATGAGGAGCTGTGCTGTGTTTTAGTTTTATTGGTTGCTGTGATTACCTTCAGTGCACCGCCAGCCTCGGTTTCTTCAGTGTCACCTTGTGGTTAGGGTAAGAACCAGACTGATGGGGTATCTGAGCATCTTCCAGGTGGTGCTTCGTCCACCCTCAGTTTTAGGTGTTTCCTGTGAGCCTGCACCTTCGTCTCTCCATTCTCTTGTCCCTCTGTTAGTCTGCTGTTGCTGGTTTCTTGATCCTCGCTAGCCTGGGTGGTGAGGAACAAAGCTTTCTACATTTTCCTCATTCAGCATCAGCCTTAGGCAGCTCATGTGTCTCTTGAGCCAGGTTTTCTGAGTTGAGTCTTTTGAGCCAGGTTTTCTCCATGATGCTGCCCTGCCTCCAGTGGTAAAGGATCTTTAATTTTCTGAAACTAGGAGGATTTCTTGCTTCTCTCCTTTTCCCAAGCTCTGTCAGTTTTCACCCACTGAAACTGACAGGATTTGCTGCCTTTTTTTTTTCAGCAGCTTAAGACTTTGCTCCACTGGGGAGAAGGATCCAGGTAAGAATTGTTTTCTCCCTCAGCAGCGCCATTACCTGAGGGATGCTTTCTCAGCTCTCTCCTGCAAACAGTGGGGTCCATGGAGAAGGGGCTGCCGGTGTCTGTGCTCTCAGGGCTCTGTACTCTCACAACTGTGGCTGCTCAACTTTTAGCAGTTCCTTAAGAAGTTAGTTGATATCTTTTGTACCTGTTTGAACGGCCTCCTTGTTTCCTTCCAGTGCTGTGTTAGACGTGAGTGATTGCCTGTGTCTTGTCTGTCTGGAGGCTCACTCCAGCTTTCCTTAGATTTTACTTTCATTATTGCCTTTCAAAGTCAGCACACTAATAGGTTCAAGAACAGGGTGATTTTTCAGATTGCCCAGCTTCTTCTTGTTTGGATAACACTCCTTCCATCTATCTATCCTAAAATGGAGCCAGAACTCTGTAATACATGTCATTAATTAACCAATTCCATAAAAGTTACCAGGATTCTGGGTACCTTTGGTTACTATGTTATAAATATTTTTAAGAAAACCAAAATAAGGATTTATTCTCTTTTGAAATACACAAAAATATAGTTTAAAATCTAAATGTTTTATTTTTATTCCATTAAATTAAGAAGTGCAATTCCAGTCTATTTAAAGTAATGAGAAAGAGACTTTGAGATTTCTATTGATATATATACTTAGGGGAAGCTATGTACTTCGAGATACACAATTTAATGTCTAGCAGATTTTTTATTGAATTTCTTTTTATATTTCAATATTACCCATGCCTGAGGGTATCTATAAGATACGTACAATTTAAAGTAAAATAATATGTGGATAATTATAGACTCAATACTCATTTAAGACTGTAACATGACAAACACACTTGAAGCCCTTGTAGGCTCTTCCCCACTATATTTTCCTTCTACTCTAGATATAACTCCTACCATGAGTCATATGTTAACCAGTTCTTTTTATTCTTACCATAAATGTATTTGTCTCTAAAACATGCAGTTTATTTTTGCCTGTTTTGAACTTTATGTAAATTGAGCCATACTGCATTCTATATATATGTGACATTGAGCTTGGAGACCCATCCATGTAAACACCTCGGTCTGTAAGTGTGGACCTTCAGAAGCAGAGCCAGACAGCCTAGTTCTGAATATTGTATCATTAACTTATTAGCCTCCACAGAAAAGTTAACTCTTCTGACTTCTGTTTCTTTGTGTGTAAAACATATTGTCAAAATATAAATAATATGGTTAATTAATATATTTCAAAATTATATAGATCTTGATGTTTTAAAGTACCTACATTTTGAAGGTATTCTATTTAAGAAACAGGATACAAATTATAAATAACAATTAGCTATAAAATAGGATATTAATTAAAATAAGAAAAGAAGTCACAGAAAATTATAAATATATTTCTAAATTTTACAGAAATATATGACCATATAAACACATTCCAGGCCCTTGGAAAGGGCTTGTACAGATGACGGGCTCTGAAACTTAAACTCTATCAGCTTCCGGGCAAATCTGACTCTGCATATATGTAAAACATTTTGAAGAGTTCTTCCATAAAAGTGTTGATATTTTTACTTATTTTTATTACTATTATATTATATTAATGGAAACTTTTGCCAGGGTCATTTTCTCAAGTGAAATAAAATATAATTAGTCTAACTGTTTACATATACCATCAAATAATATTGTTGCACTTAGTTTTCATAATTTTGGTTTTCTACCAAAGAATGCAGTTGCTTGACTTTTTGTTTGCTTATCAATTTGGAAAAAAAATTTCAATTCATATTAGTTTACTTTTCTATTGTATTTCTTTAAATTGATACATGAAATTCTTTACTTTAGGAAAAAAAGGTATTAAAAGTAATGACTATACCAAATCGGATTTAGATTATTTAATTTTATACTTCACTGTGCTTTTTATTGATGGTAGATTAAATATCTAAGAAAATAGACTAGTGAGAATCTTCCATAATTTTTAGAAAATCACATAAATTATGAGATAATCGTATTTTTGTGAATTTCAATATGTAGATGCTTGCTAAAATTACTTTTATTGCTATTTTATGAAAATATATTTTGTACACATAAAGCTAGGAAAATAGCTTTCACAATATTACAAAGTAAAAGCATACTAGCATAATCAGAATTAGAAAGGAAATTAATGTCAGTGTATATCAAAGCAATGTATATTACATAGAAAAACCTCATTTAAAGTATAGTAATACTGGGACCATGTAATTTAAAACTATGAATAAGAACATAATATGAAATAGGAAAATAAACTCGAATTTGAAATTTACCATTTTCTAATGGATGGGATTTATCTTTTGGATCATAACAAATGCCTATGGGTAAATACAGGCCTAAAATTCAGCTGTTTTATTCTGGTGTAGTCATACCTGATGTTTACTGCCTTATACATTCTGACTGATCAGTGCCTGTCCTCTATAGGTTGTTAAACATTGTGATTATTACTCTTACACCACTGATCATAGTCAATTAGTAGTAGCCATACAATTTTCAAAATTTTAGAAGTGTGCTATAGATTTTCCTTTTTTCCACAGTTCTCTTTTGTACTGCTTTGAAAATAATATAGGTAGTCAACTCAACAAAATAAATGGTTTTAGGTTTTTTCTATTGAATTTCCAGACATTAGTGCCCTGAGGCAACTTTTTAATGGTGTAGAGATTCATAAAGATTTAATCACTGAAGAAATATTTGTGGAGAATCTATTGGCAGCAAGATTATAAAGGTGTAATGGGGGTTCCAAATAAGTGCAAGATTTTGTCCCCAAATTCAGGGAGCATCTGTTACATAAGGACATAACTCTCAACCATGGCTGAGCATCAAAATCACACAGTTTAATCTACTTAAGATTGGAAAAATGCTGAGAAAATGAAAGATCAAAAGATTAGAAATGCTGAATCAGGATGGAGGTAAGGCATAGGATTGATGTATCCATATTTAAAAAAAACCTCAAAAGGTAAGTTTTATGTTTGGCTAAAATAATGGAGAATCAGGAAAGATGAAGATGGGTTAAGAATTGCATAATAACAAGGGTTCAGTTCTGGAGTCTGACCATTTGTTTGGATGCCAATCTCCGATCCCTTACTTTGGTTGGTGTCTTACTCTGTTGGACTGCTATAACAAAAGACTAAGTCTTGGTGGTATAAACAACAAAAATGTATTTCTCACAGTTCTAGGGCTAAGTCCAAGATCAAGGTGCCAGCACATTAATATTCTGGGTGATGGCCACCCTCTCGATTAATAGCCAGAATCTTCTCCCATGTCCTCACATCTCTGTAGGATAAGGGCACTAATCCTGTTCTTAAGGGCCCCACCCTCACAACCTAATCACCCCCCAAAGGCCCGCTATCACATTAGGCTTTAGTATTTCAACAGATGAACTTTGGGTGGGGCACACAAACATCCAGACCATAGCAGTTGGTGACCTCAGATGAGCCCAAGCTTAACATCAGCATATTCCAGTTTTCATATATATAAAATGGGGCTAATAGTAGTGCATTTTAAAAAGGTTGCTTAAAGGATAAAATCTGATAATTTAAATTATTTATCACAGTGCCTGACATATTTAAGTGCTCAATAAATATTGAGTTTTATAATAAGTATAGTGATACAATCCATGCTTCATGCAAAGTGGTGAGACAATCTTGCTTATTCAGAAATGCTGTTTGAAAAGGTGATTATAAAGTTGTGTATTGAAAGATATTGAGGCTGGAAGATTTTGCTTCTACTTGGAAGAAAGAGGAAAAAGTAAGAAATGATATGTAGATTAGAAGGGATCACATAATATGTTAATTTAGAGCATATCTACATTAAAAGGATTTCGTATTACAGAATAACACAGATAGCAAAATAAGATACTTTAATAAACATTCTCAAGATTATATTCTTGGAAAATGTTCACATCATTCGGTGAAGGAATCTGGATTATAGTAGATTGGGAAGGGCCAAGCTTTGTAGGTAGCTATACAGGAAAACACGTGGAAAAGTTTATTTCAAGTTTTATGAATAATTTAAAAAGTATTATTTGAAAATAGACTTTAAAAGACCTATGTGCAGTTTGGCATAAATGAATTTAAACATAATTACAAATATGAGATAATACTTTGGGTTTTTATGATTATTTCCAGTTATTCTTGTCCCATGAGGGGATTCATCTCTGTTCTGATTTGGTCTCCCTGGTCTGTTCTGCTTGTGAGGAGTCTTAATGGTACATGCACGTCCTGTGTGATTGTCTGCCTTGTGCTCATTAGGTATCTTACTATTACATTTCAGGTTGTCAAGAATTATTTTTGGCTCATAGTTTTTCTCAAAATTTCTTTAACTCTAATCATCCTGAACTGATTTCTGCACAGGTTTGGCTTTTTCTCATATTATACCCAGCTGTGTGTCAACTCCCTGCCTTAATGTTAACCTGAGGGACAGCATGGCCTTGCTGTTTGGTGTTTCTGTTCTCTAGCCTAAGTGCTCACCCAGGAGCCCTGTTTCTAATGGTAGCCCGTGGTGATGCAAGGGATGCTATCACAAATTGGTGTCACTCAGTGACGTCCTTGTTAGGGTTTAATCTCCAAATTCTCCCCTATCGTGCAGGGCATGAGGCTTTTCCTGTAAGTCCATGAGATGCCCCTGGGAGCTGCAGAAGAGTGGTATGATCAGTCTCATATAATATGATATGGAGGAATTTTATTTCATTTGATAATCATTAAGACAATATTATTCATCAGCTAAATAATCTGATGGCCAGAACATACAGTATGTTTCTCCTCTCCTGACCCACCTCCTCTTCCCCCTCTCCCCCGAAGCTCCCTCCTCTTTCCTCCCCAGTCCCCTTCTGCTTCTCCTCCTCCTTATTCTCATTCTTCTTCTTCTCCCCCATTTCTTTTTCTCTCTCTTCTTCTCTCTGTCTCTCTCTTTCTTGACTGGGAGAACATTTTCATTATTTTGAGGTCCATATTCAATAGCTCCATAGTCATTTTTTTGATTGTAATTAATCTGTAGTGAGTAGCAGTTAGAGGGAAGCTATTTTTAACAGAAATGCACATGGTGTGAATATAGGTAAAGTCAGAAACGTATGGAGTCAGAAACGTATGGAGTCAGAAACGTATGGACTCAACTCTAAGTCTTGCTCAAATAAAAAGAATTCATGAAAATGGAAGTTTTCAGGGAGCTGCCATGTAGGTCAGATTGTGATGATTCTCTGAGGATGGGGTCTTGGAGGAGCTTCAAACCTGTTCTTCTGCTAGCAGAGTTACGAAGCTGGTGGTCCAAGGCTTCCATGCAGCTCTGAAGAGAGGGAAGCCACCAGGCTCGCTGTCCTTGCTGAAATTCAGCCAGTTTTTCCAGTAATGCTGTGTGCGCTGGTGTGAGCCTTTGTCTATTTCCAGAGTTCTGAATAAGTTGATTATGACAGTTTTTGCCAGTGTATTCATTCCCTTTATGAAAGAGAAGATTTTCTGGTCTTTACTTTTCCAGAGGTGGTTCTTGGATTTGATTTTGATAAACAGCACAAGATTTTTTTAATCTTTTTTCTAAAATGGTTATGCATATTTTCCCCCATAAATTTGAAATGCCGTGGTTATTTTAGCTAATGTACTGATTATTTCTGGGAGGCTTAAAAAAATCCTGTTCTACTGATATGGGTATACATTTTATGTCTGAAACCACACTGTTTTAATATTTTTTTCCTAGGTAAAGATATAATTAAAGGATGTAAAACTTAATAGACAATTAAAAATGTGAAGAATGTAGTTAAGAGCTATTTGTTTTAGCTATAAATAAGAAAAATATTTTATACCTTTATTCATTAAAATGTAAACTGAATTAGAATAAATATGTGAAAATTCAGTTATTTTATATAAGCTCAGATATTTCAAATAAATACTGAGATTATACTTTTTAAACAAAACTTGTCTTGAGAAGATAGTAATTACAGCCTATAAAATCTTGCAACTTTATAGAACTAACAGTGATCATTTTGATAATTTAAAGATAATATTTTAATTTACTTTGCTCCTGAGTACATTTTTTTAAAAAGTGAATTGTTGAAATACATTTTAAGTAAAAACAGCTAATTTTATTTAATTTTACTTTTTTTCTATAGGACTTTGGAGATGATGGATCCTTATATATTACCAAGGTCACCACAACTCACATGGGCAATTACACCTGCTATGCAGAGGGCTATGAACACATCTATCAGACTCACATCTTTCAAGTGAATGGTAAGAAATGTGGGGGGTGTTTTAATTGCTTTTTGCTTCAGTAGGTATTCAAAGACTGTCACAGTTGACTAGGAAGTCTTCATTTTGAGTTTCAGGACTTACTGTTAATGTAAAACCCTTCCAATTAAAAAAAAGTGAGTAAGTAAATGTAATAAATTTGTACCACTTTTCTCATCATGAAACATTACAGAGTAACTCATTCTGACTGGAAAATTAAAGCATAGGAAATTTAAACTATTTTTTCAACTTTAGAATATCAACAATTAGGCAACTGTATAAATTTTAGAAACTGAAAAAATTAAGCATTTAAAAATTTTAGTTAGATCAGATGTTTAGTTGATCTTATTAGTGATATAGAAAACTTACTACGTACAAAGTTTTATAATCTCAATAATTAATTTAATGGCTTTAAATTAATTTAAAGCATTGGCCAAGTAGGCTGATATCAATCTTACAATCAGTGCTTTGTTTTATTTCTGACTTAATTCACATTCAGTTGAATTGATAATAGGATTGTATGTATGATTCATTAATACACACTAATTAATTTCCATACACATATATACATTAATTTACTCTATGGTTTACAAAAAGGAGGCAGAAACTTTCTTGGCTTTCTGTAGGAACAGCAAGATGGCTAGTGTGACTGGAATGAATTAAGAGGAGAGTGGAAAAAAGTTTGAAAAGTTTGGGGAGCTTATGGTTTTGTTACTGAATTAAGTCATATAGACTCTGCTACCCCTACCCGGCAGGGCAGGGTTCTTTTTTTTTTAAATTTTTATTGGAGTATAGTTGATTTACAATGTTGTTAGTTTCAGGTGTACAGCAAAGTGAATCAGTTACACATATACATATATCCACTCTTTTTTTTGTATTCTTTAGGGGAAGGTTCTTTTTCTGTTTTGTTCAAGCAGCCAATAATGAAGCTGCAGCTGAAATTGACAAAGCACAAGCTTTATTCAGTGACCAAAGAATGGAGAAGCAGGAACTAAGTTCCCAGATCAACTTCTTGCCTGCCTGGCAAAAGGAATTTAATTTTAAAGAGTGAAGGCAAACGGAGGAGGAATGAGACTAATGATGGGGAGTTATGTGCATTAGTTTACTGGGGAAGGGGCAGTGCTTTTTCGAGGGAGAGGGGTGCCACCCCCTTTTTATCTTCTTTTGGTCCTTAGTGTCCAGTCATGGCCACCAGGTAGGCGTGTCACTGAATATGCTAATGTAGGAAAATCAGCATACAATGGGATTGAGGGTCTGTTGGAGGTCAGATTTATTCCCATCTTGGTCCCAGCTAGTTCCATTTGTTTTTTTGTCGGCAGCTTCCTTTCTTATCTCTGGACCCTTTAACTTAAAGATTTATGTTAACTTCTGCTAAAAGTGGGGTTGGAGGGTTTTGAGCAAAGACTTAGAGCAGCTCTGGCAAAGTTTGAGTATACTTGACACTCTACAGAAGCAGATTTAGGTTTTGGTTTCTGGTGCAAATCCATTTGTCAGCTAGACATGGGTCAAGGCTTGGAAATGGACTTTCACAGAAACCAGTGAATATAACAAAGTGTGAAGGAGGTGAGGCTCGTTCCCAGTGGTCTCAGATGTTTGGAGTTGGATGTTCAGAGATAGCAACTGTCCCAGAGGACTCAGTCTTGGGAGAACAGGACAGGAGTGTGTGTGGGATGTTCCCTGTCTGGGTGCTGCATCCATGGGGAACTGGTGGTTGTAGGCATCCTGGCCCTTGTCTCCCTCTTTGCAGTGATTTTTACTGGCTAATGGCCTAATTGACAAAACTGATGCTTTGAGGTGGTGTTTTTGCCAGGGATCCTGGTCGCTCTCCGTTCCCTTTTCTCGCAATGGCATGTGGCTAACCAAAAGTTCTGTCTTTTACCTCTCATCCTCACTTCTAGCCCTAGTTTGTCCAGTCTAAGTACCTAGCACACTAGAGTTCTAGCTAGTTTGTAGAGCAGTGCAGGGTCCATGTTCTACCTGCATCAGAACCACAGGAAAAAATATCAAAGATTTAGAACCTGAGCTTCAACAGCACTCTCTGGAAATTTGATTTGAAATCTGCATTTTGATAAGCTTCTCAGGGACTTGTGATGCATGGTAGAGCATGGGAACCATTCTAAATTGATGCTCTTCTGAGGGTCTGCTCCGCAGTCACGTCCGATGTAGGTTTCTTACACAACTCACTCATTTGCCATGATCCAGCTGGAAAGCCCAGGAAGAAGGCTTTGAGCCAAACTGCAGGCATTTATGTTGTAAGATGTGCCTTGAGTGGTGCTGGGGAAATGTGGTGTCCCTATTTCATCCTTCCTGTGCATTAACTATTTACTCTGATATCAGGTTTTTCTGAAGATGGAATATGAGAATAAAGGAATAATGAGGTCTCAGAAACAGTGCTGCCTCTCCTCCACCTTCAGGCTTAGCATTATGAATTACTTAAGAGGAATTCAATATTAACAGTGATTGCCTAGACTAAGCACTGGTGCTTTCCTTTTCCCAGGAACAAAGATCCCTAAACCTGGGAGTAAAACCAATCTCTTCCTATTACCTCCTACTACATTTAATCTGCTTTGAAATCCTTGGTATAAATGTTTCTGTGAAGGGATGGGGTTTGGAAAGAGAAGCAAGGATATTATGTTTGTTGAAAGTGAACAGAGAGAGAACTGTGCAGTAAGTGGAGAGTCACTTGGGGTCAAGAGAGGGAATTTCATTTTGCAGATGTGATTATCTTTTATGTTGATGTGAATAGTCCAGTAAAAATGAAAAGCAGCTCATATAAGAGAAAAAGGGGAAAATTGCAGTCATCAAGTCTTTAAAAAGTTGATATAATCTAGTACACAGATGGAAGGGCTGTTCTTTGGAAGACTGATAGTTAATCTGTTGAAACAGGGAGGAGGACAGACAGTTTGGGAGCAGATGCTCAGGGTGGGAGCATGAGGAAGTCCTCTTTGCATTGCTTGGATTATTTCAGTGTCATGAGGAATAGTCCCCTACATACAAACGAGTTCCATTCCAAGAGCACATTTGTAAGTCCAGTTTGTTTGTAAGTCCAATAAAGTTAGCCTGGGTACCCAACGAACACAATTGGCTATATAGTACCGTACTGTAATAGGTTTATAGGTTTATAATACTTTTCACACAAATAATACATAAAAAACAACACAAAAAATAGAAAACATGTTTTAATCTTACAGTGCAGCACCTTGAAAAGTACAGTAGTGCAGTACAACAGCTGGCATCCAGGGGCTGGCATCGAGTGAACAGGCGAGAAGAGTTACTGACTGGAGGAGGGAGGGGAGGTGGGAGATGGTAGAGCTGAAGGATCCTCAGCAACAGGATACGGAGGGCAAGCTGCCATTTCACTCACGCCTGACACTGACGGCACAGGTTCTGGTTCCTTGCTGGATTCAGTTCTATCTACCCTCTTGAAAAAATGATCCAGTGATGTCTGGGTAGTAGCTTTTTTTCCTCGTCATAGATGACACGGTGGCACTGGGTTGCATTCTGAATGGCTGCTGCGACCTTCATGTACCGTTCTACGTTCAGGTCCTGTGCCTCAGAAACTAACAGTGCCTCCTCAAATAAAGAAAATCCCCTTGCCATTTCCTGCGTCGTGAATCTCTTCAGTTCTTCGGTTGCTTCTCTTCCTCTTGTCTCTCTTCGTCCTTTCCCTGGGCCTCCTATTCCCGGTGCTTCTTAGCAGTACCAGCTACATCACCGCTGCTTTTACACTTGCTTCCAGACATCCTGATCTTGAAATAAAGATACTGTGCTACTGTACTCTACACAGTCCTGTACAGTAAAGTACACAAAAGCACAACTACTTGTAGAGGATGCCCTTACGTGGCAGTGTACGCCGGACACCTGAACTAACTTATGTGATTAGACATGTGAATGCACATTCACATCTTTGAAAGTTCGTAACTTGAAGGTTCGTAGGTAGGGGACTTACTGTACCAACTATTGAAAGTGGGCAGTTTGTGAGAGCTTTAGTGATTTGAGGAGAAAAGTTGTAGGGAGGTAGGGTTATAAAAATAGCAGTATGTAGTTGGAATGTTGGGCACATCTTTGGGTGTTCTTGAGATGATATATATTAGTATATTTTCTTTCTGTTGTGGTTGGCTGCAAATTTGTAATCATAGAAAGAGGAGATTTGGGTTTACCAACATCTTGTTTTGTCACATGAGTACGTAGGAGAGAGACATTATAAATTTAAGTACATTTACAAGAGAATGATTATAATGATGGAACACAGAATAAATGGTAAGGTAAGGAAAGTTGTAGGTAAGGAAAGATGTGAGACCATGAGAAATGAGGAACGAAGTGAAAAACTGACTGGGGTATCCAAGTTGGTCAAATACTACTAGAATGAGGTACTAGAGAGAAAGAAATAAATGCAAAACCTTCCCTCAAAACATTTTCTGAAGGCATCTGGCAATATCTGTTTATAAGAAACACTTTTATTTAGGTCAAGCATATATAAAGGAGTATATGGACCATATAAGATCTGACAGATGTTTAGACAGCCCAGCTGTTCTTCTAAATCTGACTTGCCAGTGTGCTTGCCTTAGCTGAGAGGGAGAAATGAAGTATAGACTAACACTAATTCATCAAATTCAACCACAACCGATAAAAAGCAACCAGCCTTGTTCTACTGCATTTTTATCAACTAGGGAAGACAATAAGTATATTTCGAGGATCGTTTTTAATATTTAAACCTATTTGAAGAGGCCAAAAACCTGGGTAGAAAATGTATTATGCATGGATCAGTAAGAGATTATCTTCAGCTGCTGTAACAGACACCCCAAATAACAGGGGCATAAAGAAGATACCGGTGTGGTGTTCGTACGTGTAAAAGAAGCCCAGATGGTGTGGCTCAGGATGGCAGCCCCGCAATGTCATCACTGTCCTATGCTCCACTATTTGTGGTTAGAACATTGTTTCCTTTCTCAATGTTTTCCAAATGGAGGTGAAAATTCCAGCCGGCATTTTCACATTTCAGCAGGGAAAAAGTAATCAAGAGGGAGGAAAAATACTTCCTGACACCTGAGAGCCCGCTTTTAAAAGAACTTTAATGGAAGTGCCGACAGTAACTGCCATTGACCCCCTAAATGCAGAGACTGCTAAAGATGCTTCTTTGACCTTGGGGTTTGCCATTCACAAGGATGAAACGCTCAGCTATGTAGGAGGAAGGGAGGAAGGTGAGAATAAATACTGGGTAGGTAACTAGTTGTGTTTATCACTTCATAGTAAAATGTTTAGAAAGGGTAGAATTAGCTATAAAACAGCAGCCCTACAAGTCATTTGCTAAATAAGTGATTTGTCGCTTTTCTTGGTGTTTCCTTTGGTTTTATATTGTTTATATTTGGCATAATAACTTTAAATGTATGCTTTGTGTATAAATAAGTGTAGTAAACTTGAGGTCACTCAGAACAGTTATAGGCCAATAACAAAAGAATAGTTGAGAAGGAGCTGTGACCCTGAAAAATACAATGAACACGCGAGAAAATGCAAATTAGGTAGACAAATAGCACATTTATGGACCCAATAAATCTCTAAAACTAGTTTAACTCATTTTTCAATCTCTATCCACTTTTCAGAAAAGGTTAAAAAGACCTTTAGAAAATCAGGTTTCCATAGGGAATTTAACATATTTATCTTAACAATTTGTCAGTTAGCTATAAAAATAAAATATATTATTGATTACCATAAAAAGCTCTGCAAATACCACAAGTCATTGGAATTTGTTAAAGAGTGTTTTTGAAGTGCAAAGTCTATTTAAATATCCCTGGGTGCGAGCCAAATAAAAGTCTATCAATAGCCCTTTTTCTTTTCAAACAATGCGAAATTAGGTTATTGAAATATGAGAGTGCTTCTGTGTCCTTGTCAGAAGAAACATTATGTATAAATCAAAGGAGCTTGACTCTACCAGTGGAATTCATTTCATGCTTTTCTTTTTACATAAAGCAAATCGGCTTTAGATCTTCAGCTTAGGATACAGAATGTATGAAATTTTAAAAGTCATTCAGTGTTTACACTACCCTCTGGGCAGAAAGCTTGTCCATATTAAAAAAAAAAACCCATATGCATGCTGTTATTTCTCCCTCCTTTATTGTTTAAGACCTCACACGTAATATCAAGTGGATTTGTTTTTCTACTCATGTCAGAAACTTCTGCACAAAATTTCTGGTTCTATAGGATGTCTATGTAGAACACCTCTATTTTTCTCCTTCAGAATTTGGAAACATCATTTGGAGCTAGCCATATAGACATCAAAGCATCATCTTCTTACGGATAAAGCTTTTTAGAAAAAGTGGCTTAAGTCTGGACCAACAGTGGTCTGCTTCTTCATGCATCATAGAATTGAACTTCCAGTTTCAGGCAGCCTTCCCCGCTAAGCTTTCAGCAAGGACAAAGCACAAATGGGAATATAACCTTCCTGCAGGCAGTAAGGTCCGGAAAGCAGGAAGCAAAAGGCCGAGTGCCTCCTCTCTCTTCTTCCCACTGTGAGTTACTAAAGGATGAGAGAGAGAGAAGTTTTGAGGGTCACTCTGGCTCAGTGATTCTCTAACTGTGGTTTTTGAGCAAGTAGCATGAGCAACTTATTTTATTTTTATTTTATTTTTTAAAAACATTTTATTGAAATATAGTTGATTTACAATGTTGTGTTAGTTTCAGGTGTACAGCAAAGTGATTTAGTTATACATATATACATATATATATTCTTTTTTGATTCTTTTCCCATTATAGGTTATTATAAGGTATCGAGTATAGTTCCCTGTGCTCTACAGTAGGTGCTTGTTGTTTATCTGTTTTATATACAGTAGTGTGTATCTGTTAATCCTAAACTCCTAATATATCCCTCCCATCCCCTTTCCCCTTTGGCAACCATAAGTTTGTTTTCTATGTCTGTAGGTCATTTGTCTCTTTTTTTAAACTGCAAATTCTCAGGGTTCACCCATACCTACTGAATCAGAGGGTCCGGTCATGAGGTAGGATGATCTGTGTTTTATAAACCCACCTGATGACTGATGATAAAGTTGGAGAACTACTGGTCCAGCAGTTTGATTCCCCAGAAACATGTGAAGCAGGAGCATATGTCCTTCCTCAGATTCTCCAGCTCTATTCTCTTAATTTTGACTTTAAAATAAGCATATCGAGATCTCAGGGAGCGGCTGTTTCTTGCGGGGTTGAGATCCGACATGTATCAAATCAGTTTTGCCCTCAGTCTCGATGATTTGCTCCAGGCCCCACTCGGGCCTCCTCAGCTGTGGCGGACATCCCCTGACGGCTGGTCATGCAGGAGTTTGTCTCTCTTCCACTCTCCTGAGGACTTTATTTGACACAAGAAGCTTTATCAGCCTCACTTCAGGTAGCCCAGTTGTGCCAGGGATTGAATGCCCCCAGGGACAGTCCTTAACCAATGAGGAACACGAGTCAATGGGTAAGAAGCCCAGCACCCGCGCCTCAGTGGGAAGATTCTCAGGTGCATTGTACCTGATTCCTCAGAGTGTCCTCACCGGAATTAACACTTTTTTGTGCTATTTTTCTTTCCTCTGTCATACTTTTTCTACTCTTTAACTTGTGCTTCCTGGGATCATTTCCCAAATCAACCATCTGAACCTAACTTCTTTCTCAGAGCTGAATTTGGGGACACTCATAGTTAAGGGGTGTCCTTAACTTAATGACTGTTGCTTCCCTTTTGTATCTCCCCCCCTGAGAGCTACTGGTGGGCACTCTGTGTTTGCTTCCAGAAGGTTTTTAAATATGATAGAACAGTACATTACCTCATTAACTCCAAGGCCTAAAGATTCTTTCTGTTATTTCCCATGCTAAATTATGTGCAGTTACACTGTTTAACAGAGCTCTTCAGAGCTTCTGCAATTAGATTAAATCGTGACATCAAGATACTCCAGTTACGCAATAGTGAGAGCATAGACATGCTCACATTTTAACAGATAATCTAATTATTAAATTCCCAGAGAGAAATAATACCTCAAAGATTAAAGTTACAATGAAATTAGTCCAAAGTAATTAATATCCAAAAGTAAATTCTTCTGCCCTCGTGACATAAAGTCTAAAGAAAGTCTGAAAGTTTTAAGGACAAGTAAAATCTAAACAGTCATGTCCCTCCTTAATTTCTTATTTTGCTTCCTCTCGGTGAAGCAGTTTCTTGAAGTTCATAGTTTGGGGAGAACTTCAACATCTCTCTCCTGGGCTGATTCTCACTGGATTTAAGTGTACCCTCATGCTGTGTGTTTTCAAATGGTTGCATCTGTTCTCTATTCATTATTTCCTTGTATTCTGCCTTCTGTTGGATTACATAACTTTTAGAATTCTGTTTTTTCTCCACTATTAACTTATTAGCTATGGCTTTTTGTTGATATTTGAAGGTGTAAGTGAAAGCTTTGTTTACAATATACAACTTTAACGTATTGCCACGTATCTTCAGATATTTTACCACTTCAAGTATAAAATAAGAACTTTAATACAGTATACATTGATCTCTCTTTTTTCCATTCATTGTGGTAATATTGTCAAATATTTTACTTCTATATGTGTTATAAACCTCATAATACATTGTGTTATTTTTTTCTCTAAATAGTTAAATATCTTTCAAAGAATTAAAAAAACACAAGACTTTTACATTTGTCCTTTCTAATTCTCCTCATTCTTTCATGGAAATCCAAATTTCTGAATTTTCCTTTAGCCTAATAAACATTATGTAACAATGTGAAATTCAGATATGCTCCTGATACATTTTCTCAGCCCTTGTTATTTAAAGATATTTTAATTTTTTCTTCATTAAAGAATTATTTCTGCTGGATATTGAATTTGGAGCAGATAGTTTTCCTTTTTGTTTTCTTTCAACACTTTTCACATGTTATTCTATTACCTTTAGGCTTTCATGATTTCTAATGAAAACTCTCTTATTTCTAGTTTTTTTTCTATTTGTCTTCTGTTTTTGCAATTTTCTCCTTTTCAGTGGGTTTCAGCAGTTTGATTATCATGTGCCTTGGTTTTTTTTTTTCTCTACTTAGATTTATCCTGCAGGGATTGCTCAACTTGAATTTTTGGTTTACATTTTTCAACAAATTTGGAAAAATAAATTGTCAATTCCTTTCAAACAGCTCTCTCCCTCCATTAGGAATCCCATTACCAATATGTGTTATTGCTTACTATTTTCACATAGACCACTAAACTCTGTTCATTTTCCTCTTCAATCTTTGTTCTTACTGTGCTTCAATACAGATGGTTTCTGTTGCTTTGACTTCAAGTTCACAAATCATTTTTGTACGTGTCTAGTCTGCTATTTATCCCAACCAGAGTATTTTTGAAATTTATTTCAGATATGGTATTTTCAACTCTAGGACTACCATTTATTTTTTCTGATCTGCATTTATCCCCCATTTTTTCATGTTTTCCTTTAAAACTTTCAATCTTTTCATGCCAGATATTTAAAAAAAATTTTTTTTGCTAATTTCATCATCTCTGAAATTGTCTCTATTGACTAATTTTTATTTGCATATGAGTCTGATTTTCTCTCTTCATGTCTGTTAAAGTATTTTTAAATTGGATGGTGAAAATTGTTGAGAGAGATTTGCAGGATACTTTTGAGAAGTATTGATTTTTGTTTTGACATTAATTTACCTGTATATCAGTTTCATACTTTAGAGTTTTTTAAACTCTATTTGATTATTTCTAGAGTAACCTTTATACTAAAAGTTTTTCATTAACCTTCTAAGATTCATTATTTCTGGAGTCTCTATGAGCTCTCCAATCTGGTTTTTCAGTTAAGTCTCTCCAGTCTGAAGTCTGATTAACCCAACTCATATGTCGCCTACCACTATGTAAGCTCTTGGAACTTTTAGAATTACAGCTCCCTGGTTTTATTTCTTGCTATAGTAATTGAATTTTGCCTGACTTTGTGAAGTTTTATGCTATGCATTGAACCAAAGACCCCGAAAACCCCTATTAAGATTCCTGGAGCTCTTTCTCAACGTATTTCTCTCCCTTTTGGTACTCTGTCCTGCAAATTCCAGCTGCCAAGCTTTCCTGAATTCCAATATCTTTATCTTTAGTTCATTGAGAACTTTCGATTCCCCTTCTCTGCATCAATATCAACCAAATGCCTTTTGGCTGCTAGCTGAGGCAGTTCTACAGCTCATCCCACTTTTTTTCTTTTTGCCTTATTTCAGGAACCATAGTCCTCTGCTGCTGGTTTCCAATATTAGATAACTGTTATTTCCTGTGTATTCTATTTATCTGTGGCAGACGGTTTATCTCATTAATTTCCATCATGATCTTATACCTCATAGGAACCATTCTTAAAAACCTGATTGGTTACATTAGTTAAAGGCATGTTTTCTTATGACCCTCATTTGTAAAAGTTCTGAAAGTTAGTGGATATGGTTAATGTAGACAACATCAAGAAAATATCAAGTAAACTTAGAAATTACAAGTAATACTTCTTTGTTCTCAGAGTTCAGTACTTTAATTCTGTCCAAAACCACAGCAGTCACTCAGTAGTATATGAAGGAAGGGGAATGACAGGAAAAAAAAAAAAAAGTTGGTTTTGCTGTGGAAAGATACGACTCTTTCTGTATCAACTGTCCAAGGTTAAATAACTTACATTTAATTGATAAAACCCACACACAAATAGGTTAGTTTTGTCACTATATGTGGAGAAAACTTGATTTTTATCTTCCAAATAATTTTCTTTAGTTTTCTTTAGTAATAAAAGATCAGTTTTAGCAGGCCTAAGGCCACCCACCAAAACCTACCGTTCCCAGATCTCTTTGAAGCTAGATGTTGTCCTGTGACACATTTTGGGCAAATGGAATGTGAGGGTAACTGATGCATTTACTGTCTGAATTATGACCAAAATAGGAAAGCTATGTGCCTGCCCTTCCTCTTTTAACTGTTTCTGCTTTTTTGGAATATGGGTCTGGTGGTGGTAGCTTGGGGAGCTATTTTTAATTTGGAGAAAGTCATGCTTTGATGTTTGCAGAAGAACTAAAATAGAAGGTGCCTGGGTGTGATAGGCTGAAAATGTCTTAACAAAAGCCATTCACATCCTAATCCTTGGAACACGTGAATGCTACTTTAAATGGCAAAGGGGACTTGTATACGTGATTAAGTTAAGGTTCTCAAGATAAGGATATTATTCTGGTAGGCTCTAAGTATGATTATAAAGGTCCTCATACAAGAGAGGCAAGGAAGCCAAAGAAAAAATTAGGAGATGTGATGGCAGAGGCAAGAAGTTGGAGAGATCTGATGAGTGAGTAACAGACCAAGGAATGTAAGTGGCCCAAGAAACCAGAAATTGCAAGGATGTGGAGTTTCCCCTAGAGCTTCCAAAATGAACCAACCCTGCTGGCACCTTAGTAAAACTTATTTTGGTTTTCTGACATTTAAAAATGTAAGAAAACAAATTTGTGTTGCTTAACGCCACAAAATTTATGGTAACATGTTACAGCAGCAAAAGGAAATGAATACGTCATGTATGCAATGAGAGCAAGTTACCCAACCATCATCTGGCCACCTACAAGGCCTTATGTCTTGTTTAAGCCAAAGTATTTGGTTCTGTGTTAAAACAGCTTAATCCATGTCCACACTATGAAGCCACCATACCCCTTTATGACCACATATCAGGATTTATATCTTATTTAAGCCACTGACAGTACTGTTGCTCTGTTTATTCCAGTAGTTTAACCGACATCCTACCTTCATTTATCACGTTGATTCTCATTTCTCCTGCAGTCCAGCTGTGGGTTTATGGGGGGCTCTGTTTCATGCAGCCATCCAGGGATCCAGGATCAGTCTCGCTGCAGTCCATAATATCATATGAGACAGTGCTGCGGAATGGGAATGTCCTTGCTTCAGTCTGCGAACTATTTGCTACCTGGTGATGAGATAAAGTATAGAAATTATGAGTAATTTTTAAAATTTTTCCAGTAAATTCATACTGCTACATCATCTATGAAAGGGGTCTTATTTTCTGGTAACTATAGAAATGGAAGAGGGAAAATATCTTCAGCACCACAGATAGTTTTAGAATCACTTCCCCAAGGCCTTGGAGCCCTCCACTGGATCGTCTGCGTTTAACAGACAGTGAGAGAGACATGTGAAGGATCATAGGGCAGGCCTTGTGGTGGCAGACAGTACTTTTGCTGCTTATCAGGACTCTCAATTAGTACATTCTATTGTAGAGGAGTCTGAGAGAGATAAACTGGGACTGGGCTCAGAAAGAAGAGGGAGTACATTTAGTGTATATCTAGCCTGATTTTGCCACAAGAGCCCAATAGTCATAAGCTTTCTGGGAGAAAGTGCAAACCGTACAGTGTCCCCTTTCTCAGAAAAACAATGTCAAGACAATCACATAGCCCTTGGGAACAGGCGTTTTTGGACCCAGTGCCCTGATGGAATTACTTGCATTTGTGAAACCAGCATAGGGATTACACCAAAGCCCCACACTGTTTTAGCTGGCATATATCCTCTAGCTGATTCTGAAACAAAAAATGAGATGAATGTTTTTGGAGACTGTGCCTTTGGGGGCTACTGCCGACCTAAACCTCCCGTGAGCTCCACAGTGTTTCATGTCCTCAGTCTGAAAGTTTTGAGACCTTGTGCTGTATTTATTTCTGCTACGTCTCTCCCTGTTTCTCATGCTCTCTTGTTCGTAATTGTTCCATGATTTCTTTCAGGAGGGATCAGCCCCTTCTTCTGGCTCTTTGCTTTCTCCTTTGCTAGGGCCGTGTGCTAGAAACAAGGGTCTTCCTTCGTGTTTATTGCTCTCTGCTTTATGGCCCACACACTGTTGTTCTCATATATTTCTTTATATATAGTCCTGGGGGATCTGTCGCCGTGAGAGATGTGAAAATATTGCATCTGGGTCTGCCAAAAGCATTCACAGTTCAAACAAATATTTTCCACCTTCTCCTTACTGATTTGAATAATCCCACCCAGGGGCTGTTCTTCCATTAGAATGGTATCTGACTTATGCCAAGACGTGATCCATCGTTATCTTCCCTAGAGTCCTTTTAGTACGTTTCATCTTGGCTGTGTTCCCTCAGAGTCCTAATTCCAAAGATTGTCTGGTCATGTGCCCTTAGGTACAGAGCACAGCTCCATGAGCACCTGCAGTAGCTGTCACTTTGAAATGCATCCGGGGGTGCCAGGAGAATTTTTTACTATTCCTCTGTCTTTCTAACATATTTTTGCACGATTTGTGTAAACACTTGATAGAGATTTATGAACTATTATTCTTATTTTTCAGTAATCCTACCTAACAGTATTATTCCTATTTTTGTGTATCCCTAACTTCACATTTACGAGTTAAGTCACATCCCGTCTCTGCTTAAAATGCTGAATTGGCTCCCAGTGTCACTTAGATTAAAAACCAGTCTCTTGAATGCATATCAAAACCGTAAGTGTTCTGACTTTGCAGTATCTTCCTATCACGTTCCTCTCCCTCTTGCAAACTCCACGCAGCCGCTCTTAATGCTCATTGCCTTTCTGTCCTGAAATAAAACCGGTTCGCAGTTGGCTACTCCCTCTGCCTGAAGATACTTTGCCAAATCCCCACGAGGCTTAGTTTCAACCACTTTCAACTCTTTGGTTAAATGTCCCTTTCTCAAGGAAGACTTATTCAAAGTACACAGTTTAAGATTATGACAAATCCTCGCCTTCCCACACTTTTGGTCCCTCTCAATTTTATTTATTGACAGCACTATTTCTAAAAAGTTGTGTACATCCTAGCATACTATTAATACTGATTTTTTTCCTCATATCTCAACATATTTGAAATAGGGATACATTCTACAATATATGGTTATAAAAACAATGTGCCTATTAACGGGCAACACTTTCTTCTTTGTTAATGGTATATAAATAATAGCATGTTAAATTTAAGTAAATAAGGTAAATATTTATCTAATATGTTTATAGTTCATTTTTGTTCTTCCCTCACTGGAGATTTCCTCTCTCCCTCTCTCCCTCTCTCCCTCTCTCCCTCTCTCCCTCTCTCCCTCTCTCCCTCTCTCCCTCTCTCCCTCTCCCCCTCTCCCCCTCTCTCCCCCTCTCCCCCTCTCCCCCTCTCCCCCTCTCCCCCTCTCCCCCCTCCCTCTCCCTCCCTCTCCCTCCCTCTCCTTCTCCCTCTCTCTCTCCCTCCCACTCCCACTCCCTCTCCCTCTCCCTCTCCCTCTCCTTTTACACACCTGACACTGGGCCTTGAACCTAGTTAGGACTCACTAAATATTTGCTGAATGAATGCACATTAATAGATGAATAACTTTCTCATTAGTTCCTGGTTCTGGATTCCTTTGAAGAGTTACTTTAGCTTTTGCTCTCTGAGATTTTTCCACTCTCCTCTTCTGACAGATTGCTGGAGACCACCAGTGGTTTTATTAAATAGACAACTAAATCATTTCTTCATTTTCTAATGATAATTTACTTTAAGAGAAGTTAGTCCTCAGAGCTGCCTCTCCACAGTGTGTGTGTGTGTGTGTGTGTGTGTATGTGTGTCTGTGTGTATGTGTGTGTGTGTGTTTCTGTGTATATGTATGTATGTATGTGTGTGTGTGTATGGACTTTAAGATTTCATTTTCCTTTTCATATCTGGTGGCTTCTCTGTCCTCTAAGATGTTCTCCTAAGTAAATCTTTCTCTCTAACTTAATCACTTTCTTCCTTTATTTTGTTTTCAGTTTCTACTACTAGTGCCCTGATGAAACATTAAAGTATGTATTTTAAACCACATCAGGTCCTCCTTGACACCCTGGGCAAACCTCCTTCTTAGACACAGTGGAGATATGAAGCTTTAGCTGCTGTGTTATGCTTTAGTTTTTAATGCTTTCATTGAGTTGTTTCCCTATCCAGCCCTTGATATTTATTTTTCTAAAATAGGTACTTTTTACTTTGTATTTGTTTGTGAATATATACTTTTTCTTAGGGTGAAGACACATTGTAGACCTCTGCAATCTAAAGTCATGACCAGAGTTTATACAAATAAGGAAACCAGAGTACTTGTTACTACAAAGCAGTGGGCTGGTCCTTGGGAGCCTTTGAACAAGCCCTTCCTCACAGAATTTAGCCCTACAAGAGCTCTCCTTTGTAAATAAAGGTAGTTAATGGAATTTGGGCAGTTTAGTACTGCCTACCTAGGGCTGCTACTAATAATTTAAAGCAATAACCTACACTTAATGCTTTTTAACACTAATGAAAATTAGCTGCCTATGCATTAGGAAAAAACCCACAAAAATGCTGCCTACAGAGCTGGTTGAGAAACATAGCAAAAGTCACTTGCTGATCCCTAAAAAAGGACCTACTCCTGCTTCCACTGTGATTGAAATTTCAGACCAAAGTGCACCTGTGCAGTTCAAAGTTGAACCATGACAGCCCATACACAGGGCAACCTGCCTCCCAATGTCTGTGTTTGTGAGACACAGCCCTCCTGCATAAACACAGCTATTCACTTATGGAAGACAGTCATCCAATGGGATCAAATCCAGCTAGCCCATATATCTAAAGCTAAGACCTAAAGCTACCCGCTGAGGCTACAGCATATAGAAACCACCTTTTTTACTAGTGTATAGTTTTTAAACAATCAGCTCCAAGGCATATACCATCAGAGCTAAGTTACACACTAGAGCCATTTCAAAAATCTGTGATCCCTTCTCATATGACTGTGTCAATCACAGGTACTCTGTGAATTTCTCAAGGTTTCCTAAAGCATCAGATGTGGAGCATTTAGGAGATCAGTAAATAACACCACTCCAGACCTCAGCACGGAAACAGGGCTGAGACCCCTGATGATCTGTTGTCAAGAGAGCAGAGCAGACCCACAATATGAAAAGGGATAGGCTGACTGTGCCCAGTCATTCTCAGAGCACACCAAGCAGATCCTTTGTCCTCCCCCCTCTTGGTGACTTAGTAAGAGCTAGAGAGAGGTGCCGCCCTTGCTGCATGAAGCAGAGATGTGTGCAGTCTTTTGCTGATCAGGGCAAATTCCTCAGGTAGATGACTCATTCTCAGATACTGTTGTTTTGTATTCACTTAGGATTAACTCAGATCTAAATTCTTTCAGCCAGAATTCTTTTATGGTGTAAGTCAACAGGCGTATGTACTTTTAGGTGTAAATGAATGTACTAAGTCTTGTTTTTGATATTGCAAAATTATTTTTCTTCATAAAATTTCAATCTGCTTATATCTACTGGCATATTTAAATTAGTCTGACATGGTTTACTGGACTAGTTTACATGGGTCGATAGGAGTGATATTTCTTAGACTACTTCTGTGTATACAAGGACTGGGTAATGTTACAAAACACTCATGAGGTAGCCAGCACTTAAAGAACTGTATAATGACTAATTAATGTAATGACACTTGTATAACAAGAGAGTGGAAAGAAGGTTAATGTGATAATGAGGCTTATTTGATCTTAAAGATTTAGCATGAGGGCACTCTCAAGATAGCTTAATTAGGTTTTAAGTACCTTTTGCAATTTGCATGTGTACTTGTTAATCCATATGTTCTAAAAATACATTTTACTTTATTTAAATTAAGGAATTTAATCTCTTTCCCTGTGTTGTTTTACTCTTATTGGTGATGGTGTTTTCTTGAGTTTTGCACTTAATGTGTATTATTTATGATTGTTTTCTTCTATATTATGCTTAAGTTGTAGCTCACTTCAAAATAGTATAACATTTTAAAATTGCAAAACAACACCTTAGCATAATTCAGGCAGTTATGACAAGTCATGATGTGACTCTTTTAACTAATCTTTAAGTCATTTAGCACATTTTATTGCACTGTACAATGTATCAGTAAATTTGATTTCATTATCTGACACCTGTGTCATTTTTAAACTTGACCAAATGGAAAGAACATTTTAGAAATTAACAATGAAAGAAAATCTCATTTCATTCATTTCACTCTTTCATTCATTTGTAGCACCAATTCAGTCAACAGTATGTTGTTTCCTGGTGCTCTGGGAAATAAAGAATTATACATTCACATTCTGCATATAGGTTTTCATGAGTTCTCCAAATTAATACCTTTTTATGCTTTGTTTATACTTATAAGTGATTATTACAATTTACTTTTTCATAATTATAAACTTTATTTCTTGTAAGCTTCATATAAGTGGTATATTACCCCATGCTTTTTTTTTAAGTAATGCATATTTATTTTATCATGTCAAGCAATTCAGAGGTACGTGAAGGAAACGATAATCTTCCTCTATCCTTTTTCTTAATTTTTAAAAGTATTTTATACAGTTTTTAAAGGTTACTTTCCATTTACATTTAAAATAAAATATTGGCTATATTCCCATGTTGTACAATACATACTTGAGCCATGCTTTTATTTATTTATATGTTTTTTTAACATCTTTATTGGAGTATAATTGCTTTACAATGGTGTGTTAGTTTCTGCTGTATAACAAAGTGCATCAGCTATACGTATACATATATCTCCATATCGCCTCCCTCTTGCATCTCCCCCCACCCTCCCTATCCCACCCCTCTATGTGGTCACAAAGCACCGAGCTGATCTCCCTGTGCTATGCGGCTGCTTCCCACTAGCTATCTATTTTACGTTTGGTAGTGTATATATGTCCATGCCACTCTCTCACTTCATCCCAGCTTACCCTTCCACTTCCTCATGTCCTCAAGTCCATTCTTCTCTAGTAGATCTGTGTCTTTATTCCTGTCTGCCCCTAGATTCTTCAGAACCATTTTTCTTTTTTTTAATTCCATGCTACCGTATGTGTTAGCATATGGTATTTGTTTTTCTCTTTGTGACTTACTTCACTCTGTATGACAGTCTCTAGGTCCATCCAGCTCACTACAAATAACTCAATTTCGTTTCTTTTTATGAGCCATGTTTTAAATCAACATTTCCTTCAGAAACTTTATCCACGATGATAAATGCAGCTCTATTAAAGTCTTTTTAACAGTGGTATCCTATGACATTGTCAGAAGATGCTACAATTTATTTAATTTCCTGCAGATATACAATTTATTTACATGATTTTTACTGCTCATTCCTTATTCTTTTGTAAATGCAGTTTCCTCTGTAGCGTATTAATCTTAAAACCATCAAGACAGGAGTTACTAGCATGACAGGGGTCTCTCGTTTTCTCTGGCTGATCTAAGTCAGATCCTTTTCTAAGGCTGAAATCATGTTGCATGTTTTACATGAATGTACCAATGAACACTGAAGCTCACAGTAATCAATTCCACCTCAGGCATCCTGCATTATTAGTTATTTTTCATTAGAAGTTATTAATTTGATTTTCATACCACATTTCCTTTAGATGTTTAATGTATATGAAATATTGTAGTTAGATGTCTGAAGAACAAGAGCCATATTTCATAAATTCTTTGCTTTCTCTATAGACATAATTTTGTATTTTGCAAATAGTGAAAGTAAACACATATTTATTGATCTATTTTGTTTACTGAACTGGAAAATGTTTCAGTATACTAAATTAAATGATCAACTAAATGGTGCATTGACTGGTAAAAGTCAGCCACTCTACATTATAACTGTGAGATTTGTTTCTCAAGATACGCCACCCTCACAATGATGAAATCAGCCATTGGACTAATCTCACAGCAGTTTAGGTCGTTAAGTAAATGTTCTGGTGGCATAAGCAAGGGCATAGCTCTTAACCATACAGCCTTTTTGAAATTTGAGGTGTCAGACAAATCCAAAAAGTTGTACACAAAAAAAAAATTGCATGCAAAGGAAGAACTGTTTCAATGCAGGCCAAAGAGACATCTGGTTTGGTTAAATTTTCTTTTAATACCAGGATTGCCACTCATGTAGATAGATAATTAATTGTAGGTGAGAGTCAGGGAGAAAGAGTGGTCCTGCAACTAGCATTTTTTCCTCAAAATACTACATACGTATTTTTAAAACGTATTTATTGACATTATATTAAGTACAAGGTAGTTTATATTTGGTGGAGATTAACAGGCAAGCATACGTCTGAAAGTTAATGCCACTGAAGACTCCATATTGATCAAGTGCTAAAAGATGTTGTCATTGGTGTTGCTAATTATGATGAATATGATAAGGAGGACAGACAAGGTATGCCAAAAGGAAATGAGAGACCAGCATGCACTGGAAGGCTCTGGTTATTTTATTGTTAATACGGCAGCCTGAGAAGCTCTTTTTGCTTCCATCTCCACATTTCCAGTTAACATAAATTCATTTAAATAAGCTTTGCCAGAAGGTAAGTAGAAAGTTTGCTATATAGTATACTGGCAACTATAATAGTGACATGGAAGTATGCTTCGTGACAAAATACAGATAATTTTGCCTGTCATATAGTTGCATGATAGATTAAAAATAGAAAATATATCATTTGTGATTATCAGTAATGCTCTATACCTATTACTAGATAATTTATGCTATTAAATTTTAAGAGTTTCCTCCAACTCACTTTTGACTTAAGACCATTGATTATTTGAAAAGAAAAACAAGTAATAAGCAAAACATCCAATGATAACCCCACTCTGACAACTACAACAGACATTTCCCCCACAAATGCCACCATAAGTCAGAATGTCTTAAAAAATTAATAATAAAAAAAATTTCTTAGAAAACATCTGGTATATTTTGTGGATGATTACAATGCATTTGACAGTAATTATCATATATTAAAATTGTAAGTATCAAGAATCTGAAAAAGAGTGGGTATATGTATATATATAACTGACTCACTTTGCTGTACAGCAGAAACTAACACAACATTATAAATGAACTATACTCCAATAAAAATTAAAAAATAAAATAAAATTACATTAAATTATATCACTTTTGAAAGTGAATATTTTAAAATAACACATCATTATGTCAAGTAAATAATACATTTTTATTGAAGGTAAGTTTTGCAGAAGGCAGAAAATATATTATTTAATCAACTGATGTATTTTAGCAAGTGTTTTGTTATAGTGTCTCCAAAAAATACAGTAAATAGTAGTGCCATCTATTGATAAAACTGAAAACTACAGTTTCTTCTTAAAGAAAATGAAAACTTTTACTTTGGAATATATATCTCCAAAAATAATAATTCCTTATTGTTATGACTATTGTAAATTATTATTGTGTCACATCAAATACTGGAACTGTGTTAAAATAATATATGTGTATGTGTGTTTGCATATGTGTGTTCGTAAATATTGGTTATGGGTTTAAGTGTAGTTGGGTTATTTAATCATTGAAGAAAATTAAATTTAATATTAAATATTTATTTTCTGCTAAAAATTTTAAGTAAGAAATACCTATGTAGTGAAAGAGGAAATACTGTCTTTATTCTCTTTTAATATGCACAAAATATTTTTAAGATGTAAAAATTTGCATGTGTACTTCTTAGGATGCACTCTGACCATTTTAATATTTATTTTTCTTTATAATTTTGATTTTATTATATATAATAATAGCCTACTATTTGGCAAACTCTTAAATTAGATTGGCTAGTCTCAATATAGTACAACTGACTAGAACAATCTATATGCTATCTGGCTAAATTATCAGGGTGAAATTGAATAGTTTAGAAGAGTTAGGTTAAAATATATATCTACTAATAAGTGACAAGATTACAGAGAAGAAAGGAGCAGAAAGCAGTGCTGATATCTACTGACCTGTAGGGTATGGTCAGATTATATGTTGCAGGTGACAATTGCCCAAGGATTAACAGCAGCAGAGGAAGCAGTGTGCCTGACAAGAGCAGAAACAATAAAGTCAAGCACAGACTTAACAGGGAGGAATTAAATGAAGGCTGTGGTGACATTAGCTGCCCCCCCCAGCATGTTATGATGGTGACAGTTAGCACATAAAGCTGATATCAAGCTCTTATTCATTCATTGACTCACATGCATGTAATTTATCTACTTTATAACTGCAGGTTGAGATCTATTATATACCATGCTGGATTCTGAGGACCCAGTAGTGAACAAATGATAGTTATATTCTTCCTAGAGGAGTTTACTATCATTTTTGATGCCCAGCCTCCCGTATATTGAGTACAACCTGCCTTTCCTTCAAAACAGTTTGCTGCCATTGGTCAGATATTATCCTAAACCAAGAGATGTATGATGAGCAAAATATAATGGTACCATAAAGCTACAATAATCAAGATGGTGTGATACTGGCATAGGATAGACACAAAGATCAATGGAACAGAACTGAGAGAATTGGAGAAGGGAAAATGGATGTAAAGTTGGGAAGAGCAAGGAAAATACACACCTGTGAGCATGAAGGGGAACCTAGGATACTGGCCTGGTACCAACGTCAATGCTCACTGCTCCAGCCTTGATGGGGTGAGTGTCCTGAGATTGTACAGAACCAAATGCACGCCATGCCCAGGAACCAGCGAAGCTGAGGGGGGCCGAGCAGTGGCAGGCCTGGCTGCTACCCCACACTAGCCACACCCACCCCAGTTCTGCTGCCCTGTGTGTGAGCTACAAGATCACACAGTGCGCTGCTCCAGTATTCAAAATGGCCTTTGCTTGCTTCTGCCCGCCAAACCTTGGACAGAACTAAAATTATAGTTACTCTTTTGCCACATCCTAACTGGAAACATACAAGAAAGGGAATTCTTGGAAATGAAGTTCAGCCCAGCCAAATTGAGACATTACGAAGCCACTATTAATATTTTTTTTTACTTTTTTTCCCACAGAAAGGTAATATATTGTTCTCACTGTTCTTCCCTTCTTTTCTCCTTTTTTTCTTTATATTTTTTTGAGTTATAATTCTCATACCATAAAATTAACCTTTCTAAAGTGTACAATTTAGCATGTTTTGGGGGTATCACCAGAATTGTGCAACCATCATCATTGATTCCACAACTTTTTCACTTGGCATTCACTCTCAACTTTCCAGCCCCTGAAAACCACTGATCTATTTTCTGTTCTATGTATTTGCCTATTCTTACACTTTACATCTATCTTCCTTTCTTAAATGTCTGCGCTGTGAACTTAAGCTACAGAATCAGAGAGGAAGACAACAGTCTAACAGAGGCTGTTTACTCAGCTCATACAATTGAACTGTGTAAAGTGAGAATCCTGCAACAAATCCAGGTAGGTAGATAGATAGATAGATGATAGATTAGATTAGATAGATAGATAGAATCTACATATAATGTATATAATTATATATCTATTATATATAGATAGCTTTCTCTGTATACACACACACATGCACACACATATATATACACACACATATGTAATATCTCTGTCAGAATGCATGAGAAGCTGGTAACATTTATTAGTTGCCTCTGGAGAGAGGGAAACTAGATACCTAAGAGATAGACATGAGAGGGAGACTTTTCATGGTATATTTTTTCTATCTTTTTAAACATTCAATCATGCGAATGTATTGTGTATTTATAGATTCATCTACGTTGTTGTGTGTATCAATAATTGGTTCTTTTTTATTGCTGAATAGTAGTCCATGATATGCATGTTCCAGAATTTCTTTAGCTCTTCACCTGTTGAAGGACATCTAGGATAATTCCAGCTGTTGTCTATTACAAATAAAGCTGCAAAAAATATTCATGCACAGTTTTTTATGTGAACATAAATTTCAGTTCTCTGGGATAAAGACTCAGATGGTTAGTTGTTGAGTCATATTGTAGTTGCATGTTTAGATGTTTTTCAGAAACTAACAAGGCGCCCACACCATTGTATATTCTCACTAGCAATGTATGAGTGATTGAGTTTCTCTGCATCCTCAGCAGTATCTGGCATTATCACTAGTTCTATTTTAGCCATACTGATAGACGTGTGATGATGTCTTATATTCATATTAATTTGTGCTTACCTAATGGCTAATTAAACAAATACCTTTTCATATGATTATTTGCCATCTGATATCATTTGCAGTAAAATATCCTCTCATGTCTTTTGCCCATTTTCTAATTGGACTAGTTGCGTTTTTTTAACTGTCGAGTTTTGATAGTTCTTTATTCTATAAACTAAACTTTGGTTGCATGTCTGGTTTATAAATATTTTCTCCCACTCTGCAGCCTGTCTTTTGATCTACATCATAGAGTCTTTTCCAGAGCAAATGATTTTAATTTTGCTACAGTCCAATTTATCAGTTTTTTCTTTTATGGATAGTGTTTTTAGTGTCTAGTTTAAGAATTACTTGCTGAGTCCTAAATACTGAACACATTTTCCTATATATTTTCTTAAAAGATTTATAGTTTTACCTTCTGCACTTAAGTTTACAATCCATTTTGAATTTTCAAAAGGTGTGATATGTAAGTCATCAGTAATTTTAAGACAGAAGGATAATATATAATTCCTCTTGCATGAGTGGAGGAGAAATTTCTATTTCACCCTCCATCCATGGGTGTGACCATATAAGTAGCAGGAGGTGTGAGGGGTGACACAAGTCAGTGTGATTACAAATTTTAGCGCTTCTCCATACAGTCACATATTTGCCTCTGCCTTGGACAACTTGTAGATCTCCAAATTCTAAGCCCTTGGTAGAACAGGAAAATAAAAGGATTCTCAGCTCCAGTATGTAATTGAGTCAGAGTTTTTGCTGGTTCTGTTTCATTTTTCCACATTTAGGTTAGGAGTGGATATGGGGAACAAAAAGAAATGAGGAAGCAAAGAAATTCTAAAATTCTGTTTTGGATGGAGATGTTTTCATATCTTGAGTTGCAAGTAGCTGTTACTTAATTCCTGTTCACAATAGCAGAATTGAAGTGGAAGGAACACATAGGAACTTAATGAGTGCAGTAAAGAAAAAGTCAGAAAAAAGGAGTAAACAGCAACAATGTGTAATACATTATAAGTATAAAATAATATGGAAAAATTAAAACAAATATGTTTATCACAATTGATATATGTGGGTGGAATTTCTGCATCAATCAAAAACTCTTGTACAAAACAAAATAGCTGTGTAAGAGTTACAAAAAACGTCTAAAAATATATTGGTAATAAAGTCAATGCATATGTAGAAAATAAAAATAAAATCACTGGTACTATATATTAGCTAAAGTATTATTTATGCTAAACCTATTGGCTGGAAAAAAATGTTTTCTGATGGTAACGAACATATGCAGATCAGGTAAGTGTCAAAACCTTTTAGGTACCTAATGTATAGAATAAAATTGCATCAAGCAAAATTTAAGAATCAAAGGATTTCCTGATAAAACTATAACAATAGTGAGAACTTTAAAGTATACTTATAAAATAATTTGACAGATAAACTGAATAAAACCTAAGAAAAAAAGATTTTAATAATTCAGTATGTTAGAAGTATGTATGTTGTATTTAGATTACAGACAGATGATGGCTGGATGGCTGTAGCATTAGTGCTGTCCTTTTACCATTTTTTTTACAACATGTATTTGACCACAATAAGATTGGTTTAAAAAAAATCTTACAATAGTAGGTGCTGAAAGTATCTGATAGAATTAAAATACCATTTTAAACATTCTAAAATACGTATCAAAGGAATCAGGCTATACTTTATAATGCTTATTTTCATAATGATAACTAATATCATAAAGGACATCCTTTTGACATGATAAATGTTTTTTCTTTAGCATTAAAACAAGATGAGGCTATAGTTTATCATCCCTCTCCACTACTATTTAAATTGTTTAGGATTTGAAAAACATACATATTACAAAACAGACAAATTTTACTATATATTTGAGATGATGTGATGGTTTACCTCTGAAACCCAAGAGATCAAAATCTAAAAGTATTGTAACTAAAATAAAAATAGGACTCAGCCACATAACTGTGAGTGTATATAAAACACTTAGCAGGAAAAAAAGAAATGAGACCTCCCAGCCCCATGTAATATCAGATGGTGAAAGCTCTACCAGAGATCTCCATCTCAATGCTAAGACCCAGCTCCACTCAAAGACCAGCAAGCGACAGTGCTGGACACCCTATGCCAAACAACTAGCAAGACAGGAACACAGCCTCACCCAATAGCAGAGAGGCTGCTTAAAATCATAATAATGTCACAGACACCCCAAAACACACCACTGGATGTGGTCCTGCCCACCAGAAAGACAAGATCCAGCCTCATCCTCCAGAACACAGGCACCACTCCCCTCCACGAGGAAGCCTACACAACCCACTGAACCAACCTTAGCCATTGGGGGCAGACACCAAAAACAACGGGAACTACGAACCTGCAAACTGCAAAAAGGAGACCCCAAACACTGTAAGATAAGCAAAATGAGAAGAAACAGAAACACACAGCAGATGAAGGTTCAAGGTAAAAACCCACCAGACCAAGAAAATGAAGAGGAAATAGGCAGTCTACCTGAAAAAGAGTTCAGAGTAATGATAGTAAAGATGATCCAAAATCTTGGAAATAGAATGGAGAAAATACAAGAAATGTTTAACAAGGACCTAGAAGAACTAAACAGTAAACAAACAATGATGAACAGCACAATAAATGAAATTAAAAATTTTCTAGAAGGAATCAATAGCAGAATAACTGAGGCAGAAGAACGCATAAGTGATTTGGAAGATAAAATAGTGGAAAAAACTACTAAAGAAAGAACAGAATAAAAAAAAATGACAAGAATTGAGGACAGTCTCATAGACGTCTGGGACAACACTAAATGCACCAACATTCAAATTATAGGGATCTCAGAGAAGAAGAGATAAAGAAAGGGACTGAGAAAATATTTGAAGAGATTATAGTAGAACACTTCCCTAATATGGGAAAGGAAATAGTCAATTAAGTCCAGAAAGCACAGAGAGTCCCATACAGGATAAATCCAAGGAGAAACACTCCAAGACACAAATAAATAAAACTATCAAAAATTAAATACAAAAAAATATATTAAAAGCAGAAAGGGAAAAACAACAAATAACATATAAGGGAAACACCATAAGGTTAACAGCAGATCTTACAGCAGAAACGCTGCAAGCCAGAAGGAAGTGGCAGGACGTCCTTAAAGTGATGAAAGGGAAAAACCTACAACCAAGATTACTCTATCCAGCAAGGATCTCATTCAGATTCGATGCAGAAATTAAAACCTTTAGAGACAAGCAAAAGCTAAGAGACTTCAGCACCACCAAACCAGCTCTAAAACAAATGCTAAAGGAACTTCTCGAGGGAGGAAACACAAAGGAAGGAAAAGACCTACAATAACAAACCCAAAACAATTAAGAAAATGGTAATAGGAGCATACATATCAATAATTATGTTAAATGTAAATAGATTAAATGCTCCAACCAAAAGACATAGACTGGCTGAGTGGATACAAAAACAAGACCTGTATATATGCTGTTTACAAGAGACCCACTTCAGACCTAGGGACACATACTGACTGAAAGTGAGGGTATGGAAAAATATATTCCATGCAAATGGAAATCAAAAGAAAGCTGGAGTAGCAATTCTCAAATCAGACAAAATAGACTTTAAAATAAAGACTATTAAAAGAGACAAAGAAGGACACTACATAATGATGAAGGGATCAATCCAAGAAGATGATAGAACAATTGAATGCAATCCCTAACAAACTACCACTGGCATCTTTCACAGAACCAGAACAAAAAATTTCACAATTTGTATGGAAACACAAAAGACCCCGAATAGCCAAAGCAATCTTGAGAAAGAAAAACGGAGCTGGACGATTCAGGCTCCCTGACTTCAGACTATACTACAAAGCTACAGTAATCAAGACAGTATGGTCCTGGTATAAAAACAGAAATATAGATTAATGGAACAGGATAGAAAGCCCAGAGATAAACCCACACACATATGGTCACCTTATTTTTGATAAAAGAATAAAGAATATATAATGGAGAAAAGACAGCCTCTTCAATAAGTGGTGCTGGGAAAACTGGACAGCTATATGTAAAATATTAAAATTAGAACACTCCCTAACACCATACACAAAAATAAACTGTAAATGGATTAAAGACCTAAATGTAAGGCCAGACACTATCAAACTCTTAGAGGAAAACATAGGCAGAACACTCTATGACATAAATCACAGCAAGGTCCTTTTTGACCCACCTCCTAGAGAAATGGGAATAAAAACAAACATAAACAAACTGGACCTAATGAAACTTAAAAGCTTTTGCACAGCAAAGGAAACCATAAACAAGATAAAAAATAACCCTCAGAATGGAGAAAATATTTGCAAATGAAGCAACTGACAAAGGCTTAATCTCCAAAGTTTATAAGCAGCTCATGCAGCTCAATATCAAAAAAACAAACAACCCAATCCAAAAATGGGCAGAAGACCTAAATAGACATTTCTCCAAGGAAGATATACATATTGTCAACAGACACATGAAAGGATGCTCACATCACTAATCATTATAGAAATGCAAAGCAAAACTACAATGAGGTATCACCTCACACCAGTCAAAATGGCAATCATCAAAAAATCTACAGACAATAAATGCTGCAGAGGGTGTGGAGAAAAGGGAACCCTCTTGCACTGTTGGTGAGAATGTAAATTGATACAGCCACCATGGAGAACAGTTTGGAGGTTACTTAAAAAAATAACTACCATACAACCCAGCAATCCTACTACTGGGCATATGCCCTGAGAAAACCATAATTCAAAAAGAGACATGTACCACAGTGTTCACTGCAGCACTGTTTACCATAGCCAGGACATGGAAGCAACCTAAGTGTCCATTGACAGATGAATGTATAAAGAAGATGTGGCACATATATAAAATGGTATATTACTCAGTCTAAAGAAACAAAATTGAGTTATTTGTACTGAGGTGGATGGACCTAGTGTCTGTCATACTGAGTGAAGTAAGTCAGGAAGAGAAAAACAAATACTGTATGCTAACACATATATATGGAATCTAAAAAAAAAAAAAAAAAAGGGTTCTGAAGAACTTAGAGGCAGGACAGGAATAAAGATGCAGATGTAGAGAATGGACTTGAGGACACGGGGAGGGGGAAGGGTAAGCTGGGACGAAGTGAGAGAGTGGCATGGACTTATATATACTACCAAAATTAAATTAGATAGCTAGTGGGAAGCAGCCGCATAGCACGGAGATCAACTCGGTGCTTTGTGACCACCTGGGGGGGCGGATAGGAGGGTGGGAGGGAGACACAAGGGGGAGGAGATATGGGGGTATGAAACATGTATATGTATTAGGTGCTTCACTTTGTTACAAAGCAGAAACTAACGCACTATTGTAAAGCAATTAAACTCCAATAAAGATGTTAAAAAAAAATAGCATCTACTTAAGGTAGATTTGTGGAAACTGAACCCTCATATACTGGTTACTTTTGGGAACTGGGATTCCTACAAACATTAGTTTAGTAACCTAGCATCACCTATCCAATTTTAAATTCATGTATTTTTTAATGTAGCAGTTATTTGATTCAGCTAATCTAAAAAATGAAAGCAACAGTATGTAAGTACAAGGATGGTCTTTGTGCACAATTGCATATAATAGTGTAAAACTGTGACTCCAGAATCATCAATATTAAAATTGATGAATAAATTATCATAAAGTCATAATGTGAAATATTAATATAGTAAATATAATGAGCTAATTTACATATATTGTCCTAAAATATGTCTAAGATATCTGACGTGAAAGAAATCCAAAGAAATATTTAGAGAATAAGTTCATATTAGGAAACAAAATTGTGCATACATATTGTATAAGGATAGAAGTAAAACTTAGACTACATTGGAAAGTTAAAACTGTTCATATCAGAAATCTGTGGTGAGGGAACAATATTTTACATGCTTCTCTATATTATGTATTTAAAAAATAAATATGTGGTACATTAGGAAATCAATAATATGGAAGAAATTAAAAAGATAAATTATAGTTAACATGAATGAGTAATTTATATTTTTCAGCATTTTTTAATGACTTTTCTATATATGTGATCTCTTTTTTTTTGTTTCACTCAAAAATCTTTGGAGGTAATTTTTATTAGTATGCTAATTTGATTGTTGAAGAAACAGACTCAGAAACCTTAGGAAGTTTCCAGGTACACGTGGTACACCTGGCTGTACTTGTTGAACGTGGACCTCCAGCCCTGACTGGTCTGGTTTCATGTGGTCCATGGACTTGGATAAGACAGGGATAGATTTAGACTGTGGCTCTATGAGTGAAATCAGTAGGTTTATACTAGGGGATAAAAAACACAAAACTAGGACACTGTGGGATATTCTGAAAATTATCAAAGGCATTGTCTAAAAGAGCATGATTTTCTTCTGTTTAGAGTTAGCAAATTTATATGTATGCCAAGATTTTGTTTTACACGTATGAAAAATTAAAACAAACATCCTATTCAACTTAACAATGAAAAATGATGAAAATTAAATAATAACTTGTTTTAAAAGAAATAGTCATGTATATTCTCTTTGTTTAATAAGCATCATGATCAGTATGATTCTTAAATAATTTTTAAGGCTACAGTGTTATTTGTAATTTTGTAACTTAAGGATTTCTTTTGACATTTGTCATGGTTAAACCATATATAACATAATGCTTGTTCAAAACAAAGTTTACTGCTGCTTTATTCGAGTGTCTTTTCAAATGAAGTATCTGCACATTTTTAATAAATTAATATTATGTCTTACTTTTACATGACTATCTCCAACTACAGGTAGATTGCATTTACAGTTTCTATCCAGAAGCTCATCCTGCATTTAGGAAATTATATTTATAATCCTCAGTATGTTAGCATATATAAAAATTGTTCTAAGATCAATTAGGTAGTTTCTTAAGAAATTACTTCATGTTGATAAAACTGGAGTTCAACTTATAGTAAAAATATGTATACATGGAATTATAGACTAGCCAAGTTTTTATATAAATTAGTTTTCAAAAAAAGCCCTGAACAAAATTATTTAATATTTGTAGTTTTCATCATCTCTATTGAAAAGATTTTCATCCACTGTTGCACTAACAGTGTTATCATGAATCCATTTTTTCATCTGCAAAGGCATTTTTTATTTTAAAGTACCATCACACATTACTTTATTATAATGTTCACTTTTCAAATGAAGAAACAGGAACTGAAAGAGTTGGACTAAGCCTCTCAAAATCACATAGCTGGTTAGTTCCAGGTTGTGATCTAAAATCTGTCTCCTGAGTAATCCTGTTTGATGCAAGCTGCTTTATATTTTAGAGTTTTACCATATTCTTCAAATTCTTTAATTTCTTACACAAATGACAGAAGAAGATAAGGCTAGCTGGAGTAATAGCTGTAAGAAAAATTCTGAAATTTTCCAAATTCCAAAATCATATATATTTTTGCCACACATTTTAATTATATTGAATGACATACATTTTCCTTATCTTTTTAAGCTCTAACTAGTGCAATTGTTTTTTACTTCCCAGTCACAAAAAAAATGTTTTTTTGCAGGGTATACATACACTTACTAGTTCTGTGACTAAGGGGGTGCAAATGTGATTGAGGAAAAGCTTAGAAGATACACCTGATCTGTTTAGAATTTTTCTGGATAAATTGTATTTAGATAGGGTTTATATTTGCATCTTTAACATTAAGCAGGTTGGCAAAATGTTGTCTTGCTTTCATTTCCTTTTCTCTAGTTTTGGCAGATATTGCTGATCGACTATAGTTTTCACTCTATTGAACTCATACATGGATTTAGGCTACCTGTAGTTTAGATCTCCAAGAAGTGCAATCAATGGGTATTGACTAGCGAAATTAATATACATTTGCCATTTCTCCGATGAAGCTTCGGTCATTCTATTTGTAAAAGGCAAAGAAAATTATTTCTGGGAAGTGAAGTGTGTGGGTTTAGACACCTAACATTTTCCTTCTGACTTGGGTCTAGCAGTGGGTTGGGAACTTGCCATACATTGTTTCCTTTAATCCATGTAATCCTATAAATGGTTTCAAATTTTTTAAATGGGGAAAGTGAGACTCACAGAAACTGGATATTTTACTCCTTAGAGCATAAAGTAAGTGTTAGAAATGCATTCAAATTTTCAGGTTGGGTGGGCTTACTATAATATATCCACTATACAGTCCCTGCCTCAAATAATTAATTTGAGATCTCTGGACAAATTATTTAAATTATGTATATATTAAATCAAATAAAATAAAGTCTAAGGAAAAGAAAGCATCCATCATGACAGCATTAAATTAATTTTTTCATTAATTCCTCTTTTATTTTTTTCATAGATTTAGAAACACAGCATCCTATGTATTATTATTTTGAATACTTTAGTTATCTTTTGTGTTTCAGAGAGCATTTTTGAAAACGGTGGCTTTTGAGACTTTGAAATTGGGGATTAAAAGGGCCACTAATTTTAAGGATTAGTATAATAGATCTAAGTTAATTAAACTAGGATGAACTGCTGTCCCTTTCAAAATGGCTTAAACTGTTGTGATTTATTACAATACTGTAGGAAAATAGGAAGATCTAATAATAAAAAAAATCAGAAAAGTTTATGACCATAAGTGTGTTGCTGTTAATTTATATTTTGCCTCTAACATTTGTTGCATCCTCTACACTTTTATGAAGGCTGCAATAATGTGATCAGAGAGTTTTGTAATATTGACAAGAGGCAGTGTGAAAGTCATGAATATAAAAAGATTGCTTTGGGATAAAGTTAAAGGGAAATTGATGGCTTTAATAATGTCAGAGACAAAAGGCAATGGACAAGCTCAGTAGCATTTAAAATATTTATTAAACCCAGTCTGTAATTTTTCATAGGAAAGTTGCTTTAATGACAAAGGAAGTCATAATACAAACAGAATAATCCACATGCCACTGTGAGTCAGCACTACTTCAGAGACATTTATATTCTTACCCTCAAGCTTTCTTACAACCTTTTCTAACAGTGCAGCTGTGTGAATAATTTGTGGAAGAGTACTGATAGAATCCTTCAAAAGAATACAAGATAATGGCATCAAGAAAAGGAAAAAAATATCCAGCGTTTATTTGTTTACATCCCTGTGACCTGACAATTCACCTTAAATTCACTTTTGTTTTCAGTTAGAATGCAGTTGCTGTATTGGGTCAGTGATCTCTGCCTAACTCTAAAATCAGACTTCAAAGTACCTGGGATGTGCGATACTTTCCGATGTGCTATAGTGCAGCAACTTCTAAGGAAAGATCACAGAATGGAAGTTGAAGGATGAAAAAAGGCAGAGTTCAGTATTATAAGATATATATTTTTTCCATTAGATCCTTTCTATCATTAGATTAGAAAGATTTTTAGATTAAAAGGATTCTCTTAGATCTTTCCTAATACTGAGAAAAACACTGATTTATTCTAATTCAATAAAGTTATTATGGACTTTTGAGAAATACATCCATCGACCTTTATTACCCAGTTTTACACCCATTATTATTATTAAATACTTCATGGTTTTGAGCTGATAAATGTTTATAACTGATTCTATGTAGACTCAGAGTTTCCAGGAATATAATTAAACTAGTTCTTTAACTTATTTAAAAAAAATTTTAATTTAATATTTTTTTAGTATCAGAACCCCATTTCCATTTCTATAACTGGTTAAAATATTAGCTTTATGTATGTATTCTTGGAGTAACTAGTCCTTCATATGTAGCATCCAATTATTTATACTTTATGCTCTAATAATTATTAAATAAAATGTTATCTATATTAGTTTAATTTAGTCTCATGGTGATACTGTTATTTTAACTGGGTGATAGAAAGAAATAATTCAGTTTCCTTGAGAAGTTACATCTATTTGAAATGAATTATTAATACCTCTCCAAAAATACTATGAATGCACTGATGATTTATTTGACTTTTACATTTTAAAATACAATTTTTCAAGGATCTCAAATACACCTTATCTATTAATATATGAAGCCTAATTCAGAATTTAGATTTAGATTTCAAGTAGTCACATTCCACTAGACACTTCTCTGTGTCTAGTGGACACATTCCACTAGACACTTCTCCACTTAGTTTGTGATCTACCAGATAAGACAATTTAGGCCAATTATTTCCTATGTTCCATTAGGCTAATTTCCAAACCTGGTCTCAGCATTCATTCAACATGTTAATATGTAAAACTGTACATGTGAGAGATGGAGAGAAAATGACACCTAGAACAACGTGCTACACTCAGAAGTTGCTCAGTTAATATTTGTAAATTATTATCTTAAGACTCAAAATAAACAAGTCAGATTTTGTACTTTTCTTAAATTTTATTCATGAACAAAATTCATATATTTGGATCTTCTTGTATACCTTCCATTTTAAATGTCAAAAACTTATTTGGTTATAGTTATAGAATAAAACTGAACAATATATAATCTCAACCGTTTAACATGTTCGTATACATATACATATACTATATTATTAAATATTGATATTATTTGACTTTATCTGATGATATCAAATAAAGCCAACCATTTAAATTGCTGAGATATTTTTGTGAAACATCCAATATCATCAGGAAATTTTCAGTGAGTAGACACCTTTAAATACTACCTTTTGTTTAAAATACGGGGAACTTTAAGGATTTTCATGGTAGTGCATGAAATTGGATTCTCAGTACAGTGTGGGAAAACCTTTGGTGGCCCCTAAATTTCGTTTTCCATGCACTGCCCAAATAAAGGAAAGATAAGTTCATAGAGTGCACTTCCTAACTAAAAGCGATTGTAGCAAACGACTTGAAATGTTCTCTGGGGGAGTACTGACTTTTTAATTCAGCTGCCATCAATCCTCATTTATATTTCATAATATGTATCCCAGGAAAATAAACTACTTTTAAATGTGTAGCTTGTCGCTGAGGTTAAATAGTTGTTATGCCAATCACTTATCCTTCAAGTTTATAGGTGATATTTTTCAGACCATCATTTGATACCAGTGCACTAAATGAGAACCATATTATATGAGAGTATTATTATTTTTCCAAAGTACATATTACCTATTTGAGTATAAAACCTCTACATGACAAAAAAATTATTGTTGACTGTTTCCCTTTCAGTTCATGCACACATATATCAATAAAGTAAAAACAGGAATGCAGGGGGAAATTGAACATCTGATTTGAAAAGTTGTCCATTAGGGAGTATCAGAGACAGTATAGATGACCCATATAATATCTATGTATTCTAACATGAATCATGAAGTGTCTGTCGTTATCATTGAGTTGATTAATGTGCTTCCTCTCAATCTAATTTTCAAATATGTTTAGGTTGTCTCAAGTTTTTGCTATTCCAAAGAATGTTGCAAGAAGCATTGAGCCTTGGTTTTGACAAGATACACTTTCTCGTATTAAATATTTATTGAGAGTACTTATCCATTTTGGCTTTCTATATAAGTCTTTTTAAAAGGCTTATTTCCTAACTCCCTTGTTGTTAAGCCATTAGGGATTCGATCTGAGCTTTGATAGTCTCTTTACTGCAGATCTTAGAGTAATGTGGGTTTGCTGGGGAGTATATTAAAATATCTCCTTAAAACATTATTTGTTTGAACGTCCAATAAAATGCTACAAAAACTACTCAGTGTTAGGTATATTAAGAGCCTAAATATATGCTCTATGTCATCAGTAAAGCAGATACAGAAATACTATGAGAGTTAGTTTTGAAATTTTCTTTTTTTTTTTTTTTTTTGCGGTACACGGGCCTCTCTCACTGTTGTGGCCTCTCCAGTTGCGGAGCACAGGCTCCAGACACACAGGCTCAGCGGCCATGGCTCATGGGCCTAGCCGCTCCGTGGCATGTGGGATCTTCCCGGCCCGGGGCACGAACCCATGTCCCCTGCATCGGCAGGTAGACTCTCAACCACTGCGCTACCAGGGAAGCCCAGCATGTGTGTTTTTTAAAGAAAGTTTTTTACCCAATCAAAATATAATTATCAAATCAGTAAGCATAACATTGATAGAATCTCATTATCTAGTTTACAGTCCATATTGACTTGTTGACAACCTTCCCAATAATAGCTTTATAACTAATTTTTCCTTGTCCAGAATCCATTCTGGATTCCACATTGCATTCAGTTAATATTCCTGTTTAGTATCTTTTAAGCTAGAAACTTCCTTCAGCCTTTCTTTGTCTTTCTTTTTTATCAAGGTAAAATTTACATAACATTGAACAATTTTAAAGTGTACAGTTCTGTAGTTTATAGGACATTTAAAATGTTATGCAACCATCTCACTATCTATTCCCCAAATATTTTCATGAACCCCAGAATACACCTCATAGCCATCAAGCAGTCATTTCACATTTCTCCTTCCCCTCAGCCCCTGAGAACCACTAATCCGCTTTTTATCCTGGTGGATTTACCCATTCTGGATGTTTCATGTAAATGGGCTTATACAATATGTCGCCTTATGTGTCACACTTCTTTCACTTAGGGTAATATCTGAGCATATTATATTGTAGCATATATCAGTACTTCTTTCTTTTTATTGCCAAATAATATTTTATCGTAAGGATAAACCACATTTTATTTTTCTGTTTATCAGTTGATAGTTGTTTTTGTAATGTCCACCTTTTGGTTATCATTAAACATTCAGATACATGTTTGTTATGGAAAACCTGTTTCAATTATGTATACAAACCTAGGCTTGGAATTGCTTGATCACATGGTGATTCCATGTGTAACAGTTTGAGGAACCACCAGTGTCTTCCACAGTGGCTACATCATTTTATAGTCCTACCACAGATGTGCAAGAATTCCAATTTCTGCCTTTTGTTTTGTTGTTTAATAGCATCCTAGTGGATATGAGTGGTATCACATTGTGATTTTAATTTGCCTTTCCAGTGATGACTAGTGAATTTTGATATCTTTTCATGTGCTTATTGGCTATTTGCATGCCTTCTTTATGGAGACATGTCTATTCAAGTCCTTAGCCCACATTTGAATTGGATTGTATGGGGGATTTTAACCTTTTTTTTTTCCCTGTGTGAAAACATTTAAGTTCTATTCTCCTAGCAAGTTTCAGTTATACCCTACAGTGTTATAAACTATAGTCACCATGTTATTCGTTAAATCCTCAGACCTTATTCATCCTATAACTGACAATTTGTACCTTTTTCCCAACCTCTCCTTATTCCCTTCACCTCCCTGCCCCTTGCAACCACTTTTCTACCCTCTGCTTCTATGAGGTCAACTTTTTTTTTTTTAATTCCCCATATAAGTTATACCATGGAGTATTTTTTTGGTGTTGTCTGGCTGACTTCACTTAGGATAATGCCCTCCAGGTTTATCCATGTTGTTGCAAATGACAAGGTTTCCTTTTTTTTAAGGCTAAGTAATATTCATATATATATATATATATAAAAAATAGTTTCTTTTCTCTTATCAACTGAAGGAAACTTATGTAGGTTATTTCCATATTTTGGCTACTGTGAATAATGTTACTATAAACATAAGGAAGATGTTCATACATATAGCTATCTCTTTGAGATAATAATTTTGTTTCCTTTGGATATATACCCTGAAGTGGGATCACTGGATCATAAGGTATATATATGTATTTATGTATGTGTGTGTATATATATATGTGTGTGTATATATATATACGAATATGAATCATATATATAATTCATATTATATGAATATAATTATACATATATGAATTATATAAATAATTCATATTATATCAATATATATAATTCATAGTATATTCATATGTATACTATGAATTATATATATATATAATTTTTTTGCCACAGGAAGTCCTGACAAGTCAAATTTGGAACATACTTATTTTTAATACCCATCAGATTTTCTTTCTTATGGCTAAATTCAGTGGCTGTTACAGACCACAGTCAGCCAGACTGGTTAAGGGCAAACTGAAATGTAGAGAGCATCGGCCCAGGAGTCAGACCTCCCTTGATTTTAACCTCAACTCTGGACTCTAATAAGCTTTGTGACTTGGGGATGCCATTAACCTCTCTGTGACTCATCTTCAAATCAACATGACTACAAAGCATTCAGCACATTCCATAACATCTATGAATATATTATAGTTTTCATTCTAAAGGTACTGCTACTGACATATCACCAGAGTAACTGATGCATATTCCAGAAGAGACATAAATCAAATCTCAGTTTTCCTGGTGAGAATATTGAGGCTAAAGTTCAGAAGGAATCCATATTAGTTAAGGCTTACTTAAGCAGAAAGGGGAAATTCATTGACTTGGAAATAGATCTATTTTTAATTTATTGAGGAACCTCCATACTGTTCTCCATAGTGGCTGCACCTGTTTACATTCCTACCAACAGTGTACAAGGGTTCCTTTTTTTCCACATCCTCACCAGCATTTGTTATCTCTAATCTTTTTGATAAGACACATCCTAACAGATATAAAGTGATAACTCATTGTGGTTTTGATTTGCATTTCCCTGATGATCAGTGGCGTGGAGCATCTTGTCAGGAACCTGTTCGCTATTGTATATCTTTGGGAAAATGTCTATTTTGGTCCTTTGTCCATTTTTAAATTCTTTTTCTATTAAGATGTGTGACTTTTTGGTACATTTTGGATATTAACTCCTTATCAGATAGTGGTTTACAGATATTTTCTCCCATTCTGTAAGTTGCCTTTTCACTTTTTGTTGGTGTCCTTTGCTGTGCAGAAGGGGGCTATTTGTCTTTTGTTGCTGAGTTGTAAGAGTTCGTTGTACGTTCTGGATACCAGGCTCATATCAGATATCATCTGCAATTTTTTCCTGTTTTGTCAGTTGTATTTACACTATTTCCTGGCATCCTTGTCAAAAATCAATTGACCATAGATGTATGAGTTTATCTCTGTGCTCCTTATTCTAATCGCATAGAAGTATATTTTTATCTTATTGCCAGTACCACATTGTTTTGATTACTATACCTTTGTAATATGATTGGGAATCAGGAGATATGAGAACTCCAGTTTCATTCTTCATTTTCAGGATTGTTTCGGCTCTTTGGAGCCCCTTGTAATTCCATATGACTCTGAGGATTAGCTCTTCGATTTCTGCAAAAAAAATGCAGTTAGGAATTTTGATAGTGATTACATTGTATCTATAAATCAATGTTGCAATATTGTGTGTCATTTTACCAAATCTTATTATCTCACCAATTAATTATTCAGTTCATAAACACATGGTGTCTTTCTGTTGATTTAGGTTTTATTTAAATTCTTTCAACATGTTTTGTAGTGTTCAAAGTAAAAGTCTCTCACCTTCTTGGTGAAATTATTCCTAAATATTTTATTTTTGGATGTATTGTAAGTGGAATTGTTATCTTAATTTCTAAAAGATGCTATAGTAAGGAAAAGTTTTTTCTTCTCTCCCATTTATATATTTGTTCATTTATTTATGTTACTGAATTCATCGAGTCTTGTTTGATTCTTTATACTCCTTTATAATTGATAATTATCTCAATGCTCAAATTATTTCAGATTTGGTGAATGAGAGCCTTTTTAAACTGGTTTTGTAGTTTTTGATATGTTTCTGTCATTCCTTAAGGACTTCTTTAGTTATTGAATCAAGATATCCCAGGCTCAGCTTATATTTTCCCTGGTGCAGTCTCAGAATAGCTTTTATCTAGGGGACACTGGTACGTTTTAGTGGATGCTATTATTTGCAAACTAAGACCTGTAGAAATATCATTCATTAAATTATCATCATTAAAATAATATAATTGTAATTTTCTCGTATTGCAATTTTTCTTTGTTTTGGAAAATCAAATGGCAAATACAGATCACTCATTCACTTTCTTTTCCATTTCTTCTTTTAGTCCCTCCTGTAATCCGGGTGTATCCAGAGAGTCAGGCCAGAGAACCTGGGGTAACTGCAAGTCTCAGGTGCCATGCTGAGGGCATACCAAATCCTCAGCTTGGATGGCTGAAGAATGGAATTGATATTACACCAAAGCTGTCCAAGCAACTCACACTTCAAGGTGCTTTTTACTTGCATTTTTCCTCTTAAATGACAATGTAAAAATTTTATTCTAAAATTTATAACACATTTTACATTATTATGAGAAAGAGCAAAGAAGTCTTGGTGGCAAAAGAATATCATAAATATGAAAAAAGATATGGTTGTACCTAAGACATAATATTTGAAATAGCGTCCTTTAATATTTTTAATGTTTTAAATAATAGTCTTGTCATAATGATTAGCTATGTCATTATTTCTGTCATAAGTAAAATATTAAATTTTTTCTTTTAAAATCTTATCCTCTGAATTATAGCAGATATGGGGAACAGAATAATTGGATCTCTTCATTGAATACATTTCTGAAGAGACAATTTTAAATGCTTAAATCATATATTAAAATATATATTACAGAGAGTGTCAAAAATAAGAAATTCTTTAGGAAATGTTTTGCATCATGAAATGAAAAGAGAAAAAATTCAAAATGCTACTAAGTATGTTCCACATTTGTGTAGTTTTACAGTTATGAAGTTCTTACGTTCTAATATATAAAATATTCTATATGTTCTAATAGTCTAATGTGCAGACATTAATCAATTATTTTACAGATTATAATAATCACAAATGAGTGGTATGTGAAAAGCAAACCAGGCAATCTTTCTAATGTCAAATAATCTAAATAATGCAAAAGCAGTTTCATATATGTTGATTATACTAGTAAGCAAAAAAATGTAAAAATCTTATTTCCATTGTCAGGAGTGGCCCAGGGACAGTCATTTTACTGGAGTATCTGTTGCATGGCATTACATTCCTTGTTCTATGCTTTTAAATTAATTCAGTTCATACTTTAGAAATGAATATATTTTCATTTTTAAAATTATTTCTGTAAGAATAGACTGCTCTTATTATTCAACTTAGAGAGTGAATACACTTTATCAGTATACATCTTAAAATGAATCTTTTAAATCATTTACTTATTTTTGCAAATGAAAAATGACATGTGAAAGTATTTTTGACCTTTCAAAGCTGAATCCTAGCAATCTCTATGTTAATATAAGTAGGTCCAACAAATTTACATGTTTATGTCTGTTGATTGCATCATGGTGTCTATAATCTAAGATGAGGATTGATCTGATAAACTGAAGTTAAATTGAATGAAAGTCTAATTAGCTTCTGATTTTGTCATCTCTTACCTATTTGACAGCAACAAACCATATTATATGAACTTATTTTGTTTTTGTTTTAGAAATATACAGGAAGGCAAATTTGGGGAGTTGGTTACACCCTAGACTCAATATTTGAAAGATTGGGGCATTTGTAAAATAGCTATTATCATTTTTTAAAATAAGAGAAAATAAGTTAATTTTTGAGAGACTATGACAAGTAATAAAATGTAAGTAGGAAGCAGAACCTAAGAGATAAATCTGGGTGCACAGGAGTGTGAAATTCCATGTGGCTTTGTATATGATCACATATTACCAAATTACATAGTTATTTAATTATCCATTTATTCATCAGATGCTTATTTAGCATTGGTATATGAGGTTCAGGTCTAGGCACTAACTGATAACTATGGCAATAGATGGGATGATATGGTTATGAGAAGTAAAATTCAACAAAGCAGAAATATTTTGGCGGGCAAATCAAGATAAATATCCGAAGGGACTAATAATTAGCAAAGAGGCAGGAGAACAAGGTGATTACAGAATGAAAGAAAAGAAAGCCAGAGATGGGAACAAGTTCAACAGTGCTGGGGGCATAGAAAGGTCAAGGAAGATCATTAAAATATATTCATGGGTTAGTGATTAGTTTGTCCTTGTGACATTTAGAAAATCAGTCCTCAGTGGGCTTAGAAATGAAAAGGAGGGAAGAAGTATAAAAACCTCTTTCCAAATTTTGAAAGAGTAAAAAGTAACAGTAGTAGCTGCTGGTGGGAAGGTTTAGGACTGATGAAGATATTTCTTACTTCTTGGACAATTTGTTGGTTTAAAAGGATATTGGTAAAGAGAAAGATGTATGAATAATGTAACAGGGGAAGGAGGGACAAATACAAAACAAAAAAGGAGGGGAGGTTGGCCTTGGAAAGAAACAGAAAACTTCCTTTGAGAATTAAATAAAAATGAAGATGTAAATGGAAACAGGAGGTTTGGGGATTAATTTCTTTCTTTTCCAGCTTTTATTGAAATTCAGTTGGCATATAAAATTGTGTAAGCTTAAGGTATACAAGGCAATGATATTTTACACATATGTTGTGAAATGATTTGGGTTTACTTTTTAATCACTTCTATATGTATTTCATGATATAAAGAACAAGACAACTTGCTTAGAGTGAGAAGTTATTATTATGCCAGGAAACATCAAACAAAGACTAAAGATCTGAAATAAAAGTGGAGTAGGGTATGAAATGCAACTAACTTTAAAGGTCAGGTAACATCCTGTTACTTGAAAATTGGAGATCGTGAATTTGAAAATTTGTAAATTTGCTTATGTAATAGTCTAGTACTTTAATCAAAAATTTAAGTGCAGGGAATGTTTTCTAGTTCTGAAAGCAGATGTGTCAGGATGATAAATGGACCCGGAAATTGGTAGTTCTGGTCATAGAGTAGAAAACATCTAGATATGCTAGATTATGTAGGAAAGGAGGGAAAGATAGTGGGACACATAGTTTAGAAGAACATATAAGAATATTGAGAAGAGAGAATTTGAAGAGGGAATAAATTGAAGTTTCAAAAAAGTTCTAGAGAATTTACCTTAAATATGTGGTCTTTGGAGAGGGCCATGTTTCACATAAAACAAGAAGCTGGTCTGGGCTTAAATACATTGTTTTCTTCTCATCTTTTAGAGCAGGGGTCTGCAAATGAAGGACCACAGACCAAATCTGGAAAGCTGCCTATTTTTGTAAATAAAGCAATTGTTTTGCTTGTTTTTAGAACAGCCACATTCATTTAAAAAAATAGTGTCTGTGGCTGCTGTCATGCTGCTATGGCAGAGGTGAGAAGTTGGCACAGAAATTGTGTAGCCCACAAAGCCAACTGGCCTTTTCCAGCGGCCCTGCCAATAAAAACCTGCCAACTGTGATTCTCAACAAAGGATGGGGGGAGTGGAGGAGTGCAGTGATATCTGTAAATGAAGAAAGAGGTTCCAGTGATTTCAGTGACAAGCCTTCCCCAAACACTCACTGCCTCTCCATATCCTCCTAGGGATGACATTTAAGCGCTTTTCCCCTTGGTTTTCTACCTTCCTCCCCCAAACAGCGGCTCTGATTATTTAGTCTCCTCTCTGTCACAGAGTCATGCCCCTTTCTACTGCGCATAGTTCTTGGTGTCCTTGTGATTGGATAACATGGAACACACCACAAACATGCACACAGAGACATACAGAAAGAAAGAAAAGAAAGTAAGAGAAAAGATGCAAACCTAAACAAATGAGCACTAAAACACTGAACCTTAGGGTCTGATAGAACAGAAGTCCAGCTCTTACCTTTGAGGGGAGTGACCTGCAGAAGATCATTGAGTCTCAGATTCCTCATTTGATAATTAGCTATTATCTGGGACAGTTAAGGAATAATATATGTAAAAGCACCTCCTATATTGCCAACATATAGTAAATGGTTAATTATACCCTGGTTTCCACTTTGGGGAATGCAACTCATTCAGAGATTAGCTGCAAATATTATTTTACCAAAATTTAAAAATTGGATTAATCATTCCCTTAACCCTTTGGTTATACACTGACTATATCAATTTACATATTATAATACTGCTTACTTTAGGTATATTTCTTGCAAACGACTGCAAATCTTACCAAAAAAATCATGTGTTTTTTTTCTGTCCCCTATACCTAATAATTCCAGATATATAATTCAGACTCAAGAATATGCTTGCTAAATGGCATTGTATTATACTTGCATGATGTAGCTCACTTAATTCCTTTATGACATGTCTTTTCACATGTATTCTCCTGTAAATGAACCATATTGGTATTAATTAAAACTGTTGTAAAAGCTGAGGACAACGTGGATTATGAATATTAAAAATAAATATAGAAATGGAATCATAGTTTTCAATATGTAACACTTCTTATGCAAGGTAGGAAATGAATATAAAATATGGTGTGTGTGCATTTGATACAGAGTATTGGGATTTCTGTAACAGAGTGACAGCACAATTTATGAAACACTTGATGCATTTGGAATAATTTGGCATGTCTCCAAAGCATGGAACTATGAAGCGAAACAGTTTAATTAGGATAAGCTAAGAGAACTGTTTGACTGTGTAATCAGAAGTCACTATACCAAAACTGAAATTGTAGTTTACAGGTTGCATTTGCCTTCTGTTTTCAGCAAATGGCAGCGAGGTTCATATTAGCAATGTGCGATATGAAGATACAGGGGCATACACTTGTATCGCGAAAAATGAAGCAGGAGTGGATGAAGACATTTCTTCTCTTTTTGTGGAAGATTCTGCTAGAAAGACCCGTAAGTATTGAATACACACACACACACACACACACACACACACACACACACACACATATCATACTCAACTTTACAAGTAAGTTTTTTCAAAAACAAAGACATCAGAAAACGCTGTGAAAAGAGCAATGCATAAAAAGAAAAAACAAGCAAACAAAAGCAGTTTTCATGTATAGGAAGGCTGGAATTCTTGAAATATTAAAAGGAGATTTAAGGATTAAATACAAGATTGTGAAACTTTCAGTATGACAACTAAAAGGATTTTGTTTCTTTGGCAAGTGTACATAAGATATGTTGGGTCCTGTCCTCCCATTTGCTCATATAGGAAATTAAATCCTTTGCAAACTCCTTCTCCCAACTGAGTTGGAATTCAAGGTCCTACAGTATAGCCAAGGAGCATTCTGTAGTTTTAATACATCAATCATTCTTTTTTTGAAGTTGCATTGTAGTCCTGGCCCAGTGGCTGTACATCAGCCCTTCTTTGCAGCAGTCAGAGAAGTAAGCCACCTTGAGACACCTGCTGCCCCGGCACCAACACCACCCGATGGGCTATTCTCCTTTTATAGCTAGAAATCCTTTGTCATTGCTGTACCTGTCTTCTCGTTGTTTCATGAAGTTTTAACAAAAATGTACTGTCCTTTTTAAAAATTAGTACTTAGTGAAAGGGATATGGTGGCCTGGGATGCTAAAGATGGAATTTTGGTTACAGCTGAATTGTTTAGAACTCAAAGTACTCTTGTAGCATTTATCAAGTGAGCTCTCTATAGGCAAACACTCAGACATTTTCTTCCCCTGGTGCACATGTGCCACAGATGGCTGTTTTGGGATTGGGTCTGGATGTACTTGGAATGGCTATTTTCCTTGTCCCAGAGTCTTGCACCTGTCTGTACCGCCTATCAGTCTAAGTTTTTGCAGGGATCCTTATATTTTGAGGACCATTTACATATGCAATTCTCTGAGCCCAGTTTTTGGACGAGGTTAAAACATTGTCCCAGGAATCTTCTTATTCCTCTTTCAGTTGGTGAGTGCATGTAGATATGAGTGGATCCAATGAGGAAGTTGGGTCTTACCCAGGCCCTGACTACTGGTATATCTGTATCTATATTTCATCTGGCTAGGACAACCATCATTATAAGCAAATACTTAAATATAAAATTCTTAAGGTGAAAAAAGAGAAAAGAAAACTGGATTTAATGACTAGATAAGGACCACCATAGTTTCTTTACCCCAATTTGCAATTCATTTCCTGTTAAAAATTAATTTTGGGTGACAAGTAATTGAAAACTTTAGTTTTCCTTGTCCTTTATGATGGTGCTGGTGAGACAGATTTTGCTTTCAACTCTGTATTTTAATTTTTATTTAATATTGGTCATGTAGTTTTCAACATATTTCTCTATTACAGAATTGAAACACCTAGCTATAGCTTCTTTAATCAGTGGATCACTATCTACCAGCATGTATATCTGAGAAACACTTTACTGGAAGATTTCATATAATTTTGTCATATAAATGCGTTAGTTTAATCATAAGCTGTTTATGAAATCATGTTTTCAGTTTATTTTACTTATCACCTTAAACTCTGACAGGTCAAAATAATGCATTTTAAATATTTATTTATTTATTTATGTCTGTGTTGGGTCTTAGTTGCAGTGCGTGGGCTTTCTCTAGTTGCAGCGAGCGCGGGCTACTCTTCGTTGCGGTGCGAGGGCTTCTCCTTGCGGTGGCTTCCCTTGTTGTGGAGCATGGGCGCTAGGCCCGCAGGCTCAGTAGTTGTGGCTCGCGGGCTCTAGAGCACAGGTTCAGTAGTTGTGGCGCATGGGCTTAGTTGCTCCGTGGCATGTGGGATCTTCCCAGACCAGGGCTTGAACCCGTGTCCCCTGCACTGGCCGGCAGATTCTTAACCACTGAGCCACCAGGGAAGTCCGAAAGGGATTTTGTTAGCAATATGCTGTTAAAATCAGAAATATTAATTTTATAAGACATAACATTGCAGGCCTTACTACATCTATAGTTAATAGAACTTTCAAAGCCGTCTTACAATAAACAATACAAATGAAAGATTTGGAGGCTTTTGTTTTCTAACTCTGGAAGTGAAATATGTATAGGTATTAGTTATGCATTCAAATCATGTGACATTTTGAAGGATAAAGAGTGAAAATTAACAGATTTTAGTTTTGTAATTAATTAATGAATTTCGAAAAGGTACTTAACATAAGGCCTACCCTCTTAACACAAGGATACCGGCTTAACCCTCTTAAAGTTTTAAGTGTACAATATTGTATTGTTAACTACAGGACTAAGTTGCACAGCAGAGCTCTAAAATTTGTTTATCTTATATAACTACAACTTTATAACCATTGAACAACTCTTCATGTCTCCCTTCTCCCCTTCCCCTGACAATCACCTTGTATTTTCTACTTTTATGATTTTGACTCTTTTAGATACCTCATATAAGTATAATTACACAATATTTCTCCTTCTCTGACTCGCTTGTTTCAATGAGCATAACATCTTCCAGGTCCATCCATGTTGTTCCTTCTTTGTAAGACTGAATAATATTATATTGTATGAATATACAAAATTTTCTTTTTCCGTTGATTTGTTAATAGATATTTGGGTTGTGTCCATATCTTGGCTGTTGTGAGTAATGCTACAATTAACATGTGAGTGCAGCTATCTCTTTGATCCTGGTTCCAATTCTTTTGGAAATACACCCACAGATGGGATTGCTATAGTATATGGTAGTTCTATTTTTAGCCTCCATAATGTTTTCCATAGTGGCTACACCATTTTACATGCCCACAGACAATGTGCAAAAGTTCCAGTTTCTCCATATCCTTGCCAATACTTTTATCTTTTGTTATTTTGATAATAGCTCTTCTAACCGGTATGAAGATAATATCTCATTGTGGTTTTGATTTGTATCCCTGATGATTAGTGATACAGAAAAAATTTTCATATGTCCATTGGCCATTTGTATGGCTTTGGGGAAATGTCTGTTCAACTCCTTTGCCATTTTTAAGTTGGGTTATTTTTTGCTATTGAGTTATTGGAGTTGCTTTTTTTTTGAAAATTAAATGCTTATCAGATATAAAGGATGAACATATTTTCTCCCATTCCATAGGTAGTTTATTTTCACTCTGCTGATTGTTTCTTTTGCTGTGCAGAAGCTTTTAAATTTGATACATTCTAACGGCTATTTTTGCTTTTGCTACTTGTGCTTTTGAGAAAATTATAGGTCAGTATCCCTGATGAACATAGGTACAAAATTTCTCAACAAGATATTAATGAACTGAATCCAGTGGCACATTAAAAAGAACATACACCATGATCAAATGGGATTTATCCCTGGGATTCAGGGATGGTTCAACATAAGGAGATCAGTACATGTGACTTGCACATTGACAGACTATAGGATAAAAATCACCTGACCATCCAGTAGATGCAAATAAAACATTTGAAACACCTTTTCATGATAAAAATACTTTGACAACACCCCTTTACAATAAAAATTCTCAACAACCTAGGTGTGGAAAGAATTTACGCCAACATAATTAAGGCCATATATTTTTAAGCCCACAGCTAACACCATACTCAATGGTTAAAAGCTGAAAAAAACTTTCCGCCTAAGATCAGGAACAAGACAAGGATACACACTCATACTTCTATTTGACATAATATTGGAAGTCCTAGCCGTAACAATTAGGCAAGCGTAAGAAATAAAAGGCATCCAAATCCAAAGAAGCAAAATTGTCTCTGCAGATGACATGATCTCATATAGAGAGAACCCTAAAGATGACACAAAAAAAACCTGTTAGAACTAATACACATATTCAGCAAAATTTCAGGGTACAAAATCAACATATGAAAATCAGTTGTGTTTCTATACATTAACAATGTATATCTGAGAGGCAGTTAAGAAAGAAATTCCACTTACAAATGCATCAAAAAGAATAAAATACCTAGGAATAAATTTGACCAAAGAGGTGAAAGACGTGTACACTGAAAACTATAAGGAATTGATTAAAGAAATTGAACAAAACACAAATAAATGGAGAGATATTCTGTGCTCATAGATTGGAAGAATGAATACTCTTAAAATGTCAATACTAACCAAAGGGGTCTCTGATTCAATTCTATTTCCATCAAAATCTCAGTGGCATTTTACAGAAATAGAAACAATTCCTAAAATTCATATGAAACAAGAAAAGGTCCAGAATAACTGCAAAAATCTTGGAAAAGAAGAGCAAAGCTGGAGGAATCACACTTCCTGATTTCAAAATATATTAAAAAACTATAGTCATTAAAACAGTATGATATTGGCATAAAGACAGGCATGTAGACTAATGGGACAGAAAAGAGAGCTCAGAAATAAATCCACACATATGCAGTCAACTAATCTGTGACAGGGGCTCCAGAATACATGTTTGCCAAAGGATAGTCTTTTCAAAAAATGGTGCCGGGAAGCTGAGTGTCCACACATAGAAGAATGAAACTGAACATCCTATCTTTTACCATATACAAGAATCAACTCGAAATAGTTAAAGACTTAGGTATAAACCTGAAAATGTAAACCTCTTATAAGAAAACATAAGGGAAAACTTCATGACATTGCTTTTGGCAAAAAAAAAAAACAAAAAAAACAAATGGATTTTAGTTGTAACCCAGAAGTCTCAAGCATCACTAATTCATGTTTATATTCTATTATTTTGTAGGCATGCAAATACAGTTTCTTTGCAATAACAAATTTAACTCTCATTTAAATAAACAACTTTAACCTTTTTTTTTTTTTGGCACGTCGTGCAGCTTGGGGGATCTTAGTTCCCCACACAGGGATCGAACCTGGGCCCCTGCAGTGAAAGCGCCGAGTCCTAACCACTGGACTGCCAGGGAATTCCCTAAACTAATTTAATTTTTGTTAAATTTGTTTTCCACAAATTTGCGACACCATTATTAAGAACATATATATATATATAGTTGTTAATGTGAAAATAGCCATTTTTAGAAACTAACACACATAATTAAAACCAGAATAAAGCTAAATAAGTAAACTAATTGAGTAGAATATTAGTAGTGATAAAAGAGAATGAACTGAAAATGTGAGACTGTCTAGTTGAAGGCAGTTTCCTTGGGATGTTTCCTAGTACTCAATAAATTGTCAGAATTCTGTATAACAATACCAAAATCAGGTGGCGAGCACATCAGGGAAAACTATAGCCTTTTCTAAGTCCTAACGTAAGAATTGCGCTGGTTTCTCTTCTAGTAATTCCATGGAAAAAAGACTAATAATATTAATTATGCAAGTCACATTTGTATGTTGACAGATATTCTCAAAAAAACAGAGAAAACAGTCACGGACCCATCAATGATGACTTCACTCTTCTTATTTACACACATTAAAAATTACTGACTTACCCAAAATAATTTCAGAGGTCTTTTGTCCTTTTAGTTGTGTTAGGATACCACATACAGTTGACCCTTGAACAATGCAGTGTTTACGAGTGCCAACCGCCCTTGCAGTCAATAATCTGAGTAGAACTTTACAGTCTGTCCTATGTGTCTGTGGTTCCAGATCCACGGATTAAACCAACGGCGGGTCGTGTAGTATTGTAGTATGTATTTACTGAAAACAATCCCTGTATAAGTGGACCCGCACAATTCAAACGCATGTTGTTCAAGTGTCAACTGTATATTTAAAAAGCAGATTGGTCTAATAGAAGAGCATGAGCTTTGGAGTAAGACATCAGTTAGAATAATTCCTCCACCACATAATAGTCCTGTGATTTGGAGCTACTAGTTAGCATCTCTGAGCTTTAATGTCCTTATCTGTAATACAGTATAAATACTAGCTCACTAAGGGTTTTCTGTATAGATAACTGTAAAGCACCCACCATAATGCTAGACATTATGCTGATTCTTGCTAATTTTCTGAAAATAATTACTTCTTGCTAGAAACATTGACAAAAATCATTTTTAATAAGACTGGAAAATCTAGTAATTGTTAGAAATCAGAGTTTCCAAAATGAATGATACATATACAGAGATATAGGTATAGAGATAGATGGAGATGGAGATGTGAGTGTATATTGACATCTATAGTATTATATATCCAAACATAAAATATTATATATCTTCATACTAAAAAATTGACTCTGCTGATAAGAATATAATTTTTCTTTTAATGTAGCTATTAAGATATTTTAAATAAAAAATATATATTTTGACACGGTCCACTTTTGCCAGAGTCAAAGCAAAAGCTACACTTTATTTCCTCTTTATGTTGGTCAATTTATATTCCTATTATACTAAAAAATTATTTTGTAAGGTGATTTTCTTCTGTTTTCTTTTTGAAGGATGCAGAGAAGTATTGAATCCCATGTAGACAGCAATAAAAAAGGGGAAAGATTTACAACTTTTGGGTCAAATGACACAACACGGATTTTGTTTGGCTACAGCTTCAGAGTCATCATCCAGCTATTTTCTGTATAATTGAGTTCTGATAGTGGCATCAACCACATTTTTTTCTTATACTATATTTCCCAGCAATATGATGCTGTTGAGAGAAAAATTTATGCAAAGCATCACAGGCCAGGGAGCTGATTTTTTCTTGTACCTGAATCTTTGAAATGGAAAACCTTGAGTTACAGGCTTGTTGGCAAACCCTACTGGAATTTTTCTCATGTGACGAATTGAACTACAAGAAAATGCTGCAAAATAATATAATCTCCTGCTATATTAGGCTTAGGGTTTGATAACTAAGATTGGACAGAATGGTATACAGGGAGGATTTAAATGCAAAGAGCAGTAGAAATGGGCCGTAGACTGGTGCTTGTAACAGGGAGTAGAAGACGACTTGAAATAATGTGAGGGGATTTTAGGTAGAGGTACAACATTGTTTATTTGGAAACATCTTACACATAGCATAAGCACTTAATACACTTCCATTTCCAATGGGAGGCAATTCCCAGATGATAACAATTTATCTTCAGAATTATGGTAAATTAAAAACAGAGTGAATGTAGGCTTCTCTGGAAAGCTTTTAAGCCTCTATGCGCATTAAGCCCTGGGCACAGGTTTTATGACACCTTGCTGGGATTTTAGTAAAGGATACGTTTAATCTAGCTTCTCAGAAATATTGGAATATAATATTCGAATATGTTAGACTAGTCTATATATATTTTTTCTTTTTTTCATTGTCACAGGCAGTATTACATTGGAAATATTCAGCTATTGCTACATTCCTTAGTTTAGAATTAACTTCAATAAATTAATATTGGTTGACTGTTATGAACAAAAATTCATTATGATTCTTTAAATGGGTATTTTAAATGGGTTAGACTCTACAACAAGATTACAAGAATGAACAAACTATATAAATATATAATGTTCATATAAGTTAATAAGTATTATAAAAATATGACAAGTATAATTCACAATACACGGATTTAGAAATATGGTGAAATGTAGCCACTTGTACCTAAATATTTCAAAAGATATATGAATGTTTAAGAAGTATTTGCCTATTTTAGAAGTAGAGGAAAGGGTCTTAAAATATGGTATTTTTACATTTAAAGGCAGTTTAAATATGATATCACAAACTTTGGAAATAGAACATATTCTGGTAATATGAACAAGTTAATTAACCTTTCTAGTCTTCATTTACTTTCTATTTTTAAGGAGTAGAGAAAATACTTACTCCGAAATAGCAATTGTATAGGTTTAATGAGATCATTTACGTAGGATCTTATCAATGTCTACAGAGGCTAGGAAGTTAGTATAAACAAAGAATAGTATAGTCTATCAGGTATAGATGGACCCAAATGCACCAGTTATCAATTAATAATCATTTTTATACTCAACCAATATGAGTTAGGTAGAATAAATAGGAATTTGGAAAATCTATAGTTAAAGATATGGTGTGGACATCATAGCCAGGGTGATATTTTAATGCTGATAGTTACGAGCTAAGTGCTGGAATCCAAAAGAACCAAATAAAAACAGATATTTGAGAAAAATGAAATAAATCAATAAATGAAAATTATTGTTAATTTTTGTTTAACATTCACTGACTATTATTTAATAGAAGTACTATACTAAAAACACTTTAAAGCAGAGTGAACAATGCATATTTCTTTTGAAAAACCAAAAAAACTATTTGGTTAATAATTGTCATGACATTTACATATTAGTAAGCTTATTGTGAAATAAAACACACATAGAATAATCAGACTCAAGTTGAGGTTAATCATGCTTGATAAGCATTTATTATTTTGTGAGCTTTCATTACTTATCTTAAATTCTCATATTCAGGCTCTCAATTTGGCCAATGACATTGTCGCATCCTGTGAAGTAACTTGTTCATAAATCTTTTCATCTGTTGACCCAGACCATGGTGAAATGATCTGCTTTGTGGTTTCCATATCTGAAGGTTATATTTTCAAAATAGCATGCTTTTCAGTGTCATTAAATAGACCTGTTTCTAACGCATTGCCATTTTTGCCCAATAGTGGAGGCCTGTCTCTCATTTAACAAGATGCTACGTGATCTGAATGTCATCAGATTGACAAGTTTACAACAATCATCAATAATCAGGGATCCCTTGCCTACAAAACAAAATATGACTCTAAGCTTCCTTATTTTGATTTATTTCCTCCATTTTGTCTACAGGACCTTGTATACCTTCAGTGGAATATTCCTGTATCTCATCTCATATTATACCATGTCAATTTGCCTAATTTATTTTATGATAGAAATAGGCAAGTAATGATGATATTTTATTTATATTTCTGCAGGCTTGCAGACTAAATAAGCTTATATACAGTGACAGTGCTGAGTATGAGGTCTCTATGAAACTTTTAGAAAACCTATATACTAATATTTTGTTGGTGGTGTTCAGGAGAAAACGTTAGGATTCACTTTGATAATCCATAATTCCAGAGGTACTGCACTTGGTGAGTCCTTTGCAAAATAGCTGTGACAGGTAGCCCCCGATTTTCATAAATTCTATTTATGCCACTATCTTTTACGAAAGACCTACAAATACGTTAGTATCGGCTTTCGCTAACCAAAAGAAATCCTAAGAGGATCTTCCTTTCTAGTAAGAAAGGTGAAGAGCTAAAATCACGTCCAGCCCGCTTAGCAGCAGCCCTGTAGAGGTTGGGAGCATCTGAGCTGGAAGGCTGGCACAGCCAAGCTCCTTCCCTGGAACCACACTCAGCATCATCTCAGCATCTCAGCATCAATCCCTCATAGCTGTGAACGGTGTCTGTGAGCATCTGTGCTTTACCTCCATTTATTTTGTGCCTCCCTTAGCAAGACGTGTCCTAAGGTAATTGCTTCTTCACTTTATAGCATTTTGGTTTGTGAAAGGTTTCACAGGAACCTTCTACTTTCGGATAGTGGGGAAACCTGTACTTAGGTTCAAGAGGTGAAAATTATCACTCAATGATTTTCTTAGAGTTCTCTGATATAGGAATTCTGTCAGAAAATGGTGTCAATGTGTGAAGAGTTAATAAAACAAATGTGCTCTTCAAATTCCCAGGCTCCCACGTGAGGGGCTGAAGGGAGGTGCCTTCTTAACATTTTGTGAAATCTAATTGATGCCATACATTTTTATCAACTGTGTACAAAGAGCCCAGATTATACATCTGTGTGCCTATTATCCTCTGTTTGCCCAGATATCTGGGTTCTGATAAGAACTAATTGTTGTACGAATATGCCAGAAAGAGTGAGTCAGACAGTTTGATTACTGTTTATCTTCCTTATTTGCTTTATTTTCCAACTTTGTGTTCATTTCCATATTTGTGTTACATGCAAAATATTACTTTACATTTGAAATGTTATTAAATATGACATTTCTTAAAAGTCACTTTTCTAACTCATGCAGTAAAATTGTGTGCCAATTTAAATACAGTATCTTTCCCCTAAATTGATCTACTGTCTGTCTAATGCATACCTTTATAAATACTAAACTCTGGTATAAATAATAATAAAACTTTTGGAAACATTCTAATAGTACAATTTGAAGAGAAAATAAATTATTAGTGAATATAATATTTGTTTTTGTCTGAAACATATGCTTATAGAAAGTCAAAATGTGTTCCTAGATATAGTTTGGATTCAGAAGACTAAGATTATACCATACAGTAAAGAAAAAAAGGAGTGTTATTTTCTAATGGAATTATCGTAATGATATTCAAGTAAAGACTATATACATACATAATACATATATATCACATCCAATATTGTCTTAATTATGATTATACTAATATCAATATTAGAATATAATTTTAGGGGTATGTTTCAAAGGCAGAATAAACATCAGAAAAAATGTATGATTAGATTAAAATTAAGAAGTTCTAATCATAAGAATTTTCCCTCAAGATATTGCCTACCTAAAAAACTAATAAGAACTTAGTATCATAGATTAATCAATAGATAGATAGATAGTTATAGATGAAACAAACCAAAGAAAACTAGGCAGTAGTTTTAAAAAGACTTTTCAGACAGAAGGAAAGATGAAGTGCCAATATATATTATGAAAAGATGTTAATCCTCATTAGTTTTCAAGGAAACGCACTTTATAATCACAGAGAAGTGCCGTTTTTACGTCTCCCAGACACCAAAAAGTAAAAAGCTGCAAACCACCAAGACTTGATGTGATTTGGAAAAATAGGACTCAGTGTCCACTGCTAGAGGTAGTGTCAGTTTCACCTCCCTTTGGAAAGCACTTTAACATTTTCTGTTCGGATTTGCATATGCCTTGGAACCCAGCAATCACACATATTAGAGAAATATTGAATTGCCATGCATTCAGAAGTTATTTAAGAAGAACCTGCCACGTACTTAATATTTTGCTATAATTTAGTTTCATTTTTATTTGTCTTTTAATTACTTCCGTATTTCCATGGTAACCGAACTAACTTAATTTAAATATTTTTTACAATGGCTGTAATTTGATTTATGTAATTTAAATGTGTGAAGTTGTTACATTCCCAAGTGCGCGAATACTATTTCAAGATTAATCCAAACTTATTTGTTTTCAATGTCTATTAGAAAAGGGATATTTATAAAATTTATAAAGTTAAGAGTTTTCATTGTAAGGCGAAGGTTTGTTCATTTGTGTTTTCACCTATGAAATATTCACTGAGGAAAGAACAAAAACGCAAACAAACATGCTGCTAGCATATGGCTAGCACTGAATAAGACAACTCTGTACTTTCAGAAAGGCTATAGTTTAGTGCAGTTAGAAGTAAAGGACAGCTGTAATACATGGTAGAATAACATAATTGTAACAGACATACAAGCCAAGTGGGATAGGATTGCAACCTCAGAATCATCAAATTCCAACTGAGTTGCATTGCATAATCTTTATTGAGGTAATGACATTTGAGCTAATATTTGGTGGCTGTAGTGATACCTCTACAGCTGGAGACTTAAAAGTATATCAACTCAGGGAAGAGTCATGAACCCACATGGTGTGTTTTATTAACTTTATGTAATATACTCATAAAAAGATTTGCTGGGAATTTGCAATACATGGTGAGAATAAATTATTGGGTAGAACCAGATTAAGGGAGGTGTTGAACTTTGTGAATAGAAAAAGTCAAGTGAAGAGTCATTTACATGCTATATTTCTGCAAAGGTAAAAATTCTTTTCTACATAGTCATTATCTAGTGTTTAGATAAATATCACAGTAAGCACTTTTTGTTGCGCATCTCATTTTTAATATATAGTAGACATTTGAGTAATTTTTTTTTTTTACCTGAGCAGGATTAACCAAATTCAAATTGCCAACATGGTATGTAAGACCAACAGTCTTTTATGTTGACTATTTTAATCTCAAGACAGAATACGTTTTGTGCTGCTGGATACAACCCATGTGAGCATTCAGTATGAGTTGGACTGTCTTCCTCTACTCATCTTTTGAAAATTATTTTGCATAATGGCATTTCCCAAAAGATAGTGTTACTTGATTTATCAGCCTGTTTGAGCGTCTAAGAAGAAAACGTTCATAAAATATTATTTTTAATAAATAATCATATTAAAATAGTCAAGGACTAAAATTATGCCTTAGGCTGCTTGTGCCTATTAATTTGTATCCATTAAATTAGAGCAAAGTTAACACTGAAAAGATTCTATTTTAATAATAGATAAGAGATAATCTACTGCCGACTTTATGCTTTTGTGGCCCCTGAGCAATGTTTACTTCATACCAATGGGTACAATGTTGGCCAGGACACAATTCTGGCTACAGAAACTCATCTGAAAACATTTTGTTTGATACATAAATAAGTGGATACTCTGCTCATTAATTTGTTTTTAGAACATTATTATTCTACTCCAAACTATTTGATTAGACTCACTTTTAGCACATGCTTGCTTTATTTTGCTTTTTTTAAATTAATTTTTATTGGAGTGTAGTTGCTTTACAATGTTGTGTTAGTTTCCACTGTACAGCTAATTGCTTTTTTTAAATTATTAGAGAAATTAACTCAATTAGAGATATTGGTAGAAATAAAATTTTAATGGCTCCAGTATTCTAAGATACTTGGCACCATGTCTAGCACATAATAAGGGCTCAGTATTACTCAGATACTGTTATTCTGCTTCAATAATTTTAGCTTTAAATTTTTCTTAAATATGTTGAACAATGGATAAAAATTATGTAAATGGTAAAAATGGGTAAAAGTGAAAAATGCTAGGAATAGGACTATTCAAGAAAGTGTTACAGATGAAATATCTGATATTTGTTTTTAACAGCAAACTGTTTTGAGGCTCAGATTTACTGAGGAATTGCTTATGCCTTTATGAGCATGTGTCGCAACTGGCGATTCGTTTACTCTTGTATCTTACATAGTCTGTTACTCCTGTGAAGCTAAACTCCCTTCTTGAATCTCCTAGTCACATGAAAAATTGTATGCTCAAGTTGGAAAAAATGCCCTTGGAACAAACATTTCAGAGTTTTATTCAAATCTGATCATTTTCCTTTGATGTTCTTTCTTGTAGAGTGTGGGAAAGGTAAGTTTCATACGGAATGTTAGTAAAAAATACATATACATATATAGGAGGGAAACCTTTTTTTTTTTTTTTAAACATCTTCATTGGAGTATAATTGCTTTACAATGGTGTGCTAGTTGCTGCTTTATAACAAAGTGAGTCAGCTATACATATACATATGTTCCCATATCTCCTCCCTCTTGGGTCTCCCTCCCACCCTCCCTATCCCACCCCTCTAGGTGGTCACAAAGCACTGAGCTGATCTCCCTGTGCTATGCGGCTGCTTCCCACTAGCTATCTGTTTTACGTTTGGTAGTGTATATATGTCCATGCCACTCTCTCAACTTCGTCCCAGCTTACCCTTCCCCCTTCCTGTGTCTGTTATTTGTAGTGAGGTGGATGGACCCAGAGTCTGTCATACAGAGTGAAGTAAGTCAGAAAGAGAAAAACAAATACCGTATGCTAATACATATATATAGGGAAACCGTTTTTATATCACATTCTGGAAGTCATGCCTGACTGCCTCTTATTTTCAAGAGTGAGCAATAATTAAAGGTTACACGTGTGGAGTCCCTGCGGTATCAGACGGCTTCAACTGAAAATGCTCTCATGTTTCAGTGCCAGCGTTCACTCTTCCCACAGCACAGCTGGCTACACTACTGCTACTTGGCCTAGTTTATTTCTCTTCCTGTCACTTCTCTCTGAGCATCTTTGACCCCATTCTCTTTTACTCTGTTGCAGTCACTACAGCTGCTGGAGTTTCACTGTTGTTTGTTCTGATCTTTTTTCAGTTCTGACAATGGAAGGAAGAAGGGCAGCTGGCATTGTTCTCTCTTACTAATACAGAATCTGTTTTGTGTTGGAGTGGGGATGGGAAAGGAGGGGAGAGAGGAAAGAATTAGAGGAGAACAGAATAGTTTATTCCTTTTTTAAATTTTTTTGTAATTGAAGCGTAGTTGATTTACAGTATTGTGTTAGTTACAGGTTGTAAAGCAACTATGCCCCAATTAAAAAGATAGTTTATTCCTTTTATGATTTTCCACCATTGTTTCTCCAGTGTAACAGTTTGAAGTAGCAGCTCCCAGGAGTAGCAATAAGGTTTCAAATTAAGAAGACAATACATGTTAAAGTAATATGGGCAGTAACTCCAGATTTCTAATCTTAATGTGTAGTGGTGGTTTCTTTACCTGGTTTTAGACACTGACGTCACTTCTTTATGTTTTAATTTTCCCTTCTAACGTGATGAGGAAGAATTTTGTTTCTCAATCTCATCTTCAGGCATTTAAAACCAGGGATGACAGTGTCTCACAGAGAAGGCTCCTGAAAGATTAGAGATTTAAAATTAGGTAGCAGGGCTTCCCTGGTGGTGCAGTGGATGAGAGTCCGCCTGCCAATGCAGGGGACGCAGGTTCGTGCCCCGGTCTGGGAAGATCCCCCATGCCGCGGAGCCACTGGTCCCGTGAGCCATGGCCGCGGAGCCTGTGCTCCGCAACAGGAGAGGCCACAACAGTGAAAGGCCCGCGTACCGCAAAATAAATAAATAAATAAATAAAATCAGGTAGCATTATGACCAGGAGTTTTAATGGGACAACGTAAGAAGCAAAGAAAAAACAAAAATGAACAAACAAAAAACTGTGGATGACTTCAGACATTTTTCTGGTTTCACTATATTGTCATCCCTTTTTAAATACACTATTGTCTTTTTTTTTTTACTTTCAAATTTAAAAAATTAAAAATTTTTAAGGTTACTTTCCATTTACAGTTATTACAAAATATTGATTATATCCCCTATGACGTATAGTACACCCTTGAGCCTATCCTACACCCAATGGTTTGTGCCTCTCACTTCCCCACCCCTATGTTGCCTCTCCCCACTGGTAACCACTAGTTTGTTCTCTGTATCTGTGAGTCTGCTTCTTTTTGGTTATATTCACTAGTTTGTTGTATTTTTTAGATTCCACATATAAGTGACATCATGCAGTATTTGTCTGTCTCACTTATTTCACTTAGCATAATGCCTTCCAAGTCCATCAGTGTTGCTTAAAATGGCAAAATTTCATTCTCTTTATGGCTGAGTACTATTCCATTATATATGTACACCACATCCAGTCAGCTGTTGATGGACACTTAGGTTGCTTCCATATCTTGGCAACTGTAAATAATGGTGCTGTGCACATTGGGGTGCATGTATCTTTTCGAATTCCTTTTTGGTTTTTTTTGGATATATACCTGGGAGTGGAATTGCTGGGTTGTTTTGTAGTTCTATTTTTAGTGTTTTGAGAAATCTCTGTACAGTTTTCCAGAGTGGCTGCACCAATTTACATTCCCACCAACAGTGCACAAGGGTTCCCTTTTCTCCACACCCTCGCCAACATTTGTTATTTTTGTTCCTTTTCATGATAGCCTTTCTGACAAGTGTGAGTTAATATCTCATTGTGGTTTTGATTTGCATTTCCCTAATGACTAGAGACGTTGAGCATCTTTTCATGTGCCTGTTGGCCACCTGCATGTCTTCTTTGGAAAATTATCTATTCAATTCTTCTGCCCATTTTTTAATGTGGTTGCTTTTTGTTTTTTGTTTGTTTGTTTTGATGTTGAGTTGTATGAACTATTTTTATATGTTGTATATTAATCCCTAATTGGTCATATCATTTGCAAATTAAAACACCATGAGTCTGACTTCATCTAAATAATATGTTTTTAAAACATGTAGGTAAATTATAATAACTAGGGACCTCCCTGGTGGTCCAGTGGTTAAGACTTCATCTTCCAGTGCAGGTGGTGAGGGTTTGATCCCTGGTTGGGGAGCTAAGATCCCACAGGCCTCACAGCCAAAAAACCAAACATAAAACAGAAGCGGTATTGTAACAAATGCAATAAAGACTTTAAAAAATGGTCCACATCAAAAAAATATTTTAAAAAATCCTAATAACTAGGATACATCAAGAATTTTAGGAAAACAGAGTAGTAAGTGACAATGCCCTGAAAAGTTGAGAACCTAACAGCTTATGATGTCATTTTAAGCAGGACCTGCCATTTGCTCTCCACTAATGTGAGCAAAACAAAGAGACTAACGTCTTTTGAGTAAATACTACTTTCAGAATTATGTCAGATAGAAGAAAAATTATCCCAGAAAAAATAGTAAGAGAGACATCAGGCTAACGTTGAATTGGCCTAATCCTATTCAACAAATGGCTCAATGAACAAGTTGGATGTGCTGTGTACAGCTAACGCATCTTGGGACCATCAGGATATTTTGTAATTTAAGATCACAAGTTCTTCCATGACTAAGCTGAAATTCCTTTATGAATGTCATTATTAGTTTGTAATTCTCCAATTAACATTTTTCCCTCAAAATTCTTACTATATAACACATATCTGGGTTCTCTATCATAAAATTGTATGAGAACAAAGACATATTTAAGGTACTTTGGAGAAGAAAATTTCAGTTCTAGGGTTAGCCATCCTTTTAATCCAACAGTACGTGACCTTATTGCTATAGGATGGGGATTTAACAGATTGAGAATGTCAGGTTTCACATTATTGTTTAACAGTGCCGAGCCTGGAGCTATTGTGTAAAAGCAAATCAGAAGCAATATGGAATTCACTTTAATCAACACAATGTAAACACTTGAACCAATTTTAAAAAGCAAATTGAATTTACTATGGAACTTGCCATTGGCCTGCTAATAAGCCTTTTCATATCTGAGAAAGAATGTCTGAAGGGGCATGTAAATATCTGTTCCTCCACGCTGTGTACACTCAAATGTTATACTGTTTCTCTGCAAGACAAGACAAGATATATAAGCCATATTACTGCTGCAAGTTGCTTCGTTTTTGAGTCATAATATAAAGTTCTTTGAAGTTATGTTTATATGTATGTTTAGCAAAAATACATATTCATTTTCAAAAAAGTACATGTGCACTTATGTATATAAACATATGTGTTGTGTGTATACATACACTACTGTGTTTGTGTGTGTGTGCACATGCCAGGCACTGTTCTAAGCAACTGAACATTTTTAGCTCGTTGAATGCTCATAAAATCTTCATACTGCCTGATTTTCTGTTCTGTGTCATGCAATTTCTTTAGAAATCTGTTCCAAGAAGAAGTTAACCTCTGTTAACTTATAATCAGCTTGTTTTATGAGACATTATGTCATCTTCTACATGAACACTTTCTCAGGCAACGTAAAGTCCAATATATTTTAAAATCTTGTGACGACTAATCTTGTGATGAAATTTCCAATGCTAAGGTTATGGCCTACTTCAGTGATTATGTTGTTAAGGTGTCTGCTGACTTTCATTGCCCTGTTTTATATCTGTTTTGTAATGTCTTTAGAGATAAGCAAATGTAACTGAATTATAAACTATATATTTAACCAGAATGCCTTAAATATCATGATATTTAATGCATTTGTGGATTATAATGTGTAATTTCCCTCTCAAAATATTTATCTAAAAATCTTCACTTATCTGAATGATAAATAACTTTTTAATGTAGCCAGTTTCCTTCAGAGAATGTATATCTTTTATTTTATACCATGTTTAAATATAATTAGATCCATATGTTAACATTGTATGTAATATAAATATATTAAATATGTATATTTGAATACATATTAAATAGTGGGGAGTTCAGAATACGAGAGGGATAAAAATTGCTAGAAATAATACCCTTTTATAAAAACTGATATTCATTGCTACAGCTTTAAAGTCTACCATCTTTAATTATTTCTTTGCACATATGCTAATTAACATCCAAGTAGTCTTCTATTTTTCTAATAATTTTGTTCTCTCAAATGATAATAAAGAGAATCCTCTGGTAGCCCTAATAATAGGTTAGAATATACTTTTATGCAACTTTTTTTTTTTTTTTTGCTACCTCTCTATTAATTTAATTTCTATAGGTATGATGATCTTGAGTTCTACTTAGGAGAACTAAGTACTTTATATATATAAAACATTATGTGCCATGTACTACTTAAAATGTGTGATAATCATTTTATTTTTCAAATTCTCTAATTCACCATGTGGTGTATTTTCTAGATGAGGAAGTCAAAGCAAATGAGGAAGTAACTTTGCTTGCCATCTACCTAAAATAGCAGGGTGTATAAGTGAATTAGAAGGCAAAGTTGTTCTCTTACATATCTGCAACTAATTACCCACAGTTGTTTAATAATGTCACTGTTTATTGTTTATCATGTAAAAACCACAGCCAGTCATTTGTGTGAAGAATTCTCAAAATCGAGTCGCTTCCTGACAGTAGTAGGCTTAGAATTTCTATATGAAGAGAAGCTTAGGTCTTGGCAATCTGGCTAAGAGGAAGTTAGGTTTTCTTGATGTTTGCTTAGTAAGCAGTCTGTTACACTAACACTGAGTGGTGTCCAGCATAGTCCTAATGTTCCTCCTCTTCTGTTTTACTCACCCTTGTAGTCTCTTCCCACATTGAAACAGATCAGGTCTCTGTCTATCATAAATAAAGTAGGGTACAGGGGAAGGTGTATGGCTTTTGAAGACAGTTCATGAAGGGCATTATGGCTCTGCCTTGCTCTCTTGGATCACTTATTATGGAGAAAGCCAACTGCCAGCATAGGGGGACACTTAAGCAGCCTTGGGGTGAGTGCCAGAAGTAAACTGAAACCTCCTGCCAACAGCTGGCACCAAATTCCCAGCCATTCAAGTGAACCTGCATGGAAGTGGATCTTCCAGCCCAAGTCAAGCCTGCAGATGACAGAAGCCTCATGAGAAAGCCCAAACCAGAGCACCCCCTCTGGCCAAAAAACCTCCATAAAGACATAAATGCTTTTTGTTGTTTTAAGCCGCTGAGTTCGAGATACTTTCTTACTCATCATGTTATAACCACTGCAGACAATATGCTTACTTGGTTTGGCATTGGAAGGAAAGATGGGTACCATTTTCATTTGTTTCATGCAATAGCTTAACTCTTTGACATGGGAATAATTCTTTTAAAAAAAGTATTGAAGTATAGTTGATTTACAATCTTGTGTTGAATGTCTTCTGTACAGCAAAGTGACTCAGTTATATATATATATAATTGTTTCCATGTCTTGGCTATTGTAAATAGTGCTGTTATGAACATAGGGATGCATGTATCTTTTCAAATTATAGTTTTGTCTGGGTATATGCACAGTAGTGGGATGGCTGTATCATATGGCAACTCTATTTTTAGTTTTTTGAGGAACCTCCATACTGTTTTCCATAGTGGCTTCAACAATTTACAAACCCACCAACAGTGTAAGAGGGTTCCTTTTTCTCCAGACCCTCTCCAGCATTTATTATTTGTAGATTTTTAAAAGATAGCTATTCTGACTGGTGTGAGGTGGTACCTCATTGTTGCTTTGATTTGCATTTCTCTAATACTTAGTGTTGATGAATATCTTTCAATGTGCCTATTGGCCATCTATATGTCTTCTTTGAAGACATATCTATTTAGGTCTTCTGTCCATTTTTTGATTGGCTTGTTTGTTTTTTTGTTATTGAGTTGTAGGAGCTGTTTGTATAGTTTGCACATTAAGCCCTTGATGGTTGCATCATTTGCAAATATTTTCTCCCAGTCCATAGGTTGTCTTTTTGTTTTGTGGTTTCCTTTGCTGTGCAAAGCTTATAAGTTTGATTAGGTCCATTTGTTTATTTTTGCTTTTATTTCTATTGCTTTGCGGGATGGACCTAAGAAAACATTGTTATGATTTATGTTGGGGAATGATTTGCCTATATTTTCTGTTAGGAGTTTTATGATGTCTTGTCTTATATTTATCTCGAAGCCATTTTGAGTTTATTTTCATGTATGGTGTGAAGGTGTGTTCTAACCTCAGTGATTTACATTTGGCTGTCCACCTTTCCCATCACCACTTGCTGAAGACACTGTCTTTTCTCCATTGTAGATTTTTGCCTCCTTTGTCGAAGATTAATCGTCCATAGGTGTATAAGTTTACTTCTGGGCTCTTTATTCTCTTCCATTCATCTGTATGTTTTTGTGCCAGTACCATGCTGTTTTGATTACTGTAGCTTTGTAGTATTGTCTGAAGTCTAGGAGGGTTATGCCTCCAGTTTTGTTCTTTTTGCTCACGATTGCTTTGGCAATTCTGGGTCTTTTAGTGTTGCATATACATTTTAGGAGTATTTGCTCTAGTCCTGTGAAATATGTCATAGGTTTTTTTAAATAGGTATTGCATTAAATCTGTAGATTGCTTTGGGTAATATAGCCATTTTAACAATATTAATTCTTCCGCTAAGAGCACTGGATATCTTTCCATTTCTTTAAATCATCTTCAATTCCCTTTATCTGTTTTTATAGTTCTCAGCATATAAGTCTTTCACCTCCTTGGTGAGGTTCATTCCTAATTATTTTATTTTATTTTGATGGGATTGTAAAAGGGATTGTTTGTTTACATTCTCTTTCTGATATTTCATTGTTAGTGTAAAGAAATGAAACCGATTTCTGTATGTTAGTCTTGTATCCTGCTACCTTGTTGAATTCATTTATCAGTTCTAGTATTTTGTGTGGAGTCTTTAGGTTTTTCTATATATATATTATCACATCACCTGTGTATAATGACAGTTCTACCTCTTGACATGGGAATAATTCTTACATTGTCTTGGTTTCAGTCTGACTCACTTTGTCACCAGGAGTAGGCTCTCTCTCTTTGGTTAAGTATAGGTTATTTAAAAATGGATGTGAATGTTGAACAGGCAATGTGAAGCAGTCAGAGATGTATCTGCATTCAGAACCTAGAAACCAACTTTACATAGACAACAGCTGAGACTTGCTTCTCCCATGTGTTGCATAGGTCTTCCTCCTGTTCACATCTAATTGAATCCTGATCTGCATGATCACAAATTATCACAGCCCTAATTCTATGTCATGGTGCCTTTTGCTATGCATTCTTACAATTCCAGTTCTCTGTACTCTTGGCTTTCTAACATGATTTCTTGATTCAAATTACACCCCCAAAAGAATATTATTATCCTGTGTCATCACTTCATAGAATTTAAAACCATGGAGTCGTCTCTAGTTTCAGGTTGTATGCTTTAATGTAAGCTTGGCACTATAGCCTAATCAGATAATTCTAGACACTAGGTTGGGAATCTGTAGTCCTGGGAGAATCGTCTTCAGTCAGTGCTAAAAGAGTGACAGTTTCACTTAAAAGTGGCTTTGAATTTGGCATATGGCAGGCAGTGTATCTGGCATATCTTATATAGTTTCCATCCCCAAAATAGTATGTTTTAATGTCTCATTTCCTTCTCCATATGTACATTCAAAGAAATTTCAACTACCATGACACAAACCACACATTTTTTCAGATACATTAAATTTTTATCTATATTTTCTTTTGCCATTGCCCTTTTTCATTTGCCTTCTGAAGTTAAGTCAATTTTTTAAGTTCAAATGGAGAAACAGTCAATAAGACATCTAGCTAAAATGTTACACTTACATAAATGTAGCTTATCAAAAAATGTTTTGCACTGGTTCCAACCTTACACTTTCAGACAAAGACAAGGATGAGCAAAAAACTTACTTAGTTGAAAGGCCAAGCAATTTACACATGAGTAGCCAAGGAAAATAGCTGTTCAGTGTTATAGGATGCTGCTCTGTAGTTAACTAAGTAATTGCTTTTGCTTATGTAATATTCACCCTCCACATGTGTTTTCTCATAGAGACAGCATACTTAATATGGCATCCATCATTTGAATATAATTGCAAGTCCCTAATTTACAAAATAAAGCAATTTATGAAAAGAGCATTAATAAAAGTTCTGGATGTGTACACATCTGTTCCATTGAACGACATTTTCATTATAAGATATATGTTATCTTCAAAAAGAAATTTACATTTCAGTTAAGTTGTGGATAAGTATTGAATACTGGAGGTCTATAACTTTGAGGTTTTCATTATCTAATTATAAATGAAAGATTTCAGGACAGATAATGTAGGTATGGTACATTATGGAAGGCCACAGATGTTTCATAGGATCTCATATGTAGAGAAAAAGAGTCATTTAACCCAACTCCTGGTTCTAGACAGGCTGACTATAGATAAAAGCTAAGTTGGATCTTAAAGGACAATTATGGTCAAGTTAGGTGAAGAATTTTGGTGAGGCTATTCATGGAAATGTAATACATGTGTAACAATGAAGAGATTCAAAATAACTTGATGTTTGGAATGTGACTTTAGGATGACAGAGGCATATCATGGAAGACCACATGTGCTGTGCTAAAGATTTTGAGCTTACACATACACACACACACAAACACAGATACATGCATTATGTTTTTAAGCAAATGAGTGGCATCATCAAGCCTGCATTTATTATAGGTTGCTGTTTATATTTTATGAAGAATAAATTAATGTGACAAAATAGAGTTATTCTAATCTATAAGCAGCTATTAAAAGTGTAAAAATTATCAAAGTTACATCCCAATAGATAAGCGATTAAGTATATAAATAGAGGAAAGTTTTATTTATATATGTGCAAGCAGAGTCAATATAATTTAAAAGCAAACTAATATATGTAAGAGGTAATATTTATTCACACTTGGTAAGCCCGCACACACATGCATGCTCATACACACATACACATTAATAGTCCACCTTGAGTGTGGTGGGATGAATACTTTCCTGGACAGCTGATGGTGCTGACAGCAACCTTTTGGAAATCCACCTGGCAACAGGTGTCAATGGCTTTAAACATAGCCAGACGTCTTGTAGCACTGTATGCTAATGGAAGAAAGTAGCTAGAAAGAGGGTCATTGCAGTGCACACACACATGTACACGTATGTATACATGCATACATCTATATGACTGATCAACCAAAAATATTTATTGAGTCCCTATCACTTATACTAGTCTTTGATTTAGGTACTAGGTTTAAGTTGACAAACAATGAACAATTGTATTTTTAAAAAGTAGAAATCCATATGATGGAATAGTGCACAGTGATTAAGATTAGACTAGCCAGGTTATGATAAATGAATTTTTATCTGTCACATATTTATATATTGTGTCAGAAGCTCCCCCTTTCATGTACACATTTATGTAAAAATTTAAAAAAATAATGAAAAGTCATATAAGGAAAATAGACTTGGTTATTTTACCTGTGTAATTGAATTCAAAGTATTTTTTTAATGTAATGCACATTCTGACTTTGTACAATAAATATATAAAACATATTCTAAACAGACAATAACAATGCATGACATTTTTAAATTAAATATTTTCAGAATAAATTTTATCTTTATAAGATTTATTCTCTTGATCTAGGGATATAGTGTCCCATCTAGTGTATTTTTAGTGAATGTTACACTTGATTTCCTGTATTTTTTATATTTTAGTAAATCATTGATATACTTTGAGGCTATTGTAAATGAAATCTTCTATTGTATCTTCTAATTCTTACATAAGAATATAGAATTTGGGGTATTTATCTTATGTCTTGTCGCCTAACTGAATTCTCTTGTGATTTTTATGTGTCATTTTAATTTAACCTTTGTGACTCATTTTAGCTTCAAATTTTGATTATTTTATTTACAAGTTTACAGTGCTTATATAATTTATATTTGTTTCTGGGCTTAATAAAGTGGTTTGTCAAAATAAATTTCTAGTTAATTTTTAACATTTAACAAACACATTTATATTAATATAAAATATGCCTCTACTCTTAGTTTGCCAGGTTACTAAGAGTATATTACACTTAGTAATATGTGATACATTTCATCAGATTATGTTTTTAAATTTAAATTATATTTGTCATTCTCATTTGATATTCTAATATATTATATCAGATGAATTGATTTCTTAACTAAATTTCTACCAAATCCTTTTTTCATCCCAAGAGGATTCCTGTCTATGATCAAACTTTTAATATCCTGGTGAATTTCACTTGCATTTTATTTGTCATTTTTGTCATTAGTGAAAGTATCCTGTAATTCTCTTTGCTTTGCTATTATTATCACTTATTGGCATCCCTTTTGCTGACTTTACAAACTGAATGGGAACGTTTCCATCTTGATCTATATTCTAACAACACTGAATACAACTGGAATTGTATAATTCTTGAAAGTAAATACTTTTTATATAAGCCTTAGACTCTAAGAGCATCTTGGGAGGAAACTGTTTTTGAAAGTGGTTTAATTAGCACCATGGTTATTTTTATTCAAATTTCTTCTTTACATTCAGTTTGGATATTTATAGTTCCTTGGAATTTTTATGATATAGATTATCAAATTTATTACCAAAAGATTCTACATTAATTTAAAATTATCATAGCTACAAACATTTCTTCTTTCTTCCCTCTTTCCTGACTCCCCATCTCCTCTTCTTTCTACTTTTTTCCTCTCTCTCTCTCTCTCTCTCTCTCTCTCCCCCTCATATATTTTGTTCAGCGATGAATTAATTAAGCCTATGCATTATCTTTTGGCCAAAAGTCTTTGGGTCCACATATTGAATTTTATTTTTGCATTTTTGTTGTTTTATATGAATTATTATTTTATTTTTTAAATATTTAATTTGTTGAAGGATTTAGTGGGTTTAAATACTTGTAATACATTTTCATATTTGCTTTATTGTCAGAAAATGTCTTAACAATTTATGATTATTGGAATATACTTACAGAATACAGAAAGACTTTCTATTTTCCAGTTACTTTGTGACTACTCTTGATTATCTTTCAAGAAAACTTGAAAACACTTCCTGTTTTTGTTACAGAACATTCATTATGAAAACACTAATTTAGTCATCATAACTGTATTATTGAACTTTGTGGGTTTTCCCTTCATTTTTCAAATACCGAAGGTGATGAGTGAAAGAAGCAGAATATGATGGTTGGTTTATAAATTTTGTATCTAGTCCTAATAATTTTGCTTCATATTTTAATACTATGTTTTTAGTTTATATAATTTTAAATTCATTATATAGTGCTTTGAATTTTACTTTATCTGGTATTAATATTACAAACCATGTATTTTTGGTACTTTCTCATAAATGATTGCATCTCTTAAAAATATCTGTCATTAGTCCTTTAAAATAGCAGTGTTTGCAAATTCCCTGGCGGCCCGGTGGTTAGGACTCTGTGCTCTCAATGCTGAGGGGCCGGGTTCAATCCCTGGTCAGGGAACTAAGATCCCACAAGTGGCAGGACGAAATAATAAGAATAATAATAAAATAGCAGTGCTTTGACATACCCGCTAGGGTTTGTACATGCTTTTCCTATGTCTGGGAGTCCGATTCCTACAACCCTGCCTGGGTTCCTCTTCTTCATGTTTCAGACTTCACCTTCACCATCACCATTAAAGACGTTTCCCCCAGTTTCACTGATCATGCCTAATCCACTCATTAAAAGCATTCACATTACTGTGTTCCTTTCTTTCATAACATATTAAATTTGTAATTTTGAAATTACATGATTTGAATCCAGTTTTTTTTTTTTTCCCCCTCAACTAGTGTATAAACTCGATTAGCACAGAGCCTGGGTCTGTTTTATTCTGTGTATGGTAGCGCTGAATACAATGCCTGGCACACAATTGGCACACCATATTCCATCGGTGGAGATATGAGTAAACATAGGTCTACTTACCTTTGTTTATAAGCCGGAAAAATAAAATTAGTCTAATCATGGCTCCATCTTTCATGAGCCTATAGAAGAAAATTTAATCTCCTGTGTACCATGTAATATAAAAGACTTTCTTGACCTTGTCAGGGTCAAATTCTCCAGCTGTATCTTCTATCAGTTTTGCCCTCCAAATATAGCCAATTACTTAAATTTCACTGAACACGTTGTAACGTGTCCCATTGATATACCTTGAACATCTCATGCCTCCTGCGCCCGGCATCCCCTCGTAAGCTTGGGTGGCATCATCTTGCTTGCGCATCAGCAGCCCAATGAAGTGGTCCCTCCACTGCCCAGCTTCTGCCCCTTGAAGGTGACTATCCCGTCCTGTCGCTTGCCACCGAACCTGATATTTGTTTCTCTAATTGCACTTATTACATATGCTTATAATCATTTTTAGCATGGTTCTCTCCTTTCTCAGGTCCATGTTCTCTCCTTGTGACTAGGATCTGTCCTTTTACATATTCATTGCAAGCACACCATAGGCAACAAGAGCAGCAGCACAAAATGTGCTCAAGGGATGCAAGTACCATGAATGCACATTTGAATGAGTATTGCTAAAGAATTAAAAATGCCAAGAATCTCCAAAAAAATGCTTACTCTACAAAAAAGGATTTTTTATACTATGGTAGGTGCTGAAAACTGCACGACTTGGACCTCCACCCTCCAGCTAGGAGTGCTAGATTCCAGTCTTGGCTCTGCTACACTGACGATCAGGGTTTAGTTTTTAAAAAGTGATTATGTTTAATATGGTTAACATATGCAGGAAGTAATTAGATGTGGATGAGCTGTTCCTTTAGTTACATTTTCTTTTTGCCAGTATTATTCTGCTTTGAAAGTATATAAGTACACCTGAAGCTAATAGAATTGTAAATCAACTATACTTCAAAAAAAGAGAAATTATATAGAATTAGATAAATTTGGATTAGTAAAGGAATCAGGCATTTTGTTGAGAATATTTTTAATTGGTATTTTTCTTTATTTCTGTCTTAATATTTTAACTCTATGTTGATTTAGTCCCTATACAGTATTTAATAACGTGTTGTCCAGGAATAATTTAATATGAAGCATTATTGTGCATTGAAATAAACAATATATAGTTAGATATATTTTATTATGCTGGCTTAAAAAGTGAAAGCATATACTACTTAAAAATAGGCTATTTCTGCGTTCAAAATCCTGTATTTACAAGAACTCATCTTGCTCAGGAATATTACATATTATGTTGAAGCATTACTTATAATTAATGAGAATTCTAAAATTATAACTGTTTCAATTAGTAACTTTTAACTAAGCTGTCAAATAAATAGTCTTTACTAATGTGTGTTCTAAAGATATATTTTATTAAAATTAACTTAAATATACCATTATTTTCAGTGATACATAAAATTTTTTTTGTCTATCAACAAAAATCTTTATTCCGAAGAAGAATTGGCTATTTCAAGACATGAATAGAACATTATTATACTCCCAGCATTTTACTGTTTTATTAATATAGATTGTTGAGTTCATCCTCACTATTTTTATGTGCATGTTCTGCCTTAGAGATTGTGACCTCTTTAATAGTTATTTATATTACTATGTAATTGAATCACTCTTTACTCATTTTTCTTTTTCTCCTTTTTCTTTTAAACATGCTGCAGTAGCTAACATATTATGGAGAGAAGAAGGTAGTAAATTCCATTATTTTTTATATTATTGTGATTATTTTGCTTAACTTTTAGATGTATTGACTATCAGTTCTAGTAATTGCCTTATTCATTTTTATTTTGACTCAGTATTTTTATTTGATCATAAATCAGTATTCTTCTGTACACTGCTACCATTAAACATAGTTATAACTCCTCATCAGCTTGATTTATTTTTGGTATATAATCAGGAAGTTATATTACAATATATGGAAATGCTTTTAAGAGTATAAAATTAAAATTAGTCAAATAAATGAAAGCAAGCTTAAACATAATTTATGTAATAAACCGTGATTTAGATTGGAAAAAGAAGAATTATAAAAACTATTGCCTTATGAAGGGACTATAATAAATTATTTTAGAAAATAGTTTATAAACTTGAAGGACATGGATTCAAATCCAGTCTGCACCATTATGTAACCTAGGGCTTTTCTATGTCACAAATTCCTCATCTCAAAAATAAGGGTAGTTGTTAATTCTCAATAGGGTTGTTTTATCAACTCCTTAAATATAGTCTGCACTCAATAAATGCCATCCACAGTCATTTATTATTGTCTTTGTTTTTCTTAATTAGTCACAAAGACCAAGAGGAATGTGTTTGCTGTAGTTAAATTCTTAGGAGAAAATTATCGATAAGTCATTACACTCCTGGTACGCAATGGCCAAAATAACTGCCTTCAGGATCCATCCTAGAAAAACTTTCTCTTCCCCAGTTATAGCTTCCTAAAATTATTGAAGCAGAATAATAACAATATCAGTAACCAGAACACATTTATTGAGCCCTTATAATGTGCTAGATACTGTCCAAGTATCTTAGAATATTTAGATCCATTAAAATTAGTAAAAGATGAGCATAACACTTTATTTTTTCTTTTTTGTCCTTGGTATTTCTTGCTCCTCAAATCTTTTGTAAAGGCTCCTTTAAACTCCAGTTTACTTAAGAGGTTCTAGTGTAACTGTACCTTCTCATTTTATTCCTTTCGGATATTTCACATTTGAACGTACAAATGCGATCATTACTGAAACAGATATGACATGATTAACATATGGGTTAGACATTTCTTTATACTCTCTTCCTTCTTGAGATTAAACAAATATTTCTCTGGGTACCACAGATCTAGCTTTGCTGGCTAATTGCTGGGAAAATTTGAATGAGTCATTTTACCTCTCTGAGCCAGACTTTTCTAAAACAATGCTTGAAATACAGTTTGGGACTCACCTTGCAAATCTGTGATATGTATATCTCCTTAAAATATGTGAAACAACTCTTCCTTATAATTTGACCTTGATAACAGTCATTAACATTATTAGTTTATAATACTCATTGATATGTAATAATAATATAATATTCTTCAGACTACCCTTAAAAGTATAGGAGACCTGCAGATTAATTAAAATCACACTGAGATTCATTATATGAAATCATTTTTATTTATTTAAATTTTTCTTCTGTTAGTCTTTGAAGATGTATGTTCTCAATAATTATTCTCCATCAATCAGTGATGTGCTTACTCTTCATGACTTTGTTTGACACAGAATATGTGCTTGAGAAATCATAGCTATTTAGTACATTTTGCAGGTAATTTTAAAACTTATACAAGAAATGTTTTGGGGGAAAGTTTTTAAATATTTTATTTCATGTAGAGTTATCATCAGAGCCTTTTGTTTTTTGAAATAAAAATATTTAAAATAATACATTTGAGATAATAATATACTTAGATTCATAGGAATCTGTAAATTACTTTTTATAATGCCACAGTTATCGGCAAGGCATTACAATTAGAAACGATTGCATGTAATAATAATGGTGGCCAGACATAATAGACCAGCTTGAGGAATCACTGAACCCCAACTGTGTGTACAATTATTTCATGAAAAATAATTAAAATAATAAAGTTTCCAAAGCCATTTTCTACCTCTGTTTTTAAAAGATAGGATAATAACTAATATGAACAACATTTTTCTGTGGTCCATTTTTATTTCCATTCTAGCAGTGCTTTCTATTTGTATGCTTGTGTTCTTACCAAGACCAAGAGAAATCTATCTCAGGGAGAACCCATTTAAGAACTTCAAGCATTTTTAGATGAATAGTAATGGAAAGAGAGTTTAAAATGATAATACCTCTCGTAATGTCATATGACTTACATGCAAGTGTAAGATCTATAAAATTTTGTTTAACTGAAAAATTATTTTTAAATGTATACATCAGAATCTGTCTTATCCAGGACTTTGTGAGCTAAATCAACTTTACTGAATTTCGTGTATATTATCTTATTAATCACATGGATATTTAAGCATGAAATAGTGTCCTCTGTTTCTGAGTTCACCTTTCAGTTCTTTTCTAGCCGTGATTCAAGTTAGCAGGAGTGTAAAAATACAGTGTTTTCAAAGAGAAGTATCTCACTCATTTACTGACAAATACTTTAAAGAGTCTACTGTATGTAGAACACTTTGAAAGCACTGGAAATATAAAGATAAGAACTAGTATCTACTCTAAAGATGTTTTCAATCTAGTAAATTAAAGGCTAAATCATTCTTATTGTCAACCAATTTTACTACCTATATGATTTCAAAATACACATTAAAAGATTCAGTAGGATTGGGTCTCTTCTACAATTTTTTTATAATGTTATCAAATATAATCTAATAAAGTATTTCCTAGTATTTATTTAGTAGACAACAGTTTGGGTATATGTTATAAGGTCTAATGAATTAAAGGAACTTAAAACATTTTATTCACTGCAGGATTAAGCTGAACTTCTAAATATACTACTTTCAGGAGAAACGTCGGGTGTTTCATTGTATGACACAGAATTTTCTAAATTTATTATAACATGAAATTATTTTGATGAATATCTATAGAATCAATATTTAACTGAAGCTACTTTGGGAAATACTGGCTTGATGTGACATCTAATGATTTGAAAGCAAAAATATGTATATTGATATTTTCCATATTTATAAAAATTGTCTCTTCTATTCTTTATAAATATTTATGAATCTATTCACACATAAATATGGTATAGAAATGGTTCAAATAAATTTCTATATTAGTTGGGCTAATTAACACCAACCAACACCAGGTACAAGTAGACATTACAGTGAAATCTTGCAAAAAAGTTTACATGTTACATCATCTGATTAGCTTTGTGAACTATAATATCACCAAAGTGGGGGAAAAGGAATAATAGGAAGCAGGTCAGCTCTTAACTCCTTTAGCCTGAGATTTTTCACATTTTGTTGTCCAGACCGTTATATGCTGCAGGGGAGCATTGGAGATAGAGGAGCATGCGTGCCTGCTTAATGAGCTACTTGAGCCTCCTGTATGATTATCTTTAGAGAAAAAAAATTGCTGAGGTTCTCAGGACCAGATTACTGTCTCACAATAATATTGGTGAAATAGTTAAAATGAAGAAGAGTTTTCAGAGGGTAAGGCTTCTAAATTCATGACACTTAGTGAGTCATATAATTGGGTGAGGTAGAGACCACGCCTTCTAATGGCTGGCTGCGATGCCATCGCCGAAGTGATGAAAGCTGTCAATATTTTCATTTGCAAGTTCCCTGCCTTCTCTGATGAAAACAAATGTCAACATTTAGCGCTTCAAATTATCTCATAAGCCTGTTTTCAAATCAAAAATGAATCTGACAAGAGATAACCATTTTCAGATATATGTGTATACACACACGTATGCATATATGTATACACACATATACATGTGTACATATATAATTATACATATGATTTCACCTAATATAAACTACATAGCAAACAAATACTCTATTATGTTATAACCTTTGCTATGTTAATCATTAAATGTGAAATGAATCACGTAAATTTGCATCCAAGTTTTTCAGCATATCTTTGGAAGTTCAGGAAATTGAATTCTGACTTAAAAGGACTGGTTTTAGATAATATCACTCTGACCAATATATAATGTTCATACAGTACCCACTTTCCTGGATTAATAGTGGCTAATAAAGAGCTTAACACAATCACTCCCAGAATATCTGCTAGAGGAATGACAGAGGAAGTCCGTCTAATTTTAGTTGAACATAACATAGAAATCTCATGGAGGTGTGATGGTTTGGTATTGCTATGTGTGTGAAAAGGATTTTTAACTCCAAAGACAGAGGTACAAAAATGGGAACATTCATGAAACAAAAATCCCTCCCTGCTGAGTTATTCAAGGTGAGAGATGCAATATAGACCATCTATTTTTGCCTATATTTTTCTTTAGCTAAAAAAAAAAAATATTTCTTCTATATTAAAAATATGAGTAAGTTTAGGATCACTTGAAAGGGAAAAGAATGATATAATATCAACTAATAAAGGTCTTTAACACCAAACATTGAATTATCTTAGATTGGTTACCAAATCAGTGTTTTGTAGGATTATAATTTGCCATTGATCATAATTTAAATGCTAAAGTAATGGCGGTTTAAGTTAGAGGAAGGCAGACATCAGGACAAAATATTTTTGTTATTGACTTAAATATTCATCCAATAATCACACATTAACCAAATGTTATTCTTGATATAAACGATGGAATATATATTTAATTTATAATACATAATGTAACTATATTATCATGATACACTATTGTTCTTGAGTAGAAATCCTCAAAGGATTGAGACAGGAAGGTGAATTACGTACATTTTTTTCTCAGTCCATCTCATGTATTTAAAGGTGCAGTATTGGTTGAAAAACGCTCTGGGAAATACTTCTGTCTCATGAGACTGCAAGTAATTCTTGCCATGTCCTCTCTGTATAGAAAGAAAAACAAAGGAGAAGAAGAGCTCACAAAGAAAAAACAAATTATGGGTCACTTTTTTGTGCTACTATACTTTGTTAGATTAACAGTCGACCTGGAAAAGACAAAGTACCTGTGTCTGTCTTCACAGGGGATGAAAAAAGACAAAACAGCACATAGTCCTAATCTTGACCGTGACTAGAGTGATAAAGCTTTTACTGAAGTCAGGAGCTTTTGTAATAAACTGCAATAGAAAGCATCAGTGAGGAGAGAATGGTAATTGAGACCTACATGGTTGTCACACTTTTGGGGACTCAAAATTATTGACAACTCCAAGAGCTTTTGTTTGTGTGGGTTATTTCTATCCACTTGTATTTACCATATACGAAATTAAAACAGAGAAAATTAAAATATGTATTTATTTGTTTTAAATAACCCATTACATGTAGGCATAAATACCACATTATTTGTAAAGTTACATTAAATGAGGAGACTCACTGTTGTACATTTTGCAAATTTTTAAAATATCTGGCTGAATAAAAGATGCTGGATTCCTATATTTGCTCCTGCATTGAACTGTTGTGATATCACTCATAACATCATATGTCAAGTAGCCTGTTGAGAACTACACTCCACATTTGGAAGCATCTAATTTGTGAGAATGAGAGAGAGAAATGCAAATGACATCTTAGCATTATTATGAACATAGTTTTGACTTTGCAGACCCTCTGAAAGGATCAACTTTGAGAACGGCTCTGCTAGAAAATCAGGTTTCTCTTTTAGCAGGCTCACGCATTCGTAGAATTCAATCTCATAGAAAACTGAAATGTACTAGTAGTATATCTCACAGAGTAGATTTGAGGAAAACAGGAGGACAGTAATCACATTTTGGTTAGATGCCATTTCACCATTTTTTTCCCACTGATGTTTCAAAGAAGACATAATGTCAGTCATAAAAAAGAGGGACAGTTACCATTGCTTGAACTCATAGTAAGAGTTCAGGTCACTCTGCTACATGTTTTCCTTTGTCCATCTCAGTTACTTCTTACAACAGCTGCATAAATCTAATTATTTCTCCCAATTTGAGAAGGAGAAAGTACAGCACAGATATTACATGGGAAATAACCTTCCCCCGATACAACAGTGACTTCTATAGTTGTGATTTACCTCTGAGCTGTCTGAATTCAGAAAATTAAGTTTATCTCTCTTTGTTATATTCTCCCACACCAAAATAAAAAAAGGTTAGGGCATGGAAACTTAATAGTTATAATGAACATACACAGATATGTTATTGCTTCCTATACAGATTAAGCTAACAAATGCCCCAAAGTGAAAATCAGCATGTGTTTTCAATTACCACATCTCAAGCATCAGGTAATTTATATCATTCTGTGCCTAGTATATTCAAAATAAATTATAATATTATAGCAGCAAATTTAAAAGGATATATATCTGCATCATATGTTCAGATTATAAATTCTGCTGCTAAAACCTAAGTAGTAATTGATGAACAAAATATGTCTAGCAAGAAAATAAATGCAAAATATCCCTCGTGTAGGTAGGGAAGAGAGGAATACACAGATGGCTCTGAAGATAAAGTTTTATTTCATAGCGGAGTGATTGATACATAGATGTTCAGTTTATCTTATTATTTTAACATATATTTATACATGATACATTGTTGACATTGCTATTTTATAAACACTAGGGAGTTATATTCCCACCAAAAACAATAAAATGCAAAAGCAAACTAAACCTTGCATAACTTTATCTGTATTTTTCAATAACTTGTAACTGGGAAAGTAGCTTATACTCTGTAAAAATGCTGATGTGTATGTAACTCAGACTTTAAAAAGCAAGAAAATGGACTTTCAGTTTTGAAAGTGATTTGGATGGATTAAGCGAGTTTTAGAGGAAGATACAGCTCAAGAAATTTCATCTGTGGAATCCCACTGACCGTACTGTGCACAGAATATAGTAAAATAACACAATAAAAATATCCATAGGAATAAGGGCAGGGAATACTTCAAGAAACTTTGCAAACTGTCTGGACTTAGAGTAGTCGTCAAGTTCAAACACATTCAGACTCCTGACTGTGGAGCAGAATTGTGCAGTACCTGAAGGAGAATATAGTGATACTCATTAAAAAATGTTATGAGCTTTGTATGTAACTGACACAACTGAAAATCAGATCCAAGTTTCAACTACCAGTATTGTTAATTTGCTAGTCACTGATACATAGCGCACATCAACCTTCTGACAATGTTGTTATGAGCTTTGTATGTAACTGACACAACTGGAAATCAGATCCAAGTTTCAACTACCAGCGTTGTTAATTTGCTAGTCACTGATACATAGCGCACATCAACCTTCTGACAGTGTTTACACAGAAGCTTGCTAATACAAATCAATGTTTTGCCTAAGCAGTTTTTGTAAGTTTTATCCTTTTGGTATGGAATTGATCCCTCTGTATTCAAAGCTATAATTATAAATTGTAGCTGACAACTCTTAAATTTTATTTTATGAAGACATAACTTGAATTTAGTTCTTGCTACTTCTGCTACTGTTCTGGAATATCTCATTGTAACATTGTGCACTCTGGAATTAAAATGCACAATTAACTGATAAAGATTGCATGTATTAAAATACGAGGACTGTAAAATATTTATAAAACAATAATAAGTTCAAGGGGGAAAAAGCAAAAAACCAATAATAAGATGTGTCAGAATAATCTGGATCATTTAAAATATATATGCATTATTAGAAATAATTTCACTCTGTATAAACACCAATAAAGTGATAATTATGATCGAATGCATTTTCCTCTGAATCATAAGAATAGATGGTGACTTTTAAAATTAACTAGGAACATATTTAACAAAAATAAATGTGGCTTAAGTTGAATAAACAAATTTTTTTTTTTTTACAAATCAATAAACTTTTATTGTAATCCTCAGGCTTGACTTCATGGGCCTTGCAGGTGTCCTCAAGTGAAGTAAAAATTAAAAGTAGATGTTTTTAAAAGTTAAGCATTTTAAAGAACAATGATTTGCTCTTCAAACTATCAAGATTTCAGTATAATTGTTTATCTATTGGTTCTCACTGAATTATGTGCGGTATAGTTATACTGAATAAATATGATTGTGCAAAGCAGTACACCTGGATGAGGTACTCCGTTGAGGATCAGGAAAGGGAGAACTACATGCTCTTAGTCTGGACATGTTGGGACAAAGCAGAAGCAGAGGAAACAAAGAAAACAGGTGTGCAATCATACGTGACAAGTCCCCAGGTGCAGACCACCGTTAACTCCACGGCATTCCAGATGTCTAATCTGTAGCACCCCGTACCCATGAGGTGTGGGTGTATAATATAAGTGAGATGAATTTCTGAGATCTCACACACCCGAACCCGCCCTGTGAAAAGTAATTAAAAGTATGATTTAAATGAGATTTTTGCAAGACCTTAAATTAATTCAAATTTTAAACTGGAGAAATAGACCCCAAACTTTGTCAATATGAAAACTGATATGTAAGACCTCTAGTAGGATTATATTTACAAACAGTCTTTTAGGAGAATACGTACTCTCCAAAATCTGGGGAACTTGGTCTTTTTGTTTCTAAAAGTCTCTATATAAGCTAAATTCCTGCAAAGAATGCCATTTTATTTCCCTTAGGGAACTCTAATAGAAATAGGATAAATATGATTCTTCAAAAAGCACTTTTATGTCTTAATCAGCACCTAAATTAAGTAGGGATGGTAGCAGACATAATCTATGTATCAAAGAGTTTATCTCCATTTATAATTATTTTTAAATATGTGAAACATTTGTTGAATTATGTTAAAGAAATCACTGACTTGCAGATCAGAGAGATGAAGTAGACTGTGTGCATAATATTGCAGAGCTGCTTGGGCGTATGGTAAAAGGTCTCACACGGTCTGCTTTAGTAGCATTATAGGACTTCACAAACTGATCTCTCACCAGCAATGTGAGGGGCACTGAGTTTTGGTTGTAAATGTTTCTGGTAATTTTATTTTGAACTTTTGAATGTGTTTTTACTCCTAAGGTCTGGGAATTGGGAACATGTTCTATGTGTTTTATGAAGATGGAATCAAAGTGATACAACCCATAGAATGTGAATTTCAGAGGCACATTAAGCCTAGTGAAAAGCTCCTTGGATTTCAGGCAAGTATTTTAAAAATTCCTTTACCGTTTTATATAGTAATTTTGTTAAGTAGAATTGTATTTTGGAAATACAATGAAATCTACACGTGTATGAGACATGTGGGTAGGACAGTGTTAAAACTATGATATTGTCTGTTACTCTATGCAGGTTTTATACTTAAAGAGGAAGATAATATATCGTGTATTCGTAATGACCTGTTTGTAATTAAAATAAAGGCATTAGAGGTGAAATATCAAAACTGAACACAGCATAAAAACTTCACCTGTTCCTTAATTTAGAATGTCTCCCATTTTGGCAGGCAATGGTTACTTTAACATAATGAAAGAAAATAGCCTATAAATAATCTGATGGGAAGCTGAGGTATATTAGATGCTTTATAAATGTTGATGCCCATTTATTCTTCATCTTATTTTTTTCATGTACCTTTATTTATTTACATGTACTTACCTTTAACAGAAGTATTTATTTTCTGTAAAATTTTGGTCAGCTTTCAGAAAATAGAAGAATATATGACAAAATGCATATTGCCTATACATACTAGGGACTGTACTTCTGTGCAGGATAATAAGAAATAATAATTACTTTTATATTGCTATGGCTATGTATATCTCCACATAAATATGTGTACACCAAAATATGTAATACTAAAGATACCCATGTTACCTTTGTGTTCCCATACAAGTACCGGCATGCACCAGACACCCAAAATAAGGTAAGATATTGGTAGACCTCAGAATGCAACCCTGTCTTGATACTCATTTTAAGGTTGGCATGGCGACAAGATATGAGCAAAATAGATATTAATGCCCTGGTTTAGATCCTTTACTTTCAACTACTATTTTGAGCCTACCAGTAGCCAGTGTTGCCACATATTGAATTATGGAGACAACAATTTACAAATTAAAGCCATGTCCTAGAATGAGAAGAAGGAAAAACATATGAGAATGAGATAAGATAGGCCAGCATCTCTCAGACACTCTGTAGGACAAAGCAATCTAATGACCTCCTATTTTAAATAAAGGAAATGATTTAACTCAATATGTTTATGAGTGTTTAAAACAAAAGAAACTATTTTTAATTTAAAAATATTTCACTTAAAGGCTAAATTACTGAATAGAATCATTACCATTTTTGTTAAACTATAAGTTTAACAAGTATGAAAACACTTTAAATTGTACGTGCAGTTTTGTTTTATAATCAGATATCGATACTGACTAAATCCATTTTGAATAAGGTGTGTGTGTTTGTAAAGAAACACATATAAAAATATAAATATTTGCTTCTGATAAAGCAAGTCATTCAATTTTACGGCATGTGTATATTTTTATAAGAACATTATGGATGAGAAATTTGGGCTAACACACAGATATTGCAAATGTGGCATCAAAATAGTTATTTAAATCAAAGCAAAATCATTTAACAAAAGAGTGTTCCTGATTCCTATGGGATTGGCAGTGTTGTAGCTAACTATTTGGAATCTAAAGCTGAAAAAGCAAGGAAAAATTGATGTGATAGTTTTGTGACATGTCTGGAATATAGGGATGAGAAGTTTACTTACCTGAATGTCTCTTTTTAAAACCTTTGATTACTTAGACTGCCTCCTAAAACAAGTAGATCTCTCTCTCTCCCTCTCTCTCTCTCTCTCTCTCTCTCTCTCTCTATATATATATATATATATACACACACACACATATACACATGCATATATATATAGTGAGAAATTATATACATACATATATAAATTATGTATACTTTTTTATAAAAAATTAAAATTGAAGAGGAGATAGAAATCAAACATCGGTGATGACAGCCTTAACTCATTTCCTTCAACCTGAGAACCCTTATCCACAGCAATGACAAGGCAGGGATTATTAGTTATTAAGAACTAATTGACTGCATCAGATTTTTCAAATCACCACCCGTGGAAATCTTACAGCCGTCTTACACATGGGATTATGCTAGAAATTCATACTGCAAAATAGAAAGAAATATAAGGATAGAAAGTTAGCATTCTTATATAAAACAAAAATTTACAAGACTTTCTATATGCTAATGGAAAACTAAGCAAAAAGTATAAGAAAAGTTAGATTTGTATTTTTAAGACGAAAGAAACTATCAAATTGTGTGTGTTTAAATTTATGACATTTCTACTGGTTGGATGTTGAAATTAAAATACAAATACATTATAGCTGACCAATATATTTGTTAAAGCACTAAGAATAATATAGAGAATGGATAATTGGCTAAAACTACATCCTGATTATATTGTAAAATGCAGAATACAGACATTTGTTTATACCAAAAAAGAGAGACATATTTCTCATGCAGTTATTATAGCCCATATATATGAAATAAAGGCTAGAGTAGATAAACTTTGATTTTGTATTGCTTTGTTATTTTGTTATTCCTTAATGTGAGATAAGCTTCAATAATTGGAAAATGTATACCCAGACACTTTCATGATACACAAGTATACAGCAGTAGAAAAAGAAAAATTGACGGCAGTATGCTTTGAGAATAAATGTTGAATTAAATGTGTTTCTTATATGAAGCTATTTTATTTCTGTTTAAACACAAGAAGATGTGCATTTCAGAGTGTGTAAGCTATTTGGTGCCACATTCTACTAGATTTCATTTCTAATTATAAAATAATTTCATGAGAAAATTGTTGAGTATTATGTCAAGAGAACATTTTTCTCCAGAGAAACAGAACCAATAGGATTAGTATCTATATCCTTGTCCAGACCTGGATCTGGGTCTATATCTCTCCATCACTGTCTGCCTCCATCTCCTTATTTTAAGGAATCGGCTCCGGAGCTGGTGGGTGGAGTAGCACGCACGTGTGTGAAATCTGTAGGGCAGGCCAGGCAGTAGGAAATTCAGATACGAGTTGGTGTTCAGTCTGGAATCCAAAATCCACAGATTAGGCCAGCAGAGTGCTGATACAAGTCAGCACTGGGGTCTTGAGTCTGACATATATAGGCAGACTGGAAACTCAAACAGATTTCTGTGTGGAAGCCTTAAGGTGGGATTCCTTCTTCCGTGGGAAACCTCACTCTTAAATCTGAAGGCCTGCAACTGATTGCATGAGTCCCACTCACATTACGGGGGGTGATCTGTCTTATTTGAAGCTAACCAATTTAATTTACTTTTTAATTAATTTTTATTGACGTATAGTTGCTTTACAAGGCTGTTAGTTTCTGCTGTACAGCAAAGTGAATCTGTTGTACGTATACATATATCTCCTCTTTTTGAGATTTCCTTACCATTTAGATCACCACAGTGCATTAAGTAGAGTTCCCTGTGCTATACAGTAGGTTCTCATTGGTTATCTGTTTTATACATAATAGTGTATATATATCAGTCATAATTTCCCAGTTCATCCCACTACCCCCCTTCCCCGCTAAGTATCCATACGTTTGTTCTCTACATCTGTGTCTCTATAAAGCCAACTAATTTTAAATGTTAATCACCTCCACAATACTTTCACAATGACATCCAGACTAGTTCTTTTTTTTATTATTTTATTCAAGTATAGTTGATTTACAATGTTGTATTAATTTCTGATGTACAGCAAAGTGATTCAGTTATACATATATATATATTCTTTTTCATATTCTTTTCCATTATGGTTTATCACAGGACTCTGAATATAGTTCCCTGTGCTTTACAGCAGGACCTTCTTGTTTATCCATTCTCTATCAGACTAGTTCTTGACCAACAACTGAGCGACATAGCCTAGTCATAGCCAAACTGACATAGGAAACAACCCACCACATCTTACTATACCTCTATTAGTCAAGACTTTGATTAGCATTTTTATTCCCAATGTACGTACACATGGCAGGTAGTCGAGTAACATTTGTGAAATGAATTTAAGGAAAACTCCATTGCTTAGAGCCTTAGGCTAGTCATTCTTTTATGCATTGCCTGAGTTTAAAGATGTATACATCTAATTCCCTCCTCACCTCTCCTTACTTTACAATTCCCACAAAACAGTATTCTTCTTGTGAAAAATGTTTCATAGAATAATTGATCACTGAATTGTTTCAGGGTAAACATAACCTCATGGGTCTATTACTTCAAGATCACATGGTCAAAATATACTGTTCAAATGCCCAGTCTAAGATAGTTTGGAGTTCTATTATAGAAAAAAGAAAGCTAGTTCTTCTGGATTTTAGAAGATAAATCACTTGATTGTGAGTAGTGGAAATGAGTCTTTTCGAATCATTTTTTCCCCACAAAAAAGGATTAAACGTAAAAATAATATGTTCCAAAGTCACTGTTGATATTAAGAGAATTGCAATTCCCAACACAACCCATTGGCTAGTAAAGTTTATTAAAAACTGAAATATTTAGAATACAGAATCTTTGATCAAATCTCTCAGAAGTTGCTGTTTGCTTGCTCTAAATAAAAAGTCAGTTTTGGTGCAATGTCAGATTACATCAGGTTTCAGCTTTTGGTAGTGAGTTGGTTGAAGATTCATAGAACATGCTTTTATTTATACTTTCATCTATCTTTTTTCCTTTTTTTGTGATGCAGCCTAACTAGACAGGATTCTTGCTATATTTATCCTAGTTGTATACATGATTTCATCTTGTCAACTACAGTAAGTGTGTACTTCAAGTAAATAGGATTCTGTCCCAGACTTATAACTTCAGAACTCAAACTGAAGTGGGTTTGGAAAAATGTTTCAATTATTAGGCTTTTGCAAGATTACCAACTGTTTCACTCTTCTGGTTTTCAAGTATTTTGTCAACCTTATCCACAGCGCTTAATCTTTAATGCTTTTTTACTTCACTTCCTTCTCTGTTCGCTTATTAAGATCCAGCTGCTGTTCTCCATACATACCATCGTATTATTTATTCTTTCGTGGGGACTAGAAGAGCTTGAAAGAAAAATCACACAAATCTTATCATGCGTGGGTCTTAAGTATATAGGGGTGTGTGTGTGTATTTTGGTTGGGGGGCAATGTTGCGTGGCTTGTGGGATTTTAGTGCCCCAGCCAGGGATCAAGCTTGGGCCCGTGGCAGTGAGAGCACAGAGTCTTAACCACGGGAGCACCAGGGAAGTCCCACATGCATGGGTCTTATATTTTAGGATGCAAAGATTCTGTTACTGGCTTTAATGCAACTTAAATGATACTAACTCCAGAGGATCATAGTTTCTGCAGAAAGTCTGATGTGAATCACCTCTAAAATGTCTATTTTCTAGGCTTGGAATTTCCACATAAGAAAATTACCTAGACTTTATAAATGAATATGATTGGTACTCTATTAGAATGGAGGTTACATAGGAACAGGTTGTGTCCATAGTGTGCAGAATACTCAGGTATCAAGAAATTGAAACAGATTAGAAATGGGGAAAGAGCTCTCTCTGCTGTGTCCACACTTCTCTCTCTGCTGGCGTTCCCCTCTTCTCAAGCAGTGCAGCCTTCAGGGCATTTATCCATTTCCTTGGTAATACTTCCAAACCCCCTTTTCAGCATCTCCTTCTGTGTCTAATCCAGTTACTACTTCTCCAAACTCTGTCCAGAAAAATAATTGTTAAAACACCAGCTGCTTTATATGATGCAGGCAATTCATGTCTCCATGAAGCCATCAAGCAACCTTTTGAATTCAGTACCACTGTATATTTCAGAAAGGTAATCGAAATTTTTCCCCACTTATTCTTTTCTCAGTGGGTCTCTATTCAAACATGGCTTAACTTACAAAGAGTTCTAGAATGATAAAAATTTAAGCTTTCATTACAATGATATCCTGCAAAGAGCTTCCTTTGCACTTACAATGATATCCTGCAAAGAGCTGCCTAAAGAGAGTAATGCAAACTACCTCTAACTATTCCTTAGAAGATTATGCTGTTGATTTTAAAAGAAATAAATTTATGAAATTGGTCTTTGAAGCCCTGGATTTAAAGGGGCCTTGTAATCTTTCATTAAAAATCACAGTCTTCTGAAATTCTCACATTGCGCTTCTGTTATGCTTGAAGTAGGCAAGGCTGACGTTAGGGGGAGAGCCGCGGGGAGCGTGTAAATCATGCAACAGCATCTTAATGGAGTTGTATAGCATATTAATTGGATCAAGTAATCTTATCTAAGAAAGCATATTAGGTTTTTAAGAGATTATTAATAAGAGCCAGCCAAGTTATTTGGTAAATGTGACCAGAATTATGTATGTGTCTCAAACTGTCTCTTGCCGTCACATTTTTTATGTGAAATGTAAGGATTCACTACACACACCTAGGAGCACATTTTCTGTACTTGAGAAAGAAATGTACTTATAGTAATTTGGAATTTCAGTAGAAACTTCTTAAGGGTAAAATTGAAGAGTTTAACGTAAAAATTATTCATACAAATATCTTTAAACATAACACCATTTTACTTGCGACTTACAAAAATCACATAAATCTAGTTTCTGTGGCTCTTAAACTACAGTTTCTGGTCTAAGATTGAGTTTTATTCACAAAAAAAGTACCTGTTGACTTATTCAAGGTAATAGATTGGCATATGGTAAAAATAAAATAATACAGAAGTAGTAGTTTCTTACTCTGTACCTTACTATCCCCAGTCTGACTTCATGCAACCAATTACATTTAATCACTTTAAGTAATGTGCTCAGGAATGGTATTTCTTGAATTATCAGTATTAGGTATTTTCTAGTGATGTTCCTCTCTGAAGGATGATAATTTCCAAATTTTCTTCTCTCTAAATATGTTGAAAAGTTACTGTGACAAGATTAATTGTAATTATCAAATTGAGGATTAGATTGATGATTTTAATGATTTATTTAAACCTTAGTCCTTATTTTTCCTTTTCTTTCTTAAAATTTCTATTTAACTGATCTCTTGCTTGATTTCTCATTGCTTACATTTTATATTTCAACAATAGTTGTCAAAATTGTAATTTCATATTGAAGGCTTGTCATTTCTTTAATATCTTTTTCGTATTTAGATAGGTGATTAATCTCAGTTTGAATAATGTGAGAGGCTATGCAGGAAGGAAAACAATACAGTAAATTAATGGCTTTATTTTATTTTATTAAATGTTTGAATCACTAAATTTTTTTGAAAATATTGCTAAACGTTTACAATGACAGTTTTGCATTTCTCCATATACTTTATCATATAATGATGTCATATGTTTTCTAAATTTCTTAAATCTATATTTAAAATACAGCTATATAATAAAAATCCAAGGAAAACAAAACTTAAACCTCAAAATTATTGTTCATCCCATTACTATTTAAGCTGCTAATTTTTGCCCATTAAAACTCCTTTTTTTCTCATATTTAAAAATCCACATACTAGTATCATTTTCATTTAAAAAGTCACTCTTTAATATATAACTTTCAGCATAGTTATTTGTGAATATAATTTTGCAAAATACCATCTTATGTCTGATAGTTTACTTTTGAAATTATTTAGAAAGCTGAAAGATGCAAACGAAAAATAGCATATCAGATTATATAATCTGCATACATAAAGGATTTACATTGAACTAAGTCACAGAGGCAGTTTTGGTGAATTCTTATTCAACATTGTCTTCACTTTATTACTCAAGAATATTTCTGAGCTGGATAGTGTGACAGAACCCCTATCAGATTTGTCAGTGAAAAGAGACAAGAGAAAATGTAATTCTGCAGGCAATATAATAAATAAAGATATAGTTTTAAAGAAAAAGGACAAAGAAAATGTAAATTTGGTCTGTCTTCTTACCTATAAAGAAGATAGGCACAGGAGTAAATTATTTTTATGTAACATTTATTTCTAAAGGTTTACAAGATATGATTTCAAAATGGGTATATTTTATGGTTTTTATATTAATTGATACAAACACAGCAAAATACCTATGTGTATAAATTATTTGGCCAGAATCCGCTCACTTCATACCTTTAAGAAAGAGAATATAAGGTCATTTTCAATAATAATAATTAACTAGTTAATGTCGTAAAGCAAGCTAAAATAACTTTTAAAGAATGTTGACCTGAAAAAGTGTAATGATTCTCAGTGTCGGCGTTCCTATGTGGAACAAATTAATGTGTGAATTACAATACAGTTTAAAAGTACACATGCGTATAATTATCCTCTCTGGAGCCTTATAATTTTTGAAGATAAATCTACCACATTTCAGAATGTTTTTCAGTCCATAATAATCTTGAAAAAACGACTAAGCCTGCCTTCCACATAAGGCGCCCTCTGCCGGACAATGTGGGGAGATGCAGAACTCCATCAAAATGACACTTTGCCATCTGCATTGTGAGATTATGTTGCATAGAAAAAAGTTCAATTCCTAAGTGACGTTACACTCTATTGAACAAATATAGAGAATGCAACAATCATAAAATTCCCTCAATTCATGCTTGTACGTCAACATTTTTAAAACAGTTACAAGACAGAATAAGCCATTCAGAGCAAGAGATTACATAATGTATTCTTAGAAAGGCAATTAATAAAACCTCTCTTGGTCCTCAACTAATGTCCCCAAAAAGAGAAATCTGTAAAATGTGCATTATCAAAACTCATGCATTTAAAGAAAGAAAGGGGAACTTACAGTTTCTGATATTCCATGTCATTCAGATTGTTTGACCCTTTTCCTTAAAAGTTTATCTTTGTTTCCTTTGTGTCCTACAGATACATACCAATAAGAAATCATTTAATTTACTTTATTTTAATATAAGAATTTCAAAGAATCAAGGAATAGAATCTACATGAAAGTCCTTTAAAGGTTTAATGATAGTTTGTTAATGTGGCTTATGGTCCCCCCAAACTAAACTTCAAGTTTTTACTTCAATCCTATCTTGTAGAAGTAATTTCTTTGCCTGCCTGATAATCTGTCTCATAGGTATTATTTATTTCAAAATCTGTATTTTCTTTAGTAATATGATCAGACATAGAGAAGTGAAATCTATCAAAACAAAATTGCTTGCTTTTAAAATACATTTTATTTATTTATTTATTTATTTATTTTGCAGTATTCACTTTATTTTATTTTATTATTATTTTTTAACATCTTTATTGGAGTAGAATTGCTTTACAATGGTGTGTTAGTTTCTGCTGAATAACACAGTGAATCAGCTCTACATATACATATATCCCCATATCTCCTCCTTCTTGCGTCTCCCTCCCTCCCACCCTCCCTCCCACCCCTCTAGGTGGCCACAAAACACCAAGCTGATCTCCCTGTGCTATGTGGCTGCTTCCCACTAGCTATCTATTGTACATTTGGTAGTGTATGTAAGTCCATGCCCCTCTCTCACTTCGTCCCAGCTTCCCCTTCCCCATGTCCTCAAGTCCATTCTCTACGTCTGCGTCTTTATTCCCATCCTGCCCATAGGTTCTTCATGACCATTTTCTTTTTTAGATTCCATATATATGTGTTAGCATACAGTATTTGTTTTTCTCTTTCTGACTTACTTCACTCTGTATGACAGACTCTAGGTCCATCCACCTCACTACAAATTACTCAATTTCGTTTCTTTTTATGTCTGAATAATATTCCATTGTATATATGTGCCACATCTTCTTTACCTGTTCATCTGTTGATGGACACTTAGGTTGTGTCCATGTCCTGGCTATTGTAAACAGAGCTGCAATGAATATTGTGGTACATGACTCATTTTAAATGAATCTATTTGGACTAGTTTACCTTGATGCTCCAGTTGAAGAAGTGTCAAGGTAAATTAATCCAAACAGTCTTCTTAAAGTAGTCCTCTTAATTTTGACTATTAATCAGTAGCTGGAAAGGACCATTTAAGCAAATATTCTCTATTGTTACTTAAGGAAACTAGAGTACAGAACATATTTGAAAGAAGTAACCTCTATCTTTCCATGATATCCATCAGTTTTCATAGTGATGTCATAATGTTGATGAGCTTTTCAACATTTTAAGGAGAGGTTTACATACTAAAGTCCATTCTTTTTTTTTTTTTTTTCTTGTGTGGTCATTATGTGTTATCTGGTAAGAAAAGAATTTTTTAATAATAAATTTTCACCCTATCTAACCAACTTACCAATTGTGCTTTGTTAAATAAAGTTAGGAAGGAGCACCATTGCTCCTGTACAAATCAAATCTTCAACACGTTGGGAAAGGAAATTAAACACAACTAATTCTTTAATTCCAACTATCTAAACTGCCATTTAATTGAGTTGATCCTTCCTGAACCTTGCGGGTCCATATAATTTACGTTTCCTGATATTCCCCATATTTGTCTAATTTCTTTAGTGCTTAATGTTAGCTTTCAATTCAAAGGACATTTTGCCAGACTCTATTTACTTGTTCTTGGACCTAATGTGAAACCTATGGTCTTGATATTTAACTTGTCTCACCATTATTCAAGTTTATGCCTTTTCCAAAAGTCATTAAGTCCCTGCCCCTGGATTCTCAGTGCCCACTGACACCTGGACCAACCCCCAGCCAGGATTCTGGCTCATTTACAAGAACCAGGAGAATCGACACACAAATCATTCAGTCCTGCACTGACGAAAGATCTAGAGTTCTTTCTTCTCTCATGTTTTGCAGACATTTGAAATTTAACACTCTGCAAATTTATTTACTTTTAAATTGGTTATTCACCTCACACCTCTCAAGATGGCCATCATTAAAATGTCTACAAATAACAAATGCTGGTGGGAATATGGAGAAAAGGGAACGTTCCTACAGTGTTGGTGGGAATGTAAATTGCTGCAGCCACTGTGGAAATGGGTATAGAAGCTCCTCAAAAAAGTAAAAATGGAACTACTGTATGATCCAGCAATTCCACTTCTGGATATTTATCCAAAGAACATGAAAACACTAATTTGAAAAGATACATGAACCTCTATGCTCATTGTAGCATTATTTACAATAGTTAAGATATGGAAGCAGCCCAATTGCCCATCAACAGATGAATGGATAAAGAAGATGTGGTATATTTATATATTTTTTATGATGGAATATTAGTCATAAAAAAGAATGAAATTATGCCATTTGCAACAACATGGGTGGACTTAATATAATATTTCTATAAACTGGTAATATATTTTCTGTTTAAGCAGAGTAGAAGTAATTCAGATAGCTTTGCTTTCTGTTTTTGTTTTTTTCTTTTATTGAAACCATGGACAAGTTCTAATTTAATCCTCTCAATTTCTAGATAAGGAAATGAGAAAAGACAAATAATTAGCTCAATATCATAGAACTGCCAAGTGATAAAGGGAAAAATAAGTTCTCCTGACCACATATGCAACCATCATTCTGTATTTAAAGTAACTCTTTGAAATTCTTAAATATACACAGTGAACTTCCCTCTAAAACATTTTGGGAAATTGAAAAAAAAATATTTGATGAAAAATGTGTAGACTATTATAGTTTTCATGAAATATATCCCATAGTGAATTTTCTATAGGAAAATAACAGGTAACATTTATTGATCGTTTGACCTTTTCAAACATGATTTCATTTAACAAACATAATAATCCTATGTGATTGGTGATATTGTACCAGTGACATAAATAAAGCTTAAAAGGAGTATTTACATGGCTAATATGAGTGTAAAACTGGATTACATCTAATTCTGGTTGACCTCAAAGCCTGTGTTTTTAATCTTTCTAATAATTTGCGGCTAAAGAGAAATCAGTCCTCAGTATATGATTGTATAGTGTTATCTGCTCCATTTTTGTTATAACACTGGAGGACATAAATGCATTCTCCTTATGTTAAAAGAAAGGAAGAAAATTTCTTTAGTGTGGTCTTTGTACCATTGATATCCTAGAATCAAAAATCATACTATCTGACAGTTTTCTTATATAGGCCAAATTAAGGCAAATCAGCCCCTAAATTGCCATGACTACCTATGCTTTGACTAGTACGAACTAGATTGTTTATGACATTTTCATAAATGAAATGGGAACTAGAATTAGATAAATTGAATATATCTAACTGTAGAAATAAGCAGTTGTATCACTTGGGTTATAAGCAGTGATCTCAACTAAAAATTGACGAAAGTAATTTAACCTCATTACCTTTAAAAAAAAATGGTCCAATAAGGGAGATAACCATGGATATTAAATTGTTTAACATGCTATTGTAAGATCTAGGGTTTTTTTATATTGCAAAGCAAGATTAAAAGAATGCATTATATCTAGTGTATTCACAAATAGCTCAACCTTATATATATATATATTTCTTCATGATTATAAAAAAATATCCTGGAAATCGTAATCTAAACATTCCAGTTCAGTACAAAGAACCCTTGTTTCATTTCTTTGATTCATGATAAACTGAACATTGCGTTTATTAAAGTGAACACTATTTTGTCAAGTGTTTCATTCACTTTTCTATTTATCTCAGTAGACTCAGATTGCGACAGTTTTGGATATATATGTATTTTAAAGCTATTTAAAAGAGAAAGAGAGAGCTAGAAAAGAAAAGAAAGCTCAAAATCAGAGCTTCTTAAAATACTTGTGGAAAAGAACCCTCCAGGCACGCCTGACACACCCAAGCTTGTCTAAACCCTATTAAAGGAGATGGGTCCGCTGATCATGCTTATGGATATTATGTCAATGGAAAATTGTTTGAAAAGATTCTAAATGGTTATTTTCCATTTCTGTACTATTCTCAGCTTGGTAAGGAACGATATGCCAACAGGCAGCTATCCACAGACTATATTTTGAAGATGTTCTAGAATTCGGTTTCTCAATGATTCTGGATGACATGGAATAGTGTTTAACAACATGTTTGAGAAATACACACTTTCTGATCCCCTCTCCTTTTTTTTTTCTATGATAAGTGACATTTAAACTTGTATTTACTGAGGAAATATTGTACCTTCCCCAGTATGTCTGTAAAATGTAGAAATACAGGAATAACAAAGGCTAACATTTTAGGCAGGGATGATAGTACCTGATTAAAGGCCAAATTATGTGGCACCAAATATAAATGCTACAAAAATTCAGACAAGAAGAAAATTAGTAAGACCCACGGTAATTAGGATGAGCCATATAGGTGCTGGAAATACGGCTACCAAATGTAGATTAAAAAGAATTGGATTAATAAAATGTGTGATGCGTTCTTTAGTTGCTGTGGAAAATCATTGGTTTTTTAATAAGATTTTGATGAGAACACTCTAGCTGGAGAACAGGCCATTTGTTGGAGAACAACAAAGAATACAGTTACACATTTTGAGTAAGGTTTATTTATTATTTTTTCCTTTTTGCAAAAGTTCTCTTTCCTCCCAATTCTCAATTACTTCCAAGAAAGCGGACTCTCCTGCCAGTCTTAGGAACCTGATAGGTAGAGAAGCAGTAAAGTTAAACAATGAGAACTACTGAAACCAATTTATTTTCAATAGTTAATGACCTGATCCCAATCAGTGAGAGAACCAGGTCGACAATACATCTAGGAGTTTTCAAATTTAATGATATGTTTACATATTTATCAAACATCAAACCCTCTCTCTCTCTCCACCTTTAACGCAACATTCATTCACAATAGTTCACTCTGTATCTAGGAGCATCTGCATACTATCCTTGGGTGAACCCATAATGTGGTACCCAAATTGGGTGTGTACATCTTAGTTCACCTGATTTGTTGTATACTTATTTCTGCACTTAGTGCTGCAGTGAACCTAGGGGTGGGTATATCTTTTCAAATTAACATAATTTTTATTTCCTTCAGAAAAATACCCAGAAGTGGAATTCCTAGATTGTATGGTAGTTCTATTTTTAATTTTCTGAGGAAGCTTCATAAGGTTTTCCATAGTGGCTGCATCAACTTACAATTCCACCAGCGGCACATGAGGGTTCTCTTTTTTTCCACATACTAGCCAATAGTTGTTTTTGCTGTCTTTTTGAAGATAGCCATTCTGGCAGGTGTAATTTTATGGCTCATTGTAGTTTTAATTTGCACTTCCCTGATGATTAGTGATGTTGAGCATCTTTGCATGTGTCTGTTGGCCATCTGTGTGCTTTCAAAATGCCTATTCAGGTCCTTTGCCCACTTTTTAATTGAGTTGTTTGCTTTTTTGATATTGAGATAGACAATATTTAAATGAATGGGTGTAGATGTGTTCCAATAAACCTTTATTTATGGAAATCTGAATACCAGATAATGTTTACACATCACAACATAGTACTCTTCTTTTGATTTTTTTTCAACTGTTAAAAAATACCAAAAAGTGTTCTTAGTTCCTAGGCCATTTACCAAAATAGGCAGTGTGCTGAATTTGGCCTGGGGTCATGGTTTGCTGCTCCTCGCCTTACAAGAATGAAAAAACATTCCAGGAAGAATCAAGAGTCTGAAACAGCTAAATATGGCAGAAATTATAAGCAACTTGAGAGCAGGCATTCACACAAATTCATGTTTTTATTTCCAAACAGAGCTTTGCATGGTATCTTTCACATAGTAAGTGTTCAATAAATGTTCCCCAGCAATAACCGAAGAGCAATGATCGCAAATTCTAAAGCTCTTTGTGACTCTTCAAGAACTCTCTTTTGGAAGAGACAGGATCTGGAAAGCAAGTTTGAAGTATGAGCAATTTAGAGTGAAAGGTCAAGAAATGGAATTAAGGTTCTTGACAGCTTGTTCAAAGTCTAAAGAAAATTAGATGGATTATTGAAAGGGAAAGCAGGTGAATCCAAATAATGTTTACTTAAATTACAGGGGCATGTGCATGTTCCAACACACCTGGAGACATAGCTAAAGTTATAATTAAAATGTAGGCAGATTCTGTCTTCAGGCAAAAGATAGTGGACAAACCATGATCAGAGAGAAGGATGCAAGGAAGGAATAAGGACAGAAACTTGTTGAGTTGGATGCAAGGTAAGCAGATGTGCTTGTGACAAATTCATTCATCCTCACCATGAAAGACACAGAGGTAGACTATGAAGAAAGGGAGGAAAGAAAGATGGGAAATTGGAGATTTAAGGGAAAAGTGTTTTTAATAGGTCATCAATACAATATATGAAAATGACCAAGTCCTATAGAAGATGAGTATATATATCCATCTACTCTAACTATAACTTATGTTTAGCAAATCAGGAAGCATCAACACTATTTTAATTGCTAAATCAAAATTTCCATCATCACTAGTGATACATCTTATATCCCTTTAAAATTTTGGAAGAAGATAATACATAAATAGGAACTGCATAATGAAATATGGAAGTAACCCAAAGGGAAATAGATAAATTCTAATTATGAGCTAGAATTGTCTTTTTATTATTGACTCGTCTTCATTAGCTCTAAAATCCTATTAATCCTTTAACTCTCAAAGGCAGTATACATTTCTATAAAAATGATTGAGTGATACTCTTTGATATAATTTCTGACAATTTTCCTCATCAGTACGTATTATCTTAATCTTCTTTTGCATCTCTTATATATTTTAGTTTCCTTTTATCACTGAATGCCTAATGCATGTGAAAAATATTCCCCTACTCTTCCTATCCACAGAAATAAATACTAATCTATGTAATCTGAAAACAGAGGAGTGCTATTGTAAAACGGGACCTAATAGACTATAATCAGCAATAATGGCCTGAAGCAAAGCAAAGAAAATTCAGGGTGACTGTCAGGAAACTTTTAATGACTTTGTAAAAATGATTGTGAGTCTGGTCAGGGCCATCTTATAGGGACAGCGTACAAATAGGAAATAATTCCCAGCAGAGCAGTTTATTTTACTGTTGACTAGTTTTGTAGCAAACAAAGGGGTGGAAATTTCTCCTGGTTCAGCTGTTTTTTGACTGACAGTTTAGTGTCAGGTTACTCACGCTTTCTGTTATTTTGACACGTTTTGTTGGGAGCTTTTACACAACGGCAAAGAATTTGTAAACAATTTTCCTATATTCAGATCCTTTCGTCAACCTTAGGTCCCACTTTTTCCCACCTTTTCATGCCTCTCAAGTACTTAGGTTAGGTAGAGTTTGAGTCTCCTGAAATAGGTTCTTGTCAAAGATGTTCAAGATATTGGGTTGGCCGAAAAGTGCCTTTGGTTTTTAAGTAAAAATAAAAGACAACATTTTTCATTTTCACCAAGAACTTTATTGAACAACGTATTCACCCTTTTGTTCCACTATCTTCTGCCATTTTTCAGGCAACTTCATAATTCCATCTTCCCAGAACTTTTTATCTTTTTGAGCAGAGAACTGTTGTAGGTGCCTTTTACAGTCTTCCAGGGAATTGAAATCTTTTCCATTAAGAGAATTTTGTAAAAATGAAATCAATGGAAATGCAAAGGTGCAATGCCAGGTGAATACGGCAGATGAAACAGAACTTCCCAGCCAAGCTGGAACAGTTTTTGCCTGGTCATCAAAGAAACATCAGGTCTTGTGTTATCCTGATGGAAGACTATGCGTTCTCTGTTGACTAGTGCTGGATGCTTTTCATCGAGTGCTGCTTTCAATTGGTCTAACTGGGAGCAGTACTTGTTGCAATTAATTGTTTGGTTTTTCGGAAGGAGCTCATAATAGAGGACTTCCTTCCAATACCACCATGTACACAACATCACCTTCTTTGGATGAAGAGCAGCCTTTGGTGTGGTTGGTGGTGGTTCATTTCACTTGCCCCAAGATCTCTTCCATTCCGCATTATTGTACAGTATCCACTTTCCATTGCCAGTCAAAATTGTTTTAAAAACGGAACATTTTCATTACGTTTCAGCAGAGAATCACATGAGGAAATACAATCAAGGTTTTTTTTGCTTAACTTACGTGGAAAGCAAATATAAAAGCGATTCCAAGTTGGAGCAAATGATTTTTAACACTTGATTTGGATATTTTGAGTATGTCGGCTATCTCCCAAGTGGTATAACGTTGATTGTTCTCAGTTGTCTCAATTTGATCACTATCAACTTCAACTTGTCTACCTACCTGTGGAGCGTCGTCCAGCAAGAAATCTCCAGCATGAAACTTCACAAACCACTTTTGACACGTTCGATCAGTCACAGCACCTTCTCCATACACTGCACAAATCTTTTTTTTTTGGTTGCGTTTTTACCTTTCTTGAAATAATAAAGCATGATATACCAAGAATGTTGCTTTTTTTCTTCCATCTTCAATATGAAAATGGCTCCACACAAGTTCGCCAATTTTGATAATTTTTTTTAAATGCACACTGATATGACAGCTGTCACAGTGCAGTCTAACAAAATTGTTTTGAATGAAGTTAAAGACAACTAAGCGCTACTAGAGGCATCTTGAGGAAAAAACTGAACGAACCTTTTGACCAACCCAATACTTCTGAAGAAAAATGGTGTAGAAAATAATGTTTCAGTGAATTGATGAATGAAGGTACAATCCTGTACTGTGTTCTGGGCATGTGCTGAGGACAGATTTCTGCCATCAGGTTTGTGTTGCCTGCTGACGAGTGCCATGGACACCACTGGTGGTCATCTTAGTATTATTGTGGTGCATTCTATGAAATGCAGTTCATTCAAACTCCCGAGAACTATGGGAAATATACACGTGATGTTTAGTTTTGAGGTTTTTTGCTTATGTCCTGGAAGCCTGTCACACTTGTACTGTTCAGAGAACACTACAATTCCCTGGTGTTATATGTCCCTGATATTTTAGTGAACCTGGGAATTCTGGACTGGATCTTTTTTTTTTTTTTTGCGGTACGTGGGCCTCTCCCGTTGCGGAGCACAGGCTCCGGACGCGCAGGCTCAGCGGCCATGGCTCACGGGCCCAGCCGCTCCGCGGCATGTGGGATCTTTCTGGACCGGGACACGAACCCGTGTCCCCTGCATCGGCAGGCGGACTCTCAACCACTGTGCCACCAGGGAAGCCCTGGACTGGATCTTAAAAATGAGTGGATTCTCCAGGTCCTCTGGAATTAGATCTGAAGTTTGGGGGGAAAAAAACCCCAGCAAGCTACATACTAAGCTCATTCCAAAGTGTTCTGGGTTTTGCATTATTTTGCAAGTTTTATGCAAGCAAGAAAAAACACCTACTGTGGTTGTGCTGCCTCAGAAGAGTTACTGTGGTAGTCATTTTAGTTACTAAAAGACAAATGTGGTTTATGTGCTGTCAGTATTATCTTTTCATTGAAAGAAATGCTTAGGTGGTGTTGACCATGAAAATTTTGTTGATTTTGTTTTATGATTATTAAATATATACGGTGGATGGTATATCTCCTGAAAAATAAATGTTTTGATTTGAATTGGAGATTAAAGAGAGTATTCTAATTGAGCTCATGAGTTACTAACTGGAGTATACAAATCAATGAATTAGACATGATAATCAGTGATCAGGCGTAAACCATAAAACAAGTGACATATTTGGAATCAGTGTTTATCGTTATCATTATATAAGTAAGTGTTTATCTTTATACATATATTTCATGTATAGTTCAAGAAATCTCTCTTCTCAGTGGTTTTTCTAACTACAAATAAATTGTGAGAATCACAAAACCAACAGACCAGTGAATAAAAGAAAAACCTGAAACAAAAATAACAAGCTAAATGACATTTCTTCTAATCACCATGTGTCTGCCCATACAAATCAGAAAGGCTTACGTATCCCTTCAACATTCACTTACTGAATGTTGGAAGGAAGAAATAGAAGATAATTTTTGCCTCCTTTATGACCATATAGCACAAACTACAGAATATTAACCAGAAGGTAGTTCTAGGGTAAAGGAGAAGAATGAAAAGGGCTTAGGCAGCTTAAAGGACTTTATAAAATTTGACCTTGATACCAAATTGAAAATAAAATAACCATTTCGAGTAACTACCTTATTATCATTTTTCTAAGTTTCTGGTTCTCCACAAAGTAGAAGACTCCTTCAGTCTTGTGTAGTGGATTTGGTAGCTTTTAATAAGCCCATGAATATGCTCTGGGGGCAGCTCTTGAGGTTTTGAGAAGCTCTAAATATACTTTAGTGTGGCATATAATGTCTGGTAAAGAAGTTTGAGATTGGGGGGATTTGGGAGGAAACATTCGACTTATTATGTACTTCTGCAGTTACTGAGCTAACAATAGGTAGTGACAAATGAAAAGACTATATGTTACTATAAATAAGCATTCAAAGGCTTAATAAAGTATATTTTAAGGGTTATTTCACATTGATTCCTATACAAATTTAATGAATTTAAATATGCACTATATACTGTTCTATTTGATTTAACTCTTTATATATTTATATATTTGACATAAATCTAAATATATAAATATGTAACATGAATATATATTTAACATATATATATATATAAAACTTTTGATGCTAAAAGTAGTAGAGCATGAAACATTAATGTTACTCATAATATGGCTATATCCATGTTATCATTTAAGATATTCATTTGATTTTTATTTTCTAAATTACAGGGTGAAGTCTGTCCCAGAGCTGAAGGCGATGAAGTCCAGAGGTGTGTGTGGGCCACAGCTGTCAATGTCAAGGACAAGTTCATTTATGTGGCACAGCCAACTTTGGACAGAGTCCTTCTTGTAGATGTGCAGTCTCAAAAAGTTATTCAGGTATGAATGACTCCTCCTTTTGAAAGTGGTTTTGAAGACTATTTAATTTAATGTAATAGACTTTACCAGGTAACTCGTGCATTGCCATTTGCTTGCCATTGATAACTTGTTTCGTTACTTGGATAACTAAAAAGTATACACAATTTCTACAAACTGTCCTCTCATTCCGCTCCTTGAGCCTAAAGAATTAAAGAAGTAATTGAAATAGCTTTTGTTTTCAACAGTTAGATTCCATGAATACCTCATAATCCCCACATGACCAGTTACACAAAAAACATCCTCACAATTGCTTATTCTGTCTAGAGCAAGGAGAGTCCCAGTCCAAGGCCAATTAAGGTGCTCCTAGTTACCATCACAGTAAAGTAGTATATCTTTCTCATGTGATTCTTAACAAAGGCTGAGACAATAGTAGATTTACTGGATAATAGTAGCTTAGTAGGTTTTACTATAGTAGTAAAACAAGTAATATGTGCATAGGTCAATGACAGAGAAAAACACCTATAACACGCCTTGCCAAGTCATTTTTCCATGTTGCCATGGTCATGGTTATGAAAAACTATTCTGGTTTGAGCCATCACCTATTTTATGCCCTGCTCTTTCTAAGACTGTCCATCTTGGACAGTCTACTAGAACTCAGTCTTACAATAATCAAGGGGCAGTGCAGGATTTATGCCCAGGCAGTCTGGCTCCAGTATCCCAGCCTTTGACTGTTAGGATCTATGGCTTCTCAGCTCAAAGGAAACAAACTTAAAATAGTTTTGTGAGATATGTATAATCTGTTAAATGGGAATAATAACTGTACATATCTCATAAAGTTATATTAAGGATTATACCAATTTATGCATACAAAGCGTTTGTAGCAGAGTCTGGACTATAGAAGTGCTATTTACTATCAAAATTCTGACAGACACAGGAATGTAACCATTTCTTATATTTACAGAGATTTTTTTTTCTTTTGCATCAATATTGGTTTGAATTTGAAGTAGCTGTTAGTCCCTCTAATGTTGATTCCTGACTAGAACCAAAAGAAGTGTTAAGAAGTTCAAAATCAGGGCCTCTCATTCTAAGAGTTCTTAACAGCTTCACATGAATTCATCCACCCACCTATCCATTCCATCCACCCATCTATCCATTCCATCCACCCACCTATCCATTCCATCTACCCACCTATCCATTCCATCCACCCACCTATCCATTCCATCCACCCACCTATCCATTCCATCCACCCATCTATCCATTCCATCCACCCATCTATCCATTCCATCCACCCATCTACCCATTCCATCCACCCATCTATCCATTCCATCCACCCATCTATCCATTCCATCCACCCATCTATCCATTCTGTATACATTCATTAATTGCCTTTTATGAGAAGTGTTTGGTATTACAAATAAAAGAATCAAAAGTGTTTCTATTAGAAAGCTCTGATATCTCCAGAGTTACAAATTTACAATGGATAATTAGTCCAGTGGTTCAGTTTCTACTATGAGAATGAACAGAAGAGTCATGAGTAGAAGGATGAATAACTGTCTACTAGAAAATTCTAAGGCCTCCAGGGTTACACAGTTCCCTGTGCACCCAATCTAATGGTCCAGTATCTTCTGTGAGAACATATTTTTTCTGTCTATTTTGCTTCCTATGTGTCTGTCTTTGAGACTGCTTGATTTTTGACCAGGTTGATTTTACTTTGATTTCAGCTGCAACATAGGCCAGCGAATTATAGGCATTCAGTCAGGGATTATCAAGACTCTTTAGTTAGCATGTGTTAGCTACTAGATGTTCTTTTAATCAGGCTGGTTTTTAAATTCAGTGTTCAAACTGGAAACCTACACTGACTGAGTATGTACTACCTAGTAGATATTCAAAAGTGAGAAAAGTTAACATCATTTATTATTCATCTAACTTCCATCTTCAGACAATGAAGTAAAGTTTAAAATTAATAGGAAATATCAATAATGAAACATTCATGCAATGGTAAAAAATCACATCAATTATATTATTTTTCAAAGTGTCTATAATGCCTATAAAAAAGCAGAATGTAAAAGACATTATACAAGGTTAAAATATTAAAATAATATTACAATATAATTATGATTGTGGATATTTTCAGATAAGAATCTAACACATTTTTAGAAGTTAGAGAATTGGGCCTCAGTCCAAATGGGTTTTCCATGTGATCTTATGAAAATAATAATTATGCTTTATTACCCCTTCTAGTAATTACCTATCCAAAGGTAATCATTATGTGGCTTTCTGTCACCATAAGTCAATATTGCCTAATTTTGAATATTACAGAGATGGAAATATACAGTATTCACTGTCTGTGTCTGGCTACATGATAATTGTGAGGTCATTTTGTTTGCATGGAGCTAGTGCTATTCTTTTTTTTTTTTCGCTGCCGAAAAATCGATTACAGTTGATTCTCATTGTTTGCTGATTCTGTATTTAAAACTCACTCTCCTGAATTTATTTAGAACCACAAAACCAATACACATGGTGTTTTGCAGACGCTCAGGGACTTGTGCAGAGTGAGGAGAAATGTGTGACCTGAAGTACATGTTCCCAGCTCAGGTTGGAAAAGGAGACACCCCGACCTTTTTGGTTCGGCTTTCATACTGTGAACAAGTGTTTTTTTCACAGTCTATTTACTATTGTGTTTTCAAGGACAATTTTTTTGTGTTGAAACGCTTGTGAAGGAAGGTCGTGGTGTGCCTAACGGTGGGCTTAATTCAGTCATGAGTACTAACACTGTATGGCCCTGAGTTCAATGTTACTGGTTTATTTTTTTAATATAAATTTATTTATTTATTTATTTATTTGTTTGTTTATTTCGTTTTGGCTGCATTGGGTCTTTGTTGCTGTGCACGTGCTTTCTCTAGTTGCAGTGAGCGGGGACTACTCTTTGTTGCGGTGCGTGGGCTTCTCATTGCAGTGGCTTCTCGTTGCCGAGCATGGGCTCTAGGAGCGTGGGCTTCAGTAGTTGTGCTGCGTGGGCTCAGTAGTTGTGGCTCGCGGGCTCTAGGACACAGGCTCAGTTAGTTGTGGTGCACGGGCTTAGTTGCTCTGCAGCATGTGGGATCTTCCTGGACCAGCCCTCGAACCCGTTTCCCCTGAATTGGCAGGCAGATTCTTAACCACTGTGCCACCAGGGAAGTTCTGTGTTACTGTTAATTAATGAACAATATGTATTAAATAATGTTTCTCTGTGCAGAAACACTCATGAAATTAGGTTATGTATTGATCAGATGATGAAAATCTTGTGACCAGAGACTGATAGGAACCAAACTATGCATTTCCTATAGAAGCAGTGGTTCAGTGTTCAGAAATTCAGTGTTTGTGGTGACTTTATAGAACAAATGCCATTAATAATGAGAAGCAAATGTATTTTGAAATATCAGACTTTATTTATACATTAACAGTAGAAAGGATAAATTCTGGAGGGAGATAATAGAAAGAAAAGGGAAATGTTGATAATTCGGTCAAAGTGAATGAGAATTTTCTGTAATATAATAAAGAATAATACATAGTATATGTATATAATAATAGATATAATATATGTGTATATGTAATATATATTATATATACTATAGATATTTGTATATATTATTATATACATATACTATGTATTATTCTTTATTATACAACTTATAAAATATAATACAGGAAGCTCTCAGATTTAGAAAGGACAGTGAAACAAATGGAAAAAAAATCAATACCTGAATATATTAACATGACACAGCCACACATAAAGCCAAAAGGAAGATCTAAAAATAGGAGATAAAGTACTATGAGAACAGCAGCTATTTTCTCAGTACCAATAATGGACACCAAAAGAAAGTGAAATAATATTATTAAAAGATTAAATAGAAATAAAATATACTCTGATATTATATGGTCAGTGGAAAAAAGTATATAATTTATTTACTGTATCAGATACAAAAAAATAGACTTTATCAACAAAATAAATTTAAACAAAACTGAAAACTATATGCTTCAGGAATAAGGAAAATTAAGCAGTTCTCCCTGATGTATAGAGAGCGAGTAAACTGGTAAACATAGGACCTATTAAAATACTAACTGTCAATAATAATGATATTCCCTGAATTTAAGTTTGAAATTTTTAAAAGAGTGAAAACACAGGACCAAAATAGCAAAAAAAAATGTTTAAATATTGTACAACAATATGTAAGCACGGAAGGGGCTGATATTATTTGAAATATATATGTTAAGGTTTCTTGTATTATTTAAGAATGGGAGTAATTATGGATTACCTGTGTACATTAAGTATGTTTATTAATATTTTAAGAAACTGTGTGTTAAATATTGTATTTGTCTATGAAAAAATAGAATTAAATGAACAACTTACTCCTAAATACAGTAGGAAAAGAAGAATTAAGAAAGAGAAAACAGTAAGAATGGAAAAATCAGGACAAAAATCTTTAAACAAAATTATAGAATAAAACCAAATATGTTTATAATTACAATAACCAAGAATGGAGTAAAGTAATAGCTGATAATAAAAAGTAATGGACTGAATAATGAAAATCTAGCCATATGCAGATTATAAGATATATCCCAAAAATAAGAAAAAATAAAATTTGAAATTTAAGGACAGTTCCAGATAATTTAGTCATATACTAACAAAACAAAAAAGCTGATATAAGTGAGAAATATTTGATACTTCTGTTCTTGATAAATCAACAGACAAAATTAATACTTTATGCAAATTGAACATTATTACTATGCTTGAACTAACAGATACATGTATTATTTTTTGCATCCAGCAGTAATTAAATATACATTATTACTAAATATTTCACTTTCTAAACCTTTTCAATATCATTTCATATCACCGTTCATCCTGCTTTAATTAAATACAACACACTGCGTAGCTTATAAACAACAGAAATTCGTTTCTCAAGGTGGCAGCATGATCATGACCTGGTGAGGGCCCTCTTTCTGGTTCATAGCCATTGCCATCTCACTCTGTCTTCACATGGGGGAAGGGGCAAGCAATCTCTGTGGGGTCTTTTTTATAAAAGCACTAATCCCACTCATGAGGGCTCCATTATCATGACCTAATCACCTCCCAAATGCCCATCATCTGATACCATCATCTTTGAGGGTTAGGATTACAACAAGTGAATTCTGGGGGGACACAAACCTTCAGACTATATCATTCACTAAAGGAAACATTTTTGAAAATGAACACATGCTGGGTTATAAATTTACCCTCAAGAAATATTAATGAAATCATTTTATACTGATTCTCTGACACAGTGCTAAGCTATCAAAAACTGCAAAGTAAATTTAAAATGTCAATATCAATAACAAGTAATATTGATAATCATGATTAAACATGTTGACTCCAAGTAAGACTGTCTTTGAAGGAATTTTGTTACTGTAATGAAAAAATAAATAAATAATAGATTGAAAATAAAACATTTGGGCTTCTCTGGTGGCGCAGTGGTTGAGAGTCCGTCTGCCGATGCAGGGGACACGGGTTCGTGCCCCAGTCCAGGAGGATCCCACATGCCGCGGAGCGGCTGGGCCCGTGAGCCATGGCCGCTGAGCCTGCGCGTCCGGAGCCTGTGCTCCGCAACGGGAGAGGCCACGGCAGTGAGAGGCCCGCGTACAGCAAAAAAAAAAAAAGAAAAGTAAAGAAAACATTTAACTAGATAATTTTAGAATTTAGCTGAAGAAAATCACAATACTGTAAGTGAAAGAAAGAAAGTAAAAATATAGGTAGATAAAGGCACAATGAAATGAATATATAAAAGGTAAAAATTGATTTATTCAAAAAAGACTAATTAAAAGGAAACAGAATTTTGGCAAAGAACAAGGGCAAAAGTCATGGTTAATACTATTAGAACTGAATAAAAGAAATAACAATAACCACAATCCTAGCAGAGAGTAAAAGGAACTAAGAAAGTATTAAAGTAAAAGTCTTGGTAGTAAATTTGGAAATGTAGTGAGAAAGAACAAATTAAAGAGAAAGTATAAGTTAATAACATATAATCCAAGAAGTAATCAAAAAGGAACACTTTTATGACAAATGAACTGATTTAAGAGTACTAAAACAGAAAATTCTGTCCCAGATGGAATTAGAGGTGAAAGTTCTTCCGAACTTTAAAGTAACATTTTAGCAAGCAATTTGATGAGAAGTAGTAATTAAAAAATGTGTATTTTCACTGTCTTGATGGCTGACTTCCTGTTTTACCCCTTCTACCCACTCTGTATACAGTCTCTGCGTATTCTCAGATTGTCAGCTATCAAAAACAAATCTGAACCCTGTCTTCATGCATCTTGCCTCGTGCCACCATTTATCAGCCTTATTGCCTCATTTTTCTATAGCTGCCTTCCATTTGAGGTATAGTAGGAATGGAGAGTAACATAACAGAGACTTCCCTATTGTAGGAAATATGTGGGCACTCAATCCTTGGATCAAAAAGGCAGTACTGTGTCATGGGTTTGCCCACACAACTCTGGGGAGGTATGGGATGGAATTGAATATTGCCCTTCTGTCAATAAAAAGAAAAATTTTGAATTATAGGGGTGCTTGAATACCTCCCTGGAAAGAAGTAGAGTGAAGTAGCAGCTGCAGTGATTTGGGACGTTCTGCAATGATCTATTCTATAGATATTTAGAGACCAAATTAGTTTAGAAAATGAAAATTTCCATATTGGGTATATTCAGTCTAGCCATCTTTCTGAAAGGGACATTATTTTCTGAGGCCTATTGTTGACTATAAATATCAACCTAAAATTTTACGTATATACTCCATAAAAATGTCTTTTAAAAAATTAAAGTTTTCTATCTTTGAATTTGCCTAAATTCTTTTTTTTTGTAACCATGTATAATTTCAGTCTGTGAGCCTCTTTAGATGATGAAATTCCATAAGTCTACTAAGTGTTGGCTGAAATAACACATCCCTATATTTGTCTTAACATGACCTTAGAGTATGTGAATTTTAATGCTTGAAAGTACATGCTTAAAGGTGAATTAGGAATATCCTAATGACTCTACTTTTATACTTGAAAATAGGCAATCTCTTAGAATTCTAAATTCCCTTAAATTCTCCTAATTTAAAAACAACATGTAAATAATAGATTTAACAGATGTAGGTTTTGAAACTTATGCTTTATAAATTAATAATCCAATTAATTCAAGTTTTAAAACCCTTTAAGGAAAGAATATTTCTAGCTATTTAAAAAAATAAAGGTAAACTGCTTCATTTGTGATTTAAAGCTTTATTCATATCCAAGGACAGAGTATACTCAAAGTCACCTGCAAGGTACAAAGTTAGTTTTGTGAAAAGTAAAGCATCCTTTCTCAATTTGATACCTTTTCTCAACAGAGGCTGACTCAAGTCAGCCTTTTTTGTATCCAAATGAAGTTATACTTCCTGATTGTGTGCTGTACCTCTGTTTGTTTCTTTATTTTAGCCTAAGTATATTATACAGTGGCAACTAAGAATAATAATTATAATCGAAATTTAATCATCTCCAAAATATGATAGAAACTAGTATAGAATTTTTTATAGGGTGGACAGAGAGATGGAACAGTGAAGTCCAAAATCAAATTGCCTTCTTTTTGAACAGAAAAAAAAGTAGAAAAAAAAAGTGAGAGAAAAAAAGAACAGTAAACTTATTTAAATTTACTCTTTCAAGTTTTTTTTCAGTCCAATTAAATTGGATCCCTAGTGTTTTATACTGACCTTATCTAAGAAATCATATTTCTGACTTTCTTTTATTTCTTTTGTATATATTTGAATGTGAGAATTGGTATTAAGTGTGTAATTTTAGCACGAAACATTTTAAAAACTTGAACATTGTTGCATTTTACTCTTAAATGGCAAATGTTTTCTTGACAACATGTTTTACAAACCTCATGATAAATTCTTACCATAGGGGTATATTTGTTTTCAGTGGATACATTAATATCATTTCTGTGTGCAGCTTAAAAATAAAAGGTCACACATTTTTAATGGAATCTATCACCTTGGTGTTGCTCTAAACATCAAATGCTTATTACTTTTCTTGCCATTAATACTTTTTGTAAGAATGGCATGCAGGTGATATTTTCCTGCGTGAAAGATTAACTAGTAAACAACTGACCTCATTTTGCCTTCTGTGGAGCAAAATCAGGTTCTGCTTGGATGCAGAAGTGGCTTATTATAACACATCGGGTATTCTTAAGTGTCATCAGCAGTCTTCTCTAGCTGTTAGCGCATTATCCTGAAAATCTACATCATTACTTTAAATTAGGTTCACTTAATTAGCCAGCTGGTATTCTCCTTGTCAGACTGATACACAAGCTGTGTTTCACTGCTCCTTTATGTCAAGGCTAAACTCCAGGTTCAGGGTATCTTTGTGCTATTCTCACTTTTGTTGCTCTGACAAAATAACCCATCTTTATATAAGTTGACACAACTGGTCCATAACCAGTGTAGCATCAGTTTTAAATTATTTGTAGTTGGTGCACCCCCCTCAAGGAATACTGATAAAATTTTTTTTCAACATCTTTATTGAAGTATAATTGCTTTAAAATGGTTTGTTAGTTTCTGCTTTAAAACAAAGTGAGTCAGCTATACATATACGTATATCCCAATATCTCCTCCCTCTTGTGTCTCCCTCCCATCCTCCCTATCCCACCCCACTAGGTGGTCACAAAGCACCGAGGTGATCCCCCTGTGCTACGTGGCTGCTTCCCACTAGCTATCTATTTTACATTTGGTAGTGTATATATATCCATGCCACTCTCTTACTTCGTCCCAGCTTACCCTTATCCCTCACCATGTCCCCAAGTCCATTCTCTAAGTATGTGTGTTTATTCCTGTCCTGCCCCTAGGTTCTTCAGAATGATTTTTTTTTTTTTTAGATTCCATATATATGTGTTAGCATACAGTATGTGTTTTCCTCTTTGTGACTTACTTCACTCTGTATGACAGACTCTAGGTACATCCACCTCACTAAAATAACTCAATTTTGTTTCTTTTTCTGGCTGAGTAATATTCCATTGTATATATATGTGCCACATCTTGTTTATCCATTCATCTGCTGATGGACACTTATGTTGCTTCCATGTCCTGACTATTGTAAATAGAGCTGCAATGAACATTTTGGTACATGACTCCTTTGAATTATGGTTTTCTCAGGGTATATGCCCAGTAGTGGGATTGCTGGGTAATATGGTAGTACTATTTTTAGTTTTTACAGGAACCTCCATACTGTTCTCCGTAGTGGCTGTACCAATTCACATTCCCACCAGCAGTGCAAGAGGGTTCCCTTTTCTCCACATCCTCTCCAGCATTTATTGTTTGTAGATTTTTTGATGATGGCCATGCTGGTTGGTATGAGGTGACACCACAGTGTAATTTGCATTTGCGTTTCTCTAATGCTTAGTGATGTTGAGCATCCTTTCATGTGTTTGATGCAATCTGTATATCTTCTTTGGAGAAATGTCTATTTAGAACTTCTGCCCGTTTTTGGATTGGGTTGTTTGTTTTTTTTACATTGAGTTGAATGAGCTGCTTGTAAATTTTGGAGATTAAGCCTTTGTCAGTTGCTTCATTTGCAAATATTTTCTCCCATTCTGAGGGTTGTCTTTTCGCCTTGATATGGTTTCCTTTGCTGTGCAAAAGCATTTAAGTTTCATTAGGTCCCATTTGTTTATTTTTATTTTTATTTCCATTTCTCTAGGAGGTGGGTCAAAAAGGATCTTGCTGTGATTTATGTCATAGAGTGTTCTGCCTATGTTTTCCTCTAAGAATTTGATAGTGTTTGGCCTTACACTTAGGTCTTTAATCCATTTTGAGTTTATTTTTGTGTATGGTGTTAGGGAGTGTTCTAATTTCATTCTTTTACATGTAGGTCTCCAGTTTTCCCAGCATCACTTATTGAATAGGCTGTCTTTTCTCCATTGTATATTCTTGCCTCCTTTATCAAAAATAAGGTGACCATATGTGTGTGGGTTTATCTCTGGGCTTTCTATCCTGTTCCATTGATCTATATTTCTGTTTTTGTGCCAGGATCATACTGTCTTGATTACTGTAGCTTTGTAGTATAGTCTAAAGTCAGGTAGCCTGATTCCTCCAGCTCCATTTTTCTTTCTCAAGTTTGCTTTGGCTATTCGGGGGTCTTTTATGTTTCCAAACAAATTGCAAAATTTTTTGTTCTAGTTCTGTGAAAAATGCCATTGGTAGTTTGATAGGGATTGCATTGAATCTGTAGATTGCTTTGGGTAGTAGAGTCATTTTAACAGTGTTGATTCTTCCAATCCAAGAACATGGTATATCTCTCCATCTGTTTGTGTTATCTTTAATTTCTTTCATCAGTGTCTTATAGTTTTCAGCATACAGGTCTTTTGTCTCCTTAGGTAGGTTTATTCCTAGCTATTTTATTCTTTTTGTTGCAGTGGTAAATGGGAGTGTTTCCTTAATTTCTCTTTCAGATTTTTCATCATTAGTGTACAGGAATGCAAGAGATTTCTGTGCATTAATGTTGTATCCTGCTGCTTTACCAAATTCATTGATTAGCTCTACTAGTTTTCTGGTAGCATCTTTAGGATTCTCTGTGTATAGTATCATGTCATCTGCAAACATTGACAGTTTTACTTCTTTTCCAATTTGGATTCCTTCTATTTCTTTTTCTTCTCTGATTGCTGTGGCTAAAATTTCCAAAACTATGTTGAATAATAGTGGTGAGAGTGGGCAACCTTGTCTTCTTCCTGATCTTAGTGAAAATGCTTTCAGTTTTTCACGACTGAGAAAAATGTTGGCTGTGGGTTTGTCATATATGTACTTTATTATGTTGAGGTAAGTTCCCTCTATGCCTACTTTCTGGAGGGTTTTTATCATAAATAGGTGTTGAATTTTGTCAAAAGCTTTTTCTGCATCTATTGAGATGATCATATGGTTTTTCTCCTTCAATTTGTTAATATGGTTTATCCCATTGATTGATTTGTGTATATTGAAGAATCATTGTATTCCTGGAATAAACCCCACTTGATCATGGTGTATGATCCTTTTAATGTGCTGTTGGATTCTGTTTGCTAGTATTTTGTTGAGGATTTTTGCATCTATGTTCATCAGTGATATTGGCCTGTAGTTTTCTTTTCCTGTGACATCTTTGTCTGATTTTGGTATCAGGGTGATGGTGGCCTCATAGAATGAGTTTGGGAGTGTACCCCCCTCTGATATATTTTGGAAGAGTTTGAGAAGGATACGTGTTACCTCTTTTCTAAATGTTTGATAGAATTCGCCAGTGATGCCATCTGGTCCTGGGCTTTTGTTTGTTGAAAGATGTTTTTTTTTTCTTTTTCTTTTTGCGGTACGTGGGCCTCTCAATGTTGTGGCCTCTCCCGTTGCGGAGCACAGGCTCGGGACGCACAGGCTCAGCAACCATGGCTCACGGGCTCAGCTGCTCCGCGGCATGTGGAATCTTTCCGGACCGGAGCACGAACCCGTGTCCCCTGCATCTGCCGGCGGACTCTCAACCACTGCACCACCAGTGAAGCCCTTGTTGAAAGATTTTTAGTCACAGTTTCAATTTCAGTGCTTGTGATTGGTCTGTTTATATTTTCTATTTCTTCATGGTTCCATCTCAGAAGGTTGTGCTTTTCTAAGAATTTGTCCATTTCTTCCAGGTTGTCCATTTTATTGGCATATAGTTGCTTGTAGTAATCTCTCATGGTCCTTTGTATTTCTGCAGTGTCAGTTGTTACTTCTCATTTTTCATTTCTAATTCTGTTGATTTGAGTCTTATCCCTGTTTTTCTTGATGAGTCTAGATAGTGGTTTATCATTTTTGTTTATCTTCTCAAAAACCAGCTTTTAGTTTTATTGATCTTTGCTATCATTTTCTTAATTTCTTTTTCATTTATTTCTGATCTGATCTTTATGATTTCTTTCCTTCTGCTAACTTTATGGGTTTTTTGTTCTTCTTTCTCTAATTGCTTTAAGTGTAAGGTTAGGTTGTTTATTGGAGGTGTCTCTTATTTCTTGAGGTAGGATTGTATTGCTATAAACTTCCCTCTTAGAACTGTTATTGCTGCATCACATAGGTTTTGGGTTGTTGTTTTTTCATTGTCATTTGTTTCTAGGTATTTTTTCACTTGCTCTTTGTTTTCTTCAGTGATCTCTTGGTTATTTAATAGTGTATTGTTTAGCCTCCATGTGTTTGTATTTTTTATAGAGTTTTTCCTATAATTGATATCTAGTCTCATAGCATTGTGGTAGGAAAAGATACTTGATACGATTCAATTTTCTTAAATTTACCAAGGCTTGATTTCTGACCCAAGATATGATCTATCCTGGAGAATGTTCCATGAGCACTTCAGAGGAAAGTGTATTCTGTTGTTTTTGGATGGAATGTCCTATAAATATCATTTAAGTCCATCTTGTTTAATGTATCATTTAAAGCTTGTGTTTCCTTATTTATTTTCATTTTGCATGATCTGTCCATTGGTGAAAGCTGGGTGTTCAAGTCCCCTACTATGATTGTTACTCTTGATTTCCCTTTTTGTGGCTGTTAGCATTTGCCTTATGTATTGAGGTGCTCCTGTGTTGGGTGCTAGCTATTTACAATTGTTATATCTTCTTCTTGATTTGATCCCTTGATTATTATGTAGTGTCCTTCTTTGTCTCTTTTAATAGTCTTTATTTTAAAGTGTATTTTATCTGTTATGAAGATTGCTACCCAACCTTTCTTTTGATTTCTATTTGCATGGAATATCTTTTTCCATCCCCTCACTTTCAGTCTGTATGTGTCCCTAGGTCTAAAGTGGGTCTCTTGCAGACAACATATATATGGGTCTTGTTTTTGTATCCATTCAGCCAATCTGTGTCTTTTGGTTGGAGCATTTAATCCATTTACATTTAAGGTAGTCATCAATATGTATGTTCCTATTACCATTTTCTTAATTGTTTTGGGTTTGTTATTGTAGGTCTTTTCCTTCTCTTGTATTTCCTGCCTAGAGAAGTTCCTGTAGTATTTGTTGTAAAACTGGTTTGGTGGTGCTGTATTCTCTTAGCTTTTGCTTGTTTGTAAATATTTTAATTTCTCCATAAAATCTGAATGAGATCCTGGCTGGATCGAGTAATCTTGGTTGTAGGTTTTTTCCCTTTCATCACTTTCAGTATGTCCTGCCACTCCCTTCTGGCTTGCAGAGTTTCTGCTGAAAGATCAGCTGTTAACCTTATGGGGATTGCTTGTATGTTATTTGTTGTTTTTCCCTTTCTGCTTTTAATATTTTTTCTTTGTATTTAACTTTTGATTGTTTGATCAGTATGTGTCTTGTCGTGTTTCTCCATGGATCTATCCTGTATGGGGCTCTCTGCACTTTCTGGACTTGATTGACTATTTCCTTTCTTAGGGAAGTTTTCAACTATAATCTCTTCAAGTATTTTCTCAGTCCCTTTTTTTTTTTCTCTTTTTCTTCTTCTGGGACCCCTAAAATTTGATTTTAGTACGTTTAATTTTGTCCCAGAGGTCTCTGAGACTATCCTCAATTCTTTTCGTTCTTTTTTCTTTATTCTGCTCTGTGGTAGTTATTTCCACTATTTTATCTTCCAGGTCACTTATACATTCTTCTGCCTCAGTTATTCTTCTATTGATTCCTTCTATAGTATTTTAAATTTCATTTATTGTGTTGTTCATCACTGTTTGTTTGCTCTTTAGTTCTTCTAGGTCCTTGTTAAACATTTCTTTTATTTTCTCCATTCTATTTCCAAGATTTTGGATCACCTTCACTGTCATTACTCTGAATTCTTATTCAGGTATACTCCTCTTTTCCTCTTCATTTGTTAGGTCTGGTGGGTTTTTATCTTGCTCCTTCATCTGCTGTGTGTTTCTCTGTCTTCTCATTTAGCTTAACTTACTGTGTTTGGGGTTTCCTTTTCTCAGGCTGCAGGTTCATAATTCCCATTGTTTTTGGTGTCTACCCCCAGTGGCTAAGGTCGGTTCAGTGTGTTGTGTAGGCTTTCTGGTGGAGGGGACTGGTGCCTGTTCTCTGGTGGATGAGGCTGGATCTTGTCTTTCTGGTGGGCAGAACCGTGTCTGGTGGTGTGTTTTGGGGTGTCTGTGACATTATTATGATTTTAGGCAGCCTCTCTGCTAATGGGTGGAGTTGTGTTCCTGTCTTGCTAGTTGTTTCGCATAGGGTGTCCAGCACTGTAGCTTGCTGGTCATTGAGTGGAGCTGGGTCTTAGCATTGAGATGGAGATCTCTGATGAGCTTTTGCTGTTTGATACTACATGGGGCTGGGAGGTGTCTGGTGGACCAGTATCCTGAACTTGCCTCTCCCACCTCAGAAGCTCAGACCTGACACCTGGCCAGAGCACCAAGACCCTATCAGTGACACAGCTCAGAAAAAAATGGGGACAAAAAGAAAGAAAGGAAGAAAAAAAGAGAATAAAGTTATTAAAATAAAAAATATATTAAAAATTAAAAAATTGAAAATAATTAAAAAAAGAAAAAAAAGGAGAAAGAAAGAAAGAAGAAAGCAACCAAACCAAAAAACAAATCCACCAATGAAAACACACGCTAAAAACTGTACTAAGAAAAAAAAGGACAGACCGTATCCTAGGACAGATGGTAAAAGCAAAGCTATAGTGACAAAATCATACAAAGAAGCATAGACATACACACTCACAAAAAGAGAAAAAGGAAAAAAATATATATATATATAAAGAAGAGAGCAGCCAAATCAATAAACGAATCTACCAATGATAATAACCTCTAAATTCTAAACTAAGGGTGAGTGCCGGTTGGCACCGATCCTCTGTGCGGGAAATCTCTCCGCTTTGCCCTCCGCACCCTTGTGGCTGCGCTCTCTTCCGCAGCTCCGAAGCTTCCCCCCTCTGCCACCTGCAGTCCCCGCCCGCGAAGGGGCTCCTAGTGTGTAGAAACCTTTCCTCCTTCACGGCTCCCTCCTAGAGGTGCAGGTCCCATCCCTATTTTTTGTCTCTGTTTTTTCCTTTTGCCCTACCCAGTTATGTGGGGAGTTTGTTGCCTTTTGGGAGGTCTGAGGTCTTCTGCCAGCGTTCAGTAGGTGTTCTGCAGGATTTGTTCCACATATAGATGTATTTCTGATGTATTTGTGGGGAGGAAGGTGATTTCCACGTCTTACTCCTCAGCCATCTTGAAGGTCTCTAATACTGATAAATTTATATCACACTAGGTATGTTGGGATTATGAGGGAGTTAAAATTTATAGATCTACAAAGAAAAAAAGAACTCATACTGTAAGTAAATTGTATCCTTATTCAGTGTTTGAAACAATATTTTAAAATATTAAAGAAAAAAATATCAGTATCTTTATAAAGCTACAACAGATAAAAACTTTTTGTTATTACATTATGTAGTATATTTTACACATTTTTACAAAGGAATAGGATAAGAAGATAATTCATCATGATAATATAACACTGAAAATGGTACTTACATGGGAAGATAAGAAATATGATTCTAGGATCTGAATATTTAGACTACTATTAATTACAATAACAAAATGTTAAGTTATTTGAAAGATACTTCTGAATATGTCCATAAATCAATAAATCTTTGGAAGAAGGATTGTGGCCTAATTATCTGAATATCAGATAATATCAGGCCAAGCAAAGGCTACTGTGTACAGAAAATTACAGTGTTTATGGGATGGAGAGAAGTTTCCAAACTATAGTATCAGAAAATTTTATTTAAACAAAGTCTCACAGAAGCATTCAATAGATCAAAGTGAGCCCCTTTGTTCTATTATGGGGCAGTTCAAAGCACCTGCTGTGAATAAGGCTCATTTCTGTAAGCTTCTCAAGGCAAAGTTTGAAAACAATTTTTCTAGCAAAATAATATTGGTAGTCAAATGCAAATTATACTAAGTACTAATTGAGCATTCTATGCACATAAGGTAATTTTGAGGTGAAAGATAAGCATATGTGCAATGCTTTTTCCCAATCACACATTCTTGAACATTACATATTGATTTACATCGTTTTTCTTGATAAATGCTCGATGGCTGCAGAAACAAAAAATATTTACGCTAATGGTCTCCAAACGAAATGTATGCAACACAAGGGCAATGAAAGATGACTAGTTGTGAGAAGGGAATCCCAAGACATTGTTTATTTTTATTTTTATCTTAAAAAATCATATTACATTTTATGAATATTTAACATATGGACCAAAGTTGGAGACCTGAATTTATCTGTATATTGGATGGAAGTTATCTTGAGGGAGAGTGTGAATTTTATAGTCTGTAGGGATGGACATTGGTACCCTTAGTCTTTTGTTTACTTTTATCTATATAAATATCAATAGTGCACATGTCAACAAAACAACTGTCAAGAAGATTAAAATAATAATTTGTATTTGTAAAATATTTAGAGAAAAATTTTGTTCATAACAAGCCTAGTGCAGAGTGTAGTTGTCTTTGTTATATAAAGTAATAATCATGATCTTAATTATAGTGCCTTTTGTCATGTTGTTCAATTTTGCAATTTGCTTTTCCCAGTGAAGTAGATGTAGGTGCTCATTAATTATATATCGAATACTACAATTTACAAGGTACTGTTCTAAGTGCATAAGTGATACCGTTGAGCTAAACAAACACAAAAGGCCTGCCTTCTTGGAGCCTAGAGCCCACTGGATAGAGACAAACAACAAAAAATAAGAATACTAAAAATGACACGTAAATTCTACGATACGGAAAGTGGTCAGTGCCACTGGAAAAGGTAGAATGGCAGAGCAGACCAGGTGGGACTGGGAAAGTGAAAGATGAAGGGCAGGCTGGGTGCACTATTAAATAGAGTGGCCATGCTGGCCTCACCCACAAGGTGAGTTCTCAGCAAAGGTGTCCAAGAAGTAGACACTGGGTTATCCGGGGAAGGCGGTTGGTTCTGGGGAAAAGCCTCCAAAAAGTAGAAGTGTGATCGGCATGTTGGATGAACAGCAAGGAAGCCAGAGCATCTGGATTGGAGCCATCGGGGGGAGCCTGGAAGGTGAAGGATCTGAGAAAGAAGACCAGGTGCGAAAGGTCATTATAAGGGCTTTTGGCTTTTACTCTGAGGGAACTGAGAAGACATTGTGTTTTGAGCAAATTGGTGCCATGATCTGCCTAATGCTCACCAGAAAAGAAAAGAAAACAAATCACTGACGAATCTGTCGAGAAAGTGGACGAGTAGAAAGTTGAAGGGTGGAAACCAGGAGATGGGGTTGGAGGTGATAGAGGCCCCTATGTGGTCTAAGCAGGGCAGGAGCTGCAAAGGGCTCAGCGTTTGGAAGGCAGGTCCAGCTGGGGCGTGAGGTTGGGAAGTAGAGGAGAAAGAGGACCATTAAGGATAATAGACTCTATACTGTCTTTTTCAAAAATAAGATCTGTTTTATAACACAGGCTTACAGGCTTACTTGTGGCACGAATTTCTTGTGTCAAATATAGTGCCTTTCTCTTTTTCAGAAGCTAATGGTCTAAATTGAACGTTTAGAGTAATTTCCAAAGTAGACCAGCAGATATTTTATAAAAGTCAACACCTGTAATTTATCCCTTTCAAACATTGGCCATTTATGTAGGAAAATTTCTGTTTTTTGACTGAAAACTGGGTTATGGAAAGATGATCCTGAATACGGTTGTTTGCACATATTTTTGTCATTGTTGTATGATTTCCTGGCTGAAAACCATGTCAACATTTCCTCCGTAAAACGTTTTGTATCTGCACACTTGAGAACTTGTAAATAGATTTTTCCTTTCAAATTGAGAAGTTGTTTTGAAAATTGATATTTTCTTCCTTTAAAAACGTATCTTCACTTATTTGAAGGAATTTAATTGTGAACTGCCTTCTGACACCTCCTGAAATATATTCTCATAACTTAACTTTAAAAAATACACTACCATGTGTCAAATTGATAGCCAGTGGGAACCTGCAGTGTAGCACAGGGAGCTCAGCTCAGTGCTCTGTGATGACGTAGCGGGGTGGGATGGGAGGGGTGGAAGGGAGATGCAGAGGGAGGGGATATAGGTATACATATAGCTGATTCACTCTTTTGTACAGCATAAACTAACACAACATTGTAAAGCAAATATATCCCAATTTAAAAATAATAAGATAAATAAAAAATTGTCTCTGTCCTGCCATTTATAAAAGAAAATGTTTATACTTTAAGGCTCAATTAAAGCCTCACTTCCTCTTCTCCCCCATCCTGCTCTGTACTTCTTCCTCTGAGCTTCCGAGGCATTTGGCCCTTATTTTTATTTTGTGACATGCATCAAGTTATTTTAAATTCTTCTTTCACCCTCTCACCTATAAACTCTTCCAGGACAGAGACTGTGATTATTAAAGTAAATAACCTCTTATAGTTTCTTCATTTGCTAAATAAGGGCATTACATCTCTAAAACACTATAATGCTGTCATGAAAATACTCTAGTTCAGTTAGTTTTTCTAATAGTAGGAGCAGTGGTATTTCCATCATGTTTAGCATTCATCAGGCATACCTGAGCACTTTATATTTACTACCTCATCCAGTATTTACAACGACCCTCTGAAGTAGGTGTTATTACTGTCTCCATTTTATTATAGAGGAAACTGAGCCACAGAAAGCGTTAGTAAGTTCCCAAGTTATTATTATTATTTAAATTTAAGTGAAGACACTAAGATTTGAAGTCAGCTTCAGAATACATGCTCATAAGCATGGTGTATACTGCCTCTCAGTGATTCTCCCCTGGGATTGTACTGCTTATACAAATGATACTGCATATACTTGGGTCCCGTGGGTTTCTCTTCACCCTCCAAAAGAAAAAAACCCCAAAGAATGTTTCTTATCTATGAAGCATAAATAATAGGGCAGCATATCCAAACATTGTCAGGAATGAAACTGTCCACTAGGAGGAATGGTCTTTCATAGGTAGGGAGGTTCCCACTTTGGGAAAGAACTCAGACCCAGATCCCAGGCTTGCTGTTCACTGGCTGGATGACTGCCGGTAAGATAAGTGTCTCAGTTTTCTTATCACGTCTTATGGGGACATTAACAGAACCTATGGATCGTGGTATGTCCTTACGAGATAATAGTTATGAAGGGCCAAGTGGAAAGAAAAGAAATTTATGAGAGCTGGCAAACTGAAAATTTTTATTCAAATTGTTCCCTACTTTATAAAGTTATCTAAGGATCTTTGCTATTTTTATAACCATATCCTAACAATTGATTAACAATGAGGTCTTTTTGTTATTGCTGCTTCTGTTGCCTATTGAATTATTTTATCTTTAACTTTTTAAATGCCTAAAGATTATTCCATTTTAAGTTTCATGCAAAATAGGCTATTATAATCCTACATAGATCAGGTTTAACATATAAAGGGAAAAATTTGAAAAATCAAAGGAATCTTACTGCCTTGTTATTAGTGTAATGATTAATGATGGCTCTTTTGCTATATACCTGTTGAAATTATTGATCAGTACATGAAGAATCGAAATGAAACGTCTGGCATTCACTTGAGTACGATTCACCAAATACCAGACCAGCTATTCCTCAAGCAATAGAACTGTATAGTTATCCCAAATAACATCAAGTCTCGGGATAGTTATTCTAGGTTTGTGCCGCAGTTCAAGACTATCGTGGAGAATTCAGTCTCCTTTCATGTTTCTCCTGCTAAATTCTCAAAGTGGTGGCTTTTCCTTCTTAAGCTTATTGTTTCATGACCTCAAAATGGCTTTAGAAATTGAGGCTTAATATCCTCATCTGACAGCATTCAAAGCAGGAAGAAGGAGAAAGTGTGGTGCATGGAGGTCTCCTCCTGCTATTGTCTCTTTTGATGGAAATGCTTCACTCTCAGAAATCATTCATCACCTTAATCTTCACAATGTGTAAACTAGGATATGCCATGTGACTACCCCTCACCTCTAGGGAGTCGGGGAAATTTCACCCTTGTCAAAGGGGAATAAGATTAGTCATTGGCTTAAATCTCTGCTGGTCCTCAGGTGGGCTACCTTCCCTTAGAACATCACTGCACACCTGAACCCAAAATGTTATCGTGGCTCTGTTAGCCAGAGAGAAAGGGGTGAGGACACTAATACAGAAATGCTTAAATAGGTCTTTTCAGAAATCCAGTAATTAATTCTAATCCAAGAATATTGAGAATTTTAAATAGATAAAATACAGGGCAAGATTTCAGAAAAGAAATACTTTAGTAAGACTAAATTGCCAAACTGTTAGTTAAAATATGAATCTCTATATATTCAACTACAACTTTTAATCCACTGAGAAGAGAATTACATTATAAACTAGGACTTGGGAAATTCTCTAAGGATATTCAATAGAGCTTGGAAAGAAACGTTTTCAATATTGGATAAAGGTTGTTTTACTGAAAACAATTTGTTCTATGTTATTAAATTAGAAAATGTGTATTAATATTGCAGGAAATTACTTCTAAAAGGTATTAGTTTATGACATAAATAGCTTGGAATTAAGGTGAGTGAAATAACTTTCTGGCAGCAATGCGTGTTTTGGAAGTTTTGTTTTCAGTAAATGCTAGATATTATAAATATTAGCAGGAAAGTACATTTACCATGTCAAGTACGATACAGAAAATTGCTGCTTCTTTTTCTGTGGCTTTAGACTTCTCATTAAGGAAACTAAATTAGGTAATCTGTTATTAGAGTTACAACCATGTATCAGATTGTTGGCATGTTAGCATTATAAATGGTCAAGTCCCATAACCAGCAGTGGGATAGAAAAATCTAATAGTATAAATATAGTTCTTACCTGTACTCAACAGTTGATTAAAATGCACATATTAATCATTTATATCTTGAGTTTCTAAATAGCTTCTCCATTATTTGCATAGGTAATGAATTTGCATAGGTAATGAATGAATGTAAGACTGTATAAAATTGTGCAAAAATATATTTGAGTAAAGTATTATATTTCCAAATTAATCAAATAAAGGTTTAGAAAATTAGATAATTGGCAACATACATTTTTAATCTGACATCTAAACTCTTGGATTTTTCTATAATTTTTGGCCTAGTTTTAAACTAATATTTCGGTCTGAAAACTTTTTCAACTTCTATCTATTACAGGCAGTAAGCACAGACCCCATCCCTGTTAAATTACACTACGACAAATCACATGATCAAGTCTGGGTGCTAAGCTGGGGTACCATGGAAAAGACTTCTCCAACACTACAGGTAAGTACATTTCAGTGTATTTGAGAAAATAATGATCTTTAAACCTTTCAATATCTAATTGGACACATAACCATTTAACGATGATATTCTTCCACCTAGATCTTCACAGTAAGGGAAAAAAATGTTGATTCTCAAGTACCTTTTTGCTTGGAAAATATTTTAGTTCAGACGTTCCAAACATTAGATTTACATGCAAAAAGAATAACCTAAAGCTGAAGCTATTAAGAAAAAAATATTATGATTTACGTTTCCTACCTCCCTCGAATTTTCATGAGAATTTTCTTGTTTCCATCTGTTTTAAATGGGGCCTGGAGGGTGGGTCCTGTGAGATAGAGACCAGGAGAGTTAGACAGAGTCTCAAAGCAGGTCCCCAGTGTTCTCCAAACACATAGTACTTTACTATCTGAGTGCAGGTTCACTTCTAATTGGGAATATGTACTGTCATTTTTGTGAAATTTGCTTATGTTTTGAAATTGTTTACATGAGAAATTGACAGATAGAGGTATATATACATATATACACATTTTGACAGTGACTATCTGTAGAGTTGATGAGAAACTTCCCACACATTGTCCAGCCATCTAAAAACAGGTTCTTTTTCTCTGAATGTCTAATAAAAATTATGCTAATAAGATTTAGTGAATTTTTAAAATACTTGGTGGGTGGAAGTGAAAGGTTAGTTTCACAACTGAAAATATAAAATAAAATGTAAGGACTGAGAATTACTCTTAAAATACGACATACAACAAGACTTATTTACATGAAGAGAGTGTGTGTGTATTTATGTGTGTATAAGACGGATAGATGATAAATAGGTGATAGATAGATAGATATATAGATCATAGATGATAGACAGACTGACAGGAAACACAGGGTCTCTGGATCAGAGAACAGACTGTTTCTTACCCATGCAGCCTGTTAGTATTTATTCTCTGGCCCCAACCCCTATGGGGTGATGTGGTGAGAGGCTAGTGTCACCCTTCATGACCAGCACAGTCCTACTGCAGGAGGAGCCTGGAATCATGTGTCTCTAAGTTATTTTAGGCTGCTGGCACCTCAACCCACCGTCTCATGTGAGAGAGAAGAGATTATTAGTCTGGAAAGCATGCAAATCTTCTCCAGGGAGAGGAGGGGAAGGTCAGTACCCTGGCACCTCAGTAATTGGCTCAGAGGAATTAAGTCTCTAAATCTCTCAGGAGAAATACTCCGTTTCTAGCTTCCAAAGGCATTTTTGCTGCACGATCATCCTTTAACCAAGGTGGCGTGCTTTTTGCTCAGAAAGACTTGACTCTGCGGAAACGTCAAGATATTTATGGATAATCGTCTCCCAACAGGATTACCAGAAAATATCTTCAAGAGAAATGGGATTTGAGATTTGTTTGAAAGGGGAACCGATTTTCCTCTGGAGAAATTGAACTGAAACCAAAAACATGGTCAAGCTCTCATTTTTGCTAGAGTGTCCCTGTGCCATGATGGTGAAAGATTAGACTGGAAAGAGAGATTGACGCCAGGTCTTGAGGGCTAGGAAGTAACTTTTTAGCCCTAATGTGTTATATCTTATAATGGGACCCTCTCACCCTTGAAGGTGCAAAACATTTTATCAAGGATCTGAAAGCCCTCCTTTGTGTTTTCCTGTTGAGTATAATTAAATCTGTACATCTTTGTTGATTATGAAAGCAATATGTTTTATTTTCTGTGACATTTATAATTAATTAATTAATACCCATAAACTGTCATAATTTTAGGTATTTAAGACAGTGATTTTCCATCTAGTGTTCTCAGATGAAGTCTGAATATTTATCATAGTATGTTTTTCTTTTTAAAGAGCACTTATGTCTTATGAAAGCTTAAGAAATTCTGTAAAAATCTAAAACTCATTAGTCTGTCATCTGCACAGTTTTGGAACCTGTATGTAATGTCTTGTAAACGCACAACAATTAGAAAAGAAAATATCCCCAGGAAACAACTTGGAATAAAGTCCTTGCGTTCTTCCATTGGCCAGGAAGTAGGACCCAGCCAGATGGGGTGACGGTGGGAGGTGGTAGCTCTGGGTTTGCAGCAGGCATCACATAAAGACAGGCCAGCAGCAGGATGCTGTTAGAAATGAGTTCAGAATTGTTGCAAGATTGGGCTTATTGATTGAGGTACATCACAGATCAATCTGTGTCCTTCAGTGAGCTCAGTCCTGAACCTGGCAATTCACCACTCCCTGCTCAATTCCAGCAACGAGAAGGACCTCAACCCATCAAAGTCCAGACTGAGGGGAACTGGGGAAGTGGCTTTGTATTTTTTACAACCTAGGACGGTGCCAAGCGCAGAAGAGAGGTCCAGTTAATCTGCCTTCAGTGGCGTGAAATATTTTTGCGTCATTAAGTTTGGGATGCAATACACACATTACAGTGTTGTTTAAGTGTTACCTGGCCCATAGCAAGCTCTCAGTAAGTATTATTATTGCTGCTGTCAGTCTAAGTATTATTATTAATTTCAAATACACGTACATGCAGCTTGAGAATTATGTACCTCTATACAATCTAAAGGGAAGAAAATTTGGGGAGTTCCATTGTTATTACCCCTGTTGAGTTTTATTAAAGTCTTATAGGCATAATTATGAATGGCTAAAATCCAGTGAGGACTTTCTCACTGTTACTCATTAATAAAATAGGTAGAGTACGTTTAAAGCGTTATCACATACTTTGGTTCTCTCTTCCTCTGGGCACATGGTGGGGGGGGGGCTTCTTTTGGTTGGGTGAGGCCATATGATTAGTTTTGGCAAAAGAGGTCTTTCATAAATGGAAACATTCAAGGTAGTTAGCTGCTCTTTCCGCATGGAAATCAGAATTAAAAACGCTAAAAACAATAGATATCCTACCAAAGCCCTCTAGGAAAGTAAGAGGTATGAAACAAAAGTCTTTATTATTAAAAAATAAAGAAGTAAGTAGTAAAGAAGTAAAGATTTGTTTCTGCTTTGTTTTGGTTTGTGACTATAACATGACTGAGCCTTTCTTGACTATTATAATAATTACTCTATTTTCTTGAACTTGGCAATTCCCAATGTAACTCAATGAAATTATGCTCATTGCAATAAACAAAAATTAACTTTTTAGGGTAAAAAAAAATCTAAAACTAAAAATGCTATCTCCTTCTGTCCTAAAAACCAAAGGAAGACACTCAGTTTTGAGGGAAGATAGTCTATTTAACTTAGGCAGTCAAAAGTTTAAGAAGTTTGATTTGGTGCCCATATGTAGAAAGGATTTAAAAGGGGTAAAATAAAGGCAGGAAAATACTTTAAAAAGCTAACACAGAACAATGGTTGTGCAGCAGGGACAATAGGACAGCTGTGAAGGTATGAGAAATCAGAAGAAAGAACTGATAGAATTTCATGCAAAATGGGATATAAGGGATAAAAGAGCTTAAATGTAGTGTTCTTTTCTTTAATGAACTATGAAAGTTTTAAAAACCAATTAATGACGAATAGTTAGAAGAGACCTCTTTGATTAAAACTTATTCAACTTTATCATTTTCAATTTATAAAATGGAAATTTTTAAAATATGTAAATCTATTCTAAGATTTCTAAGAGCAAAAATATTTCAAATGATATATTTTAGAGTTTTCTGTCCTATGTTTACAACTCTGTTGTATAGGAGGGAGAGGGTTTTTTTTTAATATATCATTTATTCCTCAATCAAGTTGTGAAGGATGGATGGAAGGACGGAAGGAAAGAAGGAAGGAAGGGGGGGAGAGAGGAAGAGAGGGAGGGCAGAAGGAAGAAAGAAAAGAAAGCCAGCATCTCATTTACGTCATGTGTACGCTTGCTTTCATATCTCTTATTATAGCAATAACATTTTTATAATGCAGAAGTTACCTATATGTATATTATTTTATCTTTTAGGCAGAAATTGTTCAAGAAAAAGATGTTTCCCATTTTTTTTCTTTTAGAAACTTTTACACTGAAAATAAGCAAACGCAGAATTGCAATTTGCTTAACAGTGTACTAATTTTGGGGTTGAAAACAAAGAGCCTATGCAAACAACCGCCAGAGATTTATTTCATCTCTGATCCCATTAAGGGCCTGCACGGCCAAGATCTAAATGTGGTGCTGTGTTTAGGTGATAACCCTGGCCAGCGGGGACGCGCCACATCACACCATCCACACCCAGCCCGTGGGAAAGCAGTTCGACCGAGCGGACGACTTCTTCATCCCCACCGCCTCCCTCCTCATCACCCACGTGAGGTGAGTGCGCGGACGAGCATTGGCTTGTAGATTTCTCTCTAATCTTGGTAGAAAGCCACGGGAAATCACCAACAGAAAAATTCAGTTATACCACAGATACACACATAATTGTTCTGGAGCTCTGTCTCATCTGCTTGATGAACTTTTATTGAGCAACATTAGTGATGAATTTCCTGTCTTCTCTTCCCTTTTATGTGTAATTGAGAAGTGAATCTATAAAGGTATGCTTGCATTCTTAAATCAATCTACGGTTAATATTTTGGCAAATTGCTCTTAAGGTCTTCGGATTAGGCTTTTGCAAAATGTTCGAACTTGGCCTGAGTTCCTTTCAGAGAAGAGGGCCACTCACATCAACATCTATTCAACATGTTATAAGAACATTCTTGTATTGTTTTGCCCATATAGAAATGAATATAACATTGTATCAGGGCGTATAGTAAGTTGAAATGAAATGTGTGAGGTCTGCACTTTGAGAAAATGTGTGGGCGTGTTATATCTCTCTGTGTGTTCACAAGAGGTAAAAAATAATAACTCCTAATGACATCACTCTAAAGGTTCACAGAAGTGGTTTAAATACTTAACAGGGAGAGACTTTGGATATTCACAATTTCTAATACTATGTCTCTTGATACTTTATTTAAGTATTTAAAGTATTGCTTAGCAATGTTAGTGAATCTGAACCAAACAAATATTTTATTCTCTATTTCAAGGGGATTTGGATGGGAGGAAACTGCTTCAGATATGTTATATGAGCCATTATTTGGTTCTTGTGTATATTTGTTTCTCTTGAATTAACGTGAAAATTTTCTTGTCTAAAAGTTGGAGTTGTAAGAATTCTGAAAGAGTGAAAAATTCAACTTGTAAAAATAAAAACGGAAATTCATAAATTAGAATTGGGGCTCACAGTCAAGTTATGATATAGAAACTTCGGACAGCCAAGTATATGTTTTCAAAGAGTTTAATATATTTGTCAAGCAACTGATTATTATTTTCAGAATACCTATTATGTGCTCAGCAATGAAGTGATTAAAAATTATAATATACTGTCACAGTGTTTTTATGGAAAATAAGTAGAACTTATTGAAAATGAAGCATATTTGAAAAGTATTTGCATTTGCGTTAAAGTAATAATCTTTAGGTCTGAGTGCAAGAGTTAAGAGACTGAAGACATCAGCAGAGAAACTGAAAATGGCCCCTCTTGAGGTGATATCTAAAAAATATATAATGTTCTTATACTTATCTGTTGAGGATAAAATTTTATTTAATTGACATTGAGTGATATGTTTAATAAATATCTTTTTGTTATTTTCAAGTTACTGATAAATTATTACTGGTAAATAATTTAATATGTAACATTTGCTTTTATTTATCTCATTCTCCTATTCCCTATTTACTGTATTTAATATACTGTTATCAACTTTGCTTATTTTTTTTTAACTGCACTGTTAACACAATTCTTTGGGTCAAAACTCCTGTATCTATGACACATACGGTTAATAGTGTACCATCTGGGGTATGTCTTTTCCCCTGTAACAAGTATATTGGATCATTAAGGTAAGTTCGCTACTAGAGGCAGGAGTTCAACTTTGTCTGGATGCAGTGAGTACCATGTGGGATTCTGGGCTTGTATGTATTGTATAATATGCTGTCAGAACATAACATCTCTTGAGGGTCGAAATGATTACTACAGAGCTGAAGTTGGAGATAATAATAATTAGAGGAACATGCAAATAATGTGAACACATATAAGGCAAAATTTTATTTCAGTTATTTCTATATATTGTGAGAAACACTGAAAAGTATGCTTGAGGATATTTTTAAATGTCTTTATTTCTTTTAGGGATATAGAGTCAAATGCATAGGTGTTTTGCCAATACTTGTCAGAATCCTATATTAAGTTATAGCAATTCTACCAACATATAGAGTCCCATTTTAATGAATGTGAATGATCATCATAAATCCTATTTCACAGTAATTATCCCGACTGCTAAAGTGAAAAGTAAGAGTAAAAATTAGCACGCGTTTCCAAAACGAAACTGTTAAATGTGAAAAGTATTTTTAACATAATGGGGATCTTTTCCACATCAGGAAAACCTGAAGGATAGATATGGTCTTTTCTCTTACCAATTCATGGAACATTTTTTCCTACCTAAATGTGGCTTGTGTCCTGAGGTTGCTCTTTTTAAGAATTGTCTTTAACAGAATTTGAGACTGTTTTCTGACTGTTGTGTTGAGTGTATATTCCAGGCCAGGCAGAAGGTCTGACACATAATATGCATTTAATTAATATTAGTTTTCTTCCTCTGACCCCTCATCACACTAATCTGCATTTCTCTCAGATTGCTACTCTCTCATTTCAAATAATTTATATCTCCTGTGTCTGAAAAACTTCTGGGCACGAGTCAGGATTTTATATCCTTAGTGCCTCAAAACTGGTAGGCACTTAATTCATGTTTCTCACAAGAATGGAAATAAAAAAGGAAGTGTTACACTCTTTCCTAAACCAGACTACATAGTATTGAGGGAAGAAGGTATTTCTTATGTACCTGATTTCTCAGCGTCTAACACAAGATCTGACAGGCCGCCAGCACGGCATCAAGCACACAGGAATGGTGTGTATGGAAGCAGTAAATAGGAAGAAGGTCTTACATCTCCCGTCAGACAGATCTCAGCCTGAATGCCCCAGCAGCACCATTTGCTGTTGGCAAATGTGACTTAAGTCAGCTTACTTCATTTCTTTCTAGGGACTGCAGTAACATAATGTTTGAAAATTAAGCTGCCCATAATAGTAGTGTCGAAACTACTCATAATCTACACTGGAGGAAGGGCTACCCTGCAATTAGCTACAGTTTTGCTAAAAGTTTTCTTTTTTCTCTGCTTGGTTTCTTTTTTTTTTTTTTTTTCCTGTTATCTATAATTTTCAGGTTTGTTTAGTCTGTAATGTAAATCAAAACTGAAGAATTTAAGAGAAACAAAATTACTTCACATCTATACTAAAAGATAAACTTGTAGCTTAAAAAAACCAATCATTATTTGGATTTTATTTTTAAATCATTATTTTAAAATAATGTGAATCATTATTTCACTTTTTAAGACAGTTTGAAGTTCTCAGCACTGTAGAAATTCTTCAGAGCCTAATGTAGGTACCTTTCTGAGTGTCCTGAGAAATTTGAATTTCAGGAGATTAATTTTCACTTTAAAAATGCCTGAGAATGTTGGCCTGGTACCACCCATTCATTCAGCCCCTCAGCTGAATTCCATCCCATTCCACCTGACACAGTCCAGGCCACATACCATTATTTCTATTTTATACTATAGCATAAGAGCTTATTAATGAAAATAACTTCTTTGGGTTTTATTGTTATTTACACATTCCTTCTCTTTAGACAACAGAAGATTACCTGAGCCCTAGGCTGAGCTCAGCCAGACACACCAATGCAACCTAAGTTTGGTCTAAATCAAAATGGTCTCTAAAGTGTTGAGCTCTGGCTAATGAACCGAGCTGGCGTCCTTGTCTCTTTCTTGAATATGAACGCTTGCCCAGAGATGGTGCACAAAAACTCGAGACCAGCATGCAACCATTCTTTAAGCCTGGTGTCTATTAGCTCCAACTGTGAATCCAGGTTAGTTTAAACTAAACTTCCTGGAAGATGAGAGAGGGTATATTACACTCCTGTCTCCCCCATAGTTCCTGAGCTTCTGAAAGGGACTGATTAATACTTACTGACTCAGAGTTCATTTTTAAAAGGTTATTAAAACTCCATATTAGATATTTTTAATATATCTGAGTGTGAGTTGGCTAATCCACCCCCTAAATATTTAGAGAAAATATAAATTACTTGAAATTTAGTTAATAACACAAATGGTTTTCTGATGCTTATTGAAATACAGTGATTTAAATCACTGTACAATTATATGCCTTATTGCTTTTAAGTAAGAATAAAACATTTTATATCTTACGTTTTTTTAACTAAAATAAGTCATTGAATATGTAATAACTGATGCACTTTTCACATTAATAACTCGTGCATCCAGTTAACTGGCAATGTATCCTAAACGGACATTTTTCAGACTGGCAGTTAAGAGAAAATTTTCTTGAAAAAATCTTAAATTTCAACAAGTCATTAATGAACCATGAATCATAGTTCTAAAGTTGAAGAGATTATGCATTACAAAAGGAGTGTTTTATAATGACCTGAGAAATATTAATTTCTTATATGAAGAATTTTAATTTATAATTTTATCTTCTTCTGTGTACAAAAATATCCAGATAGGTAAGATTAAAAGAGACTATTAAAAATAAAAATGCATGTGTAATTCTCAGAAGAGTCAATGATATCTATTTAATGCCATAGAAATTGAAATAATTCATTATCTTTTTAATCAGAAGTGCTCTACAAATGTAAAGCAACATGTTTCATTATTTTACTCATAATTTGAATCCAAAGAATTAAGTTATTATATCATTACATGTACATAGATATATTTGAATAATATTATAGTTCTACTACTCTTAAAATTTTTATGATATGGCCAGTGCATGGAATTTAATGGGTTTTGTTATCAATTTTTTAATTAGCCAGAAATTAAAAAATAATTTAAAAATAAGTTTATTTTTTTCAGAAAAATGGTTGTGTTACAATGGTTGGGTTAAAGATCAAATCTCAAAAAGAACGGACATTTACCAATTGATTGTGTTTTATTTTTGGCACCATTTTGAAGAGAGAAAAATTTAAATGTCAGTTTCTTGTAATATACGTAAAGATTACAACTTTCTGTGCAGGTGCTACTAGAATTTGCCTATAAGAAGTGGAAAACAATAGGTTTGGCAGTAATTTTTCATGTTACCATATTTCTTTTTAATTTTTGTATGAAGATTGGAGCGGTGAGGAAAATCGACAGAATAGGAAGAGAAACATGGGTAGCAGGTAGTCAAGCAATGAGTGAAGAAACAATTCCACTGGATCTCCCTTGAAAAATCTTAGATAATTCTCCCACAAGTGGTTTATTTTTGGTAGTAGGGGGGCTGAAAGCGAGAACTAGAAGGAGGCAATGTGGTTCAGAGCAGGGAAATTTGACAAAGCTTAGTGCAAGACACTAAGAAGGCCACGAAGTAATGCTCAACAAATCCAAAAGTTAGCAGAAGTTTTTCTTAGAGGTTTCGAGTTGTCATGAATAAAAATAGCTGAAAGGAAAGAAAAAATATTACCGTCAAGATATTTTTACCTAAATACAAGGGCATAGCTAACATTTGGACTAGTTAGGGCTATAAATAGAAATTCCTTAAAATTTTCACTGACTAGAACAATACCTTTGATACAATTGAAAACAGGTGTCAGTTGATGTAAAAAGATGTATTTACAGTCTGACCCTGGTAGCATCTGTAAATCACACCTCTCCCATCTCTTGCCCACTTTCAAATTGGAGTGCAACTGGAGTTTAATCTCATCCAGTTCAAGCAGGTCAGTGTAAATTGGCACAGAGGATGCTTATAGTAAATACAAGAAGGCAATCATTTCTGATTTACTACCTACCCCAGGACTAGTTCTATATATAGAAAGGGAAGATAGCAACTTAGGTAACATTATTGCTATCCGAGATGTTTTGAAAGGCTTGCCTACCCTTGAAATCACCCCCGACACCACATTTGATCTTATTGTCTGGAATTTCCAACTACTTCTCCTGTTCCTTTGGGTTACATTTCTTTAGAAATCTACCTTTAAAGTACTCCTTTTTCTTGAGAGGAAAATGGAGCAGTTGGGAAAATGATATTTTTATTATTGTCATTTTTCTTTAGGGGTGATTGGTTGACTGCATAGTGTCTTAAAAGTAATGGTTATAGTTGGGATGGTGTGCGTGTGTGTGTTTCAATCAGTGATTACAGGATAAACAATAAGATGAATAGAGTGTATCTGTAAATCACAGTGTGACAGGGAGACCTTGAAAGCAACAGGCACTTCTATAAAAATCTGAAAATGTCAGTTTCCACGCTCTGATTTCTTCTGAACTTGACTTGCTAACCAAAACAAACAAATAAGCAAACAAATAATGTTCCAAGAGTTTCTTCCTGATATACTCCTCTCTTCCCTAGCACATACGCTGAGGTGAAGTTGGTTCCAGTGAATGTCTCAGATTGGATAGTTCAGGAATCTTATGGAAAGTGGACCTCAGTGTCATTCTTCAATGTGGGTGGGCTGGAAAACACGAAGGTGGTAACTGGAGTCACTCTTTTAGGACCCTCAAATGTCGATGAGTGATTGCAATCAAATACGGCAATAAGTGGCTAAGGGATTATCCAGGGTCAGATCTGCCATAATCCCTGCACAGCCAATGGCTATGTTGCCACTCAAGGGGCGAAGAAAGAGGAAATAACACATAGCGGGCACCGTGGTAGTCTGGAGAGAGGTCTCTAGCACTCCTTTTTCTTTATAAGTTATAGTAAGAAAATGATTAAGAAGGGATTGGGTTTGATATATGTTTCCTTAAAGCTTCTCTAAGGGAAAAAATAAACATTCTGTGAAAGTGAAAGTTAGTAAAGTATATCATTCTCCCTCATAATTTATCAAATCTGTTAAAGCAAAATTACATATATGGCTGGCCATATATCAAGACAACTCTACACTTGTGACTTGATTCATGGACAGGCCAGGTGGATGAAGCACTAAAATTATCTGGTTACACTGAAGCCCAAACACATCAGAAATTGAAAATATGAGTTGTTTCACGTCTTTTTAGGAAAAGTACATTATCAGGATGATGAGCAGCAATTAAAATTGTTTCCAAAAAAAAAAAAAAATTGTTTCCAAACATGGTTCCTAGATAACGATCTGGCAACGTCACAATTCAGTGAGATTCAATTATTTTTTTGCTCCCTTCATGCTTATATGCCAATTCCTACCACAGAGAAATAAACTAACAAACAAATAGGGTTTAAATATCCCAGGAGTTGGAACTTTTTCTATCTAGCTATGCTCTTAACTAGTGAATATCTGAAGCACGTATAAATCCTGAAACCATGACCTTCGCTTTTCCAGTTTCTCTGAGCTTCTTCCTTCCCTCTCCACTCTACGAAAACACAAACTCTAGACTGTCAGGACCTCTCAGTTCCCTAAATTCTCAGAGCCTAGTGCACTATCTTAAAAAACAAGACAGTCATAGATTGTTTATTAAAGAAGTTATATACTTTTAAGAGTGTGTATGCACATGCATATGCAATTCATCGTCGGCAAACCCTCCACCATTCTTACAAGGATGCAAAGCTTCTTCTACATAACACGTGCTAACTTTCTTCATCTTATTTCTAAAGAAGTAAACGCGTTATACTTTTCAAGCTTTGACCTGTCATGCCATTCTTCTTTTTTCATTATGGTTACTGGATTTGCTTTTATCTTAAGCAGTACTTCCCACCTTCTTTAGCATATTGGTACAGCCCACACATGGAGTGTAAAATGCTTAGACAGAGAATCACCGACTGCTTGTAGCCTAGTGTTGTGTGTGTGTGTTCGGTTTGTTATCTTCATTATTTCTTGAGTTAGAGAATCTCGTCTGATTCCCCACTTGGTCTCTGCCCAGTATTAACAGGCTCTATATGAGCCTAGTAAGGAAAGAGCCCAGAGTGGATGAATCAAATATGCTAGCCCCTCTTTTGACAGAATGTTCACTTGGTCAGATTACTATCCCATATTAGCTATGTAATATTTTTATTGTATGGGAAATAAGGGTGGATTTAAAAGCAAGCTGTGTTTGAAATATAAGGATTTCATTATTTTTTTAAAAATAAAAAGTTTGTACAGGTATTATTAGTAGACTCCAAGCTCTAGGATTTAATAAAAGCCTCTAACTAGATTCATTCTATGGCATTCCTCACTGAAGAAATCAATGGAGCACTGATAACATGTAATTTAGAAACACTCTACATTGCAGATCTGCCTCCTGAGTTTTATTATGCAAAGTAAAATAGCTCTTGCTTCTGCCCTCAGAGGTCCTTAAGCTAACTCACCAAAGTGTTCAGTAAAACACAGGGCAGCCTTCTCCTTAGGAGACAGCTGTGGTGTATACATAGCACATTTCCACATACATTTTTCCCCTCTTGTCACATATGATTTGGGATTTTGCTGGAAATGGTAAATCAAACTTATTTTACCCTAAACGAGTAAACAATATGACCACCTAAATTACTTGGGTTTTTCTGTTTAGTAGTAAAAACAGACTAAGATAACAATTAAGTTGCATGAAGAAATACATCAAAAGTTATACACTACTAAAACATTGTTATACACTACTACAATGCACTACTTCACAAGAGGTGGGCAGAGCTCATCCTGAGAACTTAAAGAATTTCTTATGTGAATCTAATGTGCACATTGCCAGGACCTATTTCATATGTATATGCAATAGATTACACTGCGATATTTTGAACCAAGCAGATAAAGCAATATTAGTTCTCATAAAATGTGTGTAGAAAACAATAATGCATATTGAGCTTTCTAATTCTTTCTATTTTTAAGTGGATATATTATTTTTCTGTTGGAGGAAGAAGATATTTTTTACCATAGCATTTAATTTTATGAATTCATGAAGTTTTCTTGAAGAAATGTTTTATTAAAATGTTAAAATTTTAAATACAAGTATCATACCAAAGAAACCTCCCTTTTGAATGAACGACTCCTACTGTAGCTCTACAAAGCAATGCTATTAAATAAATAATTTTATCTTTGAGAACACATATGTAAATTAAGGATAGAAGTCAGTAGAACATTTCAGGAAGTTTCTGTGAATGTGGCTAAAATGCTCATTTCATATATACATCATATTCTTTTCTTTTTTCTTGCCATATAAGCAAGTTAATTTATTTTACTTTATTTTTTCTTTTTGGCTTCGCTGCATGGCATGTGGGATCTTAGTTCCCCAGCCAGGGATTGAACCTGCGCTCCCTGCAGTGGAAGCGTGGAGTCTTAACCACTGGACTGCCAGGGAAGTCCCTAGCAAAGTTATTTTAAATGTAAAATTAGTGGTAGTTGTGAGGGTTCTTTAGATGGACAGCATTAGGGGCACTGATATTCTCTGTCTTTACAGCGATTTGAGGTTTGTAAAACCTATTCCTTGTGAATCCGCCTGAGTTAATATTTTGTACCATTTTAATTTAGTTGTAAATCTGTAGCTGTAGCCTCACTATGTAGGAAAAAGAAATTGATCAGTGTGGGTCAGTCAAAGAATAAGTAGACAAATGGATTCCTTTTTTTTCCCTTCAAATTAAGGATGCTCACTTGTTATGTTAGTGTTCTATCTCTTGAAAAACGATTATGCAACAACATGTCAGGTTTTAAAGTTCTTTAAGATATGGTTCAAGCAAAACTGAAGTACATGAAAAGGATGTCAGAGAGCCTTTACATTTAACTGTAGTGGAGAAACCTACCAAATTAGTATATATACGGAGAAATCTCCTATTAAGTCTAATCCGTCATGTCATGAGAAGACATACTCACCATAATCCCATGAGTATATTAAGAACGCTAAGCAACAGACATCACAGTGCCAGGGTTTTATCCTTTGGTGTTTACACCAGTGTGATATAGGGTATACAGACTTCACAAAATGAATAGAAATAGCTTCAGGGGAAATAAAAGTGATAGTTGCCTTAAATAACTCTTAAAACTACTTGTTGGGTTAGGTATGCTTAAAATCTCCTCTGTATTTGTTTAGGCTGAGGTTAGCTGAATTTTTTCCAGTACTATGGAGACGTTACCTTTCTTTCCTTTTTTTTTTTCCGAAGGGGGAGGGAATAATGAAATATATAGATTTTTTTCTATATTGACAACTGATTTTTAAGAAAAACACTGTAAAATTATAGTAATTCATTTTTTGCCATGATGTAGACACTTATTTTTATGCTTATGTAATTTTGCATACATAAATATACCTTTTAGTTTCTTTGAAACAAAAGGGAATCAGAGTTTGCATATGCTATGGAAGTAGCTGGTGATTTAGGTAACTAAGCCAAGAAAATCCTAAAATAACCTAGATTTTTTTCGTTAATAATGTAAATCAAGATTGTTCATCAATTTGAGTGAAAGGAAACATAGCTTTTGTTTTAAATTAAAGTATACATTATTTAAATTCTGCTTAAAGACTTTGTTGTCTTTATATCAAATATACAGAGTAATTTGAACCCTGAATAATTTTTAATTAAAAAAAAGCTTGGCCACACTCATTTAATTGACACATGACAATGGCTTGAACATAAATTATTAGTTTATGTAGAAAGATGATGTTAAGAAATATTTTAATAGATCATAGATACATGTATCTTAATATTGACTGAATACGCCTTCCTGATTTCTTGCATAAGCCTTAACTTGCTTGCCATTTTTGACATAAAAAAACTTCTACTTCCATCCAAATTTTTATTCACACTGGGAAATAATGAAATCTAATTCAAAGAGATTTTGTTGGACACAAATGACTTTTTAATAAATAGAAATAGAGTGGAACATAAACCATTTTCCAACAGTCATCTGAGATGTATATTATTTTTATAATTTTCTGTTCTGTGAATTAAGAAATATACTCTATGGGTATCATCATTATCAGTGACCTCATGAAACTAGAGTTACATTAACCTATTTAATACATTTTTTATATCCTGAACCCAATCGGTGCCCTGCCAACAAACACACCATTGTAAAGCAATTATACTCCAATAAATATGTTAAAAAAAGAGAGATATATTGATAACCCTTCTGGTACTTCTACCACTTATTTAATTTCAAAGTGATCCATTTTACCATCTTTTAAAATTTCAAAGCACTTGAAAACACTTTTTGAACCACCATAATATTTGGATTTACAGGAGGGAGATAAATTGTATTTATTCTTCTGATTCATAAATGCATTATTAAAATTTCAAATTCACCAGGGAATTCATTTATACAAGTGAAATATAAACAGTAACCTTAAGTTTTTCTTGTAAGACTACAATATAAATAACTTTAAAATATTCACTCTTTTTATTTTGATAAACTCCAGAAGATTTCCTAAGACATGCACAGAAATAAATCAAGAGTTCAAATTTTAGCAAGAAATAAAGGGATGAGAATGTTAAGGAAAAGTGGACCAGGTATGAGAAAATTTCTGGAAATGCAGTAAATTCACTACCATTTATTCATACTAACAGTTTCGTCAGTAATGTCTAACTTGCCTATTGTCCTACATACAATAGTCATTTAAAGTGTTCCCCTATAATTTTTTTTTAATGTAGAAGCTACAGTCTGATTTTCTGAAGTCAAGTCTGAGTTGCTATATCATATACATCTCTTCAGGTTGTATCGCTTAGTTGTATGTAGTTTTTGTTCTTATTACTACGGTTATTTTATAATATGCTAATAGTAATTAAGAAACACTGGGCATTTACGCTCTACCAGACAGTGAGCTAAGAATTTTTATGCACTGCCTCATTTAAAACTAACAGCTACATAAATTTTTATCCCTATTCTACATATGGTGAGTCACTTAACTAATAAGTGTTGGAACCAGCTATAAACTCAGTTCTGTCTAAATTCAGTGCCTTAGCGCTCAATACATCATAGTATTCAAGTCCTTTTTTCACTTTCGGGGTAAAACCTAACAACGAGTGTGCTCTACAAATTATCCTAATGTCACCTTTAAAGCATTCCCGTCTCCCGCTTCTCTGTACCTCTGCTACAGCAAAACGTGGCTCCTCACTGCAGACCTACACATTTCTTGCCAATCTGCATTTATTTGCAGAATGTCTGGTTTCTTCCTTGTTCACCTAACAACGCTTCAAGTCTTCTCTCAAAGCCACCTTTTAAAAAATGTGTTATAATCTCCTTAATTGGAGTCCCCTTGACGTTTTGAATTTTCATCATTTTTCACTTGTCCTTGAGTTTCACACAGACTTAGGCTGGAAACTAGTTCTTTAGCCCCTTGGGACCACAGTATTTCATATCATTCAGATTAGTTTGATTCTCCACTAACACAACATTGTAAATCAACTACAGTCCAATATAAAATTAAAATTTAATTAAAAAAATGTTTTTAAGGCCAACAAATGATAAATAAGAGGACCAGCTAAATACATTATGTTTCTACTAGTTCCATTACCAGAATCCTTTAGATCCACTGCAAGATTACTTTTACGTCTGTCCTTATTTTTGTAAGATACCAAATTAGACATGGATACTTGTTTTTCATAACTGATTTAATCTTAAGTTTGAAGTCTTTCATGATGATATTGATATATATCACATTAAAATTTTGTGCACCTTTTCAAAAGATCAGAAACAAATATACAAGTCATTTAATTTATTAGATATTTAAATGGAGTAAGGAAGTGTAAGTTCTGTTAAACAAGGAAATAAACTAGGCTATGAGTATGAAAGAGAAAAGGTAAATGATTTCTGAGAGGACAGAGAAAAACATGGTTTGTCTACAGTCCTAACAGACCCTGCACTCGTTTTTTGTTCTTTGCTCTTGTCTAACTTGTAATGTCTCTTTATTAGTCTGTTCTTCTCCATTCTCTAGACACAGCCCTAAGTCGATCCCTCTCACCTCTCATCTTGCTAATGCAACTAACCCTTTACTATTTCTCCATACTTCTTATTTTTTCCATACTTCCATTCACCAGGGAACCACTGGATTCTTTTTCCTAACTTTAGGACTGTGTTGATACAACTCTGCATTGGAAAGAAAAAAACAACCTTAACATATTTTCTATTGCATATAGATTAAGTCCAGGCTGTGCTGAACCACCTCCTTCAGGACGCTTAGCTCCTAAGGCTGATCCTAAGACATCCTATGGTCCAGCCAATGGGAACCTGAGTAACCCCTATCCAGACTAACTTATGAATGTTTGACTTACGATTTTTTGACTTCAGATGGAGTGAAAGTGATAGGAATTCAGTAGAAACCGTAGTTCGAATGTGGATCTTTTCCCAGGCTGGTGATACACAGTGGGATCCTCTCTTGTGATGCTGGAGCTCCCAGTTCACCCCTACCATTACTGAGGGTAAACAACCAATACACTCACAACCATTCTGCACCCAGACAACCATTCTCTCTTTCATGTTCAGTATAGTATTCAATTAATTACATGAGATGTTCAACACTTTATTATAAAATAGGTTCTGTGTTAGATGATTTTGCCCAACTGTAGGCTGAGGTAAGCGTTCTGAGCCCATTCAAGGTTGGCTAGGCTAAGCTATGCTGTTCGGTAGGTTAGGTGTATTCAGTGCATTTTGACTTGTATTATTTACCTGCATAACCCCACCGTAAGTTGAGAAAGATCTGTACTTTGCAGTTTCCACCTAACTATTCATGTTGTCTAAAGTGCTCTTTCTGACTCTGATTTAGACCCTCTTAATTTGTATCAATCTCTTGGCCAAACTCAAACACTCTCTAATTCATGCAACTTTTTCTATTCCTTTGTCATTTAATGATAGCACGCTCCTCAGAATTTACTTCTTGTCAAGGGCATTCAACCTCACATCAAGTGTTAGTATATTTTATTTGTTTATTCCATACAGTTGTATTAAGCATCAACTATTTGTATGCCAGACAGTATTCCAGGTTCCAACAGGAAATTGAGGATATGTTTTGCTTTATTTTCCTATAGTGCAATATATGTGTGTGTGTGTGTGTGTGTGTGTGTGTGTGTGTGTATATAGAGTTAATTAAAAATTATCTTTTAAAAAGAACTCATACTTTGGAATTGTAAGGACATAGTTTCAAATTTAGTGAATCACACTTACTACACTGTGATTCCAAGCACATTAATTTGTCTGCTAGCGGTTCACCCTGCCCTCTTCTTAGATAGAGACTTTTGCATAAGTTTTTTCACTTACTATCTGCCAGGGTGGAATACCTGAAAAGGCTTAGACAAATAGATCCCCGAATTCTCTCTGACCACAATCATTAGTTCAAACATGGACGTGTAACCCACTTAGAACCCCTATGATAAGCATTTTGCTGGGGCTTTTGAGAAAGAGACTTCTGATTTTTGTGTAGTTTGTCTAGAGGCTCTAGTGCTACAGTAGTAACTTTCACACCACATGAAGCTCAGATCTGAAACCAAGACAGGAGATGGCAGAGCCAATAGATTAAGGGAAAAAAATGAGTTATTGTTACATTACTGTAGAGAAAATTTCAGCTACAATTAGCTGGTTTTAGAATTTCCTCTGTACGAGCTCTCCATTTTTTTGTTGTTTAAAAAAGTTTGAATTGGATACCTTATTATAAAATGAAAGAGTCTGAGATTGGGTGTCCTTATGTCTAAAATATGCATATTACTCACTTCACACTATTTTGGTTGATTGCAGGACCTTGTACAGTTCCTGGCACACAATACGTGATTAACAAATGCTATTTTCATTTTCCCTTGGGATGATTAATTTTTCTTTGTCATAGCATCTCCTATAGCAGTTACACAATTAACAGTAAATATTTGTTAAAAAATACTGCACTTAGTAATGTTTCTCTGAGTGTCTATCTGGCATAGTGTTTCCACATAAAAGAAAAAAGGACTCTGAGCTAAGTCCCAGTTTGTAGTTTGCTGAAAACTTCCCCGTGGCCTTAGGCGCTGTGGAGACAGAGAGTTACCACTTATCAACCACTTGTGTAACATGGTATGGAGACAGCCCAGTTCAAGATATTTCGATGACTTGAGTCAGCTCAGGGTAACACCGAACCTATGAGATTGCCATCTGCAGAAGTTTTCTCAGAGATCCTTAAGTTACGACAGTTATAGATGGGACTATTTGCTTATTCAATCTGGGCATCCATCTCTACAGCTTGCCCAAATCCACATCTTCTCTAAGTGCTAAGAAGAGAAAACTCACTAGGACTTTCCTCCAAGGGAAACATGTCATTTAGGATTTGATTGAAACTTGTGATTGAACAAGACCTTGAACCCTGAGAATATTGTAATTCTTCTGTGGTTTAAAGACTATTTTTTTCTCTCTCTCTCTCTGGTAGATTTCATTATAAATCTCCTAGATTGTTCATTTGAGATTAAGTCTTTCGTGCCATTCTGAAAATGCTCTAGAGACATTTACTCTGTGAATTTTTTTCCTAGTTCAAAACAATGTATATTGGAGTGCATATTTCACTAGGCTTCTCAGTTTCAATTTAGTATCAACTTAATTGACAGGAATGTTGAATAATTAGTAAGGTTTATAAGTAAGGTAGAACCCTACTCACTACGTGACTAATATTTTTCCAAAAAGTGTAATTCTTTTTAAAGATGGAATTTATGAGATTGTAACACAAAGAAGAACAAAGCCATCTGCAGTTGACATATGGTGTATTTACTAAAGAACTTATAAAACTCGGGAAGTCTTGTTTATTTTAATTTGAAATTTTAATATTGGTTCTGTACAGAGATCAAGTCATATTCTTCAGCAAACAGGATACAGGAGGAGGCTCAAAACCAATAGATTTTTGGTCAATCTTGAGCAATGATGCTTCACACAACTCCTGTGATGAGCTTTGTTGAGGACCTTATCTTTAGCCAGAAAACTTTAGAGAAAAAACATTCTGTAACAAAGATGACTTGGAAGAATTCTAAATAAATACCTGTCAAATGGATTACTGGAGAATTTTTTGAAATGTCACTATCAAAGTAGTCAATGATAAATCTGTATGCTTATTACCTAATTAATATCAAGCAGGTAAATGCTTGAACACTCTCAAAATGTATTACTCAGTTTACTAGGAATATCAGTATATACCCAAGACAAATTAAAAAATAGTTTCTCACAGCTATTTCTGTTATGATCAATGTGCACCACTGTAAACGTCAATCCTATAGTGTAAGTCATCTCAGAACCCTGAAAATAAAACACCATTAATGGTTGAAATCACAGACATGATAGAGACCTTTATTTCCTCAAGGCTGAAAGGAAAATATGGTAAAAGCAAGAAGATATGATATCTGGCAGGTCCAGAAGGAGGTCAGTGTTTTGAACAAAATGAGTAAATCACCAGCACAGAAGATGTTCATTAGAAAACTCAGAACAGCATGAGGAAAACAAGACAGAACCCCATTCTGTTGGAAAATGAGGTCATCAGAGACTTTCTGTAGGTGGAGGGAGAAAGAAAACAAATACGTTATCAAGACGTCCAGATATGCAGTCACTCTCACTGTGTTCTCTGCAAGAAAATGGATGGAGCAAAGATCTGTATGTTGGTGAATCACTTACACGTTCAATAATGACATGCTTGTTTTCAGTGCTTCCTCTGGAATATTTAGCTATTCTTTTTTTCTACTTAAAAAGGAAAAATAAAAGAAAAAGTAACCTTATCATTGTGAGATGACTTGCAGAGTCATCTTATTCTTCTCCAAGACTAATAATATGAGCAGTTATTGTACTGTTTGACATTATCTGTATCTGTCAGGACCTGCAGCTTCTGAACATGGCAATAATCTTCAGTCACTTACAGAATATATACCTGAGCCAACTCACTCTGGCCATTACTTGGAGAACTTTCCTGACACAATCCTTAGATGCACAGAAGGCTATCTCTACAACTCAGTGCATGTCTAACCTAATTTTTGAGTAATACAAATTTGAAAGTGTCAGTTGGTTTCAGTTTACCCTGTATGTACATATAGTTAACATATGCATGGATGTGTGTGTATTAAATAATCAGGGCTTGTATTAAGCGGTGTACACAGGTTGTCACATGTTCTAATGGATTGGTGCCTTTGCCCTGTCACTTGTCATATATATTTTAAATCACTTCACAAATAATTGATCTTCATTAATGTTTAATTGTGCAAGACAATGTTTTATCCTCTGTATGTTTTAACCTATTATTAATCATAGCAACTGTACTAGTTCCATTTCATGAATAAGAAAGAGAGACACAGAGAAATTAAATGGCTTTCTCAATGTCACACTGCTATTAAATTTTGGAACGGGGATGTATATGGACATAGTCTTGTTTGAATGCTGTGTCTGAGTGTTTTTAAACACTTGGTTCTGCTGATGGCACTCCAAGCCCCCAACCCCTACTCACTCCTCCAACACACATATACTCACACTGACCTCTATTTACAGTTTGCCTGTACTTGGTTTAACTACTAACCTTTTCTTGTTCTGTTTTGTGGAGAGATGTTGAAACTATTATTTGATCAGATATATTTCTGAAACATGTTTTATGGAAGATTTTTGGATATATGTCCATTGTTAATCTCCAAAAATATAGCATATTACAGGACATTGAATCAATTAAGTTATATTGATTATAAGGTGTGTTTAATAATAATTGGATCATGCTATGTTCTGGTGTTTTCAATACTTAAATCATTTCCAGTAGAAAACAAGCCTAGTCATTTCCTCATTTCTATCATCATCTGAGAGCTCCCTTCATAGCTGCCTGTGTGTTAAATACTCTGTGATCAACAATATTTGTACTCACTAACAAAAGTTACTAGCATAAACTTTAGAAAGGATATATTTCATGTATGAGAGAAAGGAATGACTATAAAAAAGATTTTTGTTTCTAATCTATTATATCAGAGTAGAATGCTTATCTCTTTCAGAGCAGTGCTTCCTATACGATAATTGAATATTCTGTAAAAAATTCAAGCATATGGATTATAGTAGTTAATTCATTACATAGATCCATCAATTTAATTTTACTTTTGAATCGTTGTCCAGTAATGATATATTTTAATTCGATACAGTTATCTTTTCTTCATTTAGATTTATGAATTGGAGAACTGAAAAATAATCCCTGGTGTTATTTAGACTTCAATGAGTATTTTTTTCATAGGACATTGTAGAATTACCATTCTGTAGCCATATAAGATGCTAAATGGGCAACCTATTTTCTTTATCATCAGCAAGAGATAAAAGGGCAATTAAAAGGCACCATATGAAAGATTTTAGATAAAATGCTTTTTTGAATGGTATATTCATTTTCACAACCAATGCATTCAGTACAAGGAGCTGCTTACTTATTTCTAAGTCAAAGCTGTACATTATGAACATTAAAAAAAAAAGTAAGTATAGACTTTGGCCCACTTAAAGATAAATGTGAAAAATATCAGATGGCCAGATGGACTTATAGGCAGAAAATCACCTCATGTGCCTTGATGTTATTTCACTTTTATAGACAGCTATCTGAGCTATTTAAATTTCCTTACATCCACAGACTTCCGCCAGCATTTTTCTTTACCCTTTTTGCCTCTAATGAAACTCCATTCTCCTTATTGAGGCAACTTCTGCACACATGCCGTGCCTGGTATTCTCACTCTGAACAGCCTTGATACGCTAGGACCTCGAAAGGGAATTGTTTGCCTTCGCCATTTTTACTCACACTGTCATTTACAGACCATTGGTCCTAAATAAACGTGAGAAAAAAAGCAAAAGCATCTCATTTAGCAATGTATAATCCTGCATCTCTTTCAACTTGTTTGATTTATTGGTATCTAACAGCATCTAAACTCCCCAGGAGCAACAATTAACTATCGAAAAGTCTCCACGGTACCTTCCTCTCCAGGCTAAGTCCTGCCGAGTGACTTGTGCTTCCATGTGGACAGCTTACCCGCCACCTCACTCCCCACTTCCACAAGTTCCACACATGCTCTTGATTCTACTGCCAAAAATATATTCTTATTTGTCTAAGTGTCTCAATTACTTACATTGCATTTAGAATCAAGTCGTTGCTTCCAAGGCGGTAACTTAACCATCATTAACTTTAAAAGACGTTTTCATGGGATTAAGGCCATGTATGACCTACTTCTTTTCAATTATTTTTTCATCCTCACTAGCTGCTCCTCCTTGCTATTCATCTTGTGCTTCAGACACTGCTCACTATGCCTCTACTCCGCCAGGCCCTCTTAGGTGGCAGTGTCTCCACACCGAATCTCCTATGTTAAACCTATTCCAGCCCCTCAAAATTGCATTTTCATAGAATTCCGTGCAAGTTTCTATGATAGCAGAACTCATTTTTCAAAATTTATTTGTTCACATATTTGTCTTCTCCATCAGAATAAAGTCCTGAATGACAGAATCATACTCTGGTGTCATATTCCTACCCCAACACTTAGGTCATTGCCTGGAACATGGTGCCAATTCAGAATGCTCAGTAAGGGAAGGATTGAATGTAATTAGTAAAAGTTACTTGAATGTATTTCAGAAGCATTCCCCTGCAAGCTTGAAACTACTTAGGAAAAGCTTTTACTTCTCTATCTCAAGTAAGAGTTAATCATTCTAGTTTATTAAGAATGATCAAAATGTCCCAGCTTTTTGACAACTCAATCTGACCATCTGCAGACAAATACAGGCCTAGATGGAGGGGGTGGATAGAGAAATCATTAACACATATGTTTTAATGAAGACTGGCCCTTAAGTCTTCAAAACCTAGTAAAATAGTTTAATATATAAACAGAGTCCGATGCATTATGGTAAGTGCTATAATAGAGGTAGTATCAAGACATTTCTAAGAGGAACAAAGGATACAAACATTTTGGAGAAGTCAGGGAAGATGTGGCAGTAGCAGTGATGTGTACAGTGGATTCTGAAGAAATACAAGAGCATAAAGCTTGGAACATGAAAATGCTAGCGGATAGTCTGCCCAGAAAATTGAACACGAACTCACCCTTTCTCCAGTAACCACTCAGGAATGCTTAGTTACTTACACCAAGCAAGCAGGCAGGCAATAGCCAAAACTGCCTAAAGACTTGGAAGTATCTGGGAAAGTATATAGAGCCCTTGAGAACAGAAGGTAGAAATAGAAGAAAGGACTTTTCTAGATCTTTATCCTATTTTAAGGAATTTCACCAGCAGTGGTGTGCTCTGACGGGGACCTGAGGGCTGGTAGAATTGTCCCTCCAACTGGGAGCATTCTGCTGTGTCCTCTGCATGAAGTTCTGACCACATACAGACTTGTTCTTAAATCTTTGACTTCCATTAACAAATAAGTATCTTTTTGCTTGTGTCTGTTGGAGAATTTTTATTAATCATGGTTACCCTGAGACTGACAAAAACTTGAATTGTAGTAGGTTGTCAGACAAACAAGGGGAGAAACAAGAGAGAGGATGTTACAGGTAGAGGAAAGAATGTGTGCAAAAGCAGTTGTAAATAACAAAACATGGCAAGCTTACTTTATAATCAGAAAATAAAAGAAACTAAAAAAGCTGTTCTGATTCCTTTGAGGAAGTCCAATTTTTTCTGTATGGTAGAAGTATAAAGTGATATATTCATTGACCAATTTGAATAGCATTTTTGAGATTGCCAAGGGGCAGTCTAGTTTTGATTGTTTACTATGAAGACAGCTTCTTGAATAGTAACATGGCTTCTGTTGAAAACTTGTCATATTCATGATATGGCTTATTGTAATCAGACATTATCTTTATGTATCATTTATATGCATGTGTCTTACGCTGGGTCTTTTGAAAAAGCAGATACCAAGCGTTGTGCAAGAAATTTATATTAGGAGAAACTCCTGTGAGAACAAATGGGGAGGGAGCCAAGCAGGGCTGAGAAAGCTCTCTGACCGACCATGGTGCATGTCTGATTGTGACGCATGTGCGATCATGACGCGTGTGTGATCATGGTGCATGTCTGATCGTGATGCATGTATGATCGTGACGCATGTGTGATCATGGTGCATGTCTGTCCATGGTGCTTGTCTGACCATGGTGCATGTCTGACCATGGTGCATATCTGTACATGGTGCATGTCTGACCATGGTGCATGTCTGACCATGGTGCATATCTGTACATGGTGCATGTCTGGCCATGGTGCATGTCTGTCCATGGTGCATGTCTGTCCATGGTGCTTGTCTGATCATGACGCATGGTTAATCATGGTGCATGTCTGTCCATGGTGCTTGTCTGACCATGGTGCATGTCGGTCAGCCCATGGTACATGTCTGTCCATGGTGCATATCCGATGATGATGCATGGTTAATCATGATGCATGTCTGTCCATGGTGCTTGTCTGATCCTGATGCATGTCTCATTACGGTGCATGTCTGAGCCTGAGTGAAGAAGAATGGTCAGAAAGGAAGTTAGTTTGGGTGAAGCATCTTAGACTCACATAGAGTCTAAGGAAGATTTAGCAATGCCATTGGAAATCCTAGAGCCAAAACCCCCATTCAGATATGGCTCACATCAGTAGAAATGGGCCTGATTTACTACTATGAGGACTGTACTCAGCCTTTGGCTCAGTGGTCCAGCCTGCGGACAACATGGTCATGTCACAAACACAGTTACAGAATGCAAAGCACAACAGCTGAGACCTTTGTTCGGTTAAGCTCCCCACAGGAGAAGAACTGATGATCTTATTGTCGTGTCTGATATAGCACGTAACGTGCAAAATTTTAAAGTTAACTTCCACTATTGAATATTTATTGAACTTAGGAGTTTTCCAATTCTAGCTAAACTATATATTGTATATTTATAATGTTTACATATTAGTGGTGCTTGGTTTTCTATCGTAATACATCATTTATATTTTAATCTCAACAATAGGTATAGACCATTAAATCACATTAAAAGCTATTGTCAGAATTTTGACATAGTTTATTCTTAGCACAATCTTTGGTAAAGAATGTTAAGTCTTTTCAAAAACCACTTTTTGTTGAATTCTGAGACAATTGGCAAATATTTTACATGTCACTAGATACCATTAGGTCGTCAGAGAAAGTATGGTTGTTTTACCCTTTTTCGTAATTAAAATAAAAATGTACCTTCTTCTATTAAAAGACTTGTGTCCTCAAGCTTGGAAAAGGAAGGGGGCATGTCATAGAGATGAACTTGGAATAATTCCTGTGCTAAAAATATCCACCTTCATACCTGCCTACAAGGTTCTGTCTTTTGTTTAAAACCCACATCAAATTGTGCCTGTTAGTTTTAAGGAATTTTTCCAGATTTTCCTGGACCATCCTCTAGCTGCATCTATAATTCTCTGTCCATTTCCTATAGTATCAAAACTGATTATTATTACAGACATTGCAGTATTAATCATATTGTATTTTATATGAGAGAATTTTGTTTATCCTTGCACTCTAGATACTAAGCTTCCTGAGGTAAGCTATTAGAATCTGTAAAATCATTCACTCAGTGCAGTACCTAACAGACAAAGGTTATTAAATATTATGTAAAGAAAATTAGTATGTATAGTTAATTCATTTTAGTAAGTTGAATCTCTGCATATAGTGAAGAATATGAAGATACATAAATGTTTATACGTTACAGAACACAAATGACATTAAGCAAATATAGACTGAGATTCTAGCTAGAAGATGGTACATTTTTTAAGTATTTTTTCCTGGCAATTTTTAATGGTTTGTAATCTTTAAATACTCCAAAACAGTTAACCTTTTTTTTTTCTCTATGTACCAATTTAATTTTTTTTTAAATTATGGTTTTCTTCAGATACATGCCTATGAGTGGGATTGCTGGATCATATGGTAGCTCTATTTTTAGTCTTTTAAGGAACCTCCATACTGTTCTCCATAGTGGCTGCGCCAATTTACATTCTCACCAATAGTGTAGGAAGGTTTCCCTTCCTCCACAGCCTGTCCAGCATTTATTATTTGTAGATTTTTTGATGATGGCCATTCTGACCAGTGTGAGGTGATAGCTCATTGTAATTTTAATTTGCATTTCTCTTATAATTAGCAATGTTGAGCATCTTTTCAAAACAGAAATAGACTGTTAGAAATAGAATAGACTGTTTGAAATAGAAATTCCTATTTCAAAATAGAAATAAACATAGAAAACAAACTTAGAGCTACCAAAGGGGAAGGGAGGGTGTGGAGGGATAAATTAGGAGGGTGGGATTAACATATACACACTACTATATATAAAATAGATAAGCAAGGACCTACTGTATAGCACAGGGAACTCTCTGCTCAATATTTAGTAATAACCTATAAAGGAAAAGAATCTGAAAACGAATAGATATATATGTGTATGGCTGAATCACTTTGCTGTACACCGGAAACTAACACAACATTGTAGATCCAAGTATACTTCAAAAAAATGTAAATAGGTAAATAAAGTGCAGCCGAGGTGTTAAAAAAAATACTTCCTACAGTAGTTTTAAGCTCTACTCGTGACGATCTCTTTCCAGAGAGAGGAACAGAATAGGACTTAAGAACATAGGATCCAGTCCAACCTCTTCAGTAAATGAACTGTGTGACTTCAGGTATATCCTTTAATCTCACTGGAGTTCAAGATCTTCATCTGTGAAATGAAGGGACTTATCCAGATCGTCTCCAAAGTCCCTTCAGCTGCAAGGCAAACTCTCAGGTCTTAGGACTGACTCGGGCCAGAGCATCATGCTCTGGGCTTTTCTCCTCTTTAACGACTTGTGCGCCCTGTGGTCCTATAGAAGGACTACAAGATGTTAATCATTCTCTCAAAGGAGGCAAACATTCTTTGAAATAAGAACTTCCTCAGCAACGAATAGCTGTTAAAGTGCAGTACATAATCATCCAAATGCTTATGATATCTGTAACATCTCAGTTGGCCACATTACCAAGTAGAGACTTAACTACAAATAAACCATAAACTCAGCCTGTTTGGGTGACATTCAGGCAGAAGCTGATACACCCCATGATCACTGGATTTAGTATTTTTCATACCCTGGCATAGTTAATATCTAAATATGGAAAACTTGAACATTAATCAAGATAGCAACATTTTATGGTATAAAAATATTTTCTTCCCAAGGTATAGTTTCTCTCTAATATCAGTGTCTGCCTTTTAAAACTCTTGCAGCATCATATAACCTTTTCGTATTTTTAAACTTCTCAAAATTGCAGTTCGTTTGTGGATTGTAACCTGCAAAAATCCAAAGTAGCGTTTTGCCACTTTCTGACCTAACTCCCAATCTGTGCATTTAGAGACTGGATATTTACAAAATCTTAACTGCCTACTGAGTCCTAGGAAAAAAAAAAAAGGGAAAGCAGCAAGATTCCCTTTGTATAGGAAAATAAATATATAAAGAGATAGAACAAAATAAAAGCAATTTTTTTTTTAATTTAGAGAAGGTGGAAAAAAGAGGTATAAGCTTTTCTTTATATAAAGGAAAATGCAGGTCTTCTACAGACACTATTCAGGAAATATTCTCCCTTTTTCTCAAAAATAAAACCTTAAGAAGGGTGGACTGTTTCCCTTCAGGACTTTATATCATTCACTGTCATGTCCTATGTCCCCAGTAAAGAGTAAGTAAATAGTTTGAATAAATGAACAATCTATTTCCAGTGACGAAATAATTATGTTAAAACTACTTTAAGGATTACTCTTACTACATGGATAATCTGGGCAGTCTTCGAACCTTAGCAAAATCTTTGTTCCCTCTCCTACTTCCATCTGATGATAAACAATATAAAATACTAGAGAAGGTGAAGCCCTGTTTGCTGCCTTAGTTTACCTTCAGTTGACTTTGGTTCAGCTGCCATAAGTGAACCAGCTGTCTATGAGCAGGACTGAGGCATCATATCTGGAGAAGAGTGTATTTTCATCATGTGTCTGGTCAGTGATCCCAATGATGAAATGCTCATTTCACCAATGTCTTAGTCTTGGCAAATTCAAGATAACGCTGAATAAAAAACATAGAAGAGAGAATGATTCCACTTCAACAACAGTAGATACAAAAATCCAAAAACATCGAGCCAATGAAAGCAACTGGGAAGATTATTCACATGATGAAAAGACTCAGTTAACTGTTTCTTTAGGTAGACAGCATTTCTGAGATAAAGCATGATCTATTTGACTAGAAATTATTCTTCACATGGTTTTTCACAGAATATTTTCCAGAAGTCCTTAATAAAGAATATAATACTTTATGTCATACTGAACTCAAAGCTAAACTGTTCTCACTTGTTTATCTTTTACTAGCCAAGACATGGTCTTGGAAGGAAATTTCCATGTGAGGAAAGTGGTGATTTGCCCCATAGGCCTTTGAAATCTGTTTCCTGTAAAGAAATGGAGTTTTGAGCCTCATCAATTTTTAAACGCAAAGGAAGTACTCGACATGCTGTAGTGAAAATAAATTATAGTCCCTCATTATTAATTCACAGGTCAACTGTTCAAGCAAAATTGTTTCTGAGTTTATATTAAACTAAAAGGAGCATAAAAATTATTTCTTTCTTGTGGTCTTCATAAACAGATTTAACAGGTACTAGGTAATAAGTGCAATACAAACGTCTTACCAAGTAGATAAGTGAAGCTGCGATTGGATTGTAATACACCGTAATGTGCTTTCAGTCCACAGGTCCTTTCCAAGGCAGCACCATGGCTAAAAAGCTGTGCATGTGAAAGCTCATACTCTGTTCTCTAAGAAAGAAACAGGTTGCATTATAGTGTGACGTATTTTCAAAAAATTAAACTCCTTAGGGCACTTTGGAGAATAGCATCTAGGCCTCCTGCAGGGAATGCTATACTCAGATTGCCTGCTTTTTTTTTTTTTTAATACGGTCAGCTAGAGGAAATTGAGAGCAGGCAGTACAGGCTGCCCTAAGGCCCAGTGTAGAAGCTCAGATTCCCTGAGCTGTGCTGGTACCTCCACAGGTTTGCTTAGCCTCCTTGGATTCCTAGCTTTACTTTCTTCGGAATAATTCCAAATCTAGCTCGTTTCCTGAATATTCTGGCAATATAAATAAGAAAATTGGTTCTGGACTCTTAAGAAGATCCTTATTAACACAGAGGAAAATCTCGTTTTCCTGTTCAGAAATCTCATGAACATCATTAATTAAACAGCAATAACAGTAATAGTAGATAGTCTTTAGTATTCTGCCAGGCAGTCTACTGGGTACCTTATATACAACATTTAAAGTGTTCTCAATAGTCCTTCAAACAAGGAATTTATAGGCATTAATAGAGAATGAAAAATGGGAATTATATAATGCCAACCAAAGGACAGCCTGCTGGAACTGAGCAGAACCTCACCAAGCAGTTCTTGGATGAGATCACAGAATTCAGGACCAGGTTTCTAATTTCAAGGACTAGAGGTTAGTATCTACAAGTACCCAGGGATGGTCAGAATCCCAGTAACTTACGCTGGCCCACTAGAATGCATAAAAGATTGAGGAAAAGAGTAGAATGTACAGTTATTGACAATGAGAATTTTAAGAGGTATTTGTGAAAAGATATTAATTGAAAAAAAATGAGAGAACAATCAAGCCAAGTATTTTAGGTAGAGGCAACTGTGAGCTCAGTTATTGATCAGAAATCCTTCTGGCATGTTTGAGGTACAGTCTGCAGGCCACTGCAACTCTAGAGAGAGGAGACAGGTTTAGGGAAGAAGAGTCAATTACATTTTATTCTAAGTGCGATAGAAGCCATTAAAAGTTTTGATCAGGGCTTCCCTGGTGGCGCAGTGGTTGAGAGTCCGCCTGCCGATGCAGGGGACACGGGCTCGTGCCCCGGTCTGGGAAGATCCCACATGCCGCGGAGCGGCTGGGCCCGTGAGCCATGGCCGCTGAGCCTGCGCATCCGGAGCCTGTGCTGCGCAACGGGAGAGGCCACAGCAGTGAGAGGCCCGCATACCGCAAAAAAAAAAAAAAAAAAGAAAAAGAAATTAGTAATTCTATATATAGTAAAAAAAAAATCAGGAGATGTAATGGAAAAAAGAATTGATTAACATTAACAACTAAAAAGGTAAAATATCTATGTATATGTTCAAGAAGAGACGACTTTTTCATGATATAGCAATTAAAAATGAATCAAATAAATAGAAACACATACAGTATTCCTTTTAAATATGTTAAAATTCAATTAGTTAATGTATAAATTTAATATATCCCCTGAAAATATTAACATTTTTAAATTAGATAAATTCTAAAATGTAAGATAAAAATGCTAGTCATGTTTTAACTTGATAAACTGACTGCAAAGTTTATGGAACACCACACATAAAAAATGTAGCCAATAAATTTTGAGAAAAAATTGTGAAAGATTCATTTTCTTGGATATTTATATGTATTTATAGGCTCAATAAATAAAATAGTGTAAAACTTATATGTGAAGAGAAACGCTCATGAAGTAAATAGAACATTCAGGTATAGACTAAATGCATGTCAGCCAACAAGCGGCATTCCAAATCAGTAGGAAGTGATGGCCTATTCAATAAATTGTGTACTAATAGATATGTCAAGAAAAACAACAACATTTGAACCATTACTGTATATAGTATATTGTTATAATAATGGTCTCCAGTGAATAGTCTCCCAGTATCAATGGTTTTGGGTAATCCCCTCAAACGTTGACCCTAGGCTTGGCTATATCATTTCTTAATGTCAGTGGGACCTAAGCAAACATGAGGCAAGCAGAGAGTTGACTATTTAGAGCTTCCCTTCTTAGAACGCCACAGTCACCTTGCGAGGAAGTCTTGTGTAGCATCCTCGAGGATAGAAAACCACACTGAAAGAGGGAGACCAACCCGTCCCAGTTTTCCTTGCTGAGCTCAGCCACCAACGAACCCAGCAGTTGAATGAAGCCACATTGAGTATATGGAGTAAGTAAAATATTGTGGCTCATACTTCAGCTTCCTGGGAATGACTCTAAAGCAGTAAATATACTACAGACAGCTATGGGGACGTATCTTTCAAATGTAGTGTTGAAAGAGGAAAACTAAGACACAACATGAGATATATGCCATATCATCATCATTTATATAAATAAAAATGCAAAAACAAAACAAAACTCTCCCTTTCCCTCTTTCCCTTACTCTTACATACCCAAGAACACACACACAGGATAATTTTTTTTAATACTAAGTCCAAATAAATTTCAGAACATATAATCCCTTAACCTGTCAAGCAGTAATTATTCACGCAGCTTTAGTCTTGTCTGAAGAAAATGTAAACATAATGGGAAAATAATAATACAGCTACTAGAATTAATCATGTTTGTAACTTTTACTGCATATTTCTATCTCAGTTCCATTAATTTAACAAAACACTATGGACCGAGTGGCTTAAATGACAAAAATTTATTTCTTACTCTTCTAGAGGCTGGGAAGTCCTGACGGTCATAGTGAGGACCCTCTTCCTGGTTTGCAGACTGTCATCTTCTTGCTGTGTCCTCCCATGGCAGGGAGAGAGATCACCTTTCTAAGAAGTGTCTCCTCTTATAAGGGCACTAATCTCATTCACAAGGGCTCTATCCATGACCTAATTTCCTCCTAAAGGCTTGACTTCCAACTAGCATCGCATTGGGGATTAGGGCTTCGACATATGAATGGGGGGGGAGGGCACATTTCAGTCATAGCACTCCACTCCTACCTCCTCAAAATTAATGTCCTCCTCAAGTGCAAAATGCACTCATTCATACCAATAGCCCCAAAAGTCTGAACTCATTCTAGCATTTCAAGTTTAAAGTCCAGAGTCTCATCTAAATATCACCTAAATTAGATTTGGTGGAGACTCAGGGTATGGTTCATACTGATGCAAAATTCCCCTCTTGTTGTGAACCTGTGAAATCAAACAAGTTATGTGCTTCCAAAATACAGTGGTGGGACAGGCACAGAATAGACACTTCATTCCAAAAGGGAGTACAAAGAGAGAAGGGCGTGGTGATGATGAGTCCCAAGCAACTCTAAAATGCAGCATGGCAAACTCCATGAGATTCTGGAGTCTCAAGAATATACCCTTTGCCTGGATGCTGTGGCTTCCAGACCCACTGGAGTGGCAGTTCTGCCCCCTGCAACTCTGCAGAGCTCTGGGTGGTCCTGTTCCTGAAGCTCTGGGTGATGTGTCACATCTTTTCAGTCCTAGGATGTGGCTCTGATAATCCTTGAATCACCTCTGGAGCCATTCACCCTTTGCCTTGAAGAATAATGCATGTCCACAGCTGAATAGCTGTATGGTCTCATCCTTTAAAATTCGAGAAGTCAGACAATCTCCCTTCACTCCATCCCATCTCCATCTCCTTTAGTTCAGACTGGCCGTGTTCTTCCTGGTGACTGATTCGTTCTGTGGTCCCACCCATGCTAATCTCCTTATCAAATGGTCAGTCTTCCACACACTTAATGTTCTCTTCTGAACATGCATTCTCATTTTTTGTATTATGGCCACAAAAAACTCTCCACATCTTTATGTTCTGGCTCCTTTAGCTTAATGATTCCTTCTTCAATTCATCTCTCTTCTCATATTTTTACTATAAACAGTGATGAGGAAGCAAGCCACTCCTTTAGAACTTTGCTTACGAATCTCCTCAGCTGAACATCTAAAACTTCATCATTCCCACGTTCTGTCTTCCATAAGACACTAGAACACTAACAGAACTTAACCGAGTTCTTTGCATGTAACAGAAGTCACCTTTCCTCTGGTTTCCAATACTTCTTCCTCAGTACCACCTGAGACTTCATCAGAATGGCTTCTACCATTCATATCTCCACATTCTGCTCATGATTTTTGGTGTATTCTTTAAGAAGACAGAGACTTTCTCTCCTTTTTTATTTCTGGGGCTTCATGAGGCTTGCCTTTAGCATTCCCTCCATGGCAATATTGGCTGTTTCTCACATGTACATCAAAACTATCTCAGCCTCTACCCATCACTCAGCTCCAAAGTTGCTTCCACACTTTTACAGCAGCATCCCTACTTGTGGTACCAAGGTCTGTCTTAGTCAGTTCATGCTGTTTTAACAAAATACCAGAGCCTGGGTGGCTTAAACAACAGAAATGTATTTGTCACAGTTCTAGACGCTGGGAAGTCAGAGACCAGGGTGTCAGCATAGCGAGGTTCTGGTAAGGACCCTCTTCTTGGTTTGCAGACTGCCGTCTTCTTGTGTGCTCACATGGCAGAGACAGCGAGAGAGATCGTCTGTCTCATGTCTCTTCTTATAAGGCGACTAATCTCATTCATGGAGGCTCCTCCCTCATGACCTAATTCTTCCCAAAGTCTCCTCCAAATACCATCACATGGGGAATTAGGGCTTCAGCATGTGAATTTGGAGGGAGGTGAAGGATATGAGGCACACACATTCAGTACACAGGAGTTAGTAAAAATATTTTACTAGTAACTGGAGGTTAGAGACATTTTCTACAACTTTACCAGAAGAAAATGTTATACAAAGAAGAAATCATTTCAGGAAGAAAAATCAAGAATTTTTCCTTCGCCCAACTTGCACAGTTACGCATTTTTTCCTTATCAATTGTCAAATGATCTCAATTAGAAAAACTGTGTATGTTACAATTCTCACTGCAGGCAGCTCCATGCATTCACTAGACTTGAGACTCTCGGATTCCTCAGCCGAGGAAACCTGTGCTGCTCTTTGGCAAAACCTTTACCCTCCTCCACCTTGCTCTGTCCCAGGGGTCTGGCCAATGAGAAACCTGGCTGGAGGTTGCATGCAGAAGGTGGGACCAGAGCGTATTATCCCCACTACCCACCCCCCAGCACCTTGTCTACTGATTTCTAGGAAACCAGATGTTTCTTAAAATGGGAAGTCCCAGATCCTCACACGACATACCTCTCTCCACCTGACTCCTTCCTTCCAGGACACAGCAGTGACAACAGCCTTACTGTTGTGCTCCACACATTACTGCACTATCACTTGCAGTCAATTTACATTGCTTTGTAAACAGTCTCTTTGATTTATTCTAATTAGAATTTGCACTTTTCCTTCTGGGATGCAGACTGAAATGAGCTCTCTCTTCCACTGAAAGCCTAGCATAACAAAAGTTAGTAGCTGTAGCAAGTTAGTAGTTGTAACCCATCTTTTCTTTGCAGAGTTTCCCCAAATACTCTTTGCAAGTCAAGGGACATAATTATAAGCACCCACTACTTGACATAATTACCTTAAGGATAGGAACCATTTATTTACTCTCCATTTCCTTCCTAAGGTTTTATGAAGTGTACTGCACACAGTAGGCTGTGAATTATTACTGAATGTGATCACGTAGCCTCTAGAACCCAAATCATGCCTAACCTGGTTCCTCAGGGAACCGGTTTTTCACTTCCTTTTCTCTCTTACAGTACACAGGGGACACTTGGGTAATATTTTTTGATTGATTAATAAGATTCTAATTTGTTCATGTCTTTGTTTTATCTCCCTTTTCTCTTCCCACCTCTGTGCTCACAAATTATCTCTCACTCTTCTAATTACTAACTCCACTTCTGTTATGTCACCTCTGATCCGTTTACCAACTCTTACGTGAAACACATCCTCTTCAGAGGAACAGGTAAGGTCAGGGAAGCTGCTATTTTCAGGTTGTTTTCCAAAAAAAAGTTAGGGAGAGCCACCAATCTTTTAAAATGCCATCTTAATGCATAGTTGTCATGTTTTTCCTTAAGCTGTTAAGCTCTTCAGAAAAAAGTGGAGGGCTTTGGTATTTGAAGTACGGTCTGTAGTCCATGTGGTGTGCACAGAATTCTTAATAAATCTGTTTTTTTTCTGTATGCCCTGGTAACTCACTAGAAGTGATAGAACTTTAGACACTATATTAATTCTGTCAAGCGATTAGACATCCTGAATATAATAAAATTAAGTTATGTATTTATGTCTCAGTTTTTCCTAGAAGAATCAAGCTCCCTACACAACAGAAAAATAAGATACCAGAGAAGGAAGACAATAGGGGATTTAGGGATCAGTAATACATTCTACTTAATTTTTTAAGAAAAAAAATTAAAAATGAAAGTAGGGAAGAAGTAATGTAGCTAAAATCTTTAATACAGAATTCACACAATATACTTATAAAAGTCAGGAAGGAGGGCATCCTGGTGTTCATTTCAGCTTTTCAACCTGTGTGTTGAAAACAGAAAACTTCAAAGTATTATCATTTCTCAAACACATCTAAGCATTAGGCCAATTCAGAAACCGTCCTTGCTCTCGTTATAAATCTTTACTAAATGTGTCAATTCCACTTCTTCTGTGTTTCACCTCTTTCGAATGTGAATGTGACCACTCTTTAGGAACAGGTGTATTTTACTGAGCTGTTTATGTGAAATTCAGATAAAAACTAAATCCTCTGGTACTTGAGTAGGAACAGCATTCAGTCTTTTATTACAGGGGTCAGTCTGGGATAATAGGAAACAACTAAATATAAAGGAATCCATAAACTAGTGAATGATGACTCATGTCAGCTTTATGGTTTGTGTCGATGAAAACTCTGTGCTAGCTGTTAACACACTGGGGGATATTTCAACAGCACATTATGTGTGAGGGTCTATATATTAATCGCAAGGAGAGGAGATTATCATTTTACTTTCTTATCTGTTAAGCATTTCTTACCTTCCAGTTGGAAAAACAGGGTACTTATCATCCAGTTAGGAAAACAAAGTATTAATAATGCTGCTTGTCACTTTTTATGAAGTACTGAGCATTTACTTGATCCTATGTTTTGGATTTAGATTTTCACAAGTAAAATCTCAATACAACAAATTCCTATGGCTGTTCCAATTTTCTTGTTCTGAGATTTTATTTCAAAGAATATGCTTTCTACAATTGAGACATCAGAAAAGTTTGGGGAAATTCTTTTATTTAGATGTGGATTGCAGCAAGTTTTGGTTTTTTGTTTTTTTGTTTTTTTTAACTAATAAGGCATAGTGTCTGGCAAAACCAATACTCAAATACACCCAATCTCCACTTACTGCTTTCCATTTGCATCCATTGATATACATGGAAAGACTAGTTTTAAAATCTGGGGAGGTGCAGATGACAGAGTTTGAGGAAAGAGATCATACAGGAATGGAGAGGGAGCTTCAGAAACATTTCCCAGGGAGAAACCATAATTCAAAAAGACACATGCACCCCAGTGTTCACTGCAGCACTATTTACAATAGCCAGGACATGGAGGCAACATAAATGTCCATCAACAGAGGAATGGATAAAGAAGATGTGGTACATTTATACAATGGAATATTACTCAGCCGTAAAAAAGAACAAAATAATACCATTTGCAGAAACATGGAGGGACCTAGAGATTGTCATACTGAGTGAAGTTAAGTCAGACAGAGAAAGACAAATATCATATGATATCGCTTATATGTGGAATCTAAAAAAAAAGGGTACAAATGAACTTATTTACAAAACAGAAATAAAGGCACAGATGTAAAAAAATAAACTTATGGTCAGGGAGGAAAGCGGGGGAGGGATAAACTGGGAGATTGGGATTAATATATACACACTACTATATAAAAAATAAAAAACTAATAAGGACCCACTGTATAGCACAGGGGACTCTACTCAGTACGCTGTAATGGCCTATATGGGAAAAGAATCAAAAAAAAAGGAACGGATATATGTATATGTATAACTGATTCAGTTTGCTGTGCACCTGAAACTAACACAACAATGTAAATCAACTATACTCCAATAAAAATTAAAGAAAAAAAAAAAAACAAAGAAACACTTCCTAGCTTGTAAGGACTGGTCCTTAGTGGTTAAGTATTAGAAGTCAGCTTTAATGAGAACTGTCCAGGTGGGGATCTGTGAGGACTCTGGGGAGAGGCAGCCCTGTATTATGATTCAGGAGATAAAATCATTGTTTTTCTGCAAATCTTTGGAGCACCTTTCACTCTAAGCTTTGGGGTATCACTACTCTTGGCACTGACCATGGCAGATTAATACAGGTCATTAATTACAATTATGAGATTCCTTCAGTAGTATCTCAGGTCATGGATTTGAAAGCAGGACAGGAGCAGAATATCATCACAGATTCTGTGGGGTGAGTGACTTAAAAGCTGCTTTGTGAGATTCTGTTTGGGGGCTGTCTAGTGAAAGATATGGGGAAGTCATTCATTACTCAAATGCAAAAACTGTAGCCTGGTCTTGTGGGACGTGGAGGTCATGGCACAGTTAATCTTTATTAGGCTTCATGATGTTTCAGTCATGTTTCTCTCTAAGTATCTGTTCTTTTCCCCCTCTCTGCCAAATCACTTCCCTTGCAACGCTCCTGAATTGCCATGACACACTCTGACTGCACCTCTCCATGTCCTTAGAGATCCAGGTCCTAAAGTCAGCCACAAAATTTTCTGTTACTTTTAGTGAAAGTCCTTGAGTAAGACAGGTATCGATTCCAAATCCCATCATTTGTGCAGAGTTCAAAGTCACCCAGTACTCCATGGCCACCTGCTCCACACCCTCCCTAGGAACTGAAACAGCATCTCTAAGAGATGATGGAGTGAGCTCGGCTGCCCATGTTCCTAACATGAGCAATTTGGTGATTGGGCAAGGTGCACACTGGACACAGATCCTGTTGACACAAGCAAAAGCAAGAATAAAAAGGTGAATTTCTATTATCAAAGTGACAGCTGTTGGGCTTCCCTGGTGGCACAGTGGTTGAGAATCTGCCTGCCAATGCAGGGAACATGGGTTCGAGCCCTGGTCTGGGAAGATCCCACATGCCACGGAGCAACTAGGCCCGTGAGCCACAACTACTGAGCCTGCGTGTCTGGAGCCTGTGCTCCGCAACAAGAGAGGCCGCGATAGTGAGAGGCCTGCGCACCGCAATGAAGAGTGGCCCCGCTTGCCGCGACTAGAGAAAGCCCTCACACAGAAACGAAGACCCAACACAGCCAATAATTAATTAATTAATTTTTTTAAAAAAAGTGACCGCTGTTGAATTCACAAATGCATAAATCTCATCACATTTGGGTAATACCATGTGCTTATTTTTAACATTGTGGGAATACTGGCTATACAAAAATATTAATCATTTGTTTTTGTTTTTCCATCCATGGATTATAATAGTCTGTTGTCCCATAGGAGATATTATATTTGATACATAATGGGAAAATGATGCTACTTAACGTATAAAGCATGGACGTGTTCTGCTTGTTGAGAATATACTGTTTTACTGGTAATAAACACGCATTTATTCTCATTCTCAAAACAAGGTACTTTTATCCTCTTCATGCCGATGAGGAAACTGAAACTCATGGAAGTCAAGGACCTTATATGAGTCAAGGACTTTATATGAGGTCACATGTCTATTATATTGAAAAACTGGGTCATGAAACTAAATCAGCTCAGATTGAAAACACTTACTTCATCCAAACAAGTTCTCTGAATGTGAATCACCTCATGACCTCACTTTAAAGCATAAAAACAGTAATTAAAGTTGAATCTTTTTATAAAATTTATAATGAACTAGATTGATTAAACACTCAGAAAAAGAAAATAATTTGGTAAAGGAAAGAAGGCTCTCACTCGCCTCACCAAATCTGGCAACAGATCCACACAGTGCCGTGCGGAGAGGTTACGATTTCCTAGTTACTTTATTTCCCAACTATACGAAGTCATTTCAAGAATAAGTTTTAACTCTCATTTCTCATAGTCTGCAACTTCCTACACACATTCTGTCAGATATTAGACAAACTATGTTAGGCCTAGTACTATGCAGGATTTATTACACTAAGCAGGCATGAAAGTTGAGAGCCTAGCATAGTAAATATTAATCACAGACTAATGAACAGTGGGAGACTTCAGAATATCAATCTGTACTGGGGGAAATTTTGAATTAGAGACACCACTTCCTACCAATAAATCAGTAGTGAAAAATTGAAGGCTTTCTCAATGCATCTGTTTACGAAGCTAGATCTCTAGTCCTAAAGGAGCATACAGTATGGATGCCAAAGGGATGTAATTTTATCGCCCCACATGGGGCTTTTGCATTTTTAACGGAACCATTTTTTAAAATTTATTTACCTCCAAAAGAGGCTGGACTGTATCACAGGAAAGTTGAGTGCATTCTTCAGTATCGGAGTTAAACTAGTTCATGAGTGGTTAGAGCTTGTCTCCTTCTTCCTCTTTAGCGTTCAAACACCATTGTCTAAAGGGAGCAGAAGACCCCAGGTTAAGAGGAGAATTGAAATGCCAAGACTTGACTGGTTTATGGCTTTTATTAAATGTGCAAATTACTGCTTTTGCCTCTGAGCACTTATACCATATATAACAAAAAAAAAGACAGTATCTTCCATCATAATTAACAATTCCATTAATGACATCAGACACAATGATACATCTCCACACTTATATGTCCTTAATGACTGTCAATGAATGGAAGTACGTCCCTTTCCAATAGCCCAAGTTCATTATTTATTAAGACAAGTATGAGAGTGGGTAGTGATAATTAGGATTTTATGATATTTTTGATGCCGATAATACAAAAGTAATGAGACTCAGTTTTCAGTTTGAGGGCTTTTGTTTGTTTGCTTATTCTTTAACATTCAGGTAGTATTTAAAACTTGCACTAGGTATTCATATTTTAATGGGAGCATTTAAAAGTGATTGTTAACAATATAAAGGTCTCTTCATACCATTGTAATCAGGACTGAAATTGTATCCTGAATAGTTATAGTATGAGCTTTGTTTACTGAAAGGACACAAGCACAGTTATTAGGGACACAATAAAAAATAAAGATCCCGTAAGTCAACCAGAAATGGTGCATGTCATTTTGAAATACAATAGAAATATTACTTTCAAAATGATTACTTTATTCCATTTCAAATATATATATATATATATATAAAGTAATAGGTACTAAGTAATAGTATTACAGAATACTATAATTAAGCATTAATCACTAACAGTTTTTCAATTCACTCAAAATTTCTAGACTCATTGCAAGCAGGGCAAGTTATGTTCACCTCCAATATATTCCCAGTTCTTTGGGTTTAGTGGTTGTTCAGTAAATATTTAAGATATCTTTTTAAAGGAGTAGATATACATGGTAGCTTTTCTTTTTTTTTTTTTTTTTTTTTTTTTTTTTTGGGATTCCAGCTTTTTTATTTTTCCCCCTTTACACAAAACAAAGTAGAAGAAATAATACAGGATTAAAACTGCAAAAGTAGTTAATTGGTAGAACACACATACACACAAAAATCTAGGAAGACAAGCTTATTTACAGTGAGGAAACACATGTAAATTACGGTAGTTTGTATACGAAACATTAAAAAAAAGAGAAGTCAAACATATGCTACATGGGTGCCACTGTTTACAGCAATATTGAAGGAGAGAAAACAACACTTACTTAGGAACAGATACACCACAAGGTCCAGGTTTTACAGCATCAGTGCAATAAATTCACAAAACTATATTACAGCTAGTTAATCAGTTTAAGAATTGTTCCCAAATATGTCACATTTCCAGCCCTCAGAGGTTCATTCCTACAGATATCAACTACTCCATCTATGGGGACCAAAAGCAGCCAGTGATACCATAAAATGAGAATCTTGAGGCTTACCTTTAAAGGCTTATTCTGGTCTTGAAAAACTAGTAGGATTTTCTACTGAAATGAATCTTGACTAAACACAGGATGAGTTTTGTTCTTTATCGGCTGGTCTTGGAGTGAAGGTCATAGACATGACTCTTAACCTATTATGTACTTTAGTTTCATTTAGCTGAAAATCTGAAATCAAAAGTATGCTAAAAATCCTAAATACCATCTTGCGTAAGCCTGCTACTAAAAAGCACTTAAGGATGTACTAACTTCAAGTTTAAGTGCACGGGAACAAGAGTTCTAAGCATGTCAGATTACCCATTTGGGAGGGAGGATCAATGCTTCCAACAAATTGCTAAATTCTGCACAAGGGAGAAGCCAACACACACTAGGCCATGGAATTACTTTCATTTTATTCCATGAGGATTCTTCTCCCACAGTGTCGAAACAGAATGAGGAATGAATCTTAACTGGTCTCTTCATCAGAAGTGGTAAACTTGGTTTCTATATTCACGAAGCCAGACAGTTGTTTAAGCAGACTGTGGAAGTAGACAGTAGAACCAGCTTCCTGTAGTCACAGACCACTATCTTGTATCCAGCTACAGCAAAGATCAACTTGAACAGTTATCCCAGGCCACTATTAACTGTACTAAAGGATGAAGTTCACCACTATATTATTTTAAAAGTAAGAGTTCAATTAACCCTGGGTGAGAAAAACCAAGACGAGTGGTAATGATGAATGAGTTGTCCATATAAGGCCAGCGGATGACAACACACCCATGAAGACACTGGGCATAAAGCCTTACTTGGCAAGTCAGAATTTCTACTAACTAAGGGCAGAATGAGGGACAGCAAAGAGCTACATCTGTAACATTTTAGTATCCAGACAGCATAAAAGACACTGTCCCCAAGGACAATGTATACACCATTAATCACACTGCATAAAGCAGATGTATTATTCATTTTTCTTTTCGTTTTGTTTGAGAAGCTTGTTTATCTCTCTTTTGGCCATTCCAATGTACTTCGAAATGATTCCATGTTGGTTTAGTCCAGGAAGCAAGAGTAAGAAAGTCACTATCAGGTAGGTGAGAAGGAGGTTGTGGACTTGCTGTCCCACCCAAGCAACCGCAGCAAGAGAAATGATCATGGTCATGAAGTACATTTTAGGCTTTTCTTCCTTTAGCGTAAAGAGGCGTTTCCACCAGCCCACAGCTCTGCGTCGAGTTTTTACGAGATTGCTGCAAATTTCATGGAATCTCTGCTGTTGCTCAGTGGTCCATTTATTGGAGCCAAAAATTCTAGGCGCTAGAATGGGAACAAGGTAGTCTGCCAAGCACAAAAACATAACAAAACAGGAAACACCCGACAGAACGGATGGATCTAGATAGTAGATAGTCAGAAACACCAAAGAAACCACACCCATGATGGCAGGTGGAAACCAGGCTCTTTCCCATCGGAGGACTTTATCTGCCATCAGCATCACTTCTCCCCATCCTTGCAGCTGCTCTTCCAGATTTGCAGTCTCTGCAGCCAGCAGGTTGGTGCTGCGATTATCTCCTTCCGCCATTGTTCCCGAGGTGCCCCCTCAGCGAGCGCAAAACTCCCCCAAAAGCCAGCCTTCCTCAGAGGCACTCACGACAACCCTCGGTAGCTTTTCTTTTGTGTAGAAGAATTTGTACTCTCTCCAGTGACAGCAGTCTCTTCACAAATGTTCAAATATATCTAAAGTTATGATATAGTTTCCTAAGTCTATGTAATGCAATAACATAGAAGCAGTTACAGTCTTATGTCTATTTTAGTAAAATATTTGTGCTTATGTACTTCATGCCTTACATAATACAAGACTGATTCTTTGAAAACATTCACCTTATTTTGTCTAGGATATTAAAGGTCTGTGTTTATTTATATTTTGAGCTTTCCATGTGATTATATTTAAAATTTTAAGGATTATTACACTGAATGCACCATATTTCTGTATTCTGTGTGGAAATGGTAACTTTGTTTACAAAAATTAAACTTTAAGAATTAGTATACTGAAAATGAATTGTACAGGTGACAATAATAAAAATGGCTGTCTTTATAGAGTTTGTTTTGTTTTGCTTTGTTTTAATACTCACAGTAAAGTCATCTTAATTTTTTTCATTTAGGAGTACAGTCAATGTAACATAACAATACTTTTCTGATCTTTATTTTTAAGGAATTTCTGGAAATATTAGGAGGTGTTTTAATCAATATTATTAACAAAAACAAAAGTCCTTTACAATTCTGTTGTCCAATATGCATTTTGGATATAATTGTGTATCGTAGTTTCTATCTCATTTTATCTTATTTAACCTACTTATTTTTGCTAGGAAGCCACTGATGTTATAGGTCAGTGTTTCAAAATGTATTTATACCCTGCAAACAAACAAAAAAACCCACAAGATATATTTACCCTTGTCACAGGGACTTTTGATAATTTACGGCTAGCATTCAGGACCAAAAGCACTGAAGTAATCAAAGAGGTCACCAAAACATATTTTAAAATATATTTATTTTTTTGATTGAATTTAATAGAAAAATGCCATAAATCTCCAAAGTTCATCATTGTTCAATATAAAATAACCGATACAATGCAGGTATGTCATTAAAAATTATAATAGTATTTGCTTGGCAAGGATGAAAATTTTAACTTGTATTTGAAATTTATAATAAAATAAATGTTAAAAGCGTAAAGGTAGTTAATCAAGATGATCCTAAAATGGAATAAATAGAAGGGTAATAGTTTTATACCCCTCCCAAAAAAAATCTCCATCTATTAGGATAGAGAGGCAGCTTAAAATGAGAAAAATAGGGATAATTATCTAAATAGTGATTGTCAGATTTATTTGAAGGTCATACACAATATAAGAAGTAAATGAAGTGAGTGAAAGCGATATATGTTCAAGGCTTTTATTCTTGCTGGCTTTCTAGCAGTTAACAAAGTTGATTCAATATCAGTAGGTTTAGAGACGTGCAAAATAATGTTTACTTTTTGACCCTCTAGAGTAAAAATAAAATGTGTTGTTCCAATTAACTAGATATATCACTTTTAATTATTTTGCTTTCTACAGCATGCGCTATAACTGTTTGGCTCTAATGAAAGGATGACCTAGAGGAAAGAGGAGGACAGCAAGATTGAAAGTTAATTCTAACACGATTGGGCCACCGGTTGCTGCATGGCCTGACAATTAATGCCTGGGCTGTGATGGCCCTTTCCACCTGCCCACAGTGCATTTTCTTCTGGTAACCACCCCGGAGCTTCCTGTCTAACTTTGGTTTTCATCTTTGCAGGTTTGGATTTATTCTTCATAAAGATGAAGCTGTACTACAAAAAATTGATCTTGAAACCATGTCATACGTCAAGACCATTAACTTGAAGGACTATAAGTGTGTCCCTCAGTCGCTGGCATATACACACTTGGGAGGATATTATTTTATTGGCTGTAAACCCAACAGCACTGGGGCGGTTCCCCCACAGCTCTTGGTGGACAGTGTAACTGACTCGGTCATTGGGTTCAACAGTGATGTGACAGGCACTCCGTATGTCTCTCCGGACGGACACTATCTTGTCAGCATCAGTGACGTGAAAGGTCTTGTGAGGGTCCAGTGCATCACCATCAGAGGAGAAATACAAGAGGCTTTTGATATTCACACAAACCTGCACATATCTGACCTGGCCTTTCAGCCATCCTTTACGGAAGCCCATCAGTACAACATCTACGGTAGTTCAAGCACACAGACTGATGTGCTCTTTGTGGAGCTCGCCTCTGGGAAGGTTAAGATGATAAAGAGTCTTAAGGAACCACTCAAGGCAGAGGAATGGCCTTGGAACCGGAAGAACAGGCAAATCCAGGACAGTGGCTTGTTTGGTCAATATCTGATGACGCCTTCCAAGGACTCTCTCTTTATACTAGATGGACGACTCAATAAGTTAAACTGTGAGATCACTGAAGTTAAGCAAGGAAATACAGTCGTCTGGGTTGGAGATGCCTAGGAGCCTATTAAACAATTATTAAGTGAAGAGCTTTCCAGTACACTGCACTTAATCCATGGTTTCAGTTTACAACTTACATTGCTTAACTTTTCAAGTTTGTATCCTAGGCAAACATAAGTTACTTGGGTGGCCCAAATAAAATAGATTTTTTTTTTTGGCAGAGAAATACACAATTAGTAATATTGGTTGATTAGAAATATTTAACACGATATTTAATGAGAAGCTATTATACATCAATTGCAAGAATCAGATCTATAGTTATGTTTTAAGCTAATAAAATAGGAATTTAAATACTTACAAACAACTGCAGGGAATTTGAAATGATTTTAAGCATCATTTCATTTTGAGGGTGATTTATCTATTTTTTTCTCTGTCCTTTTGGTATGCTTACACCAGAAATAAAAGGTGTTATGGAACCTTAAAATTCTTAATTCAAAATATTCTGTCCCATCCACTGTTTATAATCTTTTGTGCCTTGAAGGGAATGTCACAAGAAGAAAAGGAAGGCTAAAAGCTGCATACTGACCGCTTACATCACTGTAAATTTCTTGTCATTAAAAGAGAAAAGTTGAATATCTCTTGCAACAAACCCAGTCTTCAGTCATTTGTCTAACCCTCAATGAAATGTCGTTTGAAGGCATAAGTTGGCCTAAGGTTGTACACAGGTGACAAACTCTGACACTCACTGTATAATCTGCAGCATGCTATGGAAAATGGGGAGGAAAAGAGGAAAATAATTATGGTGAAATGTTTGCAATGTATTCTCAACTCCTTTTGGTTTCAATCGCTAGAGTGTATTATATTTTTAATGCAAGTTTGTCTGGGATGTCAACTGCTTACAAATGTCTATTATTAGTGGAATAGATTTTTTCTTTTCATGTAGTCCAGTGTTGCATCAGCAGGCACTTCCATTTCTAAAACAGAAGCATTATTTGTGTCTGCTTAGAGTAAACCACATATCGGGAAATTAATAACAGGAAGAAAAAAACTGGCTAGAGAACTGATGAGTATTAGTGGTTTAGGAGAATTAGTAACAGAAATTGGGAATTAGGGGATAGCACCACAGTGGTGAGGAAAGATGTACTTCTCCATTGCCTTTGCTATTTAAATATAACCCATCACAGGACTTCTTTCCTTTATAACTTCCTAAATGACTGTTGTTTAACTCCTACATAATCCTTAAACAACTCTCTCACTATGTCCCGTAGTTTGAAACCTGACTAATCCTCTTATTTGCGACACTGCATAGAAGTAAAAATTATTGCTTTTCTTTTTCAAGGCAAAGAAAAGGCTGGTAGAAGTGGATTAAAACTAGTGAGTTGGTTTATTAAAATAAGCGGATAATTATCCAGGCTTAAAGTAATAGCTTACATGTTTGGAGAACCTTTTTACTTATTTTTGTTTTATTGTTGCTAAAAATGCTAATGAGCTGTTGAAATGACCTCCATTTCCTGAAGGTAATCCAGTAAGGTCTTTTTTAAATACAAATTTTACTCGTTTAAATTGTGTAAAACTGCTTAGAAACCTGACATTTTATAGTGTGTGATATCTTATGTGTATATAGCATCCTGAACTGTGTGACACAGTAGATTACTTCTTAGCTTAAGGAAGCATTATGGGAGGTAGATTTAATAAACAACAGAAATCAGCTTATGTTTCTACTTATCTGTTTTCCTTTCTAGCAATTTTCTCCTTTGGGATCATGAACCACATAAAGTGTCTGTGACCTAATGATTTAATGTTAAGTCTGTCTCATATATCCTTCTTTGATAGCTTACACCATGTGGGTGCTCTGTCTGTAGACATTGCTTGATAAAAGGAGAATAAACTTCTTACATTTTAACTCTTGAGAGTTCAGTCAGTGTTTTAATGTAAATGCCCACGTTTTGTTTTGTTTTCCTCCCTGTACTTCAAACATAGTCTGCTGTTCTGCATTATTTTTAAAGTGATGGGGTGGGGTAGAGGGCAGGTAAAGTGAAATCAAGGAACGACCATTTAGCTTTATTATATCAATTCTAAGTTGCTCTATGCCTTCATATTCATGTATAAAGCAAGATATTTATCCTTTTAAGGTGTCTATGTCTTTAGAATCCCTTCTTATATATTAAAGAAATGAGTATCAGAATGGAACATAAAAGTAGACTCAAATCCTTTCCTTTCAACATCCTTACACTTCCAACCACACAAATACTGAGCCCTCTTTTTTAACAATGAAATATTCAAAATATTGACATTTGTGATTCTTTTAAAAAAGAAGGAAATGCAATAATATAATATTTTCTAAAGTAGATAATTATTTCTTCAACAGAATAAGAGCTGGCCGACAGGGCATCAGCATTACTCTATACACGTCTTGATAAAAGTGTGTTGAAAATAATGATCTCATCAATAATGTGGGCATGTGTAAAAACTGAACGTTAAGAAAAGCCAAGATAAAAATGATAAGGTCATCACTCTAAAAAGAAGCTATAACATCAAAGAGTAGATTTTTAATAGACAAGAGAAAATAGTGAAGTGATAGCAAAAAAAAAAATAATATGATTTTGTTGCAAATTATCTGGTGATAATTTTGTGATATCAGTGAAGGGCATGAAGTAAGAAAAGGTGTGAAATCAAGAACAGAAATAGGATGTGGAGAGGTCCTTGAGCACAACTGACTAGAAAAAGTAAATATTTATGTAAAGAAGGTGATATCCATAACTCAAGAAAAAGGGGTTATGATCAGATTTTGGAGGGAGGGAAGTGAAGAATGGAGCGAATTTAAAGAGTTTAGGCTTAATCCAGACAGTAGGAACTCGGCAATAATTTTTAAAAAGAGAAATAACAGTGAAAACAACACTTTCAACATTCATTATTTTCTAATGAAATGAAGATTTGACAAGGGAAATTAGAGAAAGAGGTATCATTTGGGAGGCTACTGCAAAAAAATGTAAGTTTGTGATCTTTAATATATGACAATTAAATTGAAAGTATATATTACAAGACAGGGCGTGTTAAGGAACCAGACTTGAGATGGCAACTGAATAAGTGTGTATGATAAAAAGAAACAAATCAACAGGTCTCAAATAGGACATCAGTGGTAAAAATAAAGTCATGAAAGAGAAGCAGATTTGGGTGTAAGAAGGAGGATTTAGATAAAAGACAAATAATACTGGACATGGGATATATTTCCAGAGTAGTGTCATCATGTTTATGTAGCAAACCAATACAATTTTCAGGCATTATTCCACCTCCTGTTTAATGATATAAAAGTAAAGTAGAAGCACTTTTTAAAAAGTGCAATTTTAGAACCTTACCACCTTTAAGACTCCCACACAAAAGTTCTTCGCAGGGTTTTCTTTTAAAAAATAAGTGAACTTGACTGATTTTACATTAAGTATTTTAGATTTTACATGATGAAATGATACGTTTAATCATATCTGACAGCTTGTCATATTATGTAAATTTTAAAAGTGTGAAAACATTAAGAACAATATGGCTATCATGCAAATTAATATGACTCTAAAATAGGATGAAAATGTACACCCCAATGTTACAACCTTACGAACTCACAAGGGGCCACTTCTAATGTCACTGGTCCATACATCTACCATTTAGCGGTTCCTGTGTGAATGGGTAAAGAGAAAAAAAGCAGCATCTTATCAAAAGCCTATTTTCACTTTTCTTCCAAACACACTCTAGTATCATTTATCTCTCCTTGGAATCTTCATGCACAGAAATATGTTCTGAAAATCATGCTATAGAAATTCACGATCGTAGACTTGAGTCACAGTAACCTTCCCCATCCTCTGAGAAGACTAAATCTTAACATATGAGCATGATTTGTTAGTCTGTAATTTTTTTTTTTTTTTTTTTTTGTGGTACGCGGGCCTCTCACTCTTGTGGCCTCTCCCGTTGCGGAGCACGGGCTCCGGACGCGCAGGCTCAGTGGCCATGGCTCATGGGCCCAGCCGCTCGGCGGCACGTGGGATCTTCCCGGACCGGGGCACGAACCCGTGTTCCCTGCATCGGCAGGCGGACTCTCAACCACTGCGCCACTAGGGAAGCCCTGTTAGTCTGTATTTAATAAATGATATAGTCCTATTAGTAAATAGAAAAGCACACAGCTTTTTCAGCAACATTCATCAACAAAATATTCCTGCCTCTGTGTAATATAATGGGCACTGCACAGCTCTTTTACAGTAATGTGCAACTAACCATTGGTGAATTAGAAAAGATTTCACCATTTTTCTTTTATACGAGAGTACAGTAATGATAAAATGCTCAATGTTTTGAGACTTGTGTTCAAGTCCATAACTAAATTTTGCATGTAGTACAGTTTGGCTGAAACTGAGAAAGAACAGACTGAAATACCAAGTGTATCTTTTAATGTTTGATAAATATTTCGAAGACTCTCTATAGCACATTTTCCACTTTTAAAAGAAGATTCAGAATTGTCTCAATGTCAAAAGAATATACGGTCAATTCAATTGGAAATATGTTCGTTTTATTCATGTGTATAAATTATTTTTGCATTTCCATGAAAAAGTACACTGTTCCTTTACACCTGGCTCTATATACTTCTTCAGTGCTACAAAGTCCAAGTGAAAAATCCCATGATAATCAAGAAGGGGACTCTACACACATGAAAATATAGAGATATCACAAATGGATAATCACTGAATTACTCCACTATGCCTCTGCTTATCCACCTACCTTCAAACCAGTTTTGCTTCTAATTCAAGGTTCTGTACTTTGTTCAGAACTATTACCAAAGCATAGCAAACACTCCACAACTGATCTTGGGAATAAAGTAGTATTCATGACTTTCTTTAGGTCGTTACACATCATTTTGATACATTAATTGCCCTTTAGGGAAATAATTATTATAAGTTGAGCAAAAGTAAATATATCAATTAGATTAAGGATATTAACCTACAGTATGTTAATTTTGTATAGTTTTAAAAATTTTATTGTTGACAGAAATATTACATGATTTCATTTTGTCTATATTGGTGCAAATGTACCATACATCATGCAGGTTTACATAGCAGCAGTTAAACATCACACAGGGGGGTGTGTGTGTGTGTGTGTCTCAATTTGGGCATATGCAAAAATGGACGCATCTGGGATGGAGAATTAAATCTTAATATTCAAACATACCTCATTAGTACTTTTAAATTTCTCTTAAATCTAGGACAAGATTGATTTAAATAAAATGTTTTATATATAAGATTTTAGTGTAAGTTTGTGGAATGATTGTAGAGCACAGAATCTCCATCTTCTACACACCTATATATATTTGTTCTTTATAATGAACCAAAATGAGGACATAATTTCAAAGTACTTATGCAACACCTACTAATTAGCATCCATGTGTATAAAGTACGAACTACAGAGAAGTAAGAAAATAAAAGAAAAAGTAGTGTGCCTTGATTCTGGAGACTCTATTAGATGGAGTAAATAAAGATATGTAAACATGTATAGCAATACTAAGTACCACTTAGCAATGTAATACTAAGATCTAATGAATGTATACATATGTACACATATGCATATAAATACATGTATTTATACATGCAAAAATTAGCTAATATTTTCTCACAATTACTAGTACATTTTAAAAACAGTTACAGACACAAACTTAATAAAGCAAAATAATATAGAGAGCATTCTCAGTTCACTGAAAGTAAACTGAGAAATAATTTTTCAACTACTTAAGAAATTATAAATATGTAAATAAGCAAGCATGTACATTATACAACCAATCACAAACAACACTTTAAAAAGGAATCAAATTGAGAGGTGCAGAATCTGTGGATTCTGTTTATAAAAATGAAAATGAAAACAACATACTTCAAAAATAATGTGATGCTTCTGACATTTCTTAGAAGAAACCTTCAAAGAAAGTTACTCCCACTCTAATAAAGAGAAAAAGCTGGAAAATTGCCAACATCATAATTTCACCTGAGCATAGCATAGAGCTGGGGGTGCAAGGTCAACTGTAAACTAATTTCTAATGAGGAATAAGGAATTATTTAGCCCTTGGCACGGCACGGGAGAAAGAGGTGGCCTACATGAAAAGCAGGTGGCACGAAATCAGCTAAAAGTTTTGCAAGTTCTTACAGGCTATGTGGAGGGCACCTTATCAGTTTGGAATGGCTGGGGTGAAGGGGGTGAGGCTCAGACACAGGAAGAGTTTCCACACTCAGAATCCTTTAAGCGCATAAGATGAAAGGCCAGCAGGAAATCGGAGACACCTACCCTGGTGCTGTGTGTAACGTGACCATCTGCTGTGGAGAGGAAGCCTTGTCCCCTTGCTGACGCTCTTGTACCCTAGGAAGCCAAACATTAAGCTCCTAAGGCAGAGCAGCTATCTGTCTCGCCCCCAGAACAGGCAAGGACCCAATGTTTCAGGAGGAGTAAAAGCAGACCTTCTGTCTCTGAGGGAGGAGTAGCAAGCACCCAGCCCCAAGACAGGTAAATAAAGGAGAGAAGAAAGGATGCTCTGGTGCTGGGGGAGGGACAGGAAACCTGGTCCCATGGACCGTGTAAAGAAGAACTGTATGCCACTTACACTTAAAGGGACACTTTTTGTATTAAACTCTCATTTGTCTGATATTAGTAGAGCTGCTCCAGACTTCTTATTGTTGCTTTTGGAATAAATATCTTTTTCACCCTTTTATTTTATATTTGTATCTTTCAATTTGAAATGTTTCCTTTTAACAGTATATATTTGGATCCTTTTGAGTCCAGTCTGACGTATTCTGATTAGATTATTTAATCCATTTACCTTAACTGTATTATTACTATCATAGGAATTACATCTTCCTTTTTTTTTTTTTTAAATAGGTCTCATGTCTTTTCTGTTCCCCTATTCTTCTTTACTGCTTACTTTTGAATTGGGTGACTATTTTCTAGGGTAACATTTCAATTCCTTTAATGATCTTTTCACTCTTTAGAAAATCGTTTTTGTAATTGTTGCTTTAGGGCTTACTAGGTACATCTTATTAAAACAACTTCAGATTTATACTAACTTAATTCTAGTGAGATACAGAAATGTTACTCCCATAAAGCTCTAATCACTCTTCCCTCATTTTGTACTACTTTTTGTTATTTACTTTATGTAAATGTATGTCTTTCAAATAAACAGAAAAGGAAGAACAATTATATATTTTTTCTGGTCCCCTTTGTTGGTTCCTGTGTAGCAGAGTTACCATGTTACCATTTCCTTATTCCAGTACAGCTTTGCTCCTATTCACCTCCTTTGTGCTTTTAGTGTCAAATATATTGCATAAGCATGTGTGACAGATCCTACAATACATTATATATAATGTGTATATATAACACATGTGCATATATACTTTTCAATAAATAATTTATGTCAGTTAAAAGAAGACAGGAGAAGATATAGGCATTTATAATATCTTTTTTAATTGCATAATTGTCCATACTGGTGCTCTGTATGTGTGTGAGTGTGTGTTTGTGTGTGTGTGTGTAGATCCAAATTACTGTCTGTTGTAACTTGATTTCAGCCTCAAGAAATTTGTTTAGCATTCTTGTAGGTAGGTCTGCTATCAAGAACTTCTCTCAATTTTTGTTTATTTTAGAATGTCTTTATTTCGCCTTTATTTTTGAAAGAAAGTTTTGCCAGGTATAAGATTCTTAAGAGAAAGTTTTTTTTTTCTTTTAGCAATTTGAACATGTCATCCCACTAACTTCCAGCCTTCATTTTTCCTGATGAGAAATCTGCTGTAATTCTTAATGAGATTCTCATGTGTGTGACATGTTATTCTCTTGCTGCTTTCAAAATTGACTATTTTTTGTCTTTCAGTATTTTTACTATGACATGCCTGGGTTTAGATCTCTTTTTATTTAAACAACTTGGTCATTATAGAACTTCTTTGATGTGTAGATTATTGCTTTTATTACATTTGCATGTGTTCAGCTATTATCATTTTAAATAACATTTTCCCTCGTCCTCTGCCATGCTCATTTTATATATATTGGTATGATTACTAGTGTCATATCCTTCTCTGAATCTTCATGCAATCGTTTTATTCTCTTTAGCTCTTTTCTTTGAATGGCATATTCTTTATCCATTTGTCTTCAAGTTGGTTGAGTCTTTCTTCCATCAGTTCAAATCTAATGTTGAACCACTCTAGCAAATTTTTATTTTCTTTTATTATAATTCTCAACTCCAGGATTTTTATTTTCAGTCAATTCTAGTTTTTAATTTATATTCTGTATTTGACAAAATATTGTCATCATAACTTCCTTTACTCGTCAAGAATCATTTCTATTCTTTCTTTGACCGTATTTATAGTGGCTGCTTTGAAGACTTGCCTATTAAATGCAATTACTGGACCATCTACCGAGCAGTTTCTGGTGTCTGCTTTTTTCCTTTTGTATGAGACACAGTTTCTCGGTTCTGTGGTTTTGCTGTAGCTTTTGTTGAAGACAACACATTTTCGATAACATATCAACTCTAGATATTCTGTCTTCCTCCCTGGGCTTGTTGTTGTCCTTGTTTACTGTTACATTGTTTACTTACTTAGCTGGACTATTGTAGTAAAATGTAGATTGCCCACAGTGTGAAGACTGACATTGCTCCTCAGAGGCCACAACACTGAGCACGTGCAAAATGACTCTGTGGTGACGTTGTTTTAGCAGAGTTAGTTCTGAGTGTTTCTGTGCCTGATGTCTGTTAAGCTGTCTGTCTCCATTGGCATCACACTGAGCTGTTAGGCTCCATGAATTGCTGGCTGAATTTGTTATTGTTTTCAACAATGTCCTGGGAGACAAATTACTCCAGTCTGCTCCTGTTAAATTCAGTTTCCTATTCAGGGATAGTTTTGAGGCCTGCCTTAGGGGTTTGTTATGATCTGGTTTTCTTTAGCATCTCTTCCTGGTTATCTCTGAAAAATTAGCTGACCTGTGATGTAGCTTGTTACCCATATGGGGCTACCAGCTTCCTCTTATTTGGTTACCACTAAAATCTCTACTGATTTTTAAAAAGCCTTTTAGTTTAAGTTCCTTTACACTGTGGAAATAAAGTCAGAATTTTATGAGAATAGGTCTGCTGCTCTCTGTTCATATGATCTGTCTTTCCCCTATTCTTTTTTTTTTTTTTTTTTTTTGTGGTACGCAGGCCTCTCACTGTTGTGGCCTCTCCCGTTGCGGAGCACAGGCTCTGGACGCACAGTCTCAGCGGCCATGGCTCACGGGCCCAGCCACTCCGCGGCATGTGGGATCTTCCCGGACCGGGGCACAAACCCGTGTCCCCTGCATCGGCAGGCGGACTCTCAGCCACTGCGCCACCAGGGAAGCCCCTTCCCCTATTCTTATGATCTGCAGAATATCTGAGCCACAGATATTTTGGTACTGGGAATAGTTGCTCCCCACTCTTGGAGTGACTCCAGCTTTGTGAGCAGGGCAGTGGGTGGGAAATGGTACTTCCCTGTTCTTTTAGATCCTGGGACTTCCTTAAATTGTCTACATTAAATGACATGATGTAGTATCCCATTAGCTTTCCGATCACCTGAGCATCACATGAGCAGTTTTCTTCACATCCATTCATCTCCAGTCATACTGTCTTTTCCTTTGAAAGACCACTCCTGACACTTGCTGGTCCTTCTACCTGGAGTACTTATTCCCCAGACACTCATACGAATTGTCTCTTCACATTCTTCAGATGGCTGCTTGCCAGTGAGCTTTTCTGAATACCCTATTTAAAACTTCCAGAATTTCCAGAATATGGCTATCACGTTTGCTGATATTCATTTCCATAATTGAATTGATATCTAACATGCTATATAATTTATTTTCTGTTTATTATCTATGTAACCCTATCTGACACATCCACATTATGCAACCAAATGAGAGCAAGGAGAGGAAACCAAAAAGGCCTTGTATGTGGTAGGCACATATTAGGCAGTAAATAAACATATGGGAGATGATTGGATTACTATTTTAATTGGACTCAAACTAGTTTTTGGTCTCTATAGAGCATATGTTTAACTTCCTGAGAATCTCAAATCATTCTGGCAAAAATGTATGCCTTGAATGTTATTAAACTGATAACTGAAAGGAACACTATTCAGGCAGGTGTTTTCTATTTAATATCCTCTAATTCTCTAAAGTATTAGAGTTAATAGACATAATGAACATTTGGATAGATGATGTCTTTTAAACATTTGCCATCTCAAATTAAATGTAATTTGTTATGTAAACATGATGTTATGTTAAAGATTAATCCCTTACATATATAATTAAACTCTAAATTAATATACATTATATTTTAGTTGTTTATAGAGGCAGATTGTCCATTTTATATTAGCCTTATCCCAAGAAGCATGTTTATATGAAATAAATAAAAGATGTTGCATCTATAGTATCCCCCCAAAATATCAGTGTATTTGGGGATAATCTGTATTTATGTTTTGAAATTAATTCATCAAATCAGAAGTATACCATTCATTGCTGAAAATATCTACAACTTTATTTAAATGCTCTTAACTGTGTGATGAATTTATGCTTTTACCCCAACATCCAACATGAAATAATATGCCTTTGATTTATCTTATTCGTATGTATTGTGCATAAATTTTTCACTATGTTATCCAACTATATTCAACCTCTCCTTCCATTATTAGCTCAGTTTCTAATTTTGTTAATATTAGTTATAATTATTTGGACTAAGTACCACCATCCTAAAAAGTTACACTATTTAAAGAAAATTATAATAGAAAAATAAATACATGTACTTATTATACTTGAAATGCTGAAGTATGTTATTTAGAAATTGTGTTTTTTGAATTCTCTCAGAAAATGTCTAGGCTCAATTTCTGTTCTTTAAAATATTTTCTGCTTTAAACCCTCCTAGGATTTTTTTTTTCATAAGATCTATTATTATTATGTATTCTTTTAACTTGTAAAAACTGTCAAATTATGTTTAATAGTCCAAGTCTAGAAGAAATACACATAACACAAGGGACTATGGGAAAATAGTCTCCCTCAAGCATTCTGTTGACCCTGGATGTTGAATGGCCAGCAGTTTGCTATAACTTAGATATTTAAATTTCTTAGCACTTTATAGTTTGTGGGTATGTATTAATAGTTTGTATTAATAAAGAAATTCTTTGTTTAACAGACTCCTAAAAAAAAAAAAAGTTTACAAGGTAAATTGTAGGCCAATAAGTTTACTAGAGAGAATCAGAGAAAGGCACAGCTAAGAAGAGCCCTCCTGGGTTCAGAGCAAATCACAAAGATGGACATCAGAAACTGCCTCTGCAAAAAACCCTGAATGTAATTTGAGAAGACTTTTGAGCAAGTTGCCCCCAGGGTTTGTTGAAACAATAGAGGATGCAGGGAGGGGGAAGGGTAAGCTGGGACAAAGTGAGAGAGTGGCATGGACACATATACACCACCAAACGTAAAATAGCTAGTGGGAAGCAGCCGCATAGCACAGGGAGATCAGCTCGTGCCTGTGACCATCTAGGGATAGGGAGGGTGGGAGGGAGGGAGATGCAAGAGGGAAGAGATATGTATATGTATAACTGATTCACTTTGTTATAAAGCAGAAACTAACACACCATTGTAAAGCAATTATACTCCAATAAAGATGTTTAAAAGAAAAATAGTGAATTCAGCCAGCAATTAGTAGAACCTAATAGCCTGGTGTGATACAATGGAGACAGACAGATTAACACAGAGATTAGACAAAGAAATAGTCTAAGAGAGCCCTGCTGAAACCAATGTCATTCAAGGATGATTGTGGAAATGCTAAAGGCTACATCCTCTGTGTAGTAGTATCAAAGGCTTTAACTTGTGTGAGTTTCACTTTAATAGTTCAGTAAAGTCATAAATGAATAAACAAGCAAAATACAATAAGTTCTGTTGAGGGTATATGTATTTGCTACAATATATTACCTAAAATACCTTGCTTTTAAAAACAACAAAAAATTGTACATACAAAGAAAAATGAAAATGTGATACGAAGGGAGGGACAAACAAGCAACTGAAAATGTTTTTGAGTGGCCCCAACTGTTGCACTGAACAGGCAAAGAGTTCAAAGTAGCCATTATAAATATGATCAAAGAGCTAAGGGAAACTGTGGTTTAAAAAAATCAAAGGAAAAGATAGTGACAATGTCCTTTCAAAGACAGAATATCAATAAAGAGAGAAATTTTTTTAAAAAGCTGAATTTCTGGAGTTGAAAAGTACAGTAACTAAAAAAACATTCACTGAAAGTAGATTCATAATGATTATGCAATACTAAGCATGAGACAAAAGAAAATAAAGACAAATGGACAGTCTAAGATAAACATGGAACATCACTAAAGACATCAAAATATGTGTAATGGTATTAACAGAAGAAAAGAAAAAAAATGAAGAAATAAGAGTTGAATATTCCCAAATTTGATGGAAAACATTAATCTGCACATCTAAGAAGGTCAGTGAAATCCAAATAGTACAAATGCAAAGATATCCACATGCAGCCATGACACAGTAAAAGTTTTGAAAGCCAGTAACAAAGCGACACACTTTGAAACAAAAAGAAGAAAATGATATGTTACTTATGGGAACATCAGTAAGATTAAGAGTGATGCATTATCACAAACAATGGAGGCCATGAGGCAGGAGATAGATGGGCTCCAGGCTAGGCATTTAAAACTGGCCTCCTGTTCACACCTCCTGGGGTGAGAAGAAGATGGGTTCCATGCTGGACATTCACGACCAGCCCCCTATTTACATTTCCTGAAGCAAGAGACAAACAGCCCTCAGGATGACATATTTATGGCTGGACTCCTGTCTATATTTCAAGATCTGCACCTGGGTATAAAAAACAGCAACAGAAATAGGATAAATAACCAAACATTGGACACTTTTATGGCAGGGACAGAGAGGGGCTAAACACTGTTAAAAGATCAAGAAGTCATACATTTCCCATCTTGGGGCAAGGGAAACATTGCACACGTGCAGAAAGCCTCCTTGGGGGCCAAAAAGGAGGAGACACCACCCCGTAATATGTGATGCTAAGGCCGTCCCATATGCCTCTGGGCTATAATCCGTCTTCTCTCTGGGTGTGTATCTCTGCCTTGCTCTGTCTTAACAAAACAAAGTGTTTCTCTGTGTGCTCTCCCACTTGTTGTTGTGCTATGTCTCTAATAAACTTTGTACCTGTAAATAAAGTGAGAAGAAATACTTTTCCCAGCATGGAGGAGAGTAATCAAGGCAGTGTGGTACTGTTGGAGAGAACGACATAAATCACTGTAACAGAACAGAGAAACTAGAATTAATTTTGACAAAGGGGCAGAGCAACTTAATTTCAACAGGTGGTGCTGGAGCAATTGGACAACTATAGGCAAAATAAACCTTGACCTTGATATGACACCTTATACAAAAGTAACTCAAAATGGACAATGGATCAAATATAAAACATAATACTAAAAACATAAGACATTTAGGAAAGCATAAGAGAAAATATGTGGGGCAAAGAGTCTTACACTTGACATCAAAAGTATGATCCATAAAAGGAAAAATAGATAAATTGAAACTGTCAAAATTAAAACTTTGTTCTGTAAAAAACCCTAAGATAAAAAAGCAAATTATAGACTGGGAGAAAACATTTGCAAATCCTATATCTGACAGAGGACTTATATGTAGAATGTGTGAAGAATTCTTAAAGCTCAGTATTAATAAAACAAACAATTTAGCTAGAAAACAAGCAAAAAACATGAACAGATATTTCACTGAAGAGAATACACAGATGACAAATAAGCCTATGGAAAGATCTTCAACATCACTAGCGTTAAGAAAAATAGAAATTAAAATCATAATATCACTACACAGCTATCGGAATGGCTAAATTAAAAAATAGTGATAACCCCAAAAGCTAGTAAGGATTTGTCAAAATTGAATGACTCATACATTGCTGGTTTGAATGTGAAATTGTACAGTAAGTCAGGAAAAGGATTTGACAGTTTATTTTAAAACTAAAAATGATCATAACAAATTACCCAGGAATTGTACTCTTGGGCATTTATCCCAGAAAACTGAAAGCTTTTTACACCTATACATGAAAGTTCATAGCAGCTTTATTTATAATTCCCAAAACAGAAAACTTTAATATTCTTCAATGGATGAATGATTTAACAAACTGTGGCAGAATATTCCTCAGCGATAAAAGGGATCAAACTACTGATACGCCCAACTTGAGTGGCCTTCAAGAAAACTAAGCTGAGTGAAAAAAGCCAATCACAAACACATATTTCATGATTTCATTTATACAACATTTGTTAAATAATATAATTGTAGAGATGATGGTGAATCTTGATGGCCATGGTGTAACAGGGAAGAACAAATCTGACTCCATATTGGATCTGTGTCCTTTACTTTAACCTATGTCCAACATACAGCCACAAGCCACATGTGGTCATTGGACACTTGAAATGTGGCTAGTATGACTGAGGAATAGAATTTGTAATTTAATATATTTAATTAATTTAAATCTCAGTTTCAATTATATGTGTCTAGTGTCTACACATTTGACAGAAATAGTTCTTCAAAGTTCTAGTGTGAAAACCATTAACTTAGTGGAAACGATCCTTTTATTGCAACACATAGGATATATGTCTTCTCATTTACATTCTTATTCATACCGCTTTTTATCTGTGTAATCCTGATTGGTCCATTGTCTCTTTGGAATGGTTTACTTATCTTTAAAAGGAAAGAATTAGAACACTTTAAAGCCCCATGTATCTGTATATTACCTCACCTCCCACTGCTACTGTTTTATTTAAAATATTTATGTCTGCTTCTACTGCCTGGTGTACCATTTTCCACGTATCAGTTGGTTCATATTGATAACACAAATCAGACTGAAGCCCAAGGGACAAGAGAATGGGGCTCCCTTGTGGTGTGGAAGCTGTGCAGTGTTAGAAATGGTGCTTTTCTAAACCAATTCATGGGATCACAGAGGTGTGAATGCACTTTCTCTCTCAGAGCCTCCATCTTCTGAGAGAGCTGACAGGCTGTGGGTGGCAGCAAGCTGTCAGACAGGACAGATTTGCAGTGCATTCCTCAAGTGATGGGATTATAGAGAGAAAAACATTAAAAACTCAAGTCAGTGTCAACACTGTGGTTCTTTCCAGCTAGAGGAGGAATTGCCTAGCATTCCCTGTTTTGCAGGAAATTTAATTTAATGAAGTAACAACATCCTTTGGTTGCAGAGATTAGAGCAGTGTTTATTTGATCTGGCAGAATGTCTGCTTTACTGAGAAAGTTTCTTGGGATTTAGTTCAATTACATTAACAAATGTGTGCTTTCTGAATCAGATACCATGCACCACCAGGAAGCAAAGATGAATGAGACACTACTGTTGTCGTAAGAAGTTTCCAGTTCAGTGAGGACTAACCAACCAAATAAAATAAATATTTTTAGGTCATTGTTTGGCACCTTTTTATCTTTCTCAGTGCAATCATTTGCATCTGTGCGTTGCTGCATTGCTAGTTTGGGAGCTAGCCAAGAAGGTGTTATATGAGTGTAATGTCACTGTGTTTTATACAGCAACAGAGCTTTCCCCAAATTGATAAATATTTGCTTTAGGAATAAGTGGGCATGGCATGTTAGCAACTTGACATTTTTAGTAGAAGAGGTCTCTGTGTCCATAGCTACACTGATCTTCTAATCTTCAAATTCTGCTTTTTCTATGCTAATTTTACTCCTTGGTTCACCCATTTATGAAATGTTTATTAAGTACCAAGTATTGCTAGGCTCTGCTCTAGGTATTGGTTATATAGGAACAAAACAAGCAAAGACTGTTCTTGAAACGGGGCTTACTTTCTTTCTTTTTTTTTTTTTAAAGAAGATGTTGGAGGTAGGAGTTTATTAATTAATTTATTTATTTTTGGCTGTGTTGGGTCTTCGTTTCTGTGCGAGGGCTTTCTCTAGTTGTGGCAAGCAGGGGCCACTCTTCATCGCGGTGCGCGGGCCTCTCACTATCGCAGCCTCTCTTGTTGCGGAGCACAGGCTCCAGACGCGCAGGCTCAGTAGTTGTGGCTCACGGGCCTAGTTGCTCCGCGGCATGTGGGATCCTCCCAGACCAGGGCTCGAACCCGTGTCCTCTGCATTAGCAGGCAGATTTTCAACCACTGCACCACCAGGGAAGCCCGGGGCTTACTTTCTAGTCGGGGAAGAGGCAAGGAACCAGGAGAACAAAATTCTTCTCTCCTAAGTCTTTGACTCCTTGTCCTGTGCCCACTGCTATTCTTGGTGATTTCAAAAGCTGTGTTTTGGCCAGTTCCCATTTCTGTTTTCTGTGCTTTGTTATCCCTTTCCAGGTAATTCTATCATCCCTCCCTTTTAATCGCTGCAGCTCTCAATAACGGTGTACAGGACTTTCTGGGGGAAAGAAATGTCACATGTACACAAACATACTGATGTTAAGTTAAAACCTAGTTAGAGAGGAGGCATGAAGTTTCATAGACCTAGCCTGGGGACTTTTATCCAGTTACCAATGCTGAAACTCTGTCCCCCTGAAACTGAGTTCCTCTGCTGAGTTTATGATTAGTCTCTCTATCTAAAACTTTACTCCCTTTCTTTTCCTGAGCCTGTTCCCGTCAAGATTGAGGACTATCATAAAAAGGAGGACTGAAACTGTGTACAAGCCCCTGTGTCCCTGCCCTTTGAAGTAAAAGCCTTTTGCTTTAGTCTCCCAGGCCTCCCGAGTCTCTAAAGGCTGCTCCAGAGTTATTGATTAGGAATGTGAAGATGTAGAAACAAGGAACAGCTGTTGGGCTGGGAAACTGGTGACAATTTAAACTATAAACCAGCCACATAGCAGCATCACTGAACTCCCAGTTCCCTGAAAGATACAGATAAAGGGCTGGCACACATTCCTAAGTTGTTTTTACAGGAAGCAGACCCACCAGATGAAAGCTGCTGACCACAAGCACATAAGCCCTGTTCTGATTGAAACCAGAAGGTTGATGATGCTTGAAACCTCACCTTGATGCCAACCAACCTGAGAACTGTGCATGAGCTGAGCATACACCCTGCCGCCCCCTCCTTCACACTGCCGTTAAAACCCCTTCCCCGAAAGCCACTGGGGAGTTGGGGGGTCTTCTGAGCATGAGCTGCCCATTCTCCTTGTCTGGCACCTGCAATAAATGCTGCACTTTCCTTCACCACAACCCAGTGTCAGTCGATTGGCTTTCTTACACGTGGGTCAGTGGACCCAAGTGTGGTTTGCTAACAAAGCCCTTTTTGTTAAGCTGGTCACGTTGCCCTCAATGCAACTCAGAGCCACTGAGCATCTTCTAAGTGCCAATTTCATATCCGAGTTCATTAAAATCATCAGACAATAGTATGACTTTCCACTCTTTACTTAACTTTTACAAATTACAGCACAAATGAGTCATTACAAATAATTTGATCACATATGGCAGGTTTGAAAATCTTATTTTTAACAAGTTTACTTTAAAATGTTGAGCAGTAAACCTAGGCCATGTGATTGCCTAGGAGACTGCGAGCCAGACACCCAGAGACATGTGAATATGAGACTTGTTGTAACTCTACAGCTCTGACTTCAAGAACACACTTGTGCTGTAATAGAGAAGAAGCTCTGTATTCTATACAAGTTATTCATTAAAAGGATGTTGCCTATATGCTTAAATTATACATAACGTCCCATCTCTGGGAACCCTGACTCCCAGGTAATGACCATTAAGCTAAAACACCTTAGTTTAGCTCACAGGAGACATCCCGACCAGGCTCACCTGTGAATGACTGCAGGCAGGAAGAAACTAACACATCCCCTCCGGAGGCTGGTGGGAACCAGGAAATGTTTGACTTTCCTCCCTCCCCTTTTAGTATAAAAGGAGCCTGAATTCTAACTCAGGGAAGACGGTTCTTTGGGACATGAATCCACTATCTTTTCAGTCTGCCACTTTCTGAATAAAGTCTCTATTTATTGCCCAACAACTCATCTGTTGATTTGCCGGCCTCCTGTGCGGCAAGCAGTACGAGCTTGGACTGGGTAACAGTGCTAGGCTTTAGTAGCCTGGGAGCCTACAAATGACAAATGGGGATCGTGTTCCTGCCTGTGTTCTGTGCACTCCCTCACTCTGTAGCCATTTGGTGTATAGTATTACCCAATACTGAGACTGATGTGGGGCACAGCCTACTTCCGATCCCGCTGCACGCTACAATGGCTCTCGTCTTGTAGAGAGAAAGTTGAGTTTGGATGGCTCATTTGAATAGCTTGGTGATAATATAACATTCTCTCTCATGTTATTATTTCCTGGAGCACATGAGGATTTATAAGAACTTTATACCACTATCACTTAGGAAGAAGGGGGCTTCTCTCTGTCACGTATTCTGACTGCACAGACTTACATAGGAATAGTTTAGATGATTTGCTTTGGAAACCATAGACCATTCAGGGCAAACCTCGGTGAAAAGATACCAGGGTGATAAAAAGAGTGGAGGTGGGAAGAGCAATGTAATCTTGATTCAACTGATCCTCTTCTGTGACTCAGACATTAGGTTATATGATGGCGAGTAGGATTCCCGGTAGGGTATGAAGACTTACCTCTTAGGGGCCTGGCTCATTAGGTTATATTAGACTTTAAAAAGAAAGAATGACCGCATTTCCTTGGTGACTTCTCTGGAGAACCTTGAGACAGCAGAGTTGGCAGGAATACTGTGGAGGAGGCTTCTGGGTTCTGTGGATTATGCCATTAGTTCAAAACATAGACAGGAGGCTTGCTGTAGCCCTGACCAGATGTGGGGCTGTAGTGGTGAGCAGTCAAAGACGAAGGAGAAGCTAAAAAGGTTCAGCACGAGCGCTGTTCTCTGACGTATTGAGATTACAAGGCAGTGGTGTGGAAACTGCAACCAAATGCTCAGACATCACTGATGTGCTGAGTGCCTGGCCAGCTCTCAGTTGCTTTTTTTCATAGATCTTTACTGGTGTATAATCGCTTCACAATACCGTGTTAGCTTCTGTTGCACAACAAGGCGAATGAGCCATTTGCATACACACGCCCCCATATCATCAGCGCAAAGCACCGAGCCAATCTATTTCACATTCGGTAGTGTATGTATGTCGATGCTACTCTCAGCAGACATGCTTAGTAGGAGCCTCTGATCTCACTAAAGCTAAAAGTAGTGGGGAATTTGAAACAGGAATGGCTCTCAGGAAGACCTCAGGAAGTATGGTTTCTATTCAAAGACATGGTATACACAAAGTATTTGGATATAAGAATAATAACAAATACTGATACAGCTCTTTGTAGTTACAGGCACTCTATTACATGCTTTAAGTATTTTAACTGTTTTAATGCTCATGGCAACTCTATGAAGTAGATACTATTGAAACTCACTTTCTTGATTAGGAAAAATGAAGCACAGAGAGATTAAGGAACTTAGCCAATGTCACACAGCTAGTAACAGGTGGAGCTATAAAATGAATCCTGAGTCCATGTTGTTGTTGTTTTTTGTGGTATGCGGGCCTCTCACTGTTGTGGCCTCTCCCGTCGTGGAGCACAGGCTCCAGACGCGCAGGCTCAGCAGCCATGGCTCACGGGCCCAGCCGCTCCGCGGCATGTGGGATCTTCCCAGACCGGGGCACGAACCCGTGTCCCCTGCATCGGCAGGCGGACTCTCAACCACTGCGCCAGTGGAAGCTCCAGAGTCCATGTTTTTAATCTCTGGAGCAGCGGAAGTTAAGCTGGCTGGAAGAATATGGTGTGCTGATACTCACTTGTTCGTGCTAGCTTTTGTCACTTTATTACAAAAGACAGTCAGAAGAGTTTGCATTTACTTGGGAAAAGATTCAGTACACCTCTCGTGTGTTGTCCTCAAAAAAGGTGGATTCGATTTTCATGATATTAATATTGAAGGAGAGAGTGTAATCTATCATAACAGGTCGTAATACTCACCACCTGTGCTCTGATAAATGATGTTGACATCATGTACGAATAAGTAGAGAAATGATTTCTCAACTTGAGAAGACACAGGAGATACTAAGATGGGCTGCTCAAGAAGAAAGAAAATCAACTTTATAAAATGATTACTTCTAAGCCTGTCCTAAGGTGACATATCAAGGGGTGAAATTATTTGGATTTTGGTGAAATCATATCCTTAAACTGGATGGAATTTGGGGACACATATGTCAAATTGCATATAAAAAGGATGTTTCTGAAGAAGTTAATAAAACTTCCTAATTGCTCTGTGATATTTAAAGTCTCAGTTACAGAGACTGCAGCACCCACAGTTTGTCAACGCAGTGACTCCTAACTACAGATGTCATCTTTTACTCTCTTTTTGAAAGCTGGTTACTAGCCTGATTCTTGACACAGGTTGAGACTAGTCCCCTTGAGAGAGGCTGGGACCTGGGACCTGGGACCCTTTGCTGCAGTGCTGGAACCTGGACAAAGGTCTCCACAAGCAACAAAATACAAAGAAACTATAATGGATTAAAAATAACTGCATGCATGCAGAGTTGGGGCAAATTATGGACAAGATACAAAAAGACCGAAAGAAGCCAACTGCTACTTCTGAAGAGTCCGGAGCAAAAGCAGGGAACTGCACATGCCCCCTGCACTCAACACCACCAAAGGGGTGGGCAGACCACCTAAGCCACACCTCTGGCCTGACCCCTAGACACACCCTTACCCTCACCCTGTATAAGGAAACATCCCACCCCTCCCCCGGAGCAAGCAAGCAAGGGAACCTATTACTTATTTCTCTCCCCTGTGCTGCACCAGGGGCCCCAGTAAAGCCTTGCCTGAATTTCTTGTCTGACATCTTATCGCTTTCTATTGATTAGGAGACTAGGAACCCTGATCAGTAACACCATTACTGAAGAATATCAAACAACTCTGTAAAAAGAGGTCCCAGTGTGCTGCACTAGGTGATAGCAAAGATACATTTAAACAAGAAGGACCCTGTTCAACAAAGCCAGCGGTTTTCATTGAAAGAATACATGCAGTAATATAATTTAAAAAAGAGAAGCAGAGAAGGATATGCAAAGTTTCCAAGAGAGTGTGGGTGGATACTTCTCTTGGGCCCCATCACCACTTCTCCTCCTGTGTCCAGGGCGGATGACCCACATGGACTGCATCAGTGACTCCCTACTCTTCCACTATCCCTTATGAGGAACAGAATACCACACAGAGGACAATGCTGAGGTAGGAAAGTCAGGACAGGGCCCAAGCACAGCCTCCTCATGCATAGGCATTAGGCAGAAGGCAAAGCCACCTCCTTGTTTTGCACTTAATGAGGCCATGATGCATGGAGGAATGGCATCTGAAACAGAACATCTGTAGTATCGGAACAAGAAACTCTGACCATGAACACCCTGGAGCATGGGCAAAAAAGATGCACAGGTTGCTATGACCCTGTACACACTTCCACGTGTGGCACTTGACTAGTAAGGGACAATTTAAGGGAAAACGGCTCTTGGAGTTCATGTACGATGGCTTCAGGAGACAAATGCACAGGACCAGAAGCTGATGCAACCTGATGCAATCCAGGCCACACCTCAACCCTCCCCTCAATGAATATTCTACCCATAATCAAAAAGACCCCCTCCCATTCAAAGGGCTAAAAATAAGATAAAAGGAGGATCAAAATAAAGACCTGCAGGGTATCCCTCACTCACCAGGATGTCCACACTCTTCTCTGAGTGTGTTTTTTTCCCTTTTGCCTCAATAAAATGCTTCTTTGTTCTCCTTGCTCCTGAGCTGCAGTGGTTTTTTGATTTTTTTTTTTATTGTTCTCTTTTTGTTTTCTCCTTTGTGTACCTTGCCCAAACTTTTCTTGGATGAGTTGAACAAGAGCCTGGACTTTTGCTGGAGCTTTTCTGGTGTCAACATGAGTAGTCGCGGTCGTTATTTACCTGGGTTCCTCTGCTGCATCACCATGGGTGGCTGCATGTCTCCGTCAGAGGACACAACTTGAGGCAGGAGACTGCTCTATTCAGCTCTCCCTCCACTCCCATCCAGGCAACCCCGTAGCAACACTTCAGACCCTGTGGCAGGCTCCCTAGTTTGGAGGACCACACCATCCCTTCCTGCTATTTCTAAACCCTTCTCCTGCCTTTTCCAATGGCACAAGGTTTCCTCCAATTACACCAAGAATGTCTGTTTCCTGTCAGGTCCTGGCTAACGTTTCAAGGCGAATTAGAAATGGCCTTAGGAAAGTAAAACTCAAGATGAGATTCCAGCTTGGCTTCCATCATTGGAACAGGACTAAGAGGACGCTTGGACAGTACTGGCAACTATGTAAAACATTAGCTGATTTTATTATCAGCAAGTGTTTTTACTCATGCTACCAAATAAATCGATGTTTCAAGAAGATAAATCATTCATCTCACAGTGCTTCCCAACTTAGCCTTAAAGTACTGACAGACTGATTAGAGGGGCAGAATTCTCATAAATCTACTTAGAATTTTTGTTCTATCGTTTGTAGAATGCACAGATTTTCTTTAACCTTAAATACGCCTTTCTTTCTTCTTCATCGAGAGCTGGTGCCCCCCCCCCCGCCCCAAGCCTGTCCTATGTGTTCAAAACCTTTTCCTCCTCTTGTGTCTGGTACTTAATTATAGAGACTATTCTGTCAAGTGACTCTGATAAACTTTGTTATAAAATCAGGGCATCCAGAATCCCAGAAATTATAAAAATGGAAAAGTCCTTATGTAGTAATGTGAATATGGTCACCTGAACATATTGAGTCCTAATCCTAGGAATTTGTAAATGCTAACTTATTTGGGAAAAGTATATTTTCAGATGCAGTATTAAGATTAATACTTAATCTTTCACTATTAAGAATACTGAGGTGAGGAAACTATCCTGAATTATCCTAAGTGCCATCACAGGTGTCCTTATAAATAGAGGCAGAGGATGTTACACGGAGACACACAGAGGGGAAGGCAGATATGAGGCTGGAGCAGAGACTGGAGCAATGCGGCCACAAGCCAGGAATGGGGGGGGAGGGTCGGCACCAGAGATGGAAGGGGCAAGGAGCAGGTTGTCCCCTAGGACTCCTGGGTGAAGGCACCCTACCAGATTAGAGACTTCTAGCCTCCCGAGCTGTGACAGGACAAATTGCTGTATTAAGCTACCAATTTTGTCGTTCTTCCCTACAACAGCTACGGGGAACTAACACACCCTTTTTATGTGTTCAGTACTGCTCTGTGCACTGTTTATGAATTAAACTCTCTGAGATACGTGCTTTGTTAGGACCATTTCACAGATAAAGAAACAAAGTTACAGAGACCTGAAGTATTGATAAGATGCCCAATGTTATGCTGCTGTTAAGTAGCGGAGATGGTACTTGAACTCTGGGAGTCTGGCTCCAGAGTCCCTGCTCTTTAACCACTGTGTCCCCTAACAAGATTCAGCCTTTGCCTTTCTAAAGAAGGGCAAACAGTAGAACAAACAGTCTTGGGTATCCTAATACCTAGGGTTTCATATCAGGCATGCGACCTTGGCCACATCATTTAACATTAGATTCTTTTTCTTTTCTTTTATAAATTTATTTATTTATTATTTGTTTATTTTTGGCTGTGTTGGGTCTTCGTTGCTGCGCGTGGGCTTTCTCTAGTTGTGGTGAGTGGGGCTACCCTTCGTTAAGGTGTGCGGGCTTATTGCGGTGGCTTCTCTTGTTGCGGGGCATGGGCTCTAGGCATGCGGGCTTCAGTAGTTGTGGCACATGGGCTCAGTAGTTGTGGCTCGCGGGCTCTAGAGCGCAGGCTCAGTAGTTGTGGCGCATGGGCTTAGTTGCTCTGTGGCATGTGAGATCTTCCTGCACCAGGGCTCTTACCTGTGTCCCCTGCATTGGCAGGCAGATGCTTAACCACTACGCCACCAGGGAAGCCCCCAAATTAGATTCTAAAGTGAGAGAGTGGACTGCACTCTATAGCTTGGATATTCTTTAACTTCTTAATCATCTCGCCTTTATTTCCCTCCATATATATAAGGAAATTCTACTTGTCACTACTTCCCTCATGCAGTTTTAGATATCAGTCTTTTGAATATTTTCTTTGGTACTTGCATTTATCTTGTTGCTTACTTTGGCCAAAGCTTTTCTAATAAATGGTATTTCACTTCTCCCCGTCCTAAACCAAAGAATCAGAATTTCACAATAACAAAATCTACCCCTGTGAACATATAAAATTCTCCTGATTTTTTATCAGAAACAATATGAATAAAACTTTGCAAATATTTTACAAGTAGATTTACATGCTTACAAAATACCATAAAGTTACCCATTTAAAAATATCTAAAAAAGAAATTGTACAAATTTTTGACTTTGTGACAACCAATATAATAACATCAGATATAATAAAAATGTTTCAAGTAGTCAACCAGTAGTCATCCCTGCATGAATGAACCATCTTTCCCTTGTGTTTGTTTTCTTTTCCTCAGCATTAACTATCTTCTAGCCAACCCCTAAATTTCAAGAGAATTAGATAAGTGTGTGATTCAGAATTGAAGACTCCTCAACGTTTTGGATGATTTTTTCTCCTTTTTGTAGGATGGAGAAGACAACATATTTAAGTATAAAAAGGGCAGAAAGGGAAAGATATTCTTAGTACCTTTTTCTTGTATGTTGTTAATAATATCAGTTATTGCAGTATCCTCTTTCAGAATTTTAATGTAGACTCACTAAATGAGAGTCAAATTATTATTATTTTTAAACACTTAAAAAAATTAATTAATTAATTTATTTTTGGCTGCGTTGGGTCTTCCTTGAGGTGCGCAGGCTTCTCATTGTCATGGCTTCTCTCGTTGTGGAGCATGGGCTCTAGGTGCGCAGGCTTCAGTAGTTGTGGCCCATGGGCTCAGTAGTTGTGGCTCACGGGCTCTAGAGCTCAGGCTTGGTAGTTGTGGCGCAGGGGCTTAGTTGCTCCACGGCATGTGGGATCTTCCTGGGCCAGGGCTCGAATCCATGTCCCTTGCATTGGCAGGCAGATTCTTAACCACTGCACCACCAGGGAAGCCCGAGGCAAATTATTCTGAATTAAATATTTTGAAATCCTATGCAGTAAGTTCACCAAAATTCTAAGCATTTTATTTCAGGTGATAAATTTCACTTCTTTGGAAGTAGACTATGCTTTATGCTTCTTCATAGTTTTTTTTTTTCTCTGTTATATACCATAAGTTTTCAGCATCTGAATATTCTCATACTCATGCTTTCTGATCATAACTTTTTATTTTATTAATATTAAATTAATATTACATAAATACTTCTGTCAGGTATGGTGATAAAGTCAGAGTTTATTCAAATATTTTAAGTGAGACTTGGTGTCCTTATATTCCTTTCAGCTACACCAGACACTATGTTATGGCTTTTGCTGATTTCTCTGCCTCTAATTTCTTAAATTACCACTGATTCTGATCTCGGAGAGACAGCAGTGAGCAGTCCTGAAGAGAGAGCGTAGTTCCCTGCCCAGGAATTGAAAGTAGGTAGCCTGGATGAAAACTAGGAATCCTAGCCAATAGACTACCATGGGTTAGAGGCTAGAAGAAAAGTAGCACTGGCTCTTGCCCCTGTTTGAAAGCAAGAATATTTCAAGGAGGCAAAAACTATAAAAACAGGAACAAAGTTTATTATTAGAGACACAGCACAACGAGTGAGAGAGCACACAGAGAAACAGTTTATTTAAGACTGAAGCAAGGCAAAAATGCACACGCAGAGAAAAAGGATGTGGGTGTCCTCTCTAATGAGGAGGACTGCAGTAAGGAAGTGATTTGAATCACTCATATAGGACAGTCTTTCTGGATCTTTGTTTAACTTTGGCCAATTATCTTGTTTCTTTATTCACACTTGACTAGTCCCAGGACCCTCCCCAACATGCGTGAGCATCTTTTGGCTAAGACGGATCCTACCGCAGAGGCCTGTGTGTGCATGTCCACACATATTATGGGGTGGAAGCCCCTCCCTTTTTGACCCCCAAGGAGCTTTCCTGCTCATGTGCAGTTGGGGAAGTTTTCCTTGACCTCAGGAGGGGTCATCTTACCTCTTTATTCGAGCAGAGCTCAGCTTTCTGCCACTGGCTTTGTCCTTAGAGTGTCTGGGTGAGAACAAAGCTTCAGTGGTACTCCACTTGACAAACACCAGCTGTCCAGCCCAGGGGCCCATCTGTCTCCTACATCAATCCAAGAAATGTTTGGAACAGGCTTAACTAAAGCTTTGAAAGAAGGGACTGAGATGGTTATAAAGCAGGGAACACTTCACAATATTTTACATTTAAGTAGTAGACATCCCTGTCCTTTATGAACCATTAAAATCCCAGCTTCCCAAGACCACACAGCTAGAATATGGCTCACCTAGTACCTGAACTCTGGTGTCCATCACTCTTTAGAGTAAAGTGCACTGGACCTTGGTACCATCAGATGTAAACACATGGTAACACAGAATTTTTCTTGGAATATGTTATCTCTTTCCAATAAAGTGTGGATATTCTCTTCAAAATTTGTGTTGGCAAAATTTGGGGTATAGATTTACGTCACATGAGGTTTGGGGTTTTTTTTACCATCAAAAATCTGGAAATATATAGCTTGAACTATTTTCATTATGCCTTTGTTTTCTGTTTCCACCTTAGCTAATAACTTATATTAGTATTACAAATAATCAGTAATGAAACCTACACATTTCATTTGCTTGTTCATTCTACATTTATTTTTTGGCCATTACATTTATGGCCCTGTACTTGTTTGCATTCAGGGAACATGAGAGTAAATTAGGGTCTCTGCTTTCTGGTAGTTGACAACCTTGGGGCTGGGACACAGAAGAGGGACATTTAATACTAAGAAGCTACATCCTGAGCGCTATAATAGCTATATAAACAAAATTCTGCCAGGGACATAGAAGTGATGGTGATTAAAGGCCTCGTAATTGAATAACACCTTGTAGTTTTCTTGGCACTGTGGTATGCATTAGTTTACTTAATCCTTAGAGCAATCCAATAAGATAGTTAATATAAATGTTTATTTTTAACACTTAACAAGAGAAGAAAGTGTCCAAAGTAGCCAGGCTCCAATGGCAGAACCAGATTGAATCTATTCTGACTCCTAATAAAAATCTGCTTCTACTTTTGTGTCACAGTAAGTCCCCTACATAGGAACCCTCAAGTTGCGAACTTTCAAAGATGTGAACGTGCGTTCACACGTCCAGTCACGAAAGTTAGTTCACGTGTCTGGCCTACATTGTCACATGTGTGCAACCTCTACAAGTGGTTGTGCTTTTGTGTACTTTACTGTACAGTACTTTATAGATACAGTAGTACAGTATCTTTATTTCAAGCCCAAGATGTGAGCAACATTGCAGCTGGCCCTCCATCTCCTGTTGCTGACAATCCTTCAGCTCTACCATCTCCCACCTCCTCTCCCTCCTCCAGTCAGTAACTCTTCTTTCCTGTTCACTCCATGCCAGCCCCTGTATGCCAGCTGCTGTACTGTACTATTGTACTTCTCAAGGTATTGTACTATAAGATTAAAAATGTTTCCTTTATTTTTTGTGTTTGTTTTTATGTATTATTTGTGTGAAAAATATTATAAACCTATTACAGTACCATACTATATAGCCATTTGTGTTCATTGGTCACCTAGGCTAACTGTTGGATTTACGGACAAATTGGACTTATGAACGTGCTCTCAGAACAGAACTTGTTCGTATGCAGGGGACTTACTGTACTTAGTTTATCTTTGATATCTAAAGGTAAATCAGTAGAATAGTAATCTTATTTCAATTTAAAAGAGTGAGTAGTGACGGATACTTACAAATAACAACAACAAACAAGATCCCAAGTAACCATTCAATGCAAGAAGTATTAGAAAGTGCCAGGTACATGGCACTGCAGTGGCTGCCTTGTGTAATTTAAAGAGAAGGAAATTACACACAAAATGAAACGATCCAGAACAATAATTAGAAGATGATCTGTCCTGAATGCTTTCAACATAAGCCTGCCTGGACGCAAGGAGCTAGATCAGATAATCTCCCAGGATCCTGTTATCCCTTCCTCCTGGGGACTGAAGTCAAGCTCTCTAACATCAGGTACATAAACTTTTTGAGCCACTTGGGTGCTGTTTTGAGCATTACACGTGCACTGCAGACGCTAGTGGTCCTCTCCAAGTACCTAATTCACTCTCAGGCAGGGAACTGAGTCCACAGAAGAACAAACTTACTCAATGTGGCTAAAACATTCTAGATACATTCTCACTAGTGGAGTGGCAATATGTAAAAGAAAAAAAAAAACTAAAAGGAATGTGTTCAAAATAATGGAAATGAAAGGAGTAAGTTGTACTTACAAAAAACCTTATGGTTTTTGTCATAGTCTAGAATTTTCAAAAGCAGTGATGAAACAGAGTAAAGGTACATCATGTCTGAAGTGAAAAAGTAAAGGTACATCATTTCTGAAGTGAAGTTAAAAATCTGCATTTACTTTCAAAGTTATTTTACAGATATCAATTCATTTGAGAGAGAGGAACTGATAATCCATTAAAAAAAAAGAGGAAAAGCCTTAAATAAACCATATGGAGGTTTCAGAGAAACATCTTGACATAAAGGATAAAAATTAAAGGTTAAACTTCATAAATTTGAGAGGACATGATGAGTACCATGAGAATGGTTTAAACAGAGACTTTGAGAAAAAGTTTTAATACAAGTCCTGTGAAATGAAATGGACTTTTACATTGAAAGAGTGTCAAAAGAAAATGGTAGTGTTTGAAACTCAAACAGTTGGGTTTGTACTCATACTCATGTGAAATATGATCACTGGAATATCTTAGAGATCAAGAATACGGTTGTTTTTATCTTGATCACAGATGTATGCCAAGTGCCTCAGATTGTGATGTATTTTGAAGCTGTTTATGATGAGAATTCTAGGTCTTTACAAACTACACATTTTTATAAGCAAGGCACATTAGGAAACATCAAATTCAGTGTTTCAAATGAAAATAACCTAACGGGATTATGTTTATTCATTATCAAAATAAATGTTAAGAAAAAAGAAGCTAATTCCACCCAAAGGTCTTAATGTTAATAGTGAGGATTGGAAGTATATAAAACACTTATTACAAGTATAGCAGGAAAAAGGAGAATATGAAATCTGCTTAATAATTATCATATGGAGCGAATGTTCTGGGCACTCAGGAAAAAAATACCTTAGATAGTATAACATATGTTAAAGATTAATTTTTAAGGGAAAATATATATATTATCTTATAAACATTTGGTATTCATCAGGAAAAAAAAAGTAAAGGAAAAAAATCCCTGTACTTGTGAAGCTTACAGTTTAGAAGCAGAGAATGACATGTAATAATAAACAATATCTGTAAATGATATTATGGTTAGAAGATATGTTCTGTTAAAAAAAATAGAGCAGGGAATTTTGAAGTAACATATACACACTACTATATATAAAATAGATAAACAACAAGGACCTACTGTATAGCACAGGGAACTCTGCTCAATATTTTGTAATAACCTATATGGGAAAAGAATCTGAAAAAGAATGGATATATGTATATGTATAACTGAATCACTTTGCTGTACACCTGAATCTAACACAAAATTGTAAATCAACTGTACTCCAATAAAAATAAATTAATTATTTTTAAAAATCACTGCATGAGGATAAGAAAAAAGACAACAAAAATCACCAAAAATATCATAAACCAGATAGATCCATGGTTATTATTTTGGTCTTTCTTCTTTCAGACTTTTTTATTCATCCAGACATATGGAGATGTTTATTTTATATGTAATTGAGATCAAATGGTGTACCCAGTTTTGGATATTCTTTTCACTTAAGATTTTGAAAACATAGGGATTTTCCCATTAAACATTTTTTTGAAAAACAAAAAAAAAAAAAGAAAAGAAAGAAAGATATAAAATTAAATAAGCAAAAATAGAGCAGAGTAAGAAGGTGGGGATCCTGGGCCAGGTGTACATGTGGTGGCTAACTGTAGTTTGAAATAGGACAGGTGGGGCAGACTGCTGAGAAACTGGGATCTGGACAGTGACTTGAAAGATGAAATCTTTTGCAAGTGAATGTCTTCCAAGAGACTATTTCAGGCAGATGGTATATGTAGAACTAGATCCTAATGCACGGTCATGCTTGGTGGTTTTAGAAAGAAAAAGGAGACTCTGGCTGGAGTAGAGGAGATAAAAGAAGAATAACTCAGAAAGCTAATAGATGTCTGTATTAGACGTTTTGGGAGGCCATAACAAAATACCACAGACTGAGTGGATTAAACAACAGAAATTAATTTTCTCACAGCTTTGGAGGTTGAAAGTCTGAGATCAGGGTGCCGGCACTGTTGAGTTCTGGTGAGGGCACTCTTCCTGGCTGTCAAACATCTGCCTTCCTCCTGCATCCTCCCATGGGAGAGAGCAAAAAGCATGTTCCCTGGTGTCTCTTCTTATAAGGACACTAATCCCATCATGAGGGCAATATATATATATATATATATATATATCAATCACATCTTCTTTGTCCATTCATAAATGATGAGATTTCTTGATGGATGTGGTAGGTGAGAGAAAAGATGAATTTAGGATTTTTGTAATTGAGCAACTGAGAGGGTTTATCTTCAACAGAAATTGGGAACACTCTACTCTGACACTATGGTAGAACAAGTATGGAAGAAAAAATTTAGGAGTTAAATTTCAGATTTGTTGAGTTTGAGATGTTTATTTGATATATGAGCTAGAGGTATAAATTTGTAAATTGTTAGCTTTTGCCAGATTTAAAACCATGGAACCAATGAGATCAAGAGATTAATTATAAATAAGGAAAGAAGAGAACAAGAATTAACAACAAGCAGTCTTGAGAGAATAGAAGGAACCAGAAAATAGAAGTGAATTAGTTGAAAATAATGTAATATAGTATTCTGTAAACTATGTGAAGAGTGACTATCAATGGTGTTATTATGTCCAACTTTGCTAAAATGTTATGTAAGATATTTTATTGAGAACTGAGAGTAGGATTTATCAACGTGGATGATATTGTTCATCTTGAGAACAATTTTGGTGCAGAGGTGACTTTTAAGGCCTGATTAAATTGGGATTAAGAGAGATGAGAAGAGAAATATTGGAGTCAGCATATCTTTCAAAGATATGCATGTAATGAATTGGGGTAGGGGCTAGTATTGGCAAAAGCCACATCGCACAGGGAGATCAGCTTGGTGCTTTGTGACCACCTAGAGGGGCGGGATAGGGAGGGTGGGAGGGAGACCCAAGAGGGAGGAGATATGAGGATGTATGTATATGTACAGCTGATTTACTTTGTTATACAGCAGAAACTAACACACCATTGTAAAACAATTATACCCCAATAAAGATGTTAAAAAAAAAAGAGAGAAATAACATCATTATGGTAGCTGAGTAGAATGATCTAGTCATTTTTTATTTTAATTTCAATTAGAAGAGACAAAGGAAAATGCTAGAAGGATATGCTTGAAAAGATGAGAAGAGATAGGATCTAGAACACAGTGGAAGGAACTAGATATGGGAGGAAGGTAGAGTATGTTGGCAGATGCAGGAGAGTGTGGTGGGAATCTGAAAGTTTTCGTCTTCTTTTTTTTTTTACAAACGACTTTTATTTTATTATTATTATTAATATTATTATTTTTTGACCACACCACTTGGCTTGCAGGATCTTAGTCCCCAACCAGGGATTGAACCCATGCCCCCTGCAGGGGAAACGCAGAGTCCTAACCACTGGACCACCAGGGAATTCTCTGAAACTTTTCTTTTAATGCTTCAGTTTCCTTGGTAAAGTAGCCATTGAAATCATCAACAGAATGTGACGATCAGGAAGAGGGTCCTAGTGGCTTCACCCATAAAAATAATCCATAAGCATAGAATATGTAATTTTAAGCAAGATCTCAATAATATTTTATATAAATGTAAAATAAAAATTAATTTTCCTAATGTAAATATTCCATGTAAATGGTGTTAATACCCTTCAAGAAGAAATGAAAACTAGAGGGTAAAGTTGGCCATCAAAACATTAAAGAATGTTTGAAAAATAACATGGACTGACTGCAGTAAACACAAGTAGACTTGAGACCATCTCTACCTTCCAAGTAGGAGACACTAGTTACAGCTACAGAAAGTAACTTTGCTTTGATAAGTTAGCTGAGCTGTGGTGTTGAATCTTGGTATAGACAGAAATTTCTTCAGTTATTAAAATGTTGGATGAGTGGAGAGGCAAAATAGTAGGTAGAAAAGAGGGAATGTTGATAAATCTTGTTCTAGTTATTTCCCTCTAGCCACCAGTAATGTTATGAAAGTATTTTTCATTGAAATTAATTTTCCTTTTCTATTATAAAGTGTTCTGATTGGAGAAATTTTTTCCAAGCCCTGACTTTTCAACCTTTAATCTTCATAATGATATTTACTTACACTTTATATTACTAATCATTAATCTTATAACTACTAAGTTAGCCATAAAAATTCTAAAAGTTTTCTGTAGGCATTGCATTTGCCTATGTACATGTGCAGAACTCTGTGTGCTTTTAGAACTATGTAAAAAGCACTGGAACAGGACAGATATTAAGTCTTTGCCTAGACTCATTGGTGTCCCTCTGCCATTCCCTAAGCACCTTCTTTAAGGCTGTCAGTCCTGGGAAAGCACAAATGTCCACACATCTCTATTATAATTAACTCAAATGATAACTGCTAAACCTCCTATATCTGAAAATTGAAGCTTCTGAAACTTTTTTTGTTCTTCTTCAAAAAGTCAACATAACTTATATTCAGCAGTAGCAGCAAAGTTTTTTCTGAGGACCCAGTATTGCTACGCCACTGACTCTGGTCTCTAATCCACAGAGATGACTAAGGCCATCCTTTTTGTATGACCCACATCATAGCCCACTATGTGCAGTGTCAGAGGGTACTCACAGACCTGACGCCAGGAGAAGGAGATAGAGGCTAGACTGAGCAAAGGAGTACATCGTGACATCTGCAAATAGAGGCAACTCTTGAGCAGAGCTTTGAAGCTAGCAATCAGGAGGAAAATGGGAAGAATCCCAGGCACAGAGAAGGGAAAAGAGTGACAAGACTGATGAGAAAGATCAGGTCACATTTTTAAAGCTGCAAGAAATTTGAGTCCAGTGGAGGGTGCCTTTGAGGATGGCAATAGAAAAGTTGTATAAAAATGACAGCTAATGAATGTGAATTGTATTCTAAGTGAAATGTGAGAATTGCTATAGAGATATATTTGAGATAAGAATAATTCTTATGAGTTAGGGAAAGATAAATAATATTATTCATTACTTAACATAGGTTCACTGTAAGAAAAAAATAACCTAACAAATGCTTATGAGTAATTTTATTTTATGTAAGAACTTCCTCAACATCCATGAGATACTTTTTATTATGACTTCATGACTTTGAGCACATAAAAACAGAAAGGTAGATTGCAAAGTGGAAAAATGATATTAGAAGGCAGAGAGATCAAGGTTTGAATCTTAACTCTGTTTTACAACATTTTCTGCTCTAGACATACCTAGGGAAACAGTGACTATTCCTTTCATATTGCAAAATAGTATTAATTTCTGAAACAACATTAGCTACAGTAGTAGAATTACTCCAGGAAACCTTTCATTAATCTATAGTGTATTATTTACCAAATAATATTACTGAATTTAAGCCAACATCAACTTAAGTACTATCTTAAATCATTTAAGTTCATAGAAAATAAATACCACCATCTGTCTGCATATGAGAGTCATTTACGAAGAGAAGAGGTTTGCTGAGCTTGATAAATTGCTGTTCTAATTATAACCCAATAAGAGCCTGTTAATCATTAAAATATTTTAGCTGAATTCAATATGTGTGTGTGTGTGTCTGCTTGTATTCAAGAGAAAACGTGCTATTTTCACTTGTATTATTTCAAATGAAAATTATTAGAGAGGAACCCCATTCTTCTCTTCACATTAATTAGGATGGAATTGAGTGGAGAAAAATTAGGAAAAACGTTACAGTGAAAATCTATCTTAGAGTCAGGTGTTATATTCCAACTACTTTTTTTAAGGTTTAAAGTAGATTAAATTACACTTACTTTTATTAACCCATCATTATATTTAATATATTTATTGATGGAAGAACTTGTCTAAGAAACACAGTGTGCTCATTTGTCATTTAATCACACAGGATTGGCTTTGAGAATACAGCAAAGACTTATTCTATTCAGGGCATTTTGAAAGATGTGGACAAGTAATACATCATAGATTTCCTCAAGCAGCACATTTTCCAACTGAGGGAACAACAGAAACAGGAGCTGAGCATCTAAGAGGCAAACTTTTGTATAATCTAGTAACTGAGATCTGTAAAAGAACATAGTAGCAAGTTGGTGGAAGAGGTGGATCTGGACCCCGCTGATAGTTAGGATTTGAACAGATGGAGCAGAGAAATCTGAGCACCCCAGATCAAGAAAGTGAAGCACAGGAATCTGACCTGATATCTGCTTGGAAGTGTGTGTTACAGAACTAAACTTGGGTCTGCTCACCCATGTGCAATAAAGCCAACCTACTGACACTGGGTTGTGGTGAAGGAAAGTACAGCATTTATTGCAGGTGCCAAGCAAGGAGAATGGGCAGCTCATGCTCAAAAGACCCCAACTCCACTATGGCTTTCAGTGAAGGGGTTTTAAAGGCAGGGTGAGGGAGGGGGCTGCAGGGTGTGTAAAGAAGAAAAGTAGCTTTTGTTGCTTTGCTGGGCAAAGGGGGCCACAGGGGGCTAATGCCCACAAGACAGTGACCCACCCTGAAGCGGGTAGTGAGGAGTTTTATAGTGTTCAAGGAGCAGGGTGTTGTCAGCTCCTGGATAATTCTCAGATTGGTTGGCATCAAGGTGAAGTTTCATGCTTCATTAACCTGGTTTCAACCAGTCTAGGGTCTATGTTCTTGTGCTCAGCAGTTTTCATCTGGTGGATCTACTTCCTGTAAAAACAACTTAGGGATGTGTGTCAGGCCTTTGTCTGTATCTTTCAGGGAACTGGGAGTTTGGTGATTCTGCTATCCTGTAGATTTATAGTCTAAATCATTACCAGTTTCCCAGCCCAACAGATATTCTTTGTTTCTACATCTTCACAGTCCTAATCATTAGCTCTAGAGCAGCCTTTAGACACTCAAGAGAAGCTTGGAGACTAAAGCAAAAGCTGTCTACTTCAAAGTAAAAAGGAACACATGGGCTTGTACACAATTTCAGGTGGACGCTTTAAGTAATGACCAGCTCCTGAACAGCAGTGTCCTTAGCTGGGAAAAGCGAAGTTAGGACTCGAGGGCCTCAGGGGTCCACTGGGCAGTAACGCTCTGGATTTCTCATTGCTTGGACACATTTTCTTTTACTCTTTGAAATGAGTAAAGATCTCTCTACTTGAGGATCCCTTGTGAAAATCCGTCAGTCATGAGAAATCCCAATTCTCCTAAAAAAAAGTGCTTCGGTGAAAGTAGATTCTCATTGTGTTCTCACAAGTCTATTTCGAAGGGAAAATGTCATCAGTCAGACCCTGGCCTTGAGTAGCTCATGCAAAAAATAAGATCAGGAGAGGCCATTGTGTTCCTAGGTAGCACCAGTGCAGAAAGTCACTGGTGGTGTTTTTTGAGTTGTTTATTTTCATGATATGGACAGCTCCAAGAAGATACATCATCAAGAGCACCCTGCAACTGGTTTGAACCTTACACTCTACCACAAGACTGGAGCCTATTCAGACAAACCAGTGTCCCGGAAGTTACCTTTGCTTAATTTCAGTGCTAAGATCTCCTCCCCAGGAGAAGCTTAAGCCCCATTAACGTAGCATGCAATGTATGAAGAAGCATGTTCCAAAACTGCGTGAACAAGATTATGTCTGCCTTTATTTGTACTGACAAAACCTTCCTGCTTGAATATTCATCTGCTGCCCTAATAAAAGACCTAACCTTTCTTGCTGGGGAGCCACGGCTTTAGGAAATGATTCCCCGTGTTCTCCTTATTTGCTACAAATAAAAACTTCATTTTGTGTGACAATTAAAAGAAAGAAAAAAACAGAATGTTGGATTCACTTAATAGGGAACTTTAAAAGACTGATTGACAGGTTTAGATTAAATGTGACATGTGACAGAAAAAAGGGAGTCAGATTACAGTGTGTGCAGAAATTCCTTCAAAAACTTGGTGTTTTCCTGGCAATTCTCTGAAGTATGGATTTAGGCAGTAATCAGAGAGTCCAAACCAGAAGTATCTCTATAAATCTAAAAGAAAGGAAGAAACAAACAGAACAAACCTAAGCCCACTATAACAGGGGCCAGCTTACAGCATGCAGCCTGAGAGACTGGCAGTTCTTAAATAAACACAATATTGTCTCTACTTCCAAGTTCACAGTATATTGTTTTCCCTTCCTATTGCCTTACCTCTAACAATGTTTACTTCACTTTGCTACAGGTTTCCTATTTTGACTCTGCCTGTCTCAAGCTTTTATTCTAAGATTGTAAGCTTCAGAGCAAAGACAATCAACTTTTCATTTTCCACAATGTTCGTTGCCCTGTACCCCAGTGACAAACAGAAGACATTTGAGAAGTAAATTAAATGAGAAATGAATTTCACCTTTCTAGGCATCATGAATCATTACACTTCACACGTAGCAAAAAAATACAATGTTTATTTTAATTCTTGAATTTAATAATAATTATATTTTATTTGATACTTTCAATAAAGTTGAAGAGCGTTATTGGAAAATCTAAAGCATACCTTCTAAAGATAAACACAGTGTGAGAAAGCTCTTGAGAGACAGATTTTCTAACTGAATTTGGAGGGTGTGTGAAACCAAAACAGATGGATAAAAAGAAAAAATAAGTAAAGAAAATAAAGATTTTCTTGCAAAATGACTAGATCTGTGTTGGTTTATAATTTGTCATCCTTCCTCTTCTTAATATAGTGTGTATAACCATTAGCAGCACATTTCAGTAGGACAGATTTAAACACAGTATGTTTTGCTACACAAAATGTGTTGCTACTTCTATGATTCCAAAATGTACTGTGCCCCCAGAACTGCAAATGTTGTCATATTAAAGCTTCTGTCATTTGGATTTGAAAAAACAATAGCTTTTGCCAGGATTCGCTCTTCTGAAAATGATTGCCTTTTAGGAGTTCTCACAAATAGATTTATTAGCTTTCACACTGAATAAACAACCAAGAACTTGCTATGCAGATCGGCCCCAGAAGCTGTTATAGAGGATATATGTCCACCTTTTATGACAACATCCTTTACTTTTATGTTCTACCCTCTCTTGAATTGATAAATTGAGTTTCGTTTAAAAAGTACAAGAAAACACAACAGAATAAAGCAGAACCATTTCTTCTGTTTTTTTTTTTTTTTTAAAAAAACTAACTCTTGGAGTTTCCTTGATTTTAATATTTACAGGAGCAGAAGTTTTTCATGGTAAAGTTGCTGGAAATGATGATTCAACAGGGATGGACTGAGGCAAATTTAGGAATTAGTAAACAAGAACATAAGTATCATTTAGGAAATATAGCATCCCTGGAACTTCCTGCTACCACTGTGTTGTTTATTTGTTTTTCTTTTGAGGAGGTTGGTTGCTGTTCTTAAGGAATAAGTAAGCATGTAAAATTTTTCTGTCTTGAGAGCATGCTGTTTTGTCAATTAAAATATTATTAAATTTTGTGGAGCAAAAAGTGCTTTAAATTATAGAGAAAGCTTTAGATATGTGGAGAGAGGGAGGGAAGAGGGAATAAGGAAAATAGGAGATGAAGAAGAGAGGAAAAAAGAAAGAGAAATTTCTAGGACCACCCTCATTGATTTGCAGTATGAAAAAGAAGAAGCACATTATCTCCAGAGACGGTTACATTTCACGCTCCCTAAAAGTGCAGGTACTGAGGTTATGAATACATCACATTGTGAGACTGTTTATGTAAGTTGATTCTCCACCTCTTTACACGTACCTTTTTTGTATAATAAATGAGGAGTCAGATTAACTCCTTGTGGGACGTTTCCTCTTTGTATCCTGCCTGCTCTGTTGCAACCCTAACCTTCTGAAAAAGAGAGAATCAGAGTCCAAGATGTTCCAGGACTACATATGGATGGAACTAGTGCTGCATATTTTATATTTCTCTGCAACATGCGATACTCCAAGGAAAACGTAGCACATTCGGATAACTATTTCTCATAATTTTTAGTGGAAAATATGTTAAATTAAAACAGACAAAAAATAATTTCAGTATCATACGACTAAAACCTGATTGGCAAAGTTGAGGTTCTGTGATGTATTTTCTCCACTCTCTGTCTCTCCAACATCCTGAAAGATTTCTTCTGAACCAAGTATTCAGTCCTTTTATCCGCAGAGAGGTCTCAGCTAAGTAGGTACAGCATAGAAGATGAGAAGAAATGCAATGCCCTCTTTAGCCTGAAATATTTGGAACCTTCCCACCTACAGGTGAACAGAGATAATGTAATAAACATGAAATGTGTCCACCACACCTGCTGGTGATGGACCCCATGCTCTTCACTGTCCCAAACTCAGCTTCTTGTAAATTTACAATTCTGTTGTTACCAATCTTTTTATCGCATACCCATATGTGAATCCAACAAGAGTTGTGGATTCTTGTTCTAGGAAAGAACAAACATATAACTCTAACCTAAACATTAATGGAAATACATTAGGCCAGGGATCAGGGGACCTAGCTCAGATTTGTCTCAACCACGACCTTCAGGCATTTAGCTTCTGGGCTTCAACTCTACTACTCATAAGGGGGAAAGAAAGCTATGCTGGAATAAAGTATATAAAAATGATTTCAAAATTAGAAGGCAGTTTACATGTATAACACACAGTGTCAGAGAAATCCAAGACAGGAAAGGCGTGGCCAAAGGTATACATGTTGGAGGTGGAAGCCAGAGATGGAGGGCAGTACTCAGTTTCCTACCAAAGAACTAGAAAAATACTCTTCATGGGGTTGAGAAATGTGTCCAAATGAAACAAACAATATAGCAACCTTACTTAATCTGCAGTTGTTTTCTACAGGTAGTATCACAGTTGTACATGCATTGACATCTGCCTTCACATTTCTTCCAAGAGCATTTGGTAAGAGAGACATGAGGGGCAGGGGAGTAAAGAAAGTGTTTTCGTACTACCCTTTATTTGAGAGGCTTTCTTCTCCAGAGGTGTGAAGCAGTGGTGCATAGGCTTGGTCCACACAATTACTAAACCAATTTATATACAAGAGAAATTGTCTGATAAGTTTGTAGTTTCCATATTTCTGAGAAAACTATTTCTGGCTTATGGAGATTTCCTACATGTATGTTTTAGAATACATTATTTTTTCTAGTGCATATTTCTCCAGGTCATGTCAGTCTAGGACACGGCAGGAATAATAGCAGTAAAACTAGTGGGTAGTCATTTAACAATTGCCATGTGACGATGTAGTTCTAACCATTTTGTACTTATTAACTCACTTAATTTCCCATAATCCTTGAGTGGAATACTTTTAAAATCCCCATTTCAGAGATGAGGAAATGGGAGACCATGGAGCTTAAGTAATTTTTTCAAAAATCTCAGGACTAGGAAATGACAAAGCAATTCTGTGCAGTGTGGTTGAGTCGGGTGGTTCAGCTGGACTGGTTAAGGATTACTAGGCATGTAGAATCACCGTTCCTCCCACTACGTGTGCGCCCTCACACACACACGTGCACACACACACACACACACACACACAAATACGTGCTCTTTATTTGTATGAATTAATATGCTTGGTAATGCCTAATTTTCTTTTGAGTCTTGGATACAGGTTCTGATTATTTTAAATGGGATGGAGTAGCAGAGAAGATTGTTGGTGAAAGAAATGTAAATACTGATATGCTTTTGATTTTGACTGTTGGAGAGTTGAAAAATTTTGGCAGGTTCTCGGCGCACATAGTGGTGGTTCAGAATCTGGGAGACCAGGGACCACAAAAATCTGAGCATGAAGACATTGTGCTACCTCCCAATTCTCCATTCGAGATGGCTTCAACACTGTCAGCTCTCAGAGCAGTCATGAGCAAATGATAGCTTTACTTAGTTAAGGGTTATTTTCACCTAGGATGTGAGAAGCAATTGAGTTTTTTAATTTATACAAATAATTACTCAAAATATTAAAAGGTTCAGTTTCATTTTCACCACTCAAGGGACCTAAATTAAGAGATCGAACATTGCAAAGAAATGAGTCAAGAGAGTTTATGTTAGGGAGTTGGCAGGAAAAACAGAAACCAAACTAGATATTTGAAAGGACGGAATTTAGCAGGGAATTGGTTATACAGGTGCTGAATAAACTGAATAAGTAAAAACCAAAACCAAAAATTTGGTAAGCCACAAATAACAACGGCAAGAAGAATCTGTCACACTTACATCTGGAGAATAAAGCAAAAAAGTTGGGATTATCATAATGACTGTCAATAGTGGTCCTGCAGAACAGGAAGACAGACCTCTTAGGAGGAGGTGTGCTTCTAGTGCTGTTGTTACCTGAGGGGTTTCGGTGATGCTGGGGCTCAGAGAACAAAAAGGATCTGGAGGCTGGGACTAACTGCGGTTACTTTGGGGCAGTGTGGTGGTTGAGATGATGGTGACAAGAACAGCAAGTACACAGGAAGAAGAAAGACTCTTCTTCCTTTTGTTTGCCTTGCAATTTCCTTCTTTTACTACCCCCTATAAGCAGAATGTAACAAGAAGGCAATTGTAATTAGAAATGTAGTTTGCAAGTTTGAAAACTCAGCATGATAAAGTAGAGATTAACAAAGTAAAACTGATAAAGTGACATAATGGTCACATAGCCAGGAAAATGGGCTAGAAGATATTTAGTCTCTTTGTAATTCAGTTTTCTCACTTATGAATGTCTGAATATAGTAGTATCCACTTTGATGTTATAAATAATAAATAAGCATATTTAGATATACATGTATATACACACATAATGGTATATAGTAAATGCTCAATAAATGTTAGTTACTAAAACAATTTTTATTATAGAATTCTCTAAAATATATGAAAGCATGTGAGGGGTAAACAAGAAAGCGGGTAAACAAGAAAGAGAAAAACATTTTAAAACGAAAAAATGTACTGCAGAGAATGAATGGATCAATATTAAAATTCTAAGGAAATTCAGAAAGTAACTTTGAACTGACAATACCTACGTATGAAATCTATTGAGCAGACATTTCTAAGATAGTACTCATTTCTGAAGATTCTGTTAAACTCAAGAAAGCTTACATAACTTTGCTATTCAAGTGACAACTCACTGATCTGTGCCTCTGAATATTCTATTTACTCAAGTCTGAATGTGTGAACTGATATTTTCCTAAGACAAAATAACTTGGATGAAAATCTTATTCTCAATCTCAATCTTGTTTTCATATGAAGCTAAGGTTTACATTAGAAAAAATAATATTTTTAACATTTATCATTGATGGTATATTCTAGGTTCATGGAGAAAAACAAAACAAAACAGGACAGCCTGCTGTACTAGGACACATATTTGGAATGAACATTTGGTGGGCTATAAGCCACAATTTATGAGCAGATTAATCAAGTGGTTTTATTAAACACGTTAGACCATATTTATTTTAAACTTTTTAAGGAGCAAGGTAAAAGCCTACCAGAACAAACAAATGAAGAGGAAATAGGCAGTCTACCAGAAAAAGGTATCAGAATAATGATAGTAAAGAAGATCCAAAATTGTGGCAATAGAATGGAGAAAATATAAGAAACGTTTAACAAGCAGCTAGAAGAACTAAAGAGCAAACAAACAATGATGAACAGCAGAATGAATGAAATTAAAAATTCTCTAGAAGGAATCAATAGCAGAATAACTGAGGCAGAAGAACGGATAAGTGACCTGGAAGATAAAATAGTGGAAATAACTACTGCAGAGCAGAGTAAAGAAAAAAGAATGAAAAGAATTGAGGACAGTCTCAGAGACCTCTGGGACAACACTAAATGGGCCAATATTTGAATTACAGGGGTCCCAGAAGAAGAAGAGAAAAACAAAGGGACTGAGAAAATATTTGAAGAGATTATAGTTGAAAACTTCCCTAATATGGGAAAAGAAATAGTCAAGTCCAGGAAGTGCAGAGAGTCCCATACAGGATAAATCCAAGGAGAAACATGCCAAGACACATATTAATCAAACTATCAAAAATTAAGTACAAAGAAAAAATATGAAAAGCAGAAAGGGAAAAACAACAAATAGCACACAAGGGAATCCCCATAAGGTTAACAGCTGATCTTACAGCAGAAACTCTGCAAGCCAGAACGGAGTAGCGGGACATATTTAAAGTGATGAAAGGGAAAAACCTACAACCAAGATTACTCTACCCAGCAAGGATCTCATTCAGATTCGATGGAGAAATTAAACTTTACAGACAAGCAAAAGCTAAGAGAATTCAGCACCACCAAACCGGCTTTACAACAAATGCTAAAGGAACTTCTCTAGGCAGGAAATACAAGAGAAGGAAAAGACCTACAATAACAAACCTAAAATAATTAACAAAATGGTAACAGGAACATACACATTGATAATTACCTTAATATAGCAGAGGGAGGAACACTCCCAAACTCATTCTATGAGGCAACCATCACCCTGATACCAAAACCAGACAAAGATGTCACAAAGAAAGAAAACTACAGGCCAATATCACTGATGAACATAGATGCAAAAATCCTCAACAAAATACTAGCAAACAAAATCCAGCAGCACATTAAAAGGATCATAAACCATGATCAAGTGGGATTTATCCAAGGAACACAAGGATTCTTTAATATACACAAATCAATTGATGTGATACACCATATTAACAAATTGAAGGAGAAAAACCATATGATCATTTCAGTCAATGCAGAAAAAGCTTTCGACAAAATTCAATACAGAATTATGATAAAAACCCTCCAGAAAGTAGGCATAGAGGGAACTTACCTCAACATAATAAAGGCCATATATGACAAACCCACAGCCAACATTGTTGTCAATGGTGAAAAACTGAATTCCAAAAGAGTGAGGTACCACAATATTCATTGCAGCTCTATTTACAATAACCAGGACATGGAAGCAACCTAAGTGTCCATTGACAGATGAATGGATAAAGAAGATGTGGCACGTATATACAATGGAATATTACTCAGCCATAAAAAGAAACAAATTGAGTTATTTGTAGTGAGGTGGATGGACCTAGAGTCTGTCATACAGAGTGAAGTAATTCAGAAAGAGAAAATCTAATACTGTATGCTAACACATATATATGGAATCTAAAAAGAAAGAAAGGAGTGGTTCTGAAGAGCTTAGGTGCAGGACAGGAATGGGGGCTCAGATGTAGAGGGTGGACTTGGGGATGCTGCGAGGGGGAGGGGTGGGCTGGGACGAAGTGAGAGACTGGCATGGACATATGTACACTACAAAATTTAAATAGATAGCTAGTGGGAAGCAGCCGCATGGCTCAGGGAAATCAACTCGATGCTTTGTGACACCTGGAGGGGTGGGATGGGGGCGGATGCAAGAGGGAGGAGGTATGGGCGTGTGTGTATATGTATAGCTTATTCACTTTGTTGTAAAGCGGAAGATAGCACACTGTTGTGAAGCAATTGTGCTCCAATTAAAAAAAAAAAAAGACATCACTTGCAGAGGGACATCTGCAATGTCTTTTATATTTGGCTTTCCTCTTTTTTATAAAAAGAACAAAACTGTTAACATTGTGTTCTACATCCAGCAAAGTATATTTTAATATAAATAACATTTTTTAGACATACGAAATTGAAATTCACCAACGGCAGACTGCACTACAGAAACGGTAAAGGAAAGACAGGAAGGGTCTGACAGCAGATGGCAACTAGATTTCAAATACAAATGAAGGGCATGGTAAATATGTATACAAATATGAAAGATAGTTTTTTGTTACTTAAATCTTCTCAAATAAAAATTGGCTTTTTAAGGCAAAAAATAGATATTTGTGGGGAGTATATCATGTATGGAAAGTAACATATATAACAACCATAGCAATGAGGGCAGGAGAGGATAAATGAAAATAGGCAATTGTGAGGTTTTCATATTATATATGAAATATATCTGGAAAACAGCCAGTGGGAAGTTAAACAGCCAGTGGGAAGTTAAAATGAACACCATAAATCCCAAATCAAACACAAAACATGCATGAAAAATAGTTAAGCTAATAAGCTAACAAAGGAGATAAAAGAGATTATAAGTAAAATAATCCAAAACAAGGCAGAAAAAGAGAGAAAAAAAAGAAACCAAGGACAGATGGGAAAAATAGAACACACACAGAACACGGATAGAAAAACAGTAAATTTGTAACCACTCATATCAATAATCATAAGACTGTAAATTATTTTAAGAACCACACTGAATGAGTACTGCCAGACAATAAAGCAAGACACAACTATATGTTCTTTAATAAACCCATATAAATATAAAGAAAAAGTAGATTAGAAGTGAAAGGATGGATAAAGTTATACCACACTAACATTAAACAAAAGAAGGCTAGAGAGACTATTTTAGTAATAGAAACATTATATTTCAGAACAAAGAATATTATCCGGTACAAAAAAGGTCTTGCATAATAATCACTGTGCCAAAGCATCGAAAGGACATAGCAGTCTTAATTGTTTATGTGCCTAAGAAGAGGATTTTAAGATTAATTAAGAAAAAAGTCAATAGAACCACAAATAGAAATAGTAAAATTCAGCTACATTTAGAGATTTCAACATCCCTCCCTCAATAATTGAAAGAACAATAGTCTATAAAATTTATCAGGGTATCATAAGTATATAGAAGACATGAACACCACTGGAAATCAACTTGACCTAATTGATATTTCTAGAATATCTCATTAAACAACAGCACAATCCACATTACTTTCAGTTTGCACATGAGACACTTAAAGGTCAATCATATTCTAAGCCATTAGAAAACTCCATGTATATAAAAAAATTAAATTTATGCAGAATATGGTCTGTGATCACAATATATTTAAATTAGAGATCAATAACAGTGAAGACTCTAGAAAATCATCAAATAGGTAGGAACTAAATATCACACTTCTAAATAGTCCATGGGTCAATAAAGAAACCAATAGCAGAATATTTTAAACTGAATGAAAATGAAAATATAACATATCAAAATGTATAGCGTGAAGCTAAAGTAGAATTTAAAGGGATAGGTATAGAATAAAAGCCTACATTAGAAAAGAAGAAAAGTCTCAAGTCAAAGACCTCAGTTTCCAAACTAAGCAACTAGAAAACAAAGAGAAAGCAATATAGCAAAAGATATAAAATGATAAATATCAAAGAGAAATTGAATAATTAGAAAATAAAAATAGCCAACTGAAAAAAAATCCATAAAATCGGTAAAGCTCAAGGCTGACCAATCAGGGAACAAAGTGGGGAGACACAAATGACCAATATTTACAGAGAGGTGACATCATTACAGATTGTGTAGGCATTAAAAGAACAAGGGATTATTATAAACAACCTTATGCCAATATATTAAGAAACTCAAATGGACATGTTCCTTAAAAGACAAATACTACTAAAGTTCGCAGAAGAAACAAAAGTTTACATCTCTTAAAGGCAGTGAAACTATAGTTAAAACATTCCTACAAAGAATACTCCACACCATAATGGTTTCACTGATAAATATTAGCAAACATTTAAGGAAGAAAAAAGTGGAATTCTACCTAAACATTTACAGAAAATTGCAGAGGGATGAATAATTTCAAAATCATTTTTATGGTCAATATTACATTGATTTCAAAGTTAGGCAAACACATATGAGAAACAAAAATACAGATCAATTTACAAATAGAGCTTATCTCAAAAAATGCAAAGTTGGTTTAACATTTAAGAATCAATCAATGCATTTCACTGTGTTTTAAAAAATTGAAAGGATAAACTACATGTTAATGTCAACAGCTGAAGGAGAAAGTTTTGATAATATAAGGGAACATTCCCAACCTGATAAAGGGCATCATCTAAAAATCTATAGCTATTATCCTACGTAAAGGTGAAAGACTGAATCCTTTCTCCTGAGAGCAGGAGGGAGGCAAGGTGTTTGCTTTTTCACCATTTCTATCTCACACTGTATTGGAGATTCTTGCCTGATTCTTAATGACAATGCATTAAGCAATGGCAAAGAAATGAATGTTGTCCAACTGGAAAGGAAGAAGTTAATTTCTCTCCATTTGTAATCAACATAATCATCTATGTAGCAAATCTACAGAATGTATCAAAATAACTACTTAAGCTAAGTAGTGAATTTAATGAGGTTGCAGGATACAAGATTAATTTTAAAAATAATTAGTATTTCTGTAAATTAGCAACAATCAGAAATTAAAATAAAGAACCAATACCACTCAGAATAGATTCTGAAATACTGTGAAATAGATTGTGAAATACTGAGGAATAAATCTGACAAAAGATGTGCAAGATCAGTGCTGAAAACTGCTCAACATTATTGAGAAGTCAAAGACCTCAATAAATGGATAAATATACCACCTGTGACATTGTGATTTATAATAAAAAATATGTATTTGGTCCTTGTCCCCATTCCTAGCACAGGACTTCTAAAACTCTTGGAATTTCAATTAAGTTTTCTCTTATTCATTATAAGCCCCTTTAGGCCACACCTGAGTTTATATTAATGAGGTGACTTTTGGAAAGGCCCTAAGGAGGGGCCTTAGTTGCCCATTCATGTGATTAGAGGGTTGGAAATTTCAGGCTTACTCCTGACCTCCAACCCCTTGGGAGGAGGGAGGAGCTAGAGACTGAATTAAATCACCAATGGCTAACAATTTAATCAACCATGTCTATGTAATGAAGCCATCATAAAATCTCCCAAAACTGGGGTTCAGAGAACTTCCAGATAGGTGAACACATGTAAGTGCTGGGAAGGTGGCACATCTGGAGGGGGCATGGAAACTTCACACCCCTCCCCACACCCTTGCTCTATGCATCTCCCCCATCTGGCCACTCCTCAACTGTATCCTTATGTAATAAACTGGTAATCTAATAAACCAGTTGTTTTCCTGAGTCCTGTGAGTCATGCTAGCGAATTATTGAGCCAGAGTAGGGGATCATGCAGCCCGTGGGACAGGCTGGACCTTGGATTCGTGTCTGCAGTGGGGCAGTCATGTGGGACTGACTTAACCTGCGGAATCTGATGCCAACTCCAGGGAGATCATGTCAGAATTGAGTTAAGTTATAGGACACCCAGCTGATATCAGAGAATGACTTGATGTGCGGGAGAATCCACACATCTGGTTTCAGAAGTGAAGCATTGAGAGTAGAGGGGAAACAGAAGAGTTTTCCCTTACGCCGTGTTCATGGATCAGGAAACTAGCATAATGCTAGCAAGTCTCTCCAGGTCTTGTGATGGGGGACTGAATAAAGATGTCCACTCCAAAGGAGGGTGGAGTAAAAATTGCCCTTGGAAGATACGTTTCAATTAAGAAAAAGGGTATAAGGATGCAGTTAAGCTTTCCAACCTAGAAAATGTTCAAATATTGTTAAGAGAATAGCCATTGATAGAAACAGGAAAATTAAGCAGGGGGAGAATGGGTTTGAGCTGGGTGTATGGGAGCCGGCGGGTTGGATGGTGACTCCTTGGCCAAAGGGATGCATGCTGGGTGGAATGACACCTTAATGGGACAGAACAAAATAGCCCAAGGCTATGGCAGCCCAGTGGAAAAGTAAATTTAGATGAGATTTAAATCAATATATTATCATCAAACTAAACCAAAGAAGAATAGTATAGGAGACAGCAAATAAATACTGTAAGATAATAAATTTTCATATCAAAAGCATTTCAGTGAGTTGTTATTATAAATTATAGTAATTTAATTCATATTAAATCGTGGATGACTTTTTTCTTACCCAAATTTAACACCTCATATCTGATTATTATTTAAATCAGTGAAAACTCCTGGGATTTAAGGATAAGTTTTAAGTTTGAACTATAAGAGTAAGTTATTTCTTTTTCTGGAAATGAAGTAGTGGACATTTGAGCTTGGGTAAACTTCATCAGGAAAGAAAGTGCTTGTGTAGATGATACAAGGGCACTTACAACACAGCAGCAGCCTAAGTAGCTGAGAGAAAAGACAGTTTTATTAGGTCACAGGGTACAACCAGCCAAATGAAGGGTTAACATTATTATTGCAGTGTCATTAGTAAATGTGACATATTTCTTGATCCAGCAAAAATAAGTTATCTTGTAGATTATGTGAGAATTGTTTTTAGTGACTTGTTCTTAAAGTGAAATGTATTTCTCATATATAAACCAAATGACAACAAACTCTAACTCTAAAATATGTTCATTTTCAGAATATTGATATTGTTTTTTATGAAAAAGCTACAGCATGGATAAAATTTCATACATGGAATGTAGTTCAAACATTTATTACAGATTTATGTTCAGTGTGTGTATTGTGTTTTAAATTTTTGATTAACCAGCCTATTTAAACAGCAGGAAGTCAAACATACAAAGAATGGTTCCTTTAAAATTAAAACAGAAGAAAAAGTATCTTGAGAGAAAATTATAATACTTTTAGCTACACATACTTTTTTTTTTTTTTTTTTTTTGCCGTACGCGGGCCCCTCACCGCTGCGGCCTCTCCCGCTGCGGAGCACAGGCTCCGGACGCGCAAGCTCAGCGGCCATGGCTCACGGGCCCAGCCGCTCTGTGGCATGTGGGATCTTCCCGGACCGGGGTACGAACCGGTGTCCTCTGCGTCGGCAGGCGGACTCTCAACCACTGCGCCACCAGAGAAGCCCTAAATTCTTGGGACATTTTACTCTTTGGCTATATAGTACTCCATATAATTCCTGGGAGAAACTAAAGATTTCTGTTGTCTGTAGTCTCCTTCATGGCAACTTCTCTGTGTGGCCCGTCTCTATGTTTCCTGAAAAATTCCTACCCAGTGTTAAAGTGTCAACGTAAACAAAACTCCTTGTCACAGCACTTGCACTTATAACTCACCCATCCACATAGCACATCCATCCGTAGCACACGCATCAAGCAACTGGCTTACATTTCAGGCTTATATTCTCACTCTTTACACCTTGAAAAGTTTTTCTAGTAAATCTAACTGGTTTGAAGTCACCATGCTGTGTTCTGAGAATGTCATGCTGTTTTGTAGCCCACACCTGACCCCGTATTTCTAACTCTTAGAATATGGTGGTACCACGGAGGTAGAGGCTCTCTAGCTAATATAATAAAATTTTCCTGGCCATTTACTAAGCACCATACCCATAAATGTCACATAAAGGACCAAATTTGTCAGAGACTGATCCTATCTTCTCTAGATTCCTCCAAATGACTCTTCTCACCCATCATGGCAAACCCTTATAAAAAGTGGGGGAAGATTTCTTTTGTTAATTCCAAGATGCTTTTCTTTCTTTGCCATTTCATGTTTTGTAACACCAACTACGGATCACAGGCAACCTTCTAGTTATTCTCCACTATACATCAAAACTTTCACGTTATCTACATTTTCTAAACCATAATTAGTTTGATATTCTAATTTGTCTCTCCCTAAGGGAAAAAAAAAAACTTTCTGGCCTTAGCAAAGTAATTCTTATAATGTTTTTAGAATACTGCTCTACACTAACAAGAGGAAACAATTCGTAAAAGAGCCATTTGACATATTACATATATTGCATAATACTTTAGGAAAATGGTGATGTCTCACACACACGTGCGCTCAAAACAGTAACTATGTATAGTTGATGGATATGTTAATTAGCTTGATTCTGGTGATCTTTTCACAACATATACACTTATGTACACCTTATGTATATACAGTTTTCATATGTCAGGGATGTTTCAATAAAGCTGTTAAGGGAAAAAAGAGACAAAAAAGAAAATAAAAATAGAAAATTGTGTTAAATGCTTTGAGAATGGAGGAAATATGGGGCTTCCCTGGTGGCGCAGTGGTTGGGAGTCCGCCTGCCGACGCAGGGGACACAGGTGCCATGGCCGCTGGGCCTGCGTGTCCAGAGCCTGTGCTCCGCAACGGGAGAGGCCACGGCAGTGAGGCCCGCGTACCGCAAAAAAAAAAAAAAAAAAAGGTACTGTAGAAAAGACTTTTCTAAAGAATAAAGTTTTTTATTTTTACTTTTATTTTTTTATTTCATTTAATTTTTGGCTGCACTGCATAGCATGTGGCATCTTAGCTCCCTACCAGGGATGGAACCCGTGCCCCCTGCAGTGGAAGCATGGACCCCTAACCACTGGACCACCAGGGAATTTCCTGTTTGTTTTTTTCTTAAATTAAAGTATAGTTGATTTACAATGTTGTGTTAGTCTCAGCTGTACAGCAAAGTGATTCAGTTATATATTTATATATAATTCTTTGTCAGATTCTTTTCCATTCTAGGTTATTACAAGATACTGAATATAGTTCCCTGTGCCATACAACAGGTCCTTGGTTATCTATTGTATATATAGTAGTGTGTGTCTGTTAATCCCAAGCTCCTCTGGTTCCTCCCAATTCTAATAACCTATGCTTCAATTTTCAGAATTACCCTTCCCAGGTTAATTCATTTTATTTACCTGCATTGAAAATTGTCTAACAACTTTGTACACTTAGACACAGCTTGTCAGATCTTAACATTCTCACAGTCCATCAATGCCTTAGATTAGCAAAAGTATATAAAAGTCATTAGAGACTTTGCCTTTATGAGGTTTGTCACTGTATTTTTGGCACTGGAAAATCAAACAAAGGTTGTTCCTAGTTATTTCCTCTCACTGAAGTGTTCTCCCCAATAACCCTGCCTGTCAGAAGTCCATCAGTCCACAAGTTACAGCTCACAAGTTATCACTTCTATAAAATAGTTTCAAATATTTCAGTCATAGTACAAAATAGTTTCAGATATATCAGTCATATTTTATCTCAGTTTTCTGTGTTATCAGTGCTAATTATAAAAGATGTTGTAGACTATCAACAAACGTAACATAAATGTATTTCTTCAGCGTACATGTTTCCATATCTATCTCTGCTACTGTGGAAGCTTCCTGAGTAGAGGTCTAATTTAATTGGGTTCCACCTCTCTTACACAGTCATAAACATTATTATTCTTTTAAGTATCAATTATTAATGCATGCTTACAACATTGGTAAGTGCAACATTATGAGATGAAGATTCAATAGCAGTTTATTAATTTATAATAGATATATTAGGACACTGTTATAACTTTGAAGTTTGGCTAATCACAGAATATTATGCCATGTCAAAAACACAAAATTAATAGTTATGGCACCGAAATTGACAGATTATTGTTCTAAGTTTAATATATGTATTTTAAAATTTTATATGTATAGTATAGTTCAGGTTAGATAATTCAGAGACAGAATTGGAAACAGATTTGGTATTAAAAAATACCAATACCATGTTGATGATTGTAGCTCTCAATGTTTCAATTAACATACCTCAAAGTGAAATCAGATATGAACGAAGTACAGAGTGTGACACACAGCTTTTTAACTATTTTTATTTTAAAATGTTAAACGTTTATAATTTTATATTTCATATGGGTTTTGAAAGTATAATAGTTATTTTAGGAATCTTTTAGGATCCTGAAATTGCATAAATAAGTGTGAGTTTACATTCTATTATTTTGAAAAATTGAACGTGTCGGTAAAAAAAACTGCAAATTAAAGGCAACTCTACTGATGAAGTATAAATAAACAGTTCTCTCCTTTTCAGAAGGAGCTCTCTTGTCATTCATGAGGAAGAGGTTACAGAAATTTCTATGAATGATAGAACTGAGAAATGTCATTAGCTAAGTACATGTTATATATGAAGTACCCCCAAATATCACCAGACAGTATGTAATTGCCAGAGCATATTTTGATAATAATAAATGTATAATGATGCTCACCAAGTAGTAAATAAGTAGTGAAATCCTTTAGAACTACATAAAATGCATAAATCTTAGTAAAACCTTTCCTTTGGGGTTGGAAAGAGTAAACAGACAGTAGGCGAGCCAGCACATTTCTGCCTAAACTATCTGAAAGTATTGATACAGCCACAGTTGTTACCTTATAAAGGACTCATTCTACTTAAACCATTAAATGGCTTCACAATGACATTAGATTAGATTCATGTTATAGCAAAATTGATTAATGCATTTCGCATTTTAAAATTAATACCTGTGTTCTGCATGGACAGTTTCTTTCATGACATATAGTTCAAATATATATTGGACTCTTTCTACATATTTTTCTTCTTTACTGGATTTCAGATCCAAGTAGACTTGTTAGCATTTGCTGCAATAAAAACTTCACAATTTTGGCTTTTCCTTAATATGATTTAATATGAGCATTTTCTTAACATACATGTGCCACTACTACATTTACCAACGGTCTCTAATCAGTATCCTTGTTAATTTCAGTAATTCTCTCAGGGATAGAAAAACTGTGCTTCCTCTGATTTTTCTTAGGTGCTATTATGTTTGTCTATAAAAATAGACAAATTTGCGTCAAAGTTTTAGTAGATCACCAATAACTGGTGTTCAAGAGATAAAGAAGGTGGGATGAGGGAGAACAATGTGCTCTCCAAGGCCAGCAAACTTCAGAGCTGAGAGTAGTAAATAGTACCTACTAAGAATATTTCATGTCTCGAGTAGTACACAATGCAAATGGAAATAAATAATTTTTAGTGTTCCTTTACAAACTTTCTTTTGTTCAACTTTGACATTTTCATGAAACTAAGGTCAGATACTTGAGGAATCAAGTATCAGATTTAAAGGAAAATCATCTTAGTTATACTCATTTATAACAGTATTGAGGCGGTCACAAGTATTACAAGATAACGTATTGTGCGAGTTTGTCCGTTTTCCTCCAGTTTTGTTGAGATATCATTAACATACAGTACGTGTAAGTTTAAGGTGTACAGCATATTGATTTGACTTACATACAGCATGAAATGATTATCACACTAAGTGTAGTGAAAATCCATCATCTCATATAGATAGAAAATTAAAAAAATAGAAAAAAATTTGTGATGAGAACTCAGGATTTATTCTCTTGACAACTTTCACATGTAACATACAGCAGTGTCAATAATATTTATCATGCTATATGTAACATCTTTAGTAGTTATTTTTCTTATAGCTAGAAGTTTGTACCTTTTGACTACCATTCCCTTACCCTCACCTCTGGTGACCACAAATCTGATCTCTTTTTCTATAAGTTTGTTTGTTTGTTTATTTGTTTTTGAAGAGTAATTGACCTTCAATGCTATGTTAGTTCCTGTTTCACAACATAGTACTTTGACATTTCTATACATCTCAGTATGACCACCACAATAAGTCTAGTTTGTTCATATGTGTTTTTTTAGAATCCACCTGTAAGTTAAACCTTACAGTATTTGTTTTTCTCTATCTGATTTATTTCATTTAGCATTTTAGCTTAATACCCTGTAGGTTATCCATGTTCTCACAAATGACAAAGTTTCGTTCTTTTTGTGGCTGAGTCATATTCAATTATATGTATGTGTATCCAGTCATCTATTGACAGTCACTTAAGTTGCTTCCATGTCTTGGCTATCATAAATAATACTGCAGTGAACATAGGGGTGCATATATCTTCTCTAATTAGAGTTTTGGTTTTCTTTGGATAAATATACAGGAGTGGAATTGCTGGGTCACATGGCAGTGGTATTTTAAAACTTTTGAGGGGTCTACATAGTGTTCTCCATAGTGGTTGCACCAATTTACGTTCCCACCAAGAGTGCACAAGTGTTCCCTTTTCTCCACATTCTCACCAACACTTATTATTTGTTGTCTTTTTGGTAATAGCCATTCTAACAGGTGTGACATGATATCACATTGTGGTTTTGATTTCCATTTTCCTTCTGATTAGTGATATTGAGCATCTTTTCATGTGCCTGTTGGTCATCTGCATGATTTCTTTGGAAAATGCCTATTCAGGTCCTCACATTTTTTAACTGAGTTGTTTGTTTTTTTGATGTTGAGTTGTTTGTATATTTTGGATATTAACTCCTTATCAGATATATCATTGGCAAATATTTTCTTCCATTCAGTAAGAGGTCTTTTCATTTTGTTGATTGTTTCCAACCCTGTGCAAAAGCTTTTTAATTTGATGTAGCCCCATTTATTTATTTTTGCTCTTGTTGCCCTTGCCTGAGGAGACATATCCAAAAAATATTACTAAGACTAATGTCAAAGAGTGTACTGCTTATGTTTTCTTCTATGAGCTTTATGGTTTCCAGTCTTACATTTAAGTCTTTAATCCATTTTTTTGTTTATTTTTGTATATGGTGTGAGAAAATGTTCTAGTTTTATTCTTTACATGTAGCTGCCCAGTTTTTCCACCGTCAATTATTGAAGAGGCTGTATTTTCCCTATTGTATACTTTTGCTTACATTGTCTCAGATTAATTGTCCATATAAGAGTGTGTTCTTTTCTGGGCTCTCTATTCTCTTCCATTGATCTATGTGTCTGCTTTGTGCCAGTACCATACTGTTTTAATTATTGTAGTTTTGTAGTATAATATGAAATCAGAAAATGTGGTACTTCAAGTTTTTGTTCTTTCTCAAGATTATTTTGACCCTTTGGGGTTATTTGTTTTACCATACAAATTTTGGAATGATTTTTTTTCCTATCACTATGAAAAATACCATTGGTATTTTGATAAGGATTGACTTGAATCTGTCAATTGCCTTGGGTAGTAAGGTCATTTTAACAATATAATTCTTCTAATTCAGGCGCAGAGTATATCTTTATACGTGTTTGTGTCATATTCAATTTCTTTCATCTGTGTCTTCTAGTTTTCTGAATACAGGTCTTTTACCTACTTAGCTAGATTTATTCCTAGGTATTTCATTCTTTTTGATGTGATGATAATCCTTCCTCTGCATTTTGCACTAGTTTTGGAATAGTTTGGGAAGTATAGGCATTCACTCTTCTCTAAATGATTGATAGAAACTACCTGTGAAGCTGCATGGTCCTAGACTTTTGCTTGTTGGGAGTTCTTTTTATTATTTATCCAATTTCATTACTAGTAATTTGTACATCTATATTTTCTATTTCTTCCTTGTTCAGTCTTGGGAGATTATACACTTCCATGATTTTTTTCATTTCTTTTAGGTTGTATATTTTATCAGGGTATACTTCTTCATAGTAATATTTTATGATACTTTGTATTTCTATGAAGTCAGTTGTAACTTCCTTTTTCATTTCTAATTTTATTTACTTGAGTTTTCCTTTTCTTCTTGATGAGTCTGGCTAAAGATTTATTAATTCTGTTTATCTTTTCAAAGAACCAGCTCTTTTTGTTCATTGATCTTTTCTATTTTTTTAGTCTCTATTTCTGTTCTGAACTTTATGATTTTTTCATTCTAACTTTTGACATTTTTTGTTCTTTTTTCTAGTCCCTTTAGGTATAAGGCTAAGTTATTATTTGAGATTGTTTGTTTGTTTGTTTCCTGAAGTAGGCTTGTATCATGATAAACTTCTCCTTAGGCTGCATTTGCCACATCCCGTAGTTTTTGTATCATTGTGTTTCATTTGTCTCTAGATATATTTTTAATTTCCTCATTGATTTCTTCATTGATCCTTTAGTTGTTAGTAAATAGGGTGTTAAAGTTCTCTATTGTTATTGTGTTACTGTCAATTTCTCCCTTTATGTGTGTTAATATTTGCTTTGCATATTTAGGTACCCCTATGTTGGGTGCATAGATCTTTAAAGTTTTTATATCTTCTTGGATTGATCTCTTAACCATTATGTAATGTCCTTCTCTCTCTTGTTACAATCATTGTTTTAAAGTCTATTTGTCTGATATAAATGTTGCTAACCTAGTTTTCTTTTAGATAAAGAAAACTATCTAAATATGTAATAGATAAAGAAGATGTGATATATATTCACTTTACATAGTGGATATAGTTCTTTATTTCTAGTAAAGCTTTTTTCATGGTGCTGAACTCTTGGCTTTTGCTCTCTAAAACTTTTGATCTCTCCTTCAAATCCAAATAAAATCTTGCTGTGTAGAGTATTCTTAGTAGTAGGTCTCATCACTTTAAATATATCATACCACTCCCTTCTGACCTTCAGAGTTTCTGCTGAAAAGTCAGTTCATGGCAATTGGAGAGTTCCCTCTACGTAACTTGTTGCTTTTCTATTGCTGCTTTTAATACTCTCTCTTTTTATCTTTGATGTTTGCCATTTTAAATGGAGTGTGTCTTGGTGTGATCCTCTTTGTGTTGACCCTGTTTCTGACTCTCTGTGCTTCCTGGACCTGGAGGTCTGTTTCCTTTCTCAGGTTTTTGGAAAATCACCTTAATGAGACCATCCCTAATTTTCCTCCTTATACATTGTACTTCATGATTGCTTGCTTTTTTTTCTTCTTTCTGACAGATTTTTCTTTCTTTTTTACTCTTTAAAGCTACATCAGAAGTGGATGTAATTTGGAATAATTACTTATTTGGTAGAGTATGGTTTTTACAGCCTTCTTCCTACTTGTGCAACTCTGAACACCAAGGGTTGATTTGAAGTAAAAATGTCAAAGCATTCTTTCCTGGTTTAGTTTTTCCTTTGCCAAAACAGGTCATTCAAAACATAGTAGGTTTCTGATCTGTTTGCTTGCAGGCATTTCAAATATACATGTAAAATTACACAAAGTTTTCTGGGTGCATAATTCTCAGGTTTAATTTATTTATTTGATTTGTTAATATTATCTTCCTCTTCCCCTCAATTTTGGCTGATTTGAGGTAAACTGAAAGAAAAGATTCAGGTATGTCAGTATTAGGTTGAATGGTCTTTGTCTCAAGACTAAGATGTTTGTTCAACTAAGGAGTCTTATTGGGTCTTTATTGCTAAGCCTTTTCCAATTCCATATCATCTTTTGACTTGTATCCGGAAGTAGTTGGTGGCTTTTCCAAGCCCATACTTTCTTTATTTCTATATTTCCTCTATTGTCATCTATGTTTGAAAACCAGTCAACTCTTGCTTGATCTCAAGCTTCAGATCATAGCCAATACACATTCTGTTTTCAACCTAATTTCCCTGAAGTCAGACTTAGTAGGCACATAGTCTGTTTTGAAAATTATCAACCATTTTATGGGCAATAGTTTTACTGGACATTCTGCCATTATATAACAGATCTTCAGCATTACAATTTGCAATATCTCTCTTCTTACCATCTGTCATCCAACCATGAAGCCAATGACACACACTTTAGGTGACTGTAAAGGCAGCAAGCCATCTCCAGTTAAGTTTTGGTATAAGGTTTTGTTTTAAGTTCATGGAATGTTAGCTGCGCCAATAAATGAACAAAGACTCAAACGTGAGTGAGGTTTATCATTCAACTAAATTCCAAAATGGTGTTCCTGACTAACTTGTGTTTTTCTTCCTAGTAGTAATTTACAAATCAGGGTTTCTTTTATCTTGAGGCTCTGTGTTTTTCAACCCTTGGGCTTTCATGCACATTGGATCATGTTCAAAGGAAAGGGAAAGTGCACAGACGATGGGGTACAGGAAGTTTCATGGGTCAATCCTAGAAATAGTACACAACACTCCCACTCATATTGTGTTGCTCAATCACAGTGCATGACGACTGTTAACATCAATGCAATCTAGCTGTGTGTGCGGGAAGAAGAATAAACAGTTCTGAGTCCATTTTCATGTCAGTATGTGATTTGATAATATAGTTTCAAACTTCCTGCAGAGAGGGATTTCTGCTTTTCTAACATACCACTTGTAAAATATTGGGAAGGAATACCTGTGATTTTGGAAAGGTGTTTTTGGTCATAGAAGAATTGAGGCCATTGTATCTTGAGATACAACAGCTGCACCTTGAGAAGTAAACTGGCAAGTAGGAAATTTTGACCAAGTGCTGATGGACATATAAATTACATCCTTAGTCAAGAAAGTGTGTCAGGAGAATCAACATACTTCTTTGACTAATGAAAGTGAACATTCAGGGAAAGAATAAACAAAAATCCTTCTAGATACAGTTTTACACTAAGATGTGTCAATTGGTTAGGATTTTTTTATTTTAGGAAAATATTAAAGAATTAACTGTAAAATAAGAGGCATATTTTTAGACCAAGTAAACTCAGTTCTATTTAAATTTACCTTTGCTTTATGCATGCACATGCTTTGTTGACTCAAGGCTGAAATGAGTGTCTCTGGACTTAAACTGAAATAAGTGATGGAAAGAGTGTGTGGATATTGTGACATAAATCATGCGAAACCTTAAACTTTTATTCATCATATATTTCAGAAAAATACAAGGTGGCATGCCTGAGCGGTATTTTCTGAAGGATAGTTTCCAAGCAAAGATACTTCATCGTCTTTTGTCAAAATACATCTTTCTTCTAACTGTACTTGTGAATACTGTCATGATCGTGCACATTTAAATGTTTCAGAAAGTTTGAAGGCTCCAGGGCTTTTCATTTACTCTTACTGTCATTATTAATTTCAAATGATGTCATCTAACAAAACTTTTTCACCTAAAAATGCAATGGCAAGCGATTGTGTTTTCTGATTCTCAAAATAATACGTTTGGAGAGTTCTTTTGGCCATAATTCACTTCAGGTTGCCCAAGGGAGTAACAGGAAAATAGCCTGTGCTCTGACCATTCATTTTCATCTACACTCTATTTTAGATTCTGCTTTATCTAGGCTCTTCTCATTAAAATAAATATGATTAATTGGCAGCCATTGCCTGTAAAGCTTAAATTTCCTTCAGATACATTTGGAATTAAAATATCTTTTCAGGGCTTCCCTGGTGGCGCAGTGGTTGGGAGTCTGCCTGCCGATGCAGGGGACACGGGTTCGTGCCCCGGTCCGGGGAGATCCCACGTGCCACGGAGCGGCTGGGCCCGTGGGCCATGGCCGCTGAGCCTGCGCGTCCGGGGCCTGTGCTCCGCAACGGGAGAGGCCGCAGCAGTGAGAGGCCCGCGTACCGCAAAAAAAAAAAAAACAAAACAAAACTATCTTTTCAATTTTATTAGGAGGTAGCATGAACAGCTTACCATCAGAACTATTTCTCTTTCTTATTATTTTCCTGGTCCAAAACTGAGCAATTATTGGTAACTCCTTTATTTCTATTTCAGATAGGCCAGTTAAAGTAACATAGTCAACCATTTCCTGCTTTTGTGTTTTGTTTTTGTTTTGTTTTTTCTGTACGCGGGCCTCTCACTGTTGTGGCCTCTCCCGTTGCGGAGCACAGGCTCCAGACACGCAGGCTCAGTGGCCATGGCTCACGGGCCCAGCGGCTCCGCAGCATGTGGGATCTTCCCGGACCGGGGCACGAATCCGTGTCCCCCGCATCGGCAGGCGGACTCTCAACCACTGCACCACCTGGGAAGCCCTGCTTTTGTGTTTTTAAAGCTAGTTTTTATTGGTATTTGAAAAGAACATGACACTGAAAATTAAAGCCATAAATGTAAGCCCTATAAAATTGAGAACACTGAAAATTGCAAGATAGATCAGAAGTAGCTGAGAGCAGAGGAAAGAAGCTCTCCCTTAGAGGATCTTAATAGCAAAGAGGAACAAATGCATAAAGAAGATAATGGTAATAAGTTCAAAGTCACCTAAATGATTATAGCATTTTGTTTTTAAGAACAAGCTGAGAAACTAAGATATTTTTAAAATGGGTCTGTCCTTTTGAAACCTGAAGACCGACAATGTTATGGTTGAACTTTGGTAGCCATCTTCTTTAAAAGTTATTCTTTGCCTTTAAAAAGAAATAAGTGGAATGACCTTTAGGACAGAGATCTGCAATATGGTCCCAATTTTGCCACCGTAGGCATGAAAACCCCGTTGACTTCAAAAGGGCTCTGTTCTACTCTCAGTGATTTTAGCGTTCTTTTTAAGTCATGTTGTTTTTGCCACTTGCAGGGGCCCAGGCTGTTAGGAACTCAGGATAACTGGTGTTTTGTGGCCTTCAGAGTCACAGCTACCTGTCTTTGTCTCTCATCTCTGAGGTGACGTGGCTGGCACTGTTAATTTTCTTTAGCAAAGCCCCTCTGTCAGCAGGATTTATCCTTACATTGTTTGGAATGGTCACACTAATAAACAATTTTTAGTCAACTGTTCTCTCAGCATTTCAGAACTAAATGATACTGTAGCTGCATATTAAATCTAATAGTTTTTTGACATATTGCAAAATATCTACATGAGGGTAGGAAAAGAGGATTTTGCGTTACAAAATTTTGCTGTCAGGTGATGCCCAGAACTCAAAAGCCTAACAGTGATTGTGATAGTAAGGGATCCCTCCAACTTTCAATAACTTTATTTCCCCATAACACATTCCTAAAAAGAAGATTAAGAGATTGAAAGAAAGAAAAGATTTATGTCTTAAGATTTTTCCTTGGTTCTTTACATATTGATGAGCTGCAAATCACATATATGTAAAAATAATTGTATCTTACTTTCATATTTAACTATGTCCTAAAAACAAATTAAAATGTATTTCACTACTTGCTCTGTAAAATACTTTTTATCTAGAATTCAAGGGGGAAAAATCAATATGAAAACACAAACTTTGCTAATAATAAGAAAATAAAAGGATAAAAATACAGGTTCTTAATAGAGTTCACATTTCAACTGAAGCTTATATGGGTTATTCTAAATGCCATAATTGGACAAAAGTTACCCAATGGAATTTTAATTAGTTTATAAAAAAGGGTTTTTTATTACAACAATGTAGGATGATTAGTATTAGAATAAGAGGGTAAAAAATATTGGATTGAAAATAAAAGCTTGTATAACAGGACAGCCATGATAAAGAATAGATGTGTACTAATATTTTTAATTAATTTTTATTGGAGTATAGTTGCTTCACAATTTGTGTTAGTTTCTACTGTACAGCAAAGTGAATCAGCTATATGTATACATATATCCCCTCTTTTTTTGGATTTCTTTCCCATTTAGGTCACCACAGTGCATTGAGTAGAGTTCCCTGTGCTATACAGTAGGTTCTCTTTAGTTGTCTATTTTATACATAGTATCAATAGTGTATATTTGTCAGTTCCAATCTCCCAATTGTGTACTGATTTTTTAATCCCAAGGCAGCCAATTTAAAAACACATCTCTTGTGGGGAAGTTTTCTCAATAGGAAAAAATATATATTTGTATATAAAATACATAAAACATATAATGTTACTTTCTGAAAGATTTTATTAGTAGAAAACGATGTGCAGATTTGCACACTGGAACGTTCTTTTTCAGACAAATATGCACAGGCACCCCAATGGAAAATAACACATATGAAGATATTCAGAAAATAACACATATGAAGATATTCAGAAAATAACACATATGAAAATTTAAATATACAGCAACACAGAGAAATATTATATTGTCACAAAATGAACACTTTGTTGTGGCAATGAGTTTGTTTTTCACAATAGGTAATAGGTGGAATTGGATATTATTACTATTTCATCCTTAGAAGTTAAACTGAGTATTTTTGTTAGGCAGAATGGTGTCTCCCACCTCAAAGATATCTACATCCAACCTCCAGAGCCTGTGAATATTAGATTACAGGGCAAAGCAAATAGGTGCAGATGGAATTGTGTTTGCTAATCAACCAACCTTAAAACAGAGGCTATTCTGCATTATATCCAGGTGAGCTCAATGTAATCACAGGGGAGCTTAAAGTGGGAGAGGGAATCAGAACAAGAGAGATGGAGGCTGTGAGTGCTGCTTTGAAGATGAAAGAGTGGGCCACAAGCCAAAGGATGCAGGCCACCTCTCAAAGATGGAATGGAAAGGAATTGGATTTTGATGTAGAGCTTCCAGAAGGAAGGTGACCCTGAGGGCACCTTGACTTCAGTCCAGTCAGACCCATTTGGGGCTTCTACCTCCTGACTATTAAATAACAAATTTGTATTATTTAAGCAACTAAGTGTATAGTGATTTATTACAGCTGCAATAGGAAAATAATACAGATTTGGATACCTTTCCATTCATATTTTCAAAATCCTACTCTACCCAAGTATTTGTGGCCATCTCATTTAATGTTCTCTATAAGATTATAATGTCAGAAAATATTAAAATGTTGAGCCATTGTAGGTAATTCAATTACTTAGCAGTTATATCTGAGATTTAGAGATTCACACACACATGTTTATAATCTAAAAACTGTTAGCATTTCTATTTGTGTTTACACAATAAAGGTTAATATATGTTTTCTTTTTTACATAAGGATAACCAGTCTAGGTGAAATTATATGAAATTTTAGACTTTATTAAGAATTGTAACTCATTTACGTGTAATGAGCACTTACATGCCAGGTACTACTTGAAACACATTATATGCCTTAACCCATGTCATTACCACAACAATCCTCTAAGTTTATCTATCTTACTTATAGATACCCGTATTGCTTCTCTCTCTTGAAAAAGTACCCTAATGTACAATGTCAGCAATTTAGCTAATATCTCTCAATTCGAAAATAGTGTAGTTAGAATTCAAACACAGGCAGAGCCTTACAAACTGTATTACTCAGCTCTTGCTCTGGTAATACTGTGTAACAAACAATCCCAAAGCCCAATGGCTTGCAGCAACAAACATTCACTTTTCTGGCTTATGGATCTTTAGGTTGGCTGCAGTTTGGCTGATCTCAACTAGGCTCATTTGGTCTTAGCTGGGCTCAGCTAGATCCAGGCTTCTTCTTAGTTTATCTTCTTCATTCTGGGGACTAACCCGGAGGCATGCTCTTTTCATGGCAGGTGGTAGAAGCCCAAATGACTAAGCCAAACAATACAAGCACATTTAAAACCTCTGCTTATATCATAACTGTTAACATTTTATTTTCCAAGCAAGTCACATGGTCAAGGGGGTGGTAATAGATACCCTGCTTACTATACTGGTATCCACTACAAAGGCAGATGGAAAAGTTGGGTGAATGTGTAACTCATTACAGAGAGGCAGTGAAGGATGGGAACGATTATGACATCTTCCATAAACTCTCTTATATCCCCTCTCCGTTTCCACTTCTGGCATTTCACCTTGCTGTTTTTCTCTATAGTTCAGTGTTCTTTACAAGATATCATTTTATTCATAAAGCAAAAAGTTTAAGCTAAGTACTTTAAGAATACCTATTTTGAGATTGTCCTCAGTCAAGTCTCAAAGGCATATAAAATCTCAAATGTATTTTATCAAGCTAGGCTTTCACAAAAATTAGGTAGGGACAATTAATATTTTTCATTACATAGTTCCAGTGGCCCAGAAGAAGAGCATCCTTTTTTTCCTTTTAAGTATAGCTCATTTACAATGTTGTGTTAGTTTCAGGTGTACAGCAAAGTGATTCAGTTGTAATATGCATATATATTCTTTTTCAGATTCTTTTTCCTTATATGTTATTATAAAATATTGGGTATAGTTCCCTGTGCTCTACAGTAGGTCTTTGTTGGTTATCTATTTTATATATAGTATCATGTATAAGCTAATCACAAACTCTTAATTTATCCCTTCCACCCCTTCCCCGTTGGTAACCATAACTTTGTTTTCTGTCTGTGGGCCTATTTCTGTTTTGTATATAAGTTCATTTGTATCATTTTTTTTTAGATTCCACATATAAGTAATATCAGTCTCCTAAATGAAAGTTGAGAGCGGGTAAAAATATATTTATTTACATTCAATTTCTTTATTTACTGAAACTTATATATTTTCATTACTTTATACTTGCTTATTTTAAATAATTTACACTTATTATAAGTGCTATTTTGACAAACAAATATACAACATAGCAAACTATTTTTGGAGATAACCTCATTGATACTAACAACCAAATTTTAACCTGACCATTTGAAATTTATGTTTTTCTTGTATGCCATCTCTATTCATAGAAAAGTGAAAAAGTATGTACATGGAACTGTTTAGAGAATTTTTCTAAGTTATGTGTTAGAAATTAAATTTTTTTCTTATTTCTAATTTTATTTTAATATTTCAAACATTTACACTAATTGATACATAAATTTTGTCATAAAATATTTTTAAACTTAAATGTAGTCAGATCAGGTGGGGAACAGTGCTATTTATATTCCCTACTTAGTTTTCTGGGCTTTTAAAATATTTTTTTATTATTCAATAGGATCTGCCCTTTTTTCTTAAGTTGATAACCCTCAGTGGAAAATATATTTTCAACTCTGTTTGAATGTCTGTTGTATCACAGAGTGTTCAAGTATAACCCAAACTAGAAGAGTAAAACATCTTTTGAACCATAGATAACTAAGAAGCAGAAATGGAAAGTTATAATTCTCAATTAGAAATAAAAATTCAAGTGGAAGCTGAAATATTTTCTAACACACACTTTTTAAAGCAATTACTAACAAATAATTAGAACAACATGTTTCCATGATAATATAACAATTAATTTTATTTAATTACAAGACAATGAATACTTTCATTCCCACATGGTTTTCTGAGGCAGATATGACAGCAACTAAATTAACTGTGTTCACAATTTGTGATTTGATTTAAATATTCATTTATATTTATATATGATGTCCTGCCAAGCAGGCAGGTGTAGAAGACCCAGGAAAGCATGTGGATATTTTCTGGGTTGTCTTACATTGCAACTTCAGCACAAAGGCGATCTTTATTTTATTTAATTCACTCTCTAGGTTCATTTCTTATAGGAAGAGTGTTATTAAATTTGACTTATCATATGTGCAGGAATGAAGTGTTGCTGACAGTTCCTGAGCAAAAATAAAGGCCCCTTAGGGTAGCATTCAGCACTACAGCTCAAGAGCTTTCCTTCTTGTTTATTCTGAAAACCACCTGAGAGAGTTTCTTCCTATTCATACTTAACTCGTATCAGTGCTATGATAGACATTCTTAAATACTCAGTGGAACAAGCTGTTTAATTTTATTTCATCCCAGTAATCCTTTTTGACACTAGAATCCTGATAGGCAGAGCTCTTTTTGTTTCAAATGAAAGCTCTTAGAAATCCTTGTGTTGGATGATTCAGGGTTCTGTGAAAACAAAATGTTACCATTTACAAACTGTAATAGAAAAGATAAATAGGGCTACACTATAGTCTTATTGATTTTATCTACATGTTATCTTTTCAACTGAATTTTAATTTTTATTCCATCATAGCTCAGGTGTTTGTAAAAATCAAGGCTTACAAATCTCACTGGTGTGAATATAATGGTGACAAGTGTGGGAGCGATAGAAAATAATATTTTAAATAAAGATAATCCTGGAAAATCTGAAAGATGTGATCATGACAATAACACTTAGTCTATTGTATTAAGGTTATTAATAAAGTAAATTCTCCTAAATAAGATCAAAATGATAAAAGTTCAACATAATCTGGAGAAGTATGTATGCACACATATATATAAACTTATACACATATACATTATAAATTCTGTTACATTATATATGTGTGTATAGAGTGATGCCTATCTCAGCTCTAAGCGCATTGTGTAGTATTATATAAATAACATTTTGAGGTAGACCCTATTTTGTTTTAAACCAGGGGAAATGAAGGCACCAAGAGGAGAGATTAAATAAGGGTACTTGATCAAAAGGTCAAAGATTATCAGTGTTGCAGCTGCTCTTAAACTAAGGTTGTTTGTGCTATTTAAACATTATCCACTATAGGATGCTGCCTCCCATTAAAAGAGAACCCCAAACTGGCATTTCCAATAATTTTTATTCATGTCCAATATTTCATCAGTATTAAACACCAAAATGTGGGTGGAGTTTTAATACTTTTTCAAACTAAAGACCTCACAACAATTCTCTGTTTTAGAACATGTGTTAAGGCAAGAAATTGTACTGTTCTTTTTTATTCCTAGGGTGGCAGGCTCTATACGTAAGGTTGACAAATCAGTCAAATATTTTGTTATTTGAGGTCATTACAGTTGCAGAGTGGCTAGGTTCACAGCTCTATTGTTTTATAAAAATAAATTTGCTTTTTAAGCCATCTACTGTTATTTTTTTAAATCAGTGAATTTTTTATAGAAACCTTTCATGAGTTTTAATATTTATAACATTTAGCATTATAGTATAACCCTTAAATGAATCTATACATGCCCAACCCTTAATTAAAAGTGGAAATGCAATTTCTTATAAATATGCAATTTCATGTAAGTATGCAGTTTCATATAAATAATGTGATATGACCAAAAGATAAACACCCCACATTGCTGTCATCTACAAGCAGACTTGCTATATGCTAAAAGTAATGATTTGTAAAAAATCAGTGTAAATTAAAAATCCAATAACCTTAATTTTTTTGGATAGTTCAAGATACTTGTAATTGATAAGTAGCCATTAAAAACTATAGTCTTCCAAGTTGGATATACCCAGTTTAAATCATTTTAAACGCTGTGATTCATTTTACTAGCTCTCACCACTAGATGAGTGGGAATGATTTGCCAGCAGTTGGTGTGTCTCCCCTCTGAGTGTCCTGCTGTCAAAATTTCTTGAAGGAGACCATTTGAAACAGCTGACAAAATTACACAATCACTGCGTGTGGAAGGTTTCTTATATTGATTGTTGGAACTCTGAGGATTTTGATTCATTAAACTGTTTTTGTTCTTTAAACACGGGTTTGCTATAGAAGAGTTTTATTTAGAGTCCATGAAGTATGTCTCAAAAAAATAATAAAACAACGACAGACTGAACAGATCGTTGAGTAGCTTTATTTTTATTGGATTCTTTAATCTGAAAGCGGTTCTCTTATTTACTTACTTTTTGGTGTGACATCTTAAAGTTAGTTTTCACTTCTATACCTCATCTATTTACATTTAACCTCCTTGTTAAATGATGTTTCTATTCCGTGTACGATATTATAAATAAGTGAAGGTGCTTCATACCCTTGCAATCCAAATTTTGTAAGGACAACACTGATTTGGGAAATGCAGTTATAGCTTCCCTGAGAATAAAGTGAAGGAAGATGAGAAAATATGGAAAGCAGAACCTGCCAGTAATGTAAAATGAATCAGCTTATAATTACTTCTCACGATCCATCCTAATTTCGTATCACTGAGGCAAATCTGACTTCTTTAAGGAGCTTTAAACTTTCCATTTTACAATATGAACAAACATTCATGACTTCCTTTTAAGTGTATTAACCTTGTTTCAAGATCACTAGTCGCATTAAAAGAGTATCATATAAAAGTAGTTTAGAAATGTACATTTTGTGTTTAATAACTGTTTCTCAAAAGGTTTATTCTGCAAGTTTTCTTTTCCTAGATGTCTTTAATGTGGTTTTTGCAAAAAGCTTTAGTATTGTTTATATCAAGCAATGTCTCTGTGTAAACAGTTTTATACCTAAGGTAGGGAACCACTCTTCAAGCTGTAGTGTGCCAATTATTCTTATCCTTCTGAATGACTCTTCATGAACTAGAGAGAAAAATGATTACACATTTCACCTGAAATACAATACTGTGATGCTTTGTAAAAGCAGACGAATGAGGACTTTTAGATCTATTCTACGGAAACCTTCTGCTAACACAATCACTGTTGTATTTGGCAACACGTTTTGTCAATTCTTTGCAAATCAGGAACAAAATGCTGTGACTTGCATGTAAGTTAAAGAACTGAAGGGAAAATAATCAGGCAATTTAAGTAATTAAATTATAAAGCATCAGTTAAATACCTAACAATATTCAAGAGCAGGATATATTAAATGATTCCCTTGTTTTGTTATAGATTCATTCATATGTTTAATGAATACATATCGAGCACCTACTCTGTACTAGATGCATTTCTTGGTGTTGGGAATATAGTGGTAAACAAGATGGAATAGCTCCTGACTCCATAAAATTTAGATAACTGTGTGTTGGGAGGAAGGAGACACCAAGCAAATAATCCTGTGAATTTCTGTGAATAATCAAATAACCAAATAATCCTATGAGTAAGGAAAGTCATACAGACTGACTTTTTGGTTAGGGATGTTGTGCAGACCTGCCTTAGGAATGGACACTCTCTAGAATGAATCTATGAGGTGAACCAAAGATGTAAAGAACTAAGTGAAGAGACTACTATACAAATGAAGCAGCACATGGAAAGGCAGAGAAGCTGAGTCTCAAGGACTAACAGGAAGTTATGTCCTTATTTTGAAGAGTTCAGAGAGGTGAGCAAGGACAGAGCATCCCTGGGTTTTGGGGTGTGTGTGTGTGTGTGTGTGTGTGTGTGTGTGTGTGTGTGTAGATTATTTTCTTGTACTAAATAGTGTTATTAAAAATCAATAACTGTTGATTTTATGTTTCTGTTATGTTCAAGTTACTGTTTCTGTAGATAAATGATATAACATATATAGGTGAGATTTTTTTCCTCCATAATTAAATATGAAAACTGACATTTATTCAGTACATACTACCTGCTAGACACTGTTCTAAATTGTTTTATATATTTTAATTCACTTATTCCTTATGAAAACTCTGAGAATAGCAGTTGTCATGACCCATTTTACACATAAGAAAAATACTCAGAAGAGTTCAGTAACTTGCACAGAGTTACCATTGCAAGTGGCAAAGGCAGAATTTGAACGCAGCCCATCTGGCTCCAGTGTTTCTATTCATTCTCCTTCTTCTGTTTTTGAATATACATAAAAAGAATGCCAAAAATACCTATAATATTTCAAGGCTTAATAACAAAATGAATACCCACCAGATTTAATAAATAGAATATTACCATTGCAATCAAATTCCTCATTGGTTCTGTTCTGAAAGATCCTCTGTCTTCCTCCTGCACACACACACAAAATCATTATAAATAATATTTTAAAAATCTGGATAATGTTTCATAGTGTTATGGCATATGCATATATCTTTACTTAATATAAAATGTTGCATCATCAAGCTTTATTTCAACATAATAATGTATATGTGACTTTCGTGCCTTGATATTTTTATTAAATATCTTTTGTACATTGACCAATATAAAGGCAATTTATTAATTTTCACTGTTCAATAGTATTTTTTAGTATGAACCTATAAAAATCTTATTTATGCATTTAAATGCTAATAGACCTTTGGGTTCTTTGTAGTGTTTGTGCTTAGAAATATTGCTGATATGTGCATTTCTGTGCATATCTACTGGCACAGAGATGGAAGAATATTTTAAGGAATAAAATTGCATATTTGCAACTTTACTTTGGAATCCTCATTGCTTTCAGAGTTCTTTATATTAATTTATACTTTGCCTACACTATCTATTGCTTTATCCTTTACTAACAACTTTATTTTTCCAATTTTTTCAGTGGGTATTGTTTTGTTTTTCAATTTTGTAGAAATAAAATGGTATTATATTCAATGGTATTTAGTTTGTATTTTCCAGATTAATAATAAAGTTGAAAATTTTTATCTTTATTATCTATTTTTTTCTACTATGAAATATTTGACCATGACTTTAGCTCAATATTTTATTTTGATGCTTGTGTGTGTGTGTGTGTGTTTTACCAATAGGTAGGAATACAATATAATATAAATACTAAAATTTTTGATTATACGTGAGCCAAATATTTTCTCTAGCTTATGTTTATTTTATTTATTTTTTTATGATTAAAAGACACTTCAGTGCAGTCAAATGTATCAGTCTTTATTTTTATGATTGTATAGTAAGTCTAAGAAATTCTTCCCTAGGTCCAAACTTGGGGGAGATTTTAAAATTTTGCTTTTCATATTTAAGTTCTTAGTCTAGCTAAAATTTATTGATTTTATATCATATGTAAAATCACATTAAATTAAGAGGAATTTAAACACAATAAAAATCATGTGAAAAGAAAGAATAATACTCAGAAACAGTGGAGGGATTATGTGGACAAAATTGAGGGGTTTTTTGTTTGTTTGTTTTTTGTTGTCATTGTTGTTGTTGTTTAGGAGACATCAAAAGCACACCAGAGAGATAAATAGGAACATGTAGCAGTTGTGTTTAATATGAGATAAGAGATATAATGTTTTACAGTAATCAATATGGTATTTTTGAAAGTTTTGAATAGTCTGTATTATAAAAAGAAGTCAGGGCAGGGTGGGGGGACACCTTACATATTAAGGAGAAAAGGCAAGATTTATATATGACTTCTCCTCAGAAACCATGCAAAAAGGGGAATGCAGAGTGAAAAATATTTATAATGTTGAGAGAAAAAAATGCCACCAATTTAGAATTCTCTACCCTGTGAAATTATCCTTCAAAAGTAAAGGAGAAATAACAAACATTTAGGTAGACTGACAATATAAAAAGAGAGAAGTCTCAAATTACTAGAATCATGAGTTAAAGAAAGGATATTACTACTGACCTAACAGAAATAAAAATGATTGAGATAATACTATGAACAATTGTATGTCAATCAGATAACTTAGATGAAAAGGACAAATTCCTAGAAAGATACAAACAACTAGAACTGACTCAAGAATAAATAGACAATCTGAATTGACATATAAGATGTGAAACATTTGATTTGTCATTAAAAAAAAAAAAAAACTACACACAGAAAAGCAGAGACAAAAAATAGAATAGTAGCAAATACTTCCCAAATCAATTTATGAGGCCACTATGACCCTGGTACCAAACCAGACAAAGATATCACAAGAAAAAGAAAGCCAGACTAATGTCTTTATAAATATAGATTCAAATATCTTCAAAAAATACTAGCAAACAAAATCCAGCAACATATAAAAAGAATTATACACTCTATGGGGTTTATCCCAGTAAGGTAAGGTTGGTTTCACATCTGAAAATAATTTAATACAATACATCATAGTAATAGACTAAAAAACAAAAAATAACATGATTATTTCAATAAAGAGAAAAAGCATCTGACAAAATCCTTTTATGAGAAAGAAACCACAGCAAACTAATAATAGAAGGGAAGTTCCTGTATCTGGTAAGTGGCTTGTAGGAAAACCCCATAGCTAACGTTAAATTAATGGTGAAAGACTGAATGGTTTCTTCCTAAGATCAGAAATAAGACAAGGATGTCTACTACTTACCTCAGAAATACATAAACTACCTAGTCATATGTGATAATTTAGTCCACAGAGACCTTGATCTCTTTTTCCTTCCAAGATATCACTGTTATCCATTACATTGAGGACATTACACTAATTGAACCTAGTGACTGAGAATTAGTCATTGTTCTAGACTTATTGATAAGACGTTTGCATGTCAGTGGTTGAAAAATAAATCTGACAAAATTTCAGGGCATTATACCTCAATGAAATTTCTAGGGGTCTAGTGATCTGGGGGTATATGGAGATATCTCTTCTGAAGTGAAAGATAAACTGTTGTATCTGCCCTCTCCTACAACCAAAAAAGAGGCATAACACTTACTGGGCCTCTTTGGATTTTGGAGGCAACACATTCCTCATTTGGGTGTGCTTCTCTGGTCCACTTACTAAGTGACTCAAAAAGCTGCTAGTTTCAAGTGGGCCTGAAGACAAGAGAAAGCTCTGCAAAAGGCTGCTACACAAACCACTCTTCTACTTGGGTCCAGGAGATCCAATGTTGAATGTCTTTTTGAGTATGGAGTTACAACTACAGCCTGATGACAACACCTTGAATGGCTGGGATAAGTTTCTCCAGAAAGCTGTATATGCTGTGAGACACTATATAGTGCTGTTTCTCCCATAGCCAGGATTCTTTGGTCCAGGAGTCAAGTGGCAAAAATGAATGTGGGTCAAGAGACTGTCATACAGAGTGAAGTAAGTCAGAAAGAGAAAAACGAATATCGTATATTAACTCATATATGTGGAATCTAAAAAAATGGTACAGATGACCCTGTTTGCAAGGCAGAAATAGAGACACAGATGTAGGGAACACCATATGGACACCAAGGGGGGAAGAGGGGGGTGGGATGTTGGGAGATTGGGATTGACATATGTACATTAATATGTATAAAATAGATAACTAACGAGAACCTGCTGTATAGCACAGGGAACTCCACTTCTCTGTACAGTAGAAACTAACATAACATTGTAAAACAACTATACACCAATAAAAAATAAATTAATTAAAAAATTAAAAATAAATAAAAAGTAAAATATATCTAAAAAAATGAATGTGGAACCACTCATCCCTAGTGATTCACTAACAAAATTTTTGCCCCCTGTCCCTATTACCTTCTGTTTTGCTGGTCTAGGAATATTATTTCAAAAGGAAAGAATGCTTCCACCAAGAGACACAAAAATGATTCCTTTGAACTGGAAGTTAAATCTGCCACCCGGCCACTTTGGGGTCGTCATGTCTCTGAATCAGTGGGCAATGAAAGGAGTGACTGTACTGTTCAAAGTGATTTATTCTGATTACCAAAGGGAAAGGGGGATACTACTATACAATGGGGGTAGGAAAGAGTAGGTGTGGAGTACAGGAAATTTCTAAGAGTGTCTCCTAGTATCACCATGCTTTTTAATTAAATTCAGTGGAGGATGACAACGACCCAATTTCGGCAGAATACCAATGGCTCAGACACTTCAGGAGTAAAGGTTTGGGTCTCTCTACCCGTCAAAGATCCTCAACTAGCTGAGGCATTTGCTGAGAGACAACAGGTATGACCACATGACAAGTAGCATGAACTAGGACTTACAAGTATTATGAGTACTTCTTCCTTATTTTGTTATGATTATATTTATGTGTTATTTTGTATGTATCAGATTTGTTTTCTTCCCACTTTTATTCCTTTATTATACAACATAAGATATATTAATAGTAGTTAGCGCAACATCACAATATTAAAATTACAGGATACCATGGACTTTGTATCCTCTTCTGGGGAAAGGAATAATACATTTTTGGCTTTATGCAGAATATTATATCATGTTAGGTGGGAAATATGAGTTTGCTTTCATTATTTGGAGATTAATTTTGATTTATGGAGATGTGTATTTCAAGTTGAAAAGTAATGGACCATAATGATTATTTTAATGTGCCAACTTGGCTAGGTCCAGGTACTTGATAAAGCATTTAATTTATGCTTTGCTGTAAATGTACTTTGTAGATGTGGTTAATCCACAATCAGAAGACTTTCAATAAAGCATTGTAATGTGGGTGGACTTTATCCAAACAGTTGAAAGGGCTTAAGAGCAAAATGGGCTTCCTCAAGGAGAAAGAAATTCTGCCTTAAGACTACATCAGCTCCTCTTGAGTGTTGCCAGTCACTGATTGGCCATGCAGATTTTAAAGTTGCCAGCCTCCACAATCACGTAAGCCAATTCTTGGAATAAATCTCTTCATATACACACACACACACGTACACACACATTTTGTTTTCCTATTGGTCCTGTGTCTCTGGATAAACATATGACCCTGACTGACTGACAGAGTTTCTAGCTAGGACAGTTAGTCAAAAGAAAGAAATAAAATGTATCCACATTAGAAAGAAAAGTAAAACTATCTCTATTGGCAGATAACGTAATTCTGTATATAGGAAATTTTAAAGAATCCACTAAAATAATTAGAACTAATAAACAAATTCAGCAAGATTGGAGAAAACATCAATATTCAAAAATCAATCGTATATTTTTACAATGAGAATGAACATCCCAAAAAGGAAATGAAAACAAAATTTTCCCTTATAATATCACCACATAAATTAATTAATTAAACTACATAGTGACAAATTTAACAAAGGAAGTGTAAAATTTATTCTCTGAAACTGAAAACAGTGCCGAAAAAAATTAAAGACATTCAAAAGAAATGGGACAACTATCCCTATTCATGGATTAGAAAACTGAAATGGTGATGCTTCCAAATTAGCCTACAAGTTGAATGTATTTCCTAACAGAATCTCAGCTGACTTCTTTGTCTCTGTACTATCACACTGATTTTTCTGTAAATCTAAATCCGTTTTAAAAAATAAAGCTTATTTATAAAATAAATATCATTTTAAATTATATTTTTTAATGTAACTAATACAATGGAAAATTACTTATGTGGCTCACCTTATACTTCTATTGGACCTGCTGACCCAGAGAGCAAGGTGGGAAACATAAGCCTTTCTGGCCTTCTGCCCAGGATGTAAACTTGGGAGCCTTGCAGTTTCAGACCATCTAGGGGATGAATGACTGTTTATACTGAGGGTAATTGATTAACAGGGAAAAAAAATCTGGCAAAATTAAAAAAAAAAAAAGAGGTTTTTCCTTCCCATTACCTATCTACCAAAGATGGGAAAGAAAAATGAATACACTAATTATAATGAATTCTAAAATAGACAAGGGTCCACAATTTGGAATTTACTTCAGGAGTTTTTATTTGATCACTTCATGCAGTAGAGTGTCTTCTTTTAAGAAGTGTTTGATTAAAATATCTCCTACAATAATCATCTTTGTCCAAATACTAGACATACTAGATATTTGAATGCTATTTATTTCCTTCCATTGAAGGAAATCCCTTGAGGTTAGGAATTTGGAGGATCATGATTTAGAATTTCTTTTCTGTCAGTAATTATCAATCAGTCATGAAGGAACATGAATATATTTTCTCTGTCATAGAATTTTTGGTTTATATGCTGAAAAACTTTGAGTAATTTGTCATCTATGGTATCTTCCCTTTAAAACATTTAATTTCCTTATATTTTTGGTCAAAGTGTTTAGAAGCCAAAGTATTAATCATAACACTTTTATTATGTGTATATTTTATTCATCCATTTCACAAGTATACAGTGAGTGAAAATTCACGGTGTTTGAGAAATGATTTAGCTGGTTAATTTTGACAACAAATGAGATTTGTTAATTCTACCTGGTTGTGTGACCCTTGAATTCTGAAACAAATTTCCTCTGACTACTATAGAAGCTTGCTCCATCTTTCTTCTACACTTTTACCATCATTCATTCTTCTCTACTTACTCTTATTAAAAATGTCTTTAATTGTCATCTTTATTACTGCATCCTATTTTTGTCTTATTTTGTCAGCCAAGCTCCCTTAAATATTAGAATAAATTTGATTCAGAGGAACTCTAAAAAATGATTGAGTTTATCTAGCACTAGTAATTTTAAACTTGTTTGCTCCTATCAGTATCCATGACATGGGCCAAAGTATCAATCATATACAACAATTATTTGCTATATATGTCTACTTCAGGAGTCTTGAACACTGCATGCCCAAATTCACCCAGTTAAAAAAGGGTGGCACTTAAAAAATGGTCACTTTATTCAACTTTCAGTGCTCCTTAGTAAATGCATCAAAGAAAGAAGCTATATAGCATCAACTATTATGATGTGTGTTTGAAAAGATGATACATTGTGAAAATGTGAAGAATGACATAAGACCAACAAGTCCTTTGGAATAATCAAGAAATGTAGCAGTATGTTTCATTTTCAACCATTTATACTATTATTCATCCTCACTTGAAGGTTACATCATTTTCTCACCATACTACAACAGCAGTAATTACCAAAAGGGAGAAGGGGTAAGAATGTGCAATGTATCTTATGCACCACCAGAATGGTTAAGAACAGTACTTGTAGTTTGAATAAGTCCCACAGGTTATCATGATAGGCACCTAAATAAAAAGTGATTTTGTTGAGAATAGCTTTTCAGGGTTGAACACAAGGAGTTTCATAAGTTTATATTTTGCTCAGGTGACTTGTGTTTTTTAAGAAGTCTTTCCTTTGAGGCAGATCAAATCAATTTTACTCAGGATGCCTGCCTGTGAAGTAATCCTCTGCTGTCCTCCATGCAACACTGGACTCAAGCAGCAAATATATTTCTAAGTTTAAAAACATAGATAGCATAGACAACAAATACACCAGAACACTTAGATGTAAGTAAAGGAGATTGGGGGCCATCTTCAGTTCAATGTAGAGACAAGTGTTCATAATTTTCTCTTACAATGCCTTCTCTCCTCCAGATTCATCTTGGCACATCTGCTCTCAAACAAAATTTACTGCTAGAAAATCATTCTAACCATAGTGTGTATAGATAGAGAGTAAAAACAAAGGAGGCTAATGTTCACTGAGTGCTTCTTATGCTCCAGGCACGGTGCTACCACTTTTCTCACATACACCAGTATGGCATCTTCACCGTACCTCCTAAGCTACATCTTGCAAATGGAAAGAATACAGAATGTCATCATGTGATCAGGTCCCCTGACTTTTGGTTTAGATAGTAACGTCAAAGCATCTGTAGGACTTAGACTCATAGGAATTCAGAACTTTAGAGATGAAAGGGGCTATGTAGATTTTTCAGTCTAGCTCACCCATTTTATAGAAGATTTGAGGTCATATATCTTAAAAGAATAATCAGATTCATGTAGACAATTAAAGATAGTACCCAAACCAGATTTTTGTCTACTTATCACAAGTTTCATATCCCTCTATCCATGCATGGCCCCTTCTCAGCAAAAACTTTTTTTTTCTTTTTAATTGTATATTATTGTCTGCATTTTTTCTAAACTTTTTGTTACATTGTATTTGACATGCTGTATCATGAATGAATGCTTATTGTAAGGTGTGCAAACAGTACAGGGTACTGTACTTACTGCTTATTTTTCACTGAGTTATAACAGATATAACATTATATTAGGTTCAGATGCAAATATAATAATTCGAAATGTGTACTTACTGCAAAATGATCACCACTGTTAAGTCCAGTTAACACTTGTCCCCATACATCGTTACCATTTTTTTTCTCGTGATGAGAACTTTCAAAATCCACTCTCCCAGCTACTTTGAAATATGCAATAAAATATTATTAATTACAGTAACCATGCTGCACATTACATACTCATGACTCATTCATTGTTTAACTGAAAATTTGTACCTTTTGACCCTCTTCACCCATATTGCCCATCGCTTGCCACCAATCTGTTCTCTGTATCAGTGAGCTTTCTTTTTGTTTCTTCGCTGTTTGTTTGTACATTCCACCTGTAAGTGAGATCATATGGTATTTACCTTTTCCTGTCTGACTTATTTCACTTAGCACAATGCCCTCAAGGTCCACACCATATTTTCTTTACCCAGTCAAGGACATAGGTTGTTGCCATATCTTGGCTATTTTAAATAATGCTGCAATGAACATGGCAGTTCATATATCTTTTCAAGTTAGTGTTTCTTTTTCTTCAGATAGATAACCAGAAGTGGAATTGCTAGATCGTATGGTAGTTCGGTAGTTCTACTTTTAGTTTTTGGAGAAACCGTCATACTGTTTTTCGTAGTGGTTGTACCAATTTACATTCCCACCAGCAGTGCACAAGGGTTCCCTTTTCTCCACATCTTTGTCAACACTTGTTATTTCTTGTCTCTTTATATTAATTATTCTAACAGGTATAAGGTGATATCTTATTGTGGTATTGGTTTGCTTTACCCTGATGATCACTGATATTGAGCATCTTTTCATGTACTTATTGGCCATCTGTATGTCTTCTTTGGAAAAATTCCTATTCAGATACTCTGACCATTTTTTAATCAACTTGGATTTTTGCTATTGAGTCATATGAGTTCTTTATATATTTTGGATGTTAACCCCTCATCAGATATATGATTTGCAAATATTTTCTCTCATTTAGTAGGTTGTCTTATCATTTTGTTGATGGTTTTCTTTGCTGTGCAGAAGCCTTTTAGTTTGAGATAGTTCCACTTGATATTTTTGCTTTTGTTGCCTAAAACTAACTTATTTTTAGATTGCTGCAGAATCCAAGTTATAGATAATTACATTATATTACCTATGCATTTCCCTATTTGACTTTTAGGTATGGATTGAAGAGGAATAAAATATATGGGTGGCCTAGTCATAATGGTAATAAAAAATAGATTAAACAATAAATATGCTTTCTGAATTTTAACTTCAAGTTTAAAGTTAGTAGAATTTAGGTTTAAAGATTCACATTTCAGAGTATCTATTTTTCATTACACACCACTACACAGATCAATTATTCTTGGAAATTTTCCATTAAAAAATACATTCAAAGTGTGCTCAGCCTTTCGGAAGGCTTCTTAACTTTCAGTTTTGTTTCCTTTAAGAATAATTTGATGTTTTATTTGGTTTCTAAAATTTTTTATGAGTTTTATATTATGTTTATTTTCAAGATAAAACAATTGCACAATTGAGTGGAATGATGAGAACAAATGATCATTTCTCATGACACTATCTTTTGAGGCATACTTACTGAATTGAGTGTATGAGATCTGGGCTTGTCATGGACTCATAGAACTACAGAAGTTCAGGGTTGTATACAACCATATAAATTATTTTTCTAATTTATTGACATTTGAAAAATACAAAAAGAATACCAAGAAAGTAGAATTTACACAGGATTATTTTTAAATTATATAAATATTTATGTTGTGATGGATATCCATATACAACTAATAAGCATTCATTTATTTTGCATGTTTTTTTCTTAAATAAACATTTTCCTGCTTTAAATTTTTTACTCATTATAGATGTGTCAGCAAGACTAATTCCTAGTATGCAAAATATATCTTAAACACAAATAGTACTCATTATGATTGATAGCAGTTAATATATAATAAGGGGATTTTTCCTTTCAGAAGAAAAATATGTGAAGCAAGTAGGTGTTACAGACAAGAAAACACCTAACACTTCTTTATCCTGTGTTTTTGATCTATGTAAAACTTCTGGACAGGCTGTTTTCATTGAAATAGCAGGGCAGGAAATGTGTTGAGAAATCGACAACTATAAAGAGTTTGCCTGTCATAGAACAGCTTGGAAGTCCTTTCAATCCATATTTCTTTTAATCCTAGCATGTGAAATAGTCAGCTATTTTCTGTTGATAATTATTTAACTTCGTATAAACTTCAGAATAAAAAGCTACACATACTAAAAAACTGCCTAAATAAATTTTAATATGCTTGAAAGTCACTTATCTTGCTCTAAAACAGTGTAAGATTTATGAGATCTGTGGAGTGTGACGGAAAAGGAAAACTAAAATGCTTTCATCGTGTCCAGCAAAGAAAAGCTTGGCTTTCAGACTGCAATGTTAACAGAAGGGGGAAAAGAGACATTGAAGTAGATGGGATTTAGTAGCAAAAAGACAGATGAAGGTAACTTGACTAAGGAAGCCCTTTCTGGCAGAACAACATGGCACTTCAGAGCTGTGCTGTTTCCAAGAGGTCATGCTTAATTCTGGCTTGGTTCAGGCAGTCCTGGAGAACTAAAGAGACCCATTAAGATGGCTGAGATATGGTACAGGGAGAATGCAGCAAGCAAAGCTTGGAATTAGAGAGGAGCTGGTGGATCTGCCTGCTTAGAACAGTGCAGCTGCCAAACAAACGAAATTTGGGGGAGACTGGAAAATAAGGATTGTGTGTCAGGGCTCCAGCCAGCTCTCTTCTGCTTGGTATAGTGGCAGAATTTAAGCATATAAGTGCTGAGCAAGGATATCAGGGCCGGATGAAATCCAGTCATGCTGATGTGGCCACATGTATGTAGAAGGGGCAGTGATGAAGGAGAGGAGGAAAAGGCAGTGCATTTATGTGTAACCAGATCGTCAGCAAGACAAATTTCAGAGCCTGTCAGCTGCTGTGTATGACATTGTCAATGTATTGACTACCTCATTCAGGATATGGGCAGAGTGAACCTTTAGTTAATAAAGAGTTTTTTGACATTTAAAAATTTTATTTTATTGGGGTAGAGTTGACTTACAGTGTTGTATTAGTTTCAGGTGTACAGCTTAAGATTCAGTTATACATATACACATATTCATTCTATTTCAGATTCTTTTCCCATTTAGGTTATTACAGAATATTGAACAGACTTAGGGTTAATTTAAGCTGAACAAAGCTAGGGAGTAAGGCAAATTTGGATACCATATTCTGCTTTAAATAAGACTATCCACAATATAAAATGAGTGAGTCATTAATATTAAGCATAAATAAAACATTACAGGGATAAGAAAAATACAGATGATAGATCAGTTTTCACAAATAACTGATTTATTTTAACTACTTTTTCCTTATTTGTTTTCTTTTTTTAAAAAAATTTCAGAATCAAAATAGCCGTACCTGTTTAGGGTGAGAAGTACTATGACATTACCTTTATATAACTTCAAACATAATAACAAGTAACTCAGTTGTTGATAGGATGGCTCCAGTATGTTTGCACATGCCTCATCTTATTTCTTAAGTGCAGATGATTTAGAGCAATTAAGGCAAGATCACACAAAGGTTTAAGGCAAACCCTGGTGTCAATGATCTCAGGTCCCTTTGTTTTTTAAAATGTATTACTGTATAGTCACAATCTCACAATCCAACAAGACATGTTTTCTTTTACCAATCACGTGGTTATATTAAAATTTTATAATTCAGTTTCTCCTGTGGTGTTTTATTAGATTCCAGTATAGATGTGGTCAAGTAATGACTCTAAGAGGCACCTTGGTACCTGTCAGAGTATAATGTAAAAAACAGTGTAAGAATCTACTTCAGTTATTTCAACCAGGAAGAATTTAATACAGGGAATTTTGTGGTTACAATATTGGTTAAAGGGTTGGATACACAGAATGTAAAGAATCTTCAGGTATAAATCCTGAAGGTTTATACCTTTGTTTCACATCCATGAACCTTATAGCTAAATACAAAAATATGAAACCAGCTACAAATATTCATATATGTCAGGTCTTCCTTACCAGGCATCAATCATGCAAGAAACTGGCCTAAGCTAAACTTTCAAATCCCATGAGAGTGTTCTTTATTTCTAAAATTTAAATAAACAGTGAACGCTAGCTTCAAGGGAGATTGACAAATGTAGTTTTAGCCTTCCAACCACTGTGATAAAGGGGTGTCAGGGTTTGAAGGGTTGAAAATGTATGACAAATTCCAACTGATGCTATGCAGCACCACAAATTAGACTTTTCTAGGAGAAACACCTGCTATGGCCAGTTCATGTTTAAGAGTCAGCTCAGTAAACTGCAAATGTACCAATTTTTGAGCAGTCACCAATAAGGATGCCAAGATTATTTCCAAATAGTTGATTCCACTTGGATGAGAGGATTTCTATTTTAACAACAAATGGATGACTTAAATTGTGCTTAGCAATTAAATGCAAACTCTGAAGTAACCTGCAATACCACTATAATGAAATGATCATAAGTTAAATAAAAGATTAATATGTATATTAATTAATATACATATTTATTTTATGATATATTAATAGCCCTCCTCTTGCTGAGTTGCTCATTTCTCTTTATCAAGAACTGTTCAAGTATTTTATTGGCACGAACCCGTGTCCCCTGCATCGGCAGGCGGACTCTCAACCACTGCGCCACCAGGGAAGCCCAAGAACTGTTCAAGTATTTTAGCAAAAGGTATCTAAAGGCAATGTCCTGCTCTGCCCCGATTTTCTGTTTTGTTATTCTGTCCTTGGAAATTTTATTGTCTTCCCAAGCTAGAAATTTCCTCCTGAGGCAGCAATATTTAAAAGTTTATTGGTCCCAGGGCCTCCTGCATTCCCTATGTACTCATTTCTTTAAACTGTAATGGCTGCTACTTTTCTTTAGTTCCTGTTGCTATTGCTATTGGTCGTATCTTTCATCTATTTCAGTCTCCTTGTATTTGTTCACTCATCCCTTACGTTTCACTGCTAAATGCAAGAGCTTCTCTCTCTCTAGTTAGGAAAACTGCTCCCCTTTAACCATTTGTAATTTGCTCTTGTGTTACACACTGTTCTATATTGGAGTCAGTTTTTATGGGCCACCCTTTCTTAGTCACAATCAAAAGCCGTGCCTATATAAACACCAAGATATTGGTCAAAATGGGTTTTATTCAGTCAAGTTAAGAAGTTGTATAACTCCTCTACTGAATATCTGTCCTTATGTACATAGTTCTCAAGGTTGTATATACTCTCTTTGATTTCCTGCTCTAAAGACTGGGTTTTAGACCACTTGATATTCTAAGGGGCCAGAACATTAGTCATAATTTGCATTCTGTTGATTTGGTTAAGCTCAAAGTGTGTTTTCCAGAAGCCCCTTCCTTGTAAGACTCCAGGTGAGAGTTGGCCAAAAGAGAAATGTGCATGAGATTTGGAAAACAGGAGAGAAGCAGGAGCCGCTACTGAAGATTACCACACACCCATGGGTTCCAGCCTCTACATTATCTCTTCAGCCCTTCCTTCTGACTGCTAGACTTGCTGACCAACAGGGGCCCCAAACCCACCACCATATGCTTAGCTGTGGACCCACAGAGATAAAGCTACCCTGAGGCAGCACCTTCCCACATGGACCTTTTAGAATCTTTTTTGTTCCCCTACTTCCCCTTCTAGCCTTGTGCTGTCCAAGCTCCATCCACAAATAGGAGAGCTCAAATTAGTATAGTATAATCTTTATCCCATAACACAGAGTGACTCTGTTTCCTTGACTGAAAAATGGGGCAGTGAAAACATAGTATTAATGCCCTAATATATCTCATGTTCTCTCCAAACCATATACATGAACTGTTCTTACCTGTTTATATTCATGACTATTATAAGCCTCATCCTAATGACTTCACATCTTCATTGATATAAGCTTTTTGTATACACAGATGCTTAAGTCCCAGTGACTTATTTCATCTTTAATCGTAACATTTTCAGAAAGTCAACTCACTTTGATTCCACAATAAAGCATGGTAAGGAAACTTCCAGTTAAGACTGACAGCTCTAGAAACATCAGATCACTTTCTTTATGATGTTTTATCTCTTTATTTGCTTTTTAAACTTTTCTCTAATCTCTCTTTTTAATCCATTCCCCTTTCTAAGAATTGCATAGTGAGAAATAATCACTATACACAAAATCACCTAGAATATTCATCTTTTTTTATAATTCCAAAATATACATAGCTTGATTTCCCACTGCTATTGACACAGCCTAATACTTTTAGTTAAAAAAAAAGCACTTAACTCTTTCCAGCTTTATTGGCTGAAGTTTTTCTACACAGATATGCTTAAGGGACAATGAGAGATTCCTATGCATATGTTTATTTTAACTTTGTTTCTAATGATATAAAGGTGCTTGCATTTGCCAGCTGAAATTAACAACAAATATTCTAAGAACACATTGATCCATATATTAAGCTCTTTTGCAAGAGAGTAGAAGCAGTATAAACAGGGTGTGGTCTGCTCAATTGTAACATAGAGATCTCTAAGTTTAGTAGTAAAGTATATAACCAAGCTCATACTGGTACTAAGTGAATATTAAACAATCAATCAAGGACCTTTGTTATATTTTCATAACAAACTACTCTAGCCCCATAGAGATGAATCGTCTGATGGTCGTTTACACTCATTTACTGATACACTGTAAATCTGCCACAATTCATGTGGGTTGGCAAAGCCACTGACAGGAAGTTAAAGAAGATACTGTGCTCACCAACTATCTTTATCACTATCTGAGAAGAGTGGTTTGGAAAATCTTGGTCAGAGGAATCAGATACATATACAACTTGTCTCTTGTATGCTATTTTTACAAAGAGTGCATTTGTACAAAAGCCAAGATGTGCAAGGACCGTGATGATCTCCTAGAGCCAAATTTCTTGCTTTTCTCTCTAAGAAGGAAGCTGTTTTTACCAAAATATGTAAGGTACAATGACATTCTTCATTTGGAAATATAGATGATGCCTAACAGGAATGATAATTTGGTAATCAATTTTTTATAAAATAATACGTTTAAAAAAATTTTATCTGTCATAGAGATGACTTCATTTAGATGGTTCAGGATGGAGACACACCCATTTCTTAAATCAAAACAAACCAAGAAATTAGCTTTCCAACTTCTCAGCTGATGATCCTGGAATTCCACATTTAACTCCTCTTATATTAGATAATGATTTTCATTAATAAGACACAAATCAATCTTGCTTACATAAATAGAGTATATAGTGACTTAGTTAAACTGAAAATCCAGTTTTCTGGTGTCAAGTACAGATGAATTTTGGTCAATATTTTGGCATCAGGTCTAGAATTCTCTTTCTGTTCATCGAAAAGAGAGAACCACTTTCCAAATGTTGTAAAGGAACAAAGAATTATTTTGGGCCATGACCCAACTCATTCCAATCCCTGAAAAATTACTGTGACCAAGGGTACAAGAGGCCCATTTTGGATCATGTGCCTACCTCTAGTGCAAGGGAAAGAATCAGGTCACTTGAACAATATTTCCTATAAAGAATCTAGACTGACTTTATGTTATTGGACAATTTAGAACACAATTTCTTTTAAAATATTTGCTATTATCATGAGCAATGCAGCATTAAAATATATAAAGTACAAATGTTTCAAGGAGGAGATAAAAAATAAGGAGCTATATATTTCAAAAAGAGTAAAAAGATTATAATGTAACAAAAATTGAATGTATAATTAGATATCAAATTGTTTCTGAGAAATACAGATATCAAAGTTTTAGATGTCAAAACATTATATTTTTCTCCTCTTAAATTTTTCAAAACAATGAATTTCTCTACTTCCTTAACAATTGCTGTGGAGACAATCTTATGAGATTATTTTCAAATTTCTTCAAAATTATTTAAATGTCACTTGACCTCATTTATATATTTTTTAAAATTTCCTAAGAAATCTAGGATTCCTAATTGTCCATTGCTAAGCATTACTGATCTTACTATAACAACCATAATATTTCAATGTAAGGGCCAAATATGTTAACCCTCAGTTAGAATTGAAATCAATTATACAACAGTGCTTTCAAAACATTATATGAAGGAGATATTCCTAGGGTTTTTGTTGTTGTTTTTTCTCATAATAATAAAATTATTGGAATACTTACAGAATGGGAATCATATAGCTGTAGTTTAAATATTTGGTTCCACTTTGAATTTGTATTCCTAATGTGAGAGAAAATAGCTTCCTGATTTGGTTTTTTGGGGAAAATGGGCTTATTATCTTGATGCCCATTAATTTTTCAGCAAGGTGTTGGAAGAAATCTTTACTTTAATCTGTGAATGTGAAGTAAAAGGAATTCTTGTATGTTAATCTTTCACAGAGCTTCTGTGAGCCTGAAGTTAGCTAACAAGTGATTTACTGTCTACTGACTTCAGATTCTGATCTTTATATTTTGTTAATGGAATTGATAAGAAAAATTGGTCTCTCCTGCCTTTTTCTTCCTTTTCTATTTCCTTCCTATTCACTTTGGCAGAGGTTTATCTGTAGGCACACAGGGGAGTCAGGTATATGAACTGCAGTTGTGCTTATCACCCTCTGAGGTCACTGTAGTATATGCCTTTCCTTCTGAAACAAGAAAAGAACCGATTTATCATAGATGCATGATAGTGAAGCAGTGTTGTTGGGGAAGCTACTATTTTTCACAAGATACAAGTATTTGTTGGGAGGTCATAATTATTCCTGTTATATATTACAAATCAAAGAGGCTTAATTTTTAATTGCAAAGATACATAAGCTGAAGAATGACAGTACAGCATGTGCTATTTATTGAAATAGTCCAAGTTATTTTGGAATTAGCTAAGTAAATTAATATATGCTTTAAAAGAAAATGTAATCTTTAAATATACTGATAAATCTCATTTTGCCTTAAAAATATTTATTTCAGAGAAGAACAAACAAAACCCAAAGTTAATAGAGGAAAGGAAATAATAAAGAAAAGAATGGGAATTAATGAAATGGAGCTTAAAAAATAGAAGAGATAAATTAAACTAAGATATGGTTATTTGAAAAGATAAACTAAATTGATGAACCTTTAGCTAGATTCATCCAGATAAAAAGAGAGGGGACTCAAATAAATAATATCAGAAATGAAAAGGGAAATCTTATAACCAATACCACAGAAATACAAATATATAAGATATTACTATAAAAATTATACCACAAAAAATTGAACAACCTAGAAGAAATGGATAAACTCCTAGAAATGTACAGTCTCCCAAGATTGAATCAGGAAGAAATAGAAAATCTGAACAGAATGATTACTAGCAGTGAAATTGAACCAGTAATCAAAAAGCTCCCAACAAAAAAGTCCAGGACCACAAATCTTCACAGGAGAATTCCAGCAAACATTTAGGGAAGACTTAACACCTATTCTTAAACTATTCCAAAAATTTGAAGAGGAAGGGACACTTCCAAACTCATTCTGTGAGGCCAGCATCATCCTGATACCAAAATCAGACAAAGGTATCACTAAAAAAGAAAATTATAGGCCAATATCCTTGATGACATTGATGGAAAACATAGATGAAAAAATCTTCAACAAAATATTAGCAATTCAAATTCAACAATACATCAAAAGGATCAGATACCATGATCAAGTGAGATTTATCCCAGGAATCCCAGGATGATTCAATATCCACAAATCAATCAACATGGTACACCACATAAACAAATTGAAGAATTTGATAATCTCAATACATGTGGGAAAAGCTTTTGACAAAATTCAACATGGATTTATGATAAGAATTCTCAACAAAGTGAGTATGAAGGAAACATTCCTCAAAATAATGAAGGCCATTTATGGCAAACCCACAGATAATATTATACTCAATAGTGAAAAGCTAAAAGCATTTCTTCTAAGATCAGGAACAAGACAAGAAGCCCACTATCAGCACTTTTATTCAATACAGTATTAGAGGTCCTAGACACAACAATCAGACAAGAAAAAGAGATAAAAGGAATTCAAATTGAAAAGAAAGAAATAAAACTGTCACCTTTTGCAGATAACATGATACTATTCAGAGAAAATCCTAAATGCACCACCAAAAAAAAAAAAAAAAACTGTTAGAACTTATAAGTGAATTTAGTAAAGTTGCAGGATACAAAGTTAATGTACAGAAATCTGATCCGTTTCTATACACTAACAACAAACTATCAGAGAAAAATAAGAAAACAATTTTTTTGCATCCAAAAAAATAAAATATAATACCTAGGAATAAGTCTAAGGAGGTAAAAAACTGTACACTAATAACTATATGACTGATGAAAAAAATTGAAGATGACACAAATAAATGGAAATATGTATGATGCTCATGGATTGGAAAAATATTGTTAAAGTGTACATACTACGCAAGGCAATCCACAGATTTAATGCAATCCCTATCAAAATACCCATGTCATTTTTCACAGAACTAAAATAAATCATTCTAAAATTTGTTAGGAACCACTAATGACCTCAAATAGCCAAAACAATCTTGAGAAATAAGAATAAAGTTGGAGATAGCACACTCCCTGGTTTCAGACTATATTACAATGCTACAATAATCAAAACAGTATGGTACTGGCACAAAAACAGACATATAGATTAATGGAGAGCCCATAAATAAACCCACAAGTATATAGCTAATTAACCTATGATAATGGAGGCAAAGTATACAATGGGGAAATAATAGCCTCTTCAATTAATGGTGCTGGGAATACTGGACAGCTACATGCACAAGAATCAAACTCAATTTTCTCACACCATATACAAAAATAAACTAAAAATGGATTAAAAACTTAAATGTATGGTCTGAAACCATAAAAGGGACTAAAAGCGTTTTGAACAGGAAGGAAACCATCAATAAAACAATAAGGCAACCTACTAAATGGGAGAAGATATTTACAAATAGTATCTTCAATAAAGGGTAATATCCAAAATATACAAAGAACTCATACAACTCAACAACAAAAAAACCCAAACAACCCTATTAAAAAATGGGCAGAGGGTTTGAATAGACATTTTTCCAAGGAAGACATACCAATGGCCAACAGGCACATGAAAAGATGTCCAGCATCACTAACCATCAGGGAAATGCAGATCAAAACCACAATGAGATACCACCTTACACTTGTGAGAATGGCTATCATCAAAAAGACAACAATTACAAATGTTGGTGATAATGTACAGAAAAGGGGACACTCCCTTGTTTGTGGAATTGTTAATTGGTGCAGCCACTATGGAAAACAGCATGGAGGTTCCTTAAAAAATTAAAATAGAACTGCCACATGATCCAACAATTTCATTTCTGGGTATTTATCAGACGAAAACTAAAACACTAATTCAAAAAGTTATATGCTAACCAACCATCATTGTAACATTTTTTTCACCAAGATATGGTAGCCAAGATATGGAAGCAACTTAACTGTACACCCATAGATGAATGGATAAAGAAGATGTGCATATATTTTATACACATATAATGAAATATCAGCCATAACAAATTAAATCTTGCCATTTGTGACAACATGGATGGGTCTAGAGGGTATTATGCTAAGTGAAATAAGTCAGAGACAGATAAATACTGTATGATCTCACTTATATTTGGAATCTAAAAAGCAAAACAAATGAAACAAAATGAAAACAGATTCATAGACACAGAGAACAAAAAGGTGGTTTCCAGGGTGGAGGGAGTTGGGCTGGGATGGAATAGGTGAAGGGAATTAAGATATACAAACCTCCATTTACAAAATAAATAAGCCACAGGGATATAATATACAGCATAAGGAATATGGTCAATGAAATTTTAATAACTTTGTACGGGGACTGATGATTACTAGACTTATGGCTGTGATCACTCACAATAAATGGAAATAAAATGGAAATAATCTGCATTAACGTAATTGTATAATCAGGGACATTCAATTTTTTTCAATTCAGTTACTTAAATATTAATCTTTATGAATGTAAATCAATTCTGTATCTACATAGTCTCTCACTGACTTCTTATTTTTCTCTGAGATTGTTTCTCCAGAATTCTATTTTCCTTGTTTTTATCTGCCTAATTTATCTGAACCTAAATAACTCTTTATTTCTTTATCTTATTCCAAGAGTCTCTATGCCTATTTAACATTCTTTTTATCTATCTTTGTTTACTGTTCTCCTTGTATCTCACTCAATATACAACTGCATTTTTTACTAATTACCTTCTTTACTCTTGTATTTTCCTTGTCCTCTCAGAACCATCTCCTGTCTCTGCATTATGTAACAAGTAATCATAACAGAGATAAATAATAGCTGCTGTATATTGAATATTTGCTCGGTGTAACAACTAAGAACATAGATGGAATAGTCTTAATTGTGTATTATTATTTCCCCATTTCAGAGTTCTGAAACTGAGGCTTACAGAAATAAATTCAAGCAATTAATCTCACAGGTGTTAGTAAGCCAACAAGTGACAGTATCGTGATGTCATTTTAGAACAGCTAACATCCCTCTTTAGCTGTATATTGGATTAATAGGATTACAGTTTCATTTTCTATGTTTTTCTGTTCCCTATTTAGTTAAAACCAGTATATGATGTTTATAAAATACTTAGAAATAGTGACAAAATGATGTTTTAAAACAGATACTCTCAATGGTTATTTGCACTGCAAAGGAAGACAGCCTGCCAAAAAACATAATTTTATCAGTATTTCCACAGTAAGACTAAGCATTTGGCCAGTGGATAAGCAGGGGTGCAGAATCTGAAACCTTCACTAAGCCAGGGGAAGGTAAGGGGGCAATGTGGTCCTGGTTTAGAAGTGAACTTTGACTTCCAGGAGAAGCAAATGCAAATTCCATTTAAAAGAAAGCATTTGAAAATTAGGGTTCAAATTTCCACTTCCAAGACCAACCTAATAGGAGTTCATAATCAAAGAACATCAGAGTCAAGAACAAACCACTGTGTGTGTATCAAGCTGTGTCTCCAGGCCGAATGGATGTTCTTGCATCTATAACCCAATAATATACTGTTATATGTAATGTGCTTACTGTTTTATGTATTAATGAAATAAAGTATTTAATACTGTGGTTATTAAAATAAAACTTACCTAAATATATTTTTGAAAGCAACCACTCTCAGTTGTGAAACTTGCCTGTTCTTTGATGTAAAAAAAAAAAAATTTCTTTAATCTGAATCTGGTTTTATATACAAGTTTAATTTTACTAGATCTTCCTTAGTCTGAGTTATTAGAAAGCAAAGCCTTTAGGCATAGTCTGTGTTTGACACTGATGTAAATTGCTTTTAGCTCCCCCTCCTAGCACCTCTTTTTACACAAATTACCTCTATTAGAAGCTATTAGAGCTAATTAAAGAAACAGACAATTTTCCTTTCAACCTCAGATCAGTAGAAGCTCCAGGTGTTCTTATATTGAATTGTTCTTCTCATTATTGAACAAAAAAAAGAGAAAATAAAATAATCTCATAAGAAATGTCTTTAGATTTCCGTATATGATACATTCATAACTAAATTTTACCAATTGGAAGATTGTTACATGAACCTCTTTGTTAAAGAGAAATGAAACAACCTATTATATCATTTTTATTTCTTTTTTGTTAAGATTTTTAAAATGATAGATGTGGTTTGTAAATTTGCCACAGGCTATGAAAAGCTGCCTTTAGCATCAACTGATTTTAAAAAGGATTTGTTGCTTTTATCATGGATCATTACTTATTGAGTGACACTTTAAAGCAGATTATAAAGGGACTTTTCAAGCAGTGATTTCGCATTGTTTTCATCACAGAGGCAAACTAAATTTGCCGCATGTAGATGAATGGTTTTATGATGATTTTGAATATCTTAACCTTCTTTGCTGTTGAATCAAGACTACACCAGCAAAATCAGTGTGAGGAAATTCAATTCAAATTTGAGGACTGAAATGCTGGTAAATATCATCTGTAAAGATACAGTAATATTTTGATATTGGCAAACAGGGGATCTTGAAATTTACCTATCAAACAGGGTAAGGAACAGGCACCAAAATCTTCCAGAAGATGATTTCATCCTAAACTTTTTATTACTAGTATTGTTATTATTATTATTTGAGAAGAATTTCATTGAATTTGTAGATCAATTGAGGAAATTTTGCCATAATAACAATACCTACTCTTCTTATTCATAAACACGTGGTAGCTTTCCATTATGTTGATATTTTTAAAATTATTTTTTAATTAGAAATTTAGAAATTTCAATCAAGCATGTTTTGTAGTTTTCAATAAACAAGATTTTCACCAGTAAAATCATTATGTCCACTAAACATGAAAACAACAGATTTTAAAACATCCTGTATTCAGAGCTGCCTATATAGGTCAACAATAAAAAATCCATTAGAATTTAAATCATCTGAATTTTTGTTTCTAGAATGCCAACAGCGAAATTAAATATTTAAAATAGGAAAAGAAAATTGAGTTAAAGTCCCCTTAAGGAAGTTAATATGAAACCTGTAGGAGTCAATTTTAGAATATAAGTAAATAAGGATCATAGCGAATTTATCTATTTTACATGGTATAAAGAATAGAATGAAAGCATGAAGGGAACTGAAACAAATACGTAAGTAAATATGCAGTAGCTTCAGATATGGTAGAATTAAGACCAGCTTTATCAGTTAAACTTGTAGACAGAGCCTAGTTTCATCCAACAACATGACATGGTATTTTATATTTTTTCCAGAAATCATGAAGTTGTTATGTATTTTATCAATAGATGTTTAGAAACAAATATGGAACCTCCTATGTATTGAAAAATAAATTAAAATAATATGCTTACATACATTTTTGTAATTTGTTTCTTGTTGAACAGTGGAAAGTCAGAAGAAGTAATTTCCCAAGAAATTACTCTATAATATAAATTTCTCTAAGGGTCATCCAAGTCATTATTTGCAACTAATACTGATTCATATTTTCATTTAAAACTGTGTTCTTTATTAATTTCTATGAACATTGTACACCTTATGTTAGTTAGGGATTTAACAAAAATGTTTTATTTTTAGCATACAAAAATATATGTACATAATGTTAAAAGACTATGTCTTTTCCACTTTTCCAAAAATATGTGGGCATTTAAGTAAATATTTATTCATTCTTGTCTTAAGTTCAGTTAAATGTGCTTATTCCTCCTCTTTAAATGCTAGCACATGTACTACTTAAGTTCTATGAGTATGGGCTTATTATTGAGTCAGATAAAGAGAAGTATTTTCTTAAACTATTTCCAGAAAAAGGAGAATTATTTTCAGAGTACTTAGAATAATAATCAACCCCTATAATAAAGAAATTACATTTTCTGGGAATTTTTCTTTTTGGCAATGGTTTCCTAGAGCCATATGGGTAGCTTTATTTTCTCCTGGCTTCAGCTGCAGTTGTTTCCTTTTTCCCTGTAAGGATGACTTCGATGTCTTGTTTATAATATTTCAAGCAGTTTCAGCCCAATTAGCTATTGCAACACTATGGCATTGACAATAACTAAAAGTTTTCTCACCTTGAAATGGCAGATAAGTGTGAATATATATTGATGATCTAATGAATCTACAACCATGTTTATGTTCCAGCTGTTTGCTTTTCCTTAGCTGCTGTGATATATCTGGCTGTGAATTTTCTCTTGCTTTTTATTAACTGTCTTGAAAAAAGAAAAGGAATAAAAAGTCCACAGGATATGAAAAGAGTCTTTTGATAAATACAGAGTTCTGACATTATAACTTTTCAAATATATATGCATCATGATAAAATAATATGCATCCAAAATGCATCAATCACATTTATTTTAATATTCCAACTTATTTTTAGTAAACGTAGATGGAGATTTTTAGTAAATATGCAATATGTTACTACAAATAATAAAACTGCTTAACATATAGTACATTAAATATCTTATTTTCCATCATATCTCACAAAGCCTGCCCAGTTTAAGCAGGTTCTAAATTTTCCTTGTGACATTTTCCACTGAGTCTACTTTAATTTTCTGATTTCAACATAATACAGAGTTTCATAAAGCTGCTAATATATTAAGTGAATGTGCACAAAAACAACAAATACATTTGAAGTGTTTAGAATTTAAATGGCAAAAAAATAAAATGAATGCATTAATTTATTAGGCCATTATTCTGAAGATTAGGAAAATTTCTGTCACCTTTTAACTAAAACCAGCCTGAGACCCATGTTGTTTATTCACAACTTGTTTGTTCATTCACAAATGTAGATGTAAGTGTAACTTTCTCATGTTCCTACCTAGCCCATGGATTGTGGAAGTGTCAACTACATACCCCAGATTTCAGTAAATTCTTGGAGCCTCACATTTTCATGGCTTGCTTAGCATCTAAAACATTAATGACTAAAGAAAGCCAGCCACTCAAAGAATATTGTAGGTACAGTAGGTGTCCTTAATGATTTGGCAGCCTTAGTAAAGTGTACATTGAATGACCATCTCCTTGTTTCTCTGGTCGCTAAAACACTCTTCCCAGTGTGAAAGGAAAAATAAGAAATAGTTCTAAGTGATATGTTAATTAACTCATTGATTTAACAAATCTTTAATGAACACCTGCCAAGGAAAACACTTAACTAGATCCTGAGAATTCAGCAGAGAGAACAGAATAACTAATTCTCTTTCCCCATGAGATTATATTCTACCACATACTTAAAAAGAGTAGCTTAATAACTACTTGCTGTGGCTTGAGTACATCCTGGAGACCCATCATCTACACCAATGACTTTCTTGACCCCAAGAAATATAATGACTTAAGAATCATAGGGTTTTATTTATTTTGTTATAAGTATTATGAAGAGGGAAGAGTTGATGATATTGATATTTGACAAATTATTAATTGACTTGGATTTTCTCTTATTTAAAATTAACTTCTTATTATATTTCAATTTCCAAATGTGTAATCTGAATTCCTTGACTCCATGGTGCATTTTTATATGTCAAAATTTTGAAATCAAGGCATAAATTTTAAAATTGAAAGTGCAATTAAAATCCAATTAATATTTGTTCTTTAGTTTGACTTCAAGTTTCTATTATTTACTTGGGATAGATTTTTAAATAAAGATAATTTAAAAATATTTGATATTTAATACTATGTTTTTATGAGTGATTATTTGACATGTTTCCACTAGATTGTATGGGGATGTTCATCTTATTACTTCCAGCCCCTTATTTATATTATAATTTAATTTTTTGTTACTTTTAAAAACATACAAAAAAGAATCTCACTGTAATTTTTAAATTTAATAATTATTTGATTGCTGGTGTGAATGAATATATTTTCATATGGTGTTAATTTTTTATTTTTTAGTATATTATCTGCTTTATTATCCTTTGGTATACAATATAGTCACATTAATAAAACAGAATGGCTTTAACAAGATACAGCCATTTCCTGCTACTATCACTTTCCAATGCCTTCTACAGTTCTCCCCCCAACTTCTTTTGACTCTTTTAGGTCACTCTTCTGTTAGTTACCACTATATATCATAGTAATATGCTTTCCCATAAGTGCTTGATTTATCAATCTGAGATACTAGCTATTACTTTACTGGTATAACAGATGATAACTTAGCTCATTTATTTTCTCTTTCACCCTGTCTCCTGCCAACCATCTTCCAATCATATTTATATCCCTACTTTAATTTATTTATTGGTTGCTTTAAATTTTTTAATGATTTGTTTCATTTATATTTTAACTTCTATCAATTATCATTTGACTCCCTATTTTGAAAGATTAGGGCAATATGAACACTACTCTTTTTTTAAGCTTTGCTTCCCTGCTCCCAACTCTTAATTTCTGCAATCCATATTATAATGTTATGTTTTCTAGGTTTGTGACTTACATCATGCCGTTCAAACACAGCATAACAATACCTTTATCTTCAGTTTTAGTGTAAAAGTAAGAAAATATAAACAGAATTTACAATATATTTATGTAAAAAGTTTTCCTCATGGATCCAAGTAATATATTTTAGAAATGTCTTCTCTGATATACTTCTTTAAAATTAATAATTTACATTCCTTTTTCATGAAATACATATCTACATATTAGCCAACTATTTTCCCAAACTTTCCAACTAATGAACTCCTATTGAGTCTTCTCTATTGGATGAATCCAACCTCCTTTCACCATCCATTTTTCTGCTTCAATATGATATTTATTTTCCCAGCCATTCAGTTGCCATTTGGGATGATTTTCTAGTTTAGTTCCACACTTTTCTGGATTCTAGTCTTCTGTTTTTTTGGTCCATCCTGTCATTTGCTGCAGCATCTCCTTATTATCTTCCTGCAATCCATTTAGGAAATGAACTGTTTTGAGTCCTTTTAAATCCTAAAAATGCACTTGTTTTACCCATACAATTGACTGATAAAGTAGCTATGTGTAATGTTTTAAAATATAATAATGATGATAATACGTCACATTACTGAGCACTCGTTACCATCCAGGCAAACTTCTAATTGCTTACATGTATTAACTCAATCTTCAAAACAACATTATGAAGCGGATACTATTATTGTCACAGTTATCAAAGGTCTAAGGAGAGTTTCCGTAACTCAGTGAAGTGCACGTAAGTGATAAATGGTGTGGGCAAACGTCAGAAGTGTTAGTCCAGAAACACATTTCCTAAATATTATACATCCTGACTCTACTTTGAGGGGTCTTAGCTCCCATCTTATGCTCCACTTCCTCAGGCAGAGATGGATAAGGTAAAGCTAAAAACAGCACGTCATTGGAAGAGGTCCCTAATGATGGCCATACAAATGTGCTCATATAGTCAGGCATTTTCCATCATTTGAAGAATGAACGTATTTATCTACATTCATTTAACACCTACTTGGCTTCTTCTCTGTAATTTTATCTATGGTGTTTTGACCTTCATTTCAAATTTAACAACAGCAAAATGTGCATTCTAAATAAAAAACACAATGAGGAAACTCAGTGCTCTAGGATAACGAACTAAGTCCAAAATGGGAGAAATTAAACCTTTGAATATCAGTAAATAACCTAAATAAAAGAGAAATGCCCAAACATGCTACAGATTTTCATTCTGCCTTGTAGATAATAGAAAACCATGAGAGATTTTATGGTGGTGAGTTGAATGGTCAAAATTTTAATTCAGAAAACTCACCCAGAAAGCATAATAAAGATTATATGTTTGTGGAAAGAAAATTGAACTATAGAGAGATATCTATGGGTATTTGAAAGAGACCAGACCCTCAACTAAAGCAGTATACTATGCATGGAAATGAAGAGGGGGAGAAAACAGTTCTGAGACCTATTATACATGTAGACAGGGCAATAACTGATAAGATTTACCAAGCGCAGGTGAACGGACAGGAACAGTTTGTGAATTACATAACCCCCTAGCTTGATTGACTAAATGAACGGTTGTCTGGATTTGTAAAATATTTCACAAGGAAGGAGAAGCAAGTTTGAAAGGAAAAGAAACGTTCATTTTTCACATGATGAATCTAAAGTCCATCCTGGAAGAGCTATTCGACCTCATCCCTCTACAGCCTCCATAACCCCGCTTGTTTCTTTGATAGAGAGGCCCAGAGGGTTTGTTTGGGCAGGACGTACCAACTATTCAAACATAGGTTTTCTGACCCAAAAGTTAGTTTTTAAAACTTCCTTAAATTTGTTTTAATACTCTTCTCTATTTCTGTACATCACAACATGACAAGTTTGCATTTAAGATCAGGTCTGTCTGTAGAGGCTATAGAGAATGCAAAGGCTATGGTTTTCACACCCTATTATTTATGTGTTTATATGAGTAAGTGTAACACATATCAGTATATATTGACATACACATCAATGTGTAATGCAGTGTATATCACTGAAGAAAACACACTGATTGAATACAAAAATTTGACATCATTTCCAGACTTAAATAGTAAAAATAAAAACTACAAAAGGAGCTGTACACACTAAATGTATCATGTGAAGCAACAAACATTTTCAAAAATGTAAATTTATATCCGGTTTCTCTGGTCTTGTCATATCACATTAGACCCATTTACAGTGGCATTTTTTAAAGCTGTACTACATAGTCTTGTCAGAGCAAATTTGATTTGAGAGAAAAAAGTTTCTTTGAATATATTTAGCTTTCTCATCTCTGTGGTTCTTTTTTTGTTAGTACTTCGAAGCCAAAAATGTCCTTTCTCAAGATTTAGAATTTATATTATAGAAGTGAGATAAAAGGCAAGATACTCATTGTTGCTGTTGAGATGGTGCTGTTAATAATTGCTATAATATTTCCCCTATTTTGTTTTTATTGGAATGCTATCTCTCTTTTCTATATTGATGTTTTTAAGATCTTCTGCTAGTCTTTGGAATTCTACATATTATGCAATATGTATGGGTGTACTTTAATTTTATATTCTGTTTGGAATATATTCTGCTTCTTTTGACTTTGTATCTCATCAAATTTCAATCCTACTTTTTTAAAGATTGAATAGCCACAATCTTTTTTTTCACTTTCTTTTCCTGAAAGTCTTTCAGATTATCATAATCTTAATCAGGGAACTTGAAGAAGTTTGAAAAATAAGTGATATTGAAGAAATGCTGATAAACATTACCCAAACTAGAACAAAAGAGAAAATAAAGTAGAAATGAAAGTAATATGTCATATTGCTGCCAGTATATCAAATGGTCTAACATGCATGCAACTGAAATTTCAGAAAGAATAGAAAAATAATTGTGCAGAAGAATTACAGAAGACTTCTTGTTAAAAACTATATGAGAAGAGAGTGGGCTGAACCATTTTGCATTGGAAGAAAAATAAAATCTACCAACCTATATTCTTCTTTCAAATTTTCATCTTTCACTTTCTTCCTACCTTTCAAAATTGAAGGAGAAAAACAGCCTTCTTCCAATGAAGTAAAACAGAGAGTTCATTACCTGCAGACCTGCACTACACTACAAGGAAATTAATGGAAGTTCTTCAGGCTGAAGGAATATTACAAACTTATATCATATTAATAAAAGGCACTTATAGAATAATACTACTTTCTTTTGTTCTATTCATTTGGCAAATGTAGTGAAAATTCATCACTGTATGTTATGATATCTTGGAAACTCTTTGATTATTTTGACTTTTTAAAAAATAAGTCAAATACAAACTAATAATAGACTATTAATTTCTATTTATGCCAGATTTTTCTTTTATCTTTTGTAAAATTTGATTTGGTCTGACATTTGCTCTGATCAATGGGATGTTTACGACAATATATATTTCAAAGATGTCTGAAGTAGGTGAAATGGAATGAAGAAAGGGAGAATTCCATTTAAGGGAATAGTGAGTCAAAATAATTTTGAGGCTAGGAGAGTAAAGATAGAGCAAATCTATAGCTAACTAAAGAAATGAAATGGCAAGTCTAAACAATTTCTCCAAATACAATTTATATTTGTTTTTAAATTAATATTTCATTATAAAATGAAACATCTAAAAAGTTTTCTGTTTTTAAAAACCTGTATGACCATTACAAGCACATTTTTTAGTTACTCTAGACCTGTAGCAATGTAGTGATTATACATATGTAAAATATAACATATATATAATACACACACGTGTGCATGGGCACACACACCATATCATTTATATATTATAAATAAATATACTATATATTAATAGTATTTTATGCTTACTCATATATACCAATTACATATATGTCCAATTATGGATATTTTTATTCTTTACTATGATATAAACCAAGTTTTTTAAAAAATTATTCATCACGAAAAATCTTTTTATTATTTCTACTTGTCTCATATTCACCATTCCTCCCCAGAGCTCTGCGTTCTCTCTATGTTCGTCCTGGATGACGTCAGCTGGACGATTTTTTGATTAGCACATATAAGCCTAAACTCCCAACAGCTCCAAATCTACGTCAGATTCTGTCCTCTGAGCCAAAGCCCATCTGGCATATCCACTGAGTTGTCTGATTAAAAGCTAAAATAAATATGTTTAAATCTGAAGCCAGATGATCTTTCTCCCAAAATGTCCACTCTCCCTGTAGTTGTCACGCTTGTGAATTGCCCTGTTTCTGCAGTCAGCCAAGCTAAGACCCAGAAAACTCCATCCTTCCTTCTGTCCCCCGCCTGATCATCCACCAGAGTCTGAGAATTCTCCTGTTTGTTCAGCTTCGCTCTCTTCATCTTGTCTCCCTTCCCGCCGTCCCTAGTTCTGTTATCTACTCCCTATTTCAGCCTAAATATCCAGATTTGATTCTCAATCACACTTCTCGCTTTTATTTTCGCAGTCTTTCAAACAATCACCACACCGTACCAAAATCATTTCTGTAAAATGCAAGCATGCCTTCGTATTCTAACAGCAGTCCGTCATGGCAATCCTTAAGTGCTTGACTTAGAACATAAAGCCTTTCATCATTTGGCTGGTGCCTTCTCCCCATGCTTTTTTTCCCATCATCGGTCCTTACCTCTCCTTCTTTTCTCTCTGTTCATTCCAGAAGAATGTCCCATGTCATTTTATAACTCCCTGACATTACCTATGCTCTTTTCTGTACCTGCAATACACTCCCCTTCTTCATCCCACTGCTTTCAGTCTATACTTCAAAGAACCTTCCGCCACGACTCGCCTTGACCCAGTCTGATGGCAGATCTTCCCTCCCTTCCTGAACACACAGTGCAGAGTGTGGAGTGTTATCCGGCAACACATGTCACACTATCCTGCACTCATAGTCTCTCTCTGGGATATAATATTTTTTAAGTCAGGATCAGTCTTTCATTTTGTATCTCCTTAGCATCTAGCAGAGTATCTGGCAGATAATAAGCATTTTAAAATAAATGCTGCAGGTTAGAGATTGTTTTCCCTATGTTCTACATTAAAAACAGCAAGAAAAACTGAGTCTCACAGAAGCCAGTGATGTGGCCAAGGTCAAAATGCAAATGAACCCCAGAGCCTAGTTTAAATTTAATTTTCTGTGCGATGCAAAATCCTTACCTGTGTATGGTTATAAACAAATATTAAAGTAATATGTCTAATTATAATGAACATCCTTCTACACTTACTAGAATGTGACTATTTAAAATGCCGTAATATTTAGCTATTACTGATTTTGTATTAAGAAAATTTACACTCATCTTTTTTAAAGTTGCCTGTGTCATGCTTCCTGGTTCTTTCACTACCACACACACGTGATAACAAAGTTGAAAACATTCAGACCTCCTTTAAGCCACCTCTTTGCTTTTTATTTGTTTCTCTAACTGTCTTTAATATTGAAAGAAAAATTGGACAGAAATATTTATGCATGTTTTATTCTAGCACTTAATGATTTAAGTGACACTGATATACCAGGTATATGCTGCTTATATTGTGTCAGGGGAAATAAATTATTTTTGTAAAATATTATGATTACCGAGGTTAAATCTTTCTTGCAGTCATTGTGGCTGCCATCAGTGGCTATTAACCTCTTCTAATGGCTTATTTCAGCTATAAACAAAAATGTTTTGAGGGATAAAAAATAATGTTTCCCTTTCATTTATTAAGCTTTGCAATTAAAATGTGTAGACCAAGTCCTGCTGTCACACAGACATCTTAGTCAATTTTTCTGTAACTAAAGAACTGGCCTTACAAACCCTCTTTACAAACAGGCTCTTCTGAGAGTCTTCTGAGAATATGTAGGTTATTTTTTAAATAGCGTTCTTATTCCTGATTTAGGCATCTGAATGTTATACCTTTACCAATTTAGAAATGTTCTAAAACTATACTCTGGCAGATTTACTACATGGTGCTGCTGGCTTAAATATATTTACTTATGTACAATTTTTCTTTCAGTAAAGATTTAGCATTGATGTGTTTGTAGTAAATAATCTCTAATTTCATTAATTAAAAAAAAACACCATCACCATTGTTTTGATCAACAGATATAAAAACAGATAAATCATCTTCTGAGGTATTTTAGAAGATTTTCTGGAATTCAGTAGATGTATTTTTATCATTTGACTGCATCTAGAAGCAGGAAATAATTCTATATAAAAATATTAATCATGTATGAGATAGTAACTGCAAAACATTGTGTAAAGGAATATGGCAAACAAAATATCTTTGTATGCCAACTTCAAAGCTAAGTCTAAATCTGTTCAAACAGATCTAAGAAATATATGAACTGCTTTTTTGTTCTGTCAGCTTGGACTGATTAAAAATTTTAATGCATGGTGAGAATACAAAACAATGTTGGTAGAGAAATTAAATCTGGGTAGGAGGAAGTGAATGTGTTAAAAAGATAAAGAGGGAACTTTCATTTTACATGTAATGTTAGAGTGAGTGGTTTGTGGGTTTATTTTAACCTCTAAAGTATGCAAATAGCACCAGGAGATCCTTGACTGTGTAACCCAATCTTTTTTTTGCCCCAGCTTAGTTGAGATATAATGGACATATAACATTGTGTAAGTTTAAGGTGTACACATAATAATTTGATATATGTATATATTGCAAAGTAATTACCACAATAAAGTTAACACATCCATCATGTCACATAGTCACAAGTTTTGTGTGTTTGAGAACTTTTAGGATTTACTCTGTTGGGAACTTCCAAATATACAATGTAATATTGTAAGCTGTAGTCACCATCCCCAGGACTTATTCATCTTATAAATGAGAAGTTTGTACCCTTTGGTCTCCTTCACCCATAATTCCCACCTCCCTCTCACCACCTCACCCTTGGCGACCACCAATCTGTTCTTCAGTCTTTTTGCAGTTAGATGTATCCATATTATTTAATTTCAGGCAATGTATTTGAAATGACTTTTGTGTGTACCTTTCAGTTTAATTAAATATGGTGGAAATTACATTCTCTCTCCTCAAATGTTGATGGACAGAAATGTCTAGATTGAGTTTTACTCCAAAGACCAATTGGATACATGAGTTCTGCTGTCTTAAGTGTGATGTTTGGCTTCTTGCTCTGGGTCTCAGTCTGTGGAAATGGGAAAAGGAAGCACAGGATAAGTACACATCTACCCCCCTCACTCCCCTCATCTCACACCAGGCACAATGCCACATCTACAGCCAGGAACTGTCGTCTCTGCTTTGACGTCCACATTACCAACTACAACTCAGGGGATTTTATAAATAAGAGAATATAAGATCAGATACTAGGTGACAGGTGAATGGATCAATGTACTACATCTATGCTATATATAGATGAAGTATGGATATACAGTGGAATCCTACCCAGCCATAAAAAAGAATGAAATAATACCATTTGCAGCAACATGGATGGACCTACAGATTATCATACTAAGCGAAGTAAGTCAGAAAGAGAAAGACAAATATGATATGATATTACTTATATGTGGAATCTAAAATATGACACAAATGAACTTATCTACGAAACAGAAATAGACTCACAGACATAGAGAAGAAACTTGTGGTTGCCAAGGGGGAAGGGGGTGGGGGACGGTTGGCTGGGAGTTTGGGATTAGCAGATGCAAACTATTATATATAGAATGGATAAACAATAAGGAAATACTGTGTAGCACAGGGAACTATATTCAATATCTTGTAATAAACCATAATGGAAAGAAAATAAAAAATATATATATTATGTATAACTGAATCATTTTCTTGTACACCAGAAGCTAATACATTATAAATCAATTATACTTCAATAAAATGAAGTACAATACATAAATAAAATAATAAATAGATAAATAAATAACCAAAGAAAGATCAGACAGTAGGCTATAGGTAAAAATCAGCCATCTGGTTAGCCTAGTATTCCTGCATTCCATTTTTTTCCCACAAGTAGAGATATTTTACGTATTCCCTCTGCACTAGGATCTCTTAGTGATGTGCAGTAAGTAATCTCTATCAGGCCATGTTGTGGCTACTTTTTCAATGATAACTTTAAAAAATAAACATATCTGCCCAATATACAAGGATAGAACAAAAATATAATAGATCTACTAAAAGTTCCATTTGGAAGAAGGAATAATGTTGTAATAGTTGTAAAAAGTTAATGTCCTTTCATAAAAGGTCCCCAAATATATAAGGGCTATGTTTACACTTTGCCTTCATCAGTAGCATGGCAAAGGGTCTGGGGTCTCACACACTCATATACTTTGACATCTGTAACAAGTGTTCCCGCAAGGTCAGTCTGAGATTAGCTGTATCACAAAGCCAAAAGGTGGAAAGAGCTTGGAGGAATCGTGGGATTGTCCCATGCCAGGCTGAGATATTGCCCTTCTCACTTTTACGTATATTTCAAAGAGAAAATACCACTAAACAAAAAAACTTTGAAACAAGAACTGAAAATTAAATTTTCTGCCCCAAATGGTGAATGTATAATGAGAGTTCATATTAATCTCTGTATTTTACTGATTTCTCTCCAGTTGACTTGAGTTCAGATGTTATGGATTCTGGACATTTCAAGAGGACTGATCAGCATCTCAGGGATGACTTTTCTCTCTCCCCTTTTCAATCAGCTACCACTGCATTTCTGTTGTGGCCTTTGACAGATCTGAGGACTGAGTTCTTGAAGCGTTAATCTTCCAAGTTCTGGGGATAGTTTGGGGAGTTATGTATAGTTTTCGGTAATATTGGTAGTGTGATACTGTATGCCTTATTAACGCTATAGAGTTTTTTAAATTGCGCACATTCAGAGATTAAGATTTTAAATTTTGAGACTCTAAAGGAATCACATACCCTCAGTAAGAGAAAGCAGGGCTGAAACTGCTCAGCAGACCCCCATGTAACCCATGAATCAGGATCTCTCCTTTTAAATGCAGGCCTGGAGGGAATCAAGCTAAAGCTCATTTTTCCCGTTTTTCAGTTTAACTTCTTTGGGGTCTTACAAAAGAAATAAGCTCATGATAAAGCAAACACAACATATTATAAATATTGGTAATAAAATAAGAGAGAAATTAGGTAATGATCCCTGGGAAAATTCATCAAGCCCATCCTTTGAATCATACCTGTGAGTTCCATCAATTTGTCAAAAGAGAAGTGACTGTAAACATGGGATGAAACCCTGCATACAGTAGAAAGTCATTGCTGCGTGATTTATCTATAAAGAATGATCATGTGAACATTTTTCTCTGTAATTTAAATATCAGATTAAATGTGAAAATACATATAAAATTAACTGAGTACATTTGAATAAATTTAAGATTTTAAATTATAAGCAACATAATAGGACTCAAGCACAAAAAAAACAAACAGCACAATTAAAACTCAGAGAAGGATCTGAATAGACAATTTTGCAAAAAAGACATACAACTGACCAACAGGTACATGAAAAGGTGGTCAACATTACAAATCAACAGGGAAGTGCAAATGAAACCACAATGAGACATTACCCCACACCTACTAGGATAGATAGTATTAAAAAGACAAGAAATAGGGCTTCCCTGGTGGCGCAGCCGTTGACAGTCTGCCTGCCGATGCAGGGGACACGGGTTCGTGCCCCGGTCCGGGAAGATCCCACATGCCGCGGAGCGGCTGGGCCCGTGAGCCATGGCCGCTGAGCCTGCGCGTCTGGAGCCTGTGCTTCGCAACGGGAGAGGCCACAGCAGTGAGCGGCCCGTGTACCACAAAAAAAAAGACAAGAAATAAGAAGTGTTGGTGAGGAAGTGGAGAAAAGGGGAACTGTACATTGTTGATGGGGATGTAAACTGGAACAGCCACTGTGGAAAACAGTACGGAGATTCCTCAAAAAAATTAAAACTAGAACTGCCATATGACTCAGCAATTTCACTTCTGGGTATATATCCAAAGGAAATGAGATCAGTACCTTGAAGAAATAGCTGCACCCCCATGTTCATTGCAGCACAATTCGTAATAGCCAACACATGGAAACAACCAAACATCCTGTCTCTCTCTATATCTATCATCTATCTATCTATCTATATCTATCTATATAGTTCAGTCTCAAAAAACAAAGAGAGGCTGCCATTTGCAACAACATGGATGAGCCTGGAGGACTAGTAAGCCAAATAAGCCAGATGCAGAAAGAAAATACTGCATGATCTCATTTACGTGTTGAGTCTAAAAAATACATAGAAGCAGAGAGTGGAATGGTGATTATCAGGGGAGGGGAGGTGGGAGAGATGGGGAGATGCTGGTTTAAGAGTACAAAGTTGCAATTATGTAAGATGGAGAAGGCTAGAGATTTAATGTATAGCATGATACGTACAGTTAATAATACTGTACTGAATACTGAAAATTTGCTAATATAGTAGGCTTCAGATGCTCTCACCACAGAAAACATGTAATTGTGAGATGATATGTTAATGGCTTGACTGTAGCGATCGTTTCACTATGTATACATATATATATATCATTACATTATGTTGTACAACTTAAATATATGCAAATTTTATTTAAAAATAACATTTAAAATAAAACGAAACCATGACATCTTTGAATCAGTCATTACCGATGAATATAGTTCTTGTACACAACATTAAAGCTTATAAAAAATAAAGAAACAAAGGGAGAATGCACAGGAAGAAAGAAGTGGATCTCATCTTTATTTTAAACACTCAGCAGAAAAGGTTTATGATCTATTTGAGGAAAAATTGTTTGGGCAGTCATTTAGAGAGAAAGACATTGGATGCGTGTTGAATATTCAGATCAGGACGATTAGCATGCAAGATTCAGTACATCATCTCTCCGGGTTTCTCTCCTGTCTGTGATCACGTGCTCCAAATCCCAAGTCCCTTCTCATTCCCTCCTCCTTATGCCTGCTATCTTTCTCACCAATCTCAAAGGAAGCACAGGTTTTCACTTTCAGTTTGTACATTTCTCCTAATTTAGCGTGGATGGGGTTGGTTTCTCTTCTCTTTCAGAACAATGACATTTGTCTACAAATCTATCAAAGTATTGAGGTTTGTTTGTATTATTTACAGAAGCAACACCCGTAGTTCTCCTTATACCACGGATCTATGCTTTCCATACCTTAAGGATACGACTTATGAAAACTGTAACATGATATATTTGCAAATTACATTAAACAATGATCCATAAATTATAGTAAAAATGCATTTAGCACCACTGTTTATAAATATCTACCAGGTTTCTTTCTTTTACATAACATACTGAGAAATGTGCCTGTAATACAAACTAATTTATTAGAAAAGTATACAGACATCATTTAACTTTTAACTACTGACTTAGGTACAGAATAGAAATGTTTTAAAACAATGCAAATATCTAATCTGTAGTAGTGAATACTTGCATGGCAGTAACATTTTGAATAGATTCCGTGTAGCTCTAATAATAAAGTATTTATTAATCTACTAGAAATTTTCAAGAGGTCACTATTATGTGTTTTGAAAATTAGAATTGATGACATTTGCAATTCCCATAAATGAATAAAATGAATAAAACCAATAAAACATAATGTGCTTACACTGAAAAGACAAAGCAATATAAAAATAACATATTCTGAGGTACTAAATAGAAAATGCTAGCACTTACTTCTTCAAATAAAAATAATATTAATGGTAAAGAAAAAGGTGATTACAACTACACTTGTAAGATTTTCAAACATATTTTGATGCCATAATAGATATGTGTGAAGTATTTGAATATAAATTAATATAATTATATGAATATATATTTTTTAATTTGCAAAATGTCAGCCCTTACTAAGAATATCTAAAGGAACTGCCATAACAAAGTCACATTTAATAAAATGTAAGCCACTTTAAAACTAACAAAAAACAGTCATAAAAACTACTAAATTATCAGAGTAATTCTGATGCCTTTTCTAGTAAATATTAAGGTATTCTGTTATTTCGTTTTGCTCAATTCAAACACAGTAAGTCCCCTACATACGAACTTTCAAGTTGTGAACTTTCAAAGATGCAAGCGTGCAACCGCATGTCTAATCACGTTGTTAGTTCACGTGTCTGACATGCATTGTCATGTGCGTGCATCCTCTACAAGTGGTTGTGCTTTTGTGTACTTTACTGTACAGTACTGTATAGAGTACAGTAGCACAGTATCTTCATTTCTTGCCTGTTCACTCAATGCTAGCCCCTGTATGACAGCTGTTGTACTGTACTACTGTACTTTTCAAGATACTGTGCTATAAGATTAAAAATGTTTACTTTTTGTGTTTGCTTGTTTTTTATGTATTTGTGTGAAAAGTATTATAAACCTATTACAGTATGGTACTATCTAGCCGATTCTGTTAAATGGGTACCTAGGCTAACTTTGTTGGACTTAAGAACAGTTTGGACTTACAGACGTGCTCTCAGAATGGAACTCGTTCATATGTAGGGGACTTACTATATCATTACATCGTCATTGTTTCTAATTTTCATTTTTTTCCATCTAATCAAAATTGATTTTCAGAACAGTTTTCTCTTCTTCTCTTATATTTTCTCTCTCTTACATTTACCCCTCTTTATTTTAATATTGCTGTCTCCCAGAAGCCCATATTATAAGTATGGAGTGTATGTTTTTCATTTGTCAAATGTAATATCCTGTGGCTTAAATAGTAGGTATTACTGTAAGAGTAAGAAAAGCATATATATAAATATATATAATATACATATATAAATATAATATTATAATTTATAATATATATTATATATTTTATATATTATATATATAATATTATAAAAAAATATAATAATTTTATTTAAACTATAAGTGAAAATAAATTTGGTACCTGTATATATGTGTGCAGACATGTATATATATAAATGCATGCATATATATAAATATATATTATATATATTATAATATTATAATTTATAATATTATATATATTATATATATAAATATAATATTATAAAATAAATATAATAATTTTATTTAAACTGTAAGTGAAAATAAATTTGGTACCTGTATATATGTGTGCAGACATGTATACCTACACACACATACTATATATAGAGAGAGAGAGAGAAAGAGAGAGACATAACCATGCTATTCTGACTTTACTCATAAGGATCCTCATTTATTCAGGTGGTAATCTTTTTGACTATCGTGTGTTTTTTTTTTAACAAACTGCTCTTCTATTTCCCAGAAAACATGTGTGATGCTCATGTCCCAGTCCTCATACTGTTTCTATGTCTTCTCCTTTTCAGTGCATCACTTAGCTTTCTATTCAAGGTCTTTGTTCCATGTTCTGTTTTATATGAGTTGCTACAAGTTAGCATCACAGGGTGAAAAACCATCTAGTTTGCCCCTGTTTTTTGCACTAAAAGTGCTGCATCTTGGAAAAACCATTTCCAGAATTTGAAAAGTTCTATTTTTTGATGATGAGTTTGGAAGTTTGGGGGAAAATTACAGAACCCGTATAACTGCCCCCAAAATAGAAGCTAAAAGCAATACTCTTCTTAGTGTAAAATGGATATGACAGAGATTATCAGCCTTCTGCAGTCTCTGTTACTCCTTTTTTCCCTGACCTCTGATGTTTGAATCCATGAGCTGTGGGTCCTAACAATGGATCATGAAAATTGTTGCTCACTCCAAATTACAGGACTACATGGGCGATTGAAGTGTGTTGAAATTTTGAGCATTAATATTTCATCTTTGACTTTGCCTGTGGATAAACTGTAATGCTTTGTATCATTAGAATGCTAGATTAAATTTTAACAATGAATATTTTGACTATTTTTTCTAACAGTTAAGATGATCAAAATGAATTATTCCAACACTAACACTAGGATGACTCAGACATCACCAAACAGAAGACTAAACAACTGTGTTATACTAACGGCAGATGGAACAACATAGACCACTGGATTAGGGAGGAAAGTCACCACAGCAGAACATGTTGGACAGCTACAGAGCAGAACTTGTCACAGGCCCTGGTGGAGCAGAGCATATGAGAGCACACATGGAAACTCACAAATCCAGGATGAGAAACAAAAGCACTTCTAAATCAATCAAAAGATTTTTCATCTCCCCAAAGATTCTAATTGCTTGTCAAAAATAGTGGCTGCTGAATTAGTTTAGATGTACCACAGGAACCAATAAATATTGTTCTGTTGACTGATCTAAGAAATTTAGTAAAGTAGCATTTCCTAATTCAGAGGTTGCAACAAACAACCTGTGTTGCAACAAAACACACTTTCATACCGATGTTTTGGCCCTTTACAGTATAGCACTAATTCTGAGGTTCTTACCCATAACCATGTTCCCTAGAGTTTATTAGGCTTGTTGTTGAATCATGGCCAAAAAAAGGGAAGACATTTTTAAAAGTTATTCTCTTGCTTTTAGGTTCTTTGATTTGAAATGTGGAGTTTCAAGTCATCTTCTTGATTTCTATGAGGATTATAATAAGAGGATTATAATAAAACTACAGCAAACATGAGACACAAGATTGTTGATATCTTGTCCAAATACAAACTAGACTTTGTTCATCCATCTGCATGTTTGGCAGGCACACAATGCAAATGTAAATTCTGGCAAATTCCATTTTTTCTATAAACTTCTTAACAAATAAAATGAAAATACCTTACGTGCTAAATATTCTGCATACTTTGTACATAACAGTGTCAACAAGGAGTAGCGTTTGGGATACTGAGGCTTTCTTAATAAAGGTTTTCTTCACTTTCTCACTTTTCAGTTTTCTTAAGACAATGTAGAAGCACTTAATGAAATTCACCTTAATAGAAAAGTAAAGAGATGGCAAAAATGATGGTTATCATTTTTGTTGGCTGTAGAGAAGATTTTAAAATGTTGGCCAGCCATCAAATCATATTTTCAAAGCGTGGGTAATAGGATGTCCTTCTCTAATTTGGAGATACATTGAGGATGAGAATGTGGAAATGTGTTACAGTAAAACAGAAATCTATACGTAGTTTTGCCAAAACGGTTTAATGAGCTTAGAGGAGGACATCAGGAGCCTAGAAAAAGATGAAAGGACTGAATTTAAATTAGTCACTGTTATATGTAGATTGTGACAGAAATTCCCATGGTGAGAAAATAACGAAGTGTTTGGAAATAAGAGAGCTTCAGGACTGGAAAAAAAAAAAAATTACCACAAAAGGGCAGCCAAGTTAAAAAAGACTTTCTCATGTCTTTACTAAATTTGACTATTTGAAATGTAACTTCAGTTTCCAAATCCAAATTATCTCTGTGCATTAACACCATTTTCTCTGAGAATGGGACGTTTGTCTTATGGTGACATCCTTATGACACAGAGTGATTTAAAATGATGAGCATGATGGCCTGTACGATACATTTGTAGGTACGAAGAACCTGATCGACAAATAACTGGTCTACCTGAAATAGTTGGCTGTATAAGTGGGTGGACACTTTTGAAGAGGTGGGATCTAATTCCTACACACTCACTGTTGCTGTTAAGTAAAATCCTAATTATTTTATGCTTGACTGTTTTTGTTGAGAGGGTGTTTAGTGTGGTACCATTACGTTGAACCAGGAATCAATGTATCAATAACTATAGGCTTGAGAAGAGCAGAACACCAAGGCAAAGTGGATTTTACATTGGACTGTGTTTGATTTTATCACTACATAAAACCAAACCAAACCAAACCAAAACAAGATCTCCCAGTGCCTGCAGGCAGTTCAGAGAAATATTATTAGAAAAAAAAAAACCAGAGAATAAACATATCCTACAGTATAATGGGCAACAAAATGTGCCATTACTATTTTTTATTGAAGTATAGTTAATATTGTGCTAGTTTCAGGTATACAGCAAAGTGATTCATTTATATGTATTTTTTCAGATTATTTTCGATTATAGGTTATTACAAGATACTGAATATTATTCCCTGTGTTATACAGTAAATTCTTGTTGCTTATTTATTTTATGTATAATGGTGTGTACCTGTTAATCCCAAACTCCTAATTTATCCCTTCCCCACTCCATTTCCCCTTTGGTAACCATAAGTTTGCTTTCTGTCTGTGAGTCTGTTTCTGTTTTGTATATAGATTCATTTGTATTATTTTTTTAGATTCCACATATTATAAGTAATATCATATAGTACTTGTCTTTCTCTGTCTTAGTATGATATTTTCTAGGTCCATCCATGGTGATATCTGTTTAATAAGTCCTATTATATTTATCTCCTTTAAAAGATCTTACCTTATGTATCGCATCAATACATAAAAATATGCTCCATAAAATTTAAATGTCCAATATATATTTTTACTTTAATTTTTGACAGGTATTTAATATATATGATATATTATTTTAATTAATCTTTTAGTTACACTTCTGATTTTAAAATATATATGAAATCCCGATTATGTTAAGGTCAATATTTACGGGCATCACTTGTCTTTCCACTTTATAAGACGAGGCTATCATTGATGTACAAGTTCCCACATTTCCACTTTCACATCTCACCTTTCATCACCTGCACTTTTACTTGTACACCCCATGGTAGGATTCCTTTGTTCTTTCTCCATAAGTTGACTCTGTATTTTGAAATAAATACCAGAGAACTTCATACTATTATGGTCATATTTAATTTGCCTCATACTCCATTCATAGATTGTCTTGAAGACAGCAGTAGTAGCAGCAGTAGTAATGGGGTAATAGTGTTATTGATTTTTGCCCATCTTATAAAATCTTCTTTTGGGACTATTCTTATCATATCTTCATTTTATGTTCTGCTCCCTCAGTCAAACTTTCTCATTTTCTGAGTTTGTTTATTGTCCCTCTGAGACACTCCTCTTTCAATCTCCATTCTTTCACTAGAACTTTGTTCTCTAACCTGCAGTCTCACTGTCTCCTTGGAACTTACTGATAGTAAGAGCCAATGTTACCTGGTTTCTAGATTTGTCTTCTTTGTTAACAGTCTCAGTAGGCCAGAATACATTCTCAACAATTTCTTAACAAAGGCAGCTGCAAGGATCAACTTTCTAAATGATCATATATCTGCCATTCTTGTTTAAACTCCTCCCACATGAACGATAGTTTGGCTGAGTTTTCCTGGTAGAAAATAATTTTGTCTACAATGTTCAAAGCACTACTGCTACATTTTCTAGCCTACGTGTTACAGTTAAGAAATCCATTGCCAATCTAGTTTGTAAAGTTTTCCTGAACATTTGTTTTCTGTGTTGTTTTATTTTCATCTAATGTTATTCTTTTGCATCATCACTAAGTACTCAGTGAGCAATTTTGATCTGAATACTTAACACTTCTCAGTTCTGGGGACATGAAAATAAAGGAGAAATCAATGTAAATTTAAGTCATAACAGTAGATTTAATCAACATGTGTTTGTAATTTAAGAGTTATAAAAGCTTAATTGGTGTTTTGAAGATTAATTTTAACACAAAGGAACTCACTCTTTAGGGACACTAAGATCTAGAGGGTAGCAAAGGAAAGAAAGACAGTGACTCACAAAAGAAGTTTATAAATATATCAAGAGCACCCAAAGTGCATAATATCTTAAGAGGAAGAAAGAGAAATTTACAAATAATGGTTGATCTGAGGCACCAAATTCTTCAGAGGAATCAAGGAGGAGGAGTATAATGTAAAAGATTGGAGAATATTTTGTAAATTTCAGGCCACCTTGTGTGTAGAGTACTCCAAGGGTGGGAGCCAAATGGAAGAGTATGAAAATAACAGCACATGAAGGTTCTGAGTAAACCTTCTTTCAAGGAGTTTTAATGAGAGGTCAACTAGTTACTAAAAGATGCTCAAGTTAATCAATTTAAAAATATGAACAACTTGAGGATATTTAAAAACATAGAGAAAGGAACACGTGTGGACCTTGATATTATCATATTAAGTGAAGTAAGTCAGATAAAGCAAGATAAATAGCATATGATATCGCCTATATGTGAAATCTAAAAAAAAATGATACATATGAACTTATATACAAAATAGAAATAGACTCAGAGACATAGGAAACAAACTTATGGTTACCAAAGGGGAAGGAGGGAGGGATAAATTAGGACTTTGGGATTAACAGATACACACTATTATCTATAAAATAGATAACCAACAAGGACCTACTGTATACCACAAGGAATATATTCAGTATCTTGTAATAAACCATAATGGAAAAGAATATTATGGAATATTATATATATTACATGTATATATTATATATATCTGAATCACTTTGCTGGACACATGAAAGTGACACAGCATTGTAAATCAACTGCACTTCAATTTAAAAAAAAAAGAAAAGAAAAAAAAGGGCTTGAACTTGTTAGAAAGGAAGGCTATATTCATTCGACCAAAACCACAGATCAGAGACCAGATATTATTTTAAGTTAATTTTACAAATGGTACATGTGTATTTATTGCAGTACTGAGAGGAGATCGGGATATGTGAAAATTTCAGGTTTTTCTATTAGGTGTGAGGCAAGTTATATTATTAGGTAGGTGCGGGGAGATGAGCTGGAGTTGGGAACTTAAATCCTTGTGAGATAGCATCTGTGGATCACACACTATAGAGTCAATTAAAGATAAGCAAAGGGTTTAATAACTATTTGATTTCAGGAGTGATTATTATTAGAACATGTGCACATAGATTCAATCAGTTTTCCATTCAAACCAGTTTGAATAACTAAAAGATGCAACTGTTCTATAAGCTCCAATATGTACACTTACATATTTAATTAATTGTAACTTTAAATTTCTTCATCCTTTCTTTTATTAGTATCACTTCCACTCTGGGGAAATTGGAATACTCTATAACAAAGAATTGAGCTACAAATTCTAAAGCAAACTAACCTTTGGGAAAACATATCATAGTTTCTGTAATTAAAATAATGAGAATTCTAAGAATAATAGTATTTAGGTCTCTTCTATTTAAAACAGAAACTTATTTACACCCAAAGAGCTAAGCAAAGGGCAAACTCTGTTTGTATGTTCAGAAATTCCATTGCTGTGCCTCTATGCTAAAATACTTTCCCTTAAAAAATGACTGTCTTTAAACAAGGGTAAGTTTGACATTTGCCAAAAAGTATGGCCTCCTTAGAATGTCAATGTTAAACTTTCTTGACTTCAATTCATATATAAGTGCAGGAGGATTTTTATTGTTTGTAATCTCAGAATATTTTTTACCAAATAATCTTTAATGGTCTTATGCTCAAAATTGTTAAAATTTTGGAATCTTTAAATTTCAGTTTATTTTTTTGGACATAAAGCATCACAAAACTTTTTAGTGACTGAATATAATGTTTGTGGCAATATTGCATTTAGATGATATGATCAAAGGGCTTAGGCAGCCAAACTGTGGTTGTAACACTATCAGAAGAGAGTGACATGGATGAATGTGACAGCATGCCAGGATGACAAACATCTTGGTTTCAAAACTGGTTTCAGTAAATGTTGATGAGAAAAACACAGGGAAGGAGTTAAGAAATGTATATAATAAGACTTCTACTTTACCTGTCCCAAATTGTTTTATAAGACAAGGAAAAGACAATAAATAGATGATATGAATGGTACAAGTAAGCATGGAGCAAATTAACAGTTATAATACTGAACTGTAATATAAAGCAAGAAAAAACAGAATATTTTGGAGTTTCATAAAATACTGAAATTTTTGTGTTGGTAACCACATTAGAACTGTTTAAAATCCTTTGAAGCAGATATAAGATGCATGTGTATAATCAAATTTTATTTCTGAGGAATGGGGTGAGTGATGGCAAACACTATGAGTGGTAAATTTCTGGGTAACATCCAAAGAGGTGAATTTAAGTTCACTCAAAACGTAAAAGCAAACAGACACAGTATCGTGTTAAGAATGTATTCCCAGTTTTCTTGTGGATTCTAATGGTCCAAACTAACGCACTTAGCATTACAGTTATCTAACTATAACAGTTTAAATCCTAGTATCATTCATGGATACCAGTGGAAATCACATCTGTGACCATGACTTTTCATGAAACCAAATACGCCAATAACCCCAGAGAAGGGCAGATAACAGACTGAATGCCATTCCCAGGCAGTTATGCCTACAACATCAACAAATAGTGTAGGAATGCTTTCTTTCCAGATATTTTAAACCCACCTTATTTTATTTCAATTAACAAAAATTATTTTAACAATTTGAGCTTACATTTTTGATATCTTCCATTTTGCACTTGCATTTATGAATACATGTGAAGAGAAAAGATGCTTCTTGCTTTTCAAGGTAAAACTGCATAGAGAATTGCAATATAGATAATAAAAACCATACTACTTTCTGAGTTTCACTTATGGAAGGAAAATAAATCTCTCCCAGAATAGTCATGGACGTTCATGCAATGTATGGCAGAAGCAGGGAAATGCTGATATGAAGAGGTTATTGCTGTGCTGGTTTTCCACATAATCCCATGTTCTTAGACTGTTACTCTCTCACCTTCCTTCCTTAGTATCAGACAGTTATCAGGTGACAAATATATGTGGGAACGGAAAAAAATTGCATGTGAACATTAAGAGTTGTACCTCCTACCACAGACCTCTAAAATCACTGTATCAGTCTGTTTTTCATCACTATTTGGTATTCTGAATAAAAGTTATTTTAATTAATGGAAAAGAGACTAGTTGCTCAAGTTAACAAAAGCCTCTTGAAAGAGCTAGGAGGCAGAAAGAGGAAAAGCACTCTTGTGAGATGAGATGGAGATTGTTGAGCTGGGATTTAGATCAATAAGAAGCTTCAGAAGATCTTTGTCAAGAAAATTGGGTGGAAAAAGGAAATTTGGGAAACTGTTGACATGAATTTTGAATTAGATATCTTTCAGTAATCTTTCACAGATTCAGGTAAAGAATACAATTCTATTTTAATGATTTTCTGTATGCTGCTCTAGAAGTAATACTGTATAGAGGTTAAAACATCTGTCCCCTCAAATTTGTCATGTTTTTCTCTGGGCATTCATCTTAGATTTTGGAACTCAGTTATAATACAAGCCTATTGATTAAATCTATGCTTTCAATAAATTCAGGAACCTGAAGTATTTCTCTTATAAGTTAGCAATCTTGATATTTTCTCTCCACGACTTCAAGAACACAAATTTGCTTGAGAATCTGGGCTTCTTTTTAGTAGATGAAAACAAAGTCACTATTTAGGATCATTTTATTGTCTCTGCCTGGCTCTGACAGTCAAGACCAAAACTTCCAGGATTTGTGAACCTGCTGTGGAAATCATGATGAAGTTACTAGTATAAACAATTTGCTATTAGAAATTTGAGTAATTTTTATTGTCATGTTCCATGAATTGTATGAATTGGTATATACATATATCACTATGCTAGTGTTGTTTAAATATGTGCTAATTTAGAGCATAAAATTTCACTGACTGTGAGAATTTGTAAAGACCACATTAGTAGGTGTTTATAGATTCAAAGCCACAAAATGTGTTTTATACGTAAATCCTTTTACTCACTGGTCTAGGAATTATCTATATCTATATATCTATGTATCTATATAGCTATCTATAAATGTGTATCATTTTGCTAAGGTCAAAGCACATGAAAAAAGTGTGAGGGAATACATTACACTGTTCATCCTCATTCTCCTCCTTCTTCTCACTGTCTAGAAATGAATTGAGAGGCTGAGAGAAATTCATTGCAATATTTGTGTAATATAATGATGGATTTATTATCACGTGCTGAGGGAAGGGCTCAGGCAACACTTCAGGGTCATATTTAGAAACTAGAATTACAAGAAGCAAGTTACCAACAGGATGAAGAAAACGGTTCCCTTTTCTCTTGGCATCCTTTGGAGAGGAATGTTTGGACCAGACAGAGCTAGAAATAACACTGTTCTCGAAGAAAGAAAGTTTCCCAGAATATGTTCTGTATTTTTATGCAGAGAGTATTTGAGTGTCCTTAAAAATGGTAAAATAACAGTCTGAGCTTGGGCACCAGATGCTCCTTCGTTGTACTGATGTCACTGGAAAACCTTGAAGGATGTTGAGACTATTCACAGATTTTCCTACTGATTCTCCTGGTAATAGGACAAACTGACTGCTTACTGAGCAATGCAGAGAGAATTGTCATGGTCATTAGTCTTGCAGAAAAGTCTCTTTGCCTTTGCCCAGTCAACCCTTGATCTTAAGGAATACTCAAATATAAGCCCTTTTTATCAGGAGATATAATTAATTGGATCAAGGATAAGAATAGAGTGATAGAGATGTTATATCCTCCATCCACTTCCTGGGGTTGGCAGTGTTTTATAACTAACAATTGAGCTTTTATTCCTCATTGACTATTAACCTTCTCTCATTCCCGACAGACAGTGTTGTCATCATATGTGATCTCTAGAAACATAAGAGTAGCTCTGGAACCACGTGAAATGAAATCTTTGTTCAAGTTGTGACCACCTAGCTGCCCTTCATCTAAGCAATGGAAACTATCCATCTGCCTACTAAGTTAAAATCAGTTATAAAAACATAGAGAGGGCAGTGCACAATTCCTCAAGGTCTCCACCCTCTCAAACACCTAGTTTTCTAGTTTTGTCTGGGTGGAGGATCTGAGTGTTGATTGCATTTCTTTGGTGGACTTTTCTACACGCATGTTTGTTTGCAATGATTAGTCTTTAGAAGCCATCAGGAAAGGTGACAATAAATAATTTCAACTGCTATTTTGGCACGTTTACACTGAGCCAATAAAACGGTACTCTTCTTCCAGTCCAAGGAACTTTGCATGACAGATGTTTGGAATGAGAATTAACAGTTTTGATCTGTAAGAGGCAATTCTCTCCAGATGCCTACTCTTTCCAATCTCCTAGCTGATTACTTCTAAAAACTATCTATTCGCTACTATATTCAACAATATGTCCCATTCTTATAAAAATGCTACCTCTATTTTGGGTTTGGGTCCTATTTCTCTAGCTTTCCTGCACCTCTGTCCCAGAGAATTAGCTAGTGGTAAGCTCCCACGTTAAGGATCATTCTGGAAACTTTCCTTAGGCCCATCCAATTTCCTGATGTATCCTTCCAGACCCATTGGCTCCCATGTGTTTCCTCCAAAGAGAAAGTCATTAACTAGTCCCTGGGGAGCATTGCTGTGAGGACTAAGGCAAGACAGTGGGAATGTAGTACCAAAGGGACAGTCCTCAGCACCCCCAGCTGAGGGATTGCAAAGCGGAAGTACTTAGCTGACCTTGGGTAACTACACTAGAAACCAGATAACCCCCACTCTCACCCATTGGATTCCCAAAGGCAAGGACTTTGGGTGGAAAGAAACATTGTCCATGGTCTTGATCTGAAATCTTTGATATCCAGTGAAGAGTTGGGGTTTGGGAATGTGAGCATTAATTTTCCCTCCATAACCAGGATATGATGCCACAGTGGACTGCTTTAGCTATTGGGCACATCAACTCCAAGTTATTTGGACACCAGTATCATGTACTCATCAATTCTTTGGAGACTGGTGATGGTTTTGCTCTTGCTTTTATTGAGGTAAAGAAGATTATCCAATGACCAGTGATACACGAACCACCTGTCTCCTTATGGCTGAGATGCCTACTTCTAGAAGGAAAGTGTATATGCATAAATTTTATAGATTTATTGTGTATTCCTCAGAAAGCCTCTTTCCTTTCACAAGTCTCTAAGTTTTATATAAGTGATTCTCATGGATCAGTCAAATTTCTCCTGGTAGTGTTGTTAGAAGTGCCCAAGAGAAATCATACAAACACCCAGTAGGAAGAGAAAAGAGAGGAGGAGCTGGGGTGTGAATAGAATAGTCCCTGGGTGATGCTTTTCAACATGCAGCATCTCTGTGTTTGCAGACTCGCTCACGGACAAGTGTGCTGATGGAGAAAGTTATCAAATATCTTACACCTGGTGGAATGTGAACATCACAGGGCCAAAGCTGATTCCAGATGTTTCATTCTGTGCCAACTATTAATTCTTTATGAAAATAATATTAAGCATATCAAAAGACTTACTTAAAATCAGACTACTGTAGGATACACAGTTTCCCCTTATCATGAACTAAATACAAATAAACAATGCAAATAAAATAGTAATATACATAGCTTATACTTATGTTGAGTATTAAAAGTAATTTCTTGGATGTGAATTGTCATCCACGTGATCTTCCAATAATTTTAAACAAGAAGGAAATGAACTAGCGCTAGTCCTATAACATAGATTATTCTAGAAATGTTAGATGATGTAAATGATTTAAGCAGCTTCTGGTTGTTATTTTAAAATAATATTATAAAAAATAGTAGTTCAATGATTGGAATTCTCTGGGATCTTTGGGAAAATTTTTATTTAACACACACATGAAAATAAATGAAGTTTAGTTTATTCTCTGCACAGTCTAAACATAAACGGGGTAATGCTTGCTTTAAAATTAAAAATAAAAATGTAGATAACTGACCAAATGGGGACTATTAAATAATTTACTTTAAATGACAAAAAAATGTGGACAACTGGATCTCATCACTCACTAGTAGTTATATATGACTATGTGTGTGTGTTTATCTCTTATAATATGATTAATTTTAAGGTGAGAGAAATATAGGTACAATGATTTTACACTTTTATATATTTCTCTATGCATTTTTAGAATATTTTTTAAATGTTAAATCATTCCTTACAACTTTTTAACTTCTATTTTGGTTTATCTTTTGTAAGCAATGTCAAATTTTTTTTTAATGTAATGGGTATCAATTAAAACGACACCACCGCAACTGGTAATTGCAAAAAACTTACCTCTTTTTGATTCTTTCTCATTGAATGTGCCATGTTATTCAGCATGACATTTTCATGATTATTTAGAACAAAAAGGTCCATTTTGTGTTTTCTCCATTAAAGAAGAATAGCTGATAACCCAATGGAAACCAGACATTTGGAAAGGAAGTTACATCTGTAACTAGTTTGTCTGGGTGTTATCTATGTTCATCAACTGGGAATCCCATCCACTATTCTGTATGCAATAAACAACTATCTAGACTCTCTTTGGTACCAAATTTCTTTATAATTTGCTTCTCCTAACTAGGGAGTCTCAACTGAGTAAAAAGGGTGTTGGAGCATTGGGAAGGATTCAACCAGAGAAGCAGAACTAATGGGATAGAAATTTAAGACATGCATGAGTTAGTTATTCAATGTTAAAATGTTACATGTATTTATTGAAAGGAATTGGCATATACAATTGTGACGTCTGGCTAAGCAAATGCAGAATTCATAGGGCTGTATCTGGACTGGAATCCTTGCCTTATTCTTTGTATGTAATCATATCTCAAAATATAAGCCTAGGGCTTCCCTGGTGGTGCAGTGGTTGAGAGTCCGCCTGCCGATGCAGGGGACCCGGGTTCATGCCCCGGTCCGGGAGGATCCCACATGCCGCGGAGCATCTAGGCCCGTGAGCCATGGCCGCTGAGCCTCCGCGTCTGGAGCCTGTGCTCCGCAACGGGAGAGGCCACAACAGTGAGAGGCCCGTGTACCGCAAAAAAAAAAAAATATATATATATATATATATGAGCCTAGATTTTGCTTTTTATAGATAATACTTCTCTGAAGCTGTGCAAGTCCAGCATTTCATGCTGCTTACCTCAATCCTTCGGGCTAGTTTACTTCAAAGCTATCAGAAAACTGCCACAGTTTTACTGTGATTGCTCTTAATGAGATCAAAGAAAAGGAAATAGTCTTTTAAACTTTCCATTTATTTAATATTTTTACTGGAGCCAGGAAAGCTGGAAGTCATAATTCTATGTTGTATCACCCAGTAAAAAAAAATTTCTCTCCGAGTTGAATGTGACACTTCATGTGGCAGAAACAATTCTGAAAATACAAATCTGACTTTATTTGCTAGACCCACATGGGGGACAGTATTTCTTCATGATTATATTATAAACTTTAGAAAATGATGGACATGGCTTCCGGTAATGGATATTCTACACAATGGTTGTCTGATCATAAACAAATCACTTGCCTTCTGTGATCCTCATTGTAAAATAAAAAGAAAAAATATCTATTTTTCAGTATGTTCTAAAAATTAAGTAGGGATAATTCTTTTTATTCCTATACTGTGTCCAGAAGATAGAGGAAGTAACTATAAAATGATAACTTGATTGTGAGGTGCACTAAAATTGTGAGCTTAATGTTCCTTCTGTGAAGAATCTGCTCATTTTCTACACAATGAGCTGCACAGTGGTGTGGGGAGAACCATCCTTGCCCAGCAGACACCAGAAAAGGAGAAGTGGGCAAACATGTAATGCAATGAAAAACCAATAGGGGGCTTCCCTGGTGGCGCAGTGGTTGAGAGTCCGCCTGCCGATGCAGGGGACACGGGTTCATGCCCTGGTCCGGGAGGATCCCACATGCCGCGGAGTGGCTGGGCCCGTGAGCCATGGCCGCTGAGCCTGCGCTCCGCAGCGGGAGAGGCCACAACAGTGAGAGGCCTGCGTACCGCAAAAAAAAAAAAAAAAAAACCAATAGGCTTTAAAGATTCAGGTTCAAATCATTTATAGCTGCATAACTTGGTCAAGTCATTTTAATTTCTGGACTTCACTTTCCTTAATTTGTATATAAAGATATATATATATACACACACACACACACGTGTGATTGTGTGTGTGTGTGTGTGTGTATGTATGTCAGGTTAGCTGTGAAAATTAAACCAAATAACAATGAAGTAATGATAGTAAACACTTTATTGAGTACATTTTAGACCCAATATTTCTGTATGTTATTTAATTCTTACAGAAATCACTTGAAACAGGTGACAGTATTATTTCTATTTTATACTTGAGGGAATAAAGCCTGTAGAGAATAAGAAACTTCCTAAGTTCACCATACAAGTTGGCTCTAATTTGAATGGTGTCGGACTCCAACGCCTGTGGGTTTAATCCCTCCATAGGTTTCCAGCACTATACCTGATATTAGATAAGCAGCTGGCATTTGGTAAGCACTCAATTATTTTTATCAGCTTTCCCCTCTCCCTAATTAACTTCATGTCCAGGAAAAAGGAAATAAGTCTCCTGCGATTGTTGCAACAAAACTGATCTCTCATTACTTTGAGAAAGGAACAACATAAAACATTATTTCTGTGGCAGAATAAACATTGTTTTAATCACTTGTTTGTATGCACACACGAAGATGTATGAATTAATTGAGTGGTTCAAGCATCAACTATTTCTTCTGCATGGAGACGAACACTAGTTTCAAGTTTACTTTCCAATTTCAACTGGTCAGAGGTTGGTCACACCTGAATGGAAAGGACTCTTATCCCAGTGGTAGCCATGAACAGAACACTACAAGAGCCTCTGAGGGTCAATAACGTATCATTGTGCAACAGTGGTGGCAATGATTATTTTTCTATCATAGATAATGTCATATATTGTACAGTGTTTCAAAGTAAACCTTATTTCCAATACTTTACATATTAATAAACTGAAATAAAGCAGAAAATAAAGAGAAATGTGAGGCATTTAAAATTCATTCACAGATAAATGTGTTTTTATTTCTTTAACATATTTCTGGAAGCCAATATAAACAAGTTTCCATGATCTTTACAAACACATGGCATCTTTTTGGAGTAATATAGTGTAACTAACTTATTTTTATATATTTAGTGGCACATAACCAAATGTAGCAAGTGAACAGATGGTATTGAAAAACAGGCAATTAGGAAATATTTGACTCTAGCCCTTCATTTAGATTTTACAGCTGTTCTGTGTTTGACCAGAGCTAGTATTTTGATGGATGTAACTTTGAAAAATAAGGAGTGGACTTTTTTGTTGGTGCTTTATTTTTGTTTTAATTTAACACCAGAAGTGGCTCCCTCAAGCAAAAAGGGTAAACTTGCTGGACTCTCTATGGATCCAAAGGAAATTACCTGTGGCATGAAGTGGGGTGTAAAGCACTCTTGCTTTTTAACAAGATGTAATCCAAGAAGTCAGCTGGGATACGTATACTTTCACAATTGTTATTAAAACATAAAACAAAATATCACAGTGACCAACTATTTCTATGCAACTCTATAAAGACACCAGAGAGAATGGACTTTCCTGAGATATTTAGGTTTCCAAATTGCTCTAGAAATACAACCATATTCCATAGTGGAATAAAAAGAAAGACTCCTATGATATCTCAGTATTTTAAAACCTCTAGTAATAACTCATCTTTAGGAAATTTTAGCTAAATATAGCTGGATATTGAGATGCTACATTTTAACTTGTAATTTTGATTGAAATAAACTTCATCCTGCCACAGACCAAGACTTTGTCTGTTTTATATATGTAGTTTCATAACTGTTACAACACACTGCACTTTTGTTTATATATGGCTTGATAATGTTTCCAAAACTGGAATGTTTAGGGGATACAACGTCATAATCTTTACGTTATTCAAAAATAAATGACAAAGAAATAACAGAGACTTTGAATAAAGGTCTGCTCAGTATGATTGCTCTTCAGAAACATGATTTCAACTTCACGGTTTTCTAAGGAATTTATTTCTCTAGTTTCTGGCTACTAGTGTGAAGATGAAGATGAAAATAATGATAATTCTGGGAGTCAAAGGAAGTAAGCTCAACTCTTCTCACAAGAACACCAAAATCACAACTAACCACTGAACAACCATCAACAAAAAAAATGCTGGGACCTACCAAAAAAAGATACCCTACATCTAAAGATAAGGAAGAAGCCACAAAAAGATAGTAGGAGGGGCACAATTGCGATAAAATCTTTGTGAATTCCAAAGGCAAAGCTCTCATTTCAAAACATAGGAATCTTTTGATTTTCATCTTAGTTGAAGATCTTCTCCCTGAGATCAGCTTGGTGCTGTGTGACCGCCTGGAGGGGTGGGATAGGGAGGGTGGGAGGGAGGGAGACGCAAGCGGGAAGAGATATGGGAATATATGTATATATATAACTGATTCATTTTGTTGTGAAGCTGAAACTAACATACCATTGTAAAGCAATTATACTCCAATAAAGATGTTAAAAAAAAAAAAAAAAGAAAAAAAAAAAAGATCTTCTCCCTGATCTAAAGAAGCAAATTGAAGGTAATGTAGCTGGATAGATAGATCAACCAATAATGTCATTTAAATGGCAACACAATTCCTTGAGGGATTAAAAACAACTGTACTTGTCCTACAAATCTAGTCTTTGCAAGAACAGAAATGCAGCTCTTGAAGCAGTTCAAACCCACCTACCCTTTCTTCTAATCCCCAAACCTCCCCTATTTATCTCAAAATGCTTTCAGATATTATACAAAATCCGGATTTAAGAAACAAAAGTCCTCTTGGAGGAATTTGCATTCTTTCCCTATGACTTTGAGATGTAAATATTCTATCTGGTCTTCTCTAGGATCACTTATCTAGGCCTTCTCTTTGAAATGCAAACTTCAGGGAGGAAATTCTTATCAGAAAGAAAAAAAAACGCTATTTGAAATTTAGGCAAATAACAAATCTTAAGAGTTTTCCCCATAAATATTAGTCAAAAGTTTAAGCCAGCTGAGCAGGTAAACTTAACTTATTCCATCTGCCAAAAACACAATTTGGATCCAACTGTTACTAGTGAAATTCGCATTATTGTACTTGACTCATGGTTAAAATTTTAAAATGAAAGCTATAAGATCTCTGTTGGCCTCTGTCTGTACGTTTCAATGTACTGATGCCAAGCAGGGTCCTGTGGGCCTCCCGGGCATGGAGGCCTCTTTGTCCCCCATTTCTTGTAGGCAAGACTTTAGCCTCCATGAAGTTCCCTGAGTTCCAAAAGGCAGATTTGAACAGTTGCTAATCAAGGTAGAAGCAGCCATAAAACCACCTGAGGCAAGATTAAAGGGACCAGAGAAGCTCATCAAGATTAGGAGACCTGAGACCCTGCACACACCCTAATCAGGAACACCACCCTTTTGAAACTTTGCAGAAGAAAGAAGAATGCAAGACTGTTACTGTCTTGGTCACTATCCACACCCCCTTCCGAACAGCCTGTGCAGCCCGCCACTGCCAGGGTCCCGGGATCCAGGGACAACTTCCCCAGGAGAATGCACAGCGTGCCTCGGGCTGGTGCAATGTCCCGCTGGCCTTTACCTCCGCAGGCTCGCCCCATATCCACACCCCTCCCTCCCCACGCCTGAGTGAGCCAGAGCCCCCGAATCAGCTGCTCCTTTATGCCATCCTGTCTGAGCGAAGAACAGACGCCCTCCAGTGACCTACACGCAGAGGCGGGGCCAAATCCAAAGCTGAGCCCCGGGGGCTGTGAGAACAAAGAAGAGAAAGGGAAGTCCCTCCCAGCAGCCTCAAAGCAGTGAATTAAAAAGTTCGACAATCAACTTGATGTACCCTGCATCTGTGGAATACACGAATAGACAACGAATCATCCCAAATTGAGGAGGTGGACTTTAGGAGCAAAATTTATTATTTTTTCCCCTTTTCCTCTTTCTGTGTGTGTGTATGTGTATGCTGCTGTGTGAGATTTTCTCTGTATAGCTTTGCTTTCACCATTTGTCCTAGGGTAATATACGTCCGTTTTTTTCCTTAAAAAAATTTTTTTTCTTAATAATAATTTTTTATTTTAATAACTTTAAAAAAAAAAAAAAAGACTGTTACTGTCTTGATCCTTATCACATACCTCTGACCAGAAGTCCTGACTATAAAAACCTCTCCCTATTCCCCAGGGAGCAGGGCACAGTTCTTGAGGCACCAGCCTACTGTGTTCCCTCTTTGCCTGGCAAAGAAATAAAGCCACTCTTTCTTTCTCCTCCATAACTCTGTTTCTGTATTTCTGTTCAGCATTGGTGCACAGAGAGCCAAGATTTTGGCAAAGGTATCTTTATACACATGTCACAGATGTGATATTTTTCTACGTTTGGATGGTATTGCCAAAAATTGATTTGTGAAAGGGCTCTATTTAATTTCCTTAAAGAAAAATAAGAGCTTATTAATTAAGTATTTCTAGGGTGTCAGAAATATTGAAACTCGCCTAATTGTTTTTTCAAGTTCACGTGATCTGAAATTATCTTTGGTTAATAAAAGCTAATTTAGGTTTTTTTTAAAAATCAAAACAGGCATCTCTTTAGCATTCAGCATTAAATATAATGAAGACTTGAAACTTTTATTCTACCTAGGTTTACTAAAACTCAAATAAGCTCATGTTATGTCTGTTATGGAATTTTTCAGCAAGAAAAATAACTTAAAATGATGGTTAGCTGTTTCATGTTTCATGAAAAGTTCATGAGTAATCTAAATATAATTGTTAAAAAGAAATTAGATAGATGTAAGATGAAAGTTTGCAAATGGACTTTTCAGCAATAATTGTGCTTTACAGTATGTCTACTTAAGAATTACTTTCCAAATCTTTTTGGTTACCTGAAATTTTAAAGTTATAGTAAAATAAGTTAAGTGACGTATTCATTGAATATCTAGATCATTTCCAAGCTAAATAATATACTAAAATATTAATTACTGATTGATTTATCCACATTTGGTTTCTTTCTACAGAGGAACTAAAGATAGTTCTGTATATTAAACATGTTTTTTGCCACATTGAAAAATTTACTCTAAGAATATACTTTTAAAGATTATAAAATGCGTTTATAAATTTGTCAGTCCATAATTGCTTGCTTCTTACTTTTCACTAAAATTAAGATTTCTAAGAGTTTAGAATTCTAACATGTATAATAAAACTAGTAGAACTCGTAAGGGAAATATTTCTGTATGCAAGAAAAGTAGAATATATTTTTGGCTAAGAAAAGGAGATGCATTTTTGCAAAAGTACAGTTGTCTTAAAGTAAAGCTGGTTATTTCAGAATGAGAATGAGGAGAACAAAGAACAAACTAAATGGAAATAGGAAGTTGTGAAGGGAGAGAGAGAGAGAGATAGTAGAAAAGAAAGAGAGAAAGAGAAAAAACTCCTATGTGGCCAAACTGGCTAAAATTGAGTTAATTTATTATAAATATTTTATAAATAAGTTTCAATATAAGCAGAGAACTTATGTAAAACTGGAAATTAACTTTCTTTCATTTGCTGAATGGATAACTCTTTTAGGACTATTCATCTGCTTTTGACTAGCAATTGTGAAAAGTTTTTCTTTACCTTTTAAGTAATCTGCCTAGAAAGCAAAGATTTTGTTTTTTTGGTTTTTTTTTTTTTTGCGGTACGCGGGCCTCTCACCGTTGTGGCCTCTCTCGTTGCGGAGCACAGGCTCCGGACGCACAGGCTCAGCGGCCATGGCTCACGGGCCCAGCCGCTCCACGGCATGTGGGATCCTCCCGGACCGGGGCACGAACCCGCGTCCCCTGCATCGGCAGGTGAACTCTCAACCATTGCACCACCAGGGAAGCCCCTGATTCCCTTTTTTATGTATCTCAGGTCATTGCAGAGAGGGGTAATCCAACATCTAAATGACTGTTGGATTTTCCATGATACTGGCAATCTTATAGCTTCAGTTTCCCTGGAAAAACTCAGTCTCCTCTCTATCATGTCAACCTCTAACTCTGGAGGTCTATTTTCCTGTTTCTGGTTAACAATCCCAAACCAAGGGAATATTGTATCCAAGTTCTGCACAACAGGACACAAGGCAAGTGTAATCAAAATAAAACCAGCCATGTGGCCTACAGACCCTTACATTTCACTGGCTTCTATGACTGTTTTAAGAACCACAGACTCAAAGAGAAATTACCGGGAGGCATCACTGATTCAAATTTTCTTCCTTTGGCAGGTCCCTACTCCTCTGGCTGTGAGTAATTGCAAATGAGGTGATGGTCAAGAATCTCTTAACTCTTGACAGTATTACAGAATCTGTTGCTAAAGTAATAGCTCCCTAATAAAGTTCCACAGACTCTCTGGCCAAAGTTGTTCTTGACAATAGGATAGCCCTTGGTTATCTCTTGACTGAACAAGGAGGTGTCTGTGCTGTAGTCAACATCACTGGTTGTACTTGAAGTAATATTTTGGGGGACGTCAAGGTCCAAATACATAACACCTAAGAACAAAGCTCATTGGCTACAACAAATCCAATCTGATTCACCTTGTAATTTTGATTTATTGAGCTGGTTCCCTACAGGATTGGGATCATGGTTTAGATCTATACTACAGTTTGGTCTCTTTATCTTGTTTGTAATTTTATTTTGTGTTGTGATCTTTAAAGTATTCAGTTTCTGTTTACCCAGTCTTTGTAACAATACAAAGCCTGGTAGACGGATGCTTTGCCCTGTGTTGTGAAATGATATCTAAAACCTGTATCTTTGACAAAGTCTTCCTGCTTTGACCCTCCACTTAGACCCAATATAAGAAGTTGCTCAAATGTGGCCTTTTGGTTGCTACTAAATACAAAATCTTCTCTCACCCTGAAGAAAGATGTCCAATCATGGCGTGGTGTAGAAAAATAAATAAAAAAAGTTGATCAGTCAAAAAGTGAAGTCTATGCAGAAGAAATGCTTAGCAATATGTTGGGTGATCAAACACCCTAATAAGTACTTGCTCAAAAAGGGGAAATGTGAAACCAAACTAAAATGAGGTGACATATATCAGGGACAAAATATAGGTGGTCAACACAAGCTCATAAAGGAAACAACCTAATCTCACAGGAACTTCTCAGAAATCAGCAAAGGACACCAGCCAATCCACAACGGCCAAGTCTGTTCACGCCATCTCTAGACTTCTTTGTTTCTGTTTCAGCTACCTTGATTCAAATTGGTTTCTGAAATTTCTTGTTCAAAAGAAGTCAGTAAAATCCAGTTGTCATTTCCCTCGTTGGTGGGGCAGGACACCTGAAGGTGGTCCTCCTCAGCTTCGAGGGACATGTACTCTATCTAACAATGTCTCTGATAGAATAAAAGGGAAAGAAAGAAAGAAAGAAAGAGAGAAAGAGAGAAAGAAAGAAAGAAAGAAAGAAAGAAAGAAAGAAAGAAAGAAAGAAAGAAAAAGAGAGAGAAAGGAAGGAAGGAAGGAAGGAGAAAGGAAGGAAGGGAAAAGGAGGAAAACAATGCTTAAACAAAATGGTTGATCAGGAATGCTTTCTGTGAAAACTCTAGATGAAAAGGGGAAAATGTAATAGGATTTCAATCCAGAATGGAACTGGAGGATATGAAATGGAGAATTTCATGCCTGTGCCCTCAGAGGAATGGAACTTAGGAGACTGATTTCCATTAAATGCCTGGTTTACAGAAGCCCAAGCATTATCTCCTGACCCATGAAGACCACCAAGAATCTCTCTCCATCTTCAAGCCAGTGAATTTATTGCCTTGACATCTGGCTGGACTCCCCACTCTTTGCAGTCCCTGCCTGTAAATACAGCCCAACCCAAACCTTAAATGGACTTGCCTGTAGTTCACTACAGCATGTGTTTCCCAAATTACAATCCCTCTGCTATCCCCAAATGACCTCAATTTCAGGTAATGGGAGCTTGTCTCAGTTTACTGTTTTATTTAGGTTACTATCTTGATACCATTAGCTTGAAACACATTTTATTGAAAATATTTGCAGTATGTTTGAAAATCAAGGAATAAAAAAAATTCAAATAAAATATTTTAACTGACTTGTAGAAATTTCAGCCATTCGTACTAAGTAGTCTCAATCATTCTCCCTTTAGGCAGATGACATAAATGCATCGGGTAAAGATAAAGTTTCAGTGGCAAAATAACAAAGATTTTTGCCAATAGATGAATAAAAGAATAAGAAGTTTATTAAAACTAAATACAGTCAAAGTAGAATTTAAAAAATAAAAATGGCTATTATGCAGTAGCCAGATGATGGAAGATAAAAAAGGAGGTTTTTGTTTTTAAATTTATGGAACATCATCCCAGTAATATTTACCATTTGACAAAGCTATTGCCTACCCTTTTAAGCTTTAGTGATTTCAGATCGCTAATGTGAAGTTCAAGTGGCTCTCTAATTGTCTAACCTAGTTAGGAAAAGGTTTACACTGTAGGTCTATATTTGTCAAAATAATTTTTAGCTCATATGCTGTATTCCATCATTTTGTTCTCTTTAGGTAATTAAACGCAATTTTAGATGGCGTTGGAGTTAAATTATGTTAGTAATTATAGTATAATGATAAAACCCCAGGCTATTGATCCAAGAGTATTTGTAGTTTCTTTTATTCAGTGTACTGTTTGAAACATGATTTATTACTGCCTTAGGCCAGCATCGGTAAAATGAAAGATCTGAACTTACGATATCCATTACGATTCTTTGGGGACCAGAATAGCTGTCTTCAATCTTTGTCCTAAGATCATAGTTGAACCCTAGTAAAGAAAATGGATTCTCTTTTCATGCTAATTCAAATATGAGTGTTTTTTTCCAATAAATAATTAGAGGTGAAGAAAAGAAGAACAAAGAAATAAGAGAAAATGTTAAGGAAGAAAATGAAAACAAGGAAGAGAAAGGAGAAATGAGTGGAGAAGGAAGTTAAGAAAGAGAAAGAGAAGCACAAATAGATGAAGCAGGTGAAGTGGACACAGAAACATCTAAACAAGGAGCGGGAGCCTGAGAAGGGGGAGAGGGAGGGGAAGAGAGGGAAGGGGACAGAGGTGGAGGAGGAAACAAAGGAGAAGGAGAAAGCTACACTTTCTGTGTCTTATGTGGAGAGAAGACTCAATTTTAAAGCATTTTGGGATTTCTTAAGGTTAGCCAAGCCAATTCATTTTCAGCTGGTGATCCAAGCTTTATTCAGGTTCCACATCAGGTGCAGTAACATGAGACTTGAAATTTGAGCTGAGATAATGGAATACTGGGCATGCATTTGATCAGTGTGTGTTAGAACAAATGTGGAATGGTTCTGGAGACATACCATGTCTCCCAGTCTTGCCGATTTAGCAGAAATCGCTTCATGATAGTAGAAAATGATGATGTGGCACCCTGAAGCTATAGTGGCAGCTTCCGATTTTGCACCTGAGCTTTCCTGACTGGAGCACAGTGATGCCCTCTGGAACCAGAAATTAGCTTATTTAGCAGCTCAGACTGGGGCAGCCCTGTGTCTCTGTGTGTGTAATAAGGGACATCTGATTTGACAAAGAGCCTCCTGATGAGGGCAGGAGAAGCAGCTCCTTCGGCAGCCTGGTTCTGCAGTATAGACTTGGGAATGGATTCTGGAATCTCACCCTACAGAGTTTTTTTTTTTTTTTTTTTTTTTTTTTTTTTTTGCGGTACGCGGGCCTCTCACTGTTGTGGCCTCTCCCTTTGCGGAGCACAGGCTCCGGACGCGCAGGCTCAGCGGCCATGGTTCACGGGCCCAGCCGCTCCGAGGCATGTGGGATCTTCCTGGACCGGGGCACGAACCCGTGTTCCCTGCCTCGGCAGGCGGACTCTCAACCACTGCGCCACCAGGGAAGGCCCCCTACAGAGTTTTATTCAGCCATCTCAATATTCTGTAAGCCTTCTGACATGCTCTAATAAATACTTCAATTCTAATTGCCTAGGGTAGAGTCTGTTCTCTGGCATCAGAATATTGACCAATATGAAGCCCCAAAGAAAATATACAGAATACATAAAAGATAATTTTTAAAGGCTATTTTTAAAGTAGATGAAGTGATTAGGTTGAATAATAATCGACCCTGATTGTACGTCTCCCTTTGTGCTTTCTCTCTTTTTCACTCCCAGTTACTTCCTGCTTTCTTCTCTTGTCCCTTGTTTGTTGCCTCAACATTCAGAGGAAAGTTAACAGTTCATTTGGCTACGATGTCTGCCAAGAAATCGTCTTTTGAAATTGTTGTGTTGTGGTTTGCTATAATTTCAAATCCACTTGTTTATGACTTAAGTGAAGTTGTTTTAAACAACCTGTTTATGACAAAGACAAAAAAAAGTTGTTTTTAGAAGTAGAGTTGTCTAGATATAAGAATGAAGAAAGTTGTATCAGGATGTCATCATCTCATCTGTCGCCCTTGATAAGCAATTAGTAGCTCAGATGCTGAGAGGCTTTGCAAGGGGCTGATCAATAAAAAACAAGTAAAGAAGCAACATGGTGAGGGGACATTTAGACTATAAATACTATACTGGGAGTTTGTGAGGAATATTCGAGAGTGTCTGTCAGGGCAGCTGAGTAAAATGTTGTTAAATGCCAAAATTCTGGGCTAGAATCAGGAGTCGTTATTCAACTTCTCTTTATATCAGTTTTCTCCTCTGTAAAGTGGGAATATATTAACTGAATCACTTTGCTGTACAGCAGAAATTAACATAACATTGTAAATCAACTATACTTCAATAAAATAAATTTAAAAAATAAGACTTGAGGACACTGGGAGGGGGAAGGGTAAGCTGGGACGAAGTGAGAGACTGGCATGGACATATATACACTACCAAATGTAAAACAGATAGCTAGTGGGAAGCAGCCACATAGCACAGGGAGATCAGCTTGGTGCTTTGTGACCACCTAGAGGGGTGGAATAGGGAGGGTGGGAGGAAGATGAAAGAGGGAGGGGATATGGGGATATGTGTATATGTATAGCTGATTCACTTTGTTATAAAGCAGAAACTCACACACCATTGTAAAGCAATTATACTCCAATAAAGATGTTAAAAAGTAAAAAGCTTTGCAAAAAGAAACTGTCATGTTCAGAAGTATTAATTAACAACTTAGATCACGCTGTGTATCTGAGAGTGTCTTTATGATGTTTTAATGGAAAGTCTTATCTTCTAGAGTTAATGGTCAGACCCTGCTGAATAGCAGCTTCAGGATCTAATTATAAATGATGAAGAGTAATCCAAAGTCATGTGGATACAGTATATCAAAGTTGGACCCCTGTTAGAGTCGGAAAGGGACCTTTAGTCTGAGAATAATAGCCTCTGAGTGCACACATCTGGGAAATATGAATATCTAAACCCTCTCAAAACTTCCTGTTTAAGAGTAACATTTTTTGTCTTTTTCCAGAAATTTTTTTTTTTAAAAAAACAGGTTTCCTTGTCTGCAGACTGCATAGTGTTTCCACCTTAAGTAGACATATTGCATGATAAAGCTTGTTCCTCTCAAGATCTTCCAAACCAACACACTTCTTTGTGCAAATAACCACGATGAGGATATAGCATCACCCAAACTGGGAGTACTGTCTCTGCTCCAGAAAAAGAAAAAGAAAGTATCTTAATTCTCCTGCCATAAATGAGAAAAATAAAGCTTATTAAATATGTGCTGGAAGGAACCTGTATAACATGTTTGGAGAGATGTATCTTTAAAGGAAGTTGAACAAGAGTAGGAGATACATAAGGTTAGATAAGGGAGAATACGTTGAGAAGTGGACTTGATCCTGGCTAAAAATTCAGTGTTCCGGAAAGGAAAGACAGAATTTGCCTAATAAACTGCTGTGATATCACCTTGAACTCTGAACGGAATGATGCCCTATGGTAAATAAGATTGAGACATCAGTGTATCTTCAGTGTTGTGTAGACTGAAAAAAATGCGCAAGGTGAGAGTTGTGAGTTAAGTTTTATTTGGGGCAAAATGAGGACTAGAGCCCAGGAGACAGCTTCTCAGAGAGCTCCGAGGAACTGCTCCAAAGGGGTGGGGGTGAGGTCCGTACACATGTGATTTTGGTGAAGGGGGGACGTGCAGCCAAGCACACATTTTGGCACAAGGTTGCTGCTAGTCATAAGAAGCAGATGTTTCCATTAATAATTTTAGTGTTTTTCTAGATTTGAAGAGATGCAAGATGTTGGGTTCATAAAATCGTGTCTTGAAAATATCTAACTAACTGAAGGCCTGTTCTGCCAGTTTCGCACAGAGGGCCCCCTTCCTGACCTCCACCCTGAACTCCTTTCAGGGTGTACTGAAGGTCAGCAGTTGCAGTGGCTACTGACCTAATCCTTGTAGAGGCAGATGGCAAGTGACAACTTTTAGTTGGCAGTAACATTATAGGAAGGTCTCTAAAGTCTCGGGGAATAGGTGATGTTAGATTGGATTTACAGTGTAAGATCTGAGAAATTTCTACTTTTTATATTCCTTGGGAAGGTCCAGAGATCACTCCCTTCAATGAAGGGATAAGGGGTGACCTGGCGCGAAGGCACCAGAATCTTCTGAAGTTTGGTACTGGCTGGCTGCATCTAGCTAGAGGTAATAATGGAAGATGTTTCCATGGAACAGAGCTTCCTAATGAAAGAAGCTCTTTTGCCCCTTTCCTGTTGGCCCATTTCTTTTCCCCTCTAAACTTGAAAGAACCTAATTATAGGAATGAGATCACTAGGCAATTTAACTCCTGACTTATGCTCTCCTGAATGTACACCATGCCTTGCCTAACCTGTTGATCCTTTTTCCTAGATTAAAATAAGTAAGAATGAAGAATGAAGTAAAGAATGACTAAATAGAGTGACAGATATAGAAAATAAACTTATGGCTACTGGGGGGTAAGGGGGGAGGAGGGATAAATTGGGATATTGGGATTGACATATACACACTACTATATATAAAATAGATAACTAATAAGGACCTACTGTACAGCACAGGGAACTTTACTCAGTACTCTGTAATGACCTATATGGGAACAGAATCTAAAAAAGAGTGGATATATGTATATGTATAACTGATTCACTTTGCTGTACAGCAGAAACTAACACAACATTGCTAATCAATTATACCTCAATAAAAATTTTAAAAAAGTAAATAAATGAAAACAAGAAGACATAGAACAATGTAGGTACCGTGTAGGTTGTAGGGGTCTCATTTGATGTTGACAAGTGACTGTAGCATCAAGATCAGACTCACTTCAAAAGCGAGACCAGGAGAATCAGAGGCCCTCTTGTGAATGCTGAACCGGTGCTCAAAGCTGTCTCGTGAATGATTGTCTAAGGGAGCTCAGAATTGGGTATTAAATCAGGGGAATGCAAAACTCCCCACCATTTCCCTTTCTTACATGAAGAACTAATTCATTCATGGAGTTTTTTGCTTGCTCGTAGGTCATGTTTTTGTTTAAATTTATTAAATAATTTGTTTTAAAAAAAAAAAAGAATGAGTAGATCTGTACCCCAATAGACCCCTTAGCAATTCTGCAGGCTGATCATGTGGGCAAGATAACATCTGAAGAGTCAGCCAGTCTGCACACAATGGAGAATGATGCAGAGCTCAACCTCCTGCTGATGATTCACTGACATTCTTCCCCCTTTTTTTCCCTTAAAAACTGTCATGACTGAGCAGAATCTTCAGAGTTGATCTTAGGACACAAGTCCAACTTCTCCTCAGATTGCCATCTTTTCTGATTAAAGAGCCTTTCCCTTCTGCTAAAATTTGTCTCTCCGATTTATGGCTTTTGAGCAGTGAGCAGCTGAATCTGAATTCAATAACACTAATTTCAACATGGATGATAGAATTCTGGAATGGCAGTGCCAGGTTAAGACACTTTTTACCTTCGTATGTAAAATTTTTCTATTTCCTAATGTGCAGCAAAGCTGGAAGGCTCACAGTGTGCCTGGACTCTCAGAGTATTCGCCTAATATGGGGCCCGTGGGATTTGGGGAATTACATGGGTGACAAAAGGCAAGGTTTTTGGTGCTTATGCAAGGTGAGGATTTGGAGATGAATAGGGGATAACTCCCCTCCATTCCCATGTAAAGCGAGACCTTTGGAGAAATACAGGCTCAGAGAAAGCACAGTGAGAGAAAAACGTCTTCATTTCTAGCAAATGGAAACATGTACGTACACAAACGTGTCTGTTTTGCCTGAGTTTGGATGGATATTTTTTTTTCTTACGTAAGAATTTGTAAATACAGGCCTGTGCTTATAATGATGTGGGGTTTGAGATTATCTATTAGTAAAGCCTATCAAAACCAAAGCAGGATCATCAATGTACAATGATTCCAGTGGGAGCTATTGCGAGTGCTCAGCAGAGGCAAGCACCAGTTTCCACAAAGTGAAAACCCCTCAACCCAGCCTCACAGGACCCACCAACTCAGCCAGTCATCAATTCACGTGTAAAACATAAAAACTCACAAAATGAGCCAAGTATGAGACAAGAGAAACAACAGACGGAATTAAAGGCAATCTTCCTTAGGACCAGAGGTGCCCAAAATCCTAAAGACAGATATACCTTAGAAGACTATCAACGTAACATGTTACATTAACAGATTAAAGGACAAAAGTAAAACTATCTCAATGAGTAAAAACAAAAGTAGCCTCATAATGCCCCCTCTCATTCATAAGAATTTTTCTGTGTGCTTCACCAATACTTCACAGCCAGCACCAATTTTAAGGCTGAAATATTAGAACCATTTCCTTAAATGAAACTAGACAAGTTCTTGATAGTTAATGATCAAAGTTATTTTCAAAAATGGTTGAAAGTTATTCAGTCAGTAGTAAAGGAAAACAATAAAATGATACTGATAATACTGATAATAAAATGTTAAATGATAATAAATGATATAAATGATAATAAAATGTTAAAATACTATTATTCACCCATATAAACATATTTTCTAATTATTATGTCTTTCAATGGCATAAAATCCAGGTTTCATAATTTCTTACCTACAGCAAATATTTTGAAAAGCTTGGGATTTTATGTAATTTCTACAACCAACTTTATTTATTGTTTCACCTTCAGCCTAAGTAATTGTCAATAATTATGATCCTGTTATATACTTCTGTGATTTACATAATCGACTCCAGTACCATTCCGCAGGCGTGGTTGTGATATCTATATTAGTGCATAACTCTCTGGTTTTGGTAGCTCCAAATAATATTTGCACAGAATAATATAAAATAGTCCATTATCACAGCCTTTTGTAGTTTGATTTAGCTTTTCTGGTCAATGCATATTACATTATTTTAATCATTGTTTCTACTGGGAAATCTATAAATAAGTTACTTGATCTGTAACAATTTAGGTTACTTCCATTTTATTTTAATCATTTGTATATTATATCCTTAATATAGAATCACATACACATTTCAGACAGAACCTATTTATTCTCTCCTTTCCAGTGTAACAGTAATAATATATTTTTCTTTGTCATTACAAATAAAATTTGAAATTCTAATACATGGGTCTCTAGGTTCAGTGAAGCTATGTTTAAAGACGCAGAAACAGAAAAATATGTAAATCTCTGATTCGGAAATGGATTTGATCCAAACGCTTATTTTTAAGTTTGCTGATTCATGCTCAGAAACAATTTTCTCTTTGAGCCAGTGCTTGAAATGAAGCTAGCCCATAAAATCCATATACTGTGTAATGGTGCCTGCATACTACACCTCTTTCGTGGACTTACAGAAAAATACAAAAAACAACTAATTTAATAAGACAGAAATGTTTACATTAATTAGTAAACATTTTGAATTTTACTCTGAATATTGTTTTCGTGAAAGACAGCAGCTTCAGAAGAGATATTTAGATGGAAGTTAATTGAAAATTGTCATGAAAATGCTTAGATCATTCATAACTTTTAGAGATTGATGATTCTGATTGTCATGCCTAATTTTATTTAATAGTTTTCATTTAGTTGAAAAATGTTTCGGTGTTTAGGATGTATTTATGATTTAGATGTTTTCTGGGTTACTTGCCAAGTAAAGTTATAATTAAAACAATGTGTTTTCCTTAAGCAACTGGGGAAATAAGAAAAGTTTGGATGATGAATAAAAAGAATAAATAAAATTATTGTACACATAAGAAAAAGAAATAAAGTGAAGTTAAATTAGCTAACTCAGGTATATAAAAGTAGAGGAGAAACGTTTTTCCCCATTATTTATAACTTTCCTTTCATTCTGCTTTATGTATGGGCAATAACAATTTTTAAAAAATGGGATATTGATAAAATAAGTTATCAGCCTCCCTCCCCTGCTTCAGGTCCCCTCTCCAGAGATAACCATTTTTTAACTTCTCCATTTTTAGTTATTTGATGATTAATTACAGAACTTTGAATCAGATACCTTCTTTTATCTTATTTTTCTTAATTTAAAAATCCTTTAGAGATAATGCATTAATGTATCACTTGGAGAGCAGGGTGAGGGCTGGCCACCGCCTGCCTGGAAGAAACTGCCCTCTCACTGCCTGCAAAGCACGGGCCACGGTGTCCACCTGGCAGAACCGAAGCAACATCACCTCTTCCCTGCTGGCGAGCATGCCTTGTCGAGGCTGCGGGCCAGCTTCCCACGGCAGCCCCTGCTGGAGGGATGTCCAGCAACAGGGCTGAGCCTGCGGTCAGAGCTCCCAGCGGGACCTGGCGCCCCTTCCCGCGTACAGAGGATGCTTGAGGATGGCCGTGGGACGAGTGTGCCCTGGCACACCCAGAAGGTGCTGGACAAACGCAAGTTCTCCTGTTGCGCCAGGGTGGCCACGTGGCCCCTCCCCCTTTGCGTTCTGCCTTGACGCCTGAAAGACTCCCTGTGACCTGGGGGCGCCGACCTGGAAGGAAGGAGACTGCTTCGGACTTCCAGACGGCAGAGGGTGCCGGGGAGCAAGACCAGGGGGGAGGTGGGTGCCGCCTAGGATGTTAAGGGGCACCCATTCTGCAGCCCATGGGGCTCCCTAGGCCAAAGAGCCAGCTGCCTCGGAAAGGCGACTTTCCCCAGGAAGCAAAGCATCTCCTGGCCTTTGACAGCACCCACCTCCAGCCACATGCCCCCTTGCAGCCCTGGAAAGGCCAGAGCTGTGACCTGCACCCGGGAAAGACCAAAGGGAACTGGGCACCAGAACGTGTGGGTGACTTTGGTGTGGGGGGTGTGACCTTTGGGTATGAAGGGAAGATATGGCCTGTCAGGCTCATGGGGGCAGCCGCCTGGCCCCCTCAGCCTTGGTGGCAGCCTTGCCCCTAAGTCACTGACCAGAGACAGCCTGCAGGTTGAAATGAAGGCGGTAGCCCCACCCTTTCAAATGGAGGAGGCTTAGCCTTTAGCCCTGTTAAACTCCGAGTGGCCTTGGGGTCCTTCTTCTCTTTTCTTTAAGAATAAGGCAAATTTGTTGCCGACTGGTTCTACCTGCCATCCTACAGAATCCCCGAAGTCCACCAGCGTCTCTCCACTTGTCTGGTCTCTGTGTCCTTTAGTCCAAGTGTAGTGTTTCCATGCATATTACCCTGTAATCTCTTTATTTAGTTCTAGTCCTTAGGCTTTCTCTCCAGAATGGTTAGGAGACATTTGGTTCGTCCAAACTACCCATAAGACATTTGGTCCACACCAAAATGTCCTTGATACTTGGTCCTGACAAAAACCGCTTGGCATGGACCAAATAGGTCCATGGACATTTTGGAGAGGACCAAAAGTCTTACAAGGCTCCAGAGCACACTCACATTGTTTACGGTATAAATAGGCTGAGAATTTTGTGAATCTTCAAGTTCTAGTTCCTTCTGACTTAACATTTTCTCCATTTCATCTCTTTCCTCTCACATTTTGCTAAAAGCAGTGAGGAGAAGGCAGGCCACGTTTTAGCACTTAGCTGAGAAATCTCAGCTAAATATCCAGCTTCACTGTGTAAGTCCTGCCTCAAAACACAAAAACTCAGTTCAGCCAGGTTCCCGGCCACCTTGTACCAAGAAGGGCCTTTTTCTCCCGTTGCCAATAACCTGTTCCTCGTTTCTGTCCCAGAACTCATCATGTACTTCTACCAACATTCAGAATTATCTATGTACCATAGATACAGACCATAGATACAGATTTATCTACAGCTCTCCTCTTTTCTCTCTGATACTCCCCAGACTCACCTTTAATGTTCATATTTCTACCAACAGTCCCTTCACAGCAATCCAGGCATTTTCTCACATGTACCTCAAAACTCTTCTAGCATCTCTCCATCACCCACTTCCAAAGCTGCTTCCATATTTTTAGGTATTTGTTACGGCAGAACCCCACTGCTCTGTATCAAAGTCTGTCTTCCTCTGCTCAGGCTGCTCTGCTCACAGACTGGGTGACTTAAACACAGACATTTATTTCATTCTGGAGGCTGGAAGTCTGAGGTTAAGGTGCCAGCAGGGCTCCTTTTTCTTCAGACCTCTCTATTTGGCTTGTAGATGACTCTCACTGTGTCCTCATATGGTCTTCCTTCTGTCAAAAATTATTCTTTTGTTGAGGTATAGTTGATGAATAATATTATATTAGCCTTAGGTGTATAACATAGTGAGGGGGGGAAGCTGGGGCAAAGTGAGAGTAGCATCGACATATATACACTACCGAATGTAAAATAGCTAGCTAGTGGGAAGCAGCCGCATAGCACAGGGAGATCAGCTTGGTGCTTTGTGACCACCTAGAGGGGTGGGATATGGAGGGAGGGAGGGAGATGCAAGAGGGAGAGCATATGGGGATATATGTATACGTATAGCTGATTCACTTTGTTGTACAATAGAAACTAACACAGTATTGTGAAGCAGTTATACTCCAATGAAGATCTATTAAAAAAAAAAATCTATCCCAGATTTCGGAAATTCAACATAAGTCCCCTTTTGCACCATTTTGCCCTAAAAGAAAGAATTTTAGAGGAATGCAAAAAAAAAATCCTGCCGTATGCGACAACATGGATAAGCCAGACACAGACAAATGCAATACAGCTCCACTTTTAGGAGGTATCCAAAGCAGTCAAACACATAGACACACAGAGTGCAATGGTGCTCACCTGACACCTGGGGAGTTACTGTTCAACATGTATGAAGTTTCGGTTATAAGGTGAGTGAATTTTATTTTATTTTTTAATTTATTTTATTTTTTTAAGTGAATATGAATTTTTAAACATTCAAGAAAGTGTTTAATAACTTATGTATTTTTTACATCTTTATTGGAGTATAATTGCTTTACAATGGTGTGTTAGTTTCTGCTTTATAACAAAGTGAATCAGTTATACATATACATATGTTCCCATATCTCCTCCCTCTTGCGTCTCCCTCCCTCCCACCCTCCCTATCCCACCCCTCTAGGTGGTCACAAAGCACCGAGCTGATCTCGCTGTGCTATGCGGCTGCTTTCCACTAGCTATCTATTTTACGTTTGGTAGTGTATATATATCCATGCCACTCTCTCACTTTGACACAGCTTACCCTTCCCCCTCCCCATATCCTCAAGTCCATACTCTAGTAGGTCTGTGTCTTTATTCCCATCTTACTCCTAGGTTCTTCATGACATTTTTTCCCTTATATTCCATATATATATATATCTTAGCATACGGTATTTGTCTTTCTCTTTCTGACTTACTTCACTCTGTATGACAGACTCTAGGTCCATCCACCTCACTACAAATAACTCAATTTCGTTTCCTTTTATGGCTGAGTAATATTTCATTGTATATATGTGCCACATCTTCTTTATCCATTCATCTGATGATGGACACTTAGGTTGTTTCCATCTCCTGGCTATTGTAAATAGAGCTGCAATGAACATTTTGGTACATGACTCTTTTTGAATTATGGTTTTCTCAGGGTATATGCCCAGTAGTGGGATTCCTGGGTCATATGGTAGTTCTATTTATAGTTGTTTAAGGAAACTCTATACTGTTCTCCATAGTGGCTGTACCAATTCACATTCCCACCAGCAGTGCAAGAGTGTTCCCTTTTCTCCACACCCTCTCCAGCATTTATTGTTTCTAGATATTTTGATGATGGCCATTCTGACTGGTGTGAGATGATATGTCATTGTAGTTTTGATTTGCATTTCTCTAATGATTAATGATGTTGAGCATTCTTTCATGTGTTTGTTGGCAATCTGTATATCTTCTTTGGAGAAATGTCTATTTAGGTCTTCTGCCCATTTTTGGATTGGGTTGTTTGTGTTTTTGAGCTGCATGGGCTGCTTATAAATTTTGGAGATTAATTCTTTGTCAGTTGCTTCATTTGCAAATATTTTCTCCCATTCTGAGGGTTGTCTCTTGGTCTTGTTTATGGTTTCCTTTGCTGTGCAAAACCTTTGAAGTTTCATTAGGTCCCATTTGTTTATTTTTGTTTTTATTTCCATTTCTCTAGGAGGTGGGTCAAAAAGGATCTTGCTGTGATTTATGTCATAGAGTGTTCTGCCTATTTTCCTCTAAGAGTTTGATAGTTTCTGGCCTTACATTTAGGTCTTTAATCCATTTTGAGCTTATTTTTGTGTATGGTGTTAGGGAGTGTTCTAATCTCATACTTTTACATGTACCTGTCCAGTTTTCCCAGCACCACTTATTGAAGAGGCTGTCCTTTCTCCACTGTACATTCTTGCCTCCTTTATCAAAGATAAGGTGACCATATGTGTGTGGGTTTATCTTTGGGCTTTCTATACTGTTCCATTGATCTATCTTTCTGTTTTTGTGCCAGTACCATACTGTCTTGATTACTGTAGCTTTGTAGTATAGTCTGAAGTCAGGGAGCCTGATTCCTCCAGCTCTGTTTTTCGTTCTCAAGATTGCTTTGGCTATTTGGGGTCTTTTGTGTTTCTATACAAATTGTGAAATTTTTTGTTCTAGTTCTGTGAAAAATGCCAGTGGTAGTTTGATAGGGATTGCATGGAATTTGTAGATTGCTTTGGGTAGTAGAGTCATTTTTACAATGTGATTCTTCCAATCCAAGAACATGGTATATCTCTCCATCTATTTGTATCATCTTTAATTTCTTTCATCAGTGTCTTATAATTTTCTGCATACAGGTCTTTTGTCTCCTTAGGTAGGTTTATTCCTAGATATTTTATTCTTTTTGTTGCAATGGTAAATGGGAGTGTTTTCTTGATTTCACTTTCAGATTTTTCATCATTATTGTATAGGAATGCAAGAGATTTTTGTGCGTTAATTTTGTATCCTGCTACTTTACCATATTCATTGATTAGCTCTAGTAGTTTTCTGGTAGCATCTTTAGGATTCTGTATGTATAGTATCATGTCAGTTGCAAACAGTGACAGCTTTACTTCTTCTTTTCCAATTTGGATTCCTTTTATTTCATTTCCTTCTCTGATTGCTGTGGCTAAAACTTCCAAAACTATGTTGAATAAGAGTGGTGAGAGTGGGCAACCTTATCTTGCTCCTGATCTTAGTGCAAATGCTTTCAGTTTTCCACCATTGAGGATGATATTGGCTGTGGGTTTGTCATATATGGCCTTTATTATGTTGAGGAAAGTTCCCTCTATGCCTACTTTCTTCAGGGTTTTTATCATTAATGGGTGTTGAATTTTGTCGAAAGATTCCTCTGCACCTATTGAGATGATCATATGGTTTTTCTCCTTCAATTTGTTAATATGGTGTATCACGCTGATTGATTTGCATATATTGAAGAATCCTTGCATTCCTGGAATGAACCCCACTTAATCATGTTGTATGATCCTTTTAATGTGCTGTTGGATTCTGTTTGCTAGTATTTTGTTGAGGATTTTTGCATCTATGTTCATCAGTGATATTGGCCTGTAGTTTTCTTTCTTTGTGACATCCTTGTCTGGTTTTGGTATCAGGGTGATGGTGGCCTCGTAGAATGAGTTTGGCAGTGTTCCTCCCTCTGCTATATTTTGGAAGAGTTTGAGAAGGATAGGTGTTAGCTCTTCTCTAAATGTTTGATAGAATTCGCCTGTGAAGCCATCTGGTCCTTGGCTTTTGCTTGTTGGAAGCTTTTTAATCACAGTTTCAATTTCAGTGCTTGTGATTGGTCTGTTCATATTTTCTATTTCTTCCTGATTCAGTTGTGGCAGGTTGTGCATTTCTAAGAATTTGTCCATTTCTTCCATGTTGTCCATTTTATTGGCATAGAGTTGCTTGTAGTAATCTCTCATGATCTTTTGTATTTCTGCAGTGTCAGTTGTTACTTCTCCTTTTTCATTTCTAATTCTATTGATTTGAGTCTTCTCCCTTTTTTTCTTGATGAGTGTGGCTAATGGTTTATCAATTTTGTTTATCTTCTCAGAGAACCAGCTTTTAGTTTTATTGATCTTTGCTATCATTTCCTTCATTTCTTTTTCATTTATTTCTGATCTGATCTTTATGATTTCTTTCCTTCTGCTAAGTTTGGACCTGGTTTGCTAAGTTTGGACGTGGACCTGGGTGCTGGTTGTGTAGGCTTCCTGGTGGAAGGGACTAGTGCCTGTGTTCTGGAGGATGAGGCTGGATCTTGTCTTTCTGGTGGGCAGGTCCACATCTGGTTGTGTGTTTTGGGGTGTCTGTGGACTTATTATGATTTTAGGCAGCCTCTCTGCTAATGGGTGGGGTTGTGTTCCTGTCTTGCTAGTTGTTTGGTATAGGGTGTCCGGCACTGTAGCTTGCTGGTCGTCGAGTGAAGCTGGGTGCTGGTGTTGAGATGGAGATCTCTGGGAGATTTTCGCCATTTGATATTATGTGGAGCTGGGAGGTCTCTTATGGACCAGTGTCCTGAAGTTGGCTCTCCCACCTCAGAGGCACAGCACTGACTCCTGGCTGCTGCACCAAGAGCCTTTTATCCACACGGCTCAGAATAAAAGGGAGAAAAAGTAGAAAGAAAGAAAGAAAGAGAGAAAGAAAGAAAGAGAGAAAGAAAGAAAGAAAGAAAGAAAGAAGGAAAGAAAGAAAGAAAGAAAGGATAAAATAAAATAAAGTAAGATAAAATAAAATAAAGTTATTAGAATAAAAAAATAATTATTAAGAAAAAGCTTTTTTAAAAAGAAAAAAGGACAGATAAAACCCTAGGACAAATGGTGAACACAAAGCTATACAGACAAAATCTCACACAGAAGCATACACATACACACTTACAAAAGGAGGAAAAGGGGAAAAAATAGTAAATCTTGCTCTCAAAGTCCACCTGCTCAATTTGGGATGATTCGTTGCCTATTCAGGTATTCCACAGATGCAGGTACGTCAAGTTGATTGTGGAGCTTTAATTCGCTGCTCCTGAGGCTGCTGGGAGAGATTTCCCTTTCTCTTTGTTCGCACAGGTCCCGGGACTCAGCTTCGGATTTGGCCCCGCCTCTGCCTGCAGGTCACAGGAGGTCGTCTGTTCTTCGCTCAGACAGGACGGGGTTAATGGAGCCGCTGCTTCGGGGGCTCTGGCTCACTCAGGCCGGGGGGGGAGGGAGGGGCACGGAGTGCGGGGCGGGCCTGCGGCAGCAGAGGCGGCGTGACGTTGCAGTAGCGTGAGGCGCCAGCCGGCGTGACGTTGCAGCAGCGTGAGGCGCCGGCCGGCGTGACGTTGCAGCAGCCTGAGGCGCCGGCCGGCATGATATTGCACCAGCCTGAGGCGCGCCGTGCGTTCTCCCGGGGAAGTTGTCCCTGGGTCCCGGGACCCTGGCAGTGGCGGGCTGCACAGGCTCCCGGGAGGGGGCTGTGGATAGTGACCTGTGCTCGCACACAGGCTTCTTGGTGGCGGCAGCAGCAGCCTTAGCGTCTCACGCCCGTCTCTGGGGTCCACGCTGTTAGCCGCGGCTCGCGCCCGTCTCTGGAGCTCCTTTAAGCAGCGCTCTGAATCCCTTCCAGGTACGTGGGGACTTTCTTGCCTTTGAGGAGGTCTGAGGTCTTCTGCCAGCGTTCAGTAGGTGTTCTGTAGGAGTTGTTCCACGTGTAGATGTATTTTTGATGTATCTGTGGGGAGGAGGGTGATCTCCGCGTCTTACTCTTCCGCCATCTTCCCCCGCGCTCCCGAAGGTGGGTGAATTTTAGAGCTCTGGTGTACACCATTGTACCTGTAGTTAACAGTACTGTATTGTGCACCTAAAACTTTGTCAAGAGGGTAGATGTCATGCTAAGTGTTCTTACTACAACAACAGTGATAAAAAATGGTAGTTAAACAATGGGGGAAAAGGAGAGCTGGCCTCTTGTTTCATCTCTGAGAAGCAGGGGAAAGTTCTCTAATGAGGAAGGCATTTGGGGAAATGGGTGGCTTAGGGGCATCTCGGGTAGTATTGTCACTCAGCAAAATGTCCACAGCTATTAAAAAATGTGTTTTGTTTAAAAATTACACATTTTTTATATGACAAGAAAATTTTTTTTAAAAAGAAAGAAAAGCTCTCAGAAGACCATTTCTGTAGTTTGCAAATTGTCTTTGTGTCCTTGCCCATTTATCCCTATGATGCATTCATCCTTTTAGAATTGGTTGCAGGAATTCTTTTCATATTAAAAGGTACTTGTCTGTCAAAAAAAAAAAGAAAAGAAAATGTGAAAATTCATCTTCCTTAAAAGTAAACTATGCATGACCAACAAAATGAAAAACTAAATTAAAATAGAAGTACCTGTGTGAAATGATATACTTACATTAAATTCAACAAAGAATTGGTATTCAGAATATAGGAAAGATCTTTTAAAACGGTAAAAATACCCACAAACCGATAGAAAAATAGTCAGGTTTTATGACTAAAATATTTGTGTAGGTTGACATATGCATAAAACTGCCCATCTAACTTGATATTCTAAGACATGAAACTAAAAGCAACACTGATTTAATTTTCACACCATAATGATGGCGCACACACACAAAGTCTAACAGTACCAAGCATTGGACAGGATGCAGAAGAGTGGACCCTCTTGCATTGCTACCCTGGTGACAGGATTAACTGGTAAAAGCAATCTGGAAAGTGATTCTGAAATATTTATAAAGTTGGAAAATGAACCAATTTTACCAGCCATCAATTCTGCTTCTAGTGAAAGCAAGCTTACATTGGCATCAGGAGTTGAAATATGATGCTATCCATTCCAATATTCTATGTGTTATCTGCTAATCATTATTTTTCTGGTTTCTTCTCATTTTTGAGACTTGACAACATTTGTGGTTGATATCTCCAGTCGTTTCCTTACATGACCGCCCATTAAACATTGCTGTTTAGTATTATTTCATTTTCCCCACATTAATAAATCATTTCTAGCAAACTGTACTGAGCCTTTAAAAATATCTTTATGTACCACCAAATACAAAAGCTCTGCATTCATAATGCAATTTTGATTCAGTATTGCATTTATTCTCAAATTATAACTATAGATGACAGGTACTATATCCACCCCACTGGGTTTCACAGAGACATACCACAGATTTCAAAAATCTATTAGCACAGCTTTACTAAACAAATCTGATATGGTTCACTTAGGCTTACTCAAAGCTTGTTGCAAGGCTCTGCTTGTTATAAATCATACCAGGAAACTTCACAGTTATCATTGGCTCCTGATAAAAATTGACACCAGTTAGAGAAATTACACATCTTTAACAACCTGGAACTAAAACAAATAATTTCAAAGCTAACCCATTCTGGAAGCAAATATATATTTTCTTTCACATCTACTTTGTCAGCTCAAGAGAAAACGTTTGTAGCTCACATTATCCTGCAGAACTAGCCTGAATCTTGTCTCCAAGTCCATTTGCACTTTTAGATTTAAACAAACTGCAATAAATGCATGTTGATTTAAGTAGGAATGAATATTTTTATTTACAGCTTTACCTAAAATCTCTTCAAGACAGTTTTGAAAGTGAGAGATATGTATGTGACCATTATTTCTTAAATTATCATATTCTGATCATATTTATACCTCAAAAGTGGTTAGGGCTTCCCTGGAGGCGCAGTGGTTGAGAGTCCGCCTGCCAATGCAGGGGACGCAGGTTCGTGCCCCGGTCCGGGAAGATCCCACATGCCGCAGAGCGGATGGGCCCGTGAGCCATGGCCGCTGAGCCTGCGCGTCCGGAGCCTGTGCTCCGCCACGGGAGAGGCCACAGCAGTGAGAGGCCCGCGTACCGCAAAAAAAAAAAAAAAAAAAAGGGGGGGTTAAGTTTATTGACTATTTACCTTGTCGGCTTGCACCAAAAATCTTTTCTTTTTTGACATTGGGGAACATTTTAGGTAACATTGAACTGTCCATTGATGATACTTGGCAAGTTTCAGCTATAAAATTATCTGGATCACATGTGTAAGATCCTTGATTATCTTTCCAACTGTTGCTACAATCATTACTTCCCTCAGGTTTTCTATTTCTTCCTGGTCCAATTCTGATAATTTATTATTTCTGAGAAAATTTCTCATTTCATTTATGATGCTTTTAGAAGTACATTGGCATAAATTGAATGGAATTGTATAAATTTTATAATTTCATTCTGGCTATAATCTTGTTGATCTAGCTATTTATAATACTTTATTTTGATTATGAAATTGTTAATGCATCATCAAACACTTTTAATATTGAAAACCTTATATATTTTAACATGTTCCTTAGGACTTTAGGATAAATATTTAACACTGTTTACAATGTGAGGAAATATTCCACTTTACCAACAAATAAAAAAAGAAAACTAATGACCCAGAGATTATCATACTAAGTGAAGTGGATTAGATAGAGAAAGACAAATATCATATGATATCACCTATATGTGGAATCTAAAAAATGATACAAATGAACTTATTTACAAAACAGAAATAGACTCACAGACATAGAAAACAAACTTATGATTATGAAAGGGGAGGGGAGGGATAAATTAGGAGTTTGGGATTAACACATAAACACTACCATATATAAAATAGATAAGCAACAAGGACCTACTGTATAGCACAGGGAACTCTACTCAGTATCTTGTAATAACCTATAATGGAAAAAAGAACTAATGAAAATCAGTTCAATTTCAATAAGCCCGATTTCTACCATTTGTTGAATTTCTTGTTCTATCCATGGTAGTGGCTGTTTTCAGTCATTTGGTGCTTCTTACCCATTGTCTCACTTGATTTTGCCCCTCAGACCTCTGACATAAATTTGAGGGTACTGGGCGGAAAGGTAGTGCATTCTAGTTGATGTGTATTCTGGATTTTTTTAATGGAAAATAAGATTGGGGGGTTGCAGGTACTGGGGGGTGCTTCACTATCTGTTAACAGATGGGGATGCTACCCATACCCCCCATGTATGGCAGGCTACAGGAGACATTGTCCATTCTCCCCAACAAATCACACAGCTACCCACTGTGTGTGGTGCACACGTGTAACACTGCTGTCAGGATAGAGGTAGGTGGGGAGAGAATATGCAGGGTTTGACTCTCCAGGAATCATACTGTATATACTTTAATACTCCTGATCTCGAGAACTTTTCTCTCTCTTATATCCACACCTTCTTATGAAAAGGACTACTGGTGCCTCTGGCACACACTGCTAGTGATCAATCTAATATCCATTCTCGCTTTCTTCATTACTACTAGAAACTATAAAAACTTCAATTTAGTTTGGACAGGCCATGTGTAAATCTAAACAGAGAAAATGAAAACTATATTTCACAGACTCTCTTTTGAGAGAGATTGCTGTCGGACAAACTTTTGGCCAAAGAGCTGTACAGAAAAGGGAAAGGCTGCTTAAAATGCCAGCTGGGGGCTTCCCTGGTGGCGCAGTGGTTGAGAGTCCACCTACCGATGCAGGGGACACGGGTTCGTGCCCCGGTCCAGGAAGATCCCACATGCCGCGGAGCGGCTGGGCCCGTGAGCCATGGCCGCTGAGCCTGCGCGTCCGTAGCCTGTGCTCCGCAACGGGAGAGGCCACAACGGTGAGAGGCCCACGTACCGCAAAAAAAAAAAAAAAAAGAATGTCAGCTGGTACAGGCTTATCCCCTTTTTCATTTGCAGATGGTCCCCAACTTTAAAATAGTTTGACTTAGCAACTGTTTTGACTTTAGGCTGATGTGAAAGAGATACACATTCAGTGACAACTGTACTTCTGATTTTGAATTTTGATCTTTTCCCTGGCTAGCAATAAGTGGTAGGAAACTCTCTCCTGATGCCGGGAGGTGACAGTGAGCCCCAGCTCCCAGGCAGCCACACCATCACAGGGTAAACAATGGATGCACTTACAACCATTCTGTACCTAGACAACCACTCTGATTTTCACTGTCAGTACTGTATTGAATCAGTTACATACGATATTCCACACTTTATTATAAAATACATTCTGTGTTAGATGATAGTGCCCAGCTGTAGGAAAAGGTAAGTGTTCTGAGCTCATGTAAGTTCAGCTAGGATAAGCTATGATATTCAGGAAGCTGGATGTATTAAGTGTATTTTTAAGTTACAATAGTTTCAACTTACAGTGGGTTTCTCAGGATGTAATCCCATTGTGGACTGTGGAAGGTCTGTACTTTCCTTTTTTGAACTCCTGTGATGTGCTCTTGATTCCCAGAGATAGAGGTACATTCCTGAGCCTATGAGGAAAAGACACAACAGCAGTAACAGTTGAACAAAAAACTTAAGAAACCTCCCACAATAATGACACCCTGGGACCCTACCTGAAATTCTTATTTGGAAAAAAAGAAAATAAAAACCTCATCTATTTAAGCTGTTATTGGTTCAGTTTTCCAGGAGTTGTATCAAACCGACTGAACTACAAATTTTATAGTTCCATACACAGTTACTTAAAAGTGGTTTTATTAAGGTTTAATTGATGTAAATTGAACTGCACATAGTTAAAATGTGCATTTCGATGTTTAGTACATATTAAACCATCACTACAGCCGAGATAATGAACGCATCTGTCACCCCCAAAAGTTTGCTCACATTTGTATTTCCACCTACTGCTTCACGGTCTCCATCCCAAGATTACGTTTGTTCTTCTTTATGTCACTATATTTTAGTGTAGATGGGCCCATAAATGCTTTCCAAAGGCATTGTACAATGTTACATTCTCATATGCGTATATCGGCGGTTGAATTACCTCACATCTTAGTTGGTATGGTGAGCCTTTTAAACTTTAGACTTGCAGTTGAAATATTTTGCCCATTTTTAATTGGATTGTTTGTTTTCTCATTACTGAATATTAAAAGTCCTTTGTATATTCTAGATAAAAATCCTTTATCAAGTGTCAAATTTGCAAAGTTTTCTTCTACTCTGTTGCATAGCTTTATCATTTTAACAATGTCTTTTCAAAAAGTAGCAGGTTTTAGTTTAGTTAAATTCCAAATTACCATTTTTTTCTTTTATTAATCATGTATTTGGTGCTATATTAACACATCCTTTCCTTAAATCATGCTCACAAAGATTTTCTCCTATGTTTTCTTCTAGAAGTTTTAAAGTTTGGGGTTTACATTTAGGTCTAGGATCCATTTTGATTTAAATTTTCTATGAGGTATAAGGTATGGATCAAAGTTCATTCTTCAGTATATGGAAATCTAACTTTCCCTGAACTATTTATTGATAAGAAATTTTCCGTTGAAATTTCTTCGTCCATTGTCAAAGATCAGTTGACAATAGTTGTGTGAATCTATTTCTGTACTCTCTATACTATCCAATTGATCTACTAAGATTTTTCACTGGGATTGCCTGAACCTATAAATCCATTTGAGAAGAATCCCTCACACATCTCTGCACTGTGAACTTTAGTTCCTGCAGCCGTTTGGACTTTCAGCTTCAATCTTCTTAATTTAGAGCAGTTACAAGAGTCTGGATTTCTCCTTCCTGTCCCATGAGCAATTCTATGGTTTATCTTCTGTTTTATTCTCTCAGTGAATATTATCCTGTATTTTCTAATGTCTATTATCTCGACATTTGTTTTATGTATATTGTCTATTTTGTTATTGTTTCAAGTGGGAAGATAAATTCGGTCCCTGATAGTCTATATTAATTATGCATACTCTTCTCTCAAGCCCTTATCACTTTGATTTTACTATTCAATAATATGCAATTTATTTTCTTTATTCCCGATATCCCTCAAAATTTCTTGTCCACTAAGAATTTCATTTCCAGGTTTCCACAAAAGCCTTAGGTATTCAAAAATATGTTTTTTCTATCAATACTACACACTTAGGTAGGCAGGGGGAAGCTGAGTTATATGCTCAGCCCATCATCTAGAAATAGGTTTTTATGCAAGATAAGTAATTCAAGGCCAGAAAACAAATCTAGCTTTTTAAGTTTTCAAAGCCCAAACATTAAAATGAGAAGTATATTTTATATCATTCTGCTTTTGTGATTTTATTATGATTTATTATTATTATTTGATTTAAAAATCCCAGCAAAGTGAATAACTTTTTACTGTATATTGCAAAACCAAATGTTGGCAAAAGAGAATATTTTTTAGTTCCGTATTTGCTACTAATTACCTCTGTGATATTGGGTGATTGCCTTACCCTCTTGGTTTCTTTCTGTCTATGGGGATGAAATGGTTACTGAATTTCTATTCAGTACTGCTGGCGATTTTCTAGCAGGCAGTGATTGACAAGCATCCTATGGGTGAGTTCTACCTGGCTTTCTGTGATTCAACTCTAAGACATTTTCCTTCATATAGCTATAGACTTGGTGTTTTAAATGAGAACTCGGACACATTCAAAGTTTCTTCACACCAGGTTTATGTTTTCGTTCACTTTTTTTCAGCTTATCTGATCCATTACTTTTCCCTTTCAAGCTCTTACTGTCTTCAAAGGACTTGTTATTTAATTTTGCCCAAGAAGAATTGAACTCAAGATATTACTTCTCCAAGGAGACACTTGAAGTCTTATTTCTCACTGAGGCATATCAAAGATTGATCTCTGTTAGAGGGATTTCACATATCGGTTGGAGAAAAGTTAGTTTGGAATTAGAGTATCTTCCCAGAAGTCAATGAAATCATGCTGTATGGATAAGTGTTTACTTACATGCAATATGACTCTTTCCCACTGGGAGTGCAGAAATCGGGGTTGACATTATAGTGTTGTACTATTCTATGCTCTTAGTTTCATGAATATTAAGTTAATTTTGAACTAAATAAGTCAATAGGTAGTTTAAAAATCTAGAGAGATATAGATGATATCAAAATACTTCAGGAAAGAGAAAAACATTAACAAAACAGGAAAACAATAATAAGTTAATAAATAGGGAGGGTGAACAAAATGGAATCAGCAGGAGGTAATCTATAAGAAGAAATTAAGTTAAGCTTTGTTTAAGGTGCTTGGTGATTGTCATACACATCTTTACAATAAGAAAAAGTTGGAGAAACCAAAAAACAGTGACTTTTCTTGGACTCAGGGAAATCAATTTGCAGTGAAGACCTTCCAGATGAAAATAGGAAGAAACTGGCACATCCTGGGAGAAATACCTTGATCTCCTCACCTGGAATTGAAGCTACTGGAGCCCTAAGGAGGTGGGAACACTAAACTGGTAACTTTGATGGTTGTTGGAGGTTGTATATAGATTACTATGAGGGTGAGAAACTTCTGGGGGGACTTTGTCTTCAAGGGACCCCACACTTTTGTTTATCTCTAGGAACCTCACCAGGTTCTCATGGTAAAGAGCTAAGGAAGATCCCTTGTTGGCTCTGACAGGTAGAAAGGAAGGTAATCGCTGTGAAATCTACCAAAAATTTTCTCTATAGAAAAGGCCTGAATTCAAGTGAAAGGATTTTGCCAAAGTTTTACAACAGCTGGGGAAAGGGAATTCCTTCCAGCCAAGCCCTTTTAGCCTTCCTGTTACAACTAAAAGGGAAAAAGTAGTCAACAGGGGTCAGGGCTTCAAGGGAATGGACCTTGATCACTGTGCCCAGGGAAAAGAGTAGAGGTCAGTGGAAAACACAGAGCAACATGGTAACACTGAAGAAATACTTATGAAAGTCATAGCCTTGATTCACAGGGCCGCGTAAGCACTGTGATTTAATTCAGAGATTACAGAATAATCTCCTTTCACATCCCTGTCACCACACTAACAGGCTATCAGTATAACACTGCATTACAGCTGGAAAGGCTGTACAACAGAGACCCCTTCTGAGGAGGAGTGCTTCTAGAAGACAAAGCTAAGATACATGACAAAATAAGGACACCAGAGGAAACCACAGCACAAAGCAACACAGCCTAACACCTGGCCAGGTTTTCAGAAAATCTTGCACTAAAAGGCCTATTTAACTCAGTTCCTGTTACCAGTGTCAAAGAAAACCAGAGCTGCATAATAGTTAAAATGATAAAAAACAGATTATATTTAGGACCAACATGATAGAGGGAATGAGACTTCAGAATACAAAAAAACTCAGCTTTGAATACAACAAGGAAAATTAGAAATTTATAGCCAGGCAGCTGGTTGGTGGATGGAAAGTTACTAAGAGGAAATATCAAGTATATGGCTAAACCTAACAGGGTCCTTGTTGAAGGCAGTCCAGGGTAATCAGATACCACCAGAGGGATGGTAGGGGTGATGAAGAATTTGGTCAGATATTGGGGGTGGGGGATTCTGGCTAAACTTGACAGGATTCTTGTTAAAACTGGGCAACGGAAGTCCAAAATATAGACCTAGTTGGGAAGAGAATTCAGAGAAGCCTGACTAAAGTTTGGCTAAGGAAAGACCCACGATCACTAGATACATATGCCCAGTTTTCAACACAAAATTAGAAGACAAGCTAGAACACAAGAATATGAAGAGAACATGAGAACCAGACTCAGATATGGCAGATTTTGGAATCAGACCAGGAAATTAAAATGACTAAGATCAATACACTAAATAATGGAAAACAGAACATGCAAGAACAAATGCATAATGTAAGCATAAAGATAGAAACTCTAAGACAGGATCAAAGGGAAGTGCTAGAAATTAAAAACACAGTGAAATGAAGAAATGCCTTTGATGCCCTAAGCAACAGCTTTCTCATGGCTGGAGAAAGAATCAGTGAGCTGGAAACTAGGTCAATAGAAACATCGCAAACTGGAATTCAAAGAGATAAATACATGAATAAAAGAGAACATCCAAGAACTGTGGGACTATATCAAAAGGTATAATATGTGTGGAATAGGAATGCCAGAAGGAGAAAAAAGAAGAAATATTTGGAGTAATTGAACAACAAGCCACAGATTCAAGAAGGACAGAAAACATCAAGCAGAATAAATACCAAAACAAACAAACTAAACAAAAACCACCAAAGAGTAACACAACTAGGTATATTCAAACAGTAGGAAAACAAATGCAAAGATTGTAAAATCCAGGTCCAAAAATAAAGCACTTTAAATATAGAGGAATGAGGATAAGAATTACTATAAACCCCTCCTTCGAAACTAGGAGAACAGGCTGAAACATTTAATGTGTTGAAAGAAAAAACCACCAAACTAGAATTTTCTACTCAGTAAAATTATCCTACAAAGTGAGGTAAAATAATTTCTTTTTCAAACAAAATATAATGAAGGAATTCATCTTCAGCAGACCTGCCCCACAAGAAATCTTGATAGAAATTCTTCAGGCAGAAGAAAAATGACAAAGGTCAGAAACTTGGGTAAATAAGAAGGAGAGCATTGGAGAAGCCAAAACTGGATATAAAAAGATTTCTTTTTCTTATTTGATCCCAAAGACAACTCTTTGTTTAAGGCAATAATAGTACTACTGTATAGGTGGTTATAGGGCACAGATAAGTAAAGCAAATGTCAGTAATGTCACTTGAGATGGGAGGAAGGAACTGGAAATACTCTGGTGAAAAGCACCTGCAGTATAGGTGGTACAGTGCTATTTGAATGTGGATTTAGATTAGTTTAAAATCTTCACTATAAACTCTGGGACAGCACCAAAAATTTTTCAAAGTACAGTTGATATGCTAAGAGAGGACCTAAAATGCTATCATATAAAAAGGACAAATATAACCCATAGAAAACACAAATATGGCAGATATTAGTCTAACTACATCAACAGTTGCTTTAAAATGAATGGTCTAATTACACCAAACAAAAGACAGACGTTGTTAGAGTGTATAAAATAAAACACAAGATCCAATTTTATATTGTCTACAAGAAACCCACTTTAAATATGTGGACTTGATAGGGTAAAAAATGTCATGGAAAAATATTTACCATGAGAACAATCAAATAAAGCTGGAGTATCTGTATTAATTTCAGACATATCAGACTTCAGAAGATGGAGGATGACCAGCGATAAATGGGCCATTACACAATGATTAAGATGTCAGTTCTCCAAAAATACATCACAATCCTAGACGTTTATGTACCTGGCAGCACAGCTTCAAAACAGGAGGCCAAATTGATAGGAGAAAGAGACATATCCACTGTTAAAGTTGGAAACTTCTACATTTCTCGTCAGTGTTGTTAGATCAAGGAGGCAGAAAAATCATTTAAGGTGCACATGACCCAAACAGCAGCAGCCAACATTATCTAATATGAATTTATGGAAAAAAATCAATAGAATTAATAAGCCTTTAGTCAGGCTAACAAGGAAAATGAGAAGGATACGCATTAGCAATGTTAGAAATGACAGAGAGGTCATTAATAGTGATCTCATGAACAGTTAAAGGGTTATAAAGGAATACTTTGAACAAATCTGTGCCTGCAAATTTGATAACTTAGATGAGATGGACCAAATAATTTCTTGAAAGACACAATCTACCAAAACTCATACAAGGAGAAATTGATACCCTGAATAGCTCTGGAGAAGTCTGGCTCCTGGCCAAATAATCTAGTGTAATTTTTCTAGCCTGACCATAGACAATTACAAAGGCTCTACCTGGCAGGTCTCAGGGGAAAGGAAAGCTGGCCTTTCTACTTGATGCAGAGACAATGAATTGCAGTTTCTGGAGAGAAACTCAAGGGTTCAGGCCGTGCTGGCCAGCCATGCTCTTATATTTCCTACTTTCTCCCTCCAGCCTCAGGGTCCATAAAACCATAGGAGCCTTTGGTTTTGTCTCCCATGACAATGAGCTGACCCCCCGCCCCAACCCCCGTTCTGATGAACCAGTGCACTGACTCATGGCGGAAAATGGAACTTGGAGTAGGCGTTTCTTCTGGGTTTAGCCTCATGCTTACAATATCACACACGGTCAGGGATTAAAAGCTTCACTCTTACCTACTTTCATTTTGGCATGTTGTTGCTATTTTTTAACAATTTTTTAAATTGAAATATAGTTAATTTACAATGTTGTGTTAGTTTTAGGCATACTATTATGATAAGAATCACAGACGTTTAATTCCTTCTATTGATGGGCACATGGCGATTTTCTCATTCGGGGCAATTATAAACAATGGTGCTATGAATATTTTTTCCATGTCTCTTGGCACACGCCTGCATGCATTTCTCCAGGACATATTCCTAGGAATGGAATTGCTATCACATGAGTTATTTATATATGCAAATTTACCAGATCCCCAGACAGAATCTAGCTCTTTACAGAGTAGGTATACCTATTTATACTCCTAATGGCAGTGTTTAAGAAAGTGTATTGCTCTACATTATCACCAAAAATAGTATTGTAAGGTATTTTCATTGTTTTTCTGATTTGTGTATCTACACCTTACTTCCTTCTCTTTCCTCACCATGTCCTACCACATAAAATCTTTCACTGTATCCTTTTGGAATTCAACGGTCCATTAACAGCAAATAGTTCTACATCCTCAATTTTCTTGAGTATTCTTTTCACCTGGCTTTCTCTCAAGAGGAGATTCCTGTTCATTTCTGGAGTGATGGCATTTTTCTGCCACAACACTTTGGCCTCTGGTCTTGGATATAGCCATGTTTTTTGTTCCTAATTACTTACAGTTTCCAGATCAATTTCCTCCACCCACACTAAAAAAAATCTAATCTCCTATCATCAGATTAATCTACGAATCTGTCATTTATCATCACATCTCTCAATACCTGGTCATTCCCTGGAATTTCTAAATGAATTGAACTTCTGTTCAAAGTACTGTCTAATTCCAAAATTAGTTCTTGTCTATTTCAGTGTACATATAGTCTTTCCAACAACTCGAATTTAGTTCCATAAATTCCTCCACTCAACACCAGAATCACCACTGAAGTGTCATCATTACTTATAATTGCAATGCCTTATATAGTCACAATTTCATGCCTAAGTCCCTAGCCACTATCTCTTAGCTTTCCAGGTTTGTTTATGTGCTCCCTAATTCAACCAGGATGTCCAAATCATTGGCCATCCCACAATTTTATGCTTCTTCACCACTGGCGGTGCTTTTCACCCCTCTCATCCTACTTCAGTTCGTGGTCAATCATTATAACTATTCCCTTGCATCTACCCTTGAATTCTAGGCACCTGCCTCACCTTTTCCTACTATTGGCTAAACAAGAACCGTGATTTAATTCAATCTCTGATTTCTTTTATCTTGCAACCCAATGTTACTCTTTGTGATTAAAGAAAATGCGCATACCTATTTAAATACATGATCGAAAAGAAAAATAGCGTTCTTAATGCTTCTGGAGAACAGCACTATATTTATCTAATCCATTTATTTTCCTAATGTCCTAGAGTATCATTTCACACTTTATTTTCTCTCCTAAAACCTTCTACATTCTCTACCCCATCTACACTCTTATGTAAAGACCATGCTTCTGACTTCACTGGGAAAATTGAGGCACACAAAAGAATATGGACACTCTCTCTGGGACATCTGTTCACATACAAGCATCTGTACACATTTGAAGAAACTTTCTGCCCTTTGTGAGAAATGAACTCTTTGTTTACCTAATGCCCATTGTTCAGTCCATGTCCTTGATCCCCTCTTCTCTTCCTTGTTCAGGCATTGCTCCAACATTATTCTCTTCTCTACATCATTGAAAACTTCTCCATCTAATTGATTATTTCAATCAGCATAGAAAACTATATATTTTTAAGTTTTTCCTATCTTAAGTAAAACTTTTTGACCCTTCTTCTCTAAAGTCCTTGGTCTCCTTTGCAGCAAAACTCTGTGCGAAATAGTTGTCAACATTCACTGCCTTGAAATGAGCATTTCACATTCTCTCCCAGGTTGAGGATTTACCCTTGCCATTTAGCCAAAACTGCTCTTCTTGCCGAGGTCACCAGTGTACTTAACGTGTTACACAAAACTGCAGTACCTATAGCTGCCATTTGACACAATTAACACTCTCTCCTCTTTGATACTCTTTCTTCACTTGGCTTATAGCTTAGCCTGCCCCCTTGGATTTCCTCCTGCCTCATTGGCTGTTCTCCATGAGTCTTCTTTGCATCTTTCCCTCTCTTCTATAAGACTTTTACTACTGGAGTACCTTAAGAATATCACTTCTTGGTTCTCTTCTCTGCCTAAACCCACCCTATAATAATCTGATCCTATGTAATGGCATTAGACATAATATACAAGATCACGTCATCAACTCAGACTCACATGAGTCAGAAATATTACCCAGTATTAAAAATTACTAATAAATGTTAAGATAACTAAATAAGTTATATAACATATTCCAGCGACCACTCATATAAATTCATAGATTATAGGTATACTGTAAGCAAATTTTGATCAATTTTAGATCAACAAACAATGTTTGTTTATTTACCAGTAAGATTCCAATTACTATATCCATAAGGAGATTTGAACAACTAATTTACCTTCTTTATTTTCCCTGGTACAAGGAAAGTGATTGGAGAGCAAAATAGCTGTTTATACACTTCCCAGAATTGTATCACATTTTTATACTAATGACTGCCAATTTATATATGCAGATAGACCCCCCTCCTGATGTGCATAATATTTTACCCCAGGGCATTCTCAATATCTCTATTAAGATGTTAAATAGACAGCTCATACTCAACATGTCAAAAACTTAATTCCTAATAAACTGCTCTTTCTACAATCTCCCCCATAGCGACTGATGGCCATTCTTTTCTTCAAGTTCAGGAGTCATCACTTAAGGGCATCTGGGTGTAATTCAGCCCACCCCACACTTATTTTTATAAATGAAATTGACTGGAACACAACCTCACCTTTTGTTTATATATCTTCTAGGGCTGCTTTCATGATACAACAGCAGGTTTGAATTGTTTTAACAGAGACTGTATAGCCTGGAAAGTTTAAAATGTTTACGTTAGGGGTCTTTTAGAAAAAATTTGCTGATCTCTCATATACAGTGATATATAATTGTCCTTTCTTCTAATCTCATTGTTAGGTTTTCACAGAAAAGTATCGCTGTCTTCAAAATTGAGTTGTGGATTGCACCCTCCTTTTAACTTCTTAGGAATAATATTGTAATTCCAAATGTCTTCCTATTTCTATTAAGGTTTTTCTTTGATACACTTAGTATCTCTAAGTTTATTTCTTATTATTCAAGTATGTGAACATGTTCAGCTAGTTACAATGTGTACAGCGAAAATACATGGTATGCTTTTAGTCCTTTGATATTTTTAAGACTTGCTTTAAAGACAAGTCTTTTTTTTTCTTTTCTTTTCTTTTTTGGCCACACTGTGCAGTTTGTGGGAACTTGGTTCCCCAACCAGGGATCGAACCCAGTCCCCCAGCAGTGAACCTGCCAAGTCCTAACCACTGGACCACCAGGGAGTTCCCACAAGTCTTCTCTTTCTATTTATGCTTTAGTTTAGATAGTGTTGTGTCCCGATCCCCCACTTCATTAATTTTCCATTTATCTCTGTTTAATCCGCTATAAAACCCATCCATTAAGTGCTTACTTTTGATCACCGTGTTTTTGTGTGTATACGTATCAGTTCATTTTTGAAATATTTATGCCTTTTAATTTAACTTTTCGAACGTTATTAAAATACTCAAGTTTAACTGTTATATCTTCTAATATAGCCATCATAAATTGAATTTGTAGTTCATGTGGGACTATTTCAATTGTGGATTCTGCTCATTCTTGACCATAATGTCTTGTTTCTTTGTGTGCCTGGTCATTTTTGACTCCATACTGGACATTGTATTGGAAAAATATTTCTAATTATACCTGTTTATTATTCTTTAGTGTGATTATATCTCAATGATGATTTGTTTTGCTTGCTCCTGATGCAACCTCAGAGCATACAAATCCAAGTTCAGGATTTATTTTTAAGTTCAAGCTTTGGAAGACAACTTAAAATGGGCTGCTTTAGTTCAGTTGAAACTTAACTTTGATGGCAAAGACCTTTGGATCGAAGGTTAACATACTGGATGGTTAATCAGAATCCCAACATTTTTCAGACCATGGTTACTGTTTAGACCCTCGGACTAAAAACACAGATTTATTTTGAAGGTCTTTCTTCCCTGGTATAAATGTCTTCATTACTGGGATCACATTTTTCTTTTCCCTTTCTCTCTTTCTTTCTTTTTTTCTTTCTCTCTTTCTTTCTTCCTTCATTTCTTTCTTTCTTTCTTTCTTTCTTTCTTTCTTTCTTTCTTTCTCTCTCTCTCTTTCTCTCTCCCCCCCTCCCCCCCTCCCCCCTCCCTTCCTCCCTTCCTTCTTTCCTTTCTTCCTTCCTCTCTCTCTCTCCTCTCTCTCTCTCATTCTTCCTCAGGTCATGGCCCAGAAATCCCCCATTTTATTGCTAACTCTTTCATTCTTTTAAATAATCTTTAAATTATATGTTTGCCTGTGTTTTCTTGTCCTCGAGGAGAAACTTGATCCATGTTAAATAGTCTTATCCTCCATTATAGGAAGCAAGGATTACCAGCACTCCTCTGAATACATGGCTACTTCAGGGAAATTATATTCACAAATACCAGGGGTCAAATCCAGGCTGCATTAATAACTGCATGGCCATAGTCGATTTTGTTAATTTCTCTGAACCTTCGTATCTATCCATATATATTTTGGCAAATAACAGTGATTTTGCAGAGTTTATTGTGAGAATACAAACAATGTATATATAGTAACTAACATACACATATGTCACATATAGTGGGTACCAAATAAATTACTCATTGATGTAGCAAGTGCTACTGTTACTATTATTGTTAATTAAAATTGTAATTTAAACTAAATAAACCAGTTATCATTGTCATGTACTGTTTGAATATTTGTAGAGAATACCTACATAGAAGGCAAAGTGTGGGAGTGAGAACAAGAGACAGAGAGGGAGACAGAGACCAGGAGTCTGGGGTAGGAGCAGGGAGGAAGAGAGAGAAGGAAAGTGTATGGTTATATAAATATTTAATAGAATCTTAAAGTGATCTATTATACTTAGACATTTGGTGAGTAATTTTCTTCTCTTTTGGGTTTCTGATATTACAAATCTAACATGGAGACATAAAGTAGATTAAGAGGTTAGAATATAAGATTTACAAAAGAAAGTAAAGAAATGGAAACATTTTAACCTGTTTATAAAAAAATACCTCCTGCCCTACACCTGAAAAAGTACAGCTCACAGATTTATTCTTCATGTTCGCTGAGAGCAAAATAAGAAAAAGAGATTTAAGAAATAGTGGGAGAACTTTGGAATAACCACAAAGATATGTTTCCTGAATGTAAGTGGTGGTAAAAAATGAAACAGCAATTTGAAGAAAGTTGCGGCTGCTCTTTCCCTGTAGAGTCTTGAAATATGATGGATAATCACATATTAAGGTAGTTTAGAGGCTTCTTGGAAGGTAGAAGACACATAAGATGACCTCCCTGAGGTTCTTTTAATTTAATTCTTTAACCCCAGCTTAACACTGTAAAGTGTGTTCAGTAGTTATTGAAGTTGTTATAAGATATGAATGTGTTAATATTTGTGATGCATTACAGTGTCTGGCACATAGCAAGCCTTAAATGTGTGTTTTTTTTTAATTGATATACCAGCACAGTAATCATACTATAGAGTGTTATATTGCAAGAAACCTAGCCATCTAACAAAATATGTATATATGTGTTTATGTCTGTTTAAAGCAAGACATAGATGTTTTGGGAGTATTAAAATTTCACAGAATATGATAATCATTCTAATGAAAATTCATCCTATCAGATGAGCTAAGGGGTGTTTAGAAAAATAAATCTAATTCAGGAAAAATAATTTTAGATCTTAATTACTAATAAAATTTACTCCTATAAGGTTAAAACTCACAACTACACATTAAATCACCAAATTTATTATGAGTAACTTAGAATTTTAAAAAGTTATTCTTTATTTCAACTTTATATTTGTATATGACATGTCTATTGTTGCCAAGGAACTGGTGACAATCGGTAGTCAACCTAACATTTCTGGAGAGAGATTAGGCAATAATAATAGTAGTGAGTGAAATTTCTTGCATGAATTATCTGCTATATACTTAAAAGAAACCTTGTATGCTTGATTCAGTTTGATACTCGTAACAGCTTTATGAGACAGGTACTATGGATTTTTATTATTTTTCATTCTATGTAGGAGGAGACTAAGGCGCAGAAAGATAAATAGTTCAAGGCAAAGGAGCTAGTAATGGCAGAGCTGGGATTCAACGTAGATTTTCCTTTTCTAGCATCAAAACTCTCAGCCACTAGACCAATCTGACAGTAAAGCTCCTGGGAGACACAGCTCCTGGTTGCTGTCATGGTTCCCATCCACTGTAAGGGTGGCGCCATCTACGCTGCAGTTCCCAGACTGTGTGCCCGAGGTGCCTGGGTTCTAACAGCAAACCCACGCAGTTGCAGTGGAGCATCTTACATTTTCAAAGGAAACAAAGTAACGCTCAACAGCACTACTCAACATTAGACATCTCATGATACTTTAGGGTTAAGCATAATTCACCCTGTATTACTTTTCATGACATCATGTCTTTGCAAATCTGAGTTTGCAGGAGTTCCTGTGTTAAAAACCAAGTACACGATCACCATGGAACAGAATTTGAAGGTCTAATGCCAAGAGTATATATCCAGTCACAAGATATTGTGGTTATTTAAGAATGAAATTAAGATTTTCTGTTTCTATTTTATGTATATCAATCTAAGTTTGGGTAAACTATTTCACTGCAATTGGATGGCGTATTTTTTGAAAGAGGGGCACCATGAAGAAAAGAATCTTGATACACTAAGGACTGTGTGAGCTGAGAAAGTTTGGGAACCCCTGGTCTACAACAGGAATGCTGCTCCCAAGAATACTGATCCCAGGAATAATGATCCTAGGTGTCAGAATTGCTTTGTTCTGTTCATATCCAGGGAGAACGTTCTTGCCCATTTCTGCTATTTTTCACCCAGACCACGGGGTATATCTTAAAAGCTCTCTCACTATCTGACCACTTTCTTCAGTTTTTGGTCTGCCCCCCTTGAGCGATAATATCTCAGTGAATGTCTAAAGGAAAACAAACAGTGAAACAACAGCAAAGTTTCTGGCCTTCTCTTTTTAATTTCCTCATCATTTGAGCCTCTTTGAGGTTCCTGAAGTAAACCAGCAAGATGCAGTGGCACAACTCTATTCTATTAAATTAAGGGATTTTATTACTGCAAGCACTGAAAAAGGCTCATGGGAGGTAGACAGAGCAGCAATTCAAATACAGTTTTGGACAAATACAATTTTATTTGGTAAAAAATGCCTTCGATTTGCAGTAATTTTAGTCTGCATATTTCATCATGTAGGCCTCTTTGCAACGTGTTCTGATATCAGGAAGCAGAGTAAATGAGACTTCTTGACAGTGGACAGAACTCCCACTCTGCCTCTGGGGTCCACTTCTGATGTCCCTGTGATCTGATCTCCCAGTCAGTCCAACTGATTACCCTTGCTGCTCCCCACTCTTGAGTTCCGATGGATCCAGTCTTAAAAAATACCTTGGTGGTATTATCACTATCCTATGTCCAAATACATACCTGAAACCTATACAATAACTCCCCTACAAACGAACGAGTTCCATTCCGAGAGCACGTTCCTAAGTCCAATTTGTTCCTAAGTCCAACAAAGTTAGCCTATATACCCAACTAACACAATCAGCTATATAGTATTGTACTGTAATAGGTTTACAAGTCTTTTCACACAAATAATACGTAAAAAACAAACATGGAAAGTAAAGAAAACATTTTTAATCTTACAGTACAATACCTTGAAAAGTACTAGTTACATCACTGCTGATTTTATGCTTGCTTCTGGACATCCTGGGCTTGAAATAAAGGTAATGTACTACTCTACTGTATACAGTACTGTACGCAAAAGCACAAACACTTGTAGAGGATGCACACACATGACAATGTACACCAGACAGGTGAACTAACACGTGATAGGACATGACAACGCACATTCGCATCTTTGAAAGTTCACAACTTGAAAGTTCGTACGTAGGGCACTTACTGTAGATCAAAGCTAGCAAATGGAAAAAGAGGAAATGATTCTAAAACTGTAAGAGATAGATATATAACTCTCTATTTACCTATTTGCTAGGTTAAGCTGAGATAATTTTAATGGCACAATGCCAGATATCAGAAATATTTCCTAAACTTTGGGCAAATCAAAAGACAGTGATTCCAAATATTTGATTTTTTTTAGGAATTCCAGAAACTTCAATGAGTTGTGACTGCAACCATCAAAATGCATAGCACAGGGAGGTCAGCTCGGTGCTTTGTGGCCACCTAGAGGGGTGGGATAGGGAGGGTGGAAGGGAGACGCAAGAGGGAGGGGATACGGGGATATATGTATATGTATAGCTGACTCACTTTGTTGTACAGCAGAAACTAACACACCTTTGTAAAGCAATTATACTCCAATGAAGATGTTAAAAAAAAAAAGAAAATGGAGCTCAAAGCCAACCCAGGGGTCCAGGTTGGTAAGCAATGCTCATCTGGCACACCTCTCTTGGCCTTTTCCCTCTGCACAGAATCATTTCTGTCAAAGGTAAACTTGACTCCATTCATGTAAGGTTAGCAAAGACCTCAGGGTAGTTTTTATTTGTCCACCTTTAAGCTATTCCAATAATTCTTTGGATTAGGAAGGGTCTTTGCTGTCAATGAGAAAAGTTGAAAGGAGCTCTTTCATTTCTTTCTATTTTTCTCGGCAACAAAGAAATTGACTACCCCAGATGATTGATTTAACTCTTAAAAACAGAGGGAAAAAAATGAAGATTTCAACTTACAATTCTCTTCTCTCTTGAACTCTACACAATGTATCTTCCTAATTAATATTTTAAATGTCTTTAAATCCATATATTTTAATCCATCCTTAAATACAAGCTGTTTGATTTCCCCTCTTCTGTCTAGCAAACTCTGCAAGGACAACTTTCTCAAGAATATTATAGCATTTTCTAGAATTGATCCTAATGACATGGCCATTAAGTGAGAAGAATCCAAGTGAAAAGCATAAGAATTTGCACCTCTGGTCAGCTTCACACATTTTGTTCCTCTCCTCCACCTGTGGTAACCACCAATCTCTTGTCTGTATCTGTGAGTTCATTTTTATTTTTTTAAACAACTTGACTTATTGTGATGATCATTTCACAGTATATACAAATACCTAATCATTATGTCATACACCTGAAAATTAATATAATTTATATGTCAATTACATCTCATTTAAAGAAAGAAGCCTCGGAAACTATTTGACACCACAAGGTACCCAATAGCTCTAAGTATCCTTGCCCATGAGAGGTAACAGTTGGTTCAGTTTGGAAAATTAAGACAGTTTCATTAAAGTGCTAAGGAAGTGGCACAAAATGTGGGAATTTTAAGGGGGGGGTATAAAACTTTATGATATTGAGGAAAACTTTTCTAAAAGTAGGTCATTTCAGTAAATCTTACTCATGTCTTATTGGACAGATATGGTGCCACTAAACTATTATCACAAGTGAGAATGGGATTGGTTAGAATAATGATTTTCCTCTGGAAAATCTTGTCCACCAGGAGAGAGATAAATGAAATCATGGTTCCCCTAAGAAAGAGAGATGGAAATAGGTAGAGCTAGAGATATGAGAGAGATGGTATTAGTGGGGTAGCCAGCCAATCTCTGGCTTATCTACCTCATAACATATTTTAAACTTCTCAATTTATACATGTCTTGTACTCCCAGTAAGCTAGTGCTGATAGGGCCATAGCACCACATCTCTGTGAACAATTTGTCCCATTTTCATTAGGAAACTTTCTAAAGAGAGTTCATTCATTCTTTTTCGTCTTGATTTCCTATTGCCACTGGATTTCTCTATTCATAGAGTCCCTAGACAATTTTTACTTCTGTACCGTGGAGATTCATGCTTTGCCGTTTATTTAACCTATAGCCCTCTTTTCAAGAAAAATATTTTTATCCCTTTGTGTTCACAATCGCCTTAGCTAATTTCCAGCCGAGAGTATTCTTCAGGTCCTGGTGTCTGGTCCCAGGAGTACAGTTTTCTTGCCAAGTGATCTTCTTAAGACCTTGTCTTACTCCACCTTTGGAATTTACCAGACTTCAAGTATAGTAACGACACTGTATTACATACTTGCAAGTTGCTAAGAGAGTAGACCGTAAAAGTTCTCACTGCAAAAATGGTAACCATTTGTGGTGATGAATGTGTGAATTATCCTTAATTTCCCAATATGTAAGTATATCAAACCATCCCTTTGTACACCTTAAACTTACACACAGTCTTAATTACATCTCAGTAAAGCTGGAAAAAATTACTAATGGGATGTTGTCTCAATAGCTGCCATAAAGTTTCAACTACTTTTCATTATCAAGACTTGAGTAAAAAGTTAATACATTCCCAAAGCTTATTTGCATTGTCTCAAGTCATCTAGGTTTTACAACTGGCAAAGTCTAGGAAATCACCCAGAAAGAAAAATGCACATCTGTTTGTTTCTTCATTTAACATTGGCTTTGTCATCATATTCTAGTACAGCTTAGCATTCCAAACTCAGATTGTTCTCAGGCCCAGCCTCATTTCTGTAAACAGGAGGAGGGGCAGGAAGGGCAGAGAGCGGTGATCAGAGTTGAGGTTTTCTTTTCTTGAGTTGTTTTATACAGTGCTGTTACAGCACGAAGATTCTCTAAAGTCTGGCAAGTAAGACAGCTTTCTTTTTACTAATGTAACTGATTATAGCAAAGCGGGAGGGATTGTGTTCATCTCAGTGAAGCAGATTCACAGCAGCCTGGTGTCAGCCTGACAGCCCTTTAATGGACATTGTCAGATGTCACCAGTGCAGTGCTGGCACCAGCCACGGAAGCAGCATAGCAGGCCCTGCAGGCAGCTCTGAACGCCTTTAAAACACTGAACTCTTAGCTGGGGAGTTTGCTGGCCTTTAGAATGAATTTTATCAAAGATAAGCAGAGTCAAAGCACAAGACAGGATAAAAGGTGATGACCGTGTGAGTTAACAGCTGCGCTGTGATCAGAGTACCACAGCCTCTGAGGATCTGAAGGAATAAATAGGCAGAGACTTGAAAGGCTCCTCTGTATAGAGACACATAACTTCTCTTAGTCACACTAATTGTGAGACCGCATTTACATCCAGTTCTTAAAAAATGGGTACCGTATGCAGTATGTGTCAACTATGTCAGAGTGGTTGTGAAGAGTTCTACAAAGTTGTGCACTATGTTGATTCCAAACAGAATATTCTACCAAAATGAAAGATTGAGTCATGCCTTTCTGTGTAGATGCTACATGGGAATTATAGGATACCACCTTAGTTAACGCCATGTCTCTATCCTGAAGGTAGGTAATAAGATACAGTTCAAGAGAGTGTGGAACCTGTTCCCTTTTATCATAAAGTAGATGGAGTGGAGGAGAAATTAGAAAATCACAGATTTTATGAGTCTCTGACTTGCAAAAGTGTTTTAAAGAACCAAGCTGTCTTATGTTTGATGTATTCTCCTTTGGGGCTTGAGTAATAAACACAGATATATGGAGGGAAGAATTTTATATCAAGTTTTAATGAAAGGTTAATCACTTCGCCATCAATAAGTCATCTACTAGGAAAGACATTCTAATTCATAACTGTAAGGTTTGATATGTGTCTCCATTTATTAGGATGTTAGCAGAGAAAAAATGAAAAGAACCAAACTTAAAATATAGTGATTAATTGCTTGGTGTTTCTTGATGATAATAGATTCCTGTCAAAGTGGAAGCTGACTCACGATGACCTTGGTGAATGTTGACTAGTACTGAAATTCAATTAACTGCTGCATTAGAGTAGCAATGAACACATTCTATTGCAGGTTAGTAACATCCAGAGGAGACAAAACCCAAGGGTACAAGTTTTCAAGTATTTCACAGGGATAGCAGAAGAGTGAAATTATATGCAAGCAACTGGAAACTTCATATAATAAATTGTTTCTAATATTATAATGAAATAGATGAAAATCTCTTGGTTCCTCTGTAAAGCCACAGAGCAGCAAGTTGCTAAGGAAATTTGCTAATAGTTTCTCTACAGATATGTTAAGGTCACTCGTGGTAGATTGAAAAGGTAGCCACAATTATTCGTGCTTTCTTACATCCATGCTCTTTGCAGAGGGCCTTTGCGGGTCTTTTTTAAAGGGGTAGAGACTCTTTCCTTACTCCTTGAATTTGGGCTGGCTTTGGCTAAAAGGGAAGCAAGTGATGTGATATTACTTCCAACCTTCAGCCTCAAGAGGTCTTGCATGTCTCTGCTTGCTTTCTTGGACTCCTGAAGCCTCCATACTGTTAAAAAAAAAATTCAACAAATTAAACTGGAAGATCTAATTACCTTTGTTCAAGGATTCATGAATCAGGCAACATCCCACCTAGAAACTAGAAGAGTGCTCCAAGAGGTTGTACAAAATGGAAAGTTTTTATAGGAAGTAGAGTGGGGCAAGGGAGCTATTAGCAAAAGAAGAGAAAGAACTATTTTTAAGCCAGGACATTTTATTTTGGGGGGAAAGAGAATGACAAGGGTTTTATCACACAGATGGCCTTTTCTTCCTCTGGGGATGGAGAGGACCCATGTGACACATGACCTTATTGGTTCTGACCAGAAAATTCCAGACGGGTTGATTAAAATTACATTCCTGGGAAGGTTAAAACCGCAATTAGGTTAGGTACTAAGTTGAGGTTTGGTATCCTGGACTTTAGCACAAGTGACAACTTTTGAGCCTGTGGTTTTCTCTTTAACAACATGAATAAGACCAGAATAGACTCCTGGAAGATGACAGACCAAATGGAGCAGAGTCAGGGGTCAGTCAGCTGATTCATCTCAGACAAGGTGCAACGCATGTGGAAGAGCCCACGGAGAGTTAGTAAAGCCAAACGTTATCAGTCTGTCCAGCTAACTGCTGGGGTGGGTACATAACCAAGGCGAGCACAGACCTGCCAGTTTCACAGCGACTCAGTGATTCATGAGCTAAAGAAGCATTTATTATTTCAAACAAACAAGTTTCGCAGTGGTGTGTTACATAGCAACAGATAACTGATGCACTAGTGATTATACTATGTTGGAAAAATGTAACAAAAACTCATTTTTAATACATTATTGTATCTTGTTTTCTTACTACTGCTATGAAAACATCCTCCAGCATTATTATATAGGCATGTCTGTCTATAAACATGCATAAATATGTAATACTTTTTAACAGATTTGTATATTAATGGGTGATTGGCACAAGTGATATCAATAGGTATTCCTTCAGATCCTCAGGAGTGAATAGAGTCAGGGGACGAAAACTTCGGATTAAAACTTAGTGTAGAAAAGGTTGGGAAATCAGTCAAGTTAGGCTGTTTAACTTATTTCACCCTCCTGTCAGTTGAGATGGCAATATAACATCAACCTTTGCTTCTCCCTTTTTCTCACAATCTAGATGAAAATCCGACTGAAGCTTGTAGGTCGTAGCAGTCTCTGAGCTTTCAGAAACTGTCTCTTCTAGGTCCATTGGCCACTGCGTGATAGAGCAGCCTTATGATCATATGGCAAAGACATGCTTAGGCGGGTTTCCTAAACCAAAGCACTTTCCTTTTAAGCCAAGTTTTACCGAGAAGGCCTTTCAGCCTGAACCAAATTTTAAAGTTTCATTTTTTAAAAAAATTTTTGTTTTTTACAATCTTGTGGTAGTTTCAGGTATACAGCAAAGTGAATTAGTTATACATATACATATATCCACTCTTTTTAGATTCTTTTCCCATGTAGGTCTTTATAAAGTAGAGTATAAAGTTGAGTAGAGTCCCCTGGGCTATACAGTAGGTCCTTATTAGTTATCTGTTTTATATAGAGTAGTGTGTATATGTGAATCCCAATCTCCAGTTTATCCCCCGCCCCCTTATCCCCTGGTAATCATAAGTTTGTTTTCTGCATCTGTGACACAGAAAGACAAATATCATGTTTTGTTTATATGTGGAATCTAAAAAAAAAAAGGATACAAATGAACTTATTTACATTTTTCATTTGTAATCCCTCAGAGGTTGCTTTATAGCTCTTCCTAATATTCTTTCATGACCCCACAGCATCCCAGAATCACTTCCTCCTGTCTGCCACTCCTCATTCACTGCCCATGAAACACACACCCTAAGTACAGCATCCAAATGAATCTTTCACCTTTAGTTTTTTTTTAATCTGACGAACAATGAACCATAGGAATGATCATGTTTCCTCTTTTCACAGAATGCTAAAAAACTCAAATATATGTTTATTATTTAAAAATTTACCCCTATATATTTTTCTTATTGGTCAAAATTAGATTACTGCTCGGAATTTGGAAAACCCCCATTTTTTTCTTAAAATAAATAGAAGCAAGAAAAGTAATCAAATAAATAAACCTTCAAAATAAGAGGCACGAGGTGATTAAAAAATATAGTAGTTGGTGAGAAATACTAGTTTTGGTTGAGAAAGATGATGCTAGTTTCATGGAAAAGGTATAAAGGTCTCAGATATATCTTTGTACCTGAAAGGGTGTGAGGCTATTGAACAGAGTATAATGAATATGGTGTATATTTCAAGTGTATGAAAGTCATGAGCTTAGTAGTGGAGGCGCCAGTTAAACAGGGACCTTACAAAAGCAGTTAGTGAGTGGTGAAAGAAAAGAATGAATAGGGTGTTTTTATGTTTTGGAGATTAATCCTTTGTCTGTTGCTTCATTTGCAAATATTACAGGAAGCTCAGCTCAGTGCTCTGTGATGACCTAGATGGGTGGGATGGTCGGGGGAGGAAAGTCCAAGAGGGAGGGGATATATGTATACATATAGCTGACTCACTTCATTGTACAACAGAAACTAATACAACATTGTAAAGCAATTGTACTCCAATAAAAATTTTTTTTAATTGAATAAAACCACTAAGAACTTAAAAGAAAGAAAGAAAGAAAGACTAGTGTGTAAGCAGTTCATAGTGTTGTAGCTATCAAAGACTATGGATTCAAATCCAAGTTCAGGCATCTGCAAGATGTATAACCTTTGTCCTATTACTAGTGTGCCTTTGTTTGCTCATCTGTAAGACAGAGTAAGTGATAGGGCTGTTACAAAGATCAAGTTAATATTTAATCTTCTAAAATCCTTTTTTCCTCATATTCTGCCACATTCACCTCCCTGCCTCATTGCATTTTGAGCCTCTGTCCTGGATCATTCTTTCGACAGATCCCCTGGTCTAGCCTACCATTTCATTCATGCCTCTTCAAATGCCAACTCCTCAGAGTGTCCCAGAGGTGAATATCATTCATGTGAAGCCATATACATGCCGCTGTGTCCCCGTCCTTTGAAGTAAAAGGCTTTTGCTTTAGTCTCCCAGGCCTCCACTGAGTCTCTAAATGCTGCTCCAGAGTTAATGATTAGGAATGTGAAGATGTAGAAACAAAGAACAGCTGTAGGGTGGGGAAACTGGTAATGATTTAGACTTTAAATCGGCCACATAGCAGAATCACCGAACTCCCAGTTCCCTGAAAGATACAGATAAAGGCACGACACACATTCGTAAGTTGTTTTACAGGAAGCAGACCCACCAGATGAAAACTGCTGAGCACAAGCACATAGACCCTAGACCGGTTGAAACCAGAAGGATGATGATGCTTGAAACTTCACCTGATGCCAGTCATCCCACAACTGTGCATGAACTGATCACACACCCTGCAGCCCCCCCCCACCGCCCCCACTGCCGTTAAAACCCCTTCCCTGAAAGCCACTGGGGAGTTGAAGTCTTTTGATAATGAGTTGTCCATTCTCCTTGCTTGGTGCCCTGCAATAAATGCCGCACTTTTCTTCACCACAACCAGTATCAGTAGTTGGCTTTACTGCACACAGGAGAGTTGACCTAAGTTTGGTTCTGTAACACCTGCATTTAAAATAGAACCCCTTCCCACTCAGCACTCTTTCTCTTCTTACTCTGCTTTATATTTCTTCATAGTGCTTGTCAACATCTGACATCAGAGTCTACATTTAGCTGTTTCTTTCTTTCTTCCTACTAGAATATAATAAGTTACACGAGTTGAGATTTTGACTTGGTTGTTGTGCACTGATTTAAATACCTCAACCTAGAAAATAGGTGACTTATAGTTGTTTCTCCCTAAATATTTGTTCACTACATGTTGAGTAAATAATGTTTAAAGACACTTCTGTTTATTCTCTCAAAACAGAGTTTTTAAAAGACTAATGACAAGATTTCTTTTGTGTGCAAAACCTGTATTTAGATAAGAGTCTAGTACCTACAGAAAAAAATAAATATTTTATTTACTGTTATGTTTTCAAGAAAGGATAGAAGCTGTAACATGGTTATCACTTTTAGTAGTTTCATGTAATTAAATTACCAAAACACAGCCTACTTTAGACTATAATTCATACATGCTAATTCCTCAGAGCAATTTTACTTAATAGAGTAGTTTGGGAATATAAATCTATCGTGTTTCCATTAAGTAATATTTTTGAATTCCTTATACAGCACTAATACCAGCTCTATTCTTTAGTTGATAGCTGTCTTTGATGGATAGCTAATTGAAGCCTACATTTCAAATTTGAACAATGTTCCTAATTTGAAACATAAAGCAAAAGTTAATTCCTACCATTTTAAAACCAACTGCTAATTTCTTCCAAAAAAGTATTCTTTGTGTTTTAGACCTGGGGGGGTGGGGGCAGAAACCAGTGAGACAGCATCAGGAAAGTCGACCTGAACCATTCTTCTCCATCTATCCTGTGGAACAAAAGTCTTAATTTCCTTGGGGGAAGGTCACAAACACTGGTCCTTAGGGTCCTGTGCAGCTGGGGCAAAGGAACTAAAATACAGAACATTGTCCTTCTGGGAGAGAGGCAGGAGGTATCTAGAAATAGAGCCTCAGAGCACCAGGGCACCTAGGAGACCACCCTCCCTGACACCAGGGACCCCATGCCTGCTTATGACGTGGCTTACTCAGGAAAACAGAGAATTCCTCCTCCACTGCCCTCTATCAAAAAACACTAGGAAGTTAGAGTAGAGCACTGCTGGGGAAGGCACAGGAGGAGGACACAAACATGGGAAGTGACCTTCTCTGAGGCACCACCAGAACGGAAAACCTGAAGCTGAGGATGCCACAGCCTAAATGTCAAAAGAAATGTGGGATGGGTATAAAAGAGAAAGGGCTTCAAGAAGACTCACAGAAGGTGGTATCATAAGTCATAAGATATATAGAAATGGAATATGTACCTACCCCCCAAAACCACACAGAAAGGTGGTCTGTATCTACAGATACAGGTAGAAAAATGAGTGGAACATTTTTTTAACCTGGGAAATATGTTTCAGGAATCAGAATAGGTTATGTATACAGAGGGTAGTTTTTCATGACCCTGACTTTCTGCCAGAACAGCTTTGGTTATTTAGTGTGTATGTGATGAATGTGAAACATGCTCCCTTGCACTTTCAAAGACCAAAGTTTGAGGGACTGTAATGAAGAAAGAGCAACAGTCTACATGACGTTTAATGTTTGCCCAAGTTACAAGCCACTGCCACTGACTGCAGCATGGTTTGAATTAAGGGCAAGATTTGGCCAAGTCCATCTTCCAGCTTGGTGACTCCACCAACTCTCTGAATGGTGTGTAGTAAACAGTTGTTCATACTCTTGTATCTTCAGCACACCATGGTTTCTCAGGCTTGGACATATAAGTAATGAAAACTAAAACTTTGTAGTGGAAAAGAAAATATATTATTCAACAGAAGACCAAAGATATTAAACATATTTTAGAAATGACTAAATGATATAGGTAATTCAGTATCTTTGAATGTTAATGGTCAAGGTACAGTTTTTCATTTAAAATGTTTTGAGCTTGTATAATCATAGTTTTCCTAATGGTTAAATAACACATTTTATTAAACACCTACAGAAACACTATCCAATTTCTGGAATTATAGTGTTTAATTTTGTGGGGTTTTTAAACATTATTTTTATATAAAGATAGATGGCTATAGTTTAGTTTTTATTTGGCACTATAACATGTAATTAATTATGTGAATTACATACATTTGAAATAGTAATAACTAACTTTTCAAACGAAATAAGGATCTTTAAGAAAATGGTGGTCTTTTTCTGTGACTATCAATATCAACATTTCAAAACTAAAATTAAAATATACTTGATATCCAAGATTTTTATGACTTTAATATTTCAGCATGCCTGTTAATATAAAAATTTAAGTAACCAAACAATTAATAGGAATAGATTCCTCTGAAATTTATAGGTTTTTTTTCCTACTGGTAATGAAGCACATACAACACAAGGAAAAACTTTCTTCCTGTGTCAGTTTCCTGTCAACTGAAACAGGAAATTGTTGAAAGTAAAAGAGATTCAGTTGAAATCCATTATCCACAGTTTACATAAAAATGGTTATTCATATTATGATTTAATAAACTAATGAATAAATTTGATATTATACTCTGAAATTGCCCTACGCTATCTACTCCCTGGGTCAGAGTAGAGATTATAGTTTATGGCAAGGGAGACAATGCAATCCCAGATTCAAACCACCTCACTTTTCAGACTGAACAGTGGTGGGACCAGGAGAGTAAACCAGAGGGGATACTGGAACCACAAGCTAAATCAGAATTGTCTCCAGCAAACTGGGACCTATGGTCACTACAGTTAAGTATCTGCTATTCCATCTCAGATATTCTACTGAGACCTCTGTTTGCTCTTCCTGCACCCACACTTTTGGAGCTCACTTGGTAGCTAGGAAGCAGAGATAATGAATATAGCTGTAGAAGCAGCAAGGAGCAAGGTAGTGAGCTTGTAATAAAAGTTGCAAAGAACTGACAAAGAATAGGCACAAAAGACTCCGAATAGGCTTTCTTTATAGACTTTACTGGCTTGGCATCTGAGATGAAAAATCTGAGTGAGGGAATGAAGCACTGGCCATTTACCTTTGCACACTGCAGATTGTGGAGATTGATGGCATTGTGTTCTTGTATAGTACACTGGATACATGGAAAGGGTACATGGCCTGCCTCAGTGCAGCAAGTTTATGTCTGATTTATAAGCTGTCTAGGGCTCTCCATCAAAATAACAGAAAAGATTTTAGTGTTGCTTAGAATGGCATTCTGACTTTTGTCTAAGAATAAATTGTGATTTAAAGTGTATCACCTCTTTGATGAGGAAATCAAACTCCTCCTCACTGCCTACTTTACAACTTATTTCAGATAAGGCCCTCAGTCTGGTTTGTGGCAGGTAAGATTTCTTCCATTTTGACAGATTTATTTTGATTCTGCCAGTAGCATCGCCAAATAATGGTCTGTTCTAAAAGGGAAGGTACTTACTTTTGCCTTTGAAGACTTAACAGCTTATCAGGGGGTAATATTGCAACTATTATAACGTACATTGCTTGACTGAGGAGGGAGCTCCCACCTAAGACTTCCCTTAACACTTGAAGAGCCTAACCAATGTAGAAAGGTATAAGAATGGCAGTCAGCCTAATTTTAGGTTAAAAAAAGAAAATTGACATATAATCAAACAGGAATCTCTCAGTGTTTTCATGAATTTGACATGAAGAAATGTTCTACATAGTGTTTTGAATAAGTGCTTCTTATGAACAGACAAATCTCAAACCTTCTTTCTAAATAAGTCCAAAAATAAAATAAGTGTATGTTGAAAGAAGAAAGAAAGAAAGAAAGAAAAGAAGAAAAGAAAAAGAACCTTAAAAATCTTAAAGGAGCTTTATTCAAGGTGATATCTGAGGTCAATGAAAATATGAAAAGTTGACCAACCATTTGTAGTCAGGAAATTTCAACTTAAAACTATAATGAAATACCACTGCATGCTCATCAGAAGGGTGAAGATCAAACATTTTGAAAATAGCAAGTAATAGAGAATATGTGGAGTAAGTAAACGTTCCTACACTGCTAGTGGGGATATAAAATGATACAATTACTTTGAAATTCAGGTATATATTAGATTTGAAGGGACACATACCCTTGATCCATCAATTCTAATTCCAGGATTATGCCCAAAACAAATGCATGTTTATGTACACCAAGCATAAACAAAACTATTCCAGGTATTATTTTTCATAATAAGCAAAATCAGAAACATCACATTTCTAGGAAAAGAATTGTTAATAATGCAATATATCATACCACTGAATATCATACAACAACAGACATGAATGCAGTACAGCTACATGCATAAACATGGATGGATCACAATTGTAATGCTGAGTCAAAGAAGGTAGTCCTCAAGGATATACCCATGAATAAATACATTTTAAAAAATAATATTAATGCATGACGATTTATATAAAAACAGGAAAAACAAAACTCTACTTTGACAGATAAAAGTAGGGTTAATATTTGGCAAGGGATTAGGAGATTATGTTAGGGAATGGACAAATAAGAGTCTTCTAGGTGATGGTACTATTTTATTTCTTGATCTGGGTGGTGGTCAACCCAGGTATTTCCTTTGTGGTTATTTGTTGAACTGCATATTTACAGAGGGTGGTTCTAGTATTTATCTGGTTGTATTTTACACTTCAAAAAGTAAAACAAGTTCAGTAATACACCAAAAACCTCCATGAATAACAATGACACACTTTATCAAATCAGGCTAACTCTAGATATTCATACTACAGTAGAACAGATTTGACGGTGTTAGTGGATAACAACCTGCATCGAGACTACTGAAACAATCAGAGGTATAAATAAAATTGTTTGACATGGAAACAGTTTAACAGTCTTTAAGTAATGACTACCCTACATTACTCCATCTTCATTTGTGATGTGAATCAAAATTTCCCAGGTCTTTATTAAAATTAGTACAGCAAATTTGAAATGTGATGGGGAGTTTCATGAAGATGATTAGAAGATAATAGTACACTTACAATATTATTTACAAAAGTTAATTTTGAATGAAATATTACTAAAATTATTTTATCATTTAAATAAGAAAGTTGCAAAATGGAAATTTACATATAGCTATTTACATATATTTATTATTTGTAGTTTTTTTTAAAGTTTTATTTATTTATTTTTATTTATGACTGTGTTGGGTCTTCGTTTCGGTGTGAGGGCTTTCTCTAGTTGTGGCAAGCGGGGGCCACTCATCGCGGTGTGCGGGCCTCTCACTATCGTGACCTCTCGTTGCGGAGCACAGGCTCCAGACACGCAGGCTCAGTAATTGTGGCTCACGGGCCTAGTTACCCGGCGGCATGTGGAATCTTCCCAGACCAGGGCTCTGAACCCGTGTCTCCTGCATTGGCAGGCAGATTCTCAACCACTGCGCCACCAGGGAAGCCGTGTTTGTAGATTTTTTGATGATGGCCATTCTGACTGGTGTGAGGTGACACCTCACTGTAGTTTTGATTTGCCTTTCTCTAATAATTAGTGATGTTGAACAACCTTTCATGTGTTTACTGGCAATCTGTATATCTTCTTTGTAGAAATGTCTGTTTAGGTCTTCTGCCCATTTTTGGATTGGGCTGTTTGCTCTTTTGATATTGAGATGCATGGGCTGCTTATCTATTTTGGAGAATAATCCTTTGTCATTTTCTTGGTTTGCAAATACTTTCTCCCATTCTGAGGGTTGCCTTTTCGTCTTGTTTATGGTTTCCTTTGCCGTGCAAAACTTATTAAGTTTCATTAGTTCCCATTTGTTTATTTTTATTTTTGTTTGCTATGATTTATGTCATAGAGTGTTCTGCCTATGTTTTCCACTAAGAGTTTTATAGTGTCTGGCCTTATATTTAGGACTTTAGTCCATTTTGAGTTTAGTTTTGTGTATTGTGTTAAGGAGTGTTCTAATTTCATTCTTTTACATGCAGTATTCCCAGAACCACTAATTGAAGAGGCTCTCTTTTCTCCCCCGTGTATTCTTGCCTCCTTTATCAAAGATAAGGTGACCATATGGGTGTGGGTTTACCTCTGGGGTTACTATCCTGTTCCATTGATCAATATTTCTGTTTTTGTGCCAGTACCATACTGTCTTGATTACTTTAGCTTTGTAGTATAGTCTGAACTCAGGGAGGCTGTTTCCTCCAGCTCCATTTTTCTTCCTCAAGACTGTTTTGGCTATTTGGAGTCTTTTCTGTTTCCATACAAATTGTGAAATTTTTTGTTCTAGTTGTGTGAAAGATGCCATTGGTAGTTTGATAGGGATTGCATTGAATCTGTAGATTGCTTTAGGTAGTATAGCCATTTTCAAAATGTTGATTCTTCCAGTCCAAGAACATGGTATATCTCTCCATCTATTTGTATCATCTTTAATTTCTTTCATCAATGTCTTATAGTTTTCTGCATACAGGTCTTTTGCCTCCTTAGGTAAATTTATTTCTAGGTATTTTATTCTTTTTGTTGCAGTGGTAAATGAGAGTGTTTCCTTAATTTCTCTTTCAGATTTTTCATCATTAGTGTATAGGAATGCAAGAGATTTCTGTGCATTAATTTTGTATCCTGCTACTTTACCAAATTCATTGATTAGCTCTACTAGTTTTTTTTTGGTAGCATCTTTAGGATTCTCTATGTATTATATCATGTCATCTGCAAACAGTGACAGCTTTACTTCTTTTCCGATTTGGATTCCTTTTATTTCCTTTTCTTCTCTGATTGCTGTGGCTAAAACTTCCAAAACTACGTTGAATAATAGTGGTGAGAGTGGGCAACCTTGTCTTGTTCCTGATCTTAGTGAAAATGGTTTCAGTTTTTAACGATTGAGAAAAATGTTGGCTGTGCGTTTGTCATATATAGACTTTATTATGTTGACATAAGTTCCCTCTATGCCTACTTTCTTCAGGGTTTTATCATAAATTGGTGTAGAAAGCTTTTTCTGCATCTATTGAGATGATCATATGGATTTTCTCCTTCAATTGGTTAATGTGGTTTATCCCATTGATTGTTTTGTGTATATTGAAGAATCCTTGTATTCCTGGGATAAACCCCACTTGATCATGGTGTATGATCCTTTTAATGTGCTGCTGGATTCTGTTTGCTAGTATTTTGTTGAGGATTTTTGCATCTATGTTCATCAGTGATATTGGCCTGTAGTTTTCTTTTTTTGTGACATCTTTTTCTGGTTTTGGTATTAGGGTGATGGTGGCCTCGTAGAATGAGTTTGAGAGTGTTCCTCCCTCTGCTGTATTTTGGAAGAATTTGAGAAGGATAGGTGTTAGCTCTTCTCTAAATGTTTGATAGAATTCACCTGTGAAGCTATCTGGTCCTAGGCTTTTGTTTGTTGGAAGACTTTTAATCACAGTTTCAATTTCAGTGCTTGTGATTTGTCTGTGTATATTTTCTATTTCTTCCTGGTTCAGTCTAAGAAGGTCCTGCTTTTCTAAGAATTTGTCCATTTCTTCCAGGTTATCCATTTTATTGGAATCTAGTTGATTGTAGTAATCTCTCATGATCTTTTGTATTTCTGCAGTGTCAGTTGTTACTTCTCCTTTTTCATTTCTAATTCTGTTGATTTGAGTCTTCTCCCTTGTTTTCTTGATGAGTCTGGCTAATTGTTTATCAATTTTGTTTATCTTCTCAGAGAACCAGCTTTTAGTTTTATTGATCTTTGTTGTCATTTCCTTCATTTCTTTTTCATTTATTTCTGATCTGATCTTTATGATTTCTTTCCTTCTGCTAACCTTGGGGTGTTTTTGTTCTTCTTTCTCTAACTGCTTTAGGTGTAATGTTAGGTTGTTTTATTGATATGTTTCTTGTTTCTTGATGTAGGATTATATTGCTAATAACTTCCCACTTAGAATTGCTGCATCCCATAGGTTTTTTGGTCGCCATGTTTTCATTGTCATTTGTTCCTACTTATTTTTTTAATTTCATCTTTGATTTCTTCAGTGATATCTTGGTTATTTAGTAGTGTATTGTTTAGCCTCCATGTGTTTCTAGTTTTTTACTAATTTTTTCCTGTAATTGATATCTAGTATCATAGCATTGTGGTCAGAAAAGTTACTTGATACAATTCCAATTTTCTTAAAGTTACCAAGTCTTGATTTGTGATCCAAGATATAGTCTATCCTGGAGAATGTTCCATGAACCCTTGAGAAGAAAGTGTATTCTGTTGTTTTGGGATGGAATGTTCTATAAATATCAATTAAGTTCATCTTGTTTAATGTATCATTTAAAGCTTGTGTTTCATTTATTTTCATTTTGGATGATCTGTCCATTGGTGAAAGTAGGGTGTTAAAGTCCCCTACTATGATTGTGTTACTGTCAATTTCCCCTTTTATGGCTGTTAGCATTTGCCTTATGTATTGAGGTGCTTCTATGTTGGGTGCATAAATATTTACAATTGTTATATCTTCTTGGATTGATCCCTTGATCATTATGTAGTGTCTTTCTTTATCTCTTGTAATAGTCTTTATTTTAAAGTGTATTTTGTCTGATATGAGAATTGCTACTCCAGCTTTCTTTTGATTTCCATTTGCATGGTATATGTTTTTCCATTCCCTTACTTTCAGTCTGTATGTGTCCCTAGGTCTGAAGTGGGTCTCTTGTAGACAGCATATATACAGGTCTTGTTTTTGTATCCATTCAGCCTGCCTGTGTCTTTTTGTTGGAGCATTTAATCCATTTACATGTAAGGTAGTTTTTGATATGTATGTTCCTATTACCATTTCTTATTGTTTTGGGTTTGTTATTGTAGGTCTTTTCCTTCTCTTGTGTTTCCTGCCTAGAGAAGTTCCTTTGGCATTTGTTGTAAAGCTGGTTTGGTGGTGCTGAATTCTCTTAGCTTTTGCTTGTCTGTAAAATTTTAGTTTCTCCCTCAAATCTGAATGATATCCTTGCTGGGTAATCTTGGTTGTAGGTTTTTCCCTTTCATCACTTAAATATGTTCTGTCACACCCTCTGGCTTGCAAAGTTTCTGCTGTGAAATCAGCTGTTAACCTTCTGGGGATTCCCTTGTATATTATTTGTTGTTTTTCCCTTGCTGCTTTTAATATTTTTTCTTTGTATTTAATTTTTGATAGTTTGATCCATATGTGTCTTGGTTTGTTTCTCCTTGGATTTATCCTGTATGGGACTCTCTGTGCTTCCTGGACTTGATTGACTCTTTCCTTTCCCATATTAGGGAAGTTTTCAACTATAATCTCTTCAAATATTTTCTCAGTCCCTTTCTTTTTCTCTTCTTCTTCTGGGACCCCTATTGTTTGAATGTTGGTGCATTTAATGTTGTCCCAGAAGTCTCTGAGACTGTCCTCAATTATTTTCATTCTTTTTTCTTTATTCTGCTCTGTGGTAGTTATTTCTACTATTTTATCTTCCAGGTCACTTATCCGTTCTTCTGCCTCAGTTATTCTGCTACTGATTCCGTCTAGAGAATATCTAATTTCATCTATTGTGTTGTTCATCATTGTTTGTTTGCTCTTTAGGTCTCCTAGGTCCTTGTTAAATGTTTCTTGTATTTTCTCCATTCTATTTCCAAGAGTTTGGATCCTCTTTACTATCATAACTCTGAATTCTTTTTCAGGTAGACTGCCTACTTCCTCTTCATTTGTTAGGTCTGGTGGGTTTTTATCTTGCTCCTTCATCTGCTGTGTGTTTCTCTGTCTTCTCATTTAGCTTAACTTACTGCATTTAGGGGTTTCCTTTCACACGCTGCTGGTTTGTAGTTCGCTTTGTTTTTGGCATCTGCCCCCAGTGGGTAAGTTTGGTTCAGTGGGTTGTGTAGGCTTCCTTGTGGAGGACACTGGTGCCTGTGTTCTGGTGGTTAAGTCTGGATCTTGTCTTTGTGGTGGGCAGGACCGAGTCCAGTGGTGTGTTTTGAGGTGTCTGTGACCTTATGATGATTTTAGGCATCCTCTCTGCTGATGGGTGGGGTTGTGTTCCTGTCTTGCTCTTTATTTGGTATGGGGTGTCCTGCACTGTAGCTTACTGGTCATTGAGTGGAGCTGCGTCTTAGTGTTGAGATGGAGATCTCTGGGAGAGTTTTTACCTTTTGATATTACGTGGGGCTGGGAGGTCTCTGGTGGTCCACTGTCCTGAACTTGGCTCTCTCAACTCAGAGGCTCAGGCCTGATACCTGGCCAGAGCACCAAGACCCTGTGAGCCACACAGCTGGAAGAAAAGGGAGAAAAAAAAAAAAAGAAAGAAAATAAGTAAAATAAAATAATTAAAATAAAAAATAAATATTAAAAATAAAAAGTAATAAAAATATAAGAAGTAAGAAAGAAGAGAGCAACCAACCAATAAACAAATTCACCAATGATAACAAGTGCTTAAAACTATACAAAAAAAAAAAAAAGACACAACCCTAGGACAAATGGTAAAAGCAAAGCTATATAGACAAAATAACACAAAGAAGCATAAACATACACACCCACAAAAAGAAGATAAAAAGGATAAATATATATATATAAAAGAAGAGGACAACCAAATCAATAAATTTACCAATGATAATAAGGTCTGAATACTAAACTGAGAGAAACTTAAAACCAGGAACAAATTAGATACAGAAAGTAAACCCCAAGTCTACAGTTGTACCCAAAGCCCACCATCTCGATTCTGGGATGATTCGTTGTCTATTCAGGTATTCCACAGATGCAGGGTACATCAAGTTGATTGTGGAGCTTTAATCCGCTGCTCCTGAGGCTGCGGGGAGAGATTTCCCTTTCTCTTCTTTGTTCAGACAGCTCCCAGGGGCTCAGCTTTGGATTTGGCCCCGCCTCTGCATGTAGGTCGCCGGAGGGCATCTGTTCTTCGCTCAGACAGGACGGGGTTAAAGGAGCCGCTGATTCGGGGGCTCTGGCTCACTCAGGCCGTGGGGGAGGGAGGGGCACGGAGTGCGGGGCGGGCCTGCGGCGGCAGAGGCTGGTGTGACGTTGCACCAGCCTGGGGCGTGTCGTGTGTTCTCCCAGGGAAGTTGTCCCTGTATCCCAGGACCTTGGCAGTGGCAGGCTGCACAGGCTCCCCGGAAGGGGGTTGTGGAGAATGACATGTGCTCGCACACAGGCTTCTTGGTGGCGGCAGCAGCGGCCTTAGTTTCTCGTGGCCGTCTCTGGGGTCTGTCCTGATAGCCGCGGCTCGCGCCCGTCTCTGGAGCTCGTTTAGGTGGTGTTCTGAATCCCCTCTCCTCGCACACCCTGAAACAGTGGTTTCTTGCCTCTTAGGCAGTTCCAGACATTTTCCCAGATGCCCTCCCTGCTAGCTGTGGTGCATAACCCCCTTCAGGCTGTGTTTGTTCACTCAGCCAACCCCAGTCCTCTCCCTGGAATCTGACCTCCGAAGCCCGAGCCTCAGCTCCCAGCCCCCGCCCGCCCCGGCGGGTGAGCAGACAAGCCTCTCCGGCTGGTGAGTACTGGTTGGCACCGATCCCCTGTGCGGGAATCTCTCTGCTTTGCCCTTCATGCTCCAGTGCTCTCCTCTGTGGCTCCCAAGCTTCCCCACCCCCATCTGCACCAGTGAAGTGGCTTCCTAGTGTGTGGAAACTTTTCCTCCTTCAAAGCTCCCTCTCAGAGTTGCAGGTCCCATCCCTATTCTTTATTTTTGTTTTGTTTTTGTTTTTGTTTTTTGTTTTTTTGCGGTACGCGGGCCTCTCACTGTTGTGGCCTCTCCCGTTGCGGAGCACAGGCTCCGGACACGCAGGCTCAGCGGCCATGGCTCAAGGGCCCAGCCACTCTGTGGCATGTGGGATCCTCCTGGACCGGGGCACAAACCCATGTCCCCTGCATTGGCAGGAGGACTCTCAACCACTGTGCCACCAGGGAAGCCCCCCGTCCCTATTCTTTTGTCTCTGTTTTTTTCTTTTTTTTTTTTTTTTGCCCGACTCAAGTACGTGGGGATTTTCTTGCCTTTGGGGAAATCTGAGGTCTCTGCCATCATTCAGTAGGTGTTCTGTAGGAGTTGTTCCACTTGTAGATGTATTTTTGATGTATTTTGGGGGAGGAAGGTAATCTCCACATCTTACTCCTCTGCCATTTTGAAGGTCCTCTATCGAAAGTTTCCATCGTTGACCTGTCCATTCAAGTAGCTCATTTTTCTTTGTGTTTCCATTTTAATTTATGATTTATTTGACTGACTTCAAAAATATATTTTTTGTAGTTTTGTAGATAAAAAAGAAAACTCTTCTTATATTTGTTACTTTGTCTACAAGTCCACATACAGTTGCAATTTAAAGGCATATATTTCTGCGTGGTATAATTAAAAATGTGTTCTTCATCTGGAAATAGGAATGCAGCTTATCTATATAAATCTTTTCGGGTGTATTGTGGGTTCCCAATTCTCAAATGAGATTTATGGTAAATGGTTCTTCACACTTTAAGATGTAAAATGCATGTGTGTTAGTGGTTATGATGAGATTAAAAGAATTCCATTTTTCAAACAGCCAATTATGGTTATAGTAAGGCATAAAGATCCAGACCACAAATGGTCAGGTCTATTACGTCTTACAAACCCATTATCTGAACATTATACAGTCATTATTTATTATGACAGTTGAACAAGATAGCTTCATGAACATGATCAAATCTGTTCACTACATAGTCTTAGCTTTAATATCTATATAAGCAGCTGCTTCCAACAGGACTGCAGGGCTAAGACTGAAGATACTATGGAGAAAGTAGCTGCCTTGTCACATGATGTGAAGTATTCCTCTTGGAGGGGTTAGATGAAGACTGTCTTAACCAGTAAGGCATGTGCCAGTTTGCAGAGCGCTGCAGAACCTTGCAGATACTTGTGACTGATGATCAAGGTGGAAGAGATGGCTAAAACTTGTACAAGGGAGCCTTTGCTTAATGATCAAAAAAAAAAGTATTGTAAGACATTTGGTAGCATAATGTCTTGTTAACAACCATGAGATCCAGAATTATTCAGACCAGGGCTTGAAATTCACCTCTGCTTTTTATTAACTGTGTGAACTGGGCAAAACACCTAACCTCCATCTCCTTTTATTTTTCATTAAAATGAGAAACATAATCCTTCTCTTCTGTGCTTGTTCTGAGTATTAGGGGAAAAAAGGTGAATTAAGTAAAACGAGCCTGGGAAATAATTTACATATTTAGATTAATCTATTCATTGGTTTGTCTGTACAATGATCATAAGTTTAAAGAAGTAAAACCTATAGAAATAAAATGTATTCATTTCATGGAGATTATTATGGAAATTTATTGTTATTTGCTTGGTGCTAATGAATAGTGTTAATTTTAGTTTACCTTCAGTAAAACCTGATTATTTTGTTTTGCTCAGCCAGCATTCTTCACACTAGGGGTTGATTTCCACACACACCTCTAGCCCTGCCTCTCTCCTAAGGGGACCTGTCTTTCCTTTGTGTTCAGCCTAAATCAGTAATGTTACAAATTTCAGTTACCTGTACTAGAAATTCAGAGACACCTTCAAGTATTTCATTATCTATATAGAAATCGTTTTTACAAACTTCTGAAATTTACCCAGCACGTTTTTTCTTGGACAATTCTTGCTCTATATTTACTGTTCTTATCAAGGCCCTCCTGTCTTCTCTGCAGTTGTTGCCTGGTCGATAACGCACCACTTTTCTCTGCCCTTCCAGTTTTGTTCTGTTATTGTGAATAAGCTGCCCAGACTTCTATAAAAGCTGGTGTCCACACTCATACTTTAGATTCCTTTCCCTCCCTCCTCTGCAAGGCACAATTCTACCAGTTTTATAGTCTTTCTCCAGACTCTATTTTTTTCTTTCTAGTAAATAACTCAGACTAGCTATAAATATACTAGAATTTCTCCATCTTATATATATATATATATATATATAATATATATTTATATATAATAGATATATATATTTACTATATCTATACTATATACACATACTTGCATAAACACAAAAATAAATTCATATCAAACTAAATATATATCTGTACATGTGATGTATATATATGTAGATATATAAATATACACATCTAGATATACCTATATCAGATCTATCTACTACCTCGTGAGCTATCTCTCTATTTATTATCTCTCTATCATTTTCTTTGTTATTTTGCCTGTATCAGTCAGCACAGGCTGGATTATGCTCTGGCATGTAGGAATGCCAGAATCTCAATGAGTGGCTTAGAACAGCAAAGACTCCTTTCTGCACACACTGCCTGTCTCCCACCAGTTGGGAGGTGTCTGTGCTCACTGAGTTTCTTTCGGGTGATGAAGCAGTCTTCACCTTGAATGTTTCTGGTTGCCGTGCCAGAGCAACTGAGATCTCTGAAGGATCTCAAACCAGCAATTAAATATTTTCACCCAGAAGTAATATTCATATCTTAATACACATATCATATATTGGGCACCACTCAGGGTTAAGGAAGCTAGGAAGTTCATCCATGTACCCAGAAGGCAGAGTTAAAAATATCTGATGAATGCATTATTTCCGCAGACAATCTACCATGTTTTTTCTTTCAGATATTTTCCATGTTGGAATTATTTTTCTTTTTCTGGTTGAAGTATAGTTGCGACAATCTACCTTTTATCAATAAATATTCAGTTCTCCCATAGGCAATATATACTCACCCACTCCCCGAAGGAGACAACCCAAAAGTTCAGTCCAGTAAAAACATCATGGTATCCAATTTTAATTTCAGGAGCTCTGAAGGATGCTCAGCTATGTCTTTATCAGACCCAAGTGGTTCCCCTTGATCTAGAAACCTATGCAATAAAAGGATGAGCTCTCTTTCTCCTCATACATTCAAATTCCATAGGTGGAATGGGGATTATATGATTACAATAAATTCCTGTATTCAGATAAGTGAAGAGGAAATTAAGCACTTGGTCTATAGTAATTCTGAGATGTCTTTGGGCAATTAAGTGGGGATGGAGGCCTCCCCCTGGGATGTAGCTCCCTTGTTCCTGGAAGGCCCTGACTCTGCCCTCCTGCAAGTTGTTCCTTTTTTATATCCTCTTTGCTCTACCTGAAGGGATTTGTGAAATGTGTATTTTGTGGGTTCTGAAGAAATTTTTAGCCCACAGTATGGACCTAGACACCTGGGGATACAAATTTTGTTTTAGGTCTTCAATAGTTTTCTATTTTCTTTCAGGTAGTTAGAAAATATAGTCCTCTCAAAAATGTAATGAGCTTTTTGTCTGTTTAATTCAGATGGCCTCCAGGTGCTAAGAGCCCAACGAAACTGATAACATAGTAAACAGAAGGGCCAGATTCAAACCTATGCTGTGGGGTCCAGTGTCTGTGTTCCTGGTTACAACGCTGCAGTGACTTTCTTTCTGGACATTTAACTTTCCCACCTGTAATCACTTTAAAGGGCAATGATTGCAACATCACCATATTTGTAAATCTTAAAATATTTAGAACATACTAAAGGTCTATTCTTTGTATATCAAAAAGACCTAGTTTATTTTATTAAGTTTATATATCGAGGTTTTGAGATCATAGAGTATTCCAAGCTCACTCCATTTTATCAATTTTTCACTATCACGTCTTACCTAACAAGCAATAATGTATCTTACAAGTGATATTATCACCCTCAATCGTATCAACTTCCCTAATACAGATTTCACACAATTTTTAAAATTTCTAACCAGTAACATTGCCTTAGTTTTATGTTTTAGCAGCACCTCATATTGTCACGTTACTTAAAACAATGAAAGTCAGTATACAAGTTTTTTTGTTGTTGTTCCCATATCCAATTCTTGCGACTAATCTTACTTTACTCCGCTCTTATATATTTACAAATACAATATTATTTTGCAGAATATGTATGTTGTTATATTGCTTATATTGTTCTGTAGCAATTGATACTGGTTTTCCACCTCTTAAAAAATGCATTGTATCTTGATTCTGTCACTCACCAAATTGATAGCCATCTCTCAGAGGTAAGAATCTTCTGCAGATTTGACAGGAATCTGCCATGTTATCAATGAGGTAACTGCTGAAAATGTTAAATAGGTTAGAAATCACATAGTACAGACCTCTAAATAAAGAATTTTACATTTTGGGGGCCTGATTATTTAAGCAGCAACAGAATAAGAAGCTATGGTCATACGAATAATCCATGAGCAGCTTATCTTCAAAGATAGCACTGGCTCAGAGGTATATTATCTGGGACTGTGGGGGAGACAAAAGGCACAAAACAGAGGCTAGAAAACCAGTGTCTCCTCAGCATTCTGATACTTACAAGCTAGGAGACGGACAGTCACCCAAGCACTACAAGTTTTAGTTTTGTATATTAATCGTAAAATGACTGTCTTGTGTACATTACAGTCACATTGTAAGCATTCTTGTGCAAGGACGTTAGACATTCTATCGCAGTCATCATAGTATCAGCTGCAGTATCACGAATAGCTTTCTATATGAGAAAGGTACTTATTTGTTTGTTTTTTAATTTTATCTTTCCAGTAAGCCTAGGGTGTAGGTACTGTTAAATACACACTATCTTTTTAAAAAGAGAAAACAGAGGCCCAGCGGAAATACACAAGTTGTTAGTTACTGACAAAGTTTAGTTTGGGAATGAGATCTAACTTGACATTATGCAATTCTGTAAAATACAATGGATTTAAAAACCCTTTGTAAAGTGTAAAATTGGTTAAATGTAAAACATTATGCTTCCGAATAGAGTGTAATTAAATAAACCTCAATAATTTGACACCAATTTTTATTAGATTACTTTACCTTTTCCTTTGTTTGTAAGAGATTATGCTTAATTGTATTAACCAATGTGAAAATCTTACTTAAATGAAAGTTCTCTGAGAAAATTAAAACTGCATTAATAAAATAAAAGCTCTGGAAAAACTTATTAAGAAGCAATAGAGCAATTTTCATTAAGTAACAACAGAGTGAGAAACTGATAAAGATTTAAAAGATGCAGTAAATAGTAATAGGACTAGAAATGGCTGATGAATATAGAAAAATTGATCAACTTCATTGATACAACCAAACATTGAAAATTAAATTACATAAGCTACAAAGTATGCAAACACGTAATAAGGATGATAAATAGTATTTTCCAGGGCAAATTAGGCAGAAATTTGCATTAACCTCAGATAAAGTTGGAATAAACACAAACTTTCTTTAAAAAATAATATATATGTTAAAAAATGTGTATATATACAATGTTCACATATCTTATTCAGTTATTTCTACTTCCAAAAAGTTAGTGAAATAATATAATATAAATTATGCTCAAAGCTATATACTTACAAATATTCATTAGATTGTTTCATATAATACCACAAAATTTAAAACAAGTATTTAAAAGCATGAAAATCACATTAGGAAATTATATTATAGTTTTCAAAAAGAATGTTATACTTCCACCTAATAATACCTTTTCTAAGAATATATAATAACCTTGGAATATGTTCAAATTGTTAAGAATAAATGTAGAAAGCTAAGTATATAATAATGCCCATTCTTTTTTAATTTTGCAATAGTTTTAGATTTACAGAAAAGTTTAGGAGACCAGGCAGAGAATTTCCACATATCATACACCAAGTTTTCCCTGTATGAACCTTCCCCAAATACCCTGTTTTTTAAAATTCCCTATATGAACTCTATATGAATTTCCCCTATAATACACTATTATGCATATTCCACTGTAATGGAAAGAAGATGGTGGGAGCAAGATTTCTAACTGTTGTAGTGGTAGTTCAAAGAAAGCAAGAGAATTAGGCTAGATCCCCCTAGATCTGTGTGGTAATTGATAAGAGTTAGAGAAATCACTGTGGATTCAAGTTTAGCTGAATAAGGATATAGATAGTTTCATATAGAAATATTTACTATGCGTATATACAAAGGTTAGTATACACACATACATCATTACTCAATCAGCTGAGAGGGCCTAGAAGCAATAACACCTCAGTAGCAAGGAACACATCTAACACCCAGATCTTGGCTTCTAATACCATTCTCCAATAAAAGGTCCAATTTTCCTTGGAAAAATGGCTGATTATAGGACTGGGGCAAGAAATATACAACATGAGCTTGGAGCAACTTGTATTGTCAGAAAGTGAGGAAGTACTAAACAAATTAAATAATAAGGGTATCTCAAAAGGACACAAGAGTCGACTGAAAGAGCACCCAATGCCAACTATGGGAAAATTTGAGCAAAATAATAATAGTAATAATAGTAACAATAGTAAGAATAATAATGATGATGATAATGAATTGCATCGTAAACCAAAGTATAACATATGTGAGTTCATACTGGCTTGTCTTTTCATTCTCTTAACAGAATCTTCTATATAGAGAGAGCACACAATTTTAATTTTAATGAAGTTCAATTTATAAATAACTTCTTTCATGGACTGTGCTGCTAATGTTGTATCTGAAAACTCATCACCAAAACAAAGGTCACATAGATTTTCTCCTCTGTTTTATTCTATAAAGTTTAGAGTTGTACGTTTTGCATTTGGGACTGTAATTTCAATCAATTTTTCTGTAAATTGTAAGGCTTTGTTGATGTCAAGTTTTTTGCTTATGTACATCCAATTTTCCAAGCACCATTTGTTGAAAAGCTATTCTTTCTCTATTGAATTGTCTGTGCACATTTTTCAAAACTCAGATAACTGTAGCCCTGTGGTCCATTTCTGGGCTTTCTAGTCTGTTATCTATGTGTCCGTTCTTTTGTTTGTTCCATGTTGTCTCTATCATTGTAATTTTATGTTTAGTCTTGAAATTGGGTAGAATGAGTCCTCCAGTGTAGTTTTTCTTCTTTAGTATTAGGTTGACTATTCTAGATCTTTTCCTTACCATGTAAAACTTTTAATCATTTTGTTAAGATCTGCACAATAGCTTGCTGATATAGTGATTGGAAATGTGTTTAATCTATAAATCAAGCTGGGAACAATTGGCATCTTTACAGTATTAAGTATTCCAATGTATCTTCATTTATTTGATTTTTCTTAGCAGATTTTTATAGCTTTCCACATATCAATCCTACATAGGTTTTGTCAGGTTTATACATAAATATTAATATTTCACTTCTTCATGCAAATGGTATTGTTTTTGCAATTTCAAATTCCAGTTGTTCATTGGTGATATATAGGAAGACAATCAACTTTTGCATACTGATCATGTATCCTACAACCTTGTTATGCTCACTTATTAGTTACAGAGCTTTTCTTATAGATTCTTTGGGGTTTTCTACATAGACAATATGGCGCCTGCTAGATATATATACCTCTCTTTCTGTATAAACTGTATGTATATATTTTTTATCTTATTGCACTAGGTAGAACTTTCAGTACTATGTTGACAGATAAGAGTGACAAGAAAGGACATCCTGTCTTCTTCCCAGTCTAAGTGGGAAAGTGTTCAGTCTTTCCATCATTATGTATGTAGTTAGCTGGAAGTTTTGTTTAAATATTCCTAAGTCAAAGAAGTTCTCTATCCTAGGTTTTCAAGATCTTTTTAATGAATTGGTGTTGGGTTTTGTCAAATACTTTTTGGTGTGTCAATTGATATGATCATATGATTTTCTTTATTAGCCCATTGATAAGGTGAGCTACATTATTAATTTTAAATATTGACTTCCCCCTAATAAGGAGGTCTGGGTAGAGACCTCAGCCAAAGGCCCCAAAGAAACTCCAGTTGAAGACACCTGCATTCCTGAAATGAATTCTATTTCTTCATGGGGTATAATTTTGTTTGTGTTTATTGTTTAATTCAACTTGCTATTATTTTATTGAGGCTTTTCATGTCTAAGTTCATGAGTGGCATTGGTCTGTGATTTTCCTTTCATAAATGAATTAAGGAGTGTTTCCTCTGCATCTGTTTTCTGGATATTGTGGAGAGGTTGTGTTATTTCTTTCATAAATGTGCAGTAGATTCACCAGCAACATCATCTAGGCCTAGTGTTTTCTTTTGTGAAGGTTATTAATTATTGATTCCATTTATGTAACAGATATAGAGCTGTCAAGACCTCAGTTAAGCTGAAGAAGGAGAGCAGGACAGCCAGGTGTCAGGGTCTTCAACTAAAGCAACAACCTGTCTTATATACAATGGACTATTACTCAGCCATAAAAAAAGAATGAAATAATGCTGTTTGCAGCAACATGGATGGACCTAGATATTGTCATATTAAGTAAAGTAAGTCAGACAGAGAAAGACAAATATCATATCACTTATATGTGGAATCAAATGAACTTATTTACCAAACAGAACTAGACTCACAGACAGAAAACAAACTTATGGTTACCAAATGGGAAAGGGGGTCGAGAGGGATAAATTAGAAGTATGGGATTAACAGATACACACTACTATATGTAAAATAGATCAACAACAAGGCCCTATTGTATAGCACAGGAAACTATATTCAGTATCTTGTAATAACCTATAATGGAAAAGAATCTGAAAAAGAATATATATATAACTCTTTGCTGTATGACATACAGCAAGTAGGAAGTATACATAGGAGCTGTGAGCCAAAACATGTATGAAACTGGCAAACATACATAATAGTGAGTGAAAGAAGATAAACACGAAACAATATACTGTATATATCTATTTATGTGCTATTAAATCCTAGAAAAAAAGATCTATGCTATTTAGGGATACATTGATACTTGGTAAAACTATGATAGAAACAAGAAAGTAATAGCAAAAAATGGTAGAATATTGGTTACTTGTGGGGAGCTGGTATTGTGTATGTGATAGGACACATGAGTGGCTTCTGAAGTGCTGACAGTATTCCACTTCTGTACTTACTTGATAATTCCAAAGATGTTTCTTTCATCATTACTCATTATACTGAACACTTTATGTGCATTTTCTATATGTGTAATATTTTATAATAAAATTAAATGAATAAAATAGTATTGACATTGGAAGACCAGTGTTTTAATTTGGTAGTTATGTTTGAGTGTGACCCTGGCAATCTTAACTAAAAGCTCTGCTCTTCATTTTCTCTTCTGAAATGAGTAGATTGGAATTTGAAATCTCTTATAATCTCATTGTCTCAGTCTCATCAACTTATTGTATATAATTTATAATGTTACTATATTGTTTTACCCTCATACCTATTCATTTGTTCATTCTATTCATTCAAGAAATACATATTAGATACATTTTATTGCAAGACATTATGTTAAGCACTGGGTGCAAAGCAATGTAAAAAATAAGTAAAAATAATATAAAATAAGTATAGTCTGGGAATAGTAACATTTTTTAAATGTTTGCAGTACATTTATGGCCTATATCTAGTTTGTCTTCATATTAAGTTGTGTTATCACACTCAAAATTTTTCATGCTTTAAAGTGTTTTTAGTAAGCTAACACTTAGATAAGTTTTTTTAGATTTATCCTTTTATTTTTTTCTAATTCTCAGTGGATAGGAGAAGAAATATTGAAACAATTGCAGTGTCTCAATTCTCTTATGTGTACTGAGGCAAGAAGTCCTAACACAGGTGTCTGAATTACTCTTCTGAATACAGATAAAAAAATCTAATTGTCATTGAGTACATCCAAATGCAAAGCACTTTTCTTTAACCTGTGCAAAACAAAAAAACCCAAATAAAACAGTAAAGTAGATTTTATTGTTCACCACTCCCAATCCTGCTTTATAAATGATGGCCCTGGTGTTCATCCATAAGGTCACACAACATACAACTTGAGAGCTGAGTTCCAGGTTGACTCATGTTTTGTCTTGAAACACAGTAGCTGCCTCCTTGGCCAGGTGGCTCAAATAAGCAGAGTCCAGCCGCTGAGTACATATGTACCGCATGAACAGAGAATCATGCTATGGCAGGTGACTACATCACCCAGGTTGTTTATTATTTATTCTCCTTGGAGTGGAGGGTGGGCAGGGAGATGACACAAAACAAGTAACCCAAGCATTTATTTTCATGTAATTTGAAACGTCTTCTCAAAGTAATTTTAAATTTTAAAGAATATAGTAAATCACAGAAAATAACTGGGTAGATGTGAAATGGAATTAGAAATCATCAAGCTTCAGCCCCTTTTGCAAATGAGTAAACTAAGCCCCAGAAAAATTGTGTAACTTTTTCAAATTTTAATAGGTATTTCTCAACAGTGCCAGAGGGAAAAAACAGAATATTGAACTTGTTTAATCATTTTTAAACATTTTAGCAGGATTCATTTGCATACAAACAATGTGATAATTGCATGATTCATATTTATTTATTAGAGTAAGTCCAGGAGGAATTATTATAGGCAACATTTTGCCAACATAATTTCCAGGCTGACTTTAAAAAAGCTTCTCCTTGAATTATTGAAATCGATGAGGTTTTACTCTATGTTTACAACTAACCTTCAAAAGAAATTTATGAATTGCCTTGCTTTAAAAATGGCTTTAGGTTTTTAATGTCCTTTATATAAAATTACACCTTGAAATCAAAGATGAAAAACTAAATTATCTCCTTTATTTTACAGTGGGATACTAATATTCACTGACCCAGAATGCTGATTTCGGGAAAAGTAAATGTACTCAAGGTTTACTGAAATTAAACTAAACTCATGCCATCTCCTTAGATACTTATATACGTTTTTCTTCCTTTTCCTGTCTTCCAGAGTGGCTGTACCATTTTACATTTCCCCCAGCAGTGAATGTGAATTCCTGTTGCTCCACATCTGCACCAGCATTTGGTGTTGTCAGTGTTCTAGATTTTGGCCATTCTAATAGTGTGTAGTGGCATCTCATTGTTGTCTTAATTTGCATTCTTCTTATGACATATGATAGGGAACATCTTTTCACATGCTTATTCCTGTCTATGTATCTTCCTTTGTGAGGTGTCCCTGAAGGTCCATTTTTTTGTTTGCTTTCTTATTGTTGAGTTTTAAGAGTACTTTGTATATTTTGAATAGCAACCCTTTATCAGATGTGTCTTTTGCAAATATTGTCTCTCAGTCTGTGGCTTGTCTTCTCATTCTCCTGACAATTTCTTTTGCAGAGCAGCTTTTCATTTTAATGAAGTAGAGCAAGATCACATATTTTATTCAATAAAAATAATAGCAGCGTTGGCATAGGTGACATTGTTTATCTTTATATATTTGGGGGTCTTGTAGGATACAAAAGATTTAATAACCTTTATGGACAGCACTTATTTACTTAAGAAATGCTGGTATTTTTGTTTCCTGGTGCGCAAGGAGAGGGGATTAAGATCGCTACTTAAAGGAGTTCCAGAGACGGCCACGAGCCGGGGGTTAACAGCGCGCACCCCAACGACTGACATTAATGCTAAGGCCGCTGCTGCCACCACCAAGAAGCCTGTGTGCGAGCACAGGTCACTATCCACACCCCCCTTCCGGGGAGCCTGTGCAGCCCGCCACTGCCAGGGTCCCGGGATGCAGGGACAACTTCCCCGGGAGAACGCACGGCGCGCCTCAGGCTGGCGCAACGTCACGCCGGCCTCTGCCACCGCAGGCTCGCCCCGCACTGCGTGCCCCTCCCTGCCCCCGGCCTGCGTGAGCCAGAGCCCCCGACTCAGCGGCTCCTTTAACCCCGTCCTGTCTGAGCTAAGAACAGACGCCCTCCGGCGACCTACACGCAGAGGCGGGGCCAAATCCAAAACTGAGCCCCTGTGAGCTGTGAGAACAAAGAAGAGAAAGGGAAATCTCTCCCAGCAGCCTCAGGAGCAGCGGATTAAAGCGCCACAATCAACTTGATGTGCCCTGCATCTGTGGAATACATGAATAGACAACCAATCATCCCAAATTGAGGAGGGGGACTTTGAGAGCAAGATTTATTATTTTTTTCCCGTTTCCTCCTTTTGTGAGTATGTATGTGTGTGCTTCTGTGTGAGATTTTGTCTGTATAGCTTTGCTTTCACCATTTGTCCTAGGGTTCTATCCGTCCGTTTTTTTTTTTGTTTTTGTTTTTTTTAACTTAAAAAGTTTTTTTCTTAATAATTATTTTTTATTTTAATGACTATTTTATTTTACCTTACTTTTTATTTTCTTTTATCCTCTTTCTTTCTACTTTTTCTCCCTTTTATTCTGATCCGTGTGGATGAAAGGCTCTTGGTGCTGCAGCCAGGAGTCAGTGCTGTGCCTCTGAGGTGGGAGAGCCAACTTCAGGACACTGGTCCGCAAGAGACCTCCCAGCGCCACATAATATCAAATGGCAAAAATCTCCCAGAGATCTCCATCTCAACACCAACACCCAGCTTCACTCAACGACCAGCAAGCTACAGGGCTGGACACCAAATGCCAAACAACTAGCAAGACAAGAACACAACCCCACCCATTAGCAGAGAGGCTGCCTAAAATCGTAAGTCCACAGACACCCCAAAACACCACCAGACGTGGACCTGCCCACCAGAAAGACAAGATCCAGCCTCATCCACCAGAACACAGGCACTAGTCCCTTCCACCAGGAAGCCTACACAACCCACTGAACCAACTTTAGCTACTGGGGACAGACACCAAAAACAACGGGAACTACGAACCTGCAGCCTGCAAAAAGGAGACCCCAAACACAGTAAGATAAGCAAAATGAGAAGACAGAAAAACAAACAGCAGATGAAGGAGCAAGATAGAAACCCACCAGACCTAACAAATGAAGAGGAAATAGGCAGTCTACCTGAAAAAGAATTCAGAGTAATGATAATAAAGATGATCCAAAATCTTGGAAATAGAATGGAGAAAATACAAGAAACATTTAACAAGGACCTAGAAGAACTAAAGATGAAACAAGCAATGATGAACAGCACAATAAATGAAATTAAAAATACTCCTAGATGGGATCAATAGCAGAATAACTGAGGCAGAAGAATGGATAAGTGACCTGGAAGATAAAATGGTGGAAATAACTACTGCAGAGTAGAATAAAGAAAAAAGAATGAAAAGAACGGAGGACAGTCTCAGAGACCTCTGGGACAACATTAAATGCACCAACATTCGAATTATAGGGGTTCCAGAAGAAGAAGAGAAAAAGAAAGGGACTGAGAAAATATTTGAAGAGATTATAGTTGAAAACTTCCCTAACATGGGAAAGGAAATAGTTAATCAAGCCCAAATTTTTGCTAAACCAAAATTTACAAAGTATAAAAAAGCCCTTGGGAGGAAAAAAAGCCCTTGAGCAGTTGACTTTCTTTTGTTCTTTGTTCTTTTGATCTCACATTTATTTTAGATGCTTTTCTAAGTCCTTCCTTCAGTTAAACACATTCACAGTTAAGAAAAATAAGCCTGTAGCTCTCCCTGGTATAAAAATAATGAAAGTGCCATTTCTGTATTCTTTTAACATTTTCTTACAACTAACTACTATGAAAGTGTAATAAAGTTACATGCAAATACAATATATTGCCTTTTAGGAACTTACAGGTGAAAAGAACAAATAAGAAGATAATATGATAAGCATTAAACAACAACAACAGCAAAACATGATCAGCCAGGAAAACATGATATTTGTGTCTTTGGAGAAAATATCGAGAACAGATTTATATTGAATCTGACATGCTATATTGAATATAAATGATAAAGAGGACATTAAATGACAAGCACAGGGCAATTCAATGTGACTAGTGCATGTGTTGTCTAGGAATGTGTAGAAATTGGAGAGCTTCAAATTGAGTATTCTTTGAATATGCAAATACTTCCCATGAAGTGCTTACCATAAACCATTCTTTTATTACATACAAAAACAGAACCAGCTGCAAGTAACGAAACGTAAACTTTTGGTGGACTAAACAGATAAAGGATCTATTTTATATCTCACATTACAATATATGGAAGCTGGAAATGGTTGCTGTAAAAAATCCCTTTAATAAACCAGTTTATTTGTCTCTTCTCTCTGCCAGTCTTAGAATATTGACCTTCTTCTTCATTTCTGTCATCTTGTGAATGTACTGAATTCTGATAAATCTATAGATTCTCAATCCAAGGAAAGCCCCCCCTACCAAAAAAAGAACTTAAGAATGGTACCAGGTACATCAATAACTGTCTATAAAATATGATTATCAGTAAAATATTCTTTTTGATTCTCCCCTGCCTTTGATACAGAGCAATCAGTGATGTCTCAACCCCAAGTTTTCTTACAAATAATTTCCCAAAGTTACTCAGCAGCATTCCACTTATCATCTTACTGGTAAAACGGAATAGCCATCCTTAGCTGCAAGGAGCTTGGCTAAGTGATTATCTAGCTGGCACATTGCTTCCCAACTAAGACAGGAAGAAAGGGCAATGGGAATTGGATAAGAATCATCTTGCTATGCTGCAACTTTTGCTAACAAATCTATGAGCTTGCTAAAAATACCAAATGTGATTTTCTCTCAAAAAATCATTTCCTTGTCATTTAATAAATGCTTCCTTTCACTTCATGGCTCTTCCCTCAATTATAGATTCTGTGAGTTTGCTTAATATGTGAGACTCACTGCTCTGTAATTCAGAGGATTCAAGTTGAATACCTTGTCATAGAAGATATCAACGAATTGTCCATCCTTCAGTTCAATATGCACTCTAAATGACACACTATAAATTTAGGACAACAGACATTCAATTTCAATTAAATTATTTAAAAACTCTTGAATGTGCCATAAATTGTCCATTGTATATTTATAAATCTTTTGCTAATTAGATCTACGATATTTATTGGTTTCAAGCTCTCTCTTTCACAGTGAAGAACATGGTTAAGTCTTCACTGAATTTCTTATCTATTACCTTTGTGCTTCTTAAAAAAATGTGTACATTTGACAACAATAAGAATAACACTTTAATTAAATAATCTCTCAAATTTTCATGTCACTCAATTATCAGTAAAATGTTTTCAGCATTAGAAACACATATGAAACACTTGTACTGTACACCATCTGCCTGTACCATTATGCTAAAATGTTATGTGTTTTAAAAAATAAAAACAAAATATGAATTAAAAAATAATAGAATTTCCATACTAAGCTAATACCTGAACGCCACATACACATATAGTTTATCACTGTTAAAAAAAAAAGCCTGGCTTACTTCACTTAGCATGATAATCTCTAGATCCATCCATGTTGCTGCAAATGACATTATTTCATTACTTTTTTATGGCTGAGTAATATTCCATTGTTCATATATGTGTATAAATAAATAAATATATATACATATATATATCCCACATCTTCTTTATCCATTTATCTGTCAATGACATTTAGGTTGCTTCCATGTCTTAGCTATTATAAATTCTGCTGCAAATTGCTTATATGTGGAATCTAAAAGAAAAAATATTATACAAGTGAACTTTTATACAAAACAGAAACAGAATGGCAGATTTAGAAAACAAACTTATGGTTACCAAAGGGGAAAGGAGAAAAGGGATAAATTAGGAGTTTGGGATTAACAGATATACACTATTATATGTAAAATAGAAAACCAACAAGGACCTATTGTACAGCACAAGGAACTATACTCAATATTTTGTAATAACCTGTAAGGGAAAAGAATATGAAAAAATAAATATATATGTATGTATAACTGAATCTCTTTTCTGTACACCAGAAACTACAGCAACATTTTATTGAAGTGTCAACTATACTTCAATAAAAATTTAAAAAAAGAAAAATGCAAGTTTTTTAATAATCTTACTTCTAATATTGATTTTTATTGCTTTATTGTCAATTATATAATTACTATTTCTCCTTATCACAAGCTGTTGAGGAGAATTTATGTGAGTGTAGAAGCAGCTGAGTCCTTCATTTGCTTGTTGCTTGTTGTGTTTTTATTCTTAGTGTTCTTAGTAATTATTTCTTAAAATAATCCTTTTACATTTATGTAGTAACAATGTAATATAATCTATATCCAAATGTCCAGTTACTGATAAACTGCAATTTTTCTGAAATCAGTGAAATCTAAGAAAGAATAAAAATATCAACAACCACTATTCATTAGAGAGCTGAAGTTATTGTTATAGAAATACAGATAGTAATTGAATAGGTGTACATATCAAATGAATACACATATGTAGAGATAAGTACAGAGGTGTGTATATGTTTTAAACAGTTTCATGTAATTTAATAAGCTGGACTTATTTTCTTTTTAATATCTATGTAGAGAAAATAGAAATTTGAGTAAGTTTTTCTTACTTTACAGTGGATTATCTTTTTCACCCTGATTGTACACAACCACATTTGGGGAGCACCCTTCCAGCTGGAGGCAAAACTAAAACTTGATGTTACTTACCCTGTGTTCTCTTGGTAGATTTCACTTTTTAACCTACTTGATATATAATCTATATATTAGCACACCTATAGAAACAACTTGTATGTACCGTTAGTTCTTCTGTTGACACCGCTTTCTCCAAAGTAAAATTTGACCAATTCAGACTACATTTAAGTATCTTTAAATTGATATATTATTTGAACTCTTAATTAAATTTAACACATTAGATCCTTCTTTGTTTTATAACTATCTCAATTTTTATCAAACAATGATCATTGAATCTAAATTGCCACCACTTTTTTTCTCTCCTTATAAATAATAGAAAAATATTTTAGACTCAGTCCATAGCAATTTAAAACATACAGTTTCTCATTTGGAAAAACCAAAAATGTTTTTAAATAAAGGATGTCTATCTTTTATATAACTCTACTGTTTAGATCTATATTCCTGAGTAACATTCCATTTGCCTGTTTTTATTTCACAATACCTTGAGATATGGACAATGCAGAGATAATTAAGAAATAAATGAGTAGCCTGAGAAAATTAATTTCAATAGTGTAGTAAAGCAGAAACTGGAATGCAATGAGTTGGGAATTACAAAGTAATTGATGGATAGAATGGAGAATGTAAAGAATGACATTTTAAATGATTTTACAATGAACTAGGAGAATCAGTTATTTTCAGAGTGTAGCAGAATAGAAGAGGTGGTTTTGGATTCTGATAAGCAGGAATAATTGAAGCAGAGATGATATGAGGTAAAACGTGAGGTACCAAGTGCTGGGGAGGTGGAAAGAATAAGATCATTAAAAGCTGTGGTCATAGACTTGAATGTGTGTGTGTCTAATTAGATCCTGGAAATAGAGTAGTTTGAAGGATAAACAGTGTATGAAGGTCAATTCAACTGAAGACAGACAAAAATTGTTACTGTTAAATACGTTTGGTGACTGGGAGGCTAGCATTGATAGGCAGGTGTATAAAGGAAGTACTTCTCGAAAGGTGGCAGAAGGTTATTTAGAGAGAGTAATCTATAGTACTTATGAAAACACGTCATAGTTGGTAAACTATCGTGGCTCTTTTCCAAAGTTCTATTTCATACTATTTACTACTTATTAATGTTAATTTTTTTTAAATTTTATATATCTGTGAAAGTACAACTGTAACAAACTTACGGACATAAGACAAATGATTGGCATGTTTCTTAGAGCTGCCTTCCTCTTAATAAAGACATGTTCTTTTCAAAGTGTTAAAAAGTGTAACATTTTAATATGCCCATATTTTAAGAGTTGTCCTATCTTTTTTTCAAATTACAAATACAAAAATGAGAACTGGCTTTATATCTAATGGAAATAGCAATATGGTCTAATAAAAAGGTAAGTGCATTCAGAGTCATACCAAGGGTGTGTTTTCAGCACTAAGTATTAGCTATACATTAAACTTCAGTTTCCTTGAATATAAATCAAGACTAATAATATATAATAAATATATAGAATTTATGTTAACTTGTATGTTAATATATGTAAAGATGTGTTATAAATTCTATGAGCTAACTAACTTTGTGATTAAGTCTAATATTGATTGAAAATGAAAATACAATTTTTCCACTATTCAGTTTAATATTTTATTTACCTTATTATTACTTTCAAATTATAATTTCAATTATAACCCTCAAAATTCCTGAGATAATATTTGAGGTATCACATCTCCCCTGACATCCTTGTACTTTTTAATAGTAAGGCTTTAGAACACTCATCTTTAAAGCATCCTTTCTTTTTGCTTGTTTGTTTTTAATAGCTATTCTTAAATGGCTGTTCATAGAATGGCTACCATATTCAAAGGACTTTGCTGGAGTATAAACTCACCAAAATGCTGAAGGATTTATTCTCAGTTTTTAGAAGCATTTAGAAGCATTTAACAAATCAGGTCACTATGATTTGGTATGTAATGATGAGTCAGAAGTGAAGAATATGGCTTCTAGGGAAAATTATCATAACCACAAATATCTTTTAAATTTCCCCCATTATGAAAGTTGTCAGCCACGATGAGTCATTTATCAATAAAGTGAAATCTGGAAGTTGAGATAAGTATGAAAAAGGTTGAACAGTTTGAGAAAGTCTACTTTAAGTGAAAGTATTTTTTGTTTAAATTGTCACCGTGTGTCTGCGTGTGTGTACGTTTGTGTGTGTGTCTGCCTATCTGTCTATAAAACAGCAGGAAATACCATAGGTTAAAAAAGCTGAATTAAAAAGAAGAGGGGAATTAAGTAGATAAGCAATGAAATATATATAAAACAATAGAGTTTATAAGCTTAAAGCAAGGAGGGGATTATTATGTACACTTGTAATTTGACAATTTGATTAATATATAATATTCCTCAATATACCTTGTAATATTAATTGTCTTCAAGTCTACTCTGTCTGATACAAATATTGATACTCTGAGAGGGTTTTTTGTTTTGTTTTTAGTGTTTACATGATTGCAGTTTTTTCTTTTTGGTTTATCCATAACGATATTAAAATGTTTTTCCTGAGGAACTGGGTCTTCTTTCTTTAAAAAAAAAAAACCTTGACTATCTTTGTCTCTTAATGGTGACATTTAGTCTATTAGTATTTAACTTAGTTATCACTATAATTGAGATTAGATGTACCATTTTTTTCTTAGCTTTTTTTCTCATCCCCTGCACATTTTTGTTATGCTAATTTTGTCTCCACTACTGAATTATTATTTAAACCTATTTATTTTTAATTGCTTGCTCTAGGTTTCACAACACATCTCTGTAATATGAAACATTCTTGTCAAAAAAAAGTCAATACCACTTAATTTAGAGTAGAAAACATTGTACTATCAGTTCCTCCCCATATCCTCACACATACTTTAATCTCCAAGTTACATTGCTAAAATTGTTATTTTAACCACAAAATATTTTTCTACTATTTTGTTTAAGACAGTGTATTATCTTTAAAAATATCAGAAATAAATAAAATGGTTCACGTGTATTGTCTTCCCATTTTCAGCTCTCTTCATTTCTTTTTCAAGATCCACATTATAATAGATCCATCTATTTAAATTTCCTTCTGCCTAAAAAACCTTTGTTTAACTTTTTTTTTTCCATAGCAGGTCTGCTGGCAGTAGACTTTTCTACTTTTTTTCCTCTGAAAAAACTCATATTTTGCCAAGATTTTTGAAAGGTACTTTAGAGGAATGGGCAATTCTGGGTTCACAGTTTGTATTTTCAGTATGTGAAAGAGGACCTTCTATTGTCTTCTGGCTTCGGAAATTTCACGTGAAAAGTCTGCTGTATTCTTAGATCTGTTTCTCTATATGTAAAGTTTTTTTCCACTGTTTTTTAAAATTTTTCCTTATATTTGGTTTTCAGAGGCTTAACTATAATGCATTTTTTAAAAAAATATTCTTCGCTTGGGGTTCTCTGAGACCCTTCTATCTGTGTGTTGCTATCATGCATTAAATGTAGAAATTTTACAGGCATCATTTTCTTCTTTATTTGGTACAATAGTTGTAATATTGTCCCACAGTCCCTGGATTTTTTGTTCTCTTTTGTACTCTCTTTTGTATCTTTGTTTTTAAGTTTGTATAATTATTATTGGCCTATCAAACTCTATGGATTTATTCTTTTATTTACTCTGAGGATTTTGGTAAACTTTTAAGTCTTGAGAAACCTTTTGAAGGAATACTGTACCTGTGCTATCCTCTATAAATATGCTTTATGTAATAGATTATGTATCATTTAGCATTCATATTTAACCCTTTGTTATACTTTCAAATGCTTCACTGAAATTTCCCATCTGTCCATACCTGTTGCCAAGTTTTTCACCAGATTCTTTAGCATCTTAATCATGACTGTATAGATGAATATGTCTTTCTGATCTAACACTCAGATAATCTCTGCTGCTACCTTGTGACTTATGTAGGGTCTGAAGTGTCAAAGAGCTTTTCCCCATGCTTCGTGGACTGGTCCCTTCCCAAGCAGCACAATGTTTCTTATTTTTATAATCTCTGAATTCTCTTCAGCTCAGTCTTAGGAAAGCCCTGTGTGCCTGCCATGGGCGTGGGCTTTCTAAGTTTTCTCCTGCGTCCTCCAGAATTAAATTTTGCCTTAAATTTAATTAAATTTGCCTCATGTCTATGGAGGTTTATTGTGAGAGTGAGTGTCCTGCCCCCCACCTGCTCCCCCATGATCACAGACTCCTGATTTGTATCAGTACAGGATCTTTGGTCTAATTGGTGTCCCTGCCTCACTCACTGGGTCAGGTGGCTTTTTCTATAATCCTTCTCCCAGAGAACTTTTGCCTTATCCCTCCCACAGTGCTAAGTGCCTTACTTGCTTGTCATTTGCTGAAAGACTTGTGATGAAGCAGGGCCTTTCTCTCCCCTGCTCCAGGAGCAGATGGCTTTTGCTTTTACCTCTCCTTCAACAGCAGTGAATCTTTGTCAGGGATCCAGAACAGGAGTATTCCTTGCTGCTCCAACAGTATATGGCTTTACCATCGTATGAGTGTAGAGCCTGGGGAGCAGACTGAGTTTTGTGTCCTTGTACCACAAGGCAGGGCTGGCCTAGGTCTCCTGCCTTTTCCTTAGCCTTTGAATTCATGGTCAAGACCTGTGGAAATAGCTGCTGAGTGAGTGTGGATTCCATGTATGTCTGTGACCCCCTGCCATTCCATCCTGTCAGTGTAGCCCACACTCAGGCTGTAAGAATGTGTATAGCCTGTTTTCCTTGCTTTCATGGCAAGGTTTGGTACCACTGTCCTAGAAGTGAAATGGTTCATCTGTTTCAGGTATCCTGGGAGGAGGCTGTTCTGCCTAGAATTTAGTTAGAATGTTTCTGTGCAATTACCCTTCCTTACTCTCAGTTGACTGAAGTTCCCCTTGACCTTCAAAGTTGGAACATGCCACAGTGAGCGTGGTTCTAGTGTTTAATGCTGTACAATTTTCACAGTTCCTAAAATTAAGCCTAGTATTTCACCTAGTACTCAAGAGAAGAATATTTTCTAATATTGAAAGTATGTTGGATTCTTGAGAGGAACTCTCTTTGGTGGCAACTTCCACAGAGATTGCTCAAGGGTAATCTGACTGTGATATTTGCATAACTTGCCTACCTTATCATGTGACCCTTATATAAATGACAAATACACTATATAACTTTAGGGTTGTATAGTATATTAACCTGCATCTTTTGAAAGTCCAACCTAAAACAAAGACCAGAATTATACTCACATAGTGAGTATAATAATGATAATCATAATAATGATTTTTATCCTAAGTGAAACACTGAGAATGAAACAAAAATTCAAGACTTACTTCAGTAATTAATTTTTTCTCTGACCTTGAAGAGGTAATTTGATCCCAATTTTCTTTTCAAATAAATATTAGGGTGCTCCATCTCTCTTTAAAAAATCATGTCAATTAAGTAGGCAATGGGTTAGATCCTTCCAGGTGTATAAACGACTCCCTGAGTGTTAATTACATTGTACTAACTGCAATAAGCCACCAATGCCTGAAATTCAGTGAATTCAGCTCTATTACACTAAATCCTCCCCTAATGACTTGAAAGACTCAATGTACTTCAGAAATATCCAGCTTTAATGTTAGGGATTTTGTAGTGTTCTTTGCAAAACTTGAAGAGAGGTGTATTACCTATATGAAGCAAGTTTTCTTACTACTAGTAGAAAAACAAACCTGACAGGAAGCTTGAAAGCGAATTAGATTTTATAATACACCCACCGCTTTTAATTTATGAGATGTACTTTAAAGGGAATAAAAAATATGCTAGTTGAGAATAACTATTTAAATTCATCGTGCTAAACAGAACTCCCAAAGCATAAAGCAAAGGGTGTCCCAAAACACTTAGTAGTATAACACCTGTCAAAATACTTGCTAATTAGTAAAATCTAAGAGCAGTTCATAGTGAGTGAATGTAGTTTTCCATACTTTCAAATTGAGTACATATTCAGGACTTGAAACATCACTCTACATTAACATTGAATGGCATTTTCTTGAGACTTTTATTATGTACTAAAAGGTTTTACAATTTTAGACAAGTATGCCTACATGACGAGCTACTAGATAGTATTTTTTCATTTTATCATAATAGTTTGTCATTGTTATACTAGTATTTTCATGTTAATTAATTTTCAGATCTGTTGATGTAATTAAGGATATTACTAACTTCAATGCGATTTATTTTATCATTAGTTCTTTATCAGAATTACAACTGCAACACGTAGCAGCATTTTTAAAAATGTCTCCACATTTTAAATTTCTTCGATATACTCTTTTGGCTTCACGTTCTCCTACTTGATAAAAGAGCGCCAGAGACTGTTTTCTAAACTCATTTTTCTCTCCCTTCTGTTTATGATTTTCTATTCTTGTGACATCACCTTCACCTCTGATCAATTGCTTCGCAAAATATCTTATCTATTCCATAGCCCTATAAATATCCAAAATAAATTTACATTTTTGTAGATATCTGTTTCACAATCAAGTATTTAAAATAAAAAGAAATAAATCTTGACTGCTAAGTCAGCTTGTGCTCTGAGCATCTTCCAGTCATATTTGACTTTTCCAAATGCTACCTGTTCTATAATCTAAGTAATATATTTTCATAAGAAAATATGTTATTTGAGATTTCTTGTTTCAAAGAGACTCAGCACATGTTTCTGGCTCACTTTGGAAAGATCAGCTCTGAAAGATGTATAGAAGGAATTATCATGACACACAAGCAATGGCAGAGAAAACTGAAAAGAAAAAAAAAAAACACAAAAAAAACCCCCCACAAAACACTGAAATGTATGGAGACTTCTTTTTGAGATTTTGTTATGATTTTATGTTATGCTTATGTACGAATACTATGATGGGTACACATTTATGTTGTTTCCAGCATAACTATCATAATAAAATGTACATTTTGCATCTTTGTTTATAATTTATTTTAACAGACTTTTAGATATGGATTGATTTATGATTACTGTCTACAGCTCCAAATCCACATTTTATACTCTGATGCAGGAACTGGAACTCAGGAAACTACATTGCCCATACATTTTTGTCAGTTTAATTTTTATTGCACTTTGGAGTCACTAGAAGAAAACTGGAAGTTAGGAGGCAAGGAGAATGACATCTTTCCTTTTCTGTATTCCTGCCAGCATTACCCAGAGTTGGAAGGTCCTCAGTACCAGCAAGTTGACCTAGAGGGTTGAAACAGCTCTTTCAACCCTAGAGGGTTGAAACTGTGCCTCTTAAAATATTCCTTCCTCTGATGTCTGAGCAAAAACATTTCACAGAACTCCACTGAAGTCCTGAGGTACAGAATGTTTAGATGACCCATTCCTAAAATATGTGAATTGCAAATTACCCCTTATTCAATCTCCTGATTTCTGGGAACTCATCCTGGTCCTTTTTGTTTTCCTGTCTTTAGGGTGATACTGCACCCTGCACTTACATTCTCTGTCCTATTTACTTTTGCTTTTTAGCCTTCTTGTCTCTGTAAACAATTCCTTATATTAAATCGATCATTTTAAATACCTAGTATGGTTTCTGTTTTATTGACTATTCCCTGACTAATACAAGATATTTAAGATCCAAACTATGAATTTCAAAATTAATTTCCAATTTTTTTGCACTTATATTAATGGAATTGATGCATGAAGATGCATTTTTCTCTATGTTTTTTCACCTGTTTACCTAGTTTTAAAATATCTATTAACATTCTGTGTTCCAAAAGGCAGTTTATTTTGATTCATGTTTCCTTCATCAAAAACAATTTTTATTAACATTATTCACAAGTTTTAGCCATTTTTAGAGTTTAGAGTTTGTAGTCCTTTGAATGGATGTTTTGTTGAGAATATTCAGATTCATTTTTATAAACCACAATCTTCACATATATAAAGTACTTCCTTTTCTTGGGTAGCTTGTGGAGAGTGGCGGGAAAGGATGCACTCTAATTTTCTGTTTTACATTCTAGAGATTAAAGTTTTAAGTGATTGTTATTAAATTCTTCTGCTTACAAATAGAAATGTATTGGAATAGAAAACTAGCATTGAGAACCCTCAGTGTACCTCCTGGTACCACTCACAATTTTTTTGAACGCATGATAATTAGAACAAATGGAACAAATGGTAGAAAGGATAGAACAATTAGTGCATGCCCATCTGCTGTACCAACTCCTGCCAACAGAGATATCAGAGATTCATACACATATAATCATTCTCTCTTATTTTAAATAAAATAACTGCATATATCACTCTGCCTTTTAGCCTTTGGTGTTTATTCTTTCTATTCCAACATTAATGCTTTAGCTATTTTTTTTTGAAATATCCCAAACAAGAAAAAGTTTATTCATGCTCTCGATATCATTGTATTTTTTTCAATATATCTAAAGGTAGTTTAGATTTATTTTGAATGAATGTTCCACTTTAGAATAGTTTTAGAATTACAGAAAAGTTTTGAAAATAGTACTGAGAGCTCTCAAATACCGTGAGACCAGTTTCCCTTCTATCTATATCTTATAATAATATACTTATCACAATTATGAACTAATATTGATACATTATCTTTGACTAGAATCCATAGTTTATACATATTTATTTATATTTTACCTAATGTTCATTTTTCAGTTATGAGATCCCAGCCAGGATACAATATTGCTTCCCTAGACTTCTTTTGGCTATAACAGTTTACCAGACTTTCCTTGTTTTCGATGACTTTGACTGTTTTGAGGAGTACTGGCCAGCTGTTTTATTGCATGCCTCTTTATTGGAATTATTCTGACTTTTTTTCATGACTAGAGTGCAGTTATGGATTTTGTGGAGGAAGACAAGAGAGGTGAAGTATAATTTTCATTAAATCATACCGAGAGGACATGGCTCATCATTATTGGTTTTGACTGTGATCATCTGGCTGAATAGTGTAGCTAGATTTCTCCACTGTAAGTTTACTATTCACCTCTCTTCACATTTTACTCTATGGAAGAAAGTCACTATGCACAGGCCACACATATGGAGGAGGGATTTCTGTGCATAGAATCTACATGAATTAGAGGAAAACTTTTCAGCTTTTCATCATTGAGCATGATGTTAGCTGCGGTTTTGTCATAAATGGCCTTTTTTATGTTGAGCTACGTCCACTCTATACCAACTTTGTTGAGAATTTTTATCATAAATGGAACTTACATTGAATTTTGTCAAAAGATTTTTCTGCATCTATTGAGATAATCATATGCTTTTTATTCTTCAGTTTGTCAATATGGAGCAATATATGAATTGATTTGAAGATATTGAACTATCGTTGCATCCCTGGAATAAATCCTGCTTGATCATGATGTATAATCCTTTTATGCATTGTTGAATATAGTTTGCTAATATTTCGTTGAGAATTTTCACTTTTCATCAGGGATATTGGCCTGTAATTTTCTGTGTGTGTGTGTGTGTGTGTGTGTGTGTGTGTCTTTGTCTGGTTTTAGTATCAGGGTAATGCTGGCCTTGTTTGGAAGTGTTCCCACCTCTTCAATATTTTGGACTAGTTTAAGAAGGGTAGGTATTAATTCTTCTCTAAATGTTTGGTAGAATTCTCCTGTGAAGCCATCTGGTCCTAAACTTTTGTTTGCTGGGAGTTTTTTGATTAGTGATTCAATTTCATTACTGGCAATTCATCTATTTAACCTTTCTATTTCACCTGATTCAGTCTTGGAAGACTGTATTTTTCTAGAAATTTATGTATGTTGTTCAATTTGTTGGCATATAACTGTTTGTAGTATTCTTTTATGATTGTATTTCTGTGATATCAGTTGTAATTTCTTTCCTTTCATTTCAATTTTATTTATTTGGACTCTTTCTCTTTTTGTTCTTCATGAGCCTGGCTAAAAGTTTATCAATTTTGTTTATCTTTTCAAAACATCAGCCACTGAGGAGGCTCTCTCTAGTTTTCTGCTCTCTTAGATTTATTGATCTTTTGTATTATTTTGTGTGTGAGGGGCAGTGTGTCTCTATTTTATTTATTTCCATTAAAGATCACTCTTTATGCAATAGATTTTTATCAGTGTTGCAAAGGCATAGTGTCGTGCATCCACCATAATATATCCCACAGAACATTTTTACCAGCTTAAAAAACAACCCTGTGTTTCACTTACTGTAGCATTAAATTTAACATTAGCTCCACAGTTCTTGGAAGTTCTCTATTTTTATTTTTCCCACTGTTTTTATCTTTACATTTCAGTTTGGGCAGTTTTTACTGGCCAATCTTCTAGTTCACTTATATTTTCTTAGTTGTGTCAAGTCTACTGATGAGTCCATCAAAGACATTCTTCACTTCTCTTACTATGTTTTTTATTTCTAGTATTCCATTTTGATTCCTTCATAGATTTTCCATCTCTCTGCTTTAATTTCTCATTTCTCCTTGCATGTCCTCCACTTTTTCTGCAAAGCTCTTCACATACTAATCATAGTTATCTTAAATTCCCTATCTGATAATTCCAATATCAATGTTATAGCTGAATCTGGTGCTGATGTTGTCTTGTCTTTTCAAACTACTTTTTTATTTTTTGACCTTTGTCACCCCCCTTTTCTTTTTTTTTTTTGAAATCCAGACATGTTATATTTTTTTGTTGAAATCCAGACATGTTAAATCAGGTTACAGGAACTGAGATAAATAGGCCTTTAGTGTAGGAATTTTTGTTAAACTGGCAAGAACTTATGCTGTGCTTAATATTGTAGTTACGGGTGCATGAGGCTTCAGATTCCTCTAATATACTTTTTTTCCTGTATTCTGTCTTGACTCTGGGTTTCCCTGTGTACTTCTCCTTAAAATTTGTCTGTGTGTTTCAGCAATTTCATCTGTAATCCACATTTATTATAGCAGAGCCCTTTTCATGTGATGGTAAGGTTTGGGTGTGCTCTATAATCTTCCAATGATATCTAAGTCTCTTATTGAGCCTATGTCTTGGGACTATGACCTTCACAAGCATTTTTCTATTAGTGTATATATATTTTTCTCTTTCTCCTACAGCCTTCCCAGTCTGCAGTCTATTTTCTTTAAGCATCAACCCCTTGTTTTCTATGTGTTTCTCCCCCATGCCACCATTTTCTAGGTGCAACAGGAAAGCTGCAGGGGGCCAGAGTGGGAAGAATATTGTTCGCTTACTGAGGCTAAGGCTCTGGCAAATTTTTTTCTCTGGAAAACAGGCCTTTGTTATGAGTAAAATATGGGCATACTTCACAATGCTTACTCTTCCCTTCCTTCACCAGAGGCAGTGGGGATTTTTTTCAGATCTTCACTGTGAAAGCCCATCTGCTGATTATTTTCCTTCAGATATTCTATTTATTTAGTTAAAAATATGAAATTATACCAACTATGTTTTCTGGTCATACCAGAAATAAATGAGAAAGTATGATGGAATTGTATAACCCTTACTGGGAGCAATTGATGGGTTCAAGAAGCACAATAAAGGAAGACAGTGATTAATCGTCAACTTAAAGCTAAATGAGAAAGCCAGAGATTTTCCTTAGCAACATATTAAGGGATTCTCAGCAGCAGCAGAGAGCAGGAAATTCTGCAGGATCCAGGATCAAAGACTGGGATTAACTAGGTGTAGATGAGCTTCTAGTAAAGTTTAATTCCAAATTTAGCAAGTCTGCAACACCAAAATCAGAGCTATGACTGAAAAAGAGCAGAATCCTGATCTATGGGATGAGAATCATCTGAGTGGTTGGACTCAGAAACTTGGAAATTTCAGATTTCCTTGAAATACTCCTTGGCCTGCAAAAATGTCCCCTTTTTTCCATCGAAGGCTAGTGCCCTTCTTTTACTTGGAAACTGTATATGGAATCTCAACTTTGATAGGTAACACGTATTCCCCTGCTCTCTTGCTTCATACTAATTTTTTTCTTGCCACTTTCCTTAGTAGAGAACACATATTCCACAGTCTCCTGACAATTTACCACATGGTACACAAAGGTAAAGGTTTTGAAATGAGTCAAGAATATAAAAATGGTCTACCGGGGTCCCATCTGCAGAGTAAGCAGCCTTGTTAATTGGGCCATGTTTCCTGAAGTTCTAAGGATTAATGCTGTCTTAATGGTACAGAATATCATGAAACATTTATGCCAAGCCCCTAAAGAGAATCAAAATGTAAGCTCACTAGAGAACTGGAACGTGGCCTTTATTTCTACAATAGAGAATTGCTTAACATTTGACAACTAGCTCTGTTTTCGTACTGTTAAGTCTTAGTAGAAAGGAAACATTTGACTTTAAGATACTAAGTGATCACACGGTTCAAGCTATCCATCAAATGTTGATTTCAATCTACTCACCAAGTCATGATGTCAGGGGCATGCAGCAGCAATCCATTGTAATTTGGAAGTGGTACTTCCAGGGTAACACACAAGCAGGAGCAATAACACCTGTGTCAATGAAATGGTCAGCTCCATTGTCACTTCTCCCTTACTTTACCTTTGAGCACACAGGGTGTCTCTTTTGACAAGCTAGAGAATGAACAAAGAGACAGAGACTAATCAGTGATGGGTCGACTGAATATTTGGGTATAAACCAACATGAAACACTTGCTTATATCAGGGAGTATCCCTAAAAGACAGTGAATACGAGAAGTTCTCCACTGAGCAGAGCTTTGGACAGTGCATCTAGTTATCTAGCTTGTTTGGAAATAAAACCACCCAAGTGAAAATATATTCAGATTCAGAAGCAGTGGGGAATAGTATTGCTGGTTGGTAAGGGGCCTAGAACAGTAAATATTAGGAGATCAGTGTATACATACAAGGTGTTTCATTGTGTGAAATGCAGTATATAACTTATACTGCAATTTTTTTAAAAACTATATGCCCAGGAATACTAAAATGCCAAGTGATAAGTTGAATCCACTTCAGTGTTTTAGGTGTGTTAATAGGAAACTGTAGAATCAATTTGAGCTCAACAGAATAACAGGAGTTAAACTTTCAAACTCAACATGAGGGGCCATTATAGATATACTGAATAATGATAAGAAACTCAATCAAGCCAGTTATGGCTTGTATGACTGACTATGTATTATCCCGAATACAGTAGACTCTTGGTATCCAATTTACCTAGAAAGTACTATTTAGGATTATTTTTTGATATTAATTTTTATTTCAGAACAAACTAAAATGCAACTACAATGCATCAAAAATTAGAGGACAAAGTAATTTAACTAGATTGAAAAGACCCGATAACCTTCAAAAGACAGAAAATCCAATTATAATTAAACTGTTCATTAGTAACTGTAAGAGACAGAAGGGAATGTAATAAGGACTTGAAACTACTGAGAAAAAAATGGCAGGAAACATTCTATCTTATGCACATGGAATATCCATTCAGGAATAATAAAAAACATTTTTTCAGACATGCTTACAGCCAAATATTTTACATTAAAAAAAAAAACATACTACGGCTTCCCTGGTGGCGCAGTGGTTGAGAGTCCGCCTGCCGATGCAGGGGACACGGGTTCGTGCCCCGGTCCGGGAAGATCCCACATGCCGCGGAGCGGCTGGGCCCGTGAGCCATGGCTGCTGAGCCTGCGCGTCCGGAGCCTGTGCTCCGCAACGGGAGAAGCCACAACAGTGAGAGGCCCGCGTACCGCAAAAAAAACATACTGAAAGACTGATTGAAGGATATACTTCTTTAAAACACACATGTACATTAGCACATACACTTTGTAAGGAAAGGCATGGTATACAAGAAACAAATTACAGAAATTGGAAAAATATGTTGAAAACTTTATTTAAATTTTTAAAACATTAAAGCAATATACATTATTGTACTAAATCAGGGCATAGAGTATATGTGCATTTAGCGGGTAAATAGCACACTTCAGGAAAAATAGTGTGACTAGCACTCTAGGGACCTAACCAATGCACTCTGCCAGTCACCAAGCTCCTCTCCTATTCTGGATTGTAGCACCGTGGTTTAGTTTTGTCTTTTTTATAATTTCTTTGAAAGGAATCACAGAGTAGTATTATTTTCTGTTGAATCCTATTTCTCAATATTTGTCCCATTCATCCTTGTTGGTATACATAATAGAATTAGGCTTAATTTCAACATTTTATACAATTTTATTGTGTGGATCCTCAGTTTTGTTTTTCTGAGCAACGTACTATTTCCCCTTCATTTCTTAAGGATATTATTACAGGGTGTAGAATTCTGAGGTAACTCACCCCCTACTACAAGACTTTTAAGATGTTATTTAATGTTTTCGTGTTCTCATGGTTTCTGATAATTTTGTTTTTGTTTATTTGGGTTTCTTTTCTGATAGATTTCCTCTTTGTATTTGGTTTTGGTTTCAGCAATTCAATAGGATATGACAGTTTTCCTAGTTCATCTTAATATTCATCTTCTTTGCTATTCTCTGAGTGTCTTAGACCTGTGGTTTGGTGTTTGTCTTCAGTTCTGGGAATTTTATTTGTTATTTATTTCAATATTTATTATTCTGTCCATTCTATATTTGTATATGTGGAATCTACTTATGCATTCCAATTATGTGTCTGTTACACCATTTGATATGGTCCCACAGACCTTAGATGCTATGTTCTCTGTTGGTTTTTTTTTCTCTTTTCTTTTTTAGCCTTTTTTCTGTTTGTACGTGCTTCAGTTCAAGGGATTTCTACTGGTTTACTTTACCTTCACTGATTCATATTGTTGAACTTGGCTCTCTCTGGAATAAAGAATTCAGTACCACTAGTAGGCTTTTTTTTTAAGTCTTTAGACAATTGCAATATGCATCATTCTTCATAACCACTGTACTGAAGTTTAATATCAGAAGAACTGATGGAGAACGATGACACCTGGGATATGTTTTTTGCCAATTTCAAAAATATTCCAAAACAAGACAAGCAAATAGAGATAATATTCCATTAGTGATATAGCAGAACTGATGCAAGATTTTATGCATGGACTAATACAATTTTAATGAGAGTGATCATAAGATATTTTGATGTTTTATTAGAACTGGAATCTAAAAACAAAAAAATCAAAAAAATGACACAATCATTTTACTGACAATATGGAAACCAGAAGATGCAAACCTGAAGAAACACCATCATGACTTTCCAAATAGATCAAATGACTGTAGTATAAATTCTAAATTTTAAAAAAGATGAATTATTTTTGTTTGTAATGATAATACAAATACAAATTATGGTGGAGCACAGCATCATGATATAAACAATATTCTAACCAAATGAAAAATACCTATTCTTGAAATTGGTTGTGGTACATAAATATTTGAAATACATCGAAACTATGATATCTGACAATCAAATACAAGATCTTATGGTCAAAGATTATCAATATTTTTACATATATACACTATAAGATATCAGGATCAAAATTTTCTTGTAATAAAGCCAATGTTGAATAAAGATATATTTATATATGTATTTTAGCAGAATTTAGTACATGCTGTTCCTTACCTGGTATCAAATGAATTAAGAAATGTTAGAATCATTGATTCTTAAAATTCTCAGTTTTTAAAACAAATCTATGTATCCTAAAAGTTTTAAAATTATTTTTTTAAATAAGCTAATATTTGTTGCATTACAAGAAATCAATTGAAAGGTGTTAATCAGAGTATTCAACAAATGGAGTATCAAAAACTTCAGATTTTAATGTGTTTATTTAACAGACAACAGTTATTCAAAACAAAAGTTTTGTAGCTGTTAAATTCTCTGAGACTTCCAAATTATATTTGAGTTTCAACTTAGGGCTTAGAAAATTACGATTCTACAATAAATTAGTGCTGTAAGATTATAGTTGGCTGTTTGCTTGCTTTGTCTCCTGTTTAAATAATTTGCAGTATAGATGGCAAAATGTCAAATTAGAAGTCAAAATATGTAGTTTTTTTATTTTTTATTTTTTGTGGTACGCGGGCCTCTCACTGTTGTGGCCTCTCCCGTTGCGGAGCACAGGTTCCGGACGCGCAGGCTCAGCGGCCATGGCTCACGGGCCCAGCCGCTCCATGGCATGTGGGATCTTCCCGGACCGGGGCACGAACCCGTGTCCCTTGCATCGGCAGGCGGACTCTCAACCACTGCACCACCAAGGAGGCCCTGTAGTTTTGTTTTTATCCATTAACTCATTCTTTCAAATATTAAAATGTATTAAATTAAATATTTCACATACCTAGATATGCAGATTGAAAATGCAACACATTGAAATTTAAACAAGCAAACAACAACAACAACAGAATTTACAAGGTACCAAATGAGATAGTTTTCTTTTTTCTCCTGAGTTTATTACTAGGCCTAAAAAAAATAATCTCAAATAATCTTGGGTAGTTTACTGGTACTTATATTATTCTGGCTCCACTGGAAACCCTTTGTCTTTACCTGTAATGGTTCTTCATTTTATTTTATGGAGATCTATTCCTGGTTCCTAAAAGTTTCTACTGTTATGTTTGTTCATTAATGCATTTAATGTTCCTTGTTATATTGCTGCTTCAATTTTTAGTATCTTGCTCTCATCAGGTTCTCACAGCTTGGAGTTTACCTTGAGTCATAAAAATTTGTGATTGTGACCTAAACTTTAATGGTGTAGAACACTGCATGATTCTCTAGGGCTCGGTGGGACTAATGGGGGTCAGTGTACTTTTAATCAAGTGCTATAATGGACATACACTGAATTTTGTAGAATGGCCTATTAGGACGGAAAAAGATAATGTGCCAAGTCACGTAAATAAAATGATCAAGGGAGAAAAAATGCTGCAGATCTCGACTTAACTATGAGAATCCCACTGAGTATTTGCAATATGCTTTTAGCTAATGGCCATAAATAAGCATATATTCTATGCAGAATATTTAACTTTTATATCATGAAGGCAGAGTGTGATAGCAGAGACCTAAAAGAATTTATGAATAACAAAGTTTAGAGAAGAGGAATATCTCCTCCAAGGTTAGATACAACATTTTTCATTAAAGCTGAATTAAAAATAAAATATTTTAGATGTGAAATTAAGTTTTTCCCCAGTTTATCTTTTGATGCTCATCATGTCAGATTGCTCCAGAGAACTGAGACATTTGAGTCAGAGTTGCGTTAATCCAGAAGGGCTGAGAGGGATTAAACCTGTCCATTGTTATTAGTTACCTACATAAAGAAAGATTTGGGGCTGTTTCTGCATTCAGCAAGCAAGAGCATTATAGTGGAAGAGAAATGCCCAAAATGGACCGTGGAAGGGTGATTTTGGTGGCATCATGACAATGCCTTTTCCATCTAAAACCTTGATTTCTTTCAAAGTTAAACAGATAAATTTTAGTGTGTATGTGCATATGTTTCTTAAAGCTAAGTTTCCTTTTACCTTTCAGTTGCTTCAATTGTAATTTGTTTTGCATAAAGACACATCCATGCATGACTTTTTCTAAATGCATAAATGCAACTGTATTCTTACCTTTAAGCAGTTATTTTTATTTTTAATGACTTCTTTCTTTCTTATTTCTCCACTCCCACTTTCTTTCCTCTCTTATCTTCCACTCTGTATCTCAACATCTGTCCTCATTCTTAACACCTTGATGTTTATACTTCGGAATTGTATTTTTATGATCAGATAACCCTGTAGAGGCATGTATATTTGTAAATAGGTAAACAGTCATAAGCATATAGGAGAGAAATTTCTGTTATTGTGTTCAAACATAACATATCATTGCATACTTTTGGCCCTCTTGGAACTTTTTATTCTCGTGCAATAGCATGAGATGGAAATCCATACATGCTATGTATCAATCCACTTAGTCATACTTTTTAATGTCTACTAAACTCTACCTGCTTTGTATACACTATAATTTTCAGTCATTTTTCTGTTGGAGTCACGTACTTTCTTTCCATGTTTGCTTGTTATCAGAGATTTTTGCCCTTTAGAAATACATTTTAATAATAACTGCCAAATAATATTTTATTAACTTTTATATTATATTTATGTATGGAATTTGGGGTACCCATTCATACGTAAATGAAATTTGTTTTTGAGTTCCTGATTTTAAAGTCTTGATTAAGTATGTATCTTCTACTTCTGGAATGTGTATGTATTTTTATTCATTTTTAATGTACACATATTGATGTTTTTTAAGACTATTTCCATATGCATTTTATTTTTAAAATACTGTGAGATGAGTACTTATCTTTTTAAAAAAATCAGATGATGGCAAGATATACCTGAACCATTAATTAAATAATATATTTCACATCAACTTATCACATTTTAATTATTCTCCTGTATAATGAGGTCTAGTGGGTTATTAATTTCTTCCTAGTCTAGTAAAATATTGATTTAATTACAGTGAGCCCATAGTGTGCTCCTCTAATGAGATATTCTCCAGTCATTGTTATACTTTAGTATCCTTTTCTTGGCTACACTAAAAAATTTGTTCTTTCAGATGAAATTCAAGAATAGTTAACAGAATTCAGAAAAACAAAAATAACAGTGTAACTCTTAGGGGATATACAGTGTAGTTTAATTTAATGGATAGACATTTTCTGAGAATTTATATTTTTATAATATTGTCTTTACAACCAAAGAAAAAGCATTTAAGAGAGTAATCAAATATCCGTACAGAGAATGTTACAATATTTGAAACCATATCTGGTATACATTCAGTACATAGGCAACTATTTTCACATAAAATTAGTACATAAAAATAAATCGCATCCATGAATAAAAAGGCAAATAATCTAAAGTTTAGCCAGCAGAACCCAATCAAGATTTTTTTTTTTTTTTTCCCCTGGTACGCGGGCCTCTCACTGCTGTGGCCTCTCCCGTTGCGGAGCACAGGCTCCGGACGCGCAGGCTCAGCGGCCATGGCTCACGGGCCCAGCCGCTCCGCAGCATGTGGGATCTTCCCGGACCGGGGCACGAACCCGCGTCCCCTGCATTGGCAGGAGGACTCTCAACCACTGTGCCACCAGGGAAGCCCTCAAGATATTTTAATCCAGTATAAATTGAATATTAAAACCAGAAAACTTCCTTTCCATGTGAAAAATTTGCTTCATTTTGATATTCAATTTATACTGGATTGAAATATTGTGAAGATTTTTGTGTGTCTATTTGATCACTTTATTAAATGCTCTGTATAACAATTTTTAATTTTAATTTATTATTATTATTATTAGGTCTCAAGGATAATGAGATCTCCTACTTCACATAAAAACATATTTTATTAAGATAACCTTAAATGTCTAATTATTTTTGATTTAGGTGTTTGTTTCACGTCTTATGCACATTGAGGTTTATTATCATTATATGTTCATCATACATCTTATCATCATAATACATATAATATACTTATATATTCTTTCTATTTTCATTATTGTTTTTTACTTGAACTTACATTTGCTTGAGATTATTATTATCTCCATTCTTACTTTTTTGCCCCATCTTCCTAATGAAATTAATACAAAGATTTGTATATTAGTCTATTTTTTGCAAAGACTATATTACTGGATTTAACCTTCTGATTAGGTAAGGTTAAGCAGAGGTAACAAACCACCCTGGACTCTCAGTAGCTTAGAACAATAAAAGTGAGTTTTTCAATATTTTACACCTAGTTCTGGTTGGGTCTGGATACACACCGTCCTGAATTCACTCAAGGCCTTGGGTATGGTTAGAGCAGTTGTATTTCATAGTGATATTAATTTAAAGTCACCTGTGATCACTCTCTTTTATTAGCACATGTTGAATTTTTACCCCATAATCTTTATAGTAAGAATACACTGTTGATACAAAACTCAGCAGACACTTGAATGATTTAATCCTTATTGATAAAACTTTTGTAATTAAAACTATTTTTGTTTTCATAATTTGCTGAAGCCATATAAAATATAGAAGCCTGTAAAAAATTACACACTTTATTCATATATTGGACATATCTACATAGAAAGAAGCTCAGGTTAAGACAAATCTCAGAGCCAATGCAGATCTGCAGGTATAAGCATACTGCATAGATGATTATTTTATTTGGGATTATAGTTTAAAATAGCGTTTGTGAGAACTGTGAATAAGTTTATTACATATAAAGAAAACACAGTGGCTCTCATAAACATCTGTATTTTCTGCTCATTAAGGAACACGAAATAGTGTTTAACTACTGATCCAAGAGAAGAGTAGCCCTTACAGTGAAACCTCGGGATTCTATTTGGGTGATACTTATTTGGTACCTCTTTTTCTGGCCCTTTTTACTAATGACTTGAAATTAGTGATATTCCCTTATGATCCCAAAAAGAATCTTCGTGTTCAAGGTGTCTGCACATTGACTTCCATAGGAAATTTTCTTCTCTCCAGTGCGTGCTCTGAAATTCTGGCTGCCCATGTTACTGGCTAACAACTATGGTCTTCTGATGCTACAGCCTCTGGCTCTCCTAAGGCACACTGTGCTTTGTTCTGCATGTTGAACAATAAGAAAATCATTTAAAACTCAATAGGTGGGAAGTCACCTCCTGCATGTAGTCATATTTGAAAAAAGGGTCTCCTATTATGCAGTATCATTAAACTTCCTCTAAGCAAACATACTGCTGAGACATTGCCGTTCAAGTATCCGCATTCCATATGTAACCAGCATTCATTGGAAACAATGTTCCTGTAAGATATAGTACATGAATATCTCTTCCATTTCAATATGTATATTACAGTGAATTAATAGTTTATTTTTTCTATTTATATTGATCAATTTCAACTGATAGTTTGATACTTCCATTTTGAGTGCGGAAATGAATTAATACTCGATATCTGATATTATTTTTATCAATAATTCAAAAAATAACACACATTTTATTTTTTCATGAGTAAAGAATAATCAAATTTGTTTTACTGTTAATGTCACAACATTTTTTGGGGTAATAATAGTCTGAAGCATTAACCTTAAAATCATTTTGCATAGATCTTGTCACACAGTAACATATAAAGCAGAATAATTTAGATTATGAAGCAGCATTTCATAGTATGTTTTTAAACGCATTCTCCTAATTTTCCATCAATATATAAACATAATTTTCAAAGAAAATTACTTTGCAATGCTTTCAGAAGTACATCATTTCTCAAAAAATAATCTAATGACAAGCCAGCAATTGAATTATGTCTTTTTTTAAAAGTAATGGTATTAAGTGTGTTGAGTTTCTATAACAGTGACAAATGAAAAGGTACACAGTTAGAATTCTAGTTTTGTGAAGCTCTTATGAAAGCACCATGGTCTCCAAAAGTTTTGTTTAATGATTGAACAGATATTTCTTACGTTCGGGAACTCAGGGGCCCCATTTCCACTCTTCTATTTAATGCTACATATTATTTGGAAACTAGGACCCTCACAATGTTCTATTCACAAGTTCTTGGCATTTGGCTTCTGGGTGACCCTGCCAAAGGAAGGTAAGTCTCAGAGTGCTGGAGATTAGGAAGAGGGAGAGTACTCTTTCTGTTTCAACTTAGTTTTGGTAGTGCCCGTCCAGCAGCGGCAGATACAGCCGAATCCAGGAGATTCCGGTCCTTTGTAGCATCCCCAGCTCAGAGCATCTCCCCAGAGCCAGGTGTTAATGTATCCCTGCTGGTCCCAGCCTCACTCCTAGGATGTTTCTTCTGTGATAGCAGCCAGTCCTAGGCATCTCATTCTTAGAAGTTCCAGCCTTGTTCAGGTGACCCTACCTAATATTTATAGTGTCCCACATGGTACTAGAAGGGCAGCAGCAAATGAGAGACTCCCCCAGAATAAAGGGGAGTAGATATTTCCTGCTATTAATAAACTTTCGGTTACTTCATTTTCTTTTTTCCCAGTCAGTCATCTCCACACTTTTTCTACTGGTTTCTCGTACTAAATGTCCTCTTTTCGAAATATCTAGAATCATTTCTCTTTTGTTGACTAATGCTTACTACCTAGCTGATGCAATATGTAATATGATAAAATGACTCAAAGATTATAAAAGGAGATTTTTTTTCTTAACTGTCTGGGAAAAATAAACAGGATCATAGAATGGTGGGTTTGGTCAATTGCTCTGCCAGTGATTGTGATATGTCCACTGGTAGTTTATTCATATCACATAGTTATGTTTAAAACTTGACAAGTCCAGATATATTGAAGAAAACAATTTTATAGGAGATTTAGAAATTGATTCTAATTGTTTTCTTTAATCAAAAGTCATCCTGTGGATAATTACAAACTGAGAGGCAGATCCATGTTTAATGTTAAAATATGACAAATTTTATGTATATAAAAACATTTATATCAATTTTGAACTTTAAATAGTTTAAGGTTTTATTTTAATAATAAAAAAGCACATGCTCATTGTTAGCTTAATTTAATATAAATAAATTTGAAAATGCAAAATTATCCAAAATGAGCCACTCTTCTCCTAGGCCCATATTTCAGCAAGGACCACTAAGAATTTTAAGGTATATTGATTGTATATTAAAGTTTAAAATGTCAGGATTAAGACATGAAGAAAACATGAGAGTTCCAAAATGAAATCATGAGATCACTTGCAGAAATGGATGTACAGCAAAGAGGCCTATTCAGTGAATCTACAGAACAAAGAAAGATGAAGCATTAGTTGCACAAATGTGCCCCAGTCCTTTCTTCCCAGGACTTATTTGGGGAAATGAGGAGCTGTTGTTGAGGGTCACTCCTGCAGGACGTGGCACTAATTAGTCCATTAAGTCCATCCCTTGTTTGCCTCACTCCAACCTTTCCTAAAGGCAGTGGCAGGTCAGTGACTCAGGGTTTCATTGAGTCTCATGAAAACTGTGTTTTTGTTGGTAATGGAAGTTTTTCTGATGCTTAGTTTTCTTATTATCTGACAATGAGAAAACATGGTAAATTGTAAATATATAGATCACTGTTAGTCATTTCAAATTGCATCAAGGGTTACATATTCTATAAAAGTAGACCCAAGTTGTATATTATTTCTTAATTATTCTTTAAGAATATTTAACAAGCATATGTTCAAGAGTGTACAGGTAGAAATTAGATATGATTATCTTTAAAATCTTTATTTTATAGTTGTCAGTGGAGTGTTTCCATTGTTTTTTTGATATTAAATGAACACTCTATGAAACAATTCATTTTCCTCTCTTTTTGACACTAATTCTATCACCAATACTGCGAAAAAGAAACAAACCTATAAACAAAACTAAACAGTAAAACAATGTGTATGAGTCTAAATTCAGTATTAACTCCGATTTTAATATTTTACTCATCTCTATCTGACCTCCACAATCTATCAATCAATTATCTCATCAATCTATTGTGGGAGAGAGACACTTTAAAATGAAGACACTCAACTTTCCTGAAATTATTTATGAAAAATAAAATGTTTCTCTTACCCAAAGTTTGCTTAATGAAATTCTAAAAAATACCACGCTTTTACTTCTAAAGATTGCAGAGACTTAATGTCGCTGCATTACCAGCAATATCATATTTGTGCACTTGTTTGAATTTTAAAGGTTGAAATTGCACACTTGGCTGACGTGATAACTTTAATATCACTAAGACACTATTTATATAAGAATAATTTAAGATAAAACCCAATCTGATAAAATTGGTATTTAACTTTTAAAGTAATAAGTTGTTATAAGAGGTATAATTTTTTAAAGAATTGATTCTTATAAATTCTTTTCTGGCAAAGTATTTTTTCCCTTATTATGATTACCTTATGAGCACACATAGAAATAATTTTAATTCATAGAATGTTTGGATGTTATGATGATTGATTGGGTCTTATGATCACTATGATCATTACCTATACTTTTAAAGAGAAAAATAGTTTGAATGTACAACTTAGAGAGAATTTCCTTAACTTATTAAATGCTTATTAAAGCAGTTCACTTCCAGTCAAAAGTCTATCACATCACCAGGACAATCATGCATTCAACACTTATCACACATGTGCGCGCACACACACACACACACACCCATAAATATACATATTATGAAGCAATCACTTTTATATTTGGAACAATACTCAGTTCCAGAAAAAGTGAATCTACTATAAGTAGTGTAAATTTAAGGGGAATCATTTCAGAGTTAGAGATGATTTACAAAATCATTTGGGCTTGCTAAAGAAAGCAAATTTCCAGGATGATTCCCCCAAAGTCACACCTCATATCTCATAAACAAGAAAACTATTGTAATAGTTTACAAAATATATTATCAATTTTCAGTTACATTATCATCACCTCATTTATATATTTCAAGGTTGAGGGTTTACTCTTTTGTGTCGTCTTTTTTTTTACTTTAATTGTGGGTTCTTTTTCCTAATTCACTTGACACATTGTTAAATGAACTCTAAGCGTTTCCATAAATATACTTAATGATTGTTACCAATGGCAATCCTTAGAAGTCTGAAAATAGTTCACACTACCAGGTGAATGGGAGCTTGTGTAGGGCTCTTGGGTTAGTCGGCTGCTCTCACATATGAAGATCCAGATTAAATGTGAAGTTCAGGGTCTGCCAGCTTCCTTTTGCAGTTATCACTCAAGAGAGGAACTTAGGAAAGGGAAGAGGCATGGACGTGTGCTCAGCCTGTCATCTTCACAGACTGTCTATCCAGGTCCCACTATTCAAAGGAGAATATTCATTACTTCTTTATTTTTATGTTTTAGGTTCTGTGGAGTTTTATATTATTCAAAAGATATACATTGATCTTTTGGACGTATTTAATTTTACTTAGTTAGTATCTCCTTTTAGTGTAGTGGTGGCTGTTTGTTGTTTGAATGTCAGCAGTACTCAGGACAGCCACGTAGAATATTCAGGAAAGTCCTCTGCAGCATGACTGATGCGAGGCTGATTCAAATCCCAACGTTTAGTGCATCACTGTGGACCCTTCTCCTCTTCAGGAGTTAACAGGAGCATTTACATATGCTTTCTTCTTGTTCATAAGAAAACAGAAGTGGAAACAAAAGTGGCAAAATAACATAATTAGAAACCAAAAAAGTTTTCAAGTTTGTATAGGATCCTTTTATTAGAAACTAAACCATGTGCAGAGATTACTTTTGATGTTAGCTTTTCCCTTGTTGACTATGAAATCAAATCAGCTGGTCTAGCATGCAGAAAAATGTTTTTATTTATTTATTTTGGCTGCTTTGGGTCTTCGTTGCTGCGCGTGGGCTTTCTCTAGTTGCGGTGAGCGGGGGTTACTCTTCCTTGCGGTGCGCGGGCTTCTCATTGCGGTGGCTTCTCTTGCTGCAGAGCACGAGCTCTAGGCGCGCGGGCTTCAGTAGTTGTGGCGCGTGGACTCCGTAGTTGTGGCTCGCGGGCTCTAGAGCACAGGCTTAGGAGTTGTGGCGCATGGGTTGAGTTGCTCCGCCGCATGTGGGATCTTCCCAGAGCAGGGATTGAACCCGTGTCCCCTGTATTGGCAGGCGGATTCTAAACCACCATGCCACGAGGGAAGTCCCTAGCATGTAGAAAAATGGAACACCATTTTTCCACTAAGGTGTATTTCTAAAATAGATTTGGTTCAGCTTAGATATGAGTGGAAATGGCATTGATTTAACTTTAGCTAATATTTATTAGGTGGTCATTTAGCCCACATCATTTTTTTACTGTGAAATGGAAGTATATATATATATGCATATGTAAAGTAATAAATGCATGTGGCTTTAGGGAGAGATTTTTAAATTTTTTAATATTAGACAATTATGTGTACATAAATATACAAATGAATTTTGGCAGACAGCCTCTAAAATGGACCCTGATGACCTGTGCTTCATGGTATTCACATCCTTGTGTCCTCTTCTCCCTTTGACTCTGAGCTGGACCTTGTGGTCTGTCTTGTAAGGAAGAGAATATGGCAAAAGTGATTGAAGCTCTCCTTTGAAATTTGATTACAGAAAGACTTTGACTTTCATCTTGCTTGCTCTCTTTCAATCTCAGTTCTTGTTTTGAGTGAATAGGAGATACTCCAAGTTAGAGACATCCAACTAAATTGTGCGCAGTTTACTGACCACAGAATCTGTGAGATAATAAATGTATGCTTTTTTAAGCCACGAAGTTTTAGAGTAATTTGTTATGAGGCAATAGATAATTCATAATTATAAAATATGCACTAAAATTTAATTCATTTTATTTTTGTTATTAATATTAATTTTTAGCCATTTCTATGTTTGTTAAATTTATATTTGATGCCCCAAATCTTGAAATACAGTGGACCCTTGAAGAATCAGGGTTTGAACTGCACTGCTCCACTTATACGGAGATATTTTTATCACTAAATACATACTACAGTACTACATGATCTGTTGTTGGTTCAATCCATGGATGCAGAACCCCACATAAGGAGGAGAATCTAAATTGTAGGCAGATTTTCACCAGTGCAAGCGCTGTTGCTCCTAACCCCAGTATTGTTCAAGGCCCAACCATAATATTATTTGATTGGTTTACAACTATTTGTAATAACCTATTACAATGGACTATATCCCAGCTTGGATTTTGTAAACAATGTCAAAAGGGTTTGCTTACAAGGAAGAATGAAATATTCCCTCCCACTTCCATTTATTTTTACTAGTCCCTTGGTCAAGAATTAAAGAATTACATTTTGGCTATGAACTTGCTTATTTTCATTGTGAAGATGCTGTGACAATTTCTGGGATTATACATTTCATTCACAAATCCAAATTGCTTCATACATAATTGGTAAATTCCTGTTCTTACAGGACATTTATCTTAATTATGTTTTTCAACAAGTCTGTTTTAATATCACTGAGGTATTATAAACTTAATGATCATAAATGTAAGTATCTAAAATCAAAAGATAATAATGGCTTTATGATCTACACCTTGATATTCTGTTGTTTGGAAAATCAAGTTCAAAACAAAAGTAATTTTGTTTGATAACTGATGTTTGCATAAAAATGGTATTAATGCATCTGAAACTGTATAGCAATACAGTTTATTGGCACTTAGCTAATTCATATAAGAAACAAAGCAAAAACTCAGTCTTGATACTGTAAGCAGGCATATAAGCAATCCAGTTTTATTGTGTTCTAATTTACTCCAGTAGCTAGCTGCAAGCTGTTCAAAACATAGAAGATTCACAGAATGTAAGCATCAACTGATAGAGAGAGCTTACACCCAGATCAAAATGAGTCGGACTATATTAGGGAAATGAGCAGGTGTGAGCACTGAAGGTTTATTTTGGGCGACGATTATATTATGTCAATCAGGACATTAAGTTCTTGTGTAATGATCAGCTTTTTGAGGTTTAGGCTTATAATGGGGGGTGTGTAGCTCTGCCTACATCTTTGCCCATCTTTAGCAGCAAAAGCTGCTTTTGTTAAAAACCTAGAGTGATTTGAGTCAGGTAGTTTATCAACTGGAAAGGGAGAGGTTGTTGACTTTGGGAGAGGTGAATGGTCTCAGATTTTGTGAGACCGTGTTAGCTCTGGATGGGAAGAATGAGAGGATTTCTGTAACTTCTGCAGTTGGTGTGTCCACAGAACCTCAGGGCACAGCAGTGTGGAAGAGAAGCTCAGAGGGCATTGGCCATGTAGAGGACTTAGATGAGACAATATGTCAATCATTTCTTTAGATATATACTATATTTTGTTATAAATGCTACACAATATGTAGCATTGTTAAAAACGAAGAACTTAAGAGGTTTGAGATAATATTAGGTTGATTTTTTTAAATGTCCAAAATTAGTTCTTAATGCTATTAATTACTTACCTAGTATATTCATAAAGTAATACAATTACTTAAAAAAGAGAAACATAATTATATATTCACATTTAGAGAAAAGAAAGTACCCTTCTATTTGAAAAATGGGGACAGAGTATATTTATCTCAAATTATACATTATAGAGCTTATCCATAGCTACTAGCTTTTAAACTAGTCAGAGGGAATCACATGTTAGTTGGGTTAATTCAATGCACATTATGAACAAGACTTTTCATTGAATTTAGTTGATGAAAGTTTTACTTGATTTTATGTGTTTATTTATTTTGTTTTCATACTCTTTAAGTAGAAATTTGCACTGTCCTTCAGAAGATTTAGGTAAGTCAAAGGAGTGTGTTTTTCTGTTGCATTTATTTACTAGTTTCCATGAAGTCTGCAAGAAAACATTAAAAAGTGAAATTGAATGAAATAAAGAATATATCCAGCACAATAAAACTGAGTGCATGCCTCGAAGAAAAGATAAAAGACTGCATACAAATCTAGGGCAAAAATGGCAACAAACACAGCTGAAAATATTACCAGGGCCAGTACTCTTAACTCCATCTAAGTAAATGCATTCTTCTTTTGGGCTGACATTATTTCAAGAATAAATGCTTTTCTTTTTTTTTGCGGTACGCGGGCCTCTCACTGCTGTGGCCTCTCCCGTTGCGGAGCACAGGCTCCCGACGTGCAGGCTCAGCGGCCATGGCTCACGGGCCCAGCCGCTCCGCGGCAGGTGGGATCCTCCCGGACCGGGGCACGAACCCGTGCCCCCTGCATCGGCAGGCGTACTCTCAACCACTGCGCCACCAGGGAAGCCCTAGGTAACATTTTTGAAATGAAAAAAATATATAGAAATGCAGATATGATTAGTTGTTGTCAATTATTAGGGATGGAGTTAGGAGTGGGGAGAAAGAAGATACAATTAAGCAAAGGTAATGGGAGGGATCCTTGTAAAGATGAAATTGTTCTCTGTATTTTCTGTGGCAGTGGATACACAAACAGATGTGATAAATTGCCTAGAACTAGATACAAACACACACACACTCAAGTAAATACATGTGAAACTGCAGAAATCAAGGTTAAAGTCATAACTTGAATGTAAATTGATACAGCCATTATGGAGAACAGTATGGAGGTTCCTTAAAAAACTAAAAATAGAACTACCATATGACCCAGCAATCCCACTACTGGGCATATACCCTGAGAAAACCATAATTCAAAAAGAGTCATGTACCACAATATTCATTGCAGCTCTATTTACAATAGCCAGGACATGGAAGCAACCTAAGTGTCCATCGACAGATGAATGGATAAAGAAGATGTGGCACATATATACAGTGGAATATTACTCAGCCATAAAAAGAATGAAATTCTTTTTGAAATTCATTTGTCTAGATGTGGATGGACCTAGAGTCTGTCATACAGAGTGAAGTAAGTCAGAAAGAGAAAAACAAATATCATATATTAACACATATATGTGGAATCTAGAAAAATGTTATAGATGATCTTATTTGCAAAGCACAAATAGAGACACAGATGTAGAGAACAAATTTATGGATACCAAGAGGGAAAGGGGGTAGGAAGAATTAGGAGATTGGGATTGAAATATATACACTATTGATACTATGTATAAAGCAGACAGCTAGTGAGAACGTACTGTAGAACACAGGGAACTCTACTTGATTCACTGAGGTGACCTAAATGGGAAGGAAATCCAAAAAAGAGGGCATATATGTACATGTGTAGCTGATTCATTTTGCTGTACAGTAGAAACTAACACAACATTGTAAAGCAGCTATATCAAATTAAAAATAATTTAAAAAATAAAGGCTACATTTTCTTATCATAACCTCCCTTTCCCTATTTCAAGTCTTCTTGAACACAGCTCTTTTGCCCTTTCCCTGTCTACCCATTTCTGTCCCCCTCTCACCTTAAAAACCTAATTATAGGAATGAGACGACTAAGCAATTGAAACTAACCCCGGATTTATGCTCTCCTGAATGCACACCATGCCTTACCTTGCCTAACCTGCTGATTCTTTTCCAAGATAAAAAGAAGAATGAAGAATTAATTAGTTAACAAATGACTAGTTCTCTACCCTCAGCAGCCCCCTAAGGAATCCTGCTGGCAGATCACTTGGGCAAGATAACATCTGAAGAGAGAGTCAGCCAGCTTGTATGCGATGGAGAATGATGCAGAACCCAACTTCCTCTCTCTATGATTCACTGAGATTTCCCCTCTTTTTTCCCTTTAAAAACTGTCATGGGGCTTCCCTGGTGGCGCAGTGGTTGAGAGTCCACCTGCCGATGCAGGGGACACGGGTTCGTGCCCCGTGTGGGAAGATCCCACGTGCCGCAGAGCAGCTGGGCCCGTGAGCCATGGCCGCTGAGCCTGCGCATCCGGAGCCTGTGCTCTGCAACGGGAGAGGCCACAACAGTGAGAGGCCCGCGTACCGCAAAAACAAACAAACAAACACAAAAAACAACTGTCATGGCTGAGCAGGATCTTCAGAGTTGGTTTGGTTACACAAGTCCACCTTCTCCCCAGCTTGCCAGCTTCTCTGATTAAAGCACCTTTCCTTTCTACTGAAACTTGCCTCTTGAATTATTGGCTAATGAGCAGAGAGAAGCAGAACCTGGGTTCAGTTACGCTCTGGGGAAGGCACGACACTTAATAGGCCAAATAATTATTTTCTCCTTGATCCGTCCTTACAATTTTTGCCTTTCTGCTTCAGCTTTTGTCTTATCATTATTTCGAGTCTTTAATGATATCATTAATTGTTAATGGGTTGAAAAGACCCCAGAAAGGGCAAGGTATTATTTCCATGTCATCTGAATTCCTATTATATGTGTGACCCACTGTGTATTTAAATCACTATACACCATTGCACCTAATTATAGAATATCCTCAGTAGCATAAGACTGGAATAGGACTATTTGATGCCAAAAATATATACCATGTTGATATTATAAATATCTACAACTTATTGAGAGGTCGCTATGCACCAGACATTACTCCATACAGTGTTCCTCTATAAAGGGGCCCTTTGAAGCCCCATTTACTGTTGAAGAAACTAAGAAATGTAAAGAATGTAATTTGCCTACTGTCATGTAGTCAAGAAATGTTAAAATCTGATCCCAAGCAATCAGTCTCCAAAGCATTGCTCTGAATCTTCACCCATTATTCTTTATTTTATCATATGGCACGTATATCACCCATGTGCCTCTCTCTATTATACTGACAACAGGTAAAATACCAACATAGTCCCCAGATTCAGTCTGTTGTTTGAACAAAGACAAATGATTATAGTAATTGTTTTCTACTTATTTACCTTTGCAATTTATATATCCGTGCATGCAAACAATGATACAAAACCACTTAAGGGCTAATTTTTAATATTGTTGCATATCCCATAAGAAAATATTTGTCTCACTTTTTCAATTATGACGCATTATGGAAAAAATACATTTTAGGATAGAGTCAAATATGACAACACTCCTTTGGTTTTGTAGAAAGTAAGTTGCAAAATATTTTTCTTCAAAAACTTTGTTTTAATAGTCTTTTAAAAAGTCATAAATTTAAATTTTAAAAGGATAACGTTTCCAACACTCTGAGAGTGAGTTAATCTTTATCACACTATTTAATTTTTTTTTTAATGTGTCCGCATGAAATCTTGTTTTATTTTTGTTTAATAGATCTTTACTGGAGTACAATTTTCCTCACAATACTGTGTTAGTTTCTGTTGTACAACAAAGTGAATCAGTCATATGCATACATATATCCACATACCGTCTCCCTCTTGAGCCTCCCTCCCACCCTCCCTATCCCGCCCCTCTAGGTGGTTACAAAGCACCGAGCTGATCTCCCTGTGCTATGCTGCTGCTTCCCACTAGCTATTTTACATTCAGTAGTGTATATATGTCTCTGCTACTCTCACTTCACCCCACCTTCCCCCTCCCTGCCCCACCATGTCCTCAAGTCCATTCTCTATGTCTAAGTCTTGGTGGAAGACCTAAATAGACATTTCACCAAAGAAGACATACAGATGGCCAAGAGGCACATGAAAAGATGCTCAACATCACTAATTATTAGAGAAATGCAAATTAAAACCACAGTGAGGTACCACCTAGCGCCAGTCAGAATTCTCATCATCAAAAAATCTACAAACAATAAATGCTGGAGAGGGTGTGCTGGAAAAAGAACCTTCCTGCACTGTTGGTGGGAATGTAAATTAATTGTTCTTTTGAGTGGGACTTCAAGATGCCCATCACAAGGTGGAGAGGGATTAATGTCTATATAATCACTGAAAATTCTTTGTCTATGAAGAACATAAATCCCCTGCCAATCCATTTTCCCTTAGTACAAAGTTTTTAACAATTTTCTTTTCAAAACAATAAGTTACTGCAATACTGCATGTGTTCTCTAAATCTCTGTCTTTTGTGTTAACAGCCATGACTACAAGTTTACACATCATTGATTTCTTTGGGGGTTGGCAGGAATTCACTAAGTTTCTTGTAATGGAAGGATTTAATTTTGGTACATGTCCAAAGCAAAGAAAACACACTCTGCTTGCTATTTTCAGTAATACCACAGAATAAAATCAGTCTTCATAATATATTAAATAGAAATTATATATCATAGAAAATATTCATGAATTAATATTATATTTATATTTTTGTTTAGTATATATAAAGCATTTTAAAGGATTAGCTCAATATAGAAATGAAAGGATAAAACATGAGAAAATATTCTCTTTCCTTCTTCCTTCTTCTATTGTCTTAACTTACTTATAGTTTGTGACATTTGCACCCTTAGGAAAGAAAGAAGTCACTAAATCCCCTGCCCTAGTGTTAGTGTTATTGATAAAAGGAAAGGAAATGAGCACGTTATCTTTCTTCACTTAGAGAAAAAATTAATAACATGATATTTGAAGCAAAAGTAATGAAGAAGAACCCCCATCTCTTTATTCTGGCCTGCTGATTGAACTACCTTTTTGGGGTTTGCTAAATGAAACATAACTTGCACACAAAGCAGGAAGGACAGTAGCACCCCTGAGTGAGTGAACCAGAGCCGAGTATGATGACTGCCATCTGCTCACCAGTGCCATCGGTGGGCTTTTACCTTCTGTCGGGGGGGCTGCACTTCTGCTTAGAGCACACATAGAATACCCAACCAAGTTTTTCTGCAAGTAAATCAAGTGCTTCACAACTTAGTATGTTCTTAAACATACTTGGGCAATGTGGGGTTACTCATTCCAAGCAATTTTAATACCTCTTCTTTTCCTGGAACAAAACCAGATATTGCAATGAACACTATAAAAAATTGAACCCAGTGTAGTTGGGAATGTAACTCATTTCCCCTGGATTGTTCCACCCTGATGCCCTGATAAATTCCCATATGCATTTCGATAATTTAACTGTGGAAAGAGTCCTTAGGGATATTTATTTGTTTTATTGTTTTGAGTAAAAAATACTGCTAAGATGTTTTTTGCCAACTTCAAAATGACCCCAAGAATTTGTAACTATAGGAAAAACATGTATTGTAAATGATGCGAACAAAAGTAAAATGATTCTAAACTCAAAATAATTTGCAGTTTAGAATCTATTATGAGATTCTTCCTATGAGACGTAAATTCTTCCTTAATGATTAATGTTTTCAAAATATTAATTCAAGTAAGTAAAGAAGTCCCATTACCAGCAAAATTCTCTTCTGCTACATGTTTAAATAATATATCTCCAAAATATGTATAATAATGCAAACAACATAGACAGTCTCCAATTTTGATTTGATTTTCATTTGAGGGTTAGTTATCAACAGGACATTGAGCAATGTTGAGTCTTATTACATTTTAAATTTATAGAATTAATTACAAGTTCCTAATTTTTCAATTGCCTTGGCTATGTTTTGTATTAAAAGAGAAGAACGAACCATGGCAAAGCTAATTTGTTCCAGGCATTTTAGCTAAATCAAAAGTGAAATAAACTGTATTCTATGTTGAGTTGAAAACAATTAATTGATCTGCTCTGTTATATCTTATTACTCTCCCATATGCTATTAACTTAAATAGATGATCTTATACTCACTTTCCCTGGAGCAACTTGAACCTTTTCTGAGTTATAGTCAAAATAAAAAGGCATCATTTGTCACAAGAGAGCGAACCAGAACCAGAATATCTGAATCTCAGTAAATCTGTTTCTTTCGAATTACTGGTAATTTGGCAGAATTTAATCTTCCAAATTCAGTCATATATTCCACTCTGACACTTCTAACCGGGTTTCCCTATTCTCCTCGGAGCTATTTGTATTTTTCTTGAGGATAATAAGACAAGGCTAATAGAGGCTCCTTAGCGCCTGCCATATCACCTCAATACCGTCATGCATATTGATGAGTGAAACCCTTTTCTGATCAAGATTTGTGCTTGTGTGTCCAGTGTGTAATAGTATAATTTGCTTTGAGCTTCTGAACAAGACTAAATTGAAACACTTTGACTTAAACACATGGAAAAACCAGAGTGTAGCTTTTCTAATACTCTCTTCAGCGTTCAGAAAGGATAGAAAAGTTTACTGTATCCTTCTCATTACCCTTACTGTGTCAGTCCAGGTGTGCCGTGAGTCATGAGACACATTTTGTCACCTGCATCTGTCTCGAGACATCACTTACAGTTCACACGCAACTGCTTCAGTGTAAGAAATTCTCCACCTGAAAGAACAGAACTCACCAGTTCAAATTTTTCACATCAGTTGGTGACTTAGTAACTCCTGCACAAGATGAAATTTTGTAAAGTCTCAGGGATGTCATACTCAATTTGAACTGTTCTTAAATTTACTAAGACAAAAAAGTTTTTTTTGTTCCTCAGAAAAGAGGGAAAAGTAGATTTATAAGAAAAGGCATCAGCGGATGACAGCTACAGACGCCAATGTTATTGAAATGGTAACTGAAAATACTTATTCCTCACAGTTTGTTAATATACACTGTAAACTGGTGGAAATCCTACGCACGTCAATTTGAAAATATCCACCACCGTATAAACTGAACTAAATATTCCTTGTACTGTGTATATTGAAAACCTTCAGCAAGCCATATATTAAAGATATTCAATGAAGCATTTTCAATAAGGAAAACAACAGGATGCACTACAACAGCGTTATTTAAAAGAATGATAGTGATTCATCTCTGCTGATGTGAAAAGATCTTCAAGGCACATTATTAATTTTTTAAAATCAAGCTTGGAGTAAAGGAACACAGGAAACAAAGAAGGTGCACCCTACATTTGCCTGAGCTAATTGATTCAGGAGAGTTTCCAAGCCCTGGTGCAGGAATATTGACCCTGAGTTGAGGAGAGGGAAATGGGCGTTTGAGGAGTCCGAGGTGGTCAGAGTTCACAGGACTGAGTACCAAAGAAAGAGCAGCACAGAGGAGACACAGGAAATCTGCAGAGGGGCTCAGTCATGTCAGCACACGCTGAGGAAACTAGTATAGCACAGGCCAGGAGAAACTATGTGAGGAAACTGAGACTGGAGAGAACTCCATTTAAACAGATAGAAACAATACCCAATGCTCAAAACATAGCTGTGTGGCCCACCTCATGACCATGGGATATTTGATAGTATATACAAAGGGCTTTACGACAGTAGTGAGGGAAACTCGCCCAAAACATTGATCTTGTATCAACTAACAAACGCAGAAAACCCCAAAGGATCAAACTCTAAGTAATTTAACAAAATACTAGATTAAACCTGAGAGATAGTTGTAGGAATGTAAATATCCAGCATACGTTAGAATTCAAAATGGTTAGCTTTCAATCATAACTTAGCAGGCATTCAAAGAAACAAGGAAATAAAACTCTTAACAGGGAGAAAAATCAATCAAAATGAATCTAGAAATGACGGAGATGATATAATTAGTAGACAAGGCATTAAAAGTTATTTAGCTGTATTCCGTATGTTCAAGAACCTAGAAGAAACATAAAACATGCTAAGTATAGATATGGATGGCACTATGCAATGATTCAGGTGAAAATGATAATGGGTAAGATTGATAACAGATTAGATGTCGCAGAAAAAAAGTGTACATACTGCGTTTCATATATATTTGTAGCTGTAGCATTCATATCGTGTCTATTATTTATTTCAGGTTTACATTTTGTCACAGAGTAATAGTTTGAGTAGCTGCAGTAAAAGCGGTAAAAATCTTCATTTAAGGGCTTGGAATTTAATTTTAATATCCACATGAAATTGAAGGTACTAATGCCCTACTCTGCTAACATATATTCTTTACTACTATTGCAACAAATGCATGAAAATTAAGTGGACGCTTTACAAATAAACATGCTAACACAACATTTTATCTATATATATTATTTCCCATATTTATTAGAAATATTGAAGCCATGTTATTCACTCCACTATGATTAAAAGTCTTCTAATTGTGATAGTGTTCCTATTGTATGATGTTATTTTTTGTTGAATAAGATTAATGATAAGAAAATATTGTAAGTCACATAATATTAGAGAATAATTAATCTTACTTGCTGTGCAATACATTATTAGTGTGGTGATGGAAAGAAATCTAAATGAAATAATTTATTCTATTCCATTAGACAATGACATGGTTTCACGAAGAATCAATAGAATTGCAAAAATGTTGAAAATCGGCTTTGTAATGAACTACAGTGAAACAAATTTTCATTAAAAGTAGGTGAAATCACACTGCATGATAATGAAGGTTGACTCCTTGCATCTGTAATATTTCTAAGAAAGGAAAAGTTCTGGAGAAAAAGATAATTCTAACACTTATGAGAGTTACTCAATATGACTTTTCAATTCGTGAAATCTTTACATGCTATTTATTGGAAATATATTTATTTTTCTAGTCATTGATTGGGCGTTAGAAGAAATACCAGTTATGGTGGTCAGTAGCATGGATGCTACTCATCATAAAAATATGCCAGGTGTTTTTAACAATTCATTACGCTATTTATCAGCAATATTTAGACTCTAAGAATCATAGAGAAAAATTTTAAAAACACAAATCAGAAATGATCAATGCCACTAATATATGAAAAGTAACTTCTCAAATCAATTTTCTCTTAGGGTGTGAAACAAGATTAAAAGATGTACTAGTATTTTAGCCTACAATTAGAAGCAATATGGATTTCAAAGAATTGTTTAAAAATCATCATTCTGAAAAAAAATGCAGAATCTTTTTATTCATTCATTAAAAAACTCAACAGGGCTTCTCTGGTGGCGCAGTGGTTGAGAGTCCACCTGCCGATGCAGAGGACATGGGTTCCTGCCCAGGTCCGGGAGGATCCCACGTGCCACGGAGCGGCTGGGCCCGTGAGCCATGGCCGCTGGGCCTGCGCGTCCGGAGCCTGACGGGAGAGGCCACAACAGTGAGAGGCCCGCATACCGCAAAAAACAACAACAACAAAAAACTCAACATTCGAAGGAAAACATTGTTAAATTTTATATCATATTTTATGTATACATATAAAGTTAAATGAGTATTTTATGCTAAGAGGAAATAAAACTAATCTTTTTAAATGAAGATATTTATTATAGAATTTATCAATTACCTTAATTTTAAAATTTTCCTTGTTCTTCAAGGGTTTTTAGTTTCCACCCTTTAGGTTTTTAGAAAAGGAAAGTTTTAAAGTTACTGATTTTAAAATATGTTGCTATTTTGATACTATTAAATTATGTAATTAGTAGATTAAAAGATTTGTCTGAATTTACATGATCAGATTTGGGAGACTGATGCATTTGGAGCAGATATAGGAATTGATAGCCAGAACTCAGGAAGAGTTAGTTGAGCTATAGCATGGTTTAATCACGGTACTAATACAATGTTTTAGATACATTTAAAACTTCTATACACACTTCTTTTGAGATAAACTGCATTTATTTCCACTTCATTCCTAAATATATTATTTTAAGTTGGTTTTCGTGAAGTGTGCAATTACAACAAAAGTTTGAAAATCAGCAGCAATGATGGAATAGAGGAGATTTGGGTCTCACTTTAGAAGATAGATTTAGAACTTCTGTGTGAGGGAGAATTTCCTGGATGGAAGAGTTCTTGGGTCTTCTTGAGTGGGGTTTAATCTCTGACTTTCTTTTGAGTGAAACTCCTCCCTGCTCATTTCTGTGTCAGAAAGCATCTTCCTGGATGGATGTTTCCTTGGCTTAAGTACTTGAGTCTTTCCATTGAGTAGGACACCTCCTGACTTTTTTCTATTGAGCAGGAATCTTCCCAGCTCTTTTGCGAAGCCTGTTCTGTTCCTTTCTCTGGTCTAATCCCATGGGTAATTCTCATCCCACAGTGCAGCCCCCCTTACACACACTCTTTCTTTGCTGACTCTATGTTCCACCACTATGGCACTACTTTGGGCCAATATCTCCAAAATAGAATAATTTGACAAAGGGTAATTTGCAACTTCATGGCCTCTTTGGGAAACATGAAATCTCCCCAAACCAGCTCATCTGAGACCTCTGCCATCCCCTGTTCCTTGTTACTCCTTTTGACTACCTTCTGTCTTCCTTCAGCTCTCGAGTCCTTCAGTCTTCCCAAGTTCAAAACCTGAACCTCCTTCATCCTATATTAACCCCTGTCCTAAGACATTCCCTTCCTAGCCAAGCCCCTCAACTCCCTGCAGTAACTTAAAATCACCCATAGGGGTGCCTGAAGGGCTCAGAGATTCCAAGAGCAATGACCTGAGGCTGAAAAACATAATTTGAGGCAGGCCCTGTAGCAAATCTGAACCACAGTTTCAGGTGTAAGAGATTCCAAATCATTTACTCATTATTTACTTATTCCGCTGTAAAAGCTGATTATAAAAGACAACATCGGTAAAATTACAGAGTTGATTTGATCATGTGATTAAATAAAATCATAGATACCTGACGGATATATTTTACCTATTTAATCAAAGTGACAGTATGTAATTTGGAAGCAAACATAGAAGGAGGCAACACATAATACCATTGTCAAAAATCTCAATTTTCACAGCAAGGCAATTTTGTTTTTGTTTGGTTACTTTATTTTATTTTTTTCCTGGGATGGTTTTATAATCTCAGACACTATATAAATAACACAAATCACAATGCCTGTAAAAATCTCAGACACCTGGGGAAATCACACAAAAGGTAAAGATTAGCAAAGTCATCAGTTCAGCCTTGCTATATAGACACCAACAAAGTATTGCAGGGATGCATAAATATTTTGAAATATGTTTAAATAATATGTCTTGACTGCCAGTAACATATTTCCAAGCAAATGTTATTGAAAATGTTTGGACTATTTACAAAATTCATAGGACATCTTTTTATTGTATAGAAATAATATAAGATCTTTTTTCTCCAGTTACCTGATCAAGATTGGGCTCACTAACCTAACCTATAGCTCAGGGAACCCTACTCAATGCTCTGCAGTGACCTAGATGGGAAGGAAATCCAAAAAAGAGGGGATATATGTATACATAGAGCTGATTCACTTTGCTGTACAGTAGAAATTAACACAACATTGGAAAGCAACTATACTCCTATAAAAATTAAAAAGAAAAAAAGAGTGGGCTCACTGATTAATTATTTAAATACAGTCTCACACATGAACAGTCTCTTTGCCTCAATGGTTGTTTTATATTTGTCATTTCCTTTTGCCATTTTCCATAATAGCAATGAATATTTGTTTCCCATAAAAACACAAATTTTCCTTAAAGCAATAAATACATGTATGTGTAGATATTTTACTACATATATTACATATATTAATACAAAAATCTAAAGAGTTCCCCTCTAAGGGAGCCACCAAGACATACTGCGTGGTCTAAGAGTTTGCCTGAAGAGGAACTCCTCTTCAATTAAAATCGTATAGATGAAGAAAGATTGTGTGCAGGTAATTAACTTTTTAGCTGCAGTGACAGGGCATTTGGTGGAGGGGTTCCCACTAGTTTTATCAGTTTGTTAGATTCTTGCTGCCTCTCCCCATGTCTTCCAGTACTTCATAGCCTATGTCTGTTGGATGGATTCTGTGGGAGGCGGCCAGCAACGTGTGCTACTTTGACATTAACAAAATGTCACATTAACAAAAATCACAGTGTTTTCCAGGCAGGGTTGAGGACCCAGTTACTGAGCACAATATTCAGATTTATGAATTATAATCACAATGAGATACATTTTGTACATCCACTAAGATACCTAAAACTATAAACACTGAAAGCACCAAATATTTTCACGAATGCTTAGCGACTCTGACTCTTGTCTATTGTTAGTGGTAATGTAAAATGCTACAATCTCTTTGGAAAAGATGTAGAAATTTCTTATAAAGTCAAGAAGCACCATACCACACAGAAATTGTACTCCTAGTTATTTATCCAACTGATAAAAACATATGTCCACACAAAGGCTTGTATGCTCAGAATGTTCATGGAAACTTTGTTCATCATAGTCAAACCTGGAAACAACACGAATGTGCATCAAACTATTTCGTATTTATACAAAGCCCTACTATTCTGCATAGAAAGGATTGAGCTACTGATATACATAAATGGATGGCTTTCATTTCTTTTTCTTTGTGGGAAAAGAAAGTCCTGGATGCAAAACAATATCTGGTGGCCTCAGAGTGACCAGGTTGTGGTTGTTGAAAAGGAATTATGACAAGGGAAACATTTTGAGTTTTTAAATATATTTATGTTGTGATAGGAATATGAACACACTTGTCAAAACTTAGCAGATTATATGTGTAGGATTTATGCTTCTCACTGTATATACACTTTATCCAAAATAAAATACTGGAAACAAAAATTATCCAGGCTTATGCAGTTTATCTCCTTGCTCTACTTAGCAGTTAAGTAAAAGAGCATTAAAACACAAACAAAAAAACCCTGCTGTTAATTCAGGATTAGAGTGTGTCAAAAAGAGCAAGAGAACATCAAGAGAAAGAAAATGCAATTATTAGAAAGGGAATAGTTAAAACGAAGGGTTATGGGCAATTGACTATAGAAAGAAGGAAGTGAACCTTGGAAGGAAATCAATTGGCAAATGTAGAGGGGTCAAGTCTGGTCAAAGGAAAGGTTCAGGGGGAATAACCAAGCAAAATGCTGGAAGCACAAGAAGTCGTGGTCAGCGAGTTCAAAGATCAAATTTCAGATTTCATATGATTCCAGGATTCTAAGTTTGACAAGGTCAAGGGTATGTAGATGTGGGTGATGGATGGCCATACCATGGTCTATTAGTGTCCTAGGGCTGCTATAACAAGGTATCACAAACTGAGTGACTGAGAACAGCAGAATTTATTATCTCATGGTTTTGGAGGATATAAGGTCAAAGTCAAGGTATCAGAGGGTCATGCTCCCTCTAAAAGCACTAAGGAAGGATCTGTACTAGCCCTCTCTCCAGGCTTCTGGTAGCCTCAGGTTTTTCATGGCTTACCCATGGTGCCATTTATGAAAGTTATCAATAGACAATCCATATGACATCACTTATATGTGGAATCTAAAGTAAGACACAAATGAGCCTATCTACGAAACAGAAACAGAATTACGGACATAGACAACAGACTGGTGGTTGCCAAGGGGAGGGGTGGAGTGGGAGGTTGGGGTCAGCAGACGTAAACTTTTATGTATAGAATGGATAAAACAAGGTCCTACTGTAGAGCACAGAGAACTATATTCAATACCCTGTGATAAACCATAATGGAAAAGAATATTAAAAAAGGAATGTATATAAATTATATATACATATATATGTGTCTATGTGTCACCTGGGTACTTCCTAGAAATGCAGCATCTTACTCCACCCAACCCTATGGAATCAGAATTTGCATTTTAATATTACCCCCAGGTAATTGGTGTGCACATTAAATTTTGAAAAGCACCTATTTTGGTTTTCTTTATTTGATCAAATTTTGTTTGGTAAGTAAGAAATTTATTTTCTAAGAAATTAAAACTCAGAATCAGAAGAAGAATTCATATCCACACTTTCATCCTTGAGCTCTTTCTGCCAGGACACTTTTATTTTTTTGGCTGTAGTCTTAAATATATTATTTTAAAATAGTATATTCTTTTTCAGAGAATAATTAACACACATCTTAGATGTGCCTAAAGATACACAGAAATCATCAATGCTGTCAAGACAATTCTATCACTTTATGTTACTATATTTGAAGTAACTTTAAAACTTCCAACTACTAATTTTGACTGGGATTAGGGGTGATGGTGGAAAACATGCTGTTTGATATATATGACAACTACTTTTATTTCAAAGTGGTGGTGGAAATGCCCATAATAGAAGAAAAATTATTCTGTACAATTCAGGAAGTCAACAAGATCCTGAGTATTAACAAGAAATTCATGTAAAACCCATGTACAAATGAGAAAACATGATGAAAAGTGCTGACCTGATGAATATATTGAATTAAGTTGTACTTATTTTATTCCCAGTTTTGCTGATTTTTAAAAAATATCACAGAGGCACTGATTAGATCGTCTTGCAAAATATTAAATAAAATCCCCACATATTTTACTTACAATGAGTGCCTTATATTCTGAAGAGAATGATCTGACATAAAGCTATTTAAAGGAGATCACTTAAACTTAAGTAATAAAAATTTCAATCTAAATATCTTCCTTTGCTATATCAATTATAATGTCAACTGGTGACACAAAATTTAAAGTTAGAACACAGCCAAAAAGAAAAATCTGGCAATTTAAACAATAGATTTATAAGAGAGAAGGCTTTTTGTTATAATTATCCTATCTGTGCCTTTTTATATATTGTCAAGCTACATTATTTTTATAAATATTCTACAGGAGAAAATAATATATTTATTTTAAGCAACCTAAAACTTAATCTTACTTATTGTATTATAGTTCACTTATATTGGAATTTCTTTGGTAAACTTAAAAGAACATACATCCATTTTTACAGAATTATATTGACCACAATTAGTTTTTCACACTACACTTTCTCTCCTAACCTGTGAAATCTGTCATTTAATATATACCATACACAATGTCATTCCTTAAAAATCAATATGAAAAAAATCACATGTTCAAGATATAAACATATTCAGGATATTTCATTATTTTCTTTATTGTTTAAAGTACTGGGAAAAGAGCCAATACATTTAAAATTGAAGTAATAATGAGATACAGCACAAGTCACCAAGGCCAAAACAAGAATGACTAGATTGATTGGGAGAATTTGATTTTTCCACTTTTAGCATGAGCTATGAAAAACAAATTATTTATAATTAATAGTTATGAAAGTAGACCTCTATCTTCTTAAGTGGTAATATAGATAGGAAATATCAATAGATTGCTCATGGATAGATTGATAAATAGTCTTATAAAAGAGACAGATACATGGATAGATGACTGATAATTATATGTAACACTTGGAAACTACATTTTTATTTTGTATAAAATTCTTGTACAGATTATAAGACACATTATAATAATAGCGATAAGCCTTGTAAGTCCAGGTGCAGTGTGACATATAGTGGCTATATCAAGAAAAACCACCCTGACTCCATTACTTACCAGCTGTGTAAATGCCCTGCAGTCATTGAATTTCCAAATACCTTTGCTTCCTTCCCTGTTAAAAGGTGCAGTAACAAAAGGTCACCTCCCAAGGATAAAATCGAATAAATCTATTAATATATAAACAATATTTGCATAAAAGCAAGTATAAACATCATCTGAACATAATGTGAGAATGTATTTGTGGTTTATCTGGGTTTCTCAGATTATATCTGCATGACATAACAAGACTATTAGTATCACATATTTATAACATATACCTAGATCTACATTTAATTTAGGGGTAACACCACCAAAGTGTCAAATTCATGAATCAAGAAGTCTTTCATGATACTTTTGTATTAATTTTTAACTTAGATATGGCCCTTTTCATTTCTTTCCGAGAGCAACTAATATATCTAAAGCGAGAGATGTCTGCTCTTGAATTCAATTTTATAACACAAATATATAATAATGTAGTTATTATAAGTATAACAGTATCATATGTAAATAATTACTAATTTACCATAACAATGTAATATGTAAAAGGTAAAGGACTTTGCATGTACATTTAAAAGTTAATTAGGTAAATAATAAATATTCCACTGAGCATGACAAAGAGAAAATTAGATTTCCTTGTACTGATAATGATTTTTCTTTGAATAATTCTCCTAGATAAAATAAGGATTCTTCAGCCTCTTGTCTGAGCAGGAATCTTGGTTCAGGTGCTTCTGGTCAGAAGAGACAGACATCATCATTCCCTCCATCCTTTTGTCTTTTTCCCTAAGTATGAGTCACTTATGTCTGCTGAGGGGAGGATTTTGGTTTTTTTGTTTTGTGGTTTTTTTTCAGTTTTATTGAGCTATAATTGACATGTAATATTACATAAATTTAAGATGTACAATGCATTGATTTGACACACATATATATTGCCATATGATGACCACTATAGCACAGATAAAACCTCTATCCTGTCACACGTTTATCATTTCTTTATTGTGTGAGAACAGTTAAGATACAGTGTCTTAGCAACTTTGAAGTCTATAATACACTATTGTTGGGAGGGACCAATCCCTCTTTTAAGAGATTAAATCTGATGAAATGAGGCCCACACGGGCAGAGTATTCTCCCTTTTGCATAACTTAGAATCAACTGATTTAGTACCTTCATTACATTTGAAAAACATCTTCACCTTTTTCCATATTCTACAGGCTAAAAGCAAATAGTAGATTCCACCGGCATACAAGCGGAGGGAATTATACAAAAGTGTAACTCACTGAAGAACACCTCAGAGTGTGTTTGATACACTTCCATTTGGAAATTTCCTGAAAACTGAGAGTATGGAGTTGGGGAGAAGACTGATATTTCTGGGAGTAGCATTGATGAGTTACATCAGAATGCATCCAGATAGAAAAGCCCCAAGTACTCTAATTGACTTGGGGCAATAAATGTGTGTGTGTGCATGTGCGTGTGTGCACATGTATCAGTATGTATGTGCAAAATGAAATACCACTTCCTGTAAGCATTTTTACAATTTTGGGGACCAGAGTACTTTGTTCAAGTCATCTGTGAATTAGTATCAGATGGAGAGATGAACTTCTATTTATCTCACTAGTAAGGCCATTGTCACATGAACAAAATGAAGGAGCTTTTCGTGGAGGCCAGAAGATTTGGGTGGCTCCAGAGAGCAAACCTTCTGGGAGGGACTGTAGAAACCACCCTCAAAAGGGATATTTTATTTTTCACTCCATCACCAATAAGAATTACTAACCAGTAAGAATTGGTGGACACATATGACCAGTCTAAGGGGTTTACAGTTATTTGGGCTGAAGACTCCCAGGAAAGTATCTAGTGAAAAGGATAAAGGTTTGAAATATAAAGATTAAATATTGGAATAAATGTAATACCAAGGTTGAGAAATTCTTCTTTTACAATGTTTTAAATGATGGTTGATAGCTGGGTATGTTATCAATCAGTGTATCAAAAATTGATTCCCAAATTATCTTAACAAAGACCCCATACGCTGGTAATTTTCATTAACTAGCTTTTGAATTCTTTATTCCTGAATAGAATAGACACGATTATAGAAGAAAAAACTAATTTTGAGAATAATTTTCCAACTAGAGGTTTTGTGTGATGGCTACAGAGTAAAATTCAGGTTCTCTCTTCCTATTACATCTGAAATAGAAGCTAGGCATGTCTAGATGTCTTGAATGCTGTCCTTGGAGAAAAGGCTTACTCTGTGTTTTCTCTTTCACAACAATTTATTCTGCTGTGGTCACAGCGTGTGTTAGGATTGTGGCTACTTAGGGCGAGAAAGGTCAGTCCTGCCTTCTCATTTTATAGATGAGGAAATTGTGATCAAGTGATCCATACCTGGGAGCAAAATTCATGAACCCACTGAGAACATGCCTTGGAGCTGTGCCAATGGGGTGGCTGAAAACTAAATCTAACTTATTTTCATACGTTAGGTGAGAAAGTTGAGAGGCAGAAGGATTAAATTACTCACCTTTGCTTAATATCCAATTAATAGTTTTGAAGAGACTAGAATAAATGTATGATGAATTCATTGTCTGTTAACTTTCTGAGGTTGTTTTTGTAGCATTGCTCTCTACCACCACCCTAAATCTCCTGGAGGGCAAGGGTCATGGTCCACATTACGAATATTTCAAATAACTTCTAATAATATTTCACATTGAAGGCACCCAGCAGGTGATGGAAAACATGAATGATTGAGAAGGAAATAATTCAGCCTTTAAGATGATGATCTAACATAACCAACACTGAAAGGCAAGAAAACCCTCATTCAAATTATTAAATTTATCTGTGCTAAGGCAAAGAATGCAAAATAATGCAGCAGGACTTTCTCATTTGAAAGTAAAGCAAGGGCGGCTCTCTAAAATAAGGTCACCCAAACCCAGTGTATAACACATGGTTACCTCTAAAATATATTATTCTTGAAGCTTTTGAATTTCTGAAAATGCACTATTATCAAAGCAGACATAGCACAGCTTGCCTAGTACTTTGATGTTGGATGACTGGTTCTTAAACTCTGTTTTCTTTGAGGTTAAATCCTTGGCTGAAGGGCTTGCAAGTCTGACAAAATAAAATAAAAATAAAAAATATCAGCTAGAATAATATGTCTGCATCACAAATCACCAGACTGAAATAAAAAGAGATGACACAAGTACAGTGAGGTTTATATCTACCATTTAATTTGAGTAATGATGGTGGTATTCTTTTAAATATGAGAATATTTATTTTGTTCTATAATTCTTGGTTTATTCTCTAGCAACAACTTGGTCATGTTGACTTAGCTAATGTGCATTTAACAAAGCCAAACACAAAGTTCTCACAATTTTTTTATAATGTCTTATATTTGCAAAAATATTTCAGACTAAATGATTACTTATAGGAAGACATATAAACAAGTTTTCATCACCCCTTATACAAAATCAAAGAATTTGAGGTAAGAGATTATGCAATTGGGTATCTTGTGTGCAAGTAAACTACTGAAAAAATAAATTAATTGGCACCAAACTGGGCATCACAAATGCATAGGCATCTTGATTGTTCCACTTTAGATTTGATCCCCTTTTAAAATGGTAGTGAGTCACAACAAATATATTTATATGCCAACATAATTTAAGCAAATGTTAGCTATGTAAATTGTATATATGTAAAATGCAAAAAGACTGGGTTTTTTTGGTAAATTTCTTCAATAGAGAATTCCTGACTGCCTCCTGAAGTTCAGGCATCATGCCAGATGGTAGGAACGTAGGGATAGAACCCCCTACCTCCCAGTGCAGTGATTTACACCCTGGCTCTGTTTCCTTATTACTTAATGGAGTTATTAAAATAAAGACAACTAACTCCCACTTTCAGAAACTAAAATTCAGAACTTCTAAGACAGGTTCTAATGAATTCTATTAAAACTCATTGATCCAAGTGAACAAGTTACTTCTGAAAACCTAACCTTGTCTGTACTACTCATGTGGGGCAAATGTAATTAAAATAGTTCTAAGAACGCCAAAGAAATATGTGTTTATGATGATGATCATAGATGATGTATATTAAACCCATTGTATGTTTCCCAAGAACTCATTTTATGAGTCTCAGATTGTTTGATTTGGGTTTTAGTAAATAGAGGGTAAGAAAATACAGCAAAGATTTTGCAAAATAGGTGAGGTTGGAGAGGCAACCATGAGCTGTGTTGAGCATTCTGGAAATTTCCTTGAATGTAATAAGGACTCATTAAGGAATTTTAAGTGAAAGAGTAACATCTGTGTTCTAGAAAGTGAACTCTGGCTGCAGGGTTAACATACAATCTCAATTTCTACATAAATCGGGGACTACATCTCCCAGCACACCTGCCACAGCCTCCAGAGCCAGGCCAGATCCCTTGAGTCAGAGCCGTACAGTAAACATCCAAAGGAGAAAACAGTCAGAGGTGGTAGAATTAGTAAGTGAGGATGCTAAAACAGCTGTTATAATATTCATAAAGATTTAAAGTAAACTGGGAAGAAGATAAGGAATGACATGGAAGACATTTTTAAAAAGAAACAAAGAGAGCGTTTAGAACTTGGAGATGATAGAGATAGATAGATAGATAGATACGAAAGATATTGCATGTATATATATATATATGCGTATTCACTGAATTGACTTAGCAGATTCAATGCAGAAGAAAAGATTAGTGAAAATTAGAACATAACAATAGAAATTATCCAAATAGAAGTAGCGAAAGAAAAGAGAGTGAAAAAAATGAACAAGTCCTGATTAGCCTGTGGAATAACATGATATGGTCTAGCATGTATATTTAGAGTCCCAGAAGGCCAGAGAGAAAAAGGGCAGGAGAATATGAGTGAGCTCATAAAAGCCAATGCAGACAGTCTAGGCTAGGGACAGTGTAGGCAATGGGGGTACACAGGCTGTTATGTTAATTAATGTACATAGCACTGTGCCTGCCAGTGATGAAGCTGGTGCAAATTGACCCTGTGGTCAAGTTAACAGTTAAAGTCTGTTTAATCATATGAAAGATATTTATTAAACATTTACTTTTGCCATAAGCTTGTCTAGGTGCTAGGTAGTGACTTGAACTCCAGGTGCACTCTAGGTGGGTTTTTAGAATGGATTATACCAAGAAAAGCATGAGGGCAAGGAAACTCTTGAGGGGGCGTCTAATTATGTCCAGTGGTGAGAGAAGAAGAGGGCCCGAATTTGTCCACTGGCACAGTCAGCAAGAGGGTGGCTCTGAAAGGCTTTGTTAGGGACTTCCATGGTTGTCCAGTGGTTAGGGCTCTGTGCTTCCAACGCAGGGGGCACGGTTTCCACCCCTGGTCAAGAAACGAAGATCCCACATGCTTTGCAGCCAAACAATTTAAAAATAAACAAATAAGTAAAAGGCTTTATTAGAGTAGAATAGAATTTTCCCACCCCTACTGAATAAGAGTGAGGAATAATTCATATTAGATTTGAAATTTTAAAATATCAGGAAAAGAAAAAAAATTGTAGAGAAAGAAGATGTGTGCTAACGCATGTATGTAAACAGCTCAAAGCACTGACAAGAAGTTAGAAATATCAAGAAAATACATGGTAGGGCTAAACCTCATGAGGTCGGTATTGTAAATTTAGATTTGGGAGTGATTTTAAATGTATTTATTATCTTTCTAAATGCATAAACTGTGCTAGATACTTAGAATTTTTTTTAGCCAAAAAAGTTTTAATTTAATTAATAAATATGATTTGTGCACCAGTGTTTGGAGAAGACTTTAATATTTCCCATAGTGAGTAAAAAGGAGAGGCAACCCTAGATACTTAGAAAGACTTACAGGATAGACTTAGAAGACTGAATCCATAAACTCATCAGAAGGTGCTGAGAGAGTGCTTGTAGGGTACAATTTTTGTAGAAGACACTTTGCATATTACCAAAAAATTAAATGATCATGGGCAGCAGCTTTTGTTAAGGAGGTTGGATGTGCAGTCACAACAGACTGGTTATTTATTGAGGAAAAGTTGACACTGTCTATTTAATTAGGTCACAAAGCAGTAAGAATACACTGACCTGAGATAATTTCTCACCATAAACTTAAAATACAGTCAACATGAATATTTCCAAATGTTAATGATTTTAGTGTATCATATAGCAGTATATGGCCATAAAGCATGCAGTGCTGAAAACAGTATAATCATCTAATATTAAAAGCATTGATTACATCTGTGACCCTATTTCTGTTTTGTAAATAAGTTAATTTGTACCATTTTTCTAGATTCCACATATAAGCAATACCATATGATATTTGTCTTTCCCTCTCTGACTTACTTCACCCACTGTGACAGTCTCTAGGTCCATCCACACCTCTGCAAATGGCACAATTTCATTCCTTTTTATGGCTGAGTAATATTCCATTGTATATATGTAGCATATCTTCTTTATCCATTCTTCTGTAGATGGAAATTTAGGTGGCTTTCATGTCCTGACTATTGTAAATAGTGTGCAATGAACATTCAGGTACATGTATCTTTTTGAATTATGGTTTTCTCTGGGTATATGCCCAGTAGTGGGACTGCTGGATCATATGGTAGCTCTATTTTTAGTTTTTTAAGGAACCTCCATACTGTTCTACATAGTGGCTGTAACAAACTTATGGTTACCAAGAGGGAAAAGGGGGGGGGATAAATTTTGAGTTTGGGATTGACATATATATACACACTACTATATGTAAAATAGGTAACTAATAAGGACCTACTGTATAGCACAGGGAACTCTACTCAATAACCTGTAATGACCTATATGGAAATAGAATCTAAAAAGGGTGGATATATGTATATATATTTATAACTGATTCACTTTACTGTACAGCAGAAATTAACACAACATTGTAAATCAACTATATTCCAATAAAATTAAAAAATAAAATTAAAACAAATTTTAAAAAGCATTAATTAGAAGGAAGTATGCAATGGTGGCAAAGCCTATAGAACCATTAACATTTCAAAGCATTAAGTAGTGCTGCAGTTTTTAAAATATGTGGCTCAGGCAGACTTTCCACTGCGCAGCGTTGGATGGTGTGTCTGATCTGTGGCAGTGTTGCTACCTGCTGCCAAGATCAATCTTGGGTATCTAGAGGTTGTTTCAGCCTGTTTATAAAAATAGGACAGTCAAAATCAGCAGTGTTTTATGTCAGTTGCCTTGAGGACTTTTGTTTTATGTTGATATGTAGAGCAATTTCATATTTTTTCAATGTATTTTATTTCAATGTCAGTAAATAGTAAGCATTTCAAAATATTTGTTTGTCTTTCTAAAAGACTCTGATTGTTTTCTATAATGATGGAATAATTATGCCAGTAATGAAACTATCGTATTCAACTCAATACCTCTCACTTTCTAAATCAGTCATTGCTGATTTTATGGATGGATATAGATAGATAGACAAGAACACACACATTCACACACATATACATAGCGTTTCACATATATGTATGCAATTTATAAATGTTTGACAGAAGGGATAAATAACTTTTTTAATCAAAATCATAACATTTCCATCAAAAAGTCATCAGTCAGGAATTCAAGAGCTTTATATTGATTATGTTCTCTTATTAGATATAGAAGACTTGAAAATAATATAGGTATTTTTATAGTTAGTAAATATATACTGGTGAATATTTTCATCAGTAGCTGTATCTGTGTACGATTCATTATTCATTTATCTGACAATTATTAGTTGCAGGATATGTCACCAGTCTCTAAGAATGTGATCAATTTCTCTTCTAAACCAAATTGTGACTTTCAAATAACTACTGCTTAATTTAGTTTTAGTATAAAATTGTTGATGTTTTGTTTTAAAAGATGTCTTCTAAATGCAAAAGTGAAAAAAGGCTACCAATTCATATCAGCAATTATTTAAGAAGAATGTTAATCCATTCTAAACTCATTCCTGGGACTTATAATTATAGAGCAACTTGTGAGAAAGGAAGAGAGTAAAACCAAGTGATGGAATGTAGCAATCCATAGGTATTGATTCAGTAGAAAATATTTAGGTTCTGTGTGGTATTTTTAGAATCTGACTGATAACCTCTATGATCCTCTTTATCATTGTTCAGTGAATTAAAAAACAAGAAGAAAATAGTGACAGTGGCTAGTGTGTGTACAGAGGGAAAATATATATATTTCTACAAAATAAATTAATACACAATCTCCTTAGACATATTTATTTTCCAATATCCAACAACCCTACTCAGATTTCTTCTCACATATTTCCTATACAGTTGCAACCTTGCTAGAAATTTTTTTTCTTTCCCCCGGATCTTTCCAGAGACATTCATATTCTTCTCTTTATGATGGAGAATATCTCAGCCTGAGCCCATGTCTTACTTTTAAGTGTTCTTATCCCACTTCAAACAAAAGTGCTTCCATTTTCCTGGATCCATCCTCCAATGGGTACAGTTTTAAAGTGTGCCTTTGTGTCTTTGAGAATACTCATGGTTCTACTTAAGCTAATTTCTTACAGTTACATTGCTCTCTCAAAGAGGAATTTGTGGAAATGTACTTTTACCATAATATACAGATTGAGTCATAAAAGGAGATGACTGAACGAACAAGATCAAACAAAATGCAGAATAAGAAATAGAAATAAACTATGTAGGGTAAAATAAGAAGTTGAACTTTTGGAATAAAGTTCTTATGTTGGTATATAAAGGAAGAACAATTTAAGTTGATAATAGAAAACAGATAATTCTTTAAAAAAATTAGAGTACTATAAATATTTTGCTGAAAGATTAAAATCCAGTGTGATAAACATCAACACACCTTAGCAAGCATGACACCTACAAAATACAAGAAGTAAATTTAGAATAGAAATGTGGGGATGGGTCACAGATTGTGTCCAAGGTGAAAGGGAGTAGGATTAGACAGAAAAGAAGACTATTGAAGCAAACCAAATATTGGGTGGTTGGATTTCAGATCAAGTAGGGACAATGGGGATAAAGAGGAAGTGAATTTGAAGACTTAGGAGAATCAGATTGGGTGCCATACTAAGACACATGTTAGATTTATGTTTACACATAAAAATTAGAACATTAGAAAACACTTAAATTTGCCTACATGCTAACTCTAAAAGCAGTCAGAAGCAAACAAACAAAAATATCTTGTAGTAAACAGTAAATCCAGAAATCAGGTTTCACAAGGCTGAAAACAAACAGAATCTCATGAAAAATATATATTTTATTGTATAGACTCATTCTTACACTCTATTTGTGAATTAGGGAATCTTCCTATGACTTTTCAGAAAATGAAATATATCTTTATTATATATATTTAGAATGTATGACTGTAATTCTGAATTAGTTTCAAGTTTGATAGTGGGTTTTGTAAACTATATATTCTGAGTGCTCTGCAAAATGAAACAGCCATGCTCCAAAATCTTAGACAGGCACGCTATTTGTGGGAAGGAAACTATAAGAATTTCTACCTATATATATTCTTAATTTGCTTTTTCTAATTTTTATTTTTGTATATAGTTAAAAATATATATATAGGTCCATGAGCACACATATGATTTATAAATGAATATATTTATGTATAATAAATATATATACATTTGTTTGTGTAAGTATGTATACACATTACATCTTAATTCTTTTTTGCACAATGAAAAAGAGCTGGGGTCCACTGTTAGTTCATAAGTGATGAGCTAACCATGCCTGAAGATACCCACAGACAAACATTAAACTATGTTAACTCATACATATGTGTGTATATATATATATATATATATATACTCATTTCTCTTTACGGCGTTGTTGTACAGAGGAGAAACAGTGTCTAAAAGCCCCTCCCAGTCCAGCCACAACAATACTGTGCCACTTTAAAGAAGAGGAAGTTCCTTATCTCCTACTGAAGGAGAAGTTGTGTGCACAGACTAAGATTGTTGGATTAAAAGGTCCTAGAGATTGTCATACAGAGTGAAGTAAGTCAGAAAGAGAAAAACAAATATTGTATATTAATGCATATATGTGGAGTCTGAAAAAAATTGATATAGATGATCTTATTTACAAAGCAGAAATAGAGACACAGACATAGAGAAAAAACATATGGATACCAAGGGGGAAAGGTGGGGTGAATTGGGAGATTGGGATTGACATTTTACAGTATTGATACTATGTATAAAATAGACAACTAATGAGAACCTACTGTGTAGCACAGGGAACTCTACTCAATTCTCTGTGGTGACCTAAATGGGAAGGAAATCCAAAGGAGATGGGATATATGTATACGTATAGCTGATTCACTTTGCTGTACAGCAGAAACTAACACATCATAAAGCAGCTATACTCCAATAAAAACTAAAAAGAAAAGAAAAAAGGTCCTCAGAGAGCCTGTCACCTAAAGAAGTCATCCCTTAAGCAGGTCCTTAGGAACACTCATTGGCTACCACTCTCCTAGGACTAGAATGAAAACTGCTCAGAGACCCCACACCATCCATATTGCACTGGTTTCCTGCCTTTTCTCAAGAGACCACCATGATGGACTTCATGAGCCTCTTACACCCCTTACACCATTAGAAAACCATGCACCATAGATGCCTCATCACTTACCTTGCACACAATTAGAAACCCAAGCCTCCAGGTCCACTTCACATCCTACACATCCATTAATCTGCCGTAATTCCCTATACTTACACAACCTCAAAAAACATCATATGATATATTTTACTGACAACATCTATAATCAGCAAATTTTCAAACTATTTCTGCATGTCATCTACCTCTTTATAATAGAAACTCAGTGATATCCTGACAACACTGCTATCTCTAAAGCCCTCTCAAATGAGCATGTTTTTGTTTAATTACCACTTAATTTAGGACTCAGAGGTAGGTGAAAACAAAACAAAATGAAACAAAACAAAACACTACTCTCTCAACATGTTCCCTATCATTCTAGTTCAGTTTCTTTTCTACCAATATTTTGACCTTATTGAAAACTCCAATTGATTTTTTTCTAGAACTGCTCTTTCTGCATCCCATGTCTTCACTTCATTTCCTACTCAACTTAGATTCAGTGCTCCATAATTATAGCAACACCCTTGCGAGACTTTTAACTCCCTTTCCCTTTCTCCATCTGTTTTACCTGATACCTAATTAAACTCAGTTTTCTGTCTTCTCCATGACTGCACACATCAGAACTGATTTATCTCACCTAAAATTCAAGGCTTCAAATTTCAAATAAACACTTTATACTACTCAAAAAGCTGACTATATTTTTACACTTTCTTTCATTTCCTCCTATCTCAAATCTCTATTGCTCATTTTCTCTATCCCTTTTACTTTTCATTTTCCCTATTCTTTCTTCATTCTCAGCTAATTATCTTGACACATGCTTCACTGAGAAAACAGAAAGAATCTGAAGGGACTAACTTCCTCCTTTCAAGAGCAAATACAATTGTCTCCCTGCCATCTTGCTCTCATGGTTGAAATATCCTTGCTAGAAATCTTTCCCTTCTTTTTTTTCAAAAAGTTATTCCTACTCTCTCTTACACTATCAGTTTCTCTATTTCAGCTGGCTCATCAAGATGGACTGTAAGTTGTTGATCCCTAATTTATATCTGAATTCTCTGAACCTCCAACTTCTTACTCAACAAGGCTGTGTAGACTTCCTTACAGTGGTCTCAAATGTAACATGTCAAAAATATCTTCATTCCTGCTCTTGGCACTCCCATCTCATTCTCTCGTAAACTTCCACAGCTAAATACAGATCATAACTTCCCATCAGTTGCTCAAGTCAAAAGTTGAAGCACTGTCTTTGACTATCACTTTCCCCACCCAAGTAACTCAGTAGCTCTTAGCCTTCTCTGTCTTCAAAATCTGTCTTAATGTCCAGTGTCTCCACTTTGCACTGGCTCTACTATTATTGTGCTAATCACCATAATTCCTTCTTGGACTAATTAATTAGCCTGTGATGTGTCTCTACAGACTCACATTTTGCCCTTAAGTACTATTCTGTATACAGTTGCATAAAATTCTTCAGTGTCTTCCACCGGCACTTGACATAAGCTCTAAACTTTCTTCTAGCTAAAGCAGCTCTACATTATCTGCCTTCACAAGGCTTGAAAGATGATCTCACCCTGTAATTCTCTTTCTCTTGCTTCTGTGGTTTAGTTACACCACCCTTCTTCTGGTTTCTTGAATGTATGGGGCACATTCTTATTTTAGAGTTTTTGCTTGGAATATTGTTCTATTTGATCTTCCCATGAATAGTTCTAATTTGGAGTATGTGTGTCACCCTTTCGGGTGGGCATTTTTAACCATTCAGGCTAATGGGTCCACATTGCCATTGTACCATATCACCCTGATTTTCTTGCTATATAGCACTTGAACATCTGGTCTAATTTCTTGTGTAGACATTTATGTAGTTATTGAATTATAAGCTGTCTCCCTCGATGGCATGTAACTTCTCTTTTCAGTGTTACAATCCCAGTTCCCAGAATAGGGCTTGACACATTGTAGGGTCTTAATAAACATTTGTTGAAAGAATAATTTGTGACCTATTCATTGATTTTAATATTGTCAAGAAGGGATCAGTAACTCTCAGAGTAACAAAGATATATGTGGTTCTCATTTATGATAATAGACTGAGGTTTGAGTATAAATCTTGCTTTGGAATCTCATAGCTAACACTTCCGAAATCTAAAAGGCACTTTGTCACCTCAGAGTGATGAAGGCACTTAGGTATGTGTTTAACATCCTGACAGTAGTGAACTGCCTTCCACAATGTTCAGGAGAATAGAAGAAAAATTAACAACAGCTTAGCAATGTTTGTATTGTACCTTCTAAAATTCTGCTACACTACAGAAAAGAATAAACATTATGCATGGGGTCTAAAGGGATAATAAGTTATTGCTCACATGGAATGCAATGTTTCTTCTCTCTTTTTATTCTATAGGTTAGCCGAGCCCCCTTTTGATACTATTGCACTGGAAAGGCAGTATGTAATTAAATGAAAGCAGGTAAACGTATACACTATCATCCCACTTACCATATGGATTTTGCACGTTTCCCACACATTGTTCTTATTTGTACAAATTTCCAATAGTGAAAGTAAGAACAATTTTGAATGAAAAGTCACTAGGCAAGAACAAAATTTAAGCTTATTTCACCACCATCCTGTCAATATTTTTGGCTATTTTAAAAGTAATTTTCTCACCTAGCTTGTGACAGTGGTGAATATCCTGTTAGAGGCCAGATTTCTATCATGTGTGTATGCTTACAGAATTGAACACTGTGTTGAGTTTTTATTTTTAACAATAGGCTAATGGAGCGAACAGCAGACTGTGTTCCTGTCCCTGTTATTTCCCATTCATAGGAGTCTTAGAATATTGCTTTTGTAACATCATGCATACAATATATGGGTATAGAATATGTGCCTTACAAGAGGGCCAGCTAGAGGAGTAAACAAAAGGGGTTTCCCTGGATGGGTCAGGAAAGCTGTCAGTTCTTCTCTGAGCAGTCCTTTATGGATTGAGGCAGGGGAAAGTTTTCAGAAGATAATGAAAGAGAGTATACAGGGATAAGTATTATGTGGGAAAGAGATAAATAGAATTCTAGGCATTTTTTTTTTGAATATGGGGAAAGAGCCCAGTAAAAGTGTGTGGAAATATAAGCCAATAATTTAAGAGGTATAGGTTCACGTTTGTCTTTGTTATATATAGGCTATGAAATAACCACCTGGGACTCTGTCTATATGATTAACACACAGCCATTAGCTTATAAGTCATATACTTCAGAGGGAGAAAAGGTTTAGAGCAAAAACAAAATTTCAGATTTTCTATGTAACTTTTCTCCTGCAATATGAGGCCTCTTCTACATAAGATTGAATGTCTACTCCAATGAACGGGTGTGGAGAAGCCAGGAATTGTTCAAACCACAGTCAGGGGTTTCAACTTGTCTATCAGCTATTGTCATCTTTTCCACTGGTAGTTTCAACAACTTAAGGGAGATTAGAAGATGCAAAACCTCTTCAGTAGGGTCTAAAGAAAAACAATGGGAAAGTAAGCCTACTCTTCTTTCTGGAGGACAGCATCACTGTGTTCCCTTTTATGCGAGCTGAAAACCTGGACTACCTTTAATATGCTCAGGGCTCATAGGAATTCATTATGCAGCTCAGGGAACATTTCTCTTCCCCTTGCCTTATCTCTTCCACAGGCTGCTTTTTCTGAGTGTGTAGTCGGTGCTTTGGACTTGCTCTTCTTTTTGTCAACTATGTTTCATTTTATGCATGCTGACTCCAGCAATAGAGAACTTCTGGAATTGGAAAAGCAGCTCTATAAACAGATACTCAAGCAAAAATTGTCAGTTTACCACAGGAGATCTAAACGAAAAGGACTGAGAAAGATCATTTTCTCAATATGAATCTATATGAGCATATTTTTTATGGAATAACTTAGACTCTCCCTGATTTGAAAGAAAAGAATATTTTATTTCTCAACTAGTTTTCTACATTTGGTAAGAGATGGGAGATTTGCTAAATCCAAGCCATATCACATAAGCAGGGTAAATCTAGATTATTTAAAATGAAATCAAATTATTTTAGCTTAACATTTTCTCCAATTATGTTAATACATGCTTTTTCACTTGATTTTAATTAGTTAATAAGAATAGTACAAACCTACTCACTCTTTTAATTGTAAAAAGATTTCTCTGAGATTTTATAAACAGTTTTTTATCCTTATTAAATCAGATGCAGGCTTAAAAGCAGCTCATGGGAGCTATAAGATTATAAAGTAATCATTGGTATTCTTAGAACACATTCAGCGCTGTCAAAAAAGTCTTTCTGAAAGGAGTTTTCTAATGAAATAATTAGCATTACATAAAGTATTAGAATTACATGAGCTACAACAGGAATTATAATGAGATTACTGGTTTGGACCTTTGGTCTAGAATAGACTCAAACAACTGTTAGCTCTAGATCAATTCTGTAGTCTTTTTCAACCTCAGAGTTCTCATTGGATGGGTGATATGTGATACTTTGTAAGCATTATCAAACTGGGTCATGGGACTGGACCAGTAAACAATTATAAACCTCAGATGTTAAGACTGAGTTAGATAGTCTGACATGGGTCCCACCCTAATCTGGACATAAATGGAAAAGAAAACAGCAAGTGGTGACATTTCTGGGCTCATCTCTCTCAGCAGGTGTCTCTCTGCATCTTAGCTGCTGAGATCATGGAATTTCAGAAGCATCCCCTGGAGAGATGAGGAGGCCTGCATTTCTATCTTTATGTACATTTGATCATCTGTGCTTCTTTTTCATTGCTTCCTAGCTGAGGTCAAAAGCAAAAAAAAAAAAAAAAAAAAAGGTAAAAATAATTTCATCCAAGCTCTAAATATATCTTTCTCTATTAGACTTCATTTAATAAATAACTTAAATTTTCCCTTGAATATCACATATACACAGAAACCAAGTCTTTGACCATTTTTAACTGAGGTGTTCTCACTTTTATTAGTTTCCAAGTTTAATTTTCCATAGCTGGAGAGAGACGGAGAGAAAGAAAGAGAGAATTGTCTTCAGCACCATAGGCTGGATATTTTGAAGATAATTTTCATGCCTAACATGAAAATCCATTCCAATTTTTTGCAAGACGTGGAAACACAACTCAAATTCTACTTTCTCTTGAAAACTTTTGATTATCCCAGCTTTTATTTAGTACTATATTTTTTAAAATATGGTAAGCTTTAAGAACACTGACCTTTGGGTGTATATGAAGTAAAACTCTAGTGATACACTTGGAGGTTTTAGATCTATTAATATGCTGGTCACTATTCTAACACCTAAAACCAGAATGGAGACATAAAATAATATATTAATTGGATTTGTGGATGTTGCTGACCATTGAATAGTAAAAATTTGAATAGGGAAAAAAAGGAATCCAAACCAACACAAATAAATATAACAGAACAAGTAAAATGCTCAAAATAAGTTAAAATAATTACACTCTTTTACATATAGCTGTCCAGTTTTCCTAGCACCACTAATTGAAGAGACTGTCTTTCCTCCATTGTATAGTCTTGCCACCTTTGTCATAGATTAATTGACCATAGGTTCGTGGGATTATTTCTAGACTTTCTATCCTGTTCCATTGGTCTATATTTCTGTTTCTGTGCCAGCACCATACTGTTTTGATGATGCATCTTTGTAGTACAGTCTGAAGTCAGGGAACCTGATCCTTCCAGCTCCATTTTTCTTTCTCAAGATTGTTTTGGCTATTTGGGGTCTTTTGTGTTTCTATACAAATTGTAAATTTTTTATTCTAATTCTGTGAAAAATGCTATTGGTAATTTGATATGGATTGCATTGAATTGTAGATGACTTGGATAGTATAGACATTTTGACAATATTGATTCTTCCAATCCAAGAACATGGTATATCTTTCCACCTGTTTGTGTCATTTTTGATTTCTTTCATCAGTATCATATAGTTTTCTGAGTACAGGTCTTGTGTCTCCTTAGGTAGGTTTATTTCTAGCTATTTTACTCTTTTTGATGCAATGGTAAATGGGGTTATTTCCTTAATTTCTCTCTCTGATTTTTCATTGTTAGTGTATAGAAATGCAACAGGGACTTCCCTAGCAGTCCAGTGGTTAAGTCTCTGTGCTTCCATTGCAGGGAGCTTGGGTTCGATCCCTGGTTGGGGAACTAAGATCCTGCATGCTCTGCAGTGCAGCCAAAAAAAAAAGAAAGAAAGAAAGAAAAAAATGTAACAGATTTCTGCGTATTAATTTTGTACCCTGCAACTTTACCAAATTAATTGATGAGCTCTAGTAGTTTTCTGGTAGCATCTTCAGGATTTTCTATGTATAGTATCATGTCATCTGCAAACAGTGACAGTTTTACTTTTTCTTTTCCAATTTGGATTCCTTGTATTTCTTTTTCTTCTCTGATTTCTGTGGCTAGGACCTCCAAAGCTATGTCAAATAAAAGTGGTGAGAGTGGACATGCTTGTCTTTTTCCTGATCTCAGAGGAAATGCTTTCAGTTTTTCACCATTGAGAATGGTGTTTGCTGTGGGCTTGTCATAGATGGTCTTTATTATGTTGAGGTAGATTCCCTATATGCCCACTTTCTGGAGAGTTTTTATCATAAATGGGTGTTGAATTTTGTCAAAAACTTTTTCTGCGTCTCTTGAGATGATCATATGGTTTTTATTCTTCAATCTGTTAATGTGGTATATCACATTTATTGATTTATGTATACTGAAGAATCCTCGAATCCCTGGGATAAATCCCACTTGATCATGGTGTATGAACCTTTTAATGTGTTGTTGGATTTTGTTTATTACTCAGCCATAAAAAAGAATGAAATAGCAACATGGATATACCTAGAGATTGTAATACTGAGTGAAGTCAGACAGAGAAACAAATATCATATGATACCACTTATATGTGGAATCTAAAATGTGGTACAAATGAACTTATTTACAAAACAGAAATAGAGTCACAGAGGTAAAAAACAATCTTTGGTTACCAGAGAAAAAGGAGGGGGTGGGATAAATTGGGAAATCGGGATTGACATATACACACTACTATATATAAAATAGATAACTAATAAGGGCCTGCTGTATAGCACAGGGAACTCTATTCAATGCTCTGTAATGACCTATATGAGAATAGAATCTAAAAAAGAGTGGATATATGTATATGTGTAACTGATTCACTTTACAGCAGAAACTAACAGAACATTGTAAATCAACTATACTCCAATAAAAATTTAAAAAATACTTACAAATTTCAGGACCAGGAGTTTTACCCAGAACTGAGTGCTTCACAGTTTACTATTACTACAGCTTACAATAAAAATGGTGTGTTGGAGGGCAAGTTATATGTTTCAAGCTAAATGTCCGGTCACAGTGTAATCTGTGGTATATTCATAAAACAGAAAGATTGAAATTAAGGCTGGATTTCTCAAATTATAATATCCAGGTTATTGATAGGTAGGTAGATTGATAGAGATAGACAGTGTGTGTATGATATATACATCATATCTATTTAAATATATATATTTATCTGTTAATAATTCATTTTATTCACCTTCTATACTATGGTTAGGGTATTTTTAAAAACATGTGTGCAGGTAACTTTTATTCTCTGTGGACACCATTTTGAGATGATAAAATTAATATCATAAAATATTTGCTTAATGTTTTCATATTTGCTTAGGGTTTAAAATCAGATTAGATTGATGGAGAGCAACCTGGCTTAATTTGTGATGCTTAACACGCACTTCTTTCACTGCTGACCTAGGAACCGAGATCAGAGTTCCCGTTCTTGTGTCATCACATATGCTCTCCATGCAGCTTGGGTGCTTTGGAATCTGGATTGCCTCAAAGGTTATATCCCTTATCATGTATCCATATTGCTGTTATTCCTAATTCTGCTCAAAGAGTTTCAATATGTTCTACTCAGTGTCCAAGGAAATTTAGATGTTTTTCACATTTCCCCTTGACCTACCTTCTCCTGGATCATGCACTTTTTGTTTGTTATCCTATGAATGTAAAAATCAGAAAGTTGACGGTAGTGGAATGACAGATAAAGTATAAATTAGGTCAAGCAAGCTCAGCAAATAAGAAATGGACAATGGCTCCCAATTTGTTTAGATTATTTTCTATTTACTGAAGTCATTGTGTCCCTGAGTGAAAAGTATATAAAAGGGTTAGTTTGAAAGAAGTCTCTACCTTTTAAGAGGTTATTGATCCACTTGGAGTTTAGCATACAGTATATGTTTAGTTCAAAACTGTGCTTTAGGTATTTTAGCTTGATATCTACTTTATTTCACCATAAGACACATATTTCTAAAATTTAAAAAATGCACATTAGACTTGAAAAAAATACTACTTTCATTTCACAACTCTCTCTTCTAATAAATATGGAGTAAAATGTATATAAAAATTAATGCTTTCATCTCTCTCTTAATATCTTCCACATTATCCACTATTTTCCATCATCTGTGTCTTAAACCCATTTCAGATTTTGAAAGGATCACCAACTTATTGTCCTTTCTACATTTAATACGTAGTATTCATTCTTAATTTCATGTCTGTGTAATTTTTAATCAATGTTCAAATTGTCTTAGGATGGTTGATGCTAATCTTTTTTTTAATTAAGCTATAAATAACATACAACATTATATTTGTTTCAGGTGTACAACATAATAGTTTGATATTTGTAATACTGCAAAATGATCACCACAATATGTCTAGTTAACATTTGTTCCCATACATAGTTACAGAATTTTTTTTCTTGTGATATAGAAGTTTTAAGATCTAGTCTCTTAGCAACTTTCAAGTATTCAATACAATCATATTAACTATAGTCACCAGCATGTATTAACATTACCTCCCCAGGACTTATTCATTTTATAACTGGAAGTTTGGAACTTTTGATTCCCTCCACCCATTTGTCCATATCCAACCTGCACCTTTGGCAACCACCAACCTGTTCTCTGTATTTATGAGCTTAGTTTTTTGTTTTTCATTTTGCTTTCTTAGATTCCACATATAAGTGATATCATACAGTTTTTTTCTTTCTCTGTTATCACTTATTTCACGTAACATAATACTGTCAAGGTCCAACCACATTGTTGCAAATGGCAATATTTCATTCTTTTCATTGCTGAATAATATTACATTGTATGTATGTACACCTCATTGTCTTTATCCACTCACTGCCAATGAATTTTTACGTTGTTTCCATATCTTGGCTGTTGAAAATAATGCTGCAATGAATAGGGGGGGCACATATCTTTTTGAGTTAATGTTTTCATGTTCTTTGGAAACATACCCAGAAGTGGGAATGCTAGATCACGTGGTAATTCTACTTTTACTTTTCTGAGAAACCTCCATATTACTTTTCACAGTGGTTGCACCAATTTACATTGCCACCAAAAGTGCACAAGGGTTCCTTTTTCTCCACATTCTTGCCAACATGTTACATCTTGCCTTTATGATAATTGCCCTTCTAATGGGTGTGAGATGATATCTCATTGTGGTTTTGACTTGAATTTCCCGGATGATTAATGATGTTGAGCATCTTTTCATGTACCTGTTGCCATCTGCATGTCTTCTTTGGAAAGATGTCTATTCAGATCCTCTGTCTATGTTTTAATTGGAGTGTTTGCTTTTGCTATTGAGATATTTGAGTTCTTTGCATAATAACCCCTTACTTTCAAATATATGATTTGCAAGCATTTTGTCCCATTCAGTAGATTGCCTTTTTTGTTGTTGATGGTTTTCTCTGTTGTACAAAGACTTTAGTATGATGTAGTTCCACTTATTTATGTTTGCTCTTGTTGGCTTTGCTTTTGGTATCAAATCCAAAAAAATCATCACCAAGACAGATCAATGTCAAGAAGCTTCCTGACTATGTTTTCTTCTAGGAATTTTATGGTTTTAGGTCTTAAATTCAAGTCTTTAATCTCATTCTGAGTTAGTTTTCATGTATGGTATAAAACAGTGGCCCAGTTTCATTCTTTTGCATGTGACTGCCCAGTTTTCCCAATACAATTTATTGAAGAAACTGTTCTTTCTCCATTGTATTGGCTCCTTTGCCATAAACTAATTGACAATATATGTGTGGACTTATTTCTGGGCTCTCTATTTTGTTTCATTGGTCTATGAGTCTGTTTTTAAGCCAGTAATGTACTGTTTTAATTACTATAGCTTTGTAATGTTTAAAATCAGACATCATGATGCCTCCAGCTTTGTTCTTCTTTCTCTAGATTGCTTTGAATATTCAGGGTCTTTTGTGATTCCCTACACAATTTAGAATTATTTGTTCTATTGATGTAAAAAAATGCAACTGGAATTTTAATAGGAATTGCATTGCATCTATAGATTGCTTTGAGTAGTGTGGACATCTTAACAATATTAATTCCTCTAATCCATGAGTATGGAATATCTTTCACTTTATTTCTGTCTTCTTCAATTTTTTCATAAATGCATTATAGTTTTGATTGTATAGGTCTTTCATCTACTTGGTTAAATTTTATCACATGTATTTTATTCTTTTTGATGCAATTGTAAATGAACTGCTTTCTTAATTTATCTTTCTGATAATTTGTTATTAGTGTGTAGAAATACACAGATTCCTGTATATTGATTTTGTGTCCTGCAACTTTACTGAATTCATTTATTAGTTCTGACAGGTTTTTGGTGGTGTCTTTAGAATTTTCTATATATAGTATCATGTCATCCGCAAATAGTGACAAGTTTACTTCACTTCCAATTTGGATGCCTTTATGTCTTTTTCTTGCCTAATTACTCTGACTCAGATTTCCCATACTTTGTTGAATAAAAATGGCAAGATTGGGCATCCTTGTCTTGTTCATGATTTTTGAGGAAAAGTTCAGCTTTTCACCACTGAGTGTGATGTTAGCTGTGGACTTATCATATATGACCTTTAGTATCTTGAGGCATTCCCTCTACACCAACTTTCTTGAGTTTTTTTTTTTTGATCATAGATTGATGATTAATTTTGTCAAATGTTTTTTCTGCAGCTATTGAGATGATCATATAATTTTTTTATTCTTAATTTTTTTATTATTAATATGGTGCATTGTGTTGATTGATTTACAGATGTTGAACCATCCTTGCATCCCTGGAGCAAATCCCACTTGATCATGGTGTATGACCCTTTTAATATATTGTTGAATTCAGTTTTCTACTATTTTGTTGAGGAATTTTGCAATGTTTATCAGGGATGGTGATCTACAATTTTCTTTTCTTGTGATGCCCTTATCTAGTTTTGGTATCAGGGTAAACCTGGCCTCATAAGTTCAGATGTGCTCACTCATCTTCTAATTTTTTAAAGATTTGGAGAAGGATTGGTATTTGTTCTTCTTTGAAGGTACTTGTTCTTCTTTATTCTCACTTATTTGTTCCTAGATGTAATTGCAGTTTCTGGATTTTTCTTCTAAAAATAATATTTAAATTTGCAATCATTAAATTTAGTAATTTACTTTTATTATTTACATAAAAATAAGATTTTATTAAGTACCTATTCTAAAATAGTTAATATCATAAAAAGCTTTTTATGTTAACTGCATATGAATTGCCTTCATTCATTTTAGAATATATATATATATATATATATATATTACTTCAACTTATATGAGTCTGAGAGTTTATTTAGGATTTTTGTATTAATGGATATTTTTTTAGTTTTATTTTCATTCTAATACCAAGAATCCCTCAAAAAATTGTACATGTATATCTTTCTATCATTTTTTAAGCAACTGTATCCTTAGGAAGTATAACTTTATTATTCTATTTCACACTGCTTCTCTTCTGTTAATCCCATACTCACCATATGTCTCAAGTTGATTTTTTCCCACTGCTATGTGTATATTCAGAGAGCAATTTCACACTCTAAAAATACATTTAATTTAGCTCAATCATGAAGTTCTCCCCCAATAGTCGGCTACATGTAATGTTATCTATCCAAACTATTTCTAGTCTTCTAAATTAGTGACAGCATCTCATAACTGAAATTCATGACCACTCCAAAACATTTCTTATAAGGAGAAATTGTCATGTCTATTACTTGTTTTACTTGTCAAATTTTTTTTTATTCTGTGAAATTAACGGCAGTACATATTTATTTCAAGACTGACATGTAAAATAATTAGGTGTCAATCCAAGTCTGAGTAAATATAAAATCAAACATCTGTTTTCTTTTAATATAAACTGGATTTATTCCAGAGATCTTTTACATTTAATGAAAAGTCACCTAACAGAATATGTTGAGGATCTTTTTTAAAATATAGCTATACTTTATGACACAAGTTTATATTGCTAAGTTATTATGGGTGGTGTATCCATTTGTGATGCTATTTTAATTCTGTGGACTATGCTTTGAATGGCAATGGTGTGACAAAGCTCATAGAAGGGTATATGGCAGTGACCTCTCCATCTGTTTCCTTTATGATCAGACTTAGTTCTTTAAGTTTGCATGACTGATAACTGGAAATCTTCAATGCAGTTAAGTTTATAGTCATATGCCAACCTAAAAAGTGGTGGAAAAACAAAATTTAAGGTCAGAAGAATACCCTTTATTCGTCATATCGATTAAGGAACCACATAGATTTTTCTCTCTGCCCGTCTTTGATTTCCTCTCCACTTTATGCTCATTTTCATTATTTTACACTTCTGCTGAATTCTGATGAGGATGCCATGTCCAATCCAATCTGTTCAGCCTTCAGGTAATTACTTTGTATACTTAAACTCTCATTCCATTGAAATAAGATGAATAAAATGCCAGAATGCACAGTGACCATCTGAGCAGCAACCAGAGGTAATTGTCTGTCTTAACCTTTACCAACCCAACTGATGTTTCTTGATAATGTAGTTGTCAAGGATATTTCTCCAATGGCATTCTTGTCTGGCTAGGCATTGAGTTTTTAAAGCTGAAGTTCTAACATTACAATATCTGCTTTATAATTAATTCTGAATTATAGAGATTCCAAATTGAAGAGCTCTGAATGGCCAGTAATATTAGATAAATAATGAAACATTTTAAATCAGACAGAAATTACTAAAATAGCCAAATGACTATTTCAAAGTCTAATCCAGAATAAGTGTGCTGCAGTAAAAGATTAAAAATAGCAGAAAATTAAATATTAAGTAAATGGGTGGCCAGACTGAAAGAATGAGATTACAGAGCTAATTTATTATTCCTTTAGATTAATTAGCCTACAAATTCAGTAGACTCTCAGGAACTTCACACAAACGCTTTTGGTTTTGGTTTCCCCTTTGATAGCTAGGGCAGTGTAGAAGATAAATTGTTTCTAATTGTTTTTCTTTAAAATAAAACATGGAATGATCTAGGAAACTTTCTCAAAATGAAAATTAAATCTGGCTGTTGATTCAAAAAATACCATCTGGGCTTCCCTGGTGGCGCAGTGGTTGAGAGTCCGCCTGCCGATGCAGGGGACACGGGTTCGTGCCCCGGTCCGGGAGGATCCCACATGCCGCGGAGCGGCTGGGCCCGTGAGCCATGGCCGCTGAGCCTGCGCGTCCGGGGCCTGTGCTCCGCAATGGGAGAGGCCACAACAGTGAGAGGCCCGCGTACCACAAAAACAAAAAACAAAAACAAAAAAAATACCATCTACTCTCTATAATGTGTAACTCAAAGCCCAGGCAATCCAACAGACCCTGGGGCATAATGAGACCAGTTTCCTTCATGCAGCAGAGAGAACTCAATGTTGCTGTGTTCTCCTCTGCTGTTAAAAGGCTCTGTCTGCCACTTATACTGGTCACCCATGGAAACTGGGCTTATAAGACAAAACCTTCACATTTAAGCAATAATTTACAAAGTACTTTTACACATACTATCTCATTTAGTCTATAATCTGACAGTCTCGAAAACTGTTCAATCGTGTTTTAAATGACAATATTGAGATTATAAAACAGATGTGTCTGGTGTCCAGTTAGTAAGTCTTAGAACCAGGCTTGAAGTTAGAGTTTCTCTCTCCACAGATCATAACCTTGATCCCTGAATGCAGGGATCCTTCCCTGACCCCCTAGCCCATGATCCTTTAAACAACTGAAAAATAACACACACATGACCTGTCATTGGCACTACTGCTCTTAGTGTAAGTATACTCATAATAGTGTCCTTGAGAAATTTATCCTCATTCCTTCATGTCTTGAAAATGCAGAAGACAGCATGTTATTTCACTTAAGTCCTCCCTGTTGGATTCCCTTTTTGATTTCCTATTTTGACCATGGCAATATTATTCTCCCATTTTACTAGTCCCGAAAACCCAATAATCTTTCATTTCTCTCCTGTTCAACTTAGATGCCATGACTCCCCATTTCCTATCCAAGACAATCACTTTACTACTCATTCCTTGTGTGGGTTTGGGCAAGTCAGACTCTGTGCTTCAGTTTCGTCAAAGGCAAAATCTAGATAATAAAAGTACTATCTCATATGGCTCTTGTAAGTATAAAATGTGTTTTTATTTCTTATATGTACAGCTTTTCGTACAATATCTGACATATATTAAGCAATTAATAAGATTAGCAATCTTAGCCAAGTGCACAAAATTCTCTAAAACTTCATTCCAAGATTGTACTAAATCCCATTCATTGTAGTCACAATTTCCAAGTTGTCAGACTGATCTCTCTATTTTTCACATGATGTCATCATAAATCTGCTGCCACACTTTTTCCCAAAATGATGTTCTTTATTTATAATGTCTTCTTATATACTTTAGAATGAGAAACTTTTAAGTACTAGTAACTAGACACTTAGGGACACAGTTTAAATGTTCCATCTTTCAAAGGTAATTTTAGGGTCTTTCATCACAGGGAAATCTCTCCACATTCTGGACTCATAGGACTTATTGCTTAATTTATGACATTTGTGAGAGGATAAAATAATATGAAGAGTTTAGTCCTATGCCTGGTAAACATTAAATATTCAATAAATGTCAAATATAATACATATATATAAATATGATAAATAGTATCATTATTTATTAATGATGCATAACAATTGACTCATGCATTATCTTTTGACAAATTGCTCTTTCTACTTCCCATTTAAAAATATATATAAGTATGTATCTTTCACACCCATGTTCATCTTGTGTTCTCAACTCAACTGCAGATTATTTTGATCAGATGAATATTACTATGTCTTCAAAATGTATCAAATATGTCCAAATTATGATAAAATGTTGTAATGGTACCTCTACCCACTGAATTCAATTTTAAATATGGAATGTATTTCATGTCAAATATAATAACATAGGGTTTCAAATAAAATATTAAAGCCACACAATTTTGTAAAGGAAGCTTTGCCAGAGGGAATAAACTGCCTTTGGATCCCTAAAAGAAAAATGGAAGAATTATCATTCAAAACCTGTCAGCCATGTGCTCACTACTCCCCGTCAATGACTTGTAATAACAGTGTGATGAGAATTACAGTTGCTGGAATATGACCATTCTTATCTTATTCTGGTGGCCTGGGAAGCAGGAAGACTTCAGTATTGCTGGGCTTGGCTTCTGTCCTCTTTTCAAGCTGATCAGCTGGATAAAAGAGAAGATTATACTGAGTTTAAAATCATCAATAAAAATTGGGGAAGGAAAAATATTAAATGAAGCCCTTACTATCAGAATTTAAGAAGATGTGTTGTGTGTGGGTGTGTGTGTGTGTGTGCTCCAACTCACAGATTAGAATAGACACATAAAATTTGGCTTCCTATGAAAAAGTAATTAGCTGAGAGAAGACAGTTCTTCCATACATTACCATTTTTAAATACAAAACATATGTGAATCCCTAAATTGGTTTCAATTTCTCATTTTTAATCCTTGAAGATGAGACAGTTTCTCTTCATAGAAAGATCTGTGGGAAGAGAGACTATCCTTTCGAGACCTTTTCTCCCTATCAGTAAGCATAGCTCTCATAGACTTGCAGGGCCATTTGCTGAAAGTCACTTCCCTTATTCAACAACTGTATTTGTCAAAACTATTAAAACAGCAGGACTACCCTGAAACCATCGAATATATCCCTGCATAATTTGTCTTTCTATATTCTGTAATGTCTAAGAATGGCATTTGTTCATTTTTAATACTTGAACTCTCTCACAATGAGAAATTAAATCAACACTGGTTTGCAATGATTCTTTCATGTCATTATCTGCCCTCAGATCACAGGTCAATACCCAGCCCTCTCATGTTTCATAATACATACTTCCCCCTCTAAGGAGAAGATATATATCCTTAGGTAATAAACAACAATAGGTGAATGCAAATTTGTTTTCTAGTCGCTATTTGGGCTATTCACTACCTAGAATGATTTATACTACATGTAAAATCTGATGCAGGTTTTGTAATATTCAGAGTAAGTAGCAATATAATACGCAAATATTAGCAACAAAGAATACCGTGAGAAAATGTCAGAACTGTGCTTCAAGAGCTATTATTTATGTTGTGCAAAATACTGTTAAAATCGTATATCAAAGTTAGAGATAGCAGAAGAGAAAAGAATAAGATTAAAACACACTTAAATGGAATTAAAGATAAGGCAAATACAATTAACTTTAGGTTATTCAAAGTGATAAAGGAAAACAGAGGCATGAATAAATTTGAAAAGTAAATAATAAAACAAAACCTTCCTTAATCTGTTTAATTTAAATTCACAATACGTACAAAGTTTTTTTTTTTACATATGTACATGCAGGATTATCCATTTCCCAGGCATATTAAATTAATATGCAGATGGTTTACAGTAACCTAAAATTATATTGGTTGATAGAAGAAAACTGAATATAAACTATGCTACATATTAAATGTCTACAGATGACTCAGTCTTGACTGTAGCGTGCATAGTTCAGGCAAAAGCAAAATTTGACTTTACTTGAAGAACACAGGGCAACAATAAAGTGTTTCACATATATAAAATTAAAACCCTCTTCTAAGAATTTAATTTGGGGAGATGAAAAGAATGAGATCAGTGATCTTTAGAAGTAATATCTGAGTAAAACAAAATAAACCTTTAAGTGATCCCAGTGTATACTCTAACACATTAAGTCAACATGAAGTGTAGAAAAAGGAGCCCCATGTTCATCACTATGGTTTCAACATTGGCCAAGATCCAGTTTGGTGCTTTTAGTAGCCCTAATCCCAAGGACAACTGGTTATTACAAGGTAACTACTAACTACTGTCAACGTTGGCATTCATGATCATCTACTAACTGCCACTTTTTCTGAATGTATATTAGCAACTTAAAATCAGATTTTCTGCCATACGGAAAAGGGTGGCTTCTCTACATATAATTGAGAGAGTACAACAAAATCAATCTTGAGCATAGAACTTGCTGTTTAAGCAAGGTTACTGGACTTAGTTGTTTATGAGGCTAAGGCCCTGACGAACTCTAAGTGTTTGAAGGACAGACTATTTTATTGTTCCCTCTGTATCGGTTCAGCCTAGGAGAGGCTCTGGTCTCTAAGAATCACTTAGTGTTTTTGAATAAATCCCAGTGTCTCTTCTTTCCACTGCAGAATTAAAGTACTTCATTTGTTGCATGTGATATAACATTATAATTCAGCAAAATCAAGTTCATATTATTTTTTTAGAACAGGAGTTACATATCTAGGACCTATATCTCTATATGATGTTATACTCTCACCCTTTACCCCACACTCTTCTTTTTAATTAAGAGTATATTCAATCACAATCTACTCTGGAGAAAAGTGCTTAGTCCAACAGTTATTTAATCCTGAAGTCTGTATATTCTTAAAACTGGAACTTGGCACGGGTACAGTATGAGCAGATGTTTATGAGAGTTCCAGAACAGGATAGACACTTAAAGATATTGAGTGATTCAGTGCACCGATTCTGCAAGCTGCTGTCAGAAGCTGCAAGGCTTTATGGCCTTCCTGTGTATTGCTGTTTTCTGCAATAAAATTTGCATTTTAATCTGCAGGGATGTTCCTATCTTTCTGCCAGCTTGTATCAGCACCTTGTCCAGAATCATCAAACTAGAAGCATGATGGCCTTGACAAATATTGTTTTCATTTCACTTAGCAAATATTTCTTCCATCACTTAAAAGTTAACGCCTCCATACCAGAACTTATATTACTTTGGACGGGTCTAAAACTTCATTAAAGCCAGCAAAAGTGATTTCATAAGGAATTCTATTGCCATAACAAATCAACAGTTTGAATAAGGGAATAGTCATAGGGAGTCTCTGTAGCATCTGGAGTGCACAAAATTCAAAGTGCTCAAAGGGGAAAATACTGTCCTTAGTTATGCTTGCTCACTTTAGTGGAAATTACACATGCATATCAGAGTAGAAGCACTTCCGGCTCAACTTGCTGAAAATTCTAATTAGATCCACACAGTGCTCATCCAATTATGCCTATGGACTTTTCTAAAACCACATATGTAAGCAGGAATATAACTTAACGTGGCCTTGCCCAAAAACATATGCAAGAAAGTATTACAACATTGAATTTAGAAAAAGAAAGACCAGCTGTCAAATCACTAATACTTTCAGTTGCTGGAGGGATATTTAAAATGAGATCAAAAGGAGAACAGAAAAGGTTCTCTGCTTCATTTTCTCAAAAATACTATTAAGTGAATGTTTTCCCAAGAGTATCCCCAGAGATGCTTGGCAAAGTGTCCTCAAGGAAGCTATTCTAAATTCCATAAATTTGTTGAAGGTATCCTTTTACTTTCTAATATTTAGATGAAAAAATAAGGACAAATTGCACAAAATGTAAACTTGAGACCCTATAGAGCATCATAGTATTGTATTATATGGATAAAATATTATCCCTTTATGAATGTAGCAGCCCTGTCCTGTTTCTTGTACTACAATTCTGAAAGTCTCCACTTATTTCCTACGTATGTTCCTCTCAGTAGTAACATGTACATGTTCATAAAGCTACACGATAGGAGAGGCAGAGTAGCACGTTATTTCAGAGCCAGCTCTGGAGTCAGAGACAAGTGGCTATTAATCTTGGCTATGCCTATTATTATCTCCATAATGGCGATCCAGAAAGTCAGGAATAGTCTATTGTATGTGCTGCTGAGCAGCACAGCACCAGCATTTGCTATCCCAGCTTTGGTTGTCTCTCTCCCAGCTCTGCAGCTCCAAACCATTGACGGAAGGCAGCACCTTTATCGTCTCCCTGGGACCATCACTTTCACAGCTTACCTATGTCCTGTCTAGCCAGGCTGGTAATAAGGAAGCCATGCTGTGATTTGCTCTGTTACGATTCATAGAAATGCTTCATTTTGTATACTTTCATTTTTGTACACTTTATTTTACAAAAATATTGATCAGCTATATTTAGTTGTATATTATATGATCTTGTAGCTAGAACTATGCATGGATTCATCTTTGTTTACCCCACATAACTTAGCTCAGAGCCACATAGGTAAGAAATGCTCACTGAATTACCATTAAATTAAGAGAACATATAATAGTCACTTGACTTACCTATTTAATTGTGGACTTACAACAAGAGATACTGTACATTGCACGCACCTTTTTTTCTATTATTAGATATCATGAGCTTAGACTTTCATGAAGTTTTGGGAAAAGACAGGAACGGCTTTCTGGTACTCTATTGATAAGAGAATAATATTAAAATGATGCCATTTTAATTTGCCACTGATTGCTCAGGATACAACATACTACATTCAGGGAGTGTCTATATTGGTTTCTACTAAGTGATTCCTCAGCACATCAAGATTATTGTACTACATTGTAATCCATCTTTTGAATACTTGGGGGGCAGAGTTTACACTGAATCTTCTCCTCACAGAATTTGTGCTAGCTACTATTTCTAGAGAATATTGTCCATAATAATAATAATTATTATTATTAATAATAATTCTGAACCTGACTGCGACCTTATTTTTTTATTAATTAATGCTGTCCTTCATATTTTCCTATCACTCATGTTTTCTCAAAGCCTTGCTTAAAATATAAATCCTCATTATTGAATACTGTCAGGTTGTAACTTCTACCACTGATTTCTGGCAACAAACCAGGGCTTGGCTTTTTTACTAACCTAAGGATTTCATTTGCTTTAATTTCTTCTACTTCTACTTCTACTTGTGGCCACACTACCTCATGTTTTCAAACGGTAATTCTTGTTTATGCATTATTTGCATTTCTCCAACTTTGCTTCCGATGTGTTTTTTTAGTTCAGGGTTATTTATTTGTTTGCATACACTTTTTAAAACGAGCACTGCTCCAGCAACAGCAAGCTATCTTCTAGAACCTAGAATTATCATGTTTTTAGTCACATTAATGACAGAAACATAGATACATGAGTTTTGGTATTTGAAAATGAACTATCCCCAAATACTGCATTTATTGTTCCTGAGTAATATAAAAAGTTAGTATTTAATTTCAAATACATCAGCTGTGATTACCTATGTGCTTAATATTCCTCACATTCTTAGTAGCAAGATTTCTACCTTCTAGACTCCCACACCAAATGCCTCATTTTGGGGAGCAGCCCCAAAGAATTCCTTACCAATATTTCCTCGACAAATATGGCAGAGTCCTCATTCGATGTCTGTCCTATTCTTCCTTTTCTACGCCTCCTCCCATATTTTGTTACCTGCTTTGTTTGTAAAATATCTCAAAAAGTCTCTCTGGCTCTCCTGAAGAGAAAGCTTTGTCCACAGTTATGATGGAATTCCTTCATACTCTATAGCTTCATTTACTCAGAGCCCTGGAGAGTAAATAAGTCCTGTGCAGAACTGGAGAGAATCGCTCCCTCACAATTCTCGGTTAGGCCTGCTTGCTGAGTCCTGATTTTCACCAAAATTTTCCAACAGCTTCTGCAGCTAACACTCTATTAGTGTGGGCTCAAGGTAAAACCAGGTGATTCTGTGGGGAACAGAGGTAATTTATTCTCTATTCTCCTTAAACCCTTTCATATATATATATTTTTACTCCAGAAACATTTCCCTTTGCTCCAGTAATTTGATAACTAAATAATTCACACATATGAGTAGGGACATAGGTGTACAATTCTTGAAGGTGTTGCCTTCCTCAGCAAAAGCTACTCTGACTAAAATAGCAGACACTAGGCACTTGATGCTATTGGGTTTAAATATGTCTAGTCTGAATTGAGATGTGCTGAAAATGTAAAACACACCGTATGTTTAGAAGGCCTAACAAAATAAATGTGAAATCTCTCATATTTTATATTGACTACACTCTAAAAGGAAAATATTTTGGATATATTAAAATATATCATTAATATTAACATAATCTGAATCACTTTACCCTTTTAATATGGTTACTGTAAAGTTTAAAATTATGTATGTAGCTCATATTCATGGCTCACATACCATTTCTATTGGACAGTGCTGTTACAGAGAATAATACTGAATTAAAGTGCATCATTACATTGTCTTTCTTTTAATAGTTGTATTTGTTGTCAATGTTAGTGTGTTAATTTTCTAATAATCCACGGTACAAGGGCGACTGAGAAGATTCTATGTTTTCCATAGGACATATCGCATAATGCTATTTAATTCTCACATTAGTTATTTAAAATTTGTTAGAATGTAAGCAAAGATTCCATATCTCAGTTATTCAATAATTTTTAGAATAAAATTACACTAAATAAAATTTCCTGTATATTTTATATAATCAAATATCAGCATTTGGTTCTTCTTCCAACAAGTCATTGAATTCCTAATTGCAATCCATTGGTAATAAAATTGAATCAGCAAAACGTTTGCCTTTGTTTAGAATGTTAAATAGAATATATTTTGCAGCAGGTTTTTTAAAAAAAATTAAATTAAATTATGTCCAAATGTTGTATTTGGACATGCTAAATAGTATAAGAATTCTCCAGGTAAAATTATTTCTGACATATTTTCCCTGTCCTGTACCTTGGTTTCTCTGATCATTTATAATAAATGTCTGTATTCCTGCTATATTTTCTGCTAAGATTCCTGCAATCATACTTGCATCTGATTCTAAATTTTCTTTTATTGAACAATGTCAAAAATTTCTTGCTTTTTTAAGAGTCCTGTTGAATCCAGTTTGTTACTTTTTGGAATCTGTTTTTATGTGAATGCTTAAATGCCATGTGGTCATTTTTGTATAGATTATTCAGTTTATATGAAATCTGTGGATACTTACCCTCCTTAAGATCAAACTAGCATGGTCCTCACAGATGAAGAAGATATTCATGCAGGTATTAAAATGATTCTTCATACTTGCAGACAGAATGTGAAATAAAAATATTTTCTATTTTTTATAATTTTTCGCTAACTTTCCCCACAACATAAACTCAAATACACAGGCAGCGTATAAATTTGAAGCTTCTCTTGTAACCTTCTATTTTTAATAATACACAAATCTATAATTCTTATAATTGTAGACTTCAGTAGAATCAATCAATGTTTTCTCAGAGAAATGTGTATCTGAAGAGAACATCAATCCACATTCATTTAAAAATTTTTCCCCTTTTAAGTCTAGAGATCAAGTATTAAAGTCAAACTCACAAATTCACCAAAGGCTTGTCAAACTGAAAACTTGTTGTATTCCACAGAACAGAATGTATATGTTGGATTTCGTTTCTGCCATCAATGAATATTTAAACCGCATTTTTGCCCTTCAAAAAATAAACTTAAAATGTACTGTCTTTTCAGTAAAGTAGTAAACAGAATAGTGGCTATCAACTTTTGTATTTAAGGAATTATATAACCTGTATCACATTAAGAATCATTCACTTGGGAAATTTTTGTTTTACGATTAAGTTATGTAATGAATTGAACACCACTATTGTAGCTGAAATCTAAGGAGGAAAGCTGTTTGGATAAAAGCAATTAACCTAAACAGTCATGAGATGGGAAAAATCAGTTTATAGTTTTGTGATGATGTGGACCCTACAGTAAAGTACTTTGAGACTCTTCAGGCAAACATCTCAATCAGCAGGATAATTCCTTGTCTGATATCATGAAACCTGAGCCTGGCAGTGGTGACATCTGTGCTTCCTTCAACTAGACTCAGCTAGCCCACCAGCAAGCTATTGCTAGACCAGAATCATAGTCATTCTGTTAGAGTATCAACACACTCCTTCCTCGTGGGGAAGCACATGTCTAAAAATCTGAAAACTATTTGACCGTTATTTTAGACAATTATCTAAAATAAACATTTGGTTGGGTTTTTACAAAGTTTTTTTTGTAAGAGGCAAATATCAGAATCTTCAATGACTTTATGTCCAAAATGCCTCCTTTAGGCAAAGTCATAAATAACACACTTTAGCATGATGTTCTAACTTCCTCCACGGTGTATCTCTCTTACCTGTATATGTTCTTTATCTTCTACACCTCTACCCCACTGTGAAAAAAGTGACACAGAAGGAATTAAATTCAGGGTAATAATTCTCTGGAATTTGTTGAGATTTTAATAGATGATGAAAATTGATCCTTTTTTCATAACCAAATTCTGAAACAAATGAAAGATAATCAGGAAAATGCAGACTAAAATGCCATTGAGTTTTTGCTGCTTACTTTTTGGTAGTGCTTAGGTGTGCAGCAAAACTGGACGTGTTGATGTTGAACATTAGAGCTCCAGACTTTTGCGCATGGTCTCTGCAGACAGATAAGTCTGAGGATCTGAAGAATATCTGCTGTGAAACTCATATTATCCTCACTAATGAGGTAAGTCAGTACCCGAAAGAACAGAGAGAGTTGAAGAGTCTTTGACTGATGGATCTCCCTCCACTTGGAAGTAATCACGAGAAATGAAAAAAGACGTACCTCTTCCAGAAGCCCCAGCTTTTTGTCTTTTTAATCCACTGTGCTCAACCATTAACACTCTGATCTAAGAGGATGATTCAGTCTATTGGGACGAAGAAGAAAGGACCCCAAAACAAAGATTGCTCTTTTATAAACGCTCCTGGGAAACATAAGAGCCTGAAATGGGTTATAATAGTGCATTAATTAAGTTAGCTACAAGGCCAGTCTCTATTCAAGGCTGAAATTTTATTTCTTCTTTTAATTCCCATTCTATTCTAGCCATATTTTTCAATATAGCCTTTCAAAAGCCCTCCAATGATACCAAATGACTTCACAAAGATACTCTAATACAATGCACCAAAAACGTTACCCCACATTTGAAATAACTACCTCTTATTATCAAATTCTCTGGCAGAAACTAAAGCTATAAGTTAACATCTCTTGAGAATTGAAGCTCAAATGGATTTGAGTGCAAAGTCAAATTCTCTTTCCGTATTTATTTGAAGTTAAAAAATATAAAGTTCAAGGTGTAACCTACCTAATTTATTAATGTTATTTGTTTTCTAGAAATATTATCAATGTTTAAGTAGATTTGTTTGTTCTTTTTCTGCAACTTCTGCCTAACCTGTCTCTAACTCATAGGGAGGTGGTTCAGTTAGAGCTTAAGGAGTTGTATGGTAAGGTAGTATGGTAGTCCAATGGTAAGGCTCTAAGATACTCACTATTAAAGAACATATACTGATAAAAGGATACAGGACTGTCACAGAACTGGCACTACATGCACTGAATTCAGACAATAAGACAATCTCTAGAGCCTAGAGCAGTTGTTTTACCAGGATTGTGTTATGCCATGTTGTGTTACTAGGACTCACTGCTCAGTGATTTTAGCTCTGTTAGTATGCTGACAGTCAACACAACCTAACCAGAATCCAGCGTTATGATATTTGAGTGTGTGTGTGTGGTATGTATGCCCGTGTATGTAGAAGTGAAGATTAGTGCCCAAAATATATACTAGAGCCATTTCTGCCTTCTTTTAAAGTTTAGGAATTTAATATGGAGACAACTCCAAACTCCAGCCACTGGATCTTAACTGAGGCGTATTTCATTTTCTTTTCTGTGTATCCAAAATTCTAACTTGCATTTTCTGTTTGAGTCCTGTGTTTCTAGCACTCAAACATTGTGTAATCTCAATGTTTGTGCTAGCTTAAGAATTATCCTCAGGGGGTTCTTGAACTGAATCTTCTATTGATGCTTCTGAAGCTTATGCCCCAGAGTCGTAAGGACAACCAACATCCCTGCCATGTGCTCTTTGAAAAGGTTTAATTTGGGTCTTTAAATTCCAAACACATGGTCATAGATTGTATAGTCAATGCAAAACCCAGTTAATTACAGGCCATGTCATAAGGGGTGAATCTTGAGCCTATGAACAAGCCACAGAAAGTCAAGGTCATCTCACACAATGTTCACACTTGTCCCTGAATGCAGAGCACAATATGTCAATGTCATCTAAGCAGTTTGAACCTGGAAGCTCACCAGTGCTCTGTGGCTCAGGCCACATATCCCATCCTGTAGATCTGGCTGATAATAAAGGAAAGAAGTAGATTTTTTTGCCAGTGTGAATCAAAATATTACTACTTCAAAGTCACCATCCTTTACAGAAGAGTCCAGGCTGTGCTTGTTCATTTAAGACAAGTCTATAGTAGCCTGCACCATAAGCTCCCGAGCCTTTCCACTTAACTCTGTCCTAATGAAACCTTCTCTTTATAACAGTAAATACTGGCCCATGTAAAAAGGGTCATGAGGTATAGGGAACTGCTAACATCAAAATCCCATGTGGTCCACTTGCTTAAAGTCTAAAGTTTAAGCCTGCAACAGTTAAAAGCCAAGCACACGACCGAGAAAACAGTCAAGTGACGCAATAGGGGTCCCTATAAACCTTCCAACAAAACAGCCACCACTATCTCTATAACAACAAATCCTCATTGCCTTCCTTAGTTCAGTGCCACCAACCCTTAAAGTCCCTTCCCTGACAGCACCAGAGACTCAATCATGCCAAATCACTTTGATTGATACAATGCTCCTTTTAAGTCTCAAAGTTCCTCGATCAATACACAAGTTACTGACAAGTCACCCCTGATTTGAACTTATCTTCCTCAAACTGCAGGCCTCTCCTGCTGAAGACCTTTCCCTACAGAACCTAAAGCTCTAGAGAACAAAATAAAGTGAGATCAAAAGAGCACACTGAATGCTACCTGGGTGTCAGGCAATTATGGACTTCTAACAGTGAACTGTAGAATTACACAGATGACCCACCCAGACACAGTCGTGCTGAGAACTCCCAAGCATCTCCCAATGAGGCAGAGCCTTGTCTTCTGAGCCTCTTCTGGTTGGGAGCAAATCAGAGGACCTGCTCTCTGCAAGCAGGAAGCCTCACAGAATGGAGTAACTGAGACACGTGGTTCTCTGTAAAAAACTCTAACCCAACAATCACCTCTCTCCCTGAGAGAAGAGTGAGGAAGAGGGAGGCAGCAGAGAGAACAGATGTTCTTCTACATGGGAGAAAATATCAGTAATTGAGAATAAGTGGTTCCTCTAACAGGACTCATGGAAATAGGTCAAAGGTTAGATCTTTAAACAGGGGTGGAGATGCCCGCATGAGGAGAGTTCATGTCACACGGTGTAGACTTCAGAGAGTTGCTGTCACTCAAACGGAGCCCAACTCAGTGAAACAATACACTCCCACTTAACTCTCACCTTCCTGTATGTGTTCCTACAGCATTGTATAGTTGGTAGCTGTTGATATCCAGAGGTGAGTAACGAGTGGTCTTTGACCTCCAGGAACTCATGACAAAGATGAAGGAAAAATATGTGCAGTCAAAATGTGCTAAGATACGTAAGAAGCACGTGTAAATACCAGTAGGAGCACAAGACAGGAACTCAGGTGCAGGAGCAGGTGATTAGTATCTTTGCAGTAAGAAAGCCTTAATAATATTTTAAAAATAATATAATAATATTACAAGAGGACATTGGCTCATTCAAAGACTCTTCATAGCTTTCCTATGAACATTTCTTATTTAACACACAAAATAGTTGATGTTATAATATGTATCCTAATTTTTTTATCCCAGCAAAGACATTTGCAAATATTCCCAGTGTCACAAAAGTAACACACAATTTTGGTGTTCCCGTGTATGTAGTAATCATATGGATGGGCTGTCTACCTAATTCTGTGGTTCAGTATTAGAGGCTGATTGTAATGGTCTTTATGTCTAAAAATAGTACATTTTGATTCATCAATATACATTGACAACTGCCAGACTAGTGGAGCAGGACCTCAGAGACTTAGGGGTGGAGAGTAAGAATAAGGGGAGAATTGAGCGTAAGTAAAAACAAGGAACTATGTTTTCTTAAAACGAATTCATTTCTGCATTACTGCTGGGGTGTGTCTCGACACTTATCAGCACTCTCATCTTTGCTCTTTACCTTTAAAAAATACAATCTTATTTTCTATTATTTATAATGCTGAATTTTGAAGACCCTATTTACAAGCATTGTTGACGAAATTCTGTCACCATTTAGTGGTTCAGCTCTTCTATCTGACTTCCATGTGTTAACGACTTTGAGGCTTAGCATTCTACTTACCTATCTGGTTTGAATGAAAAGATATGGAAATTTGCATTGGTTTTTTTTGTTTAATGAATTATCTGAACATGAACTGAAGGTTATGTGCAAGTCTAAATAATGAGGTCTTTTCATCTTACACTCCTCATTTGACCACTGATACTTCAAAAATAAACTTAAATGGTAATAATAACAAAAATAATGATATACATGCAGTTGCACAAAATGCCTGATTTAAGGCATAGAACACGTATTAATACCTGTACTCTAGTCAAATACAAATTTGTGTAATTTTTGAAGAAAACATATGAACTCAAACATTAAAAAACTTACCTGAACTTACAGTAGGCAAGCTTAAGTAGACATCTAAAGCAATACCTTTACATTTTACTGTGAGACATGATACTGGATTTTAAAATATGGTTTTTTCATGTTCTAACGTGAAAAAAAATTAGTGTAGAATTGACCTGGGAATTAGAAATTCCAAATAAGCCTTAAATATGCAACAAGCTTATGCTGTACTACTAAATAATGCACTTAACCTATTTCAAAAAGAATTGAGCAAAAGCAGATATCATGAGTTACATCTTTGCCAGTACCTGAAGGTATGACTCTATGTATATATGCATGAGTAAAACATTTGATATTTTAAATATACAACAGTTCATACATAGTCTTATGAATTAAAAACTGAAATTCTAGGTACTTCACAAGTCATGCAATTAGAAACAGTAAAACACGTTAAATAGATCCTTAAAAAATGTACAGATGTATGTAGAAGCATAAATTAAGACATAGCATGGCAGCATGCCTTGAGTTGGGGGAGCTCTGTGCCTCGTTTCAAGTGCGTTAATCGTTTTAGTCATGTATTTTCTTGATATTCTCTGAATGAGCTCGCCTCATCAAGTGCCTCAACTTAGTAGGTTTCTATCACAATAATAAAACCTCTGATTCACTAGAGTGAGCTGTACTTCTCAGGCAAAGAGAACTGGTCTGCCGTATCATTTTCCTTGAGAGAGACCTCTATTTTCTCTCAGGCACCACCATCATGCTTGCCCGTGAAATTCTGAAAAAACTTCTAGTGATGGGAAATTTCAGACATGTACAAAGTAAACCACATAGTATAATAAGACCTCATGTACCCATCTCCTAGCTTTAATAACTCAGTACTCTTGAATCATCAATACTTACCCCAATTCAAAGCTCCCCTACTTAATTATGACTAGTTTATAGTATTTTTCAAGATAAAATTAATGCACATTGAATTTCACATATCTAGGTTGCATACATTTGACAAATTTATATACTTATCTAACCTAAAGTCCTGGCTAGCTATAGAATGTTTCTAATACTCCAGAAATTTCCCTTGTGGCCCTAACTGGTCCATCGCTCCCCACAGAGGCAACTACTTGTCTGATTATTTTCACTATGGATCAGTTTGCCAGTTCAAGAATGTAACAGAAACTGAATCACACAACTCTTTGTTTTTCTAGCTCCTTTCACCCAGCTGTCTATGAGAATCATTCCTGTTTTTGCAGGTAGCAGTACCCGCATATATATACGAGAATTTGTGCAGCCATTCCCCTGTTCATGGATTGCTTGAAGTTGTGGTCTATTAGAAATAAAGATCCTATGAATATTCTTGTATGAATTTTTAAATAGAAATATATTTTTTATTCCTCTTGGATTAGAACACCTAAAGGTGGAACATCTTGCTCAAATGATAAGTTGATGTTTAAAGTTAAAAAAAAACTTCCAAAACTTTTTACAAAGTGGTTTTATCATTTTTTTATTCCTATCAGCCATATGTGATATTTCTGTTAGTTCCATATCTTAGCCAAGATTGTGTGCTCGTCAGTTTTTATTTAAATAGCTTTATTGAGATGTAATATACATACTAAAAAATTCACCATTTAAAATGTTCAATACCACTGTTTTTGGTATGTTTGCAGAGTTGTGCATAACAAGGAGAAAGACTGCATTTTGGATGTTTGACCTGAAAGGTGTCAAACACGACCCCTCCTCCCCCTTGCCTTTCTCTTCTGTCCCACATTTGGTCTAAGGCAATAAGCCCACACTTCCCTCCCTTGGCACTGGTTTAAAGTTCAAACCACAAAAACCCTGGCCCACCTCCCAACCACAGTAAAAGCCAAAGCCACTTGTCTCTCTCGCTTGTGTCATCTGGACCGGCTTGTGCCAGCTGCTCTCCCCGGAGAGCCCCATCATGAGAATAATGAACCTTTTCATATCCTCCTGGTATGTGTGGCATAATCAGTCTCAAGATACTAATTTGTGTAAGGGATTGGTCCCAACATCCATGGGGAAGCTAAAAAACATTGTGCAACCGCATAGTTTAGTTCTGAAACATTTTTGTCACCTCACAAAGAAGTCCCATAGTCAGCGCTCTCTCCTAATCATCTCTCCATTCTCCACCCTGCAGCCTGAGACAAGCACTAATCTACGCTCTGTCCCTAGATCTGCCTGTTCTACACAATCCATCTCAATGCAATCATGCAATTCTTGGGCCTTTGTGACCTCTCTCACTTTCCTTAATATTTGTGAAGTTCACCTGTGTCGTAGCATGCATCAGTACTTCACACTTTTCCATTGCCAAATAATAGAACATTTTGTTTAAGGACTCATCAGTTGATGGACATTTGAGTTTTGGGGTTTTCTTTTTCCAGTTTTTGGCTTCAGTGAATAATGGAATGGGATGAGCCTTCATTTGCAAGCCTATTTGTGGAGATATGTTTTCATTTCTCTTGAGTACTCTTGAGAGTAGAATTTCTAGTCATGTGGTAACTTTGTGTTTCATATTTTGAGGAACTTCCAACACATTTTCCAGATTAGTTGCATTATTTTACATTCCAAACAGCAGTATAAGAGGGTTCCAATTGCTCCAAAGTTTTGCCAACACTTGTGTTTTTGATCAACTCAGTTCTTAACAACTGCTTTATCTATTTGCTTCTAAGATTTTTTTTCATAAACTGTCTCTAAAACACATTTCATTTGTTTATGTATGTTTTTATTTCTCTTGCGGCAGTAGAAGAGGCAGAAGAATAACTTAATTGTATTTGTACATTTAATAAGGCCACATAGAGTCTGTTACCCTCTGTTAGGGACTCACAGAGCTGCAGGTGAGGGTAAGAAGACCCTAAAAGTCACCCCACAACAAAAATAATACCAGATGTGCAGAAAGAATAAAGAAAGAAGAGATTAAGGACACATATGTTATTGAAGTACAAAATAGTGATTCAATATTTTTATAAATTCTATGCCATTTAAGGTTATTACAAAATAATGGCTGTATTTCCCTGTGTTGTACAATATATCCTTACTGCTTATTTATTTTATACATAGTAGTGTGTGTCTCTTAATCCCATATTCCTATCTCACCCATTCCTCCTTTCCTGTGGGAGATATATGTATGGTATATATATGTACACAATGGAATATTACTCATCCATGAAAAGAATAAAATTCTGCCATATGTAACAATGTGGATGCACCTAGAGAGTATTGTGATTAGCAAAATAAGAGGACAAAAGTTTTAATCACTAAAAAATTTTAAGGGAAGTAAGAAAAAAATCAGGTTAAAAATCATAGTAATAAGAAGAAACATCTCAGTCCTCTTTTAATAAATTAAGTGAGCAAAGTGAAAGACTACACTATTGCCACTTTCCATTTAATATCAAAGTCATTCGGAATTACCGATGTCAAAATAGATATTCTTTTTTTTTTTTTTTTTTTTTTTTTTTTTTTTGCAATATGCGGGCCTCTCACTGCCGTGGCCTCTCCTGCTGCGGAACACAGGCTCCGGACACGCAGGCTCAGCGGCCACGGTTCACGGGCCCAGCTGCTCCGCAGCACGTGGGATCCTCCCTGACCGGGTCACGAACCCGCGTACCCTGCATCGGCAGGCAGACTCTCAACCACTGCGCCACCAGGGAAGCCCAAAATAGATATTCTTGAACCAAAGGGAGAGAAAAGACAACTATTGGTCTTTAACAGCCCTTGGCAAAGACAAAAAATACTACTAGGTGGATCTCTAAAAATAATTTTCCTTCTAAGAAATAAAGCAGTAAAGCAAAATTATAGTACAAAATAATCCCAGTGATATCATTACTGAATCAAAATCCCTAAAATAGATCACCGGCAATCCAATGGCTAGTAGGCTCTCTCTAATATCTAAAATGCTTCTAATAGATAGCTTAGGATATTTCAATAAAGCCACAGATATCCACGAATTTCCAGTGAGAAGAATTCATGAACTTGTATGAACAAATCTCCCAGATTCTTTGTTTCACGTTTTAACCCAGATGTTTTATACTGTATACATCCTAGACACAGCAGAGAAAGAAAATGCATTCTGCCTTATACTATAAGCTTTAAGAACTCAAGTTGTACCCATATATGAATACTTCATGACATTTATCACAGTATTAGAAATAAACAATAAAATTAATACAAGCCTCCATGGGATTGCAAGTCAGTTAAGTGTTAAAGTATTTACAAAAGTAAAAATCATCTGGGCTTCCCTGGTGGTGCAGTGGTTGAGAGTCTGCCTGCTGATGCAGGGGACACGGGTTCGTGTCCCGGTCTGGGAAGATCCCACGTGCCGCGGAGCGGCTGGGCCCGTGAGCCATGGCCACTGAGCCTGCGCATCCAGAGCGTGTGCTCCGCAACGGGAGAGGCCACAACAGTGAGAGGCCTGCGTACCGCAAAAGAAAAAAAAAATCATTTGAAATATAAATATATTATTTTTTATTTTTAGGTATTCTTGGATATTAAACTTTATTCCAGGCAGTGCCTTAGAATCCAAGCAAAAACCTGACTTATGAATGAGTGCCCGAGTTTTAAATTACAAAAAAGTCAATTGTTAGATTTAATGCATTTATTACAGTACTTTAGTGATTCTTTGAGAAAAATACTGTGATAAATCATCGTCAGGAGATATTGTTCATCGTTCATATGATGAGACCTTAACATGATTTATTTTAAAATATTCCTAGAGAATGAATACCACCACGTTTAACTTTGAATTCAACTATTTATTTTAATTATTTTTTTCCACAATGGATGACATCTGTTTACCCAAGAGCAGTGATATTTTAAATTAAAATTATATATATGTATATATTGCCATGCTTGATTTATATATAAACACATTCAATTCACAATAGAAACAGCTTTTTTCCTTTCACTTTTGTCATGATGAAGTTGTGAATAAAATCTGATGGATACTAAAACAATACAGTTCCCTTCAAAGGGTACCAAATATTCTTTGATCAAATAAGCAATGATCAAAGTCTAAGCTCGTTTTAAAAATCCATGAAAATATTATATTCAAGTGCTTTCTTTTTATTTCTCCTTGAGTTGGTCCTTTGATGATTCATTTTACTAAAAGAAAAAGGAAGAAAACTCATTAACATAGGGAATAAAGCTATAGAAACATCGTACAGGTGATATATCACTACAGGTGGATTTATCCTGACACTGAAAAATCAGCATTTTGAAGTGAAAGTCATCAGTGACCTAAGGCAGGTATTCCCTTCAGATGTCACAGTTGCTCATTTATGTCAGTCAAGAAATTCATTTTTTATGATTGAATTTTACTGTTGTTTAGATGCTTGTTTGATTGGAGAACATCTTAAATTTAACTGAACATATCAGTGCTAGAGCAGTCAGAAATGATTGAGTTTATTCCTACATGGAATGGCAAATATCATATCAAAGTGCAGATCACAGCTTTCAGCACCTCTCTATCAACTCACCAAATTATCAAAAACAAGAATGACCCCAACATGTCTTTGCTAATGTTATATCACATTTCTGTGTCATCAGCAAATCAAATTCTGTTAATAGATACCATTCACTGGTATACTGTTATAAAGCCTGCCCACACTGGATTTATAAAATCCTTTATCCAATTCAAGTTTTTCTCTTGCTATGAAAACGCCATCTTGTCATCCTCCCTAAAAGAGAAATACGCATCTTCAATGGTACAGCATATATTGCAGAGTAAAGAATAATCCTCGCAATTAAAATAGAGACAGGGGAACTATTTGTAACATCTTAAAAGACAGAGTGCTCAGAGTTGCTCCCAGTGCTGTATTTGACTTATGCTCTGCTCATGATAGAAGCAATGTATATGGCTTTACTATTTATTATTTGGGGGAGTAAGAGAATCACAAATCTTACCTACCCAGTTTCTTAGAACAAATGGGAAAATATTAACCTTCTGTGAGGTGATGGAATTCTAGGAAATAATATCTTACTTCTATCTTTCCACCTACCACTCTCTTTTTTCTGAGCCCAAGCACATTATGTACAATAGTGTGCGTTACACATACCAGCACTAATAACGCTAGCTCCCATTTACGAAGCAGCTTGTCTGTGCCAGCACAGTGGAGTGGATTACTTGTGTACGTTGTGGAGGAAACGAGAACAATGCTGAATTTCGTAATTTGTCTCCTACAAGAATTTAGGTATTATCAATCCTGTTCTTTGGATCAGAGGATTCTTAATTCTGTCTGTGATGCTTTCAGTTTCCATGGAAGAGTCTTCCAGCCACTGAGGGGGTTTGTGAAATATGTAGAAACCCAAGCAGCCTGGGTAGCAGGCCCACTGTTTTCACTTTATGTAAAACAAACTTATTTTTAACTCTTTCATATATAAATGAGTCTTGTTGAGAGTTGTTCACAGTAAAATGCTAACATTGTTTTCTTGAAAAGAAAAGATGATTAGATAAGAGTAAGGATACAGAAAGAGATGTTGGAAATTCAATGAAAGAAGAGAAGTCTATTTAAGTGAGCAAGTGAGTGGACTAGAGCATAGCATGAGAACACAGCATCACTAGGGTTCCACTGAGGGAAGTGGTTGCAAACTTAGCATCCCGCTAGCAAGCTGTTGTTGGTTGTGTGCATTTCTCCAGGTATATTCGGCAGTGCAGGCACAGGTTAGTCAGAGCATCGGATGTGATCTGGAGTTGGCATTTCTGCAAGTGAGTCCCATGGACCGAGAAAGGAGCAAAGAAGTTTCAGAGTAGAAAGGAAGTGACTGTAATATAAGATCATGGAATCTAATGTGAGTAATTAGGAAGATGACAATTTGAGGTGCTGGAAACAATCAAGTGAGATAAGTTCAGTCAGATACATATAACAATGGAGTCCAAGAATTGTCAGAATACTGAGAGTGACCTGCAAAGTTAAGAAGTGGAAGTAAAAGAGTGAAGTAGGGTAATGCAGAGGTTTCCGTTATTTCCAGTGATGAAGGGCGGGAATGGCTGAGATAGATTGGAGGAGAAGTCCCTGAAGGACAAGAAGGGAGGGAATTATCCACTAGGCTATTAAAATGATGTTAATATCATCACCAATGATGACAGGCATAATGTTACAAAGAATGGCAGCGAGAGAGGTGTTGGAATGTTAAAGAACGAGAGTGAGTCATTAGTAGAAGATGGTACCAAGGAAAGACAGTGTCGGTATAATTTAATGACAAGAGCGTTAGATCTGAGTGTTAGGAAGGTGGTAGGAGAACTATCTGGAACTGGAAATGAGAAACGAGGAGGAAACGGATTGCTCCTCTAGCCACCGCGTGACAGGACCACAGAGAAAGCAGAATCTTCCCAGGAAAAACGGGTTTCGTGTTGAGTAACAAAGGGAAGGAACAATTGGAGAAGATAAGAAAGGTTTTATTGTTGATGGACTGTGAATTGCAGGGACACAGAACAGTTTAGTGTTTGGAAAGGAATAAGAGGTGGGGCCGGTTAGAAGTAGAACAAGTATTTGGGAATGAAAATCTAAGGAGTGAGAGGTGACCTGGGCCTCTCGGGCTTATTTTTATTAATGTAAACTAGGATAATGGGCATAATAGAATCATTTCTGATAGCACAAGGAATTAAATGGTGTGAGGATGTGAATAAGAGGAGAGGGGAGGAGGGATATATACTATTAAAACAACTATTTCTAAAAATCATATTAAATAGAAATGGTACAAGGTGAAATGTAAAATTAATTATTCTCACCTCTCATATGTAACCACTGAGAACAGTTTCTTGTGTATCCATTTCTATGCATATACAAAATATATTAAGTTAGACAAAGAGCCATGTAATTCATGTATATTTAAATGTATGCCTGCAAGTATACTCATACAGAAAAAATCACACTCCGTATCCTGTTCTTTTATCTCACTCAATATTTTATCTTGGCAATTTTTCTTCAATAAGCACGTATGGATGTATTTTTTAAAAATTTCTTCATTATATATTTTTGCATTAATCTCTTTAATCTTTATTCTACTAATGAACATTTAGGCTGTTCACAGTTTTCTTGGACTTGTAAGTAACAAATTTTGGTGCATACTTTATTTCACAATTTGTATGAGTTATAGTATATATTATGAAAACTTTAAAGCCAACTTATTATATAAAATGGTATTTTCATTTAAAATTTTAGTACTTATTGCTAGGTTTTCCCTCTCAAAAGCTGTGAAAACATGCACCAGCACATGACGTACACCATGCAATGCAAATGTTATCAAACTTCTTAAATTTTGTCAATTTTCTGTTTGAAATAGAAAAATGTACTGTTTTAATCCAAAAGCTTCCAATGTCAAAGGTGAGAATTTGGACAACTGTACACAACACACGCACGCACACACACACACACACACACACATACATTTTAAGAGAAGTTATTTGGCCAAGTTGAAAGTGTTTGCTATTCCATAAATCACTCCAAATGAATGTCTTTTATACCTTTTCACAGGGCTGGCCTTGCATCTGTGTAGGAAATATCATCCTTACCACATGCTGTGAAGGAGAAACAATTTATTTAGAATCTATTCTGAATATGCACAAGCCAACTAGGGAAGCTGTTGGAATGTGGCTCGAGTGATTTCAGCCTTTTGCCTCTTCTCTCACGCGTGTAATATTCAAACCTTTGGCACATGTCAAAGAGTGCTTTACCTGTGGCAATCCGACCAGTCCTTCGAGGGATGCTTAGACTAGAACCCAGCCCTGGATATCACATCACTGTAAACTCAATTTCCACCTTCTCAGTTATCCCCGGATGTGCGCTGAAAACTGCAACTTCCTTTGCTTAACATAAAGTGTCTTAGCGGTATATTTCAATTTTTTCCAAGTATTTGGGATTTCTTATTTACCTTTTTATTGCTTTTTTTAAATTTATTCAAGATGGAGAATTAAAATAAAGGTTACTTGATAAAAGTATATAGTTAATTTAAAAATCTGGTTAACCAATCTATCACCTCATATAGTTATTGATTATTACTATTATTATTATCATTATCATTTTGAGAATGCTTAAGTTCTACTCTCTTAGCAAATTTCAAGTATACAGTACAGTATTAATAACTACAGTCACTGTGCTATACATTTTTAAAAGTCAGTTAAAGGAGAGAATCATAAAACAAAATTTAAAGTGTCTGTAAAATAATTTCATACTTTAAAATATTTCCATTTTAATGTAATTCATATAAATAGATATGTTATTCTCCAAACAGTTGGTACAAAGTCAAGGATTCTTCTTTGATTATGCATCCTAGGATTGACATTCCTGATCTCTTTCTTTCATAAATTACATCCAAGGTATAATTAAAGTTATTTCCTCCTATTCTGCAAATAACATTTGCTTCCCAAACTGAAGATTCTTCTCTTTGTAAGTCAACTCATAAACTCTGCCGAAGAACCACAGAATCTTCCACCTCAGTATTTCAGGACGTTTGAACTTAGAGAAAAACTTCAAAGACAGAAGAAGAGAGGAGAGAGACAGGGCGAAAAAAACAGAGAAAGGCAGGGAGCAGGGGAGCTGAGAGAGAGAAGAATTAGAAGAGAATATAATATTTTTCTTGATAGAACAGATTTATTACCACACATTTATAATGTTGAAACTTAAAACACTCAGTACATCTCAGAGAAATTAAATTTCTCACCAAATTGTTGACATTTTTAGGTATTATTAACAGCATATACTTTTATTGAACACATATAATGACCTATGGCCATAATTCATCAAAACAGAGTAAATTAATTGATTACTAAAATCCTCATGTTGCCGATAGGTATTTGGATGTATACTTTATTCTTTCTACTGAAATACAAGCTCCTTTAATATAGCTTTTTCATTATTCAAAACAATTTGTCTGTGTCTTATGTGATATGAAGATTTACTGCAGTACACATCTGTTGAATGTGTAAAGCTACTAATTAATTATAGGATTGAGTCATAATTATTCTCAAAGTATGGAGACATAGTAAAAGGGGAAAAACATATTTACACAAATGAGCCTTGGCTCACAAAGCATAGTTATGAATTACAAATTAATTACAACACTTCTATGTACAGGCAGTAAAGGAAAAGCAGGGATAGAGCAGGTTTCACACTTGTAAAAAGATCAAATAAGGTAAAATTGTATTCCCCTTAAAGTTATTCTGATTAGTCTTGTTACAAAATCACTATTTTTATTGTTGTTGTAAATTTTAGTAAAGAGTTACAACGCCTCAGTGAAGCTGGTAACAGTTTCAGAGAAGGCTAGAAGAGCAAAGACATAAATTTGAAATTTTGGATTGTAAACTAAGAAATTTAAGCTGGAAGAAAAGAATCTGATGTGATTTCTCACAATAAAGAAAACCTTATTTTTTGTAAAAAAAAAAAAAAATGAGCAAATGAAGTTCAGGAAGCTTTTAAATATGGAATTAACAAATTGAAAGGAAATTTCAAAATTGAGGAGCTGTGAGAGAGAGAATCATTTAGTTTAAATAAGCAATACAATACCAACATTGAGAATAAGATTTGTAGGAAGTTATAGACCAGATAAAGAAAAAAGTGTGATACGAAGAGAAAAGAGATATCAAACCCTATAGCACCATATACTACTAGATGACATTTTTCTTCCTAAATTTATTGATTAAAAAAAATCAACCTCATTTTCATTTCTTAAATAAAGAAAATAAACTGTCACTATTAGAAATTTCAGAAGGGCATAATGCATGCTTAATGTTTTTAATAACATGATCAAAGTATTGATAATTAAGAATTTCAGAAGGTCCCTTTACTTTGGATACACCACTCTTATTAACTCTTCCTAACTTGGAAGAGCTATGAAGACATATAAAGACAATTACTTTATATTCCCAAACTCTATACTTTGTTGCAATATTTAGCTCTCTAGACATACTCTGACAAGTAAAATTCAATTCTACAAGATAGAAGGTGTACCATATATTCTTTGCTGTGTAACAAATAAACCCCCATACTTAGCATCATAGAAATAAGCAGGACTTTATTATATCTCACAGTTTCTGAAGGTCAGGAATCCAGAATCAGTCTAGCTGGCTAGGACTGGCCTAGCGCCTCTTATGGGGTTGCAACTGGCTAGGTCTGAAAGTATCTGAAGGCTGGACTCGGGCTGGAGATCCCCTTACAAGATGGTGCGTCCATGGGTGTTGGCAGAAGACCTCAGATTCTTGCTCTGTGGTGGCTGAAAGCCTTAAGACTTTGCCATGTGGACCTCTCCAAAGGCCAGCTCATAATGTGACAGCTTTCTTCCTCCAGAGTGAATGTCTAAAAGAGAGCAAAGTAGAAACTCAATGATTTTTCAGAAGTGACATACCATCACTTCAACCACATTCTGTTAGCCACACAGATCACTTCTGATACAATGTGGGAGAAACCTATAGGAGGCTGTGAATATCAGTAATGCAATAACATTGGGGATCATTTTAGAGGCTGGTTACCTCAGAGGTTTTATGTGAATGGGCACATGAGCTGAGTATGCATAAACCTGATTAACAGAAAAGAAAAGAGGAAGAAGTAAGATATTCTGTCTCTGCTGCCTAAGGGCAAGAAACAAATGCTGATGAAGCCAAATGTGTTCGTGCGTACCGTAAGTCAGTCTAATCTGCATTGTCTAATCTGCAGACAAATTCTCTGTCACCAGTCCAAAATGCAGTGCCCTAAAGACCTGGGACTCAAAACTCTGAGGAAGCTTGCTACCCAGCTATTTGTGGTGTCTCTAAGGAGGAGGATGAGGTTGGATCTGGGATGGTATTGGAAGAAACTGGAAACGGAAGCCTCTGCTGAAGTGAAAAACAGTGGCTGAGTAGACGCTGGCAGAAACAGGAAGCTGACAGGAGGAGACATGCCTCTTCCTCTTCCTCCTGCCTTCCAATGTTCCTCTTGCCTCACCTATTGGTAGAACCTAATGGAAGTCAGCAAAGAAGAAGTGTAGATTTAAACCCCAGCCTCAGGTCCACCCCTTTGCCTAGTCAGTATCCATAAATAAGCTCTACACGTATGGGAACATCCTTCCAACAACATAAACATAAACACTTTTAACAAATAAAAAAGATTTTCCCTCTCTTCCCCAGAAGAGGGGTACACATTTCAACAGCTGCATTACTCAAATTTGGGTGATGTTAGTTACTTCTCAAGTTGAATGCCAGTTCTGTTTGAATATTCCTTAACCTAATGACTACATTGTAAAGTTAGTCACCAACAATAATCTTTCAATAAAACAATAAGGGGAAATAAGAAAAGGAAAAGGAATCCACACATATATATTTAACAAGCGAGGAAGACAATATGCATAAGTGTTACAATTCTATAACTACCCTCGAAGAAAATGCAATTATAAATATAAAATATATCCTCTAAAAATAAGATACAGGTTATATTTTTAACACTAGTCCTATATTTTAGTAAAAAAGAGCTAATAGGTTAATAGGTACCAAAATATTCCTCTCCTTTAATCTAAAACTAACAGTAATTATCTATTAAGAAAAAAGGATTATTGACAATATATGAAAATACAATTTTCCCTTAGTTTAAAGTTTTAATAATTGACTATATTTCTTTCTCTCCAAATAATACCCTATACACTTTGTCATGCAACCTTTTAAAACAACTGTGCTTTTTATGCCTTACTCTTATAAATTCCAAATCAGTGGGGTCATACGCATGAAGTTTTCCTTCATTTTCAGCATGATAGAAAAGACAGAAGGAGTTGTCAAGGGCAGACAGTCTGGCTGTCTGCTTAAGGACTATGTTGCATTTTAGTCCCTTATGATTAGACAGGTGTCATGTCCATTCTAAGGAGATCTATCGAAATATGCTGCACATTTTTTCTTGGTTTTTTCTTGTCTTCTCAGTTTGACAGAATTGACTGAAAGGAAAATTGAATAAAGATATATATATATATATATATATATATATATTTTTTTTTTTTTTTACTTGAACTACTGTCAAAATAGAAAAGCAAAAAAGAAATCAAGGGGTTGAGTGGTGGTTAGGTAACTGCATAATGGGTAATATTTACCTGGTAACAAAACCTCATTCTCATGATGGTTCTGGGCTTCCCTGGTGGCACAGTGGTTGAGAGTCCGCCTGCCGATGCAGGGGACGCGGGTCCGTGCCCTGGTCCGGGAAGATCCCACATGCCGCGGAGCAGCTGGGCCCGTGAGCCATGGCCGCTGAGCCTGCGCGTCCCGAGCCTGTGCTCCGCAACGGGAGAGGCCACAGCAGTGAGAGGCCCGCGTACCACAAAAAAAAAAAAAAAAATGCTACCTCATGATGGTCCTGCCTAGGAAACAGGAAAGACTTGGTCCTGATTCTAGCTATCAGTCGTACATAGATTTATGCTCCTGTGGGTTTATGTTGAGTTTGATTATTTCTAAGATCAGTCGTATTAGCTTAAGTAGATATTGTTCTGCAAAGAACCATCTTTGTAGAGTCAATATGTATATGGTAGAAGTCATGGTGAAAACACATATATGTTGATTTAATGAGAAGCTTTGTATTCTCCTTTCTTTAGAATTTTTAAAAATCCTTATATGAAGCTCATGCTCTACAGTAGAGAGCCAGTATGTGTATAGTATATGTCAAGAAAAGGCATTATCTTTCTGAGATATAGTCATGATCATGAGTCTGCCTTTCATAGATTTTCTATTATGAGTAATTTTACCAAAGTCATCAGATAATAGAGATAATCTAAGTGAATCAAGTAACCAAGCATCAAAACTAAAAGAAGTTCTATGTTACTTTGTAGGGGCAGCGATGCACAGAAAACAGGTTTGCTGCATGAGTCTCTAGCAGTGTATCTTCCTTACTTCTGGACTCCTCTAAGAGCAGTGTGCTTCTCCTTCTTCTAGTTTCTCAGCCTGAATAAAGAGGGGTAGCTTTATTTATTCCATCTTGTCTATATCTAGCTCTTCTACAATATAATTTCTATATCATGAGGCCCTGGTGTGAGACACCGTATTTTAAATCATTAATGCAATAATCAATGCATATTTTTTGCAAATATTATGAAGGATCACCTGAAGCTTTCACACAGCAAGTGTAAAATTTGAATGGTAAATCACATTGTAGCATTTATATTGCCAAAGAATGACTATTTTAAAAGTATTTTTAATTTTAATGTTTAGTATTTATAGAAAAATCTATGATCTTATTCTTTCTAAAAAAAATAATAATAAATGCTAAACACTGTACTATTTTTTTAATACAAAAGTGAACAGGACAGGAAAAAAAACAGAACCTGGTATTCTAATGGGAGTAAATATGTAAGAAAATACATACTTTCAACTAGTGTTAACTGAAATTATATAGAAAATAAATATAAAAATAAACACAGGTGATGCAATAGATGGTGAGTGGGATTCTTTAGTAAGATGCTCAGAGAATATCTTTGAGGAAGTAAAATCTAAGCTAAAGATGAGTATTGCAGTGACCCCAGGTATGCACAGATTGAATAATATAGAAGAAATGGATAATTCTTAGAAACATACAACCTACCACGACTGAATCAAGAAGAAATAGAAAGCCCGAACTGACCAACACCTAATACGAAAATTTAAGTAGTAATCAAAAACCTCCCAACGAAGAAAACCCCAGGACCAGATGGCTTCCCAGCCCTAAAAAAGAAGGTGATATTGCCATTTTGAGGCAACATGGACAAAACTAGAAGGACCTTATGCTATGGAAATAAGTCAGACACAGAAAGAAAAACACTCCATGATCTGTTAACATGTGGAGTCCAAAAATTCACATTCATAGAAACAGAGAATATAATGGTGGTTACCAGAGGTGGAGAGGGAGGGGAAATGTGGAGATGTTAGACAAAAGGTACAAAGTTGCATAAGTTCTAGCTATACAATGTACAGCATGGTGACTACAGTTAATAGTATATACTGTATGCAGGATATTTGCCAAGAGAGTAGATTTCAGGTGCTCTCATCACACACACACAAATAAGGTCACTATGTGAGGTGACGGATATGGTAATTAGCTTGACATAATAATCGGTTCACTGTGTATATGTGTATCAAAACATCATGATGTACCCCTTAAATACATACAATTTTTATTAAAAAATAAATTAAAAAATTTTAAAGACCCTATTGGTCAGCCTCAAGAAAAGAGCAATCTGATTGCAAAATACACATCTCTGGCGTTCATAGCTCACCTGTTCTCAGGTCTGAAACTTTTTCACATGTGTTCATGTGCTCGATCTTTGACCACTTTGAGTAGCTGTTTCGTGCCATGCTCTTGGTTAAATATCAGGGATTCACAATATATCCAAAGAAATAAACATTTCACCAAATCACCATAATGCAATATAAGGTACTATAACACATATGTATACATAGATTTATAAATGTATATGTTCTATCTTAGCTTACAGTAGCCATCATCGTATCAAATCAAATATGCAAAAAACCAAACTCACTATCTTTTCTCCCCATTCTTTCTACTCACAAACTAGCTAACTGATTCCTTGTTCCAGATTCTTTACTACGTTTAATATTCCTAATCCCTAAACAAGAAGCACAAAAATTCCTTTGATGATTCCACTTCATTTATCTTATATATAAGCCTAAAAATGCCACTACTATTATTTTATTTCTGCAGTATATTTAACATTTTGACAGCTGAAGTGAATTATTTTCAAACACCCACTTTTTCTATACAGGAAAATTATTTTCAATAATAATCCTAAAAGGAAGCAAATAATAATAGTCAGAAAGAAGTGACAATTTTGTTTTACTGGATCTCATATGTATATATACATATATATAAAATCATGTCATTTGAAAATACACAAATTAATAATAATAAGTAAATATTACAGAAGTAAAAACCCCTCAAATTCTGTTTCTTCATTTTAAAAATCACCATACCCTCTGCTTATTTCAAAAGTACTGCATTTTACTGAAGAAATATCTAATACCTTAGGGCTTTAAAACACAAACTACCTGAAATGAGCTCAAAGGATTCCGAATTCTCATGAACTGACTCTTGAAATGAACGTGAAATGGTATAGTGGAGGCCATGGGTAATGGGAGTTGATTTTATAACCAGAAGTTCTTTGAATTAGCATCCTTTAACTGCAATGTTTATTGAGGAAAAGTAATTAAAATAGGCTAAGGTAAAGCTTGTGTGTGTATGATTAAAACTCATCAGTAACGATGGCAACTGTTTGGTACTTAGACCAGAATTTGTCAGGAAAATGTATTTTATCTTTGACATTAGAAACAGATAAACTTTTTTTCAGTTTTATTATTGTTTTGAAATTCTCTGAAACAATACATCTCCCTACTGCCTCTGACCAGGCCTGAGCACTACTTGGCCCTTTTGGTTTCCCATTCCTTTGTCTACATTTTATCTGTACAGAAACCAGATGCTCATACTTTTACATTAGAATTATTACTAAAATTTTTTTTCAGTATTTTCTGGTGATTGTTTTTCCTTTCTCAGAGGCTGCCTGAATATTGTTCGAAGATTAATCCTCCTAAAATCACGTCTGCCTCATGCCCCTATCCAGCATTAAAAAGTAGAGATCAGACACATTGACTCCCTACTTTCTTCTACATTAAGCCTAAACAATTTTATTTCTCTATTAAAAACTGACAGAATCTGTTTCCCTTTTGCCGCTGAACTTTTCTGTATAAATCCTTGTATTGTCTGCCTTAATTCCTCATTCTTACATATGCCATGCTAATGTCTGTCTATATGCATATCCTGCTTCTTTTTAAGACACGAGGCTCAATTCTGATAAATCCCTTCCTTTAAGTGAGCTTAACTCTTTTCTCCACTAAATTTTCTCTGACTACACCAATACATAATAATCTATCTTTACCTTGAACCACTGTAATCAACTTATGTTTTATTTCTATTCTAAATTGTATCTACTGAAAAAGTATGCATATCACTTGCAGAGAAGAAGGCATGGGATTTTACAAAAAATAAATTTTAGAATTTAATCATTTCTAAGTAAAGTTTAAAGGTATAAAGGACTCATACATCAGATAGACTTGTGTCTGAAAATACAAGATTCCCTGCATATCAAGAATATAACATTTATAGATTTTTATATCAGTTTTGAAGCACAATTTGAATTAACATCTGTAATATGTGATATAACTTTTGAGAAATTTGTCACAGCTTTTTAATAAAGTAAAACAAAAGTATCTAGTATAAATGCTTTACGTATAGATGTAGTCCTTGTTCTCAAAGACATCAGTGATAATTTGCTATGAATTCAACTTTTCATAAGGGTTCTTTTCTATTAACTAAATATATGCCTACATAATGAGATTAGTAGTTCAGTTTTTCTTTAATTTATTTATTTTTGGCTGCACTGAGACTTCGTTGCTGCACGTAGGTTTTCTCTAGTTGCAGCGAGTGGGGACTACTCTCCCTTGCGGTGCATGGGCTTCTCACTGTGGTGGCTTCTCTTGTTGCAGAGCATGGGATCTAGGCATGCAGGCTTCAGTACTTGTGGTGCTTGGGCTCAGTAGTTGTGGCTCACGGGCTTAGTTGTTCCACGGGATATGGGATCTTCCTGGACCAGGGCTCAAACCCGTGTCCCCTGCATTGGCAGGTGGATTCTTAACCACTGTGCCACCAGGGAAGCTCAGTAGTTCAGTTTTAAAACCACTCTAACTCATGTAGATTTCCTAAGTAGATTATAGTTTAATAGATTTTAAAAGGTGTTCAAGTTGAGTTAGATATATTTTTTTCATTAAAGAAAAAATGAATTTTTTTTCTCATCAGGGGATAATACTACAAATTCTATTTTATGTCATCCTTTACATCTGTATAAAATTTATTGATGGATTCCCTATGGTTTTCAAAGACATTATTTACATGCCTTTTGGGTGGCAACAAAGTAGCTTTAACTTTTTGCTAGATTTCTGTTGGTTAGATGGCTGCTTTCTGTGGTAATTTCATTATAACTTCAACGTGGGCTCCAACTCTTATGCCTGCAATTACTTGTGAAATTTAGAGTTACCAGATTGTAAAGTTATGCTATCCACTACCAGCTTCCCAAGAGTAATTTCCCCATTAATTTCTGGATCTACACTAAGCTTTCCTTTTTATACAAATTTTAAAAACAGGAAAAAAAGGAATTCCTTAAGGAAAAAGAGTGCTTAGAGCTAGGTTCTTATAGCTAGTATTTCTGATGAAGTAATAATCATAAACAGCTAGGTTGATGATTGGCAAAATCTTCCTTCCAAGCATGAAGCTCTTATTTTTCTTCTTTTTTCTCATTTTTAATATTAACTAAAATTATATCTATTCTCTCTAGTCAAAATCACTTTTGAAATTCTGTTATGCTCTTTCAAGGAAGTAAAACTTCCCAACCAAAGATATCAGTTAGCGTGGAGCATTTCCTAACAAACTTCGCTGTCCCAGAGACAGTCCCAAACCAGGGCGTCAGAGAGAGCTCCAAGCCATCAAAAGGAATGCCATAAGCTCACATGTGAAGCTTAAAACTTTTGCACTGAACTAATTTTACCTAAATGGACCAAGCTAATTCTCAACAATGCCTATTAAATGAGAGGTTGTTCTACTTAATAGTCCCCTGGCATAGTACGATGGTCCCTAAAAGCTTTGAAAGAGCTAATGTATTTCCAAAATTCTCAAGATTTTACCTGGAAGATCTCAGACTTGGGACAAAAAATGAAAGGATGATTGATAAAGAATAACTAACTAGAGGACATGCCAAACCTTTACTCCACAAATTAGCTATTAGTCCATTATTCTTTCTGCTCAGGAATCAGCTGCAAAGAAGTATATGCTGCTGAATAGAGCAAAGACTGTCATTTTCCTGTTCTTATGAAGATATTGAAAAATAATTGATGGTCCTTAAAAAATAAATAAATTCACAGACTGGCCCAGATGGCAAATTCCATTCTGATCATTTAGTTTAACTTCCTTATTCTTTATCTGAGGGAACTAAGGGTCAATAGATTAATTGATTTGCCCAGACTAGAATTTTTGTTTCCTGAATCCCAGTTCAGGGTTATTTTATCTTCACCGATAATTCTTAGCTCTCTGGTGGCTGGGGATCAATTAAAGATCACATGCTGATGAAATGAAGGATGTTTTCACATTCCCAATGCTCTCTACAACTTCAGAATCTGAATTCTCTTTCCCTACAATGCTACGATTAGAAATGATTTGCTGTAATTTGCAGACTTATTTATTTTTAAATTATGTGTTGAAATGTCAAACCAGGTCAGTGTGTTTTCTTATCCTATAAGCTGCTCTTGTGGAGATGGGAAGTTTATTGGTTGGTTTGCTATCACCCACGTACTTGTGTAAGATTAGTTGAGATTTATGTGGAAACAATAGCAATAAGAATTACCTGCCTTGATTTTACTATTTATTTACTTCTGAAGAGGTCTGACGTTTTTAAGTTTACGTGATTGTGATGTAGACACAACATCTGTGTGTTAGCATTGTGATCAGGACTGAAATCGTATCGTTATTATTATTTTCTGACCGCACCGCACAGCTTGCGGGATCTTAGTTCCCCTACAAGGGATCGAACCTGGGCCCACGGCAGTGAAAGTCCCAAGTCCTAACCACTGGACCGCCAGGGAAGTCCCTTGAAATCATATTAAATTTTAATGATAATCCAACTGGGATGTATTTTAGCCTTGCTGTTTGTATACAACACATAAACCTATAGCACACAAAGTATCCTCTTAAAAAATTCCTCGATTACCACTTAGAACCTTTTCTAAGTAATAATATACCTGCATGTCCTTAGAGATCTGTCAGCATGAGTTCTCTGCCACTCTTCTTCATCCCCTACTCTGGTTCCATGGCTCCTCTGATCGAAGCCACTTAAGAAAACTTCACCTCCTTCACCCAGAAGGTGTCTGCTTTCAGAAGTCCAACATTCACGCCAAGGGTGCTTAGTTCTTGAGATGCCAGAATGTTGTCAGCTTGTAAGCAGATCTGTAAGCATGATCCTCCCCTAATCTAACTACCGTCACATGGACTCTTTCTCAGCACAGCTCTAGATGCACTAAGCATCTCATAGAATTATCTTGTCAATATCTAGTCAGGTGCTATCCTTCTTTCTTCACATAAAATCTCAAAATTACTCTCAAGGAAACAGATCCTTCAGTTTATAATTCTCATCTTCCCTGTAGAACTTCAAAGTTAGTACAATGGCTCAACTGCATGGGGTTTCTCTGAAATTTTGCTTAAGTGTCACCTGCTTTGGAAGCTTTTAACATCAACTCCTGTGTCTTTATCCTAGTATTACTCCGTTTTCATTCTCAGTATTCTATTCCCCACCACCCTGAGAATTTGCAAATGTTCTCGGGGAAAAACAAAATAGAGTGAATGTGTAGCTGTACTCTGAGTTCATCTCCCTTCTCTTCAGAATTTTATCCTTGCCCATCCTGACTGCACTGGCATCTCTCCAATGCCTTTAAATAGAGGTTTTATATATTTAGCACAGTTTTGACAGTCCTTTTCAGTAAGCAGCTGATTGTGTTATAGATTACTCCATCATGATCAGAACCTGTGGTCTCTACTTGCTAACCTTTTTTTTTTCCCTAACAAACTTCTTAACCTGTCTGATTTCTTGAAAACTGGTCATTTTGCCACACTGGTGAAAACTTTACAGATAAGAAACTCTTTGGATAAAAATATAATCTACCTTGGTTCTTTAGTGCCATTTTCCCCTTACCTAATTACATCCAACAAACAACAGAATATAGGTATTTGTTAGTGCCTAACTTCTTATTACGCCTTTCTTCTTGAGTGATATACCGAACTGAGTATACTATAATTCCACACCAAAGATAAAGTGATTTTCCACTACAAAGTTTAAGTTAAACTAGTTAGACCTGTCACACTTCAGGGGGGTTAACACTTAGCTTCTATAGAGTAATAAATGACCAAGCCCCCAAATGAAAGGGTACTTTTCTGGCAATACAGATATTTCCAAGTACTGCTACAAATATCTGAGATTTCTTCTTTTAATATGGCAGCTCGAGTGAAAGAATAAAATCTTATTGACCATTTGCCTTTTCTCAAGCTACCTGACTATTTTTACCTTTTCTCATAGCTACTTGACTATTTTTAAATGAATCCTTTGTTTAATGTTTTATGCTCTTCTTTATTCAGATTTCAATTATAGTAAATTTGGTAAATCAAGTTATATAATTTTTAAACTTTTTTAATAGGTCACGTTCTTATCTACTTAAAATCATTTCTGTACCACAATTTTAGGATGACGTCGGTATGCCTTACATCATTATTAGATCTTATTTATCATTCTCACTGACGCATGTAGCAATCCCTCAGATGTCTCCAGAACCATGATGGTTATTTCCTGAGCATTTATCACCTGAATTTTAAATTTGGGGAGGCTTAAATACAAACGACTGGATTGACTTCTCAAAATATTATTCATAGGAAATATGAATTTCCCCAGACATGTTTATTTCAATAGGAGAAGAATATTGTTGCTGAAGCTAATTTATCATCTCAGATAAATATCACTCAGTGGGAAAGTATGTGACAATCTTTGAATTACTAATCGTATGTCTATAATTAAGGACTTAGTATTTCTGTTTCTTCTTTGCTTACCTTTACTTCAGTGATGGATATTTTAGAACAAGTTGAGAATGAAAACTTTCTTTTTCCTTTCAGTATTGCTCTTCTGCTGTGAACCATACTCAGTAAAACATGGAACCTGAAAAAATAAGAGGAGAAACAATAAAATTTTGCATTTAGTAATGGTCCTCTGTGGTCTAAGACGTTGCAGTATTTTATCCATATTTTCTTAAAAGATAGCTCATTTCTTCCAAGCAATGGAACATCAACAGGCTTACATAAATTATTATGTTTACTTACAGATTTGTGTACGATTTCACACTTATTGTATAATCAAAGAAGACATGTCCTATCCTGGATCATATACCTAGGACAATAAAATAGCATAAAAATCAAGAGTACCCTCCTGTGAGGGAGGACCGCTACCTATAAAGATGTGAAGACCTCAATGTGCAACACCTCTCAGGCCACAGAAAGGAGTTTGCTTTTTATTTCAACTTTCAATGAGAACAATGGCAGGGCTCTAAACAAGTGGAGAACATGACCTGATGTAATGTTTTTGAAATCTTATCATGGGAGCTGTTTGGAGATTAGTTAGCAATGGAAGAAGAGTGCAAACGAAGATGCCAGGTAGAAAAGCTTGCAGTCAGGCAGGTGGACAGGATGCTGGCATGGAATAGAACAGCAGCTGTGGAAATGGAGACGCATGTGGAATAAATGGGATAGAAGTTTTGCATTTAGAACCAGCGAGAATGTCTGATATATCAGATGTTGGTGTGTGTGAGGGAAAATGATAGATCAAAGCTGATATCTAGATTTTTGGCCTCTCTAGACCCAAATCCTTCCATGGAGAGCCACCATTACACATTTTCCACCTTGTCAGAATAGTTACAAGCTTTGACATTATTAAAAGGTCTTGTCTTTAGAGGCGGGACGTCAGCCTGTCTCAGAGATGGCCTGGTGCACGTGTGCCATTTTCGTTCACCTGAACTGTCTTCTGAATCACAGCTTCTCTGGTTCCCAATTTCTGAGTTATTTTTGCCCTTCTTGTCCCTCCAGGATTCTTTTGGGAACAATCACTCGGAAGTCTTCTCTTTTGCTTTAGTGGTGTTGCAAAGTTTTTCTTTCTAGACTCTCATAGAATTATTTATATTTTTTATTTTTCTGCTATTTCAAATAGATTTGGGCATGAGGGAAAAATAAATGTGCATGGTCATACACAGATCTGGAATTCAAAGTCTGCAAATACACTTACCCTCCAGCATTTTGATCAGACCCATTCTAGAAATCTATGTTCAGGTAGCATATCAGAACTATCTCTGGAGTTTTATTGTCATAGTTATTTATTTGTTTGTTGAATTAAATAGCTTACTCTATTTGATATACAAAAGATTCTCTATTGTCCTTAAATAATAGTTTTCAAAACCATTTATGCTTCCAAATCGAGTTCTACAAACATGTTCTATGCCTAGGTTCTTCTCAGCTATGCTGAGTCAGAATTGTAGGGATGTACATCTGATAACTGTATTTTTATGGATTCCACAAATGAGCAGCCTGATTCGAGAAGCATTACCTTAGGGTAATACGCCCTCCACCATTTTAGAATTATTCTGTGTAATGAGTGATGTCACCCATGAGACTGTGTTATAAATATGATCCGTGTGAGGCAGAAAATAATTTGGGTAACGTATCTACTGATTTAGATAATTTGGATGCAGCCCTTTCTAACACCGTAAATTAGGAGGCAATCATCACTCTCTGTGCAGACGACATTGTTTCATTATGAAGAAGCCTTAAGCAATTAAACCTTTGATTAATTATTGTGAGAATAATAGCTCAGCAGTAGCAGAGCTAAAACAAAACCCTAATGTTTGATAACTATTTTCTAAGGTTTCACTGATTAATACACAATCTCACCCAGAGGTCAAATTATTGTGACTTGATCATCGGTCATTCTACAGGGACCAACATAAGTTTCTACTGAGGTCGTAGTGTCCAATCGGTAATGTTTCACCTTATATCGTTTATTACCTGAAAAGAATCCCAGTATCACTCTCATATTTTCACAGCTGCAAGGTGGATTTATCTGCTGAGTATTTAATATAGAAATATACTTTCTATATTTAAAAAATCACTATTTCTTCATTGTATACTTTGTGATACCATTGGCAATGATTTTTTTGAATACTCTGAGTACAAAATCACAATTTTGCTGCCTAAACAAATTAGATGAGCAGAAGAATGACACTACAAAAGAATGAGTGAATATATTACCATTTAAAATACTGTATTCTGGCTGGACTCATACTCCATCCAGGTCCTCAGTCACTTTGTGACAATGGTAAATTGATATATGTTTTCTGATCTAGTCTCCTCCTCTCTAAAAGGGAATAATAACACAGTTTAAAAAATTATTTTGAGGATAACACGAAATAACCTTATAAGTGGCAAGCAGAGTTGCTGTCATATAACCAGGCTCAGTATCTGGTAGCTATTATTCACAGTTGCTCATCTTAAAAAAAATTCCAATATCTACAGATCAATGCTTCTTTTCCTATTCTATGCACCCACTTATTTCCCTAATACTGTCTTTCTTCTTTCCCACTCACACTTTCTAGAACCCACACGAACATATTGTTGCAAAGCCTAGCAACTGGAAATAATTCCATTTCTTTTCCTTTTTTCATTCCTACTCTAATGTTCTATTTGACTCTGTTTATTAATGTTGACATTCTAGCTTATTGAGGTGTCCCTTTTTCATGAATTTGATTTATAGAGTTCCAATAGGTTTGAACAGCAGTCTTTATCTCTAGGAAAATATTCTGGTTTATTTTGTAGGACTTCTAGCTCTGACATTTCGTGACATTTTCCCTTACCTTTGACAGTTTTTTTTTTTCTTTAGATAGTGAACCAGACTGGTGAAGTGTTTCATTTGTTTGATCCAGCCTGTTTTATATCTTATAAAGCCCTACAAACTTCCCATCTCACAATACATCCTTGTTTGGTTTTTATTGGCACTGCTTTTTTCTTTACCTTGAATTATTTTGTTGTTGACTAGGATATGGGAAGTTGACTTTTTCCCATAAGTAACAGGCAAACACATTTTTGTTTATTTTTATAAGAAACTGTCCTCCTTCCATAGTCATGCTGTCTGAATTTACTTACTTTTGAAGCACTGTAAAATAAAATGTATCAATTCAACTAAAACCTAATTTGAACATTATTTTGCAACCTGTTCTGTGTTTATTTATATGGGTCAGTGTTACCCAGTCAAAAAAATTTTGTAGAATCTTCCTGTTTCTCAGCAAAGTTTCTATCTTGATCATTTGCAATAAACACTACTATTCAAAATTACTGGTAGAAAAAAAATGGCTACATTTTCATAGCATAAGAAATGTATTTTTAGCATTGTTAAAATGAACACTATTAACATAACACTTTCTGGCTAGTGGTGGAAATTACTGACAGTAATTGGATAGCACTTAATCAGGACAGATTCTTTGCCTCACGACTATTGCCACTACACTTGACAAAGCAAGAGTAACATTTCTTTCTACAGAGCCCCCTTAATAAAAAAATCACAGTGTGTAACATTTTTACAAAGCTGGAAGTTTAAAGCTTCCACCTTAGTTATTTCTTTATTCGCATGTCCATTATGCCCTATTGCTATCTCAAACTTTAAATTTGGGGCGTCTCCAGCTATGTAACCCACAACAAATACACTGACTTTACTATGGACTTGTACATTGCTAGTCCAAAATCTGTGTGAATTCACATAAATAATCACATCCCTACACACACACACACACACACACACACACACACACTGAGAGACTTCACCTTATTGAATCATTTTACTGGTACTTTTTCAACACCAACTTGTTTTCAAGGTGTTTGATACAAATTTGATAAATATTAGAGACAGAATTTTCTGCTGTGGTAGAGAGATTCATTATTCCTCCATATAACAAATATATTTAAATGATGCAGAATAAAAGAAGATTCTAAACATTTTTTACAGTATAGCTCATTCTCCCCAGAATATAGTCGAACATAAGATCAGAGCTGTAAAGAAGAGATGGCTTAATTAAAGTACTATATTCATAGCTCGCTATTTAAATTGTCTCTCAAAGAAAAGGTTAGCGCATACTATAAAAGATGAACCGTCATCACACCAATATTAACTAGCTTTAGGCCTTCTTAAAGAGCAGGGGAACAGTCTCCCAATTTCTCCAGAGGAGGTTTTCAGACATTTGGTTGAATTTATTCATAAATAAATAACCTTAACAAGCTTATCTTTGCCCTTCTCCTGTGGTTTTTAATTATTTTAATTTGCCAAGTCATTTTTCAAAAAATCATTTTTGGCATAAATTATAATTTGTATATTTAAGGAAATGAATGTTTAAAGCCATTTCGGGGGCCAGGCTAAACTCTCCTATCCATCGCTCACACCCCTTAACACCATTACTGAGATTCTCCTGACAAAGCACTCAAGCTCCCTAACATTCCATCCCATCTGTATGTAGAATTTCAACCTTGGTTGAAACCGTGTCTTTCTTGCGCTTATCCATGTCTTTCTTTTGCTTAATTGAATCACACCCGAAGCAAGCACGTTCCCCAGAGGAATTGCACTCCCATGAACTCCGGGTCACGTCACCACCCACAATTAGCTCCTCTGTTTTGACCAGCAGCATTCTATTTCCTTCGTCATGCTACTCCCTCATTCTCCCCAATCACTACTTTTAACCTTCTTGACTTTCCTTCAAGGTCGCTTAGCAGATGACCTCAGATCCACGTTAAAGGGATCTGGTCAAAAGTGTCTCAAGTCGACGGCAACAAATTAATCAATGTGTATTTACCTGGACCTCCTTCCCTACGGTTCTAATGTATGAATGACTGGTTTTCTCTGTAGCCAATTCCTTTGACTCTGTCTTTTATCACGTTCCTTTCTTCCTCTCAGCTCTCTGGTCATAGATTTTCTCTGACAGCCTCTGGATACCCATTTGTATTTTTATACTGGACTCTACCTTTCAATGTTTATTACATATTAAAATTCTCTCTCTTCTTAGAAACACAGACACTCCCTTGACTCTGTTCTTTTCCAGTTCACACTCTATCTCTCATTTATTTTACAACTTATTTTTTATGGAGTTTTGTGAGCACTTTCCATTTCTATCACTTATTTCCTCCTCACTCTTCCACTCAATTTATTTGTCTTCTGATTCCATCATTCCAGTGAGACTGTTCTTGCTAAGGTCACTCAGACACTTCTCTGAGACATCTCTTAGAATTCTCAGGAGCATATCAAACAATCTGTCCAAATTCGAACTTAAATTTTTCTCCCTAAATCAGTTCATATAGGGCATTTGTTAATTATGTCATCATTTACCCTGTTTCCCAAGCCAGAAAAACTGGATGACATGTTTGCCTCTCTTTTCTAGACCTTGTATTAATTAGTAAAATTTATAATAGGTCTTCTTAGTGTGAGGCTCACAGAAAGCACTTGGTAAATGTTAAGTATGAAAAATAGTAACAGCAAAACTGTCACCTTTGGCATCCCTTAATATTTGGGTAGATTTGTGTTTTACATGTGTTTTCCCCTAAAGGTTTCAAGTTCATTGAGGAACGTACAAATCCCCAATTTTTATACCCATGTCTGACTCCCCCATTGCTATCACAGTACCTTTAGAAGGCTTCTTCATACCAATTTTATTGTGCAGAAAGAATATTAAGCTGTACTTCCACTTCAGCAGGCATCGAACTAATGGAAGATGAATAAAAGAGATAAACATAAAATACAAAATCCTAAAAGATGAAAGAAAAGGTGACTATTTAATAAACCTCAACTTAGGAGTGCATTGTCTTAATATAAAATAAAGAAGTTACAAGCACATATCAATACATTTTACTACTTACAAAGTTAAAGTAATGCTAAAGTGAGGCAAAAATAGTGCTAAATCAAATTAAAGACCAAATCACAAATGGTTGAAGTATTACAAAAGGTTAAGTTTTTCTAAAAGATCCTTGAGAAGAGAGTTTGACTTATATGTTATAATCTGGCATATATTCCAGATAGACCTACCCCTGGACCCACCAATGGGATTTGGGCATATCCTCACAGATTGACAGATACTTGGACTCTCCAAACCCATTTCAGTGGTGGAAATACATTGGGGGTTTTGGTGAAAGCAGAGGAGAGTGTGTCCATGATACTGAGGCCAAATTAATGGGGAAGATGGCAAGCCACAGATCTCCAAAACCAGCTCATGGTGGCTGTTGGGGGGCCAGAAAGAGCTGCCTTCAGTAGGTCCTTGTTGGTTATCTATTTTAAATATTGCAGTGTGTACATGTCAATCCCAAACTCCCAATCTATCCCTCCTCCCCCCTTACCCCCCAGTAACCATAAATTCATTCTCTAAATCTGTGAGTCTGTTTCTGTTTTGTAAGTAAGTTCATTTGTATCATTTTTTTTTTAGATTCCACTTATAAGCGATATCATATGATATTTGTCTTTCTCTGTCTGACTTACTTCACTTAGTATGATAATCTCCTGGTCCATCCATGTTGCTGCACATGCCATTATTTCATTCTTTTTTATGGCTAATATTCCAGTGTATATATGAATATCCTAATAACCTCTTTATTCTAATAACCTAAATGGGAAAAGAATTTGAAAAAGAATAGATGCATGTATATGTATAACTTAATCACTTCGCTGTACACCTGAAACTAATACAACATTGTTAATCAACTATGCTCCAATATAAAATAAAAATTTAAATAAAAAAAGAAAGAGCTGCCTTGAGGAAGGGACTCTGAAACTGGAGAAGAGATTCCACTCCTCTGGTTCCATCACAGTGTGCGATATAAGAAGGACACTCATCTTACTTCTGTGTCAAAGAGAATAGCATTGGAGAAACTCAGTATCCACTCAAATGAGAAGTCATGCCAATAAAAAAAGTTGAATGGAAAATGGAATAGCATTGCCAAGTAGATGCGGCCAAAGCCTGTAAAGATTATTGGTACTGGGAGAAGTTCTAGCAGTGAATGACAACAAGGTGACCAGGAAAAGAAAACAGTATATGGATACACTCTGTAGTGTGTAAAAAGATAATTCCTCCACATGTATCACTGAGCACGTGGGAGACAGTCCTGAAGATGTCTTAAGATAAACGGAAAAAGAAATAATTGGGATGACTTGGAGATACAGGGGTAGCAGGTGAGAAAAGTTAATAAAATTGTTGTTATTGGCACTTGTATGTTGCATTTGTACCCATAGCTTGGTGAGGTAGATCTATCACTTGCGCAGGCACACACACACACACACGTGTACTAATTTAACCTAAGAATTTTGCATGGAAACATAGGAAAAATGTCTATAATTAACATAATAAATAGAAAACAGTGGTTACCTCTGTCTCCTGAAATGTTAGGTCAGTTTAATTTTCATTTACATATATTTGGCATTTTTTTCAGTAGTTCCATGATGATGAATATATATACACATATATATAATAGTTATATAATTATATACTATAATTTTTAACACATAAAAGAATGTTATTGAAAATAATGATAATCACATTTATTCAATTTTCTGAGTTTTATTTATCTTATTACTGCTAAATCTTACAATAAAAATTTATTGAAATTTCTTTATGTCTGAATAATTGTTTTTTGCATCAGGAAATGTTATGTTCATGTTCTCTATATTAGTGGGTGTGTGGAAAGTGGGACGTTTTGAACAGTGAATAATGAGAAGAGACGTATTTGTTTTTAAAGCAAGAGACTCTGGTCAGGTGCAGATATTTAAAGAGAAAAAGTGTGAATAAGTGAACATGTGAAGCTGAAGAGAAAACAGTGAGACCTAAATGTTTGGATGACATGATCTTTTCTCTGTCTGTAAGCCCGCATTTTTTCTTACAACTTTAGGCTTTGGGTGTATGCATGTGAAAAGGGAACCTTAACTCCTGCACTGAGCTCCCTTCTCCAAGAACCAACATCATAGAGCCTTGTCAGGTTGAAGACACAGCTCAGTTGTGCTGAAGCCTACGAAACACGTTCTATAGACTGACTCAGCTTCCCCAGAACCAGGTAAGAGCTAGTATCCATCTGCTTTTGCAAACAAAATGATTCGATAGGAGGATAGACACTATATGCTTCTGAGTTCAGAACAGCCATGTGGCGAGAAAATATAATTATAAATATTCAGATATTTCCCCAAGATCACAGACAAACATACATACACACGTGTGTGTTATAGGTATAGAGATTCTCTCTCTCTCTCCAAATAAATAAATAAATAAAGTATATATACACACTTTAAATACTATCATACTATATGTATACTTTAAATACTTATTATAAATATATTTATATAGATTACATATAAATTATATATATTTATATATTTTCTTACTTGAGAACTGTAATACATACGTAGAGATTGAGAGAGGAAGTATAGTTATTCAAAGTGGAAAGGTAAGAGTTAGAGCAAGTTAACAGAAAAAGAAATGAGAAGGGGATTGGCATAAGATATTTTGATTAAAACAGGTACCCAACTTTTTCCGTAATTACTCTGACATAATTTATTTTATTTTTTTCTATTTGCTAAAAAGATATAGGATAATGTTTACTGGCCCATTATATAGATACGTACACACATATGTATTTATATATACTATACATATAAATATATGCATATATTTATATATACACATATATATCTGTATATGCATGTGTGTGTGTGTTTAACTTCTAAAGGATTATACATTGACATTTTGCCACTTGAAGTTAATCCTACTAAAATCTTGCTTTTGGTGAAAGACATTACAAAAGTACAAATCTGTATTATAATTGGAATCTCATTTAAATATCCTAAGAGATTCCATAAACCATAGGACAAGCCAATAGTCCAAATTGAATGTTTAAGCATTTACTCTGTTTTCAGATTACTTTTAAAAATCACTGGGTTCATGTAATTTTGCAATCTTTTTTATATTCCAAATTTTGAGTGCATTTTTTTAAATGATGAAAGTTTATCCATATTGCCAATATGTTACCTTTGTATTAGGTTCTTATTTCTTATAGAAGCTCATAGACTCTGTGTCACCCAGTTCAATTACCTAAATTTTAACATTCAGGAGTAAGTCGCTGAAAAGCCACGTGGTATTGAATTGTAATTAGATATTTAACAGAGAGCTCATAGATTCCACAAAGTAGTGACGACTCCAGTCAGAGTGCACACTACTTTTTAATGAAATTGTATAGTTGTTGTCTAAGCACTTCCAGAAATATGCACTAGGCAGTTGATGATTTCATATTTTTTTTAAATTCAATGCCTATCAAAAGGTAATATGTATTCTTCACAACTAAGGAGCCCACGAGCCACAACTAAGGAGCCTGCCTGCCGCAACTAAGACCCGGCGCAACCAACCAAATAAATAGTTTTTAGAAAAGGTAATAGGTATTCTAGCATGAAAAGAGACTCTAAAATTAAATCTTGGCATAGTTATTGCATTAATAAGGCAGCTCTAAAGCAGTGTGGTATGAATAGTGTGTTCCTCAAGTAATTATAAGAATATAAACTTTGTATCACTGAAATGACCCACTAAATTACACAAATACATCTTAAAGGTAAATTTGTATTTTCTAATAATTTACAGAAAATTTTTTCAGAGCCCCCAGTGTGTCTGTAAATGTAGCATGTTCTCTGCTTCACTCTGCACAGAGAATCAGAAATAGAGCTTCCACTGCCTCTAACAAGATTTGCGCACCTTATCCCCCAAAAACTAGAAATGTTTTCTCAAAGTGACTTCTTAACAGATGTTATTTAATAGCATGAGTCATATAAAATTAGAAATTGAAAAAAAGTTGCTGGCATTTACAAATGCTCATTTATTAAACAAAGATCTGAATGCTATTGGTGTTTTCAATCACTTCCTTATTCTTTTTTCTTTACTAATCTGTTACACATAGAAAAAGAACATGAAAAGACAACTGCACAAAAATTAGTTGCATTATGTTAAGGAAACTGTCAAGCTGAAAATCAGATTTCATTTTCAAGATCATCTTCCCTGATTTCGTTTTTTGAAAATGCTCCTAAATGAAGCTTTATGGTGACCATTTTATACTGATTAAATACTATAATCCTTATTTGTGCAGATTTGGGCAGGTCCCCTGTGCTCCTCACTTTTATTAAACATAATATCTAATGAAGCTCATGAAGTGTTTTTGGGTAATTATTACTTATAGTCTGAAGTGAATTTTAGTTCCAACCATTTACATTTTATGGGCTGAAACTAAATGATTAATGTGAATTTTTACACATTTTTAGATTTAATTTTTCAGAGTAATGAAACTATAAATTTTAAGCTCTTGGATCTTCTTATCTCCTATTTAATTCAGTATGTAATTGAGAACAAGCTGGTAATTTAAATTGATTGGCTGTTAAGCCACACTAATATATTTAAAGCAAAAGATCTGACTGGTGTTCAAATCATAAAAACAAATTTGAAAAAAATTTTGATAATTTATAACATTAATTTATTTCCCCAAAATAGTATTACAATATTTTTACCCCTTCAGTGTTCTTATATAGCCATTTCAATCTATGCAATACTTCTTAGAAAAAACAGATTTATTCAATGCCTAACGGTTATATTACAAATGTGGTTAATAATTCTACACTCTTCACTCGATCAGCTATAGAGAAACATAAGATTCCTGATCATAACCACACTGAAATAATCATTTTCCATAAGTTGGGAATAACCAAAGACCTATCCAAATTCCTATTAAAGCTTCTAATTCTTATCCAACTGAGAAAGCATCTATAATTAATTTACCAAATGATTATTTGGATTATTTTTAATACATGGGTTATTAATAAAACAAATATAGGTTTATAAGCATTAGAGCAACAATAAAAAAAGCAATTAAGCATAACACACAGCTTCCATTTTTTTAATAGAGTTTATTTTTTTTAGAACAGTTTTACATTCACAGCAAAACTGAGTCAAGTACACACAGACCCTGTGCACTTCCAACCCCACCTCACATACAGCCTCCTCCATTATCAACATCCTCACCGGAGTGGCACACTTATAACAATTGACGAGCCTATGTTGACACATCGTTGTTGCCCAGAGTCCGTAGTCTACATGAGTGTTCACTCTTGGTGTTGTACTTTCTATGGGTTTGAACAAATGTGTAATGGTATGTGTCCACCACCATGATATTATGTATGCAGGTACATATATCACAGTTTCACTGTCCTAAAAATCCTTTGTGCTCTGACTATTTCGTCCTTCTGACCCCAACCGGGCAACCATTGATTTTTGACTATTTCCATAGATTTGCTTTTTCCAGAATATGGTGTAGTTGGAATCATACAGAGTGTAACCTATCAGGATTGGCTTCTTTCACTCAGTGATAGGCATTTAAGGTCCCTCCTTATCTTTCCAGAACTCACTTCTTTTTCACATGGAATAATATTCCACTGTCTGGATGGACCACAGTTTATTTACACGTTCACCTACTGAAGGATGTCTTGGTTGCTTCTAGGTTTTGGCAATTATAAATAAAGCTACTCTAAACTTTTGTGTGTAGGTTTTTGTATGGGCATAAGTTTTTAACTACACTGGGTAATTACCAAAGCATGTGATGGCTGGAATGTATGGTAAGAATATGTTCACTTTTGAAAAACCTGCCAAACTAGCTTCCATGGTGGCTGTACCATTTTGCATTTCCACCAGCAGAGAATGAGAGTTCCTGTTGCTACACTTTGTTGCCAATAATTTGTGTTGTCAGTATTTTGGCCATTTTAACAAGTGTGTACTGATATCTCAATGCTGTTTTAACTTGCAATTCTTTAATGACATATTGATGTTGAGGACCTTTTTCATAAGCTTATTTGTCATATATATATATATATATATATATATATATATATATATATATATATATATATATATATACCTTCTTTTTATTTATTTATTTTTTTTGCGGTACGTGGGCCTCTCATTGTTGTGGCCTCTCCCGTTGCGGAGCACAGGCTCCGGACGCGCAGGCTCAGCGGCCATGGCTCACGGACCTAGCCACTCCGCAGCATGTGGGATCTTCCCGGACTGGGGCACGAACCCTCGTCCCCTGCATCGGCAGGCGGACTCTCAACCACTGCGCCACCAGGGAAGCCTGGTTGCATTGTTTTAATTTGATTTAGAAATAATTTCAGACCTATGAAAAATTGTAAAAATGAGATTATTACAAAGAAAACACATACTCTGCATGGATCAAACTAAGATTTCATTTTCTTTATCATTTGTGCACATGTATTCTTTACACACACACACACACACACACACACATACACACACACACTTTTTTCTGAAACATTTGAGGTTAAGTTACTTACAGCATGACTCTTTAGCTCTAAATAATTCAGTATTTCCTAAGAATAAGGATATTATTTTACATAACCACAGTATAATTACCAACCCCAATACACTTAACATTGATGTGTCATTTTAATCTAATTACTCTCCATATTCTAATTTGGTCAGTTTACACAATAATGTCTTACATAGTATTCTTTTTTCTTCAGTATAGGATACAGTCTAGGACCAGGTGCTGCTTCTGAGAAAAATAACGTCTGTAAGTATATTTCCTAAAATATACCTCTATTAGTACCTTTGCATCCCTTCATTTTGTTTTGTTTTAATATTTGGTTTTTGTTTTAATATTTGGTTTAATATTTGGTTTTTATATTGAATAATTTTAGATTCATATGCAGTTTTAGATTAGAAATTAGAAATTTCTAATCTAAATTTCTAATCTAAAATTCTAAATTAGATTTAGAATCTAATTGTAGATTCATATGCAGTTGCAAGAATAATATGGGTTCCTTTACCCAGTTCAGTTTCCACAATGGTAACATTTTGCAGAAACATAGCCCAGGTTATTAACAAGTACATTGACATTGCATGCAATCAAAGGTAAAAAGATGCATGATTATATATATAACATTCTTGAAATCACAAAATTATAGAAATGGAGAACATATTAAAGACTTTTAGGAGCTAGAGACAGGAGGATGATGAGGTGGGATGTGAGTATTGCCATAAAAGGGCTAGGGCAGAGATCCTCCTGGTGATGAGACAAAATAGTATTTTTGAAAGGTCAATAAGTTTCTCCAAAGAATAGGTCAGAAGATCTGTTACCTTCAAATGTCACAAACCTCAAGGAGGTTCTCTAAAGGGAGAAGAGTCTTTGTACACAGAATTGGGTTAGTCAGATTTATCCAGATATTTCAATACCTCCTAGTTATTGAAGGCAAAGAACCCGCAGTGGGGTAAAAGAAAATGACTGTGTGTTTTCAACATGCCTTGATCGTAAGAAGAATGTAGGTGAATAATAAGTTTTCACCGTTAAAAAGGCAAAACAAACATGTATGTACTTTAGTAGAGGCAGAAAACTCAGAGAGAGCTCATACTTAAAGTTAATACTGATTACTTATTTTTCTCCCCGATACACCGAAACGTGGCTTTATTCGTGCAAGCTCATATAGTCGCATCTGTAAATCAAGTATGATCTAACCACCCATGCGTGCACCTTATGAGAACTAAATACTCCTGTCAAATCCTCTGTCATCCAACTAGAATGTATTTGAAAGCAATTATAGTCATAAGAATGTTCTTGTTGACAAAATTAAATTCCTTTCCTGATTTGCTTTGTGTTATGGTATCTACTCATCTAAATCCTGAAGATGAGAACCTATAAGAACTGGATAATTTGTTTTATCCCCCTTCCTTTTTTAAAAACTTTAAATATCCCTGCATCTTATTTTTAATTCACTTATTTCTATTCTTAATTTACATGAGAAAAATATCTTATCAATAAATATTGATAACAAAATCATCAGTAATAATTAAATGCTAAATCATAGTGGCAAAAATGGTTGTGTCCCAAAGGATGCAGGAGCCAAACCACATATGTTCACATCTTGGCTCTTCCGTTTAGTACCTGTGTAGCCTTCAGCAAGATGTTTGAGCTCTCTGTGCCTCAAGTTTCTTTTTGGCAAAAACAGAAAATAATTTTTCCCTTTCAGGGAATTTTTGTGAGAAGTAATGGAATGAACGATGAAATGCCATTAGAATCATGCTTGGGGTATAACTAGTGCTCTAAAAATATCATTTTTAAATCAGAAATATAACTACTTTGTCAATTAAATAATAAAATATTGGGCTTCCATGGTGGCACAGTAGTTGAGAGTCCGCCTGCCGATGCAGGGGACACGGGTTCGTGCCCCGGTCCGGGAAGATCCCACATGCCGCGGAGCGGCTGGGCCCGTGAGCCATGGCCGCTGAGCCTGCGCGTCCGGAGCCTGTGCTCCGCAACGGGAGAGGCCACAGCAGTGAGAGGCCCGCGTACCGCAAAAAAAAAAGAATAGCAGGTCACACCCAAGGAAAATAGAAGGAATAGATGATAAAAATAAGAGTAGAAATCAATAGTATAGAAAGTAAATGTACACAAAAGGAAAGGCCAAACTTTAGTTGTATAGAAACTTCAATGAACCTAATAAACTCCCACAAAGAGTATTCAAGAAATAGAGAAAACATGTTATTCACATTAGGAATAAAATTAGGGTATCAATACAAATCCTACATATATTAAAAGGATGGTTAGGGCACATTTTGTACAACTATTTTTCAACATATTTGAAATATGCCTGAGGTGTATAATTTTAAAAATGCAACTCACAAAAGTGACAAAAGAGGATATTGAAAATCTGAATAATCTATTGTCTTTAAAGAGATTGGCTAGTTTAAGTTCGAGATAGTGAAAAAAGTCACTACATTTTGGCGGAAGCATCTGCAAGCTATTGTAGCCGATTTTGCAGTCTACTAAAGATTTTTAGCCTCTCACTCCACACAGCTTGTTAATTAAGCAAATATCTTGTTGGGAAGTTGAGCTTATTTTGAAGAATTATTTCTTTCCTGGCTGGTCATTCTCTTCCAAGAAGCTTTTTAAGATTGTCTTAACACCCTATTCCAGAAGAATTTTTCTATTGTTATATGTATTTTGAAAACTTTCCACTTAACTTTCATAGAAAAAGCAACCATACAGTTGCTTAATATAGTTGCTTAAACCATAAATATAGTTTAACTGTATTTTTGTACAAATGTATCAGTTCATATAATATTTAATTAATTTTTATGATTGCCATAGTAATCATTTGATACCATTGTACCTATCGTTTTGTTAGTATACAATTCTTTCAACTGATCAATGCAGAATTGCATAGGCTTAATGAAGATTGACCTACTAATAAGGGAAAATGAGTATGATGGGTATCCAATCAATCTGTTTTACAAAGGGAATAGGGAATATCAGTCAATCTTGAAGATTGACCTGAACAGCTAGAAAGGTAAGACTGTATTAACTGAGATGGGCTAGAATGAGAGTAAAATAAGTTGGAGCTGAATAATGAGGAATTTCATTTTGAGCATGCTATGTTGAGATATTCAACATCAAATGGAAATGTCAAGTAAGCAGTTGGGTATTTGAATTTTGATTTCAGAAAAGGTGTTTGGGATGTAGACAAAATTTGATGATTCCACCTTATGGTGTTGTTTGCAACCATGAAATTTCATTTGATCACCAGCAGAGTGAGTGTATTTAGGGGCTACAAGCAGATCAAGAAAGAGCCCATGACTCCTCCAACATTAAATGGTCATAGATAAAAGGAAAACCAAAAAGGAAACAAAACAAGCATCCAGAGAATTCAAAAGAAAACCAGGGAACTTGTAAGATAAAGAAATGTTTCAAGGACATGTCCTCTTTAACATGACACACATATTGGGACTTCCCGGGTGCACCAGTGGTAAAGAATCCACCTTCCAATGCAGGAGACCTGGGTTCGATCCCTGGTTGGCGAACTAAGATCCCACATGCCATGGGGCAACTAAGCCCACGTGCCACAGCTTCTGAGCCCACGCGCTCTGGAGCCCGTATGTCACAATTAGAGGGAAGCCTGTGTGCTACAACTAGAAAGAAGCTTGTATGCTGCAACAAAGATCCTGGGTGCAGCAACTAAGACCCGACGCAGCCAAAAAGAAAAAAATAAAATAAAAAATAACATGACACATTGATACAAGAGAAGTCATACTAATCGGTGCTATAGAAGTGTTCATTTTGTTTGACTCATTTTACTATCACAGAGCAGAAAACACATCTTTGCCCTGCATGTTCTAAACCAATATTTTCAGGCCACTTCATTAAGGATAAGAGAGTAGAATTTTCCAATTTCTTTTTACTTAAATATAGACAAATAATACAAATTATCAATAACAAACTGAAATAGAAAGACTATTTACAGAACAATCAGTATGAATGTTATATATTTACAAAGCCCATTATTTTAAAATTTTATTAATATCAAATAAGAATTACAATTGCCATACTTTTCCAAAGCACTTTTATTTCCATTTTAGGTGTTGGATAAAAATATTAAAACTGGTCATATAATTATTAAAATTAATTAAAATACCATCTGCTTTAAAAGTTTTATGTAGGTTACAGAACTTAGAATGCATATATATATATTTTTATATTATAATGAAATACAAATATACAGTTATATATTGTGTATAAGCATATGTAATATACGAATATATATTATAAATGTATGTATGCATCATTCACATGCACATACGAAGATACATATATTACACAAATGCAAAATGTAAAGAGGATACCTAGAGAGAAAAGAAATTGAGAAAGGAGGAAGGAGGAGGAAAAGGGAGAAATGTAAATAGTACAGAAAGTATGAGAACAAAAGTCAGAACAAACAGCATAAGAGAGAATACATTGCATTAAAAGCTGAGTTGAGAAACTTGCATGGCTAAATTCTAGCCTCTGAACAGATGTTGTCATGAAACAATAAGTGACAATTTACCTGGACTCTTTTTAGGCTAATGAGTCTTTAATCTTTACTTTTACACCATATTAATTTGGCATATTTATTTATCACCCTAATGAGAGAATCAACTTTATACTCTGCTTTATTACAAATTTTAGCTAACTCGAATATTAAATACAAATTCTCAGTTCCTTTAAAAAGATAAAGTCAGGCAGTATCAGTGCTGAATAAAGCAGAAAAAAAAACAGCTTTAGTCCCTTCTGGTCTTATAGCTTTTGATTTGTTTATATTCATTAGTCCCCTTTCTTTCTATTTCAATGTGTGTTCCGTATTTCAATTCAGATTATGTCTTCGTTTGTAGATATCAACATTATAAAGATGTTTAAATTCATCCAATTAGGTCTTCCCCGGGCCTTCAGTTTAAAGCCAGTAATTCATAGGCTATTACCGCTTAAGTGCCTAAAGGGACCACAGTAGAAAGGAAGTCCCTTTGATGTTTTGGATAAAATAACTCAGCTGGAGTGCCATACTTGCTGTTAATTGTACCTGAAGAATGGTTTATGTACTCACCCTTCATGTATGGCTTCATAAAATTTAATTCAAATGTCTGAACAGAAGAAAATCAAAAAGTCCCACATCAGAGAGTATTGATTCAGAATGAGCAGAGCTGTCTCAACGAAAGCAAGTCCTGTGAATTTAGATGTTTAGATGTTTGAATGATTTTCAAGGTTGATTCCTACTCCTTCAAATCTTTTCAAGAGCATAACAAACTGAGCTAAAGGAGGGCTCTGCTGGGAGTGACTTCAAAGGTTAGCGTTTCTTTTCACTGTCAAGCTTTCCAAGTAAAAGGATGAAACCACAGCGACAGTGGGATGAGCAAAATTTTACCTTTGTTGCATCTATTTGATTTGCATTTATGTTTACGAAGTATAGATATTATAGAAGCAAAGTAAAACCTACAATGCATAGCTGTGAGGTAATTTTACTCCATTTGGTTTCATGAAAAGAATCTGTGGACTAGATTACTGATTTTTAGCAGTCTATTCAGTATCTGAATAAATGTATGTCGAGGCAAATGGTCAGTGGTATATAGATTAAGAATATTTAAACTAGTTCAGACTGTGTAAAAACCATTACTGTGCAGAGGAAAGAACAAAACCCAGAAGAAAAAGGACATGGCTCTAATTCTACCTCAATCACATGTGGACTTAAACAAATATAACCTTGCTTATGTGATTTGCAAAAGTAAAGGGTCACTTTAGTTCTTCTAGCTATATTTTCAATGTGTTAGTTATCTTTATCTTTCTTGTTATAAAATAATTCATGTTTATAAGGAAAAATACAAACTGCATATACAAAGAAGACCTCAAGAACTCATTACTTATAGATAAGCAGTGGTGATTTTTTTTTTTTTTTTTTTTTTGCGGTACGCTGGCCTGTCACTGCTGTGGCCTCTCCCGCTGCGGAGCACAGGCTCAGCGGCCATGGCTCACGGGCCCAGCCGCTGCGCGGCATGTGGGATCTTCCCAGACCAGGACACGAACCCGTGTCCCCTGCATCGGCAGGCGGACTCTCAACCACTGCACCACCAGGGAAGCCCAGTGGTGATTTTTTTGCTTTTATACTTGTAAATCTTTTTTCTAAGCACGATTATGTGCATTTTTTAAATTAAAAAGATGTCAGTGTACTGTTTGTAGATTTTTTATTCAAAATATAAATTATAAGTATTGACATTTTGTGTTCATTTGTAATGATTGCAGAATAGTCTGCTCTAGAATAGTCAAATTTAACAAACCCTTTATTGTTGAACTTTCAAATTGCTTACACTTTTTTTTTCAACATCTTTATTGGAGTATAATTGCTTTACAATAGCATGTTAGTTTCTGCTTTATAACAAAGTGAATCAGCTATACATATACATATATCCCCATATCCCCTTCCTCTTGCGTCTCCCTCCCACCCTCCCTACCCCACCCCTCTATGTGGTCACAAAGCACTGAGCTGATCTCCCTGTGCTATGCAGCTGCTTCCCACTAGCTATCTATTTTACATTTGGTAGTATATATATGTCCATGCCACTCTCTCACTTCATTGCAGCTTACCCTTCCCCCTCCCCATGTCCTCAAGTCCATTCTCTACGTCTGCATCTTTATTCCTGTCCTGCAACTAGGTTTTTCAGAACCTTTTTTTTTTTTTTAGATTCCATATATATGTGTTAGCATACGGTATTTGTTTTTCTCTGTATGACAGACTCTAGGTCCATCCACCTCACTACAAATAACTCAATTTCGTTTCTTTTATGGCTGAGTAATATTCCATTGTATATATGTGCCACATCTTCTTTATCCATTCATCTGTCGATGGACACTTAGGTTGTTTCCATCTCCGGGCTATTGTAAATAGAGCTGCAATGAACATTGTGGTACATGACTCTTCTTGAATTATGATTTTCTCAGGGTATATGCCCAGTAGTGAGATTGCTGGGTGGTATGGTAGTTCTATTTGTAGTTTTCTAAGGAACCTCCATACTGTTCTCCATAGTGGCTGTATCAATTTACATTCCCACCAACAGTGCAAGGAGGGTTCCCTTCTCTCCACACACTCTCCAGCATTTATTGTTTGATGATGGCCATTCTAACTGGTGTGAGGTGATACCTCATTGTAGTTTTGATTTGCATTTCTCTAATGATTACCGATGTTGAGCATCCTTTCATGTGTTTGTTGGCAATCTGTATATCTTCTTTGGAGAAATGTCTATTTAGGTCTTCTGCCCATTTTTGGATTGGGTTGTTTTTTTGATAGTGAGCTGCATGAGCTGCTTGTATATTTTGGATATTAATCCTTTGTCAGTTGCTTCATTTGCAAATATTTTCTCCCATTCTGAGGGTTGTCTTTTCATCTTGTTTATGGTTTCCTTTGCTGTGCAAAAGCTTTTAAGTTTCATTGGGTCTCATTTGTTTATTTTTGTTTTTATTTCCATTTCTCTAGGAGGTGGGTCCAAAAGGATCTTGCTGTGATTTATGTCAGAGTGTTTTGCTTATGTTTTCCTCTAAGAGTTTTATAGTGTCTGGCCTTACATTTAGGTCTTTAATCCATTTTGAGTTTATTTTTGTGTATGGTGTTAGGGAGTGTTCTAATTTCATTCTTTTACATGTATAAATTGTTTACACTTTTAACTGTTATGTAAAAACTTCAAACGTCGTAATTATTTCAACTAATTTAATAAAAGTGGAATTTCAAAGTAAATGATTATACAATTTCTATAGGGTTTTCAAATATTTATTTAAAGTTTCCCATTAAGAATTACTGTATCTATTTTGTGCTCTCCTTTTAAGTAGTGCGGTTCAGAAGGTACAGGTGCTTTGATGAATATTTCCTCCCCTAGTTCTGTAACATTACTTGTTAATGCATATAATTATATAGGAGATGAAGTGCCTTAGAGATGTTCACTTTTACATATTCTTTAGGTAAATCTGTAAGTATTTGATACATTTTATTACACTAGGCTACTGTAAGAAGACCTAAAATTCTTGTCACGTCTTTGCTGCCAAACTATCAAAAAAATCCAGAATCACCTGGGAATATTTTAGTCTTTATGGAAGTATGTTTGCCTCTGAAAATAGAAATTCACTTCCATTTCTGAGGACACATATCTCTGTCTTGGGCTAAAGGCCATTTTGAAGGGAATACAAAGAAAGATCATGAGGTATTGTAATATAAAAAGGATTTTCATGTGGACAGAAAATATCTTTAGCCATTCTCCTAGTTTTTATTATAAAATCATTTTCATTATTATTAAAATGTTAAGAAGTCACACCAGCCTCTGTCTTTTCTATATCATCACAAATACTGTGATAACAATGTGTTAGTAATTATTACAAAATGTTTTCCCAAATTATTTTCCAGAAATCTCTAAAATTGTATACTCCCATTAGCTGTATGTAGGATTGGTCTTTCTCCAAAATTTTTGCCAACACTGGATATTATCATATTTTTAAAAATCTGTCAAATCAAAAAATCCCTTATATGTGTATACTTCTAAGAATTTGCCCCCCAAAATGCTGTATTAGGTAAATAAATGCAGACTTCTTGAACATGGAACAAATGTTTCTATAGAGTTCAATCTGTAACAAAATCTTCCTTATCAAAGGAAGAAAATTTTATTACTAATATATGTCAAGTATAGCAAAGAAAGCATGATACCATCTGTACATCTGATTTCATTTCTGCACATTCCTATGCAAAAATCTTCCCATTAAGAAAAGAAATAAACAAAGGCCAAAGTGCCCAATTGTGAACATATTAAGAGCAAGTAGTAAACAATAGTAATTGAAATATATGTTAGGGTAAATAAAATATACATTCTTCTTGCTTATTATCTTGCAGCTATTAGATAATTTGCTTATAAGAGGCTCTAATTAGGAGCTACAGAGCATAGGGGAAAATTTTAGTAATAAGTGAAAATTGGGAAAAATAAATTGCTTTATTTGATAACAATATTGATAGACATCAATAATTTCTGAAAGTCTATAAATTTAATGAGACACAAATATATGAAAGGACCCATCTATGAATAAAATTAAAAGTTTGTTAAAAATTATTAAGAAAATTCAAACACCTCCTTCCAAAAACAATAAAGAACAACTTGAGAAATTTCACAAATAAAAAAATACATGGAACAAAATAAGTGTAAAAAGAAGCATAATCTTCTTTTAGTATAAAAGTATAAAAATTTTAAAAATACAGTCACAGAATTCCACTTTTTCCTAAAAATGTTATTCAAGGTATATAGAAAAATGGATCATCAATTTAAATTGCTACCACAATTCTTTTATCAAAACTATTAAAATAAAGTGTATCCAAAGATTTTATGTCCAGAAATGTAAACTAATGACTTACAAAAATATGTACCGAATGATTTGTGTTTACTGTGGGATCATTTCCAGTGTCAATAAAATAATAATATAAACCAAAATATCAGCCTACAGGGCTTTACTGGACACATATGTGTCCATTCACTGAATGCAACTCTAAACAAACATTAAAATGTTAATATAGATTTTTATTAAAATATTAATATAGAATATATTAAAGATCAATATTTATTACCAAGTGAAAAATGGGTAACAGACCAGTATGTGATATAATTCAAACATAAAATATTTAGACAAACACATATAGTTTTATAGAATAGTACTGGAAGAACATATACCAAAATACTAAGCATAAACACCAATGCATGTTATAATTAAAGGAGTTTGTTTTCTTATTTGTACTTCTCTATATTGTCAAAACATTCAATAATAAACATGATTATTATAGATTTTAAAGAAGGTTTATATATGTTTTAAACAATAGTAACAAGAATGAAATATACCTCTAAGCTACTTTGTTTATACATTTAGAATTTACTTTGACAAACATTAATATGCAATGTTAAAAACATGAGGATATTAAAATTACCCTTTTATAGACTCTGAGAACTATTAATTTTTTCTGCTTTGAGAAGAATTTGTGAACTGAAGCATTCTCCAAAAACACTACTCACTAAGAAAATAATTCACAGGTCAAGCAATAGCATACCTGGAATAGTCCATATCACCTTGTTTGTCAACTTTAGATCATTAAACTCTGTTTCAATGTATCTACAGTGCTTCCTTATATATTAGTTATTTGAGACCCTTTCTTGTTTCCTATCACAAACATTCTTTTCCAGTAGAATTTTAATTTCCCTGCAATTTTTCAACCAGTTCAGTCTTCAGTATAATGATATAATGCTTGGCCATTTGCTTTTAAATGTGGTTCTTAAAGGGGAATGAAAAACTGGGGGAAAATGATGAGACAAAATTAAATCATTAAACTGAGATTTAGAGAATATATTTTCTTCCCTCTATGAATATAAAGTAAGTTTACTTAAAAAGTTTCTAGTGAAGGGGTGGGATAGGGAGGGTGGGAGGGAGGGAGATGCAAGAGGGAAGAGATATGGGAACATATGTATATGTATAACTGATTCACTTTGTTACAAGGCAGAAACTAACACACCATTGTAAAGCAATTATACTCCAATACAGATGTTAAAAAAAAAATTCTAGTGAAAAAACATATAGGAATTACTCTTTTCTTTTAATTTGATACTCTTATTCTGCAGAATTCTAATGAAAATTCTGGTGGCTTCATATAACTGTTAACAGAAGATCAAGATTAACAGTAAATAGTTTCATAGGGCTGAATGATAATTTTTATGACTTTTTGTCTGAAATATTACCTGTTTATTTAAACTTTGTTTTCCAGATATAAGGAAACTTTTCACCTTAAGCTAATTATGACTTATAGAAATCTGGTAAATTTTGACTTTGTAAGCAGAATTAAAACATTTATCTTTTCTCTCTACTGATCCCTCCAGAATTTGGAAACACTTTGTGAATATTCTTATTTTCATGACCATGTCATCATTTGCATGAGTTCAACAAGAATCTATTCTCCTTGTAACAGATCACAATTGAAACATTGATTATATTACAATGGTTTTGACTGGGATGCCATATTTGAGAAAAATGCAAAGAATCAGATATGATCAGACAGCTTAAACAACTAAGGTGAACTGTATGGAGCCATAAAGCCCAGTAGAAAAACAGCCCAGTGCCTTGCTTACAGGGTTCCCAGCAATCTTACCAGCTAAATAAGAGAAGTTACTTCCTGGTAGTTACAGGACCTCAAGATATTTCAGGGACCTCAAGAAGAGAGGAATCAACACAAATTTGTAGGTATTTCTGGTAGAATATAGTGGCAAGTCCTTGTAGTGAATTTCCTCCACAGGAGAGGCCTTTTTAAAAGTCAATCTGAGATTCTATGTGAAAAGTTCTGGCAAAATAAATTTTAAAGAGCGTATACAATCAATTGCTATTCTTGTTACACTTATGTAAAAAACCTGGCCAAGTTTATGGAAACCAGACTTATTTTGCAAACAAATTAGTCTGAGTGTGGCTACATTTTGAGAAATGAGGGTAATTTTAGAGAAAAAATATGTTTCAGTGGATATTAAATTCTAGTGTTTTTAATGGTGTTTGAGATTTTATGTTTACTGCCTAAGACTCACTTCCAAATGGCTCCTTGTTACTGTGTTACATTATTGTAAGCTTTAACTGAATTATGGAAAGGACATTCTAAGCTTGTTTCTGAAGCTTATTATAGTAATATGTTTTTAGATGAAGATCAGGTGCCACGTGATGTGCAACCAGATTATGCATATTGGAAAAGACATCATTTAAAGGACTCTCTCCAACCTAGATGGAAGGACCCTGTCAGATACTCTTAACTAGCTCATGCACAGCAAAACTGAAGGGAATTGATTCTTGAACTCATATTTTCACTTAAAAAGGGCCCCTTCACTGGACTAGTCTATAAATAGGACTACTGACTTCAAACTCACCTTAAAACAAGTCAGACAGAGAAGATATGACATCAGCATCATGGTGAGAAAAAGACCACATCAGAAACAGACAGCTATCCTAAGATGCTGGACCTGACCTGTATGATTATTTGTAGTGTTTTCTTGATTTTTTTGGACTTTTGCTTATTAATCAAGTGTTTTTATATCATGGTCACAGACCTATGCAGAGTTTAAAAATCAATCCAATCATTGGGCTTAAGTTCAATGATCTACATTCAGTACTTCTGGTTACCCTGGCAGATTTCTCCTCTTGAAGGCTCAGATCGAATGGTCCTTAGGAAATTTAATCTTTTCTTTTTTCACAGTCAGTGTTATTTTAATATGATATCTAATTTGTAAGTAAAACAGTTTTCTAATTGTTTGAAGCCTTTGGTTAGGCAAACATTTCTTACACAAAAACCACAAACCATGAAAAATTGATAATTCTTGTAGCCTTCTTCAAAATTTAAAAAGAAAAAAAAAACTCTTTAAAAGCACTCTCAAATAAATGAAAAGATAAGCCACACATGGAGAGAATAGATATACAAAACATGTATGTAGTAAAGACCTGTATTCACATTATAAAAATATTTTAATCACTCAATAAGAGAACCAATAACTTAATACTAGGTAAAAGATTTTAGCAAACACTTCACTAAAGAAGACACACAGACGACAACAAAGGAAGACGCTCATCATTAGCTACTTAGAAAACGCAAATGAAAACCTCAGCAGATAAGAAAACGCAAGGTTGGCTAGAAGGTATAACAACTGGGACTCATACATTTCTTGTAGGAATAAAAGTGCAACAGTTCTTAGGAAATTTAATCTTGAAGAATGAAGTTACAGCTCTGTTTGGGCCATTATTAATATTACTAGATGGAATCACTCACTTGGCCAATCACTCAGACTTGCTTTGACCCTGGCCATAAATATGAATTTTCTTTAAATGTTACTCAACCTCCATCAGAGCAAAAAGCTAAATTTCAGTCAAAAACCATAACCTCCCGCTTATTAAGAGGATCCTCCCTCAGTTATGGGATTAATTTATATGGGTAACACCAGGTTATGTTCATTTAAGTTTAAAGCCCCCTTATACTGGGAACAATTAATTCATACTATATATAATCAGTCTAATAACACTAGGAAATTAGGTTGGGTGCCTTACCAGCAATGCTAATATACCATTACTTTTTTTTTTTTTTTTTTTGGTGGTATGCGGGCCTCTCACTGTTGTGGCCTCTCCCGTTGCGGAGCACAGGCTCCGGACGCGCAGGCTCAGCGGCCGTGGCTCACAGGCCCAGCCGCTCCGCGGCATGTGGGATCATCCCGGACCGGGGCGCGAACCCGCGTCCCCTGCATCGGCAGGCGGACTCTCAACCACTGCGCCACCAGGGAAGCCCTATCATTACTTTTAAAGATAGCGAATGGCATGCAATAGACTGGGTCTGACAGCTGTATTCTGCCTATTCTGCAAGACTATTGTTTCCTGTATTACCCAATGTGCAAGTGAGCCTCCAACAAAAATAATGATGACTACGCTACTTAAAATGGTTTACCAGATACCAAGCTCTATGTAAGATTAAAATGATTGCAACAGTGTAACTCTAGATATATGAATTAACAAAGAAGAACGCCTCCTGAACCATAACAGACTAGTAACAGACTAGTAACACAAGTGGTCCGGAGACCTTTATGCTACCATTAGCAAGGTCCTGTCTACTAATAGCATATTGAGTGGGCTATCAATGAAATCCTCGCCTGACCTAGGAATGAGCCTTACTAGCACCATGGGACAAATTGGTCATGAAATGTCTCCCAAAACTTGGTCAATTTATGACCCAAAGTGGAGAATTATAAAAGAAAGAATGCTGCCCACCGTCCAGTTCTACAAGGATTAAGTAATTAGCCACTGCAGTCGTTGACCAGTGGTTCAGCCAGAAAGGAATTCAGGGTGAAAAACACTCTGTGTTTTGGAAAAACAGTCCCCTTAGGTATTTATATCTCTCAGAAAGAATTTTAATAAACCCAAATTCTTGCATCTCCCCATACATAGAACAAAAAGCAAACAAACAAAAAAGAAACCACTGGCATCATTAACAGAGATAACCTGTTCCTCATGATTGGCAATAACAATTTGTTGACATGCGTGACTGACTGCATGTAATCCTTGGCCAGAATCATATATATACCAGCCACTGCCCCACATCTTTGAACATTACATCAGAGCTGTCTGAGAGGTTATCTCCTGGGCTACAGTCCTCACTGAGACCCTGAATAAAACTCCACCCACGACTCTTAAACACTGAACAATTTTTCTTTTACAGTGTGGTCAAGTTTGAACTTTATTTTGAGAAAGGTTGACTTAGAAAACTACTGATATTACCTTTATGTTTTATGAGAGTACTGGAAATAAATGTTGTACATAAGTAAATTGAATATATTGCTCTCAGTAACATTTACAGTTATTAAGCAAGGTATCAAATAATGTGGATTAGTGTTTTACTTTTTTTTGATAATTATAACTGTTTGCCTGACACCAAAAACACAAATATCACAACTTTATTAATAACTCTATTAGTTTGCTTAACGTGTCCAAAGTGTCTAATGACATTGTTTGAACAAAGTAAAATATTAATTCTCTTATGTCTTTTTTTTTCATGTTTTTGGGTATCTCCCACTTTCTGAATAAATGGGTGGCACCCTATGGAAGAAAAACACAACAAATTTTTTTCAATAAACTTTATTAATAAAAAACATATATTTTATAAAATATTTATTTATAAGTGACCTGTTGCCTACTATTTGAATTGATAGGATGTAAATTAAAATGACAAAGTATTCTTCCTGGTTTTTATTTCAATTAATTCAGAATTAGAATGGAAAGAAATATATAACTAAGAAGGAAACTTCCAAAAAAGTCACCATAACTTGAAGAACAATATCTATGTCATTTCACTCTATTTCTTTTTAACTAATCCTCTCCTTTGAAAGGAGGTTTTCATTCCAGGTAAGGACAAAGAATGACACTTAGCATTCAACAGTTCTTTGGTGTCCTTCACTGGTACTTCCACTCTCTCTCTAGACTTATGTCTCTTTTTTATTTCTTTCTTAAACTTTTTCCTCCTACTGAGAATAGATAATATGAGGACAAGTCAGAATTAATAGAAACTGTGATAATAACAACAACAAGGCAGTACTATAAGGAGATCTTGACTGAAGAAATTATCCAATCAAGGGCCAGACTTTCCTGTACCTCTAACCTCATTCTGCATACAATCTACTTTTGTCATTCAAGATTTCTATATCCAGCAAAGGGAATAAAACATTAAAAAGAGCAATAAATTTCTGTCCCAGGTCAACTGTTCTATAATGCAGCTTTGCTTCTGTTCAGACTTTAGATCTTGACAAACTACCTGGACTCTCTCACTGCACTTGTGCTGTCAGAATGCTTTTATTTAGCAGGACACCTGGTCAGTGTCCTGATTCTACTCTTACTACAGAAAATTGCAGAGCAAGGGAAGCATTTCAATCTCATAACCTCCTTGTTAAAACCATGAGAATGACAATAGACATCCTGTAGTACACCTGAAAATGTATTTAAAATAAAATTGTGAGAAAATATGCAGCTAATTTAATAAATAATACATCTGTGAGTAAGTAGAAGTCATTTGAACTTTCTACAAAGTCCAAACATAATAATTCTCTCTTACTATATAGGAAAGGAAAGATAAAATAGTCAATAAATAAAGAATTAAATTCTTGAGGTAGGCATGGGAGGAGCCTTTCCATATATAAATTTCCTCAATTCACAGGCAATTTCCCTTTTCAGGTCAAAGAAAGTATTCATTACTTTGAAGTAACTCAATTTCAGATTGAAAGTATTTGCCTTATGTCCAATATTCATTGTGGCCGTTACCCCCAACTCACTGATTTTTAAACAGCTGACTGAGTAGAGGACACAAATAATAGGATAAAATTTGCACTGAGTAACCTACTCAATCCAGGGTTCAGATATAACTATTGCACTTATAGCTCCTTTGAAAAAATTAGCAATGTCCTGTTAGATTCTACTTAGACATGAATTCCTCTGATAACATTTTTAAAAATCTCTCTAATTAACCAAAAATCATAATCAGACTTTATTCACGATCGCAGTGATTATTTTTCATTAACTAGAAAATTAAGTAATGCTTGCTATCAAGTTATAAAAGGCATCTTAAAGTAGAGTTGACAGTTACTTTTGGACCTAACTGGCATTAACCAAAAATACGCGGTAATATAAAACATGAGCTTTTTTTTGCTGTCATGAATGAAAAGTAAAGTTAGTGAAGTGTTTTTCCCCACTTCTTTAAAATGCGAATGCTATTTCAACACTGACTTAAAATTTTTCCCCGTTTTATATTCATGTCTAAATATCAAAGTCCCAGAAGCAGCCGTTTGGCATCACTGACTAAGACTGGCGGAAGCTACACATTTTCATCGTATGCTTTCTCTGTTTTCTTCATTCTCCATGCCTTCATTTTAATTCTGACTTTTTGCATTTGTGATACATATTATTTCTGCATCTGAAATCTGTACAATACCAAAATGTCAGTAGTTACAGTCACAAGAGTCGATAATCAAGAACTGATGTGATGAGGATAATTAAAATGTATTAAAATGAGAGAAAAAAGATTTATAATATAAAAAAAGTGTTTTAGAATGTGTTTGAGATGTCAAGAATTACGGTTCTATGAATTCCACAATAAATGTTTCCTAAATGAGGCCTTGAAAGAAAATATATTAAAGAAAGTATATTGAGATAAAACTAAACACGTATTAATTACAGTCTGAAGCCACAGTGATTGATAATTGTGTGAAAACAGACAGTTGGGCTCCAGTTCTGAAATGGGCAGCAGCACACAACAGTAGTCAAACAAGAAGTACCTACTTGTCAAGGGAGAAAAGCAGAAGGGAGCCAGAAAGGGTCTTAAAAAGTGGTTAAGTAAAATTGAGCATTCCTAAGTCTATGGCTCACACAGAACAGCACAATTGCTAGTGGATGGGAGTAAGGAAGTCTAAGCATACAGGTCTGAGAGCCTGTTCTCCAAATTTCCCCACAGGAAAGAAAATCTGACCGGCCAGTATAACCTGGCTACTTACCCACAGCATCTCAAAGAAAAAAGTTGACATAACTGCAAAAGTGTGAGACAGGAAAGGATAAGCCTAGATATTATAAAAAGTAGAACACAAGAAGAACAGGAAGATTAAAATTAAAAGCACATGAGGAAAAATAATATTATAGAAAAGCACCTAACCAATTGAATAGTGAGGAGATTAAGTCACTAATGGTATGTAAATTACATCATACTCTCAAAGAATGTTAAAAATAGGGACCACGGGGCTTCCCTGGTGGCGCAGTGGTTGAGAGTCCGCCTGCCGATGCAGGCGACACGGGTTCGTGCCCCGGTCCGCGAAGATCCCACATGCCGCGGAGCGGCTGGGCCCGTGAGCCATGGCCGCTGAGCCTGTGCGTCCGGAGCCTGTGCTCCGCAACGGGACAGGCCACAACAGTGAGAGGCCTGCGTACAGCAAAAAAATAAAAATAAAAAAATAAGGACAACGAAGTCTCTCAAAGGAGTGACGGAAGAAATGTATCCATAAAAACAATAGGAAATCGTACATCAAAACAGGCTATATAAATCAAAACCAAATAGACATCCAAAAGAATTAATTGGAATTATTAGCCGTACTAAAAAAAATACCGTACTAAAAAAATTCAATAGATGTAGTATATTCTAGAATGAACCCTGTGGGGGGGAAAGTGATTGGAAGTGAATGCTGAAGAATTCATTCAGAATAAACCAGAGAAATATACTAAATATGAGAAATTTTGAAGATACGGATATTTGATTGAGAGACTCCAAGATATGTTGCATAAAATTTCCAGAAGGAAAGATTACACGGAATTACAAAAAAAACCAAGAGTGATTAAAAATATTCCAGAACTGAAAAAACATGTGAGACTTTAGAGTTAAAATATGCATGAATTGTGAAACAGTATATTAAATATATAACCTAATTATATTGCATCTATAGAATATCAGGTACAAAGTTCATTATTAGAGACACAGCACAAAAAGTGGCAGAGCACACAGAGAAACTGTTTAGTTAAGACAGAAGCAGGGCAGAGATGCACACCGGAGAGAAAGGGTGTGGGCGTCCCCACCTAGTGAGAAGGAACGCAGTAAAGAGGCGGTTGAATCATTCATATAGGACAGTTCTTCCGGGTCTCTGTTTACCCTTAGCCAAATATCTGGTTCCTTTTTCCACACCTGACCTGTCCTAGGTCCCTCCCCAACACGCATGTGCAACGTTTTTCCAAGATGGATTCCAGCCCAGAGGCCTATGGGGAGCCTTGGCATCACCTATTACGGGGTGGCACCCCCTCCCTTTTGACCCCCAAGGAGCCTTTCTGCGCATGTGCAGTGTCTCCCTTGCCCCAGGGATGGGAAATATGTGACGTCTTGATCTTTTGCTCAAACAGGGATTAGCCCCTCTCTGCCCCCGCCATGACTGTTATCTTAAAGTGTCCACAGGAGGCAAAGTCCAGCTATTTACCCTGTTCGTGTTGTTATTTCCATCTCGAAGTGCAAACAGGAGCCTGGCTGTAAATATCTAGCCTAGAGTCCACCTGCCTCCTGCCTCAGGAAATGTAAACAGGAGACTAGCTGTAAACGCCTGGCCTGGAGCCCATCTATCTCCTGACTCACTGGGAGGATCCTGAAGACATACTTTTCTCCACTTCTGTGAGAAAAATTACTTGTGAGAGTAATTCCTGCATCACGGAAGAGCAGGCTTCTGCGGGCCTGACTTCACAGGGGGCCACTGCAGTCACTGAACTGGGAAGCCTAAATGCAATTAGAGTAATTGGATCCCCAGGTAGCAGGGGTCAAGTCACAGCGCTCAGCCACCAAAAGCAAGGTGGCTGTGGTAATGGCAGCAGAGAAACAATCCAAATAATCAACTCACACAGACCTAAGACACTGACTAGTCGATCATGGTGTCCCTGCAGAGAAATACGTAGGAAGAATATTAAATTCTTACTTGATCCGTATGAACGATAAAGTTCTAAGTCAAGTGAACAAAAGTCTAAAGCAAATCATAAAATCAGAGCGTCACGGTCCCTCAATCAATTCCCAGACTCAAGCCAGCTTATGGACCCAGAATCCTTTGAGTGCAGAGGAGTCTGGGTTCCCTTGAGGAACACTGCTGCAAATGTATACTGTGAATCTTTCTCCCAGCCTTCCGTAAAGGGACCTGTAGCCTTTACCAGGGTAACTGTGCGTTTGGGAAAAAGAAATAAATTGATTTTCAGGAACAACTAGATGCTGGCTATCTACTGACACTAAATTCTGGAGACCCAAGACATATAGTCAGTTTTCACAAAGCTAGGATTACCATTTTAAAACAAGTGCATTTGTAGAAAGTATGGTCTTTCCAATTTCACCTGTAAAAGAAAAAAACCTGCCCTTTTATTACCTATGTTATGATTGTAAATCTCCTTATCTTAGCTACCTGGATGTATCCTAATCATACACTCAAAGAAACGCCCCATTTGGAGACTATAAGATCTACTAATTGGATCAGAACTGAAGCTTGGAGCCCGGTCCATTTCGGAGTGACTTAAAATATGTAACAACTGTACTTTCATCGCAAGTTCCTTACCTTTCAGGCATTTAACTGCATTCCTAAAAACACATGTTTTGTTCATTTAGGGCTTAACTATTAGAAGTTCTGTTTATTGAGTCTATGTCATTTAAGGCAAACACCAACATTACTTGTTATGGATTGAAACTGTGTTACCAAGTGAAACCACAGCAAATAAATTCCATGCCCATCTAGCTCCTGGAAAGCATGAAAGGGAACACAGGATTAATACTCCCTTAGTAGGTATTTTAGTCTGTGAGATGTACAAACCTTTTTCTAAAAAGCACGATAATAAAATATTTGGATAATATATACACATAAAAAAAGGTTTCATATAGAAATAAGGAAATTTTTAAAATATTGAGATATAAAGGGAAAACACACCATTATTTGCATTGTTGGGAATTAAAAATTATTAATAAGCAGCCTGTGAACAATATAAAAGGTAACACAATTTAAAAGCTTAAATATGAATCCTGGTTCCTGGGATTGGGTGAATTAGGAGAGTTAACACGGTGATCACGGACACTAAGCCCAGAGACAAAGAAAAATCTAAGCCCTAAAATCCGGCTCAGTTTTAAGCTGAGGTACCATTCGTTGATAATGGACTGTTTACACCATGGGGAAAAGTAGCAGAAAAATGTATCTTTTAGGCCATAAGTGGCATAATATCAAAACATTTCACAGTTTTTCCACACTTACCAGTGTTTATAACTTCCAGAGCAACCCAATACATGATATATAAAATAAGAATATACCTCCCTATTACAGCTGTTAGTTTTGATGACTGTTCCCTGTCATAGTTTGTACTTAGTTTTCTTCCATTCCAATAAAAGTCCTTTGATGTATTAGAGACGGTGCATGTATAGAGTTTCCTTCTTTTCAAATACCTAGTCCTTGTGTGTAAAAATATTGATTTAAAGAGAAATTCCTTTGTTAAATATGTTCATAGCAGAGCCATAAACCTTATTAAAAATATATGAGCATTAGGTAGATTATTAGTGTAGTCCTTCAAAGTTTAATGAGACATTTGAAAATAATGTATTTAGTTGTGGGACCATACAGCTTAACAATATGAAATATGAAATATTCAATCTATTCATGTCTTTGTGTGAACATTATTTATTTACAGCCTGTAGACAGTAAAAAGAAAAACCTCTCCAGGGCAATGGCAATGTCACACATCAAACTCCTAGGAGTGCAAAGCAAAAATGTAGTAAATACAGATAGGCACACACCATATCTCACATATAATTTGAAGCAAAACTTTGAGACATCTAGACAACCACAAAATACTTCTATTTTTCTAAGAATGTCAGGTACCAAGGGTAGAAGTAAAATTTCACTTGAATTAACCTTTATACGTAGCATTAATTGCCCCTAGAAAACATTGCCAGGCTTTCAAAATACAGTGTTAAAACTAATACCCTTAATATTTCGAAGAATTTATTTCCATTTCTGAATGCATATTTCTCAGTAATCATGACTAAGCTTTACATTTAAAAAGGCAAATGATTGCAAATCTGCAAGACATTTAAGGCCACTTTGCTGCTTCCAAGCAGCACATCGTTTTAGATAGGACAATTTTTGAAACTTTGAAATTTTTGCTATTAAAGGAAATCATAATCTGATTCTTGACTTCCTGTAGCATATTCAATGGCATTGCTTACATATTGTCAAGATGAAATTCTGTCCAAAAAAGAAGAGCTTAAGCAAGAAATCACCTCTGCTAACATGGTAGACTTGGCAAGTACATGCCCTGTTTAAAAAGGAAAGTTTAAAAATGCTAAATCTTTGTTATTTCCAACACCTAGAGTTAAATATTTCTAGAACACTGTGTTAGAGGAAAGAGAAGATGTTTTCAGTCATGTGTTAGTGCAATAAATATTTACATTCCCCAGAAACATATGACATCAAAATTAAACATTTTGTTTGACAGAAAAGAAATAGTTTTGGCAGCTGTAACTATTTCCCCCTTATAAGCACTCAAATTACACAACTTAAGGTCGTTTTTATTTTCCGCAACCAAAGTAAAGTGGATTCGATATTTGTTCGTGGAAGTCAGAGGGGAAGAGTTTGGTATCTTTTACTTAATATACAGTTTCGTCTTCTACCACACTTACAACTAGCCTTCCATCATTCTGTTGTGACCCTCTGCTATGAGATGGAAATGTAGACGGAAATGAGATTGGGCTTTAAATGAACAACCCATAAACAGAAAACTGCACTTAATCCTTTTTTCTACTTGTGTTAGCAAAAGGACATGAAAGAAGACGTAAGTCCAGACATATTGCACCTCTAGAAGAATTTGTGCTAGGCAATAATCTGGGTTTTGCTCAAAGTGAGGGACCATCTTTTGATACTGGACAATTTGCTTGATGGAAATGAAGAGTTTCAGATGTATAGTATGTACCCAAGTTACTTTGTTTTCAGAGTCAATCAAAGCACCATTGTATGCAGTTTACTTTTCTATTCAAGAAAAGGAAATTAGTCTAACTCATTGTATGAGTCATTATTATCCTTATACCAAAAAACAGACAAAGACGTCACAAGACAAGATAACTGAAGACCAATATCTCTTATGAATATAGACATAAAATCTCATTAAAATACTAGGAAAGCAAGTCCAGCAACATATAGAGATAATTATACAAAGTGATCAAGTAGGATACATTCCACAATGCAAGGTTTGTAGAACATTCAAAAATCTCTTATTCAAATGTAACTTGTCAATAGAATTGAAAATAAAAACCACACAATCAACTCATTAGACACAAAAAAAATTTGACAAAATCCAATATCCATTCATGATAAAAACAATTAATAAACTAAGAACAGAAGGGAACTTTTTAACCAGATTAAAAACATATATTAAAAACCCACAGCTAACATTATATTTATTGGTGAAATACTAGGTCTTTCTCCCTAAGACTGTGGACAAGAAAGGGATATATGCTCTCTCTACTTTGATACAACATTATACTGGAAGTTCTAGCTAGGGCAATTCAAGAAGAAAAAGAATTAAAATATTCATTTGGAAAGAAAAATGTAAAATTATTTCTAGTTGTAGATGATATGTCTATTTATATAAAAAATTCTAAGAAATCCAATGAAAATCATTAGAAATAATAAATAAGTTCAGCACATTTGCAGGATATAAGCTCAATACACAAAATTCATTTGTATTTCAATACGCCTGTAATGAACAATAAGAAAATGAGATTAAGAAAACAATTCCATGTACAACAGCATCAAATAGAATAAAATACTTAGGAATAAATTTAACAAAAGAATTGCAAAACCTGTTCTGAAAATTTGAAAATATTGTTGAAAGAAATGAAAGAAAATCTAAATAAAATGGGGAAATCTCCCATGTTTATGTATCAAAATATTTGATTTTGTAAAGATGGCAATACTCCCTAGATTGATGTACAGGTTCAATGCAAATCTTATCAGAATCTCAGCTGACATTCTTGTAGAAATTGACACACTGTGAAAAGATTGCGCTACCAAAAAAATGGTTATTTTTAATAGAACCAATTAGGCCTTTGCAATATCGGAGCAGCTCTCCTTTTATCAGCTGTAGGTCAAAAGAAGCAGAAGCCAAGTGCATTGGGTATCCAGTGACTATCTCAAAGGCTGCGAGTTTATGTGTTCCAATGGGTGGATCTAAATCCTAGAAGCACCAATGACAATACCTTTGGCCAAGGTATTTGGAGGGTCTCTGCAAATTTTGCTAATTGAGTCTTAGTAATGTCATTAGTTCATTTGACTAAACAAGAGGGATTGAGAGTGGTAAGCCTAGGTATAGTGTTGTAAAACTGGCCAAACAACACAGACTTCTCAGAGCACTTGGCCAGTAAAATGGGCTTCTCAAGCACTATGAAGTTCCAGAGGAGTTTCCCAGGTAAGAATAATCTTCTCCAAAGAGATTTTAGCCACAGAAGAGACAGTGGCCTGTCTGTAAGGGAAGGCTTCAGTTCAGTGTGACAACATACAGACCATGATTGAGACATGTTTATATCCATCAGACAGAGGAAGTTGTATGAAATCCATTTGCCAGACCTTGAATGGTCCACTAGGCAGCTGAACATGCCTGGAAGCAGTACAAACAGTCATCTCTGGGTTGTACTTTTGGCAAGTGGGACAAGTGAGGTAGACACTTTCTGCAGCCTTATGTTGCTTCCACAACATTCCAAAACCGTGAGCTATTCTGAAAGCATATCTACTATCTGTACAAATATTGGCAGTTTTGTCTTTGGCTGAAGTACAAGCTTGTGTAAAAGTATGTAATTGAGTCTGCTGGGCCAAAGTGGCCATAGGTAAAAAGCCTATCTTAGCAGCAAGAGGAGCTGTAAGAGCATATCCAGCATGATACTTGCCATTGTCACTTTTTAAATAAGAACCATCAATGAACCATGGTTCATTCATCAATGAATCATGGTTCATTCATGGTCAGCAATACCCAAATGAGTTTCCTACCGATCATTATAAGGAGTCAGGAGGTGAGCCATCAGCATTAAGCACCTGTGAGGGAATTCATCCGTGATGCAGGAAAACGAGTAACGGGGTTAAAGTTACTACCATGTGAAAGAGTCATGTGAGGAGTTCTTATAGGTGGTGACGTGGCTGGCTGAGAATTGAGAGTGATGAGAAATTCAGGCAGGCTTCTACTGCATGAGATACAAAAATGGGTTCAGGGGTTCCCAAAGTAATGTTCTTGGTGGTCCTAACCTAAAGGACAGTGGCCATGGTGGCCCTAAGGCCAGGGAGGTATCCTCCTATCATAGGGTCCAGTTACTGGCTATAATATCCTGTGGGTTGATGGTGGTCCCCACCTTTTTGGGTGAATACCCCAGGGACATTCTCTCCCTTTTCATATACAAAAAAGGAAACAGGGCTTCCCTGGTGGCGCAGTGGTGGAGAGTCCGCCTGCCGATGCAGGGGATGCGGGTTCGTGCCCCGGTCCGGGAAGATCCCACATGCCGCAGAGCGGCTGGGCCCGTGAGCCATGGCCGCTGAGCCTGCGCGTCCGGAGCCTGTGCTCCGCAACGGGAGAGGCCATAGCAATGAGAGGCCCGCATACCGCAAACAAAAAAGGAAACAGAGAATCTGACAATTTGCGTGTCCAAGGGCAGGCGCGTCCATCAAACCCTCCTTTAAATCCTCAAAGGCTACCTTGTCCTGTTCATCCCATAAAATTGGATTGGGGTGGTTGTTGTTGAGTAGAACATACAGAGGTTTGACTATAAGAGAGAAATTTGGAATCCAATACCAACTAGCTTGAGAAAAGCTCATAGCTGTGACTTAATTTTGAGTTTGGGAAACTTAGGACACCATGAAATTGACCTGGATCTAGGTATAGCCCTTGTTCTGATATCAGATGCCCTAAATATCAAACGTGGGTTTGAGCAAATTGCAATTTTTTTTTCCCTTGGTGACTTTATGTCCCTCTAAGACTAAAAGCTTTAGCAAGTAAGTAGATGCTGTTTTCCCATGAGGAGGCTTGAAAAAGAGAAAAAAGAACAAAATCATCCATATATTGCAGCAAAGTAGAACCCTTAGGGAACTTTATATCATCTAGACCAGCCTTCAGAATTTGTGAGAAATAAGGACTCTCAGTAAATCCCCGAGGCGTTACTGCCCAGGTAAATTGTTTTTCTTCCCAAGTGAATGCGCATAGGTATTGGCAAGCTTCATCAACTGGAATACTAAAGGATGCACTGCATAAATAAATTATAGCAAAGAATTTGCTTCCAGTAGGAATGGATTTTAGTAGGGTATGAGATTAGCAATAACAGGGTGTCAAGGGATAAAAATGTTGTTTATTGCTTAGAGATCCTTGACAAATCTCTATCCTCAGCCCTCAGATTTTCTCACTGGTAAAATGGGAGTGTTACAGAGGGTAGTACAAGGTGTAATGATAATCTATTATGGGCTTTATACATTGAAAGATTTCTTTAATTGTAGGATATTGATTAATTCTGGGGAGAGGCTGTGAGGTATCTATTTGAACCTTGATGGGAGGTATGCTGTGAATTTTGCCAATATTAGTTGGAAATTTTGCCCTTAAGGAGGGTGGTAGCCGATTCAAAAGGCAAATGATCAGTATTTCCGTAATCAGTTCTAGTGCCTTCAGAAACAGAACAAGTAAAAGATGTCAAGGCGGGGCTTCCCTGGTGGCTCAGTGGTTGAGGGTCCGCCTGCCGATGCAGGGGACGCGGGTTCGTGCCCCGGTCCAGGAGGATCCCGCGTGCCGCGGTGCGGCTGGGCCCGTGGGCCGTGGCCGCTGGGCCTGCGCGTCCGGAGCCTGTGCTCCGCGGCAGGAGAGGCCACAGCGGTGAGAGGCCCGCGTACCGCAAAAAAAAAAAAAAAAAAAGATGTCAAGGGGGCATTTAATTCACCTTGTTGGCTGCTTTGATGACCACTGTCAAATTCCAGAATTATTTCCCCCTTTCAGGAGAAACAAACCCCAGCATGATACTATTCTAAGAAGTCCCGGCCTAATAAATGGATAAGGGTGGAGGAACTCAGGAGAAAAGACTGTGTATCTCTCAGAGGGCCTAAACAAATGGAATAAGTTCAGAGACAGGAACTTCTTGAGGTTCATTAGAGATCCCACTATTTGAATTCTTTTAGTATTCTGAGGCAGGGACTGCTTTATAGTAGTAGGGTTAAGCACCCAGAGTGTGGCTCTGGTGTCAATTAGGACTGGAAGAGATTCATCCCCAATCTGGAGAAATTTTTCTCCAAACCAATTAAGAGGGAGGATTGAGAAGACCCCTGTGGTTTCTCAGAGCCTCATCACTGTGAATTGGGCGGACATTGGCAAGTCCAGATAGAGGGCTGAATGTGCCTAATATATTTAAATTTGTAACAATCTCCTGCCCAGTGTCAACTCTTTGCAATAATAGCAGAAACTAGGAGGGTTTTGGTTTTATTTAGGGACCTTCATTTGCTGGATTTGAAGATTAAGAACATTGGTGGTTTTCCTTTGAGGTGACTCATGTAGATTATGAGAGAATTGGTTTTGCCAGATTAACTAATTCTGGAGTGGACATAGTCTTCCATTCATACCTGGTCCTTCTTTCTAGAAAGGAAAGGTCCAAAGAAGGACCAGTCATTTTTTCAATAATAATCTGATGTTGATTGTAATAAATATGAACACATTTTATCAGGTTTTTGTGGGCAAAAAAAAAAAAAAGGTCAGTGATCCAGAAAAAAGTGTTCAAAAAACATAATGTAAAAAATATTTGAAAAATATGACAAAGGGTAGGAAATCTAGCTAGAGAGTTAAATTTCCATGTAGAAGAAAACAAGAAACAGAAAGAGCTCTTTTGTGGCATGAGGAAAGTGGCCCAGGCTTAATTACATAATCGTGGAATACAAAGAGTGGGAACATTTATATTTTAGAAAAGCAGCATAAAGAGTATCCTTTGAATTTACAGTTCTGCCATTAAATTCCTCTTTGATTTAGGGAAGCCCTTCATCTTGTGGTGTCTCAGTTTCCACATTCATGAGAGAGTTAAACAATATGGCCATTAAAGTTTCCTTTGAGACAAAAAGTCTAAGTTGTCTTATGCAAATAAAGTCTATTTGAATTTTCACTTGTACCACTGGAAAAGAACCTTGGAACAGGAACAAACAACTAGGATCATGAGTAAAAATATTACAACATCAAGAACAAATCTATAAAGGGCAAAAGAACATCAGAGTCCTTATTTGGCACTCTAGTGGCAGGGATATATTACAGTGTATTGAGCGACATTGAGAAAGAGTTGAGTGACTTCAGCTTGTATAGTGGATGAAAGGACACACACTTGTATCTCGTAAAACATAAGGTATAGATCCTTAGAGATTGGGAACAGATTTAGTACAAGATATGAAAGTCCTTGTATTCAACAACAGACAAATGATTTCTACCCTATTCAAGAAAATGTTTAAAAATCTCAGAAAAGACATCTGTCTAATATTTGTCATTTATTCACTGGCTGTGTAAAACGGAATTTTAGTTCATCTGTGTCGCTAATTTCCTTTTCTAAAAAAATTAATAATTGCAAAATAACAATGAAATACGTGGAAAGCACCTAAAGAAAAATGCCGTACAAATGCAAAGTGATATCAGCAATATTAAGAAATTATTAAATATTACTGGAATTCACCAAGTTGCATGTTTTCCAATTTCTTGTTTCCACCCACACAAATTGTCCTGAAGGAAAATGCACCAAATTAAAATTCAAGACATTTGGAAAACTATTCAGAACTTTGCAAAACTGTCATTATTTAAGCAGTTTAGAAAACAAATGTGCTTTAAAAAACAGCCGACGTACATAAAAAAGAATTAGGTTGGTGCCGAGCACCTCATCGGAATGCAGAGAGGGGGAAAAACACTAAACAAGTCAGATTAATGTAGAGAAATGGGTTGTTTTCCCAGAATCACTTGGTAATCAGGTAATGCATCACATTATCCAATCATCTCTGACAGGAAGGTTGCTTTATCCTACCTTGACTAAGAAGAGTGGTAAAACCGTATCATATGAAATTATAGGTTTTCAAATTGAATTATATTATTTCACATCCTCCATGGCAGGGCTTTTACAAATTGTTAATCTCCTGGTAAACATTCCTACAACTAACACACAATTATTATTTACAAGCAAAGTGAAGGTGTTAGAGAAATGTAACAGATAGTTATCATGCATAAGTTGCCTGCTGTCTCTTGGGACTAGAAAAAGAGACATTGCATCTCCTACAGGCATCCTAAAAGGAATATTGATAGGTAAATAGAATAACTGAACATCTGGTAAATTACCATTTCAATGAATCATGTCCCTCCTAAATTCAGGAGGTAGTATCTTTTAGGAAAGTAGGAAAGTTGGGAAATGTTTATGAAAGCATTCTAAAAATGAATTAAGAAAACGCTGATGACCTTTAATACTGAGAGTTCTTATTTAGAAGTGGAAAAGGGTATTTTTTTCCTTCATATGTAGCAAATGGTGTAGTTCTTATTATATGAGCATGGGTATCATAGAACACGGCACATAGCTAAGCTTCCTCTTTATCAAGTGTGGACATAAAGAAACACAATAGTTCTTCAAAGCAGATACCAGAACCTGGAAAGGCAACCAAGAGGCTACCCAGTTGTGATTGTTACGTGAACATTTATACCAACAAACATGAAAAGCAAAATATCCTATATGCCAGAGAGTCAATACAATATATTCAGATTATTTTCAAACAAAATTCGTCATGGTTTTCATGTACCCATAATATATTATTTTTCTATTATCAATTGCATATATGATATTTAATAGTTGTGTACTTTTAAAAGCAATTATTTTGTTTATGAATTTTCATGGGCTGGTAATGTCCTTTTTATGCTCTCAATTTTTCATTAATAAAATGCTAATGAATGTTCTTGGACAATTTTTTAAGAGTTCAATACTTCACTTTGGGAAGTACATCACCTAAGTTTTTGTAAGAAAAACTTTGACCTTCCCTACAGTTCTGTAGAAATTTCATAGAGAAAATTGTGATCTGTATGATTTCTGATGCTAGATAGGAACCTTAAACATGTGTTTGGCAAAATCTCTCTGAATGTTTAGGTAACCCACATCAGGCACGTGTCACTATTTACTCTTCATCTTTTCATTTCCACATTGTATATATTATATGAGATCCTAGTAACTTAGGATCCAAGTAACTCAGGTTTTAGCTTTTCAGTTAGGATGCAATAACCTTAAACAAGATTAAAATGTTTCAAGGCATTTTACTGGTTTTAAGTCACCTATATAGTTTTATATAAGGTAATCTAATACAAAGATTCCTCAATAAATATGTTTAGTAGAATGAATTGTATTTTAATGGAAATTTTTCACCTTCTGGATAATGGGTTTTATTTTTTTCATTTTTATTTAAGTACAGTTGATTTACAATGTTGTGTTAATTTCTGGTGTACAACAAAGTGATTCTTTTTCATATTCTTTTCCATTATGGTTTATCACAGGATATTGAGTATAGCTCCCTGTGCTATACAGTAGGACCTTGTCGTTTACCCATCCTATAAGTAATAGTTTGCACCTGCTAGTCCCAAACTCCTAATCCAACCCCCCCCCCAGCCCCACTGGCAAGCACAAGTCTGTTCTCTGCGAGTCTGTTTCTGTTTTGTAGATAAGTTCACTCGTGTCATAATTTAGATTCCACATATATTCATTTTTATTAATAAATTAATTCATTCGATCAACAAAAATTTTAGTGCACTTCATCTGCCAAGCACTGAATTCAGTGCTGGAGTTGTAGAGGTGAGGATTGTCCGTTGTTTTCAAGGAACTCACAAGAATCATTTGTCTCTAATCTTTTCAAACTACCCGTACTGAAGCATGGAGTATAGAACTGCTTAATTGCAGTGATCCCCTTGTCCTATTCCATTATACTTTATTATCCAACCAACCAATAGTCTGTGTTTCTCATACAGTAAATGGCAGGTCAGCCATCAAGCCAATTCTTTAGACCTCTGGTTTTTCACTTCCTTGCTTTTCACTTGCCTGCTTTCTTGCAACTTCATCGAGTCCTCCGAAATTCAGTGTCTTAAAGGGATACTCAATTAACTCTAGCCTGCTGTAATAATGCAGTTATGGTACACAAAGCAGGCACATAAGTATCACTGCTGTTAAAAATCATCTCTGGCATCTTTCTGACTAGTGTTTCAACCAGAGCAATTTGACACAGCAGCACAATCCAATAAACCAATTTGTGGCAAATAAGGGATTACCTTCGGTGTGTAAAGACTAAGGAATAATTCTGGGGCTTTAAGGCAGGTGACAGGTACCTTCTTGGTTGGGGAATAGTTAGGCTTATCTGAGTATGAATCAATAAATGAATGGATGCAGTGTTATTCATCTTTCATTTCCCAGCACATGTTATTAGACCTGGCCTATAGTAGGTTCTTTCCTATTTTCTTGATCTGAAGGCCATTTGAATATTAAACACTCAACTCCTATGAAATATCCCTGCAATATAATAAAATACCTTTCTTAGACACTAAAAACCTATTCTCATATTTCTTTTCCTGGTAGGTTTGCAATTTGACACGACCCATGCTTTACCCTTTTTTGAAATTGCCTCTAATAATTTTAAAATATTGTTTATAATATATAGCAGGGCTTCAAATAATATTCCATTTCTAATTATAAAATCTAAAGAATACAAAAATATCGAAACCAAATTTTTTTTTTTAAGAAGATGTTGGGGGTAGGAGTTTATTAATTAATTAATTTATTTTTGCTGTGTTGGGTCTTCGTTTCTGTGCGAGGGCTTTCTCTAGTTGTGGCAAGCAGGGGCCACACTTCCTCGCGGTGCGCGGGCCTCTCACTATTGCGTCCTCTCTTGTTGCGGAGCACAGGCTCCAGACGCGCAGGCTCAGTAGTTGTGGCTCACGGGCCTAGTTGCTCCGCGACATGTGGGATCCTCCCAGGCCAGGGCTCGAACCCGTGTCCCCTGCATTAGCAGGCAGATTCTCAACCACTACGCCACCAGGGAAGCCCCTAGAGTCCAATATGAAAAGTCTTCAAGACAAACATTTTCTTGCAAACAGAACCATTTCTTCAGGGATAGTTCTATAACCAGGAGTGCATGAAACCCTGGGGATAATGAAACGATTTTATTTTCCATTTGTTTAGGAAAGGCCAGAAGGCTATTTATGTACAAATAGGTTTATTAACAAAACTGAAAAAGCAATAACCTCACCTGTACAGTGATCAGTGGAGCCAGAGATAATGGAAAACCAATTTTATATAAAAGGAAATTTTATGGCTCTCATGACTAACTTTGATTTTTTTTAATAATGATTCCATTTGATGTCTCTCTTTTTTTTCTGTTTACATATATCTTTCTGCATTTCTTTTTAAACTAAATGAAAAAATATTTAGATAAAGTATTTTTTCTTGCATGAGTATTGCCAAACATGAAAAAGCCTCTTGCAAATTAATAAAACTCTAGAACATTAATGCTGCTCACTATAATTCTCTTGTGAAGTATTAATTTGGTGACTTTACTAAGTTATATCCTTATCAGCATATGTCCTTAGCCAAGTTTGCAATGGCCATTGCAATCTATCCTTTCAAAGTAAGTTATGCATTTTAATGAAAGGTCTACAAGAAAGATGAACTGGCTATTTCCAGCACTTGTAACTCTGGGCATGGGCTATAAAAGGAAGAAAAAATTTAGGGAGGAAGAAATTTCTAAAATCAATTACTTTATGTTTGCAAAAGTGAAATGTAAACTCTACAGTTATGTCTATATGCATGAGATTGAACATTACAAAAAAACAATTTAAATGTGTTAATAACATTAAATTAATTTTCAGTAGAAATGCTATTATGTATTAAAAACTTCATTTTGCCAGACAGTTGATTCCTGTTTCATAGGAAATATAGTAAATAGGTTATTATTTGTCTTTTAAAATTAAATATAGATGGTTATCATCAAGTCTAGATCTCAGACTCTATCCATTTTTAGGCTGACCATGTCCAAATAAGACTCCACTTATACTGCCTAATAATTTAATTTGATTGTGTTTGACTAGTAAATATGACCAACCTGATGAAACATGCCACAAATGCCTTTCAGAGATCTGGTAATTGTTAATTTGATGATTCTGTGTATAGTCTGAGACAATATAATTGTTAAAAATTGATAGAATACTGAATGTTTATATTAAAAATGGATAAAGAAATAAATTTGAGAAATTAAATATTGATAAAATTAGACATGTTACAATTAGCAAAAGAAGTAACTTAGAGATATAATGAGTTCAGGAGAGCAAAAAGGCAAACTGGGTTGAAGTAGAGAAAGAGGGCAAATGATCAGTTGGCTTAGCAAAGGGATGGGTAAAGCAGGAGACTGAATGAACTGTCAGAAAAAAAGGTAGAAATGAGATCAGTTAAGATAAAAATCCCATGAGATACTTCTGAGTAATTTTTGTTAGAATATGAAATGTGAATGTATCATATGACATGAAATTTGCATGAACTATTCAAAGAAATATTTTAAATAAATATGTATTAAATTTATTATTAAAATTACTTACTAAATAAAAAAATAAATAACAAATTTGGTCATCTTTTAAAGTTGGCAGTGAACATCTAAAAATATTTTTCTATAAATGATCTAATATCCACAGTATCCCTCACTTTAAAAAGTGCCAAAGGAGTGCAATGTGGATAATTAAAGGTAAGATGAAACTATTACAAAGAGTGGTAAAATACATGAATGAACTTCCTACAGAGAATAGAAATTTGTTAGTAGACTAAGCAATTCTTTCAGCACAGACAGTGTGAGAGACTTTTTTTTTCAAGGAAATTAAAGAATTCCATATGCTAGTCAGTGGAAGGGAAAATGCTGGGACTACAAGCAATACTGAATTAATTTATAAAGAAAGGTGCTTAGATTTAATTTCCAATACTTAAAGGAAAAATTATTATTCACTTTTTGGAACATTTGATTGCAGTTTTTCTTGATGTCTTCCAGATCCTTAATTCCATGAGTTTATGAACAGAGAACCTTAAAAAAAAAAAAAAAAAAAAGTAAGCAGGTAAACACAAGACGCTTTTAAATTCCTGAAGAAAAGTTCTCTTTTCTCATTTTTAAAGTGATTTATTTTTAGCTCCCAGTGGTTTTCAGCACTTTTTGGAGGATCATGGATGCTTTTCATTAATCTGATAAAAATATCCATTCTTAACCCCCAAAATCCTCTTCCTCAGAATATTTTGCAAATAACTTAGGGAATGTTCACACATCCTCTGAGGTCAATAGCCACTGATGTAAACTGTATGTCCTAGGGGCTAGAGTAGGAACAAAGGCTATACTAGTTTTGCAGAAGCATCAAAGCGTCCATATTCATCTTCCCTACTGCACACTGGGATCCAAGGAAATCATTTAAGTTTGATTTACATGGCTGAGAAAATGGAAGACTTGAGAACTGACCAGAGATTTAGGGTTGTTTGCAGACCACCATTCTGTATCATCCATTTCAAGATATCTATTAGCCCCTCCCAGTCTTTTAATTTATTTCCCCCAACTTGTCTAAATTATTTACACAAGAAAAAGAACCACAAAGGTATTTTTCAGATTTTTAAGCATATTCATTAGTTATCTAAACCATTGCAGCTAGGATATTTTTAAAGCCTATATTTTGGAAAATAAATTTAAATTGTTATTGCGTAGCAAAGTATCAAAAACCAAAAATTGGATATTTGTCAACTGTACAATCTTATGTTGCAGAAATGAAGATAAAACTTAAGTATATTCCTGGATGAAGTTTTGTCTGAATAATTTAGATTTTTTTTCAGCATAATTTTATGTCCATTGGGTAATGCTTATGACTATATTGCATACAAAATAGCTACAATTCTGGTCAATTCAAAAATAACTAGTAAACAATCTTTTAAAACTGATGCCTTTTTTAGTATCATGAAAATTCTCTTACTGTTAAAACTTTACATTTTTTGTTTTGAGCTATACAGTGCAAAACATGTATGTCTTCAATTGGACCTATAATAAACTGACGATCTTGTTATTATTTCAATATTATCCAGTATGATTTTAATATAACAATGCAACACTTTACTTTCCTACTGGTCAAACAGTTAAACACAGTTAATACTCTAAAATTGGAAGGTTCTATGAGTTCCACTCAACGTTGGGAGGTATTATTCTTTTGAGTTTTTATACTGTGCTTTTTCTAAGTTTAAAAACACCTATTGGGCTTCCCTGGTGGCGCAGTGGTTGAGAGCCCGCCTGCCGATGCAGGGGACACGGTTTTGTGCCCCGGTCCGGGAAGATCTCACATGCCGCGGAGCAGCTGGGCCCGTGAGCCATGGCCGCTGAGCCTGTGCATCCGGAGCCTGTGCCCTGCAACGGGAGAGGCCACAACAGTGAGAGGCCCGCGTACCACAAAAATAAATAGATAAATAAATAAATAAATAAATAAAACACCTATTCAACTACACATCTTTAGATAAACACTTTCAAATAATTAAAAGACTCTTGGACAAATTACATTTGAGTTAAGCAGCTTCGGAGAAGGGTTAAGAGCGTAGTAAAACTACTTCATTTAGCATCCTTTTCATTTTGCAGTTTCTATGGCACTAGTATTAGTATCGCACGAAAGAATGCTGGTAAGCGGTTTGGATGCTCTGTAATTTTAAAACAGTAAATGCAATTAAGCTTGGTTAAATATATCTCTCTTCAGCACTTGGCAACCTCTTTAAAGATATGCCAAAGTAGAGAAAAGTACTTAGGGACGCTTTCTCAGCAACATTGTAGTACAATCAGGGAAGGAAATATTTCGCCAAACAGAGGAGTCCTCACATGCAAATCTGTGCTTTTGTTACTTTCTCTTACCAAAAATATTCTGTAAAAAAATGCTTTTGGAGTAAAATAAAGTATTTTTTGTGACAAATTTGGCATAAAGATCACTTTCACAGGGCTTCACTGGTGGCGCAGTGGTTGAGAGTCCGCCTGCCGATGCAGGGGACACGGGTTCGTGCCCCGGTCCGGGAGGATCCCACATGCCGCGGAGCGGCTGGGCCCGTGAGCCATGGCCGCTGAGCCTGTGCGTCCGGAGTCCCTGCTCTGCAATGGGAGGCCCGCGTACCGCGAAAAACAACAACAAAAAAAGATCACTTTTACAAAAAAAGTGACTTTTCCAAAATATAACTGTGAAATGTTTTATTCACATATTTGAGTATCCAAGACTATAAAGAAATCTATTTCTTTGGTGAAATCTATTTCCCATGGGTAAACTGACATTAGTAGGGAGAGTCTTCCTTTCCTTTTTCCTTTAATTAAGCTTGCTGAACTCTGCGTTTATGCTAACAGTGGTTTTGGAGGATTTCATCCAAGTGGAACTCCTTCTTGTTCTCTGTGAATTTCACTGGGAATTGTAGTTTCCTCTACTATCCTCAGTATTTATTAACATCGTAAGATCTATTCGTGGAAACTTAATTTTAAATGTGTTCATCTAGAGAGAGTTAATATAGTGGAAACATGAGTAAGCTCACTAATGAAACTGATCAATCAATCTTTCATTGAAAAACAGAATTAAAAGTCCAGTGGTAAGCTAAGCCTACATGACACACTGTTTTGGTGAGTAAGAAGCATATTGTAGCATCTTTTGGGACCATCCAAAACTGCCAGGTTTATATCAGAAATAATAGACAGATAATGACCCTTTAAAACTGGTGACACTTGTGTGACATCCTTGGAGGTCCAGTGGTTAAGACTTCACCTTCCAATGCAGAGGGTGCAGGTTCAACCCCTGGTCAGGGAGCTAGGATCCCACATGTCTTGTGGTCAAAAAACCAAAACATAAAACAGAAGCAATATTGTAACAAATTCAATGAAGACTTTAAAAATGGTCCACATCAAAAACATCTTTATAAAAAATAAAAATTGTGACACTTGCTGCAGAGTATCTGTTTGTTTCTTATCCATGCGATTCTAAGGGTCTGAGGACACATGTAGCCTACATACAGTGCAAGTAAATAATTACCCAACAGCACTTATTTAGCAAATACGCATTAGTAGCCTGTTATATGGCAAGTGTTAGATTTAGATTCTAGTGGAAGAAACATACAATAAACAAGTGAACGAAAAAATTAGTACATGAAAATTTGGGAGGTGCCAGGTGGCCAACTCATGCTGCCATTTCAGAAAATAACAGGGATGGTCTCAGCTCCTTAACCTAAAAGGGTAGGGAAAGGCCCAGCTAAGAAAGTAATTTTTAGGTTGGTTTCTGATTCCAGCTGAGAAGGTCCTAGGTACATACAAAGGTAGGTAAAAGCATTTCTATACAAAAGCAATCATCAAAAGAGCATATAGTACTGGCTCCATATAGTATGCCAGACACTATACAAGGTCAATGCAGAATTGCTTTTTATTGCACTTTACTCACATTTTTTTTTCATTATCTTACACAGCAAGTCAAAAATGGAACATTGGATTTAAGTGATTGTGTCTTCACAGCTTTGTAAAGAATGTTTTCTCCTATTCAGGCCACAAATTCTCTCTTCTTAGCATCATCATTAGTTTTATCAATTAAAACTAGGTGAGAAACAATAGAGGTTGAAAAAAGGCCCATTAATATCTCTGGCATTTCTGCTGATGGTAATTGCACTTCGTTTTGCTCTGGTGTGGTGGTGAAAGCGTTTAGAGTCTCAAATCATTAATGCCTCAGTTCTGAAATTAATAAACCTGGTAAATGACACCAGATGTAAGAATGTAAATTGTATACTCTGTAAAAGCTATAACTCACATCTATATATATATTGTTGCATTTACATTAGAATCACTTTCTAGGAAAGAAAAACGTATATCCTTTATTTTAATAATTAAATGAGTATATGACTCAGGGTTAAAAAGTCTATTGTCCCTTCTACCGTTTAACTAAGTTATTATTTCTTGGATTGTATAGCTATATGAGAAGAGTAAGGGATAATTATTATGTAATCAGTCAAATAAAAATCTGATACCAGTTCTTCTACTGAGTTCTCTTACCATGTTCACAATGTTTCAAACCTCGCCCAACTTAGATAACAGATTTTTGAGCAAGAAATAAAATTGTGCTCCCAAAGGTAATAAGAACTCAATTTTGGGTCATATGTACCCTGATCTGGGTCATTGTTCTTTTTATATCTAACTCGTGCGAGAGTGATGAACAATGACATTTAAGACCTCTCAGTAAGATGGGGCTTCGAAGCCTGGCTTTGTTTTCTACCATATGTATCATCACAGGTGAGCTAGTTACCATCTGTTTGCAAATCTGTAAAATGAAGGTCCATTGTTTGTAAGACTGTTATCAGGGTTAAGCACAGTGTTGGCACATGGTAAATATTAAAAATTGAAAGTTATTAATTATCATTATTGTGAATTGAAAGTAAATTGTGTTTTGTATAAAGTAGTAAAGTTTTCTCATATTTTCCAGCACTTTTCTCTATGCTGCCATCAACCAAATCCTATCCAACACTTAGGGTCCCTAAGATTGTAAATTTGCGTGGTAACTTGAGCCAACTTGCTGTATTTCAACTCGATGTGAGGAAAGGAGCTGGAACTAGGACTAGGAAGACAATAATTGGTTCACACCAATCTAAGAATAAATTAAAAATAAGCAGTTGGTAAGGCTTTAACATTTTTTCAAAGGAGGTGTTAGAAATGTATTGTTCTCAAAAGTTCTAAGTTGCTCCTTTCAGTGAGTTTTCAAATGTCAGGGCGACTTATTCTTCTTTCATAGAAAATTCTAATATAACACATCATGGAAGTTAGTCAAGGAAACAAATGGGGACCACATAAAAAATACTTCTGGAAGAAACTCAACTCTGAGCTGTCATCAAAAAAGGTTGTTAAATGTGCCTTCTCAAATGGCGTAAAATAATTTTAAAGCAGACAATCTATTGCTAAATCAAAATGCAACAGTTTTACTTTTATCAACTAGCTGAAGCTTATTGCCATCATCATGTTCTCCCTCCTGCCATTCCACTCAGGACTTTTTCACTTTCTTTCTCCTGACTGTCACCCTGGTCCTAATTAGATATTTCTCACCTTCATACCTCAGCATCAATGTCACCTCTTCAGAGAAGCCTTCCCAGACCACCCTATCAAAAGGACCCAAACTAAGAAATGTGCCCTATCCAGCGACCTGGTCCTTCATCCCACATATAAAAAGTTGTAACGGGCTTCCCTGGTGGCGCAGTGGCTGAGAGTCCGCCTGCCGATGCAGGGGACACGGGTTCGTGTCCCGGTCCGGGAAGATCCCACATGCAGCAGAGCGGCTGGGCCCGTGAGCCATGGCCGCTGAGTTTGCACGTCCGGAGCCTGTGCTCCACAACCGGAGAGGCCGCAACAGTGAGAGGCCCGCGTACTGCAAAAAAAAAAAAAAAGTTGTAAGGTGTATTTAACTTATTTTAATTTATGATTTAGCAATCTGGTCTTTTCCATGCAGACAGAGACCACAATCATCTCTCACGCTAATATATTCTCCGTGCCGAGAAGAGTACTAGGCTTATAGTAAGTACTTAACAAAAACTTTCAAATTAATGAATGGAGAGATAAGTAGTTTTAGTCTTGCTTTGTTTTGTCAAGGGAGGATGCAGGGAAGAAATGTGAGTGAAATCTGACGCAAGAAAAGTTTGAGATTCTTACGTAACATCCAAAGGGAGACTACTACATACTGAGCTGGCTGTGTAGGTTTACAGCAACAAAATTATAGAGTTTAAATATATACATTCAGCTGGAATTCATTATCTGACAGGCATGAGTGGGGATGAAACGCTCGTGTTTCGAGAGTGTAGAATGATAAAGGTATAGAAAATATTATAAGTAACACCAACCTTCAGAGGTAGTGGAGAAGGTTGTGGGTAGAGGAGAAGCCTGTTTAGTAGACTGTAAAGGAACCGCGGGACTGGAGGAAGGCAAGGAAGGGAGTCCTGGACACTTAGAGAAAGAATATCTCAGGAAGCAGGGGATGATCAACTGAGTCGGATGGGGCTCACAGGTCAGGGAAGAAATAGAAAATGTCATTGGATTTGTCAACATGAAAATTACTAGTTACCTTAGCAAGGAGAGCGTCCATAGAGGAAGCTGGAGTGAGCTGAATGGTGAGTTGCAGTCAATAAAGAGGGAACAGTGCGTGAAGCGGGAAATGACAGGTCCACAGTCCCTTATGAGAAAATGCGGGGCTTAGGTGTGCTCGGAATTCTGAATATTTCACATTTTAAAAAGGTAGAGGTGGGGCTTCCCTGGTGGTGCAGTGATTAAGAATCCACCTGCCAATGCAGGGAACACAGGTTCGAGCCCTGGTCCGGGAAGATCCCACATGCTCTGGAGCAACTAAGCCCGTGCACCACAACTACTGAGCCTGTGCTCTAGAGCCCGTGAGCCATAACTACTGAGCCCGCATGCCACAACTACTGAGCCCACGTGCCTAGAGCCCGTGCTCTGCAACAAGATAAGCCACCACAATGAGAAGCCCGTGCACCAGAACAAACAGTAGCCCCCGCAACTAGAGAAAAGCCCATGAGCAGCAGCAAAGACCCAAGGCAGCCAAAAATAAACAAATTTATTTAATAAATAAGTAAATTTAATAAATAAATTTAATAAGTAAGTAAATTTGTTTAATAAATAAATAAAAAGGTAGAGAGACACCTATTGTATGTAAGTGACACCCCGTGACTTCTTAACAGCACCCCAAAATCAAGTATTATATTAAAATTTTCATTGACTTTTCTGGAGTCATTTGAATATGAATGTATGAGTATTCATGCTAAGTTGCATAAGACTATAAATAGCCTCTTGTAAGTTAAAGTCCGATAAGGTTTTGACCAGTTAAGTGATATGTAAAAAATAAAACTTTTGGTTTTCAAACTGTTTGGCTCTCTGGATTGTGGTTGAAGAATCATGTAGACAAATTAGGTGCTAGCTAGAGAGGGATTTGCTATTAGAGATTTGTTTTCTCTCTTTTTGGTTTGCTTTTCTATTACTGAAGTTATGAAAATGTACCTAAAAATGATACTGGGGATCTTAATAAAGAAGCAGCTAAAGATTGAGTAGAGATAGATTTCCAATAGAATTCAGCTCCCTAAGAAATCAATTTGTAAGAAAATCTAGAAGACCCAGAGAGTAGCTGGCATTTCAGAGAGAGATGGCATACCTTTAAATTATACTCAGAGAAAAGGAAAGAAAGGGTATAGATGCAGAGAATTTTTTCATTTGGTAGAGGGAAGATAACAGGATTCACTTTTTTTTTTTTTTTTTTGCGGTACACAGGGCTCTCACTGCTGTGGCCTCTCGCGCCGCGGAGCACAGGCTCCCGACGCGCAGGCTCCCGACGCGCAGGCTCAGCGGCCATGGCTCATGGGCCCAGCCGCTCCGCGGCATGTGGGATCTTCCCGGACCGGGGCATGAACCCGTGTCCCCTGCATCGACAGGCAGGCTCTCAACCACTGTGCCACCAGGGAAGCCCAAGGATTCACTTTTAAAAGGTTTTATTTTCTCTGTGAAATGTGATAAAAAGATATTGCCAGAGAGTTTAGAAAGCAAAAGGAAAGTCCACTGCTTAAGTGAGGAATAGTCTTTGAAGAATGTGGGAGAGCAAACACAACTAGAAAAAATGCTTTAAGATGTGTTATTTGCAATCAACATAGTTAAACTTGATAAATTAAAATTAATTTAATCATTCTCTCCATATTTATAAGGGTCTATGATGTTACTGCTCTATTCGAGGTTTTAAAACAGAAAAGAGGTGAGACACAGTAACCTTTCTGAAATTAAATCCTAGTGGGAGAGAAAATGAATTTGTAGTAAACATGTTCAGAAATTAAACCCACGAAAATAAAGTAGGCATATTTCCTAACTCATTTAAGCTTATTGTGCAGAAGTATGTGAGAATTGGACTCTAGGGTTAGGATTTTCAGAACTAGATCTGAAATATCAACTTATTATAGCCAAATTAGAACAAGAGAATTTGGTAAAATTACTCATAAAAATAAACTTTTTTGACCCCATATAATCACATGATGAATATTTCTGCAGAATTATATATATTAATTTCTTAGATGAAAATGAAATGAAATATCATAACAAGTAGTTTATTTTTCATAAAATACTCATCATATTTTAAAAGTTGCCATAACCTTCCATGGCTGTGTGCTGATCTGATAGAGTGTTTGAATCATGTGTTATAAAAAACTGGTTTTATTTCAAAGATTCATCTGGGGCAGCCACCTGAATAATATTAGTAATTACAAATCATGTAAAACACATTTCTTCACTAGCCATGGCATTTTGTTTGTGAGAAGTATCTTTTATCTCCTCCTGAGGGAACCACAGAATATGAAAGAATCTCTTGTAAATGTGTATTGAGAATTGTTTCTTGATTACAGTTCCATGCATCATGGCACTGTGGTTTAAAGGTGCTGGGCTTCCCTTCCAAACACTGGTTTCTGAGCACTTCTATTTCAGCAACTCAAAATGTAATGTCCTGAAACCTGGCACTTGAATTGCAAACTGAGATGAATCTTTTTTTTTTTTATAAGTATTGGTGCAAGTGGTCAAGCCATTTCCTTTTTTAATGTAGTTTCTGGGACTTTTCTAGTCATCCACAAATAAAACAAGCTCTCAGTACTTTTAAAGATTAATAGTTCAGCAATACATTGTGCAACAGCGAGATAAAAATTAAATAAAGGCTGATGTCAGGAGAAATTACTTTTTTAACCTGGGATACAATGTACAAAAAAGACTGAATATTGGTCTTGCTCTCAATTAACAACGGGATGGCAACTCTTCTTAACACACTGAATATAAATCCAATTTATCATCTCTGTTTCAGACTCTTAAGTTATTTAGGTTTTACTGTACTGAATGCATTAAGGCCTCTACAACACGTGCGCACACACATACACACACACACATACACACTCGGCAAAAGTAGATCTTTCTGGAAGACACAGAGGACCTATGGGTGGGTGAGGACACCTGTGTGAGGGCAGTGTTTTGGTTCTTCAGTGTTTTTACCACTACTGATACAGAAAATAAAAATAGACATAAGGAAATTTTTGAACTATCAATCATAGGCTTCTAAATCCTGACTATTTTATTTTAAAATCAAGACAGAGAAATTTCAACAGTGTGTAGTACTTCTAAGTTATAAGATCATCCTTCTAGATGTGATATGTTCAAAACTATAAGTCCGCCATTGATTCTACAGTCTTGTGTCCTCTCTTAGCACAGAGATATATCTCCAAATTAGGAGACTGTCTGAGACATCACTTTTTCAACATAATGCATGACCTGTCAACCCAGCTGGGGTTTAGACCTGCATAAGGAAGGTGAATTAAGCATTGAGTGAATTGTCTTATTTGCAGACCACAAGTCTGATAAGGATGGGTGATCTTAAAGAATCATTAAACACATCAAATGCCTTTCAAATCTAGGTTACTGACTTGTGTCTGTTTTACTTAATCAGGCTCCTAAATGCCCATCAATGATTGGTTTTAATAATTACATTGATGGCTTTTGCCCATTTCCTTCTATATTAGAAAAATTGGCATTCTCAAGAAAAAAACTACACGTTAAGTGACTTAAGCATAGATTGTGAAAAACTACAACTTTTAATACACTTCATGTGATCTCGGGGGGGAAATGCTTTAAAGTTTCACTTATTTATAGGCCCATGCATTAATTGATGCAGTGAATATCAAAAATTCTCTCCTGAGGAGACCTGGGGAAACATACCTATGGTTTAGTAAGGGGAAGGGGGTGATAGAAAATGGAAAACTGAAGTCTGGAGGGAATCACAGGCCAATGTCCCACCCCTGGAGCACACACTCACACACAGTCACATTCACACACTCTCACACACTCATACACAGTAATTTGGGTTGTACAGGAAAATCCCATGGTAATTAAACAGTAAGCACCTCCTCTGGTTGCCTACTGTATATAGGATGAACTATTCATTTTTTCTGGGTGGAAAATCTGAGCTACTTCGTGTGTTTGAATCATCAGTATGTCTGGATTTCTGGATTTGAGCTTCTCAGTCTCTCCAGGCTATCAGTATTTCAAGAGTGCTTCTTAAATATGGGCTGATCATTGGGTCTTGAGTGGGCAGTAGCTCTCAAATGGACACTTTATCTGAAGCAGTGTGAACGTTTGGCTCTCAGCATACAAGCAGTGTTCTCTCATTATGAAAACTCAGTCTCATCCCAAACTCCCTTAGCAGATACTAGATCTTTGCTCGATTCACATCTCCCCCTTCCCCTGCTGTCTCCAACCACCAAGAGATAAGCCACAATATAGAGTGGAAAGATCATGGCTCTTCTTGTCTACCTCGTGGCCTGTCTTTATTTTCTTCCTCACAAACCTGTCCTAATACCCCCCCTTTCCACTCCTTACCTTTGTCAGTAAGGCCTGGGAGAAGGTCCTATGCTTCACAGTTTAAAAACCAACGTGATGGACAAATACTGTCACTTATAAGTAGAATCTAAAAAATACAACAAACTGGTGAATATAACAAAAAAAGAAGCAGACTTACAGATATAGAGAACAACTAGTGGTTACCAGTGGTGAGGGGGGAATACAGGGGTGGGTGAGTGAGAAGCACAAGATCTCACTTGTGAGCACAAGCTCACACTTGGGTGTGAGATAGGCTCAAGTGTGTATGGTACAACATGGGGAATAGAGCCAGTATTTTGTAATAACTGTAAATGGAAAGTAACCTTTAAAAATTGTATAAAAATATTTTTTAATTAAAAAATAAAAAGTAAGATCATTAATTAAAAAAAAAAGAAACAACTAGAATACAAACTTGAAATCCAGAGTCAGATATGTAGGATTTGGAGTTTCTCTTTCGTCCTTACTAGCAGTCCTTGGGCAAGTCACTTCAACTCTCTAAGTCTTAGTTCGCACCTTTAAAATGATGATAAAAATACCCACCTCAGGTTTATTGTGAGTTATGTGACATGACGTCTGACTTAAATTCCTTAGGACAGAGCCGGAAATAGGCAAAGCACATAATAAAAGGAAGCTGGTATCATTTTTAATGTGCTAAATTTATATTATTACTATTAGTTGCTTAAATATTAATTAATTGAATTAATCAGGTACAAATAAAGCCTACCAGAGCTTTTAAAAATCAGTGAAAATTAGATGTGGCTAAACGTACAAGCATGATGTAAAAACAGATTCAGTTGGAAACTCTAAGAACTATACCTGAGCATTTTGCAAGTGGATTAGTAGTAGTCAGCTTCCTTGAGCTGTTCCTCTATTTCAAGTTTATTCTATTGCAGCAATGTAACTGAGATTTTGAACTTTACAACTCATAGAAATTAAAATATGCAATGCTCAATATTGCATACTATTACATAAAAATTATAGTCATGATGACATTTACCATATTGAAAATCCAATATTATATATATAGTTAATTGAATTTATTGGATTATTTTTTAGATCTTACTTTGTATATATAATAAACATTTATAAATCAAAAAACCCAACTTTTTGATGTATAATTTAAGTTTTAGTAAATAACACAGTGTTTATTTTGTGTAAAATTGAACCACATTTAGTATTTAGCAAACAATATAATTGTTCATGTTTTTACAATTATTATTGGAAAACATGGGCCCAAATTATCCGTGTGCTATACACCAGTAAAAGTGAAGGACAGTTTCACAAATACATTAAACCAAATGCAAAATGTGTCTTTCCAGATTTTGCTACAGCTAATTAGAAACACTGTATGTCCGAAGAGTCATTCAGCAGTCAAGGAGAAGCTTTAGTTTTAGATGCCAAACTAGCTTAAATTTATGAATGTCTAGCCAAACTAGCTGGATATTTAGAAAAGCAGCAGAGCGATAATTTCACTGCTGTCTTTATGAATGTCTTGCTTAAATTGGGTATTGATGGGTTCAGTCCCCATTTCTAAATGGAAAAAGAAATCTTTGCTCAGAGCAATTAAAAGTACTGAAGGGATGATAAATAATGAGGTGTCTATGAGAGAGGAAAGCAGGCCTGCCAACTAACCCTGCTCCACAAGAGCAGCCCTAACCGGAAGGTGTGATCATGGTAACAATGACAGTCCCTGAGGACTGAACTGCATACCGGCTTGTACCACCATTTAGGCGTTTTGTCACTGTTGATGTCTTGTGCAACACCATTTTCTGGAAAACTGTGTAGATCACCACAGGAGTTCAACACATTTTTCAACTGTTTGTTTTTATGTTATTATCTTTTATTTCGGTACGCGGGCCTCTCACTATTGTGGCCTCTCCCGTTGCAGAGCACAGGCTCCGGACGCGCAGGCTCAGCGGCCATGGCTCACGGGCCCAGCCGCTCCACGGCATGTGGGATCTTCCCGGACCAGGGCACGAACCCGTGTCCCCTGCATTGGCAGGCGGACTCCCAACCACTGCGCCACCAGGGAAGCCCATGTTTTTATGTTATTATCTTTTAAACTCCTCCTTTTCCATTTGAATTGGTGAAGTAGTTTAATGGTATTTAAGCAATTCTGGTTTTATGCAGTGTTTCCAGTTTCCCTGTAGTGCGGGAGTACGTCTGGTCACCAATTTCAGAAAATAGATGTGACCTGGTTTCCCTATAGGGATGCAGGAATGAATAATGTGATGATCAGGAGCCCTTGACGCTTCAATCCACACAGCCAAACAAACCAGGATACACATCCCTTTCTGCAACGTTGGTCCACGAGGACTGGCTTTTTGTCACCCTCCTACATCCCTTCTAGGAGAACATTACGGTGCTCTCCCATTTGTCTTCTCAACTCCTTGCAAACACATTACAGACCTGCAAGTTGAGTCAACCCACATGCAGTAGCAGCTCAATCCCAAGCTCTGTTAGTCACAGAAAAACTATCTCCAAGTTTTGTGATGTTATTGGCGTAGTGTTCCTAAAGCAGAGCAACAGTGGTGTACATTTTTGTATGCCCTTGAAGAACTTCATCTAGGTGCTCTGCACAAACCCATCTCTCTTAAGTTTGCCGTAAGTGGTTTGGTCGTCTGGATGTTATCCATTCTCTTGACAACTGCAGTATAGCACAGTTGAGTTTTTAATACCAAACCTTTCCCTAGGAAAGAACTGAGTATATTCCAGTTTATCAGTTTTTGAGGATATTGCCCTCGTAACTCTTTCAGTATTAAACAGGATGTATAAGTCACTTGGGTGTCATTTGTTGAGTAAATGAACATAATACTTGTAATGTGAACTAGATTATCTGTAAACTCATTGGAGCCTTGGACACTGGCTAACATAACCTGGCTCTAACTCAGCATTATATCTGGTGTGGACAGATAAGAGCATTCTCCAAGGTTCTCTAATGGTCTCTGGTTGACCAATGCCAATCCAGGATATGAACCTAGTTAGAAAAATATCGAGGGGATTTGGGGATATATCGAGGGGATATGGGGATATATGTATATGTATAGCTGATTCACTTTGTTATAAAGCAGAAACACACCATTGTAAAGCAATTATACTCCAATAAAGATGTTAAACTATATATATATATATATATATATATATATATATATATATATATATATATATAAAGTCTCCCACCTAGAGGGGTGGGATAGGGAGGGTGGGAGGGAGACGCAAGAGGGAGGAGATATGGGGATATATGTATATGTATAGCTGATTCACCTTGTTATAAAGCAGAAACTAACACACCATTGTAGAGCAATTATACTCCAATAAAGATGTTAAAAAAATTTTAAAAATTGAAAAAAATACAAAGAAAACTATGAAGTGTCTTGGGGAACAAAAAGCAGCTGAGGAGCATGGCAGCTGGAATCATTACAAAACACATTTGAATTTATGAGAAAATTTCCATAGAGGCTGGATAGACAGGCAACTCCTGTCCTCTTCACCTGTTTGTATCATGAATAACAGGTTACCTTGGGGTTTCTTAGGTTAGTAAATCTTAGTATTCTCTTAGGTATTCTCTTAGGTAAATTTATATTCTTGATTACTTTTAAATTCTTAGAATAGAACCAAGGTGATTAGTAAATATCTGTGTTGAATACTACCAACAATAGAGATACCATTCACAATTCACAGACTGCCTGGTAGAACCTGCAGGCGCCGTTATCTATAAAGCACACTGTCAAGATGCTTATAGTCTCATAGAAGACAATTAAGTGGAAACAGACACATCCAATTTATCAAAACTACTATTATTTTATTTAAATCTGCTACACTAATATTTTATCAAGAGATTGCTATATGGCAGGCACTCAGTGTTTTACATGTGTAAACTCAATTAAACTTCTCATCAACCTAGGAAATGTGCAATAGCATTTTCTAATTTGCAAAAGAGGAAACTGAGACACAAAGAAGTTAAGTAACTTAACTTGCTCTGCTTCCCCCAGCTAGTGTGTGGTAGATCATCTGACACTCTAATAAGAATACAGCTTGCCCTCTTAGAGATTGGTTTATGATGTGCTGGGTGCAGCAAATAGGTCATCTGGGGATGCTTTCCAGGAGGTGACATTTCAGGAGAATTCTAAAGGTATTCAGCAAAATGTTCTACCCCCTCTCCTTACCGTCTATCACTGTAAAATATCTAAGTAAGCATGTCCTCTCTTTCATATCCCACACCCAAATTCACCATATCTTTAAGATTTCCAGTCTTTTAAGGCTGTTTTTGCTGGCTTACAACATGATCCCATTCCTGGATTCAAAAGTCAGAACTTGACACGAAGATGATCATTTTAGGAATTTTAGAATCTAATGTAACCTCATCACCTGCGAAGATCTGCTTCAAATTAAGCTAGTAGTTGCCCCTTATGTCAGAGTAGGAAAATTATCTTTTTATACAAATTTTCCATGTGGATCAGATTAAATGTAACTCTGAAAGACAACCTGACACCCTCATATCACATGACACCAGCATGATGATTCCTAACCTAGGGAAGAAGAAAAAGGATTTTCCCACTCATAATTGAGCAATAGAGACTTCTTTAAAAGTCTAGTGCTAAAATAATCAAACTTGAGCTTTTTTAGCTTTATTAATGCACTTTATTTTCTAATAACAACCTGATTAGCGTCCAGAGTAACTATTTAACAAAATGCTGCATTTAAAAGAAATTGACCAGCTTCCAGCAATGTTCCAATATTTCCTTTCATAGGCAATTTGCTTGAGGACTCAAAGTACGGTTTCTGTTAAACTTGTAAAATGTTATTTTGCACTGTATAACCTAATACATGTTCTATAATATAGCTATAGATCAAAAATGTGGAATATGCATTCACTAAATAACTATAATTCAACATGTAATAGCCATGCTGAATTTTCTTATCTCTAAAATGGGAATACTTATGTTTATGTCAACTGTTATTCAAGGGAGGAAAAGTAACAAAAAAATTAAAATTGCAGGATAGTGATAGAAAAGTGATTAAAAGTCATATTAGGATGCTTAAGAAGTCAAAATAATTTTGGTCTTTCTCATCTATAAAAGAAGAATTTATATAAGAAATTTAAACATTTCAGGATTGGTTTCATTACACAATTATAGATATATTTATGTAGTGCTATACAAAAACTTGTTTTTCAACTAATAGAGAATATACATTACATTTAAACAAAACAATGAATTGAATTTTAACCATCCTCTGGTTATTAGATTCCTCCTGAAGATACAGAATGAAGAATTTTATTTCTCTGTACACATCACTGTTGACTTTTTAGAATGTATCTTCTAAGAGAATGATCTTCCCAAAGTAACATTAAGAAATCATAGTACCACTCTACAGAACCAGGATAAAAAACCCCCATACTCCAAATTTGGTTCCTACGGTGAGACTGATGACCCTGCATACTCACCAAGAGTGTATGAAAAGCTTTATTACTCACATAATGTGGCTTTCTGAGTAGCAAACAGTGGCTCTCCAACAGGTCCAAAAACAGAAAGGAGAAAAAATGGAAAAGAGACTGGCTTAGGGCTTTTATGGTGGTTAGGGGGTACGCAGCGGGGACGATTCCCACTTCTGAGCAGTGGTGTTAATCTCTCACTGGCACTACAGGGAGATTACCCTGACATTTTAATCAGCTTGCTCAGATTGAAATGGACCAGTATGGTCCTTGCCCCCCATGTCCTCCACCTGCCTTTTGTCTGTAGAAAAACTTTAGCCAAAGAATAAGTTTAATCAGAGAAGTCAGTAAACGCAGAAGCAAAGGAGAACAGTCAAATAGGGCAAATAATAATAGTTGAGTCATTAAACAAAATCTAGGACCTTTAGTTCCTCCTCAAGGGCTATAGATAATATTCTGAGCCATATCGTGTGAGCTGTCTTGTAGATACCGAAAAACCTGCCGGGAGGAAGAAGTTAACTACATGATGACCAGACTGTAGCCATCACATAGGCTGCCACAATTCCAAGAACTGGCCTCAAAGGAATGGGAACAAACTGACCCTGGAACTGAAGACTAACTGTATTTAAAACAATCAGGATAACACTAATCAGATCACTGCATGACCAATTTCAAGATGACGGTCAGAGCTGAATGTGCTGTTTCTGCATGTAGCCCCTTCCCTCCATCTATACGCCTTGAGACTCCCCTTTCAAAGCTCTTGCCCACTGACTGTCAGTGGGAGGAGTAGGCCTTTGGACACTAGCTCACCTCTCCTTCAGTTGCTGGCCTCTGTAATAAAGCAGACTTTCCTTTCTGCCAACCTTGCCTCTTGAGTACTGGCTTTCAAGGGGTGGGCAGCTGGACCCCACTTTTGGTAACAAGATGATGGGCCAAGGGGGACGAAGAAAAGGTGAGGCTTGGAAGCTATCAGCATTCAAACATCAAAAGAATGGAGTTAGATTCTTTATTACACAAATACAAATCACTCTTGAAGTGAGGCAGTAGGAGCTAGAGGACATGGTGTCAGTCGGGGCAGATCACGGAGGCCCTTGGAGGCCATAGGAAGAGTCTGAAGTTATCCACAACTGGAATAAGAAGCTATAAAATAGCTTTAAGCACAGAAATGGTATACAGGCGTACCTCATTTTATTGTGCTTCACTTTCTTGTGCCCCACAGATTCTGCAGTTTTGACAAACTGAATTTTGCGGCAACCCTGCGTCGAGCAAGGCTATCGGCAGCATTTTTCCAACAACATTTGCTCATTTCATGTCTGTGTCATAGTTTTAGTATTTCTCAAAATAATTCAAACTTTTTCATATCATTGTATTTCTGATGGCCATCTGTGATCAGTGACCTCTGCTGTTACTACTAGAACTCAGTGAAGGCTCAGATGATGGTTAGCATTTTCCAGCAATAAAATATACTTAATTAAAGTGTGACTATTGCATACTTAACACACTACAGTATAATGTAAACATAACTTTTATATGCACTGGGAGACCAAAGAAATTCACGTGACTGACTTTATTGCGGTAGTCTGGAACTGAACAGGCAGTATCTCTGCCTGTAATGCGATTTACAGTTAGGCTGCTGGGTACGGAATGGACTCTACAGAGGCCATGGGGAAATCAGGGAGGCAGTTAGGACTGCCATGGTCCAGACAAGAGGACACAGTGGCTTGCACCCGAGAGGTGACACCAGAGGCAGGGAGAAAACTAGCAATGCATTTATGGTTAGAACCTAGCAAATTCATGAGAGGATAGAGGTGGAGGTGAGGTTAAGAGTGGGACTGAAAGAACCTTCCACTTTTGACTATAGCAACCATGCTGATGGTTATACAATTTATGGAGATGAAGCTTTCAGAGGAGTAAGTGTTCTGTGAAAAAATAAAGGATTTTGCTCAAAGACTTGTTAAAATATGAAGGGGAAGGAAATATTTGTACAGAGAGAGATCCTCTAAATGCCACTGCTGACATGTATGCATATATTAGGAACCAAATGTGTAAATTTGCAAATTATGTGAGGGAGTTCTGAGGTATATTAAACTGTTGATTTCTTCATAAGTGTAATACAATTCATTGTTTCATGGTAGTGTCCGCAAATTTCTCATCTCTAAAAATGAAAGAATTTGGTTCATTGTTTCTAAAGCAGTTTTCTACTCAAATCAAATGTCACTCTGATTGCAGGTGTGTAAATAATGATTGAAGCATGATCTTAAAAATATGTGTGTTGGACATATATACACTACCAAATGTAAAATAGATAGCTAGAGGGAAGCAGCCGCATAGCACAGGGACATCAGCTCAGTGCTTTGTGACCACCTAGAAGGGTGGGATAGGGAGGGTGGGAGGGATATGCAAGAAGGAGGAGATATGGGGATGTATGTATATGTATAGCTGATTCACTTTGTTATAAAGCGGAAACTAACACACTATTGTAAAGCAATTATACTCCAGTAAAGGTGTTAAATAAATAAATAAATAAAAATATGTGTGTTGCCAAGTTAGAAGGGGAAGTTCGTGTTTGAGGACGATGAATGAGTCCAAAACTCTTCCCTGAGTCTTGATTATTTAGGCCTTTGATGTTCCTGCATTGTCAGCTAAGAAGAAATTCTTGTTTTTTACAAACAGTCCTCTAATGATAACAAATGGTCAAATTCAACTAGGCAAAACCCCTGTTTTCAGAGAATTCTTTCTGGAGATTGATGACATAGCAGCTCCTTTATGCCCACCCATTCTACAAAAGATATAACAACATGTAAAATGATGAGTTAAAATGAACAGGAAAGCCATGTCTTAAATTCCTTTTCATTTAGTTTATTCACTTTCCAAAGGTCAGGACATTCTATGTTGCATTGTAGCTGGTTGGACTGCCTCATTTACAAGGAAATCAGAAGGATATTACTGAAGACTTCAGAAGTCAAATAGCTTGATCTTAAATCATGGTGATGACCTCCAAACCAGTTTGTCTCCTATTTGTCCTGGAAAGTTGCATGAATAATAAATAAAACTGTATCACCAGAGGTCTACACAGGTGCTGTGTAAGCCAAAGAATGTAACAACACAGCAAAGCCTGAGTCTGAAAGTTAATAAATCAAGAACTGGTCTATGTAGTAAAACTGCAACAGTAGCGTGGATGGTTGATAGCCATCACGGCTACATTGAATGAAATCAGGAAAAAAAAAAAGAAAAAAAAGCAACAACTGTGCTCCATCGTTTTATTCCTTTAAAATCTAATAAAAGCAGAAATACAAGTGTTTACCATTCCTTTAGCAAAATAGACTTTTCAAAAGATGAATGTACACACCTGTGTTAGAGAACATATATCATGTCAGCAAGCACTAGATTTCTCTCATGGTTAGAAGTTATGTGATTTAAAATTTACTCTCTAAATGCAGTAGTTACAGTACGTGAATAATTTTTCTGCCAAATATAGAGGAATAGAGGTTGTTTTATTGATGCATTCATTAGTAAGCCCATGGTACCTATTAACTAAAAGAGTCATATAAACCTGCAACAATTTGCAGACTATTATATCAGACTCATTAGGGGTTAAGTAAAAGTACTGCAAACCAATTCATGAGGATTGCTGGAAGGTAATCAGGTAAGGAAGGATCAGTGGCGTAATGCTATCAAACAATGCATTTATGTATCATTGATATTTGTCTGTGTGCTTCTTCTCACATCATGATTCATTGATAATCTGTTGTAACTGATCGAGATTTTGAACTGAGAATAGAAATTCTCATAAATTAAAAAATGCAAATCAAAATATACTGCTGTACAAATATAAGTAAACAAAATGTTATTTTAAAAACTTATATTTTAAGAAATCCTATTAAAATAGTAGTAACATATCTGTAAGAAATGTTCTGACATCTTTTAAAATCCATTATATTTTTGTAATAGGGAAGAACAAATCTGATTCCATATTTTACTTTAGTCTTTGTATTCTATCACTTTTGCTACAGGTTAAGAATGTTGCCTACAGCCTGAAACATACAGGATAGCCCATTCTCAAGGCTCTGACCTTTAAGGGTATAACATTTTCCCATTCATATAGAGATGAAAAGTTGCAGAACCGAGAATAACATTTGTCTTGTTGGAGATTTACAGGAACATAGTGACCTGACCTTCGTGGACAGTTGGGAGAACGAAGGATTCCGACACCAAGAAGTTTGCAACAAATAACCACACCCCTCCCTCACCTTGCCTTTTAAAAGTGCTTTGCTGAAACCCTTCAGAGAGTTCAGTGTTTTGGGGGGTAAGAGCCACCCGTTCTCCTTACTTGGCCCTGCAATAAACCTTTCTCTGCTCCAAACTCCGACATATTGGTTTGTTTTGGCCTCACTGTGTGAAGGGTGCATGAACTTGCATTCAGTAACTTTTTTTTTTTTTTTTTTTTTTGCGGTACGCGGGCCTCTCACCGCCGTGGCCCCTCCCGCCGCGGAGCACAGGCTCCAGACGCACAGGCCCAGCGGCCACGGCTCAAGAGCCCAGCTGCTCCGCAGCATGTGGGATCCTCCCGGACCGGGGCACGAACCCGTGTCCCCTGCATCGGCAGGCAGCCTCTCAACCACTGCACCACCAGGGAAGCCCCCAGTAACATTTTTTATTTTATCTTTTTTGCGGAGCACAGGCTCCGGACGCGCAGGCTCAGCGGCCGTGGCTCACAGGCCCAGCCGCTCCGCGGCATGTGGGATCTTCCCGGACCGAGGCACGAACCCATGTCCCCTGCGTCGGCAGGCGGACTCTCAACCACTGCGCCACCAGGGAAGCCCTTTATTTTATCTTAAAAGCTGCTATTATATCTAGATGCACTAAAATATTAAGATACAATCTCTGTAGCCAGAATTGCAGTTATGGCTGTGTGACTCTCAGTAAATCATTTAACCGCTCTGTGATCCAGTTACCTCTTCTGTAAAATGAAGTCTAATAATGATACCTACCTCCTGGGATTGTTGGATTTAATCAATGAACATAAGTAAAATTTTTTAAATAGTGGGTGTCACTTTGTCAGCAATGATAAAATATTAGCTATTTTTATTATATCCAATAAAGGTTTTTCACCTTTGGTGTGACATGGACACATCTGGAAGTTTAGTGAAATGTTTGTCATAATAATGTTTTTTTAAGTACTCCAAAAAGTAAATAATACTATAAAGGATATCATTATATTGAAATATACTTTTTTTTTTTTTTTTTTGGTGATTGACAATGTCTGGGCCAGACCCTCCCCGAATTTTTTTTTAACATCTTTATTAGAGTATAATTGCTTTACAATGGTGTGCTAGTTTCTGCTTTATAACAAAGTGAATCAGCTATATGTATACATATATCCCCATATCTCCTCCCTCTTGCATCTCCCTCCCACCCTCCCTACCCCACCCCTCTAGGTGGTCACAAAGCACCGAGCTTATCTCCCTGTGTTGAAATATACTTCTATCCACAATCTCCTAGGGATCAGAGAACAGAAGTTAAGACCCGAGCTTTATGATGTCGAATAGGTCCTGCTGTTACTCATCCCTTTAGTTGGTTTGTTTTTCCTATAATTCACTCTCCATTCGTGCAGTATCATTGGATAATTGATTGCATTTCATGTGCAATTTCATTGTTCACCCAGAAAGACAAGTAAGAATTTTTTATTCATTTATACTAATTCTATTCTGAAAATGTAGATTATACATATATGTATGTATGTTTCCAAGCATATATAAGATAAATCTACATTACATTAATTCTCCAAAATAGACTATTTTTAAGTCAGATGTAGAGCCATTGGACAAATTTAAATTTCAACAATATTTTAAAATAATCAAATAAAGGGCTGAGTGATAATGCACAAAACCTCTGGAACAAATCTTTAAATGAATAGTAACATTACATATATACCAAGAAAAAGGGCTTTTTCAAAAATACCAAATAAAGAAAGAGAATTGTTTATACAAGTACTATGCAAATTGGATAAAAGTGTCCTAAATTTCTATAACTGGATATAGCAAAGGACACTTATAAAGAAGCCAGTAGTAGGTCAGATACAGAGTGGAAGGAAATAAAATTTGCAAACATATGAGGTTTATGAAGCTTTTTAAAAGAAAACTAAACAAATCTTACGGACCTTGCACCAATAAGCACTGAAAACTCCAGTAAATATTTTCTGCACATTCCACTATAAAACAGGTGCAAATTTAGTCAATACTTACACTTAACCCTTGTGCAATAATTCTGTTAAAAAGTACTTGCAGTGGAATTGTTTTACCCTTATCAATGATAAGACTTATAAAATAAATAATGCAGTACATTTTTAATTTTACAAATAAATGAATTGAAAACAAGTGAGCAATAGGGAGTAAACTAAGACTTTGAGATCTTTAATACATTAGTCAACATACTTTTAAAATTAGTTGCCAAATAATTATAAACAGGTATTAACATGTTCAAAAAGAGCAGTTATTTAGTAGTTTTAGTGTTGTTTTCTTCATACCAAAGAAGTACTGAAATTATAATCCAAACAATGGGAAAAGCTCAGACGATAGCATTTCATCAATACTAAATGCACTTCCACTTGAGCAGAAAAATAAGAAAATCACTGGTGTGCACAATAGCTGTGTAATTGATACTAACAGTTATTCAGGGGAAACTTAATGTTAAACACAAGTTCCATTCATTTGTCTCTCATGGTTTGATATGAAACCAAATAATGTATTGTTAAAAAACATAAAATGCATATTTTTTCTTTAGAGTGTTTTTCCCATAAAAGGTGGGAGGAATTCAGCTTCCTCAGATCACTTTTAGCTTCAGCACTTCTTTTCCCTATGCCATTTAATTACTTACCAACAAAAAAAGGAAGTTTATACTTAAGATCCAAATAAGAAGTTTGTGAGCAGATAGATTCTAACTGTAGCCGGTTCCTCTTCAATTATATTTGAAGCAGTTCAACAGAAATGCCACGGCCTGTAATTTACATAGCAAAGTCAATTTCAAACTCCCTCAAATCACACCACCCAGGATAAACTGGAGACAGCGGAATGTATCCAAAGTCAAGGGGACACTCAATCTAAATGTCTACTTTCACCCGTAATGCCATATTTCAAATCTTAGGTGGCCGTGATGTGTCAAAACCAGATATCATAGGGAGAGTGGGAGGGAGGGAGACGCAAGAGGGAAGACATATGGGAACATATGTTTATGTATGACTGATTCACTTTGTTATAAAGCAGAAACTAACACACCACTGTAAAGCAATTATACCCCAATAAAGGTGTTAAAAAAAAAAAAAACCAGATATCACACACACACGCACACACACACATATTCATGCACACACGCACTTTTGGAAAGAAATAATTTTACTCTCTCAGGAGGCCTGAGGAGTAAAGGATCTGTTATCTAATGAATGATATAGAATCTTCCATAGAAAAATGTCCATATCAGCAAACAATTTAGCAAATTTATTTATGTACAAACAACTTTGCTTTTAGCTTTAGAGCACTTGTGGTAGGGTCTATGAACCTTCAGTTTTATAGCTACTAGTTGAGATTTACTGTAAGCCTGTTCTAAAACAATACATCTTTGCTTGTCTGACTACGACCAAATATAATTAAAATCGATCAGTCCCCCAAAGATTAAATACCTAGGGCTGTTTTTCCAAACCCAGCCAACATAAGAATATACAATAATCCAACAAGGTATTAAAAACACAATAAAATAACAAACACACATATATGTACAAACACACACACACGCACACATACACATGCTGTAAGTTCACATCTAACTGTATAGAGTTTGCAATCTCCATGGAATTTAACATTAAAAAATAAACAAAGTCTTACCCAATGCTCTGCATTGTCATTACTATTTCTGGGCTATTTCCACATACATGGGATTTAACCATTATAGAAATCTTTTTCAATCAGGTCTTTGGGCTTTCTGCTCTGCATACCAAAGTGTATTAGGCAGAGATTTTTCAAATGGTCTGTCTGTATTTTATCAGTCCAAACAAAAGGTGCTGTCATACTGGTTCTTTTATAGTTGTTTCACATATCTTAAGAAATACATATACTGTTGCTATAACTAATCTTTGGTTTTCTGATCATCATTTTGTATCCTCACTTCCTTTCCATTTAGGAAAGGAAATTTCCTAAATTTCCTTTTATTATTAGTGGGCTGAATACATACCCTGAAGCTAAACTGCCAGGATCCAGAATTCTACCCCTTACCAGCTGTGTGAGTATATGGGTAGTGACTTAATTTCCCTGTGCCTCAGTTTATTCATCTCAAATACAGAGATCAGTGGCTAGTGGCTACCATACTGGACAGTGCAGGCCTAGACTTTGTGATGATGGGTATAAAAATGGGTTTTTTATGATGGAAACTTGCACGAAAGACTCTGTCATTGAAACTGCAATGAAAACAATTAAGAAATAAAATAAAATAAGATATAAACTAAAATACAGAGATCAATAATAGCACCCACATTTTGGGGTTGTATTGAGGACTGAATAGGCTAATATACATATAAGAACATTAAAGAGTGTCTGCTTGCCACAAAAAAGTGTTGGATATTATGATTATTCATTCATTCATAAGCTAAGGCACAGAGTAAATGAAGTTTACACAGCTGCAGTTCAGAATATACCAAAATATTAGCTCTGAGGAACACTGATTCCCCAAGATGACACGAAATGTTGGAGAAACAGAGCTTATTAGAGCTGTCTCAGAGACTCACAAAGCCCATCCATTTATTAAAGACTCTGAGAGGTTAAGACCGATTTTACTGATGTTCCCCCAAGTGTATTTGATTATATAACCCAGTTTTGTCCCTTTGTTTATAAGACTTGAATACAAAACTATTAATGTCCTGGAAACAATATTGCTCCAGTGGATCCCAGAAGAGTGAGCACAAGTAGCATTAAAGTAAGACCGGGGTGGCTACAAGAGTTTCCACAGTGTGTCTGGGGGCCGCATCAGGGGGCAGCCTCACTCTGGGAAAAGAAGAGTAGCTAAAAGTAAATCATTAGCATCATAAAGGTCTTCTCTGTGGAAAAAAAGGAGTAGAAGATAATATATTATAAAGATAGCAGAGTACTATGGAAACTAGCAAAGAATACAATGGTTTGTTGCTAAGAGAGAGATTAAGAGCTCTGTCTTTAAATTTCATTTGGTCAGATGTTATCAACTCAGACTTGTTGCGGTAATCTACAGATGTCTAAACCAAAGTCATTTCTCGATGATTTTAGTTTATGAATTAATGAAATTCTCTCTTACACTGTCTCTTTTATTACAAAATAATATAGTATATTGATTTCAATACCCACCTACTTGTAACTGAACCTCCTCTCTTTCGATGATCTTCTACCCCATTTTAACCTCTTCTTCTCCTTCCTTCAATCTTATGTCTGACCTGTAGTGACAAATGACCATACCTTACACAATCTTAGTTTCAAGCATCTTAACTCTCTGAATGTCATGCTCTCTGGTACCCTTACACGAAAGTGCTTCAATTACACCAAGATATCTTTTCACTAACCTTCAACTGATCTTCATGTCCTGAGTTCCCTCCTATCCAGTGTGGATTACATGGCCCATCTCTAAAATCACTCCCTGAACAGACCCTCAGGTCTCCTGCCCTCTTTGCTATATGCACTTGTTCTGTTCACAGGACAAAATTCGAATCCTACTGAAATCCAATGCAATTCATGTTTTGTACCTCATCTACTCAGAAGAATATGGATAGAGGAAGACACACACCTATGTAAAAAAGATCTGATTTTAAAATCAAAGCCAGTAACTTCAAGTGGTCCCTACTTACTATCTGGTAATTGTACTACTTTCCTAAGTCCCTCTATCCTCCCAGATGCTCCATTTCCTCTCCCAAATTATTTTACAACTTCTCCTCTCCTCTAGGCTCTAAAATCTCCATCCACTTTCTCACTTTCAGTGTCTCTCTTTCCTTTTTCACTGAAAGAAATGTAAGTAGTTGGAAGAGAACTTTCACAAGTTTTCAACATCACACTCACCAACTCACCTGTGTCTCTACCCAGAGATCAATTGTCTTTGCTCATAGGTAAGCTAACATTCTACTTGTACCCTGAATCCTGAAATTTCTGACCTATACCTTCTTTCTCTTGCATCATCAAATATATCCAGTGTGTAACTACCTCTTTTCACCTCCCCAATGACACTAGAAACCCATTATCATTTCTCAGTTGACTTATTGCAAAAACTTCTACCTAATCATAGTCTCTGTGTCTGTCCTTGCCTCTCCTACAGTACACCCTCAACACAGACGCCAGGGTATGGCATTCCTCTGCTCAAATTCTTCTAACAAAAGAAATTCTTCAAACAAAAGAAAACAAATTCTGGCTCATACAGAGCAAATTCTAACATACTTTTAATTTCCATAAATACCTCATGACCCGGCCTCACTTTATCTCCTAATTCTCTCCCCCTTACTCTGAGTTCCTGGTTTCCCTTGAATACACCACCTCAGGGTCTTTGCACATGCTTTCTCTCTACTTACAGAGCTTCCTCTAGTACCCACATGGATTTCTCCCTCATTTCCTCAGGGCTTTCTTCAATGCCACCTTATTATTAAGTCTTCTCTGATTACCCTATTAGAAATTGCGTCAAAACTAACCAGGGAATTTTATCCTCCTGCTTTGCTATATTTTTCCCCATAATATTGCCACTATCTGCTATTTGTCTGATGAATATTTGTTGAGTTATTCCTATGTATAATTAAAAATCAGTGGAATACCAACACAACATTGTAAATCAACTCTAGTTCAATTTTAAAAAAGAAATTAGCTTAAACAAAATAAATAGGAAGGTTAACATGCTGATGTGGGGGAAAGGGGGTTGGCAGGGAGAGGAGGAAAGATTAGTAGCAAAACCAACCTTTTGGGTTAGGCATTCTCCGTTTCTATTACTGAGATCATTGAAAAGTCTTGAAAAAATAGACATGAATTTCTCTTGAAAAAAAAAAAATCAGTGGAATACCAAGGCTCTGTGGAGTGCAACTCAACCTCTAAGCCTCTAAAATATAAGTAGAACTGCTGGAATAGACAGGTGCACATAAGGAAACAAAAACCCAAATGTGAGTAAACCTACCGGACTATTCTCACCACTGCATCCAAATTCTCCCACAGTGATTCTTTGTTCCAATGCTGATCCTATCTCAAATGACTCCCTCTAGCCCCATCTTTCACTTTTTTATATGTAACTTTAACAATGAAATGGGAGCCTTAACTATTTCCTTTTGTTCTAGTGTGTTACGGGATATAGCCACACCCACTTTTGTATTATTAGGAATTACCCCAAACATTAAGAATCAGAAGCACAATCCCTTTACAGGCATGAGAACTTATAAAGAATAGTCACTTCATTTTTTTCCTAAAAACATGTAATTAAGATGAAATTCAGTAATATGTAAAAAATATTTTACACAAGTGTTTTAAGGATATTCTGAAGCCCATATTAAGGTAGTGGACTAGAATTAAGCAATAGCCACTAAATTATATAGATATTTATATAAAATAGATAACCAACAAGGACATACTGTACAGCACAGGGAACTCTACTCAATATTCTGTCATAACCTATATGGGAAAAAAATCTGATAAAGAATGAATATATGTATATGTGTAACTGAATCCCCTTGCTATACACCTGAAACTAACACAATATTGTAAATCAGCTATACTCCAATAACATTTTTAGAAAGGAAAGGAAAAAGAAGTTAGGTGTTGTCATTCCAATGTTCAATCTCTTGTCAACTGAGAATCAGAAGAGGGAGGTGACTTAACCTCCACGTTGGCTAGTAAGGCTGCTCTGATGGTTCAGAGGGAACACACACAAATCAACCGTGTGGCAGAGATCTCCACACCCACATTCATCACGTAACTTCCATTCTGACACATCAGACATCGTTCAATCAAATGCTGAAGACAACCCTCCCCTAAATCATGACACAGGAGAATTCATGATGATATTGAAGATAATAAAAAAAACTTTTTTAGAAACACTACAGGAAGGATCTATTCACTGTAGTAATATGAGTAACAATATTAACAACTACCAATTACGGAGCGTCTATTGCCTTAGCTTAGGACCTTTATGTATATCATTTTTAATACTCAAAACAGGTTTCCAAAAAGTCATTCTTACCCTATATTACAGAAGACAAAACTGAGATTCAGAGGCGTTACATACATGCCTTTAATCTAACGACGAATAAATAATAGAGCTGAAATTATATCCCAGGTCTGTCTCATCTCAAAGCCCTTATGCTTAAATTATGTCAAACTTCTTGCAGCTGTACTTAGTAAAGCCGTTGATAATAGTCAGTAAATAAATTTTAAATCTAAAGCAAATAACTTTTAGTAACAATTATTAATCAAACTGATATAGGTACAACTCAAAGAAAAATTGTAAAGGGAACAGATACAGAATTGTTCATATCACAGACTCTATGGGAACCATAAAATTATTTTTATTTGTATAAATATGGTTAGAAAACTCCAACAAATTAAACCTTATGTCTTTAGTCATTATTAACAAATGGCCAAATACAAACATTCAGAGATACATATAAAGTTAGATAAATGTTTATATGACTTTAATTCTAATTCTTTGCGTACTGTTACCATTATAATAATATTTCCAAATTTGCTAAACTTAATAAGCATAACAGAAGGAAATAAAATCCAAAGGAAAACATATATATTTCATACATTTTTATGTCCAATATATAGAAAACATTTTTGTTCCTTACCTCATATTGACCTTTTTGTATTCATATTCAGGATTAAAAGAGAAAACTGATTACAGCCAGTTTTTGTTTTTTTTTTTCTTTTGCGGTACGCAGGCCTCTCACTGTTGTGGCCTCTCCCGTTGCGGAGCACAGGCTCCGGACGCGCAGGGTCAGCGGCCATGGCTCACGGGCCCAGCTGCTCCGTGGCATGTGGGATCTTCACGGACCGGGGCACGAACCCGTGTCCTCTGCATCGGCAGGCAGACTCTCAACCACTGCGCCACCAGGGAAGCCGTACAGCCAGTTTTTTAACTTTCAAGGGAGAATACAGCCATGCCGCAAAGCACAAAAAACAATAAAATATATTGTAATAATTTCTACAGTCAGGATGAGTACAAAGAGATTTGGAGCCCTAAGAAAGTAGTAATGGATTCTGTCCAAGGTGGAGGAGTTGCAGTTGGTAGCAGAAAGGCCTTAGAGAGAAGATGTAATTTGAGCTATGCCTTGAAGGATAAATGAACTCCACTGGGTTGAAAGGAAGGAAATAATATTTCAGACAGAGAACAGCATGAGTAAAGGCCCAGAGGAACAAAGAGCGTGACCAACTCATTACTGTGTTAGAAATATTTGGGGTCTAGAATATAGGTTTCTTGGAAGTGGAGTTGGGGAGAAAGCTAAAAGAAGCAAGGCTAAAACAGAGACTGGAGCTATGAATATTTCCATTAAAATGTTGGAGTTTATTATGTACATAAGGGGAGCAAGGAAGGTTTTAAATAAAAGATAAATTCAAATCTATATTTCCACAGAAATAACTCTACCAGCATCACTGAGGTTGAATTTGAAGATAAAACTATGACAACAGTGTAGTTAAGAAAGGAACAGTGATCGTTTGGATTAGGGATAAGCAGTCATGTCAAGGATATTTCTGCAGTAGAACTGGAAGGATTCGAGGACCGCTACCTGCAGAGGGTGAAAAGGCTTAATAAAGACACTTGTGAGGTTTCTAGCTTAGACAGCTGAATGGTTGAGGCATCATTAAATGAGCAGGAAACATAGAGAAACTGTAACAAATGTTCACGTTCAAGAGTAGAACTTGATTTCTCTGTAAAGCATCTCAAATAGATATACTTAATAGACGGTTGGGATGTGGGTCAGGAGAAATCTAAGCATTGGAAAGATACAGTCTAAAATAATTAGAGAGTAATGTAATACAGGGTAATAGACGCTCAGAATCTGGTCTGCAACCTGACTCCGATATAATTAACTACATCACCATAAGCATGCGATGTGATCTCTCATTTTCCTTATTTGTGATATGGGAACAGTATGAGAATCTATGTCATTGGGTCTGGTGAAAGAATGCAGATTAAGTTTCTAGAAGCTGGAAAGCATGTAATAAAAGTTACTCATTATTATTCTTGTCAAGGAATAGCTAATAATTTAAGTAATGGAAGCAAGTAAGATTGGCCAGGATAAAACATAGAGAAAGAAAGCAAAGCAAAGCAGAAATTAAAAAATTGAGAGTACCCAAACCTAAGACATTTCTGGAGAAACATGAACAAAATTGCCTAGAAAATGATATGGTCAAATCCAGGGGACAAAAAGTACAAGATTACAGTATTGCTTAAATTGTCAAATACTGCAGAGAAGTAAAAAGATCACTGCAGAGAACTGAAAAGCAGGCAGTGGAATTAGGAATTAGGAGTGTTAGAGGGATGTAAAAACAGTATTAAACCTGTACCCATCTTTACAAGGTTTATAATCTATTCAGAAGCCGGTACATTCTGAAATATTTCAATTAATTCCATCAATACCTATTTGAAAGCTCACTATGTGCTGGGAAAGGTAAAAATATAAGGCCAAGGTTAATAAGGCAGACAAAAATTGTTGCAGTCCTGCAGAACAAACCTAATGTTTGCCGCAGTAGCCAGAGATAACCCAATGTGAAAGAAGTGAAAACTAGGATTAGGGAGAGAGGAATGGAAAAGACATTCCATGAGGGAGGAATATCGGGTACAAATGCATAAAGTGGAAAAAATAATTGCGTTTTTGCCTGTATTTTAATGAAATAATTTAATTGCATTTCTTCCTTTTGATACAAATATATAGAAAAGCAAAAAGTGGGGAGAAGCCATATATAAAGAAATAAAATTGAATAAGCTTTACTGATATATTCAGAAACAATCCTCTTAGCTTATCCAATGTGATAATATCAAGGAATCATTCAAAGAACAGAATGGCCGCTAATGTAGTTGGAATACAGTATAGCCTACTGTTAATATTTCAATTTTTTAAATATATTATGGTTTATTGGAAAAAAGCATTTTGTGTCATTTTCAAATTTATTTTACAAATATAAATGATTCTATTAGTAAAAATAAGGTCCCAAACACTCATTTTCCAAAAAGAACTTGTTTAGCAGCCCTGTGGATGTGAAGGTCACCTTAGTGGTGAACTGTTTGCTGTTATTGCCTTGTTCAATGTAATCTGTACCATCATGTAATAAATCATAGTGCATATATCTTATAAGTAATACAGATAATCCTCGAAACTATGAAGTAAAAATGTTCCTGTAATTACATGATACAGTTTTCCATATTATCACTGAAGCCATACCATACATTTCTTTGGATACTAAATTCTAAATAAAATGTTTTCTTCTAAATATTCAATTAATTTTAGGTGGCTGGCTGTCAAATTCTATATTTCATCTTTCCATACAAGACTTGCAATATATACAACCAGAGAAATATCTGGTGCAAGACAGTCATGTGCCATTCATCCCTTGATGACTTTAAGTTGACAAGGTATCTCACAAATACCCATAATAATTAATATTAAGAGTAGATAACTGGAATGTTAATAAGATTTAATGCTCTTTAAAATAAATCAGGGACTAAGTAGCATCTTTAATGTGATTTATATGACTGATGTTTAAATGTCTGAACAATTTATATTTAACGGCACTTCGTGGGAATTAAAGTTTTAAAAGTCTGTACTAATTAGAGATTTTAATTCATCATTGTGCTAACTAAAACTGAAATAATTGATTGCAATAAGTAGAAAAATTCTCTTGGTATTAAGCACAGAATTTCTTACATCCTTAAGAAAGAATTAAAAGCAATTTCCTTAGCCAGAAATTTAGGGCATGTTGTATAGATTATAGAGATGATTGCAGGTGAAATGAAGGCAAATCGTACAGATTAAATGTACTTACAGGTTATGGTTATTCCAACAAGATATTTTTAAGGAAAAAATTTATTGTTTAAAAAATCAAGTCAAACTTCCAGCCCAACAATTACAAAATCTGGATGGCACCACTTTGTCCCAACACCAAGTGAAAAACTGAACTGAAAAAGTACCAGTTCTTCTTGGGTCCACAGTACAAGTAAGGTCCCAGGGCAGAGCGCTTATCTCAGCCCATTCCGACTGCTATAACAAATGCCATAGACTGAACGGCTTACAAATGACAGAAGCTTATTCCTCACCGTTCTGGAGCCTGAAAGTCCAAGATCAGGGTGCCAGTGTGGTTGGGTTCTGGTGAAGGACCCAGTTACAACTGCTGACTTCTCTCTGTGTCCTAAAAGGTGGAAGGGGACAAGGATCTCTCTTGGGCCTTTTATAAGGGCATTGATCCCATTCTTGAGGGTCCTCCTAACCTAATCACCTCCCAAAGTCCTACTTTCTACGTCATTACCCTGGGCATTAGACTTTCAACATATGAATTTGGGGGCACAAACATTCAGACTCTAAAACCACACCATGCAAAATTGGAGAGCCCAAGAGGCGAATAATGAGAATCACAACTTAGCTGAGTAGAAACCCACAAACGGAAACTGCTGAGGGACCCATTGCCAGTGTAAGGAAACCTGAACTGTAATTAACAAATGACTGAAGGCTCAGTGTGGACAAAACTGAGTCAAAACTCCAGGGAGACCTAGTCATAGGGGGCCCCACTCATTTTTTCTTCCAGGAGCTTGAACTTGTTCTCACAGTGAATATAATAAAAAAGTTCCCTCATGCCTCCTACAGGAGGACAGTAAAAAGGCATTTTGAAACGTGCTAGAGCATTCCGTTCTTAACAAGCTCTGCCTTCAGAGAAACTAATTGGAGCTTAACCTGTTGGGGTTTTATCAGAGCCTAACTGACCTGGGGAAGGGATATATTCAACTCTAGTCAATTGTAGCCTTCCACGTGGGAGAAGGAAATACCAGCCCACTTTAGCCATCCTGCCCAATTGAAATGCATAATCCATGCTGAGACCTAATCATAGGACCTAATCATAGACTAATCATAGGATGCTTCCCAGGTCCCCATACCTCACCAACGTACTACTAAAAGTCCATTTACAGCACTTTCTTTCACCCAATGCATCATGTCCAGCTATCGAAAAAAAATGTGGTGTATATACATTTAGAAAACAAGGAAATCCTGCCCTATGTGACACCATCTATTAACCCTGAGGATACTATGCTAAGTGAAATAAACCAGTCACAGAAGAAAAAATATTTCCTGATCCACTTATAGGAGGTTTCTAAAATAGTCAAACACGTAGAAGCCAAGAGCAGAATGGTGGTTGCCCGGGACTAGAGGAAGGAGAAATAGGATTTGCTATTTTCAACAAGTATAAAGTTTCAGTTATATAAGCTGATTAAGTTCTAGAGGTCTGCTGTAAAACATTGTGCCTCTAGTTAACATTACTGTATTACACAAGGAAAGACATATTAAGAAGGTATATCTCATGTTAAATATTCTTACTGCAATAAAATAATAAAAATTAAAAAATAATAAACCTACTAATCTGACTTAAGGTAAAGACATGCAAGAAAATATAAATACATATTAAAACTGGATTTACTATGATTTAAAATTTGTTCCCAAAGCTAAATTTCTTGAACACGTTCAATTGTATTCGATTGATACAACCTACTTTTCAACACATATATCCAATTTATATTAATACTTTCTATTGTACTTTTCAAACTACAGAGAGGTTTTACACTCAGCAAAATGCAAATAAATTAAAATGATATCTGAAACATAATAGAGCTGAAGTAATATTTTGAAACTGTTGAAATGTATTGGCTAATTCAATGCCAAGAAGATGTTGTCAACATTGAATTCTGATGTTAAACCTCAAAAGTAAATCTGTAAATATTAGCAACATTCAAATTGAGAAACTGAAGAGTGGAACAGAGACAAAGATGAAGGAGAGAGATAAAGGAAAGTATACTGAGTATCACTCCCATCATTGTGATGTACGGTCGATGTTCTTGTCATAGGCACTGAGAGTGGGTCAAGTGTCTTTACTTCTTGTAAGATATACCAGTCAAAGCAAACTGTTAGGTCCATCCCTTTGGCAATATGAGCTAGTGATTAAGCAGGTGGGATACTGAACAGTTCTTTTCAGGGAATGATAAAGTAGCTTTGGAAGTTGCTCTTTCTTTGTTTTCTAGTGTTAGTATTTTATTATGTTATATAGGACAGCTTTTATCAGTGTTAATCCTACTTTGGAAACTATTTTTTATATACATGGATGATATAAAATAACCATTTAAGTACAAGCCTATTTTCCAAAGTCACAGTATATTCTTATGAAGCAGGTCATTAGTTAATGCATCATTAGGTTAGCTGGAAATTTATGACTTTTTTTCTTTAACAGTTTTTTTATAAACATTTGTACTGTAAATTGTCTTAACCTTTGGTTTGATGCTGATCTTTGTTAGAAATCATTATTGTGTCTCTGCTCTGGGGCTTTATTGCCCATAATCAACTTGACACACACTTTAGGAATCTCTCACTCCCTGTTCATATTATTCTATCTAATCTGTCCTTCTCGGTGAATAAAGTAAGCCCATGTATTGACTTATTAATTCTATGTAAAATGGAATCTTAGGAAGCAGCATTAAGTAATTCTGGTCACTAGCAAACCAATAGGGCTCTGAATTTACAATGTAAGAGATGTGAGATGATTCATTAGAAAGAAAAAAAAAAGTTTACGTAACTTTTGAAACTCAAACTTTTGGATTATACCCTGCATGTTGTCTGTGATAATGATAAATATGCCCAATGTTCCTTAGGGCTATAGGGGTCCAGGACATATATTCTATGGTTGTCAAGTGCTCTAATTTATTCCAACCAGACCTCTAATGATCTTAACAGATGATGCAGAGAAGATGTTAGATAATTTACTGGTGAGTTATTACCTAATAACTGAAACTCAGACTTTAAATGAGTACAAAAACTCTTACATTTTTAAAATCAGTTGTTCTCAAATATGAATATGTGTTAGAATAATCTGGGGAACACAGAAAAAGAAAATGGACGAAGCCCACCACAAGAATCATTGATGGTGGAGATTCAAAAAAGTATATTTTTAAAAAACCTAACAGCTGGGGCTTCCCTGGTGGCGCAGTGGTTGAGAGTCCGCTTGCCGATGCAGGGGACACAGGTTCGTGCCCCAGTCCGGGAAGATCCCACATGCCACGGAGCGGCTGGGCCCATGAGCCATGGTCACTGAGCCTGCACGTCCGGAGCCTGTGCTCTGCAACGGGAGAGGCCACAACAGTGAGAGGCCCGCGTACCGCAAAAAAAAAAAAAAAAACAACACCTAACAGGTGATTCTGATGTGCAACTTAAGGTTCAACTTACAGCTTTTCATACAAAGAGTGTTGACAGAAAATATAACATTTTATTTTAATACAGAAAATATAATATTTTATTTTAATATAACATTTTATTTTACTTGGTATGTGTTTTTGACTTACGTTCTTGCTATAACAGAGAAAGAAAGAATTATCCCTAATGTCAATTGGGGATTGTGAATAAGTGCAAAGAAACCAGAAAATTTGAAACATATTTCCAGAACTTTTTAAATGTGTAAATTAAAATACTACACTAAATATCCAGAATTCCCTATCACAAAACATGAAATATATAAATATATAGAGATGTAAAAGTTCATAGGAAAAATTTTTTTAATATCTACCTATATTATAAAATTAGATCTTGACAATCAAAAAGGACATATTAATCTTAGATCTAATCTTTTTTCTTAGAACTTCACCTAGAATTATACTAGTATATTTATTTATTTATTTATTTTGATGACAATAGCGTTTTTTTTTTTTTTACATATGTTCCCATATCTCTTCCCTCTTTCATCTCCCTCCCTCCCACCCTCCCTATCCCACCCCTCCAGGCGGTCACAAAGCACCGAGCTGATCTCCCTGTGCTATGCAGCTGCTTCCCACTAGCTATCTACCTTACGTTTGGTAGTGTATATATGTCCATGCCTCTCTCACTTTGTCACAGCTTACCCTTCCCCCTCCCCATATCCTCAAGTCCATTCTCTAGTAGGTCTGTGTCTTTATTCCTGTCTTACCCCTAGGTTCTTGATGACAGTTTTTTTCTTAAATTCCATATATACGTGTTAGCATACGGTATTTGTCTTTCTCTTTCTGACATACTTCACTCTGTATGGCAGATTCTAGGTCTATCCACCTCATTACAAATAGCTCAATTTCATTTCTTTTTATGGCTGAGTAATATTCCATTGTATATATGTGCCACATCTTCATTATCCATTCATCCGATGATGGACACTTAGGTTGTTTCCATCGCCGGGCTATTGTAAATAGAGCTGCAATGAACATTTTGGTACATGACTCTTTTTGAATTATGTTTTTCTCAGTGTATATGCACAGTAGTGGGATTGCTGGGTCATATGGTAGTTCTATTTGTAGTTTTTTAAGGAACCTCCATATTGTTCTCCATAGTGGCTGTATCAATTTACATTTCCACCAACAGTGCAAGAGGGTTTCCTTTTCTCCACACCCTCTCCAGCATTTATTGTTTCTAGATTTTTTGATGATGGCCATTCTGACTGGTGTGAGATGATATCTCATTGTAGTTTTGATTTGCATTTCTCTAATGATTAATGATGTTGAGCATTCTTTCATGTGTTTGTTGGCAATCTGTATATCTTCTTTGTAGAAATGTCTATTTAGGTCTTCTGTTAACCTTATGGGGATTCCCTTGTGTGTTGTTGTTTTTCCCTTGCTGCTTTTAATATGTTTTCTTTGTATTTAATTTTTGACAGTTTGATTAATATGTGTCTTGGCGTATTTCTCCTTGTATTTATCCTGTATGGGACTCTCTGTGCTCCCTGGACTTGATTAACTATTTCCTTTCCCATATTAGGGAAATTTTCAACTATAATCTCTTCAAATATTTTCTCAGTCCCTTTCTTTTTCTCTTCTTCTGGAACCCCTATAATTCGAATGTTGGTGTGTTTAATGTTTTCCCAGAGGTCTCTGAGACTGTCCTCCGTTCTTTTCATTCTTTTTGCTTTATTCTGCTCTGCAGTAGTTATTTCCACTATTTTATCTTCCAGGTCATTTATCCATTCTTCTGCCTCAGTTATTCTGCTATTGATCCCATCTAGAGTATTTTTAATTTCATTTATTGTGTTGTTCATCGTTGTTTGTTTCATCTTTAGTTCTTCTAGGTCCTTATTAAATGTTCCTTGCATTTTGTCTATTCTATTTCCAAGATTTTGGATCATCTTTACTATTCATTATTCTGAATTCTTTTTCAGGTAGACTGCCTATTTCCTCTTCATTTGTTAGGTCTGGTGGGTTTTTATCTTGCTCCTTCATCTGCTGTGTGTTTTTCTGTCTTCTCATTTTGCTTATCCTACTGTGCTTGGGGTCTACTTTTTGCAGGGTGCAAAAAGGTTCGTAGTTCCTGTTGTTTTTGGTGTCTGTCCCCAGTGGTTAAAGTTGGTTCAGTGGGTTGTGTAGGCTTCCTGGTGGAGGGGACTAGTGCCTGTGTCCTGGTGGATGAGGCTGGATCCTGTCTTTCTGGTGGGCAGGTCCGCGTCTGGTGGTGTGTTTTGGTGTGTCTGTGGACTTATTATGATTTTAGGCAGCCTCTCTGCTAATGGGTGGGGTTGTGTTCCTGTCTTGCTAGTTGTTTGGCATAGGATGTCCAGCCCTGTAGCTTGCTGGTCGTTGAGTGAAGCTGGGTGCTGGTGTTGAGATGGAGATCTCTGGGAGATTTTCTCCGTTTGATATTATGTGGAGCTGGGAGGTCTCTTGTGGACCAGTGTCCTGAAGTTGGCTCTCCCACCTCAGAGGCACAGCACTGACTCCTGGCTGCAGCACCAAGAGCCTTTCATCCACACGGATCAGTATAAAAGGGAGAAAAAGTAGAAAGAAAGAATTAGTAGAAGTACAAAGAAAGAAAGAGAGAAAGGAGGGAGGGAGGGAGGGAGGAAGGAAGGAAAGAAGGAGGGAAGGAAGGAAAAAAGGAAAGAAGATAAAGTAAAATAAAATAAAGTAAGATAAAATATAATAGTTATTAAAATAAAAAATAATTATTAAGAAAAAAAAAATTTTTTAAAACAAAAAAAAACCGGACGGATAGAACCCTAGGACAAATGGTGGAAGCAAAGCTATACAGACAATATCTCACACAGAAGCATACACATACACACTCACAAAAAGAGGAAAATGGGAAAAAATCATAAATCTTGCTCTCAAAGTCCACCTCCTCAGTTTGGGATGATTCGTTTTCTATTCAGGTATTCCACAGATGCAGGGCACATCAAGTTGATTGTGGAGATTTAATCCGCTGCTCCTGAGGCTGCTGGGAGAGATTTCCCTTTCTCGTCTTTGTTCGCACAGCTCCCGGGGCTCAGCCTTGGATTCGGCCCCGCCTCTGCGTGTAGGTCGCCTGAGGGCGTCTGTTCTTCGCTCAGACAGGACGGGCTTAAAGGAGCCGCTGATTCGGGCGCTCTGGCTCACTCAGGCCGGGGGCGGGGGTGGGGGAGGGCGGGGCACGGAGGGCGGGGCGGGCCTGCGGCGTCAGAGGCGGCGTGACGTTGCGCCAGCGTGAGGCGCCGGCCGGCGTGACGTTGCACCAGCGTGAGGCGTGCCGTGCGTTCTCCCGGGGAAGTTGTCCCTGGATCCCGGGACCCTGGCAGTGGCGGGCTGCACAGGCTCCCGGGAGGGGGCTGTGGAGAGTGACCTGTGCTCGCACACAGGCCCCTTGGTGGCGGCAGCAGCAGCCTTAGCGTCTCATGCCCGTCTCTGGGGTCCGCGCTTTTAGCCGCGGCTCGCGCCCGTCTCTGGAGCTCCTTTAAGCAGCGCTCTGAATCCCCTCTCCTCGCGCACCAGGAAACAAAGAGGTAAGAAAAAGTCTCTTGCCTCTTCGGCGGGTCCAGACTCTTTCCCGGACTCCCTCCCGCCTAGCCGTGGTGCACTAGCCCCCTGCAGGCTCTGTTCACGCCGCCAACCCCAGTCCTCTCCCTGCGCTCCGACCGAAGCCGGAGCCTCAGCTCGCAGCCCCGCCCGCCTCGGCGGGTGAGCAGACAAGCCTCTCGGGCTGGTGAGTGCCGGTCGGCACCGATCCTCTGTGCGGGAATCTCTCCGCTTTGGCCTCCGCACCCCTGTGGCTGCGCTCTCCTCCGCGGCTTCGAAGCTCCCCCCTCCGCCGCCCGCCGTTTCCGCCCGCGAAGGGGCTCCTAGTGTGTGGAAAGCTTTCCTCCTTCACAGCTCCCTCCCACTGGTGCAGGCCCCATCCCTATTCTTTTGTCTCTGTTTTTTCGTTTGCCCTACCCAGGTACGTGGGGGGTTTCTTGCCTTTTGGGGGGTCTGAGGTCTTCTGCCAGCGTTCAGTAGGTGTTCTGTAGGAGTTGTTCCACGTGTAGATGTATTTCTGGTGTATCTGTGGGGAGGAAGGTGAGCTCCACGTCTTACTCTTCCGCCATCTTCCCGGAAGCCCCGACAATACCTTTTGTCATTCTGCGAGTGTTGGAGGGTCTCATGCAGAGGCGGGCAGTGACTGTGGCTCACCGTGGGGACAAGAACACTGGCAGCAGAAGCTCTAGGAAGTACTCCTTGGCGTGAGCCCTCCCAGAGTCCTAAAACAATCTAAGAAAAGAACAAACAAAACCCAATGTTAGCAGAAGAAAGAAATAATAAAGATCAGAGCAGAAATAAATGAAATAGAGACTGACAAAAAATAATAGAAGAGATCAATGAAACTAAGAGCTGGTTCTTTGAAAAGATAAACAAAATTGATATATTGATACATGCAATGGAATATAATTGATATAAATTGCATATAATTGACTAATTGATATATACATACAGTGGAATATTATTCTGCCTTAGAAAGGAAGGAAAATTTTATATTTCCTACAACAAGGATAAACCCTTAGGACATTATGCTAAGTGAAATGAGCCAGTCACAAAAAGACAAATACTGTACGATTTCACTTATATCACATATTTAGAGAAGTCAAAAATCATAGAAACAGCAAGGTGTTTGCCAAGGGCTGGAGGGCGGAGGAATGGGGAGTTTAACAAATTCAGAGCTTCAGTTTTACAAGATGAAAAGAGTTATGGAGATTGATGGTTGTGATGGTTACACACGACTCTGATTCTATTTATTACCGTAAATTTTTAAATGGTTGAGATGATACATTTTGTTACATGTATTTTACCACAACAGAATATTGGGAAAGAAGTAAATAAATGCTAGATAAATTTCTTTTTGCCATCGTTGCTTATGTTAGAATTAGTTTTAAGTAGATACATTTTCTTCATCATTTGGATCCATGGAGGACTAAAATTGATTAATTAATCTGAGTTATAGCAGGAGTTTTGTCATCAGCTCTTCTCCAAAAACTACAGGTAATGCTCAAAATACCTCATTGGAAATACAGAATATTATTAGAGGCTGAAACAATGTTAGCAGATATTTCTTAATGTAACTAATCATACTAGAGTTAGAATACATGCATACACAAGTTATAAAATTTGATCTAAGAATATTGATTTCTCTTTATTTTCTTTCTTTTCAAAGCCAGTTCTTTCATTTTCTTTGTATTGAGATAAAGAATTCCCACATTTAGTGTAGTCCCAAATCTAGTATGGCATTTAATGAAAGCATATATAGAAGGAAAGTCTCACTTTATTTCAATACAACTTTTTGGCTAGAAAAGTCAAATCATTTCTTTGTCCAAATATGTGGAGGGAAGAAGTTAAATCTGAAAAGGGTGACCAGGGGTGTTCTATTTGCCTTCAAATATTTCTCCAATTTCTCTGCATTTAAATATCTGATTTAAATATCTCAAAAGTGGTATAGAATAAGGGTACATGGTACTAGTTCACAATTAAGAGAGTATATAAGAGTGTTGTGCATAGTATTTTATATGCCAAGCAATGGGCCACTTGAATATTTAAATGCAATACACTTTCCATTCATACTCAATAGAGCAATCATATCCCCTTTATTCAATTCAACTGCATTCAGCAAACATTTAATATTATTAGTAGTATTAGAAAAATAATGCTTAATTGCTTCAATAGTGAATACATGAAAAAGTATAACAAAATCACAAAGATATGATATAGCCCCACCTTCAGTGAACATATAATATTCCTGGAGAGGAGAGTTTAATACATAAAAACAGTTGTGGAAAGATTAATATTAAATTCCAAATTATGTGGTCTAAGAACTCTGATGGGAGGTAAGATTTCATAGTTAAAGGACTTTAGATTTTCTTGGAAAAGAATTATTATAATAGTCTCTTTTTATAAGAACATATGAGAATTGAATGAAGAAGTACTGGGAATTAGGCTTTCAAAGCAGAATGGCACAGCTAATGAGAACTTCAAGACTCTATACCAGTACAATGCTGGAGTTGTTGCCAATGAGTCTGATACCCATTATTCTTCCTTCAGCTAACAATAAATCATGAATCTTGGCTTTTTCCTTCATTCCCTAAAGCAGAATGATCTATTTTAAAAGAATCTTATTAAAACCAAGGGCTAGCAAAATAGGAGATAAAACGTAGTATTAAAAATGTTATTTACAAAGTAGAGTTTTTGGTTTGACTTGACTAGAAAACATTATGAGAAATATATTTCTTTTAGATTTTTTCAATAAATAAAGGCAAAAAACCTAATTCATTTTCATCTTACTTAATATATTTAAGTAACACATCATTTACAAAGTGTGTTGGGCTTCCCTGGTGGCGCAGTGGTTGAGAGTCCGCCTGCTGATGCAGGGGACACGGGTTCGTGCCCAGGTCCGGGAGGGTCCCACATGCTTTAGAGCGGCTGGGCCCGTGAGCCATGGCCGCTGAGCCTGCGCGTCCAGAGCCTGTGCTCTGCAACGGGAGAGGCCACAACAGTGAGAGGCCCGCGTACCGCAAAAAAAAAAAAAAAAGTGTGTAACTCTCTTTAGCAAAGACCAACTAAGATAATGTGAATCTTTTAAAAGAAGTGTAATTTTTTAATTATTATAAAGTTTATAGAAAATTATTAGTCATTAGTGTGTAGCCTATACTTCTCAAGAACTTGTAAAAGATTAACCCATATTTTATCATTTAACACTGGCTAGGAAACTGTAGGAATTTTTGAAAAGTTTATACTTATATATTCACTAAATCTATTTAGGTCAAATAAATCTATGCTAAGAAAATAATTAAAACAAATTATATATGTATTAAATATTTAAGTTTTATGAATATTAATGGATGATAAAGTCCATTATTTATATAATTATCTCTCTAATCAGGGACCTAAGGAGTCTTTCAGCTGTCTGTGTGCCAGGCACATAATTGGTTTTTAGGATGAAAAAATTTTAGAAGAGATGGTAAATGCCTTTAGTAAATTTCAAATACAGAGGATCACATTGTCTCTATGGTTTAACAGTAAGCTGCTTCTCTGAACCAAAGGCAAACACCTGTTGAAAAATCTAATAGCTTTCTTGTTCAAAATCTATCACAGGATTTTTCCTTCCAGCCAAACTGGTGTTAACAGGTATCTTCCAACCTAAATTAATTTTAAAATCTGAACAAAATATATAAAACCATGGTTTTCATGGCATTGACCACAGCAACAGGAGACAGTGATGCCAAAGATACAGGAAGCAGATGAAGGAGCCCTATGATTGCCCACTTTACTCTCTGGAGACAGTTTCCAGGCAATGACGGGGAACTCAGTTGAAGCCCACTATTCTCCCTGAATTGAGTTACATCTGGCAAAAGATATGCAAAACCTCTACATGGCAAACTACAAAACACTGCTGACAGAAATAAATTTAGAAATATACCTTTGCTGTTACTGAGAAGACTGAATAACAATAGGATAACAATTGATACTACAGGCAAAGAACTTAAATCAGTGAAAAATAAAAAAGAGAAAAACATTTAGAAAGAAAAAGCAAAGATGAAGAGATTATACTGCGTGATGTCTAGACTTCTTATAAAGCCACAATAATCAAGACAGTGTGGGCATAAAGAAAGACAAAGGAATATTGGCACAGAATAAAGACTCCAGATATAGACCTACATATATCTGTTCAGTTGATTATCAAATAAGATATACAGATAATTCAGTGGAGAATAGATTGCCTTTTAAACAATTGATGCTGGGAAAATTGAATATATATATGCAAAAAAATAAATTTCAATGCATACTTTACAGCATCTACAAAAATTAATTCAAAGTGTGTTATAGACTAAATTGAAAATCTAAATCTAGAAAATACGTGGAAGAACATATAGAGAAAATCTTTACGTTGGCAAATCTAAATTAGTAAATTGGTAAGTGGATACATTTTACATAAAAATTAAAAGCTTCTAGGCTTTGAAAGATAAAAAGTCAAATCATTGAGTGGAGAAAAATAAAGGAAAACCATTTATCTGATAAAAGACTTTTACACTGGTTGTAGGAAGGTAAAATGAAACGACCACTTGGGAAAAAATTGAGCAATTTCTTACCAAATGGCAAAGCATTTTCACTCTTAGGTATTTAAGCAAGAATAAAAGTGTATGTCCCACACAGAGATTTGTACACAAATTTTCACATAGCAGATCTACATGTAACACCCCAAAACTCTGAACAGCTCAATGTTTCCTGACTGGTGAATGGAAAAACCAACTGTGTTATAGCCACAGAATGGAATAGCATTCCGCAATAAGAAACCACAGACTGTTGACACATGCAACAATATGGATGAAATAAAAAATGATTATGCTAAGTGAAAGAAGTCAGACAAAAAAGTGTTCATACTGTATTATTTAATTTTCATAAAGTTCCACAAAATGCAAACAAATATATAGTGACAGAAAGCAGATCTGTAGTTCCCCAAAATGGGGTAAGATAGAAGAAAAAGGGAAGGTTAGGAAAGAAGTAAAGCAAAGAGGCAGAATGAAATTTTTGTGGGAGATAAATAAGTTCATTTTCTTGGTTGAGGTGGTGGTTTCATGAGTGTATACATACGTCAAAACAGAAAATTGTCTGTGGGATTTTTCCTGGCAGAAATAATATAGCAAACTAAATATAATTCCTTCAGCTTTTCTTTATATTTGCAATTTTTCATAATACATGTTGAGAAAAACTAGCGAGCAATTCTAGGAAAAAGCACATCTTTTTCAATATCACTATTAATAGAGTTTGGTGAAATTTTCCACTAACTTTTAAACATAATTTTCCAATTTGTACTTTTACCTGTAAAGTTTGAAACAGAAACATAATCTCAGTCTGTATTTATTTTTCACAGAAAAAGAATAAGAATGTTTGAACATTTAGTATTCTTCAATATTGTACATATTTTCATAATTAGCAAGATAAAAATATTGGCCTAGATGATACTTAAAGCAATACATCTTCATCTTTATCTTTATAGCAGTTAATTATCTTGCTACAAGGTCTCAAAACAGATGAATATCTAGGAATGTATCCAAAACGAAATTCAGAATATTTCCTTGCAGGAGATAGGAAGGTCCATGAGAAGACTAGCAGTGGAATCTGTCATTTTGGCTAATAAGACTTCCAGCTGGGAATCTGTATCACATTTCTTTAATTAATAGACTTTTTAGAACAGTTTTATGTTTTAAAAAATTGAACTGAAAGTATGGAGAGTGCCCATGTACCCTCTGTCCCACATCTCCTCTCTTCCCCAGCAGACAGTTTCCCTTATCATTAACATCCAGCATTAATATGGTACATTTCAAGGTGGATGAGACAATATTGATACACTATTATGAACTGAAGTCAATAGTTTACGTTAGGGCCCAAGATTTGTGTTGTACATTTTACAGATTTTGACAAATGTGATGACATATATCCACCATTATGGTGTCATGCAGAAGTTTCACCGTCATAAAAATCCCATTCCCCACATATTCATCCCTCTTTCCTATCCTTAAAACCTTGGCAATCATTGATCTCTTTTCACTGTCTCCATAGTTGTGCTTTTTCAGAATGTCTTATAGTTGTAATCCTACCTATGTAGCCTTTTCAGATTGGCTTATTTCACTTAGAAATTTGCATTTGGATTTATCCATGTTTTCTTGGGACTTAATAGCTCATTTCCTTTTATCACTGAGTACTATTTTATTGCATAGATGTCACACATATTATTTATCCATTTATCTATTGAAGGACGTCTAGATTCCTTCCAAGTTAAACAATTGTGAATAAAGTTGCTATGAAGATATGTGTGAAGGTGGTGTGTTTTGGGGTGTCTGTGGCCTTATTATGATTTTTAGGCAGCCTCTCTGCTAATGGGTGGGGTTGTGTTCCTCTCTTGCTAGTTGTTTGGCCTAGGGTGTCCAGCACTGTAACTTGCTTGTCGATGAGTGGAGTTGGGTCTTAGCATTAAGATGGAGATCTCTCGGTGAGCTTTTGCTGTTTGATATTATGTGGAGCCAGGAGGTCTCTGGTGGACCAATGTCCTGAACTCGGCTCTCCCACGTCAGAGGCACAGGCCTGACACCCAGACGGAGCACAAAGACTCTGTCAGCCACACGTCTTTTGGGAGGTCTGAAGTCTTCTGCCAGCGTTCAGTAGGTGTTCTGTATGAGTTGTTCCATGTGTAGATGTATTTCTACTGTATTTGTCGGGAGGAAGGTGATCTCCACGTCTTACTCCTTCGCCATCTTGAAGGTCTCCCGTTACTAATTCTTTTAAATGTAACTGAAATGTTTTATTAGAAAATAAAAATTCTTAGGATAGAATAAGTAAACCCCAAGGATAAAACATTTATGTAATTTTTTAAAATTTATATGTTATTCAAGAAAACAGTGAAAATTTATTTTAACAATTAGTACTATGAAGTAATTAGTCTAATTAGAGTCACTCCTAATATTATTTCATCTTTTAAAGTATTTAATAATTTACAATTTCTGTCAACAAAAAGTAAAATAATAGACCTGTCAGGATTCATTTTATTAAGAGATTCACTTCCAATAAAATTTTACTTTTTATTTTTTAATATTTTATTTTATTTTATTTTTTATACAGCATGTTCTTATTAGTTATCCATTTTATACATATTAGTGTATATATGTCAATCCCAATCTCCCAGTTCATCCCACCACCACCACCCCTGCCCCACTTTCCTGCCTTGGTGTCCATACATTTGTTCTCTACATCTGCATCTCTATTTCTGCCTTGCAAACCGGTTCATCTGTGCCAGTTTTCTAGATTTAATAATTGTTTATCAAGCATTTTAAATCACTTATTTTGATTAATTTTGTAATCATTATAATATAATATTATCTAAATCTGGAAAAGAAATGTAGTGCCTCATAGGTTCTTTTCACAGGAAACAAACTTACTTTAAAATTGCAATATAAATACACATTAATATATGTACATTAATTTATATACATATAAGTTCTGTATAAGAATTTATGTAAGATCAGTTAAAGGCATTAGATAGTTAGGATTAAGATTATACTAACATTTAAAACTTACTATGTTTTATTATATGAGGAGATCCCAAGAAGATAAATTGATTGAAAATTACTTAAGTTATTAGCATGTAAATCTTTACAGAGAGAAGAATATAAATAAAGTTTAGGGTAAAAGAAAAATGTAAACTTTAAGCTGTCATGTTTAAATCTGAGTAATGGTAGATATCAAATTAAACTGATATTTAGATTCCATTGGTTATATTTTTAAAAGTGATGTAACAGTTTTATTTTTTAATGCCAACATTTACAATATTCCAAAAATTACATCCCTAGGAACTATTTAAATCGGTAATGGAAAATTTTAGATGAAGACTTCTGTAGGTTTGTAAGCTTACAAATATATAAGAGAGAGCACAGGTTTCAAAATTATTTCAAATGGAATACAAGCCAAAATGATTGAAGACCTTAAATGATCTCTGAACATATACATTTCTTTCCATTCAGGATTTTATCTATGTAATTGCATAGAAAATACTAACTTCCAAGGGAAGCTGTTTCATAACTTTCCCAATGTATTTAATATCTGTCAACAAATTATTTCCTGTATATAGTGACATGTTAGAATTTAAATCAAATTCTTCTATCTCTTATAAAAATGTATAGCTACTATCAAAATTTTTCTATTACATAACCCAACATACACACACAAAATTCATTCCTGCACTTCCTTTTTCAAATCTTTTGAAATTCACTTATCTAGTTAAATCAAACTCTTCAAGCATCACTAGGCAATCTATTTAGCAAAATTGAAATTCCATTACTTTCTACTTGAAAGCAGTGTATAGGATTTTGAGCTTTTGTAATGCCAGATAAAGCTTAAATGAGGTTTTAAAACCAGATTACTTTTTGTAGGTGAAATCCTGAGCCTCTTTGAACTGGAGCTTGCTATCCTCTCTACCCACATGAAAGTGTATTTAATTCACAAAGGAAAACAGTGGATTTATTAATTAAAATGGTTTATAAACTCTATGTTAATGATCAATTTACAGAAGAAAGCATTTTCAGAGAATACAGAATAAGCTATTGGAACATAAAGCGTTGGTGACCTTCTAACACACTAGCAAAATGAAGTTAGGTATCCTAATTGGCTGAGATCAAACAATAACTGAAAAAACCAAAGAACTAACATATCAGAAACAGGAGATAAGTAAAACAACTTCTGCAAATAATTTCTTAGTGAACCTAAGAGTTAAAATAATACTAAGTAACACTTTAAAATTCATTTAAAATGAGGATATAAAGAGATTCAAAGATTTAATATATGAAGAGATTCAAAGTACAAAAGGAGATTTAAAGATTCTGGAATAGTTTAGCTTGGAAACATAATAGCACCCCAAATAACACCCACCCCTTACTATAAGACTTTATTCTCCAAAGTACTCAGGAAGAAAGATGTATTCAATATATGAGCTGATTTTTTAACATGTAAGATGACAAATTAGTTCCACCTCACCTGGATCCCCAGATATGATCAACAACCATGCCAAAACCATTTTTACTAACTTCTATAATTACCTGATATTCTACCATCAAAGGCCCCTGATACAAAGAAGAATGATACTTTATTAGAAGATAAAATGAATTGTTGGTATAATTGAACTGTTGGCAAAGAATAATAATAGCATGTTTTGCTGTTAAAGCATATCTAAATTGAGCTCAAGTCATATATCTAGATTTCTAGTTCCAACTACTGCATAACAACTCGAAATCTTAGTGGCTTAAAACAACAATAGTTATTTCGTTTCTATTTCTCATGGTTCTGTTGGTTGACTGGGCTTGGCTAGGTGGTTCTTGACTTAGAGTCTATGCAGTTATAGTAGGTGGTGGCACTGGTGCCGCTACAGAGGCTTCTTCCCGCATGTCTGGTGGTTGATACTGTCAGCTTGGATCTTTTCTGTGGTCATCAGCTACAACACCCCCATGCAACTAGCAGCCACTTCATAGGTTGCTTGGCTTCCTTAGACCATGATCAATACGTGTGTGCCGAAAGAACCAGAAAGAAACGGTACAGTGTTCCTCCTGCCATAGTCAAAATCCACCCAGATTCAAGGGTAAAGAACAAAGATCCCCACCTCTTGCTGGGATCAGTATTAAAGAATTCAGGGGCTACATTATAGATCAGTCATGATTTACACACCGGCAACGAGTTATTCACATTTTTCCTACCTAAAACATTGAGAAATTCAGATGATATAAAAGTTAATTGTCATCTTACATGATGCAAAATCAGTTAATATATTTGATGATCCTTCCTTCCACAGCAAGCATTTTGGCCCTCAGAAAAAGGAGGTGCTTAGTCAATTAAATTCCTATAATACTATCAGACTGAATTATCTCATAAGACTCAAAATAAAGTTCAATTTTTTAACCTCTTTCTAAGACTTGTCAAATGTCTCATCAGACAGGGCTCTAGGTTCAAAATCGTGCATCTAGGTCAAATCAAGTTGAGATGAGGTTCTTGTTTGTTTTGGGGGGGAAACAGCTTCTCTGATAAGATTTTTTTCCACTTGAAAGTCTCCACTAAAAAAAACCAAGTTAGCCCTCCCTACATAAACCCAATAAGCAAGTGTTAAGGCATTAGAGCAATAAACACTCTGTTCAAAAAGAGGAAACCAGACTGCATGGGATAGTCCCATGGACTGGGCACACACTGAAACCTGGCTGGGCACACGTTGTCAGGTCTTGGGTACAGCCTGGTTCTGCTTCCTGGGAGTGATTCTCCATGGATCGTGGCTCCATTTTCTGAGTTCTTGATGCAAAACTCTGAGTCATGCATCCTTTCTCCATGAGAAAACACATTGAACTGAATACTCAGCCTACTCTCTGTCTGAAACATCGAGGGTCCAAAGACATTTTAATTTTCTATTCTCTCTTTTGGTGCTTCCAAGAGAAGCAATATCCTAACAACTTTGTGGGTTTTCTATAAATTCTACAGCAGTTCATTCCTTTAAACAAAATGTACAACCATAAATAACTACCAGACAGGCCCTTCTGGACCTTTAGCTCCCAATGAAACCGCTATTGGACATGAGCCTTGAGATTCTTAGAAGCCCTGTTGTTTACTAAGAGGATTTGCGCATGCCTTTAAGATTCATAAAAGGTCTTTTATCTTTCTAAAGGTTTCATTGAGGCACCATTCCATATTTCTTTGAAGTCTTCACAGGTCTTGCTCTAGATGTCATCTTGGCATGGAAGCTTTTTACTCCTTTTTTTCTTGGAGAATTTTTGCCATCTGGAAAGGAATGAGAAAAAGAATTGTATTTTTAATTTAGGAGGTTCTATCTCTTTTTTAGATTTTTTTTCAAATTTTACTATGCAGTTCCTTTTATTCTTGCCTCTCTATTCTCACACTTAATGTGTTCAACTAGAAAAAGCCGTGTGGTATGTTTAATATTCTGCCTGGATAACATTTTTGTTAGACTTTCAAGGTCCTTAGGTACATTTCCTATTTTCCATGTTATCATACATGACAGTGTCCACCAAACTTTCTTCCAAATGAAGTCCTCTTCCTTCTGGCTTCTCAAAACATTTCATCACTTTCCTTTGAGCCCCCATGCCCTCCTGATCCCTTTAGATTTCTGCTTATCCTCTCCTCACGGCCCTTTAAGCTTTCACTAAAACACTCTGTAACACCCTTCCAGCTGTTCTCTTGTTCCAAAGCCAGTTACACATGTTGCAAGTTTTTGTTACAGCACTTTCAAGTACAAAAATTGGTTCAGTTACTATTGCTGTGTAACAGGTTACCCTAAGAAGTAATGATATAAAAGACATTTACCATTTTATTATAACTATTTGTTTCTAAGTATTGACTGTGCTCAGCTAGGTGACCCTCACCCAGGATCTCGCACGCTTTTATGGTGAGATGGAGGCTGAGGTTGGCATTATCACAAAGGCTTCTTCCTTTACTTATCCTGCAGGTGGTGATGGCTGTCATCTGGAACTGCATCTGGTGCTGTTGACTGTAACATCTCCACGTGGCTTCTTCATGTGGCTACTTGGCTTTCTCAGAGGCTGGTGACTGTAGGTTAGTGTAAACCCCCCAAGACAATTAAATAGAAGCTCTATTCTATATGGCCTCAGAGGTACTTAGTATCTCCTCCTCCATAGTCAAAAGTCATTCAGATTCGAAAGGGGGAAACACAGATTCTGTCTTTTGATGGGAGGAGTGCAGAAGAATTTGGTGCATTTTAAAAAATAACACCACAATGGGAAAATAATAAAGTAAAATGTACTAGCAAACGCTAACATACTCCCTCAGTCCCTTTCCGTAAAATAAAGAGATTCTTTGCTTGCTGGAAAAGTAAACTTCAGAAAATTTGATTTTTGAAATGATTTTCAAAAAAAAAAAAGTACTTCTGGGGAATTTCCTGGCAGTACAGTGGTTAGGACTTGGCACACTCACTGCTGGGGCCCTGGATTCCATACCTGGTAGGGAATTAAAATCCCTCAAGCCACCCAGAGAGGAAAAAAAAAAAAAAAAAAAAGAAGTACTCTGTTAATAGTGGTTACTCTCAGTGAAGATGTAGTTACTGAGTTACTGGAAAGGTACATGCAAGGAGTTTCTGGGATGCTAGTAATGTTTTGTTTCTTGACCTAGATGCTGATTAAAGAGGTACATTCACTTTATGTATATATCTGTGACCATTTATATACAGATATAATATTTCAGTGTAATATTGCATTTGAAGAGTATGTAAACAGGGTTCCATATGGAAAGAGCTTGGAAGTTGCCACTCCATCATAATAACAAGTAAAAGCTAAACAGACTGAAAAATCAACAACTCTTCTTAGATCTGTTAGAGAGGGGAGGGTGAAGGGAAAAACAGTGCCTGTAAGATTGGAGACACAGACAGGCCAAGACAGGGAATCCCAGTTTACTAGAGCAGAGAGGCACAAGCAGAAACTGTCATGGGAACCAGTGCCGGTGTAGGAAAACCTGTACATGTCATCATACATTTGTGCAAACTCCTAGGATGTACAACCCCAAGAACGAACCTGAAGGTAAACTTTGACCTTGGGATAATAATGATGTGTCAGTGTACGTTCATCAGTTGTAACAAATGTAGCATATGGTGGGGATGTCAATAATGGGGGAGGCTGTGTATGTGTGAGGGTAAGGGGTACATATATGGGAAATCTCTGTCACTTCCACTTTATTTTGCTGTGATCCTACCACTGCTCTAAAAAAATTGTCTTTAAAAAATGTAGGAAAACATTTTTTTTGAATTTTTGAATTTTATTTATTTTTTTATATAGCAGGTTCTTATTAGTTATCCATTTTATACGTATTAGTGTATATATGTCAATCGCAATCTCCCAGTTCATCCCACCACCACCCCCCGAGGAAAACAATTTTTAAAAAGACTGTAAATATCTTACTTTTCTATAAACATTCATTAAATGTTAACCATTAATTTCTTAGAGAAACAAAAGATCCCAAACAAAATCATAATTGTGTTTAGTTAGAGCTTAAAGTAATGACTGGTTCTATAACACGCATGGCCCTAAGGTGATCCATGTTTCTCTGCATTCTCAAAGTAACTGCCCATGTTCAATTTACTGTTTTTAAATATACTATATAATGATTTCAGAAACTGCCTCTGATGATTAAAAATGTGCAAACACACAAAGTTCATATACTGGAATTATTGAAATATACCTATATTTGATTGCAATTATTTAAAGTTATACCACAAAGTAAAGTTGTATAGTTATATATCATGTTCTGTTAAAGAAAAGCTTTGTGTAAAGTGAAATAAATTTATAGTGTTTTCGGATTCTTGCTGCCGGGATTTCCCCTGACAAGAATCAAAAATCTGTAAACAAGCCAGCTTTCACGACAGGACTACAGCTCAAATGTGTTTGGATAGCCTTCTGCTTTTCCGTTTGCTCACGTTACACATCTTAGAGTGATTCTCACAATGAAATCCCACATAAACCCACGAGTTAGTCATGAGGTGTACCATAGTAAATCTGGAAGGCAGATGGCAAGCATTGCTCGTCCGACTTTGATCCCTTTAGTCCCTTTTTTCTCTTCTTGGATCCAATTTATCTACACTTCTTCTAATGTTAAAATTATCAGGTTATTTTAGCAGTTTTATTGTTTAATCATCCTAGAGCCACCTTTATGACTTATAAACATTTGAACTATATAACATCTTAGATTGTATACTAAGACCTAGACCAGAAATGTCTTATAAGCAACAGATTATCCACTGCGGTATGTATGATGAGATCTGGATAAAATGAAAAGAAATATAGATGTTCAGAAATCACCAGGTGATGTGGCCAGATATCCACCTGATAATTTGAAGCGTTTCAATTTTAAGGAATGTAAGAAATTATAGTACTAGTACTAGACCTATATGGTGCCTTTATGTCATAGCAGGGCAATGGGCAGATTCAAGTTTAGCTAGTATCTAGTAATATAAGACTAAAGGAATGAGATGGGTGTCTTAAGTCAAAGGACAGGTAATGAAATCCAGATATTTCAAAAGTTTATGGGAGTTTTTTAAAGTCCTATTAGGCACTTTAAAAAGTTGGAGAAGATTTGCAGGTCTCAAGTATCAAGGCAGAAAAGAAAAGAGCAAAAATAATAAAAAGAACATGACCTTTTAAAATAGTGCCCTCTAGGTTCATACATGAAAATACAGTACTAAGAAATGATAGTAAATTCTCTGGCATCTTAGGAATTTCCAACTTATCCCAGATAAGTGGTCCAGTGCTAATTTCTTACAAACTGTGGCATCCCTGAATTTATCAAGCATTGATTATTGCAATAATGCTGCATGACAAAACGACCCTACCAGTCCGTGGCTTAAAACAATGCAACACTTATTCTCCTGGGTAGACTGGCTGGCTCTGTGCCAGCTGTCACAGCTGCGCACTGAACACTGCAGACCTGAGAGTTTGCATCTGTTCTGCATGCCTCTCTCCCTCCTTAGACCAGTGGCCCAGGAAAGACATGGTTTTTCTCCAAGTGACTGAAGAGGCACAAAAGGAAGTACCCCCTCATGGCGATACATTTAAAACCCCTGCTTGTGTCCCATACACTAGTTTGCCATTGACGGAAGCAGGTTATGTGGAAGAATCCTAATTCAAAGTATAGAGAAATATAATCTACTGTTTGTGGAGTCAACTGCAAATTTACATAGCAAAGGACATGGATACGGGGAGGAGTAAAGAATTGAGACCAATAATTCATTCTACAACAGTGCTTCCATCTTAGAAGTGAGCACTTTTTTAGTGGAGAGGAGTGTCAGGCCAGCTTTAAATCCTTTTCGTATTTCATCAACCCAAGACGGTTCCAGGCTGAAGATGGAATCTCTAGAACATTATTAAAAGGCAGAAGATTAGTTTTCATAAGGTCTGTGTCCAGATCTTGTTTGGGGAAGAAAGATGTTCACAGGATTCTGTAAAATGTTATTTTCTTAGTCCATTCGGACTGCTGTAATGAAATAGCATAGACTGGGTAGCTCCTAAACAACAGAAGTTTATTTCTCACAGTTCTGGTGGCGAGAAGTCTGAGGTCCAGGCATCAGCCTGGTCATGTTCTGGTGAAGATCTTCCTCCTGGCTCACAGCTGGCACCTGCTCACTGTGTCCTCAGTGGTGGAAGGGATTAGGGAGTTTTGCGGGGTCTCTTCTAGATGAACACTGATCCATTCATGAGGATTGACTCGCAAGACCTAAGCATCTCCAAAAGTTTCCACCTCTTAACACCATCCTCTTTGGGGTTTAGGATTTTAACATGGATTTTGGGGAACACAAACATTCAGCAATTTTTTTTTACAAATGTGTCTCAATTTAAAGAATATGTACCCACTTTTTAAGTATATTTAGAGTGTTCCAAGTGTCCTTCCATTCATTTATCTACATAACACACATGTATAGTACACTGCAGAAATATATAAAAATATATTCACTAACTAAAATAACATACAAGTCATCTTGTCTATTTTTTCAAACACGGGTAGCACCACATTTTAATTATATTGTTTCCCCAGAGAAAAACAGTTAAAAGTAAAGTTACTTGAGATGATTGGCATGCAAATCCATTCAAGAGGCATGAACATGTTGTGAATATACCACAGATAGGTTCCAGTTATCTCGAGCTAGCAATCTTATAAAACTTTGAAATACTTTTTAAAATGCAAATCTCAGTTATTTAGTTTGTCTAACTTTGTAGTCAATAGTCATCTTCTGCCAGAGACACAATTTCAAGGAAAACAGCTCTTTGATAATCTGTGTTCCCACAGCCGAGGCAAATTAAAGCCAATATATTTTGACCAAGGTCACAACATGACAATAGTTTTCTGTGTTATCAAACTATTCTTAAATTATTAATTATGTTTATGTATGTATGTACGTATAGTTCAGTTTGCTATACATAGAAGCACTTTCAAACTAAAAATCTATACCTCTGTACATTTAAATTATTTTACAGAGAGCCATAAAATTCTCGAAGAGCCAATGATTGATTCTTTAATCACTGTGCTAGTCCACAGGCATCATTTGATTATCCTGCATTACCTTGTTACACTGCTGCTGATCTGTGACTATCATGACTAATAGCATTTCCCCAGAATAAAGCAGATCCTCTTCTCTCATTGACAGCGTTCCGCAGACAGAAAAATCTTGTCAAATGTACTTTGCTAAAATTGAAAAGAAAAGGAGAGACTCCGCATAGAGCAGGTGGTATCTACTCAAGGAGAGATTTCTATTTTTATGCCTCTAATATGCATTTCTCCTTTCCTAAATGTGACATTGGAGTTGCAGGAGAAGATGAAGTAAATCTAAAAGGCAATAAAAAGTATTTCATGTCAAAGCAGAGGTACCAGGCCCCATGGAGCATGCCTTCAATTTATAATAATTTTTCCCCAGTTTGTAAGACTGTCTATTTGCATCCGGCTTTAAGTCAGTGCTTTGATTTTTATAAATCCCCATGACTCCAGCAGTCACAAAGATATGGCTTTCCCTTTGCATCTTTAAGTACCTGAATTAGTTGGGATAGAATAGGCTTTTCCTTGGGTAGCGAACAACCCCAAATCTCAGTGGCTTAATACAACCAAAGTTTTTTCTCACTCACCAAAGCATAAAAACGCTTCACTCAAGCAGCAGGAATGCAGATTGCTTCAATCTTGTGGCTCTGTCAGCTCAAAAAGTGGATTCTTTCAAGACACTGCTGCAAAGGGAGAGAAAGTCTGAATAAGCGCACAGCCAGTTCCCATTGCTCCAGACCAGGAGTGACAAATGTCCTGTATGCTCATGACTCATTTGTCAAAAACAGTCATATGATCTGCTTAACAAACTAGGAAGTGTGGTTTTCCATGTGCCCAAGCAAAAGTCATATGAAATAGAATCAGATGAACATACTCTTTTGTCTGTCACACTACTCAAAGTATGTAGTAGATCAGCCATAGAAAAGAATGAAATAATGCCATTTGCAGCAACATGGATGGATCTAGCGATTATCATACTGAGTGAAGTAAGTCAGACAAAGACACATATCATGCGATATCACTCATATGTGGAATCTAACTTTAAAAAAGATACAAATGAACTTATGTACAAAACAGAAGCAAACTTACAGATATCAAAAACAAACTTATGGTTACCAAAGGGGAAACGTGGTGTGGGAGGATAGATCAGGAGCTTGGGTTGAACACACGCACACTACTCTGTATAAGATAAAAAACCAACAAGGACCTGCTGTAGAGCACAGGGAACTCTACCCAATATTCTGTGATAACCTATGTGAGAAAAGAATCTAAAAAAGAATGAATATATGTGTACGTATAACTGAGTTCCTTTGCTGTACACCTGAAACTAACACAACATTGTAAATCAACTATACTCCCATAAAATTAAAATATTTTTTTAAAAGTATGTAGTAAAAACAAGAGTCAGAATGCCTGGGTTTAGTGAGTAGCTTGACTCTATTTAAATTTCCTCACAGGCCAAATTAATATATCGGACTCAGTGATCTTTGGCTTTTCTGCAATTAAATGTTCATCATTCCCTCCTTCTAGGAAAGAAGCTCTCTCACCTTATACTATAATCGTTAGCCTTTAGAGAGTGCCATATATTGACTAGTAGATTGACTCGTGTTGTATATTATAAAAGCAGGATCAGCAGTATTTGAGGAATGATTATATCTCCTCAGGTTAGCAAGACAGTGGCGATGGTAAGAAAATTGCTCAGTTGAGTATTTTCCCATACGAGTTGCATAAGAAATGGAGCATAGCCTCATAATCATAGGATTAGGGAAAATCATCTTTGAGCACTTATGCTTTCACAAGAGTAGCCATGTAAGTTGATGAATTTTGACTGAAATCACCACCACTTGGGTGTATTGAGTGAATTTGTTTGTCTCTCTCCTAGCTGCCTCCTGGCCCAGCTGTGGGCAGGTAGAAGCATGCTGGAGTCATCCCGTGGCAGCAGGAAGGACGTGGACTTTGATATAAGGCAAGTCTTGGATTATGGTGTTGCATTCACCAGTTTGATATTCTGGTGTTTCCTCTGTGATACCAACAATGATGTGTTTGAAAACTCTAAACTCACTGAACTTACAAACAGAGAGTAAATTTAACTTTGCAATGTAGGAAATATATTAGCAAATTTATGCCCAATGAAAGAAATTACAACTTAGCTCACATTCCAATCAGAAATTTACTTTTTAGCCAAAGAAGGTCAAAATTCCTCCCTGGCACTGACCAGCAGAATGTAGAAGCATATACGAAAGAAATAAAAACAAAAAACAAGGTTATATGGTTGTGCTACAATAGGAAGAAACCAAGGTATTACCAGTTGCAATCCAGACGCATCAGCCAGTATCTGGTAGAGCCCATTGGAGGGAGAAAAATCTCTATATCAATTAAGGGATACAAATTTTTCGATGCAGATTAATGAATATGTTAAGTGAGAGGAAGAGGCCCTTAAAAAGAAAAAAATCAACCTCATTACTGAAAAATGTAGAATAGTTTTCACTAGTTACTAGTGAAAAGGCACTGAATATTGATACAAAGCCTCATGGTATAGTGACAGTTACTGAGGTCATCTAAGTATAATGTATACAGTTATAAATAATATGCATTCAATCTTTCTCAACGAACGCCTGTCTGTTCTTATTCATATTCATCAAATCCAAATTTGAAGAACTCAATCAGTTATTGTTATGAACACATGTGTCACCTTAAGATTGAGTATATAATCTTAGGCAACAAGAGTAGGAAAATGAAATGTACAGAAATTTTTACAGAATATCATTTTAGCTAGGCTGTTTCCTCATAGGCTTATTATATGTTACTTTCTCCTGGACTTTCTGTAACCTTTCACATGTGGTTACTGTTTCTCATCTCCTTTTGGATTTCTCTTATTACTTAACTCTAAACCTTTGCGTAACCCTCAACCTCAGTTGTTGAATCTCTTCTTTATTTTTTTCCATTTGACCATTCTCAACCTATAATCTCTCCTGTTTCATGGCTTTAAAAGCAATCTGTATGATAACTCTCAAATTTATGTCTCCTTCCTACATCTCTTCTTTTAGTTTCAAATAACGATTTTATAACTATTTAATGTTTTCAAAATTGCAATACAGATTTCCACTCCATCCCCAAATTGTTCTTCTCCCTGTCTTGTCTACTCTTGGGCAAATGGCAACCCAATCCTTCCAGTTTATAATGCAAAACAAAACTTGTAGTCATCCTAGAGTCACCTCTTTTTTCTGACAATCCACATCCAATTCAATTTCACCTTTCAGAATAGATTCAGATTCTCACTCCTTTTCAGGACCATCAGGGCTACTAGCCTAGTCTAAGCCATCCATATTCTTATTCTAATCTAAACGACTGTAATTGCCTTTTAATGTGTACACCCAGCACCATGTCTGGTATATAGTTAGTACCTTTTTCCTACCTATTATCCAGAGCTTCTTTTTTGTTTTTCTATTTTCTCCATTGATTTCATCTTTGAGCCCTTAGTTCTTTGGACTCTTAACTACAACTACGAATAGTAATACTGTAGACCACTGGTCCTTTTCCTTATAACTAAGGCATTATGGTAGTTTTATACATCACTGATTTCACATGAACAAAAAGAAGTATGTCAGTAAAGCTAAAATTATGCCTTCAGCATCTGTCTCACTATAGATTATATCATATTTGTTTCCCAACAAAAGGTAATGTTACAAAACATCCAACTGTGTTTTTCATAGCTTATAAACAAACCTGCCACTAAATCTTTGACAAACAAATTGTGCTCTTCGTGCATTAATAGTACCATCTGTAAAATGAAAATCATTTTTAAAATATACATGAAAAAAAATCAATGAAATCAACAGTAAAAATTGTTGCTTTTCACTTTACTTGGAAAACTTAGCAACTTGACATTTCTGATCTGCCCAAATACAAATTGTAAACCCTTCACTGTCAGGGAAAAAAAAATGGCCTTTTTCCCAAATTATCAAGAATTTTGAAGTTTACCTAAGGGGGAAATTATTTTAAGACAAGTTTTATCTTTAATATAAAAACTAACATTTTAGATGGTTTCGTGTGAGCCTTTTATGACTCAACAGTGTTACTCTTGTGGTTAAGAAGGAAATCCTTAGTTAATCTAAGTGGGTAGATGATCTTTTAGTGGCAGAATTGAGGCAGCTGAATTTTCACTTGAAAAAGGATATAGGAAACAACAATTCTACGCATGAAGGAACCTAGAGCAATTGTCAAAAAATATAATAATGATAATTACCATTTATTGAACAGCAACTCTGTACCTGGCTTTAATGCTTGACAAGTTATCATCAAGATGTCATCCAGTTCTTACAACAGAATTTGTAAACACATCTATGTAACTCCATAGCCGGTATTCTCAACAACTGAGCTACATTCACTTTTAAAATAATGGTCATAAATTAATTTATGAATATCTATTTTATAAAAAGCTTTTATCACATACTATTTTATTTAATTCTCTCAATAACTCTGCAAAGTAACCGTTTTAAACACAAGAAAACTGAAACCTATAGGGAGCAAATGAATATTTCAATTTCACAATATAAGTGCAAGATCTAACTCCAAACACCATGCTTGCATTCTATTTTACCAAAATTTTAAAAACAGGAGGTATCTGGAGGGTGAAGAAATCAGCAAGACAGCAGAATAGGAGTTTCCTACCATTTTGCCCACAAAGAACACCAATTTGGACAATTGCCTATGGGTCAGAGTACCTTTGTGGAAGTCTAAGAGTCCAGTGGAGAAGCTCCAGCACACCACTGGAACAAAAAGATTCAAGACTGTATGCACTGAAGAGGGAAAGAGGGACCGTTTCACTGTACTTGCATCACCCTGCTCCCAGGCTTGTGCCTCGTCTCTGCCCCCAGAAAGTCATCTACCCACTTAAACTAATTAAGGATTTTATTCTTAACTCTAACATTAACACTGTTGAGTTCTAAAAGTTCACATTAAACAATGAGAAACGCGAATTTTATATAAAAGATTAAACGTATTGACTTAACTTGTGCAAAGACAGAACCTCTCAGCCCGCCATTTCGCCCACGTGGTAAAGTCAGGGCATGTGCTTGAGTGCCCGGCTTCCACAACCATGCAGGAGGCTGCCAAAGAGGCCCACTTCTCTTCTCCATCTGGAGCACGGAGATGAGCTGCACGACGGGGGTGAGAAAAGGCTAAGGTAGCAGCCGCCAGAGAGCTCAGAGAGCATGGAAGAGATGCGTATGCTGCTAAGTACTTCTTGGAGTTCACCCAGAAGCCTGCCTATGAGCCTCTGGGGTGGCTTCACCTTGAGATCCCCCAACACTGGCTCAAGGGCACCCCCAACATCCCAAGTGATCACCCATGCACCTCCTGGCTAGCTTCCTGTGCACAGCCTTGGGAACTGTGACTATGAGCCTTTGCAGACAGGTAGTTAGTATACACATAAAGCCAGCCCCACTCTGTAGGGTTGGGAGACAGCACACAAACTTGAGAATTTAGCACCACTCTGGAGGAAGCAAATGGGAGGCTTTCAGTAATTGCCTGACTTTACAGGATCTCAGGAAGGCGTGCAAGTTTAACAATACCCCATGAAAAGGGAACAGAGTATGGGGCAGGCATACCCATAGGAAAGATACAGAAAGCCTCAGAATTCCTAGCAAGGGTGACAGAAGTTTTTTTCTCTTCCAAAGCCTATTAGTAAAGACTTGAGGAGGTGACGATTTCTTCAAATGCAAAGACAGCAACACAAGACTTCCAAAAATATGATAACTCAAAGAAATATGATGCCACCAAAGGAACACAATAATCCTCCAGTAATCAACTGCAAAGGAATGGATATCTGTGATTTGTTTGGTAAAAATTAAAAATAATTGTTTAAAGGAAGGTCTGTGGCCTATGAGGAAGACACAGAAAGACAATTAGACAAAATCAGGAAAACAATACATAAACAAAACAAAAAGTTTAATGGAGAGATAGAAATCATATAAAGAACCAAACAGAAATCTGAAGGTGAAATATACGATGAATGAAATGAAAAATGTAATAGAATCAACAGACTTGATCAAACAAAAGAACTATCTATGAACTCAAAAACAGGTCATTTGAAATTATCCAGTCAGAGGAGAACAACAAAAAGTAATTAAAAAATAGTTAAGAAAGCTTATGTGAAGTATGGGATACCATTAAGTAAAATAATTTACGCATTATTAAAGTCCCCAAAGGAGAGGGAAGGTAGAAAGGAGAAAAATCTTATTTAAGAAAAAATAATGTGTGAGAACGTCCCAAAGCTGAGGAAGGATTGGGACTTCCAAGTTCTTGAAGCGCACAGGTCCCAAAATAGATTCAGCCCAAGGAAATTTTCTTCAAGACATAATAATACTCGAAAATCAAAAACAGAGATAATTTTTAAAACAGCAAGAATGAAACATTCCTCGTGTAGAAGGAAATCCCCATAAGACTGTTAGCAGAAAACTTGCAGGCCAGGAGAGAATGAAATGACATTCAAATTGCAGGAAAAACTGCCAACTGAGAATGCTTTACTTGGTAAAATTTTACTTCAGAAATTTAAGAGATGTAAAGACTTTCCCAGACAAACAGAAGCTGAGGAAGTTCATCACCACTAGACCTGATATAAGAAATACTGAAAGGAGTTATTCACACTGAAAAGAAAGGGCACTAACTAATAACATGAAAACATCTGAAAAAATAAAACACACTGTTAAAAGTAAGCACATAGTCAAATTCAGAGTATTCTAACTGTAACATGGTGGTGTATTAATCACTTATTTGTACTATGAAGATTAAAGGACTAAAGTATTAAAATAACTACAGCTACAATAATTTGTTGATGAATACACAATATGAAAATATTAAGTTGTGACAACAAAATATAAAATGTTTGTGTGTGGAAGGGAAGTAAAATGGTAGAATTTTGTATTCTATCAAAGTTAAGTTGTTGTCAGCTTAAAATAGACTATTATAACTGTAAGATGTTATATGTAAGCCTCACAGTAACCACAAAACAAAAACCTACAGTAGATACACAAAATATAAGGAGAAGGGAATCAACACATAAAATTCTGGAAAGTTGTTAATTCACAAAGAAGGACAACAGAGAGAAAGAAAGAAGCAAAGGACTAGAAAACAGCCACAAAGCAATTATTAAGTTGGCATTAGTAAGTCCTTACCTTCGATATAAATAGATTAAATTTTCCAAACAAAAGATCTAGAATGGATGAAAGAATTAAAAAAAGACCTAACTGTATGTTGCCTACAAAAGACTCAATTCAGATTTAAGGACATAGAAAGTGAAGGGATGGGAAAATCCACACACCAAAGAATGAAAATGGACCCTTATCTTACACCACACACAAAAATCAACTCAAAATTGATCAAAGACCTGAACAGAAGGGTGGAAACCATAAAACTCCTGGAAGAAAACAGGGGGTAAGGTTTTAGATTGGCAAGGGCAACCAAAGCAAAAATAAACAAGTGGGACTACATCAAACTAAAAGGCTTCTGCATAGATGTATGGTCAGGCCATTCAAGGTGGCTGTCCTCTTGCTCTCTGTCCATCCCCTGCCCGACCAGTGCCTGCTTCACCTACACCTACTCACATGAATGACCTTCCTATGTGCCTGCCCCAGGCCCCAGTTCATGATTGCTCTTCTCAAAGGAGCAGTGAGGGGCATGCCCCTCTGCTGGTTTCCGTGGTAACCGATGAGGCAACCTGACATCAATTCCCCTGTAACTGGCAATCTCCCCATTCCCCCGGAGCAAAGACTGACACCACGTCCTGCCCACCATGCACTGCACACGGTGCGGTGTCACTCCAGGACCTTGCTTCAACGTGTAAGATCCCCCATCCATTAAACCATTGATGTCTCAGTTGCTGACTCTGGGCTCTTTCTTCATTCTTGAAGCTGGGCATGCACAGGGCTTGTAGGTCTGCAGGGTGCAGCCCAACAATAGCAAATGAAACCATCACCACAATAAAAAGACATATACCCCAAGAAAACAAAATCAGTATCTCGAAGAGACATCTGCACTCCCATGTAATATTACTCAGAATATCAAAGATATGGAAACAACCTAAGTACCTATTGATGGATGAATGGATAAAGAAGATGTGATTCCACAGAAAATGGAATATTACTATATTTAGCCATGAGAAAGAAGGAATTCCTGCCTTTTGCAACAACATGGATGAACCTGGAGGGCATTATGTTAAGTGAAATAAGCCAGACAGAGAAAGAAAACACTGTATAACCTCACGTGTGAAATCTAAAAAAAGCAAACTCACAGAAACAAAGAGTAGAAAGTGGCTATCAGAGGCTGGGGTGGGGGAAATGAGGAGATGCTGGTCATACAGTACAAGCCTTCAGTTATAAAGTGAATAAGTGCTGGGGGTCTAACATACAGCATGGTGACTGTAATTAATAATACTGTACTGTACACTTGAAATTTGCTAAGAGGGAGGATCTTAAGTGTCCATACCACACACATGCAAAAGAAGGTAACTATGTAAGGTGATGGATGTGTTAATTAACCTGATTGTGGTAATCATTTCACAGAGTATACTTGTATCAAATCGTCATGTGTACACTTTAAATATATACAGTTATACCTCAAGAAGGTTGGAGAAAAATTAAAAGAGGAGGTATCTGAAATAACAATTCTGAAATTTGGATTGAAGAGCTGGGTTCTGTTGTATTAGTTTAGGAGATAATGTAACCTTCTCTCTTAGAAGATGGAATAAGAAAATATTAAAAGTGATTTTTCTTTGAGACATAAATGGTCCATGCCCCAGACAGTGAGAAAGAGAGAAAAAATTATTTCTGGGGAAGGAGGTACAGACTCATAGAGATTATCACTTATAAGTCATTCACTACATCTATAAGGAATTGTGCACTGAAGATGCTAATTAATTTGCCATTTATCAGTCAATGTCCAATAAGGAGAATAGAAGACATTCAAAGTATTTCAAATACAGTGGATATTTAATTCAAAGCTTTGTCACACAGATGTTATCAAGGCTGACAGAGCAAACAAGAAGTTGAGGGGTGTCAGGTGTCCCCAAGACGATGCTCAGGACTGATGACTCAGCAGAACAATTCACAGATTTCAGGAAAGCCATTATTCTCATGGTTACAGTTTATAACAGTAGAAGAATACAGATTAAAATTAGCAAGGGGAAAAGACGAAGTGAAGTCCAGGAGAAACCAGGCACACTTTTCCATGTGTCGTCTCCCAGTGAGATCACACAAACACACTTCATCCTCCCAGTCATGAAGTGACAGCATGGGCAAGGAAGCTCACCAAGCCCTGTGAAATCCAGCAGGACCCTGTGGGGCTTCTGGGCGCAGAAGCCTTTCTGTGTCCCCAGTTTCTTGCTTGTAGGAAATAGGCTCCAGCCTCCATGATCTTCCCTGAGTTCCAAAGGGCAGAATTGAACAGTTGCTAATCAGAGAAGGGAGGGAACGCAGAGACAAGGGAGGGGCAGCCAAGAAACAACAGTGCAGCCTGGGGGCAGGTCCTGGCTCCTTTTTAAGGGATACACAGAACAATACCTTTGAGCTCTTTACAGAGCTATAATAAAAACCCCAACAAATGGAAGATGTTAACTACTTAATGAAGCACTCTTAATGCCAGAGGTGAGTTTGATAACCTCAAGAAGCTCATCAGGGGACCACCTGAGACCAGATTAAAGGAGTGCAGGCCCTGCACACACCCTGATTCTTATCAGCAACCCCACCCTTGAACCATTGCTATAAAACTCCTCACCAAATCCTTCCGGGTTGGGACACACAGTTTTTCAGGGCACAGGCCCACTGTGTCCCCATTTGCCTGGCAAAGCAATAAAGCTCTTCTTTTCTACTTCACCCAAGACTCCGTCTCCAAGATTTGATTCGGCACCAGTGCACAGAGGCTGAGTTTTCGGCATCACCTTGTGTACAAGGATTTTTAGGGAGTCAGGCAGGCAAGCAGGCAGGCAGTGACTCACCTCAGCTGCTCAAGCTTTAGCATCCCAGAGCAAAAACAGGCATTTGTTACAAATCACATTGTTAGCATAGACTATCTAATCCAACTGGTACCTCAAGCCCCATAGCCTCAGACATACAAAAACAAGTGTTTACCCCAAATCACAATGTTAGCATAGACTATCTGATCAAACAGTTATCTCATGCTCTAAGACCTCAGACATAAGAAAATAATCTTATCAAGCAGAATATTCCAAGTGCTCAGAACCCATCTCTGGAGGTAGCCAAGGGCCAGGACCAAAGACAGGACCTTCCTGTGAATGTGCAGGGTTTGAGCACTCCAGGGCTGCTGAGTTAATCTTTTTCTGCATGTGAGATACCCCAGATAGAGTGATTACAGGAGGCAGCAACTTCTACCTGCAGGACTGGAGACTTTCCCTCTACATAGCTGGGGCTTAGACAGATTGGTAGGAGGGCTGGGGGTGGGAATGTGAAATGAGAGCTTGGAACCATTGAAGGTGATCGAATGGTTTGGTCCTCGTCTCTCTGAGGGGCTGCAGCACAGCTGGTGCTGGAAGTGCTGGAAGTGCCCAGAGGAAGTGGAGCATGAAGCAGCAGTGTCCATGCTCTGGAAAAACACTTATTAAAAACTGAAAATAGGTAGTCTCTTCTTTCCTCTTCCCACCTCCTCATTCCCCTCTAGTGAGTCCCTTAGGCTTTTCTCTCTATTGCCTTCCTGCCCAAAGTCTGAAATTTAGTGTGCAATCTCCTCCAGCAGGGAGTAGATAGTAAATAACCATCACACTAACCTTTAGAAAACTATGAGTCAGCAACAGAATCCCCACAACTTAAACATTTTTCTACACCATGGTCTTTCTACCATATCTTGACAACAAAGCTGGTGAGAAGAGTGGTTAGGCAGACAGTGGGGTTTGGACAACCAAAAAAGTATGACCTTCAATTTTTATAGGAAAGGACCTTTGAAATTAGATTTCCTCATAAAATTAAAAATTAAGACAAAATACTAGAAACCTTGGATTCTTGTCACCTTTCCCTCTGAGCTTTATCTCTGGTTTCAGTATCCTTATCTGTAAAACAAAAGATAAGAAATAGGAGCTCATTTTCAAATGAACATCCGAAATAACCCAATCAGGACTAGGAAACTCAATGCGGTAAATCGGCGATGCGTTGAATTTACATTCTTTTTAACCGTTCGGTTTTAGTTGACCAGTGTTCATTTTGCCGTCATAAGAGCATTCTAAGGAAAATTCAATTCGTTTTTGCTCTGCAGGTGGCAACCAGGGGGCGGAGATATCAGGAAAGTGCTACCTGCTCAGTATAACTGATGAATGCTTTCTTTTCCTTAAGATTAATGTCTTTAGGTGAAAAGAGCATCTGTTGTCATAACCTACCCACGGGTCTGTCTATTTGGAGGCAATATATAATTGCTTGCACCGCGTGTTAAACACATGTGTTTCCAAATTCCACCTGTAAAAGATCTTCACGACATATTTGCATCCATGTCAATCCTTTGCTTGTGGAAAATAACTTCAGTTCTTGAGTTTAGGTGAAATATAACAGTATCCGAAGAGACATAAGGCTTGTTAAGATTTCATAGTTTTTATACATTTGTCACAATGTGGAGTCAGAACCTCTGAGTCTGGGCCTGGAGCATCAGGTTTCCTGAGCACTCAGGTTACCACTTAGGTGATATCTAATACAAATCCCCAGTTTCCTCTCACCAAGAAATGAATGACAACACCTTACCCAAATGGTTCAGTGTTCTTTCATCTCTAGATTTTTTTGTGTGCATGTGTTTTAGAGGCTGGAGTTCTTTGCTGTGTTAAATTATTCCTGGCAGAAAGAATTACTCCATGATTGACTTGAAAGGTAAATGGATTGCACGTCACACAGGAATTTAACTCTGCTTCTTGTACAGTATCAAGTGTTCAACCCCTCTTTCCACTCCAGTAGTAACTTTGAGCCTCTTTGTTTAAAGATCACCTCATGTTTAACAGGTTACACATGCAGAATTGATTTCTGAATCAATGATGATAAAGGAAATCAAATTGAAAAATATTGTTTGTCTCCAAAGGAAGTTTACAATCAACCATAAGCTGCTTCTTTTTTTTTAAGTGGTATAAAATACTATCCTTCCAAAGGGCTGGTTTAAATTCTTGTCACTATAGCATTTTCAAGATTTATTTCATAGTTTAAAAATGATTTGCATAAATAATTTTGAAGAATGCGGAGCACAGGCTCTGGATGCGCAGGCTCAGCGGCGAGGGCTCATGGGCCCAGCCACTCCACTGCATGTGGGATCCTCCCGGACCGGGGCACGAACCCATGTCCCCTGCATCGGCAGGCGGACTCTCAACCACTGCGCCACCAGGGAAACCCCTATGACACATCTTTTTTTAAACTAAAGGGATCATTTCTAGGACACTTTGGTATTTGCAGCCATAAGACATGTTACTTTATCTTTACTTATCAGATTTTGGACTTTAAATAGAAACATGTTAAAACATGGTTATATTCAGTAGTCAGTTTTTTCTTAACTTCAACAAAGGCAAATCAGATTGACATGTGATAGTCTTGGTCTCTTCTCTTAGTTACTGGATAGAACGAATGTGCTTGACAGATACGGGACTTGGATGGAATCTGGCTTCTCTCTTGGTTTTGTAGTTTGGAGTCTTCCTTGATGAAATAGAGTATAACGTTAGAAGAGATGCTGTATGCTTTTAAGAGAAGAATGATCTGCTTGTAGTTTTGAAGCTAATTTAATTCTTCATTCTCCACTGGAAACAGCTCTTGGATGCTTTTCCACTGTAAGCGTGCATCCTTTTATCATGTCAAGGTTCAACTTTTATGTAGGTACTTGAAAAATATGTTTTTGTATCCCTAACCTGGCTGGACTGTCTCTTTGTCATCCAGGCCTTTCTTGTTTGCTATGAAACACTGTGAATTTTTCTTTTTTCTAAAAAACTTTGAGATAAAATTTAAAATTGCTAGTAGATAAATATGACTTTTAGATATAAATAACATATGATACTTAAATTATGCTGTCTTTGCTCTTTACCTATTTGACTATTTTAACCATTTAACTTCTATTTTCTTTTTAGTTGGTTGTATCTTTTGGATAATTTCCTTCTTCTTTGTGTGTACACCTAATTCTTTCCAGCTCTTCAAGCTTTAAAGAATCATAAGGCAATTCTTCATCACAAATAAAAAATGTTTTATGAAAAAATAACAAATATTATCTTTCTGCAATTTTTAATCATGTTTTTTTCACTCTTTATTTCTTTTTCAGTGTACTCAGAACTTCTTATCTTTATTTTCCTAATTGCCAAGTGATTTTTTTTGGTTATTAACTTTTCCCTTACTACTCATCAAAGTAATTTTTGTATTAAGACTTAAAAAGCATATCTTTACGTTCTTTCTTTCTTTCTTCCTTTTCTGTCCTTTTTACTACATTTAGGGTTTGAAGCTTACAGTTAGTTTTTAAGTTGTGCTTTTAAGAATTAAGATAAAATGAGAAAGAGACAGGCAGACAGACAGAGAAAATTCCCTCAGCATTTCAGATTCTGTAGTTTGGAGACAGAATTCAACTTGTTTCTCAAAATTCAGTGATGTCATTGAAGGGACACAGTTATTTTATTTCCATCAAAGAAAATAATCCATAAATACATTATTTTGTATATAAATTTAGGTGACATCATCTGTGCTTCCTCCTCTCAGTGGATTAATAACATATTTTATACACAGTATTTGCAACAGTTTTACAAAAGTGAACAGATCCAATTCTCATTCACCGTGTGGCCCTCTTATGTACTTGCAAACAAATTGTTTCCGATTTTCTTCTTTGCTACAACTACATTAAAGCTCTCCTCTATCATTTGTATGGACTTTTCAAAGCGTGAATCTTTACCTTATATTGTGTCAGTTAAATATGAATTTCTCATTTATGATACAGTGTATAAGTTTTTATAGAGATCCTTTGGTTTTATTTCTGATTCACTCACCCCCTGACTGAAGATTTCTTACTTAAGATCAATATTGACTTATATCAAGCAAATTGTTAGATGGAAAAAATCTAATAATCATAAACTCTAGAGTGAATCTCCTAAATATAAGTCAGAGGATAGCAATATTAAATAATAAAATAAAATTTTGGAAAGTAATAACTTCAAAATTAATGTAGTTGGACCCAACTTCTTATCTGATGCTTCAATGTCCACTACCACATGCCCATAAAGGGTTTGGCAAGCTCCAAGCTTGAAGATATGTAGAAAAGGAAAGTCTCCAGGGAATGAAATATGTGTTCTTTCACGTGGACTGAAAGATTTGCCACACTGCAATTTGTGCTTACCGTGCAGTTTCTAGCTCTTTGCCCTTAACAGAACAATAGTCCTTCCTTCATTTGACAGACATCCTTATAAATATTTGAGGAAAGGCATTGTATCCTCTTTTTGTTCACAAACCTTTTCAAATTTTAACAACCGTATATCTTTTTCTTAGGTCCACTCATTATTCTAGCCCCAGTCTTCTGTAAGAAGCTCTGTGATCAGCAGAGCTGGGCTGGATTACTTCTTCCATTAAAAAAACATTTGTTTTGGGCTTCCCTGGTGGCGCAGTGGTTGAGAGTCCGCCTGCCGAAGCAGGGGACACGGGTTCGTGCCCCGGTCCGGGAAGATCCCACATGCCGCGGAGTGGCTAGGCTTGTGAGCCATGGCCGCTGAGCCTGCGCGTCCGGAGCCTGTGCTCCGCAGCATGAGAGGCCACAGCAGTGAGAGGCCCGCGTACCACAAAAAAACACATTTGTTTTTCTGTCACTGAAAGCCTGATGTCATATTGACTTATACTCAATTCCATGGTAGTTTTGTATTGTACTTATCCCCCCAAACCCCTTGTGGTAGGCGGAATAACACCCCTTCCCTAAAGATGTCACTTCCTAATCCCCTGACCCTGTGAATGTGTTACTTTACATGGCAAAGAGACTCCGCAGTGGGATGAGACTAAGGAACTTGAGATGAGGAGATTATCCTGGATCAGCTGCTTGGGCCCAGTGTAATCACAGGATCCTTTTTAGAGGGAGGCAGTAGGATCAGAGTCAGAGAAGGAGATGTGACCACAAAGGCAGAAGTCAGGGTGATGCTATTGCTGGAAGGGAACCAACAGCCAAGGGATGTAGGCAGCCCCTGGAAACTGGAAAAGGGCAGGAAGGGATGCTCCCCCAGTGTCTCCAGAGAACCAGCTCTGCCGGTACCTTGATTTTTTTTTTTTTTTTGGTTTCATTTTGGACTTTATTGGGAAAAGTTAGTGTAAAACACATTCAAATTCATAAAATTTAAATAAGAAAGTAAAATTATACCTTGTGGCTATAGTAATCGCTATAGTAATCACAAATAAGTCTAAATTACTGCCTAAGCAAACACTATTTTGTCAGGCTTCTCTCATAAGCCCAAGGCAGGAAACACTGCAATTATTAGAAGTCAGCCCAATGACGAATTTGCATTTGAAGCTGAAGAAAGGGAAAAAAGCATGTTCTGATTACAGCATCACGACACTCTAGCCTGAAAAAAGCAACTTTATTAATGTCCTGCAGCAGAGTACATTAGTTATTGTAAACATGCATTAAAATTCTCATGTCATAAAGAGAGTAATCAGTTTTCTTCATGATACATTTATCTCTGGCTCAGTTTCGTGTGGTTTGTCCCTCTGAAGGTGAGAGAAATTTGGGGGCTTCTAACCTTTGAGCTGTAAGGTAAAAAACCTGTGTTTTTAAAGCTACCAAGTTTATGATAATTTCTTATAGCAGTGACAGAAAACTAGTATAATTCCTAAATCATCTTCATGCATAGCACTTCTAAGTCATGTGGTACTTACGCCATTTATTCTTAGGAGCCCCATAAAGCAAGTTATATTCATTCTTTTAAAATTTTAGATTGTTGGATTGATCTCATTTCTCCATTTTAAATGCTGATTTGACTTCAATTACCAGCCTTATCACTTTTGTTCCTTCTGGAACTTGGTAAACAGACCTTATGTTATGTAACTGTGATGCTGGAATGAATGTTCGTTTTACATCATCTACCACCTGCATTGATTGGTCTTTACCTTTGAAGCAGGACATGGCTATAAGCTACTGCTACACTCTCCTTCCTCTCTTTATAGCATAGAGCTGAGTTCTAGCTCCTTTCATTCTAACAATTTTGGGAAAAAGAAGAAGAAAAGAGAAGGATGGACTGTTTTCCATTAGGAATCTAGGAATCTAGAACTACATCAAAAATACAAAGTTACCACCCAGTTTACCAAAATCCCAACCGCAAAATAAGATGGCTTACAGGAAAGTGTTCTGTAAATAAAACAACTTACCATATCGGAAGTGAAACAGAAGAATTGATATACAACTTGAACTAATCATATGCCATCTGTCAGGCACTGTAAGAGGCATTTTCCCATGTGTTACCATGTTTAATCCCCACGACCTCCATTCTCTTTGGTATGTGTGATCTTCATATATGAAATTACTAACCTATGGTTAGACGACCATTTGCCTAACAATCACATAGCTATCTACAATTGTTGGAGGTGGGAATCAAACCTTTTGATGTTTTATTTTTATTATTATTACTATAATCCTGTGAATAAGAAGACCTGAAATATGTTACTATCCAGATTTTTCCAGAATGAAAATTCATATAATTATTCCAAATAAATTCCCGGATTTTTAATTTGGAATATGCAATAGAATAGAAAATATTTTTCAAAACACCAGAACATCAGCAGAGCAAAATAGAAGAATCACCATTGCCTATCATTTTATAATCTTGTTAGCAAGTTATTGGTCAATTGGTGAGCTCTCAATCAATTCTTTTTTTTTTTTTTTTTATTGCTCCTTGACCATCTGCTTAATTTCTTTTTTTTTTTTTTTAAACATCTTTATTGGGGTATAATTGCTTTACAATGGTGTGTTAGTTTCTGCTTTATAACAAAGTGAATCAGTCATACATAAACATATGTTCCCATATGTCTTCCCTCTTGCGTCTCCCTCCCTCCCACCCTCCCTATCCCACCCCTCCAGGCTGTCACAAAGCACCGAGCCAATATCCCTGTGCCATGCGGCTGCTTCCCACTAGCTATCTACCTTACTACGTTTGTTAGTGTGTATATGCCCATGACTCTCTCTCGCCCTGTCACAGCTCACCCTTCCCCCTCCCCATAACCTCAAGTCCGTTCTCTAGGAGGTCTGCGTCTTTATTCCTGCTTTACCCCTAAGTTCTTCATGACATTTTTTTTCTTAAATTCCATATATATGTGTTAGCATACGGTATTTGTCTTTTTCTTTCTGACTTACTTCACTCTGTATGACAGACTCTAGGTCTATCCACCTCATTACAAATAGCTCAATTTCGTTTCTTTTTATGGCTGAGTAATATTCCATTGTATATATGTGCCACATCTTCTTTGTCCATTCATCCGCTGATGGGCACTTAGGTTGTTTCCATCTCCGGGCTATTGTAAATAGAGCTGCAATGAACATTTTGGTACATGACTCTTTTTGAATTTTGGTTTTCTCAGGGTATATGCCCAGTAGTGGGATTGCTGGGTCATATGGGAGTTCTATTTGTAGTTTTTTAAGAAACCTCCATACTGTTCTCCATAGTGGCTGAACCAATTCACATTCCCACCAGCAGTGCAAGAGTGTTCCCTTTTCTCCACACCCTCTCCAGCATTTATTGTTTCTAGATTTTTTGATGATGGCCATTCTGACTGGTGTGAGATGATATCTCATTGTAGTTTTGATTTGCAGTTCTCTAATGATTAATGATGTTGAGCATTGTTTCCTGTGTTTGTTGGCAGTCTGTATATCTTCTTTGGAGAAATGTCTATTTAGGTCTTCTGCCCATTTTTGGATTGGGTTGTTTGTTTTCTTGTTATTGAGCTGCATGAGCTGCTTGTAAATTTTGGAGAGTAATCCTTTGTCGGTTGCTTCATTTGCAAATATTTTCTCCCATTCTGAGGGGTGTCTTTTGGTCTTCTTTATGGTTTCCTTTGCTGTGCAAAAGCTTTGAAGTTTCATTAGGTCCCATTTGTTTATTTTTGTTTTTATTTCCATTACTCTAGGAGGTGGGTCAGAAAGGATCTTGCTGTGATTTATGTCATAGAGTGTTCTGCCTATGTTTTCCTCTAAGAGTTTGATAGTTTCTGGCCTTACATTTAGGTCTTTAATCCATTTTGAGCTTATTTTTGTGTATGGTGTTAGGGAGTGATCTAATCTCATACTTTTACATGTACCTGTCCAGTTTTCCCAGCACCACTTATTGAAGAGGCTGTCCTTTCTCCACTGTACATTCCTGCCACCTTTATCAAAGATAAGGTGTCCATATGTGCATGGGTTTATCTCTGGGCTTTCGATCCTGTTCCATTGATCTATCTTTCTGTTTTTGTGCCAGTACCATACCGTCTTGATAACTGAAGCTTTGTAGTATAGTCTGAAGTCAGGGAGCCTGATTCCTCCAGTTCCTTCTTTCGTTCTCAAGATTGCTTTGGCTATTCAGGATCTTTTGTGTTTCCATACAAATTGCAAAATTTTTTGTTCTAGTTCTGTGAAAAATGCCAGTGGTAGTTTGATAGGGATTGCATTGAATCTATAGATTGCTTTGGGTAGTAGAGTCATTTTCACAATGTTGATTCTTCCAATCCAAGAACATGGTATATCTCTCCATCTATTTGTATCATCTTTAATTTCTTTCATCAGTGTCTTATAATTTTTTGCATACAGGTCTTTTGTCTCCTTACGTAGGTTTATTCCTAGATATTTTATTCTTTTTGTTGCAATAGTAAATGGGAGTGTTTTCTTGATTTCACTTTCAGATTTTTCATCATCAGTATATAGGAATGCCAGAGATTTCTGTGCATTAATTTTGTATCCTGCCACTTTACCAAATTCATTGATTAGCTCTAGTAGTTTTCTGGTAGCATCTTTAGGGTTCTCTATGTATAGAATCATGTCATCTGCAAACAGTGACAGCTTTACTTCTTCTTTTCCGATTTGGATTCCTTTTATTTCCTTTTCTTCTCTGATTGCTGTGGCTAAAACTTCCAAAACTATGTTGAATAAGAGTGGTGAGAGTGGGCAACCTTGTCTTGTTCCTGATCTTAGTGGAAATGCTTTCAGTTTTTCACCATTGAGGATGATGTTTGCTGTGGGCTTGTCATATATGGCCTTTATTATGTTGAGGAACGTTCCCTCTATGCCTACTTTCTGCAGGGTTTTTATCATAAATGGGTGTTGAATTTTGTCAAAAGCTTTCTCTGCATCTATTGAGATGATCATATGGTTTTTCTCCTTCAGTTTGTTAATATGGTTTATCACATTGATAGATTTGCGTATATTGAAGAATCCTTGCATTCCTGGAATAAACCCCGCTTGATCATGATGTATGATCCTTTTAATGTGCTGTTGGATTCTGTTTGCTAGTATTTTGTTGAGGATTTTTGCATCTATGTTCATCAGTGATATTGGCCTGTAGTTTTCTTTCTTTGTGACATCCTTGTCTGGTTTTGGTATCAAGGTGATGGTGGCCTCGTAGAAGGAGTTTGGGAGTGTTCCTCCCTCTGCTATATTTTGGAAGAGTTTGAGAAGGATAGGTGTTAGCTCTTCTCTAAATGTTTGATAGAATTCGCCTGTGAAGCCATCTGGTCCTGGGCTTTTCTTTGTTGGAAGATTTTTAATCACAGTTTCAATTTCAGTGCTTGTGATTGGTCTGTTCATATTTTCTATTTCTTCCTGATTCAGTCTTGGCAGGTTGTGCATTTCTAAGAATTTGTCCATTTCTTCCAGATTGTCCATTTTATTGGCATAGAGTTGCTTGTAGTAATCTCTCATGATCTCTTTTATTTCTGCAGTGTCAGTTGTTACCTCTCCTTTTTCATTTCTAATTCTATTGATTTGAGTCTTCTCCCTTTTTTTCTTGATGAGTCTGGCTAGTGGTTTATCTATTTTGTTTATCTTCTCAAAGAACCAGCTTTTAGTTTTATTGATCTTTGCTATCGTTTCCTTCATTTCTATTTCATTTATTTCTGATCTGATTTTTATGATTTCTTTCCTTCTGCTAGCTTTGGGGGTTTTTTGTTCTTCTTTCTCTAATTGCTTGAGGTGCAAGGTTAGGTTGTTTATTCGAGATGTTTCCTGCTTCTTAAGGTGGGCTTGTATTGCTATAAACTTCCCCCTTAGAACTGCTTTTGCTGCATCCCACAGGTTTTGGGTCGTTGTGTCTCCATTGTCATTTGTTTCTAGGTATTTTTTGATTTCCTCTTTGATTTCTTCAGTGATCACTTCATTATTAAGTAGTGTATTGTTTAGCCTCCATGTGTTTGTATTTTTTACAGATCTTTTCCTGTAATTGATATCTAGTCTCATGGCGTTGTGGTCAGAAAAGATACTTGATACAATTTCAATTTTCTTAAATTTACCAAGGCTTGATTTGTGACCTAAGATATGATCTATCCTGGAGAATGTTCCATGAGCACTTGAGAAAAATGTGTATTCTGTTGTTTTTGGATGGAGTGTCCTATAAATATCAATTAAGTCCATCTTGTTTAATGTATCATTTAAAGCTTGTGTTTCCTTATTTATTTTCATTTTGGATGATCTGTCCATGGGTGAAAGTGGGGTGTTTAAGTCCCCTACTATGAATGTGTTACTGTCGATTTCCCCTTTTATGGCTGTTAGTATTTGCCTTATGTATTGAGGTGCTCCTATGTTGGGTGCATAAATATTGACAATTGTTATATCTTCTTCTTGGATCGATCCCTTGATCATTATGTAGTGTCCTTCTTTGTCTCTTTTAATAGTCCTTATTTTAAAGTCTATTTTGTCTGATATGAGAATTGCTACTCCAGCTTTCTTTTGGTTTCCATTTGCATGGAATATCTTTTTCCATCCCCTTACTTTCAGTCTGTATGTGTCTCTAGGTCTGAAGTGGGTCTCTTGTAGACAGCATATATAAGGGTCTTGTTTTTGTATCCATTCAGCTAATCTGTGTCTTTTGGTGGGAGCATTTAGTCCATTTACATTTAAGGTAATTATCGATATGTATGTTCCTATTCCCATTTTCTAAATTGTTTTGGGTTCATTATTATAGGTCTTTTCCTTCTCTTGTGTTTCTTGCCTAGAGAAGATCCTTTAGCATTTGTTGTAAAGCTGGTTTGGTGGTGCTGAACTCTCTCAGCTTTTGCTTGTCTGTAAAGGTTTTAATTTCTCCATCAAATCTGAATGAGATCCTTGCTGGGTAGAGTAGTCTTGGCTGCAGGTTTTTCTCCTTCATCACTTTCAGTATGTCCTGCCACTCCCTTCTGGCTTGTAGGGATTCTGCTGAGAGATCAGCTGTTAACCTTATGGGGATTCCCTTATGTGTTATTTGTTGTTTTTCCCTTGCTGCTTTTAATATGCTTTCTTTGTATTTAATTTTTGACAGTTTGATTAATATGTGTCTTGGCGTATTTCTCCTTGTATTTATCCTGTATGGGACTCTCTGTGCTTCCTGGACTTGATTAACTATTTCCTTTCCCATATTAGGGAAGTTTTCAACTATAATCTCTTCAAATATTTCTCAGTCCCTTTCTTTTTCTCTTCTTCTTCTGGAACCCCTATAATTCAAATGTTGGTGCGTTTAATGTTGTCCCAGAGGTCTCTGAGACTGTCCTCAGTTCTTTTCATTCTTTTTTATTTATTCTGCTCTGCAGTAGTTATTTCCACTATTTTATCTTCCAGGTCACTTATCCGTTCTTCTGCCTCAGTTATTCTGCTATTGATCCCATCTAGAGTACTTTTAATTTCATTTATTGTGTTGTTCATCGTTGCTTGTTTCATCTTTAGTTCTTCTAGGTCCTTGTTAACTGATTCTTGCATTTTGTCCATTCTATCTCCAAGATTTTGGATCAAACTTACTATCATTATTCTGAATTCTTTTTCAGGTAGACTGCCTATTTCCTCTTCATTTGTTAGGTCTGGTTCAATCAATTCTTAATTCCTTTGGTTGACTTAAATATCTCGGCTGAAAAACAAATTTTTTTAGTCTCATTGTGGATTAAAACAGTTTTAAACTGACATGCACATCTAAGAAAAAATACATTTCCTGAAGAGAACTTTCATCATTATCAATTTAAAAGGAATAACTTTTATCTTTAAAATGTTCAGGTCACTCTAATTATCTACCTTGATTTTTTGGAATAGAATTGGAATTTTGAAAAATAGATGTAATGTTACATGGGGTCAGGTATTATTAGGTAGTACTCCATGAACAATTAGTTGCTACGCAACAGCCTTCAACCAGTAACTGAAAATATTTTTTTAATAAAATAATGTTCTTTTAGATTCTGTCTGGACTCAAGCTATGCATATATAAATAAGAAGTATTCAGTCTTACTGACTCTGATCTTATTTGTGTGTACCTTTAGTGATACCTTGGGCACATGAAGAAAGACTGCCCTGACTATGAATCCTGTCTAAGCTTTAAATGTGTTTGTCTATACAAAGATAGAAGATGACAGTTGGAATAGCAGTATTTGGTATTTGTTTATCATCTATCTCTGAGAAACTCAATACACTACAAAATTATCTTTCCTATAAGGCAAAACATCTTTATTTGAACAAAATATGAACCACATAAACTGGTTAATATTATCACCAACTCAGAATATCAATTTGCTAATGAAGGAAGTAGAAATATATGGTTAACGTTCAGCATTATTGAAATAAGCAACAATTTACTTCACAGGAATATGAGCAAATACACTTAAGGGTCAATTCAAGATTTGGTGAAAAATGAGGTATTAATTCTCGGTATGAGGACATCTGTAAGATACTTCAGCTTCTGCTCTGAAATCGGATGCCCTGTTACTCTAACCTGAAGGCATGTTCTAGACATACCTCCACAACCATAATAATCAATTTCACACCTAACTATTGCATCTGCATGATGATAACTTCAGAAATGATTACAAAGGTAGTTCTCTCCTTTTTTCTTATCGACAGTGACTTTTATTTCCAGGGAAAAAAATGAACAAATCATACAATGTTATATGATTTTATTTCTTCTAAAAAATCCACATATTTCTGAAATATATAAGAATGGTTCTGATTTGCTTCACTGTCCTTATACATGCTATGTTCATGAATGAGTTGATGGGATTGAAATACACATAAAAATACATATATGAAACTATAGATATTTCCCCTTAAGGTTTCTATAATTTATTGGTTTGTGATTTTAAAATATTATGTTTATAACACATGTAAAATGCAGTTGCATGGTTTAAAGCACCGTGTTTGAAGTCAGGAAAAATGGTTTTTGTTTCAGCTCTGCCCCTACAAGCTGTATGATTTTGGTAAAACATTTATCTTAAGCTTGTTTGATCATCTGTAGGGTGAGCACATTAATATCTAGCATGTTTGATTTCTACAGTGATCAGTTTGAAGCAGATAAAGTGATATAAAATTATTTTATATATAAATTACATTTGATGAATCAAATAATGATACAAGTCAGATTAAGTTAGAATTTTAGGGTATATAATCATAGAAGTTCAAAAAGAAAAGACATCTTTTTGGCTGGTTGGTTGTTTCATCAAGATGGCCTTAGAAGGATTACTAGCTTATTCTAAAAGATTCGAATGGACAGAACGTTCCTATTATGGTGAACCACACAACAAAAATGTTGGATCAGAAAAGAGAAACCATGCTTTGGAGCCGTGGATAAATTATCCTTCTTAGAATGAAATGTTTATGTTAACAGGGGGTGACACGGTTGAATAGACTGGAAAAAAAGAGACTGGACTTCGTAGGACTTTTTGATGTAAAGTAAGAGCTTCATGAATATTCAGTAGAAAAAGAAAGAGAGGGAAGGTTGAAAGGAAGGAAGGAGGGAGGAAGGAAGGAAGGAAGAGAGGGAGGGAAGGAAGAGACGAGGGAGAAAAGAGACAAGAGAACGTAAACGTTGTGCATTAAAGTCTTGCTCTGTGTCAGGCACTATGACAGGTATTTTAATATAGTCTAATATAATGCACATGATCACCATAGATAATTTCATCCACACTGCATTCTTTTTTTTAATTAAGAGAAATTATCTAGTGTGCCTAAGCCACAGTATGGAAAAAATAATGCTTTGAGTTCAGTTCTGTGCCCTTTTGCTGTGACACACCAGCTCTCCCTGTAATGCACAGGTCAGGAAGGGTTCTGGTGAGTGTGAGATAGTAGAAATACCACGCAACTATATTAACAACATCTCGTCCGACTGTCCTGTCATATCAGCATATAACACGCTTCATTTTCCTAAACTGCGAACAGATATTTTGGGAAAAATGCATTAAGTCAAAAAGCGAAACCTGTTACAAATCAGCATAGCTGATAGCGACTTTAGAGAATCTTACTCAAAAGGATATTTAGCATAAGGGCCGGCATCCTCAGAGATTTCACAGAACTGATAAGTGACAATTTTTCTTAACATAACCATCTGTTCAGATAAATGGAAAGAATAATATCCTGAACTGTACCGAGATGCCCTGGTTATCTATCTGTTTTGTCAGTTCAAGACCATTGGGATTTTCTCAAAGTTTCTTCTAAATTAAGAGACCAGACCACTCTCCTTTGATTTTATTGTCCCCATGTCACCACTTTCTTAAAAAGTTGTATTCAGAAATGAAAATCAGAGGCAATAGATACAATAGAGAAGATAAAGAGATGTATTATAAAATGTGAATAATTTCCCCAATTTATACCAAGATAGGAGGCAAAGTTCTTCCTACATAACTCGGCCAAGGTGAGCAATGATCATGGCACTCTGACAGAGGCCTCTGCTCCGAGAATTTGGGGTCACACACAGCCAAGGCCCAGAGGGTTCTTGCACTTTTTAGGGGATACCAGAGCCCGGTCCACAAAATCATGTGTTACCACAGCCTCTTCCCCGTTTCCTATTACCAGCAGCTCAGCCCTGAGATGACTAGAACTTATAAAACACCCTCTCTCCTTGTCCAAATAGATTTGGTTAAAAGAATACTTATTTTCAAAGGAATTACCAATCAAGATTGAACTCTATGTTATTTCTATTTGCAATAAACTGCCTGATGTCTGTTTTCTCAATAAGTATCTTTACTTCACTCTAGATCAATACTGGTTAGTACATCAGAATATGGATGAGTACTCCACATATAATCATAATAAAGTTGCAGGAGACATTTTCACTTTCCTTCTGAATGAAGGGAAAAAAACCAAATGATATGAAGCTAATAGTATATTTCTTTTTTTATATCATATCTGCCTTTCTAAAGGCAAATAATCAAATAATTGTCTCAGTCAATCAAGCAGAACTCCTTTGATTTGTAACTCAACATTTATATAAAATATTGAACATCATTGACCAGTTGCTTTCTGAAACTCTCTCTTGCTTTGATTTTAAGACGTCACGTGTCTCTCTCTGATTACTCATGCTCAGGAGACTTTGGAAATTTTCTTTATGCACATTCTCTTAAATATGTTTCTGTTCCCCATAACCTATCTTAGACCCTGATCTCTTCTTTCTAGACAAATACTCCTTGAACGACAAACCAACCGCGTAGCTTCACCTACAGCCAACATGCTGTTGAATTCAAATTAATATCTCTATTCTAAATCTCTCCCCTGAACTCCCTTCATGTATTTCCGTCTTGTCTTGGATATCCCACAGATATGCTCAGTCGGGGAATGTTGACATAGCTTCTATGAAGAAATCAAATGTAGCACTTGACATAATAGCTGTTTGCTTATTTTTCCTCCTGCCCATTAGAATATCAACTCTCAAGGAGCAAAGGCATGATTCTCAGCTGACATTTACAATCAGAATAATTCTGATATAACAGAAAGGAAGAGAGGAGACATATACAATAAGAAGAAAGTGGTAGAGGGTACCCAACGGCATTTAGGAATATCAGCTGAGGTTACACCTAGCACATTTACCTCCAGTACCAGGTGACGTCTGATGACTTATTCCACTGTGTCTTTCAACCACCAAAAATTACAAGACAGTGTGATTACCAGGGAGATGAAAGTAATCTCTTCATTTTAACCCACAACCTCATTAAATATGAGAGCTGGAATAAAGGAAAATAATTTAAAATGCAGAGGAAGACAGAGGAAAATGCAGTAAGACACAAAGGAAAAGTTTGTGAAAAGGTTTATGTTTATTCAGCTTATATAATGACTGGCAGATGTTCTTATTTATAGCCTTGTATCTAGAGGCTGTGGTCTAGCACTTGAATCAGAGGGGAAAATAATTGTATTTTAAGAAGCTAAATATTTAAGTAGAAAACGAGAAACTTCCTGTTATCTCTGAATAACAGAGAAGCATTAAGGCAGCTATAATGAAACAATAGTCCTGGTGTGTCACAGGTGAATGAATTGCTGGTCTAGATAGTTCAATCAAAGTAGGCCAATATTGATGTGCCTTTAGAAAGACAGATGGGATATTTCACGTACCATTCAATGTAACGAATCGTCAGGGAGAAAAAAAATCTCCAGGATGTGCAGTGAAGGAGGAAACTAAATTCTAAGGTGTATCTCAATTCAGCTGGGAAAGAAGCAAAGACATTTTGAGTGTACCAAAGAAAGGTATTTTTTAATAATCTGTTATTTTACAGAGATTAGCTATTTTCCAAAGTGACTCATGTGTTGAATCTGAATACATGAATACAGTCTGATGATCTCATTACAACACATCACAAAGCAAAAAAAAAAGAGTTTCAAGTCACTAATTATAAAAATATGTGGGTGTTGGGTTTGGATTTCAGGTACTATAGGCAGAACGAGGACTAAATCTGAACTACCCAGGGGTAAAACAGAGACATACAAGACTATGTCTGATTCATCTTTGCATCTTGAATGCCTAGCACAGAACATAGCTAATATGTGTTTGATTAAATGAATGAGGACAAATCAGGATTCTAAAAGTATTAAGGCTTTTTAGCAAAACTGTGTGCCAAAGATTTTTACATGTACAGTTACATTTGTATTTCCCATTTATGTTAATCCTTGCCAGCCCTGCAAGGTAGGTGTTATTATGCCCATGTTCAAAAGATAAAAGTGAGGTTTGGGCAGTTAGTAGTATCTTCCCAAAGTCAAAATCAGTGCAGCTTGTATGTGGCAGAACTGTGTAGGAGCACATCCCGTGTTACCTAATTGTCTAACTGATTTAAATTCTCTCTCTCTCTGTCTCTCTCTTTCTCTCTCATTAAATTGTTATAAAGCTCATGGCAAACTAACATGTTGGAAAGTGCTTTACAGCAGCCATTCCCACATCTCCAAGTAAGCCAGTTTCCTTGGTGACATCATCAGATGAAATAAAATGAGAAATAAGTACTAAATATATGACTAGAAGTTTAATGCTTCTCTTTAGTTGGAGGTCAGGGTAAGAGTAAGGAAGAGATTACCTGGCAGTTTTATTGCAAATATTTCTTTCCTCCTCCTCTACCCAATCCTCGGTGGAAATTATATACTCAACTCGATTTCAACATTCAGTAAAACAGCTGTGAAATAGCATTCCATTTCACAGTAGTGTAATGAAAAGAGATGTCCATTGCAGAAAAAACAAAGTATGCAGTAACCAAGGAAGCTGCTAGGACTGACCAAAAAACATGTGACCAAAGATTTGATCAAAGTCAGATATGTTCCAAGGTTTGATTTCAGCAGGAAAATCCAGTACCTTTCAATCCTTACTCTTACATTTTCCCAAACTTCAGCCCAGAGTGTATGACCTTTTACTCACAATCCCCAACATACTACCCCTTCAGGAGTTTTAACTGTGCTTTCTTTGCCCAACAGAGGGTAGAGTTATGATTGGGCTCTAGGACGTAGGAAGTGAATTTTCCCACTTAAAAAAAAATACTGTTAATTATGGCATGTCATTCATTTGAAAGCATTTATTAAGTATCGTGTGCAGGGCACTGTTCTGGGTTTGGGGTATATAGAGTTAAAAAAAACACAAAAATTAGACAAAAGCTCTGACTTCAGGGAGCTTACATTCCAGTTGGAGGAGACAATAAATAAACCAAATAAATACGATAGGAATAGATCAAAACAGGGCTATAAATGGGTACAATTTGCAATAGGTTCATCAGGGAAGGCCTTAGCGATAAGCTAACCTTTGGATAAAGGCTTACCAGAAAGGAGGCTTGAGCCCTTGAGCTAATGGAAAAGCATTTCAGCCAGTAGAAACAATATGTGCAAATCTGATGTGAATTACATTGACTGTATTTGATTAACTGCAAGGAGGAGAGTGTGTCTGCGTAGAATGACCCAGGACATGGTGAGAGACGAAACCATCACAGAAAAGTAAGGGCAGGGCTACGGTCTGAAAGTTTGTGTCCCCCAACATTCACACAGTGAAAACCTGATGCCCAAGATGGTGGTGTGGGGAGGTGGCACCATGGGAGGGGATTAGGTCATGAAGATGGAGCCCTCGTGAATGAGATTAGGCTGCTTACAAAAGAGACCTCCAGGATCCCTCACTCTTTCTGCCATGTGAGGACACCGTGAGAAGTCTGCAGGCTGGAAGAGGACCTTCACCCGACTGTGCCGGCACCCTGATCTCAGATTTCCAGTCTCCAGGACCATAAGAAACAAATCTCTGTTGTTTATAAGCTACCCAGTGTGTGGAAGTTGAGTAGCACATCCAGACTGAGGCGAACGCTTTAGACCATGTATGTATCCATTGGCCCTTATATAGATGTTGACTTTTACCGTGAGGGACACGGGGCATTGGTAGATTCCTCTGAGGAAAGGTGATATAATCTAACCTCAGTTTTAAAGGATCATCTGGATGCAGTGCAGAAATTAGTCTATTCAAGGGCAAGGGTGGAATCAGATTGAGAGTATTGTATACTCTTCTGGAGAAGAGGCAATGGGGATAGAGCTGGGAGAAATGGTAGCATGCTGAGTATTTTTTGAAAGGAGATACAAAGGATTTGCTGGAAAAAAAAATGACTAGTCAATGGGGATGTTGAGTTTTGTGTCTCTCTAGCACTGATCAGGATTTAATCGGAAGCTTGGAGTTGATTCTTATTTTTGCTGCCAATCCAAAGAGGTGAACCTTCTCCCTGTTCTGAGTGTGTCAGGCTTTGGCAGTATCCCAGAAGGTGGTTACTTGGTGTTCATTTTTTGAAAAAACAGCAACAATAACAAAAAGTGATCTACCTCTAAGAAACCAGTTGTTTGTTTATTTTTGTTTTTTTTTAAAGACCACTGAGTTAGCAATTAGTTTAAGCAAGCAGTAAGGGAAAAAAGTTTGCTTCGGATCATGACCACAGCTGAGAGATACACCAGGCAAAGAAAGGTGAACTAGCTAAAGGAAGCAGAAGATGAAATTGAACTGGAATGTCTTAGGGACAGGGCGGTACTTCGTTAAACACCACACACAGTGTAATAACAGAAAGAAAAGCCACAAGAGCAAATGAACTCATGAAAAGTCTTTATGGAGAGTCAAGAGCACGATCCACAGTGGCCGATAAGCACATGAAAAGATGCTCAACATCACTAATGATTAGAGAAATGCAAAGCAAAACTACAATGAGATACCACCTCACACCACTCAGAATGGCCATCATCAAAAAGTCTACAAATAACAAATGCTCGAGAGGGTGTGGAGAAAAGGGAACCCTCCTGCACTGTTGACAGGAATCTAAATTGGTGCAGCCACTATGGAGAACAGTATGGAGGTTCCTTAAGAAACTAAAAATAGAGCTACCATATGATGCCACAATCCCACTACTGGGCATATATCCAGAGAAAACCATAATTCAAAAAGACATATGCACTCAAGTGTTCACTGCAGCACTGTTTACAACAGCCAGGACATGGAAGCAACCTAAATGTCCATCGACAGATGAATGGGTAAAGAAGATGTGGTACATATAGACTATGGAATACTACTCAGCCATAAAAAAGAATGAAATAATGCCATTTGCAGCAACATGGATGGACCTAGGGATAATCCTACTAAGTGAAATAAGTCAGAGAAAGACAAATATCATATATCATTTATATGCAGAATCTAAAATATGATACAAATGAACTTATTTACAAAACAGAAACAGATTCACAGATACAGAAAACAAACTGAAGGTTACCAAAGGGGACTTGAGGGGGGAGGGATAAATTAGGAGTTTGGGATTAACATATACAACTACTATATATAAAGTAGATAATCAACAAGGACCTACTGTATAGCCCAGGGAACTGTATTGAATATCTTGTAATAACCTATAATGGAAAAGAGTCTGAAAAAGGATATAACTGAATCACATTGCTATACACCAGCTACTAACACACACTGTAAATCAACTGTACTCCAATAAAATAAATAAATTTACAAAAGAACACCATCCACGGGCCTACTGTCCCTTCACTCACTCTCTTCATGTCTCCCTTCCACCAGCACAGGACAACTCAGATGGGAGCCCTGGCTTTGGAAACAGGAGTAACTTGTCAGGTGCTGGTACCTGTGGACAGAAAGTATTGTCTTCCTGGGGACAGAAAGTATTCAATGACTTGTTACTATGGTAACAAGACATAAAGCAAATAAAATAACCAACATGGCTATTGTAACGTTCAGATTTTTAGAGAAGTGTTTCAGGAGCCTTTAAAAACTCACAGCTTCTGCTTGCTGTTTTCTCATACCATTTTAAACTGCTTTTACAATTTTTCCAGGAATATAACCAAAAGATGAAGTTAAAGAATAAGCTGAAAAAAAATTTATTTGTTCCTTTCCAAAGGAAAAAATCACACATTAACCTGTGATGAATAAAGTTCCCATTTCTGCAGGTTGCTTTGTGTAGGAAATGGCACGGTGCCCCACTGACTTACTAAGAGCCAGTTGTAACCAAGAAACTTGTCATAAAGTAATGCAGCACCTGAGAGAGATCAATGTATGAGTGTTCATTAAACTAAGACAAGTAGTATTGATCTGCAGAAGAGGAGAGGAGCCCAGGGGACTTTCCAGCGGTGTGGAAGCAGGAGAAAGAAAGAGATGAGTGAACTAAACTGAGTTTTGATTCTGTTTCCTTTATCTAAAGTAGAATTTGCAGTGTAACTACTGGAACACATTAAAAAAGAAATGAAATAGCAGAAAAACAGCAGTACTCAAGTGGTCCATATAGTAAGGAGCGATGGGCGAAGTGACCATTAAAACACCCATGCAGCTGAAGAAGATGTGTTTATAAGAGTTTGGTCTAAAATGGGAGCATATTTCCACCAGTGTTTTGGAAGATTTCATTTGGACAGTGTTGATACTTAAAGTATATTTTTAATTGCAGCACCGAGGCATTTAGAAACTAGACCGACATCGTTTATGAATCTCTGAAATTGATAGGGGGGGCTTCAGCACAACCAGTAAAAGACAACTTCATTTTTACGATGGGAATAGTCGGTAGCCTAGGAAATTGCTCCTACTAGCGTTCATTAGTATTCACCTACCAGTAAAAGAAAAGTTGATTTGTTACTTACCAACCACTTCCTACTCTTTAATAATACTCATTATAAGCACCTCTGAATTCTACTACCTAGCAGAAAACTGAAATAATGAATTAGCTGATGGAGAAAAGATATAATATTCATCCCAGGACCATGGAGATCTATCTATTCATTCACTCCTCATTCATCCAATAAATATATATTGCCTACTTTATTCTAAGCAGTCTGCTAAGTTTGGTTTTGAACTCAAATTCAAACCTCACAAACAAATATAGGTCCAGTCTGTGTGCAATTTACGCTTCAATATAGAAAAAAATTTAATCAAATAATCACAAATAAATATGTAATTACAAAAATGTGCATATAAAATAAAGACAAGATATCATTAAATTCTGTAACAAGAGAGCATCAGCTATTCTGTTATTTTATCCTGAAAATGACTACTGAATTAGTATTTGAAAAATCTGTACTTTGTTATGCACATGGGGGGTGGGTTCGGGAAAGGAGAGGGGAAGAGCTTTGTACACTTGGGGAGCAGCACATAAAGATCCTGAATGAGAAAGAGCAGAATGGTTTAAGCCACTGAAAGAAGGGCTGCATGGCTGAAGCACACAAAAATGGTGCCAGATGAGGCTGGCGTAGGAGGTGGGACTCAGCTCGGAATTATGAACACCCTGTTAAGGTTTTATCCTAATTGTGATGGGGAGCAACTGAAAGGTTTTAAGGAATAGGAAGTGTCACTGTCCAATTTATATTTGTAAAGGATGCTGCCACACATGGACAAAATTGAAGAGGGGCAAGGGTTTGGCAAAGAGGCCAGTTTAAAGCCTATTTCTGTAAAACAAGTGTGAGATGATGGTGACTTGAATGAGCAGAGTGACAGGGGGTTATTGAGAGTAGCTGGAGTAGGAAGTCAGGACCGAAAGAGATTTTTGGGATCATGACAATCTTAGTCAGTTTGGGCTTCTGTAACGTAAAGACGATCCATCCCGAGGCAAAACTCCTCTCCAGCTATGAGTCTGCGAAACCAACAAGTCATGTGCTTCCAAAGTACAATGGTCAGGCAGGCACAGGACAGACATTTCTAATTCAAAAAGGAGAAATAGGAAAGTAGCTTGGGATTGACCTACACACACTACCAGATATAAAATGGATAACCAACAGGGACCTACTGTATAGCACAGGGAACTCTACTCAATATTCTGTGATTTTAAAAAACTGAAAAAGAATGAATATATGTATAACTGAATCACCTTGCTGTACACCTGAAACTAACACAACATTGTAAATAAACTATACTCCAATACAATATAAAAAATTAAATAACAAGCAACTTTTCTTCCAAAAAAAAGAATAAAAGGGGTAATATGTCCCAAGTGAGCCTAAAACCTAACAGGGCAGAAAACACTAAACCTTAAGATTCAAGAAGAATCCTCTTTGGCTTGAGGGCAGCCTGATGATCTCGGAATCACCTTGGAGGAGTCATTTTCCCCTTGTCTTGAGCAGTGCCTGACCTCTATTGAGATGGCTAGCTAGCAGCTTGGTCTTTATCAAATGGTCACTTGGCTATACCCTGAGCATACTTTTTCATTTTTTACAAAATGGATAGGCTGAGAGAATTGCAAATTTTAAAATTCTGTTCCTTTTTGCTTAACCATTCCATCTCAAAGTTATTTCTGTGTTCTCACATTTTACCATAAGCTGTCGGGAGGATCCAAGCCACTCCGTCAGCACTCTGTGTACAAATCTCCTCAGCTGAACATCCACTTCCATCACTGGCAAGTTCTGTCTTCCACAAAACACTAGAACACAAACACAATTCACCAAGCTCTCTGCCAGTTTATAACAAAGGTCACCTTTCTTTTCCCCATCGTCCAATAACATCTTTCTCATTTTCATCCGAGACCTCCATAGAATGGCCTCTACTGACTATATTTCCATCCACATTCTCTTCATGCTTACTTAAGTGTTCTCTAAGAATATGGAAGATTTCTCTATAGCTCTCCTCTTTTCTTTGTGAGCCCTCACCAGAATCTATGTTTAAAAGTCCATCCACAGCAATTTAGGTTTTTTTCTAGCACACATCTCAAAACTCATCCAGCCTCTGTCCATTACTCAGTTCCAAAGAGGCTTCTGTATTTTTAGATATTATTACCACAGGACCCCGCTTCTTGGTATCAATTACTGCATTAGTCCATTCAGGCTGATATAAGAAAAGTACAAAAGACCAGGTGGCTTAAACAATGAACGTTTCTTTCTCACAGTTACGGAAGTTGGGAAGTCCAAGGCTAAGGCTGTCTGATGGCTGCTCCTTCCTGGTTCACAGATTGCTGTTTTCTCATCCCCTCACACGATGGAGAGGGATGATGAGCTTTCTGGGGTCTCTTTTGTAAGGACACTGATCCCATTCATGAGGGATCCACTCTTACAACTTCATCACATCCCAAAGGCCCCACCTCCTAACACCATTAAGGTTTAGGTAGGATTTCAATGTGTAAATCTAGGGGGACAAACATTCAGTCCATAATAATCACCATACTCATATAACTTATTTGATAGTGGTAGGTGCTAAATAAACACCTGTTAAAACAATAGCAAGTAGGAAAAGAAGGAAGGAAGGAGGGAAGTTAGGATGTAGAACTTTCTTAATAAATATTCAGAATGAAGGAAGGAAAGAAAGAAGACAGGAAGGAAGAAGTTCTGGAGAAAGAAGCAATGGAAGAAGAGGAAAAAAACATCTTGGCAATCTGGCAGAAAATTGATGGAATCAGGTGCATTAAATTTCAGATCAAATTTAAAACTCGTGGGACCAGAGTCTCCCAAATAGTTGTGAAATTTACTTATACATACAGATGTTACGTTCCATTTTTTAAGCTGTTTCTTAATTTTGTCAGTAACAAAATTAAATCCGTAAGATTGGCATGCATGTAGTATTCTGTTAAGGTTGATAGAATAAACCATGTTGCTGGGAAAGGATTGTGTAAGTCTAAACTGACGATGTAAGATGACAGGTAGTTGCTGGCTGACTTCTGGTGGACAGCAGCACACAGATCACCTTTGAATATTCCAACCAGAAATGAATTATTTAAACAATTGATTTTGAATAAGAAGATTTTGTCATAAAAAACTGCTACTTGAAATCAAGCAAAGAAAGATCTTGGTCCTTTTTCAAGCAACTCCATCACATACTTTGGTGAAAATCAAGTTACTCTGGAAAAGGCAAAACTATGGAGACAGTAAAAAGATCAGTGGTTGCCAGAGGTTTGGGGAGAGGAAGGGATAAAAAGATTGAACATAGGAGATTTTTAGGGCAATGAAAATATTCTACATGATGATGTATATATGTCATTATACATTTGTGAAAACCCGTAGAATGTACAACACAAAGAGTGAACCTTAATGTAAACTAAGGACTTTAGTTAATAATAATGTATCAATATTGGCTCATCACTTGTAACAAACACTGATACAAGATGTTAATAATAAAAACTTTGGGAGGGGGAAGGAATATAAGGAAACTCTCTCTACTTTCCAGTCAGTATTTTTGTAAACTTGAAAATGAGGTTTATTAATTAAAAACAAATCAAAGTCATTACTATCTTTCCATTCTTGCTAACACCATAGTCATTATATTTTGTCAGATAATGGTGAGCCCCAACTTCTTGAGGAAAGAATATAAAGAAATACAAATATTAAAGGTAGATGAGAATGCCTGTGGCAGGCTAATCTGTTGCCATCTTGCACAGGATTAAAGATGTAGTACTCTGTTTGCATACCTAGAAAACTTCCATCATGAAAAAGCTGTCAACTTTGGGAAGAGGCCCACAGAAACATAAATGGTTGCTCTCCTTATTTTTAGGTTTGTACAACAAGATATATCCCTGCAAATAGTTTTCTGGCCTCTTCCACTGGAAAAATAATACTTTTTTATTATTTTAATAAGAATAATATTTATAAACAATGTCACTTCCTCCCAATTAAAATAAGTCATTAGAAGAGAGCTGAACTGAACAAAGCCTAAAATTTTTATTCAAAACAATTTGTTCATTCATCAAAAGGCACTTAACTTTCAACTATATGTGGTGCTATCTCTGGCCATCTTGAGAGAGAAGAGGCAGAGCTTTTTAGATGGCCATGCTCTCGAATCGACTCTAAAACCACAGAGATGGGAAATTTGTGTCCATTACTTCCTTGTGCATGCCATCTAAATATATATATATAAAATATTAAATAAATATATAAATAATTAGTCTATTTCGGCCAGCTGTAACTCCATGTATAAGTTGTGTTTCCTTGTATAAACTGTTGCTCCTTTATTTCTGGATAAATCTTCAATCATGCCAAAAATTAAATGAGGGCCTATCAGAGGGGAATATATAAGTAGGGTCAACTCTGCATCTGGGTTATCAAATAAAAAGTATTGGCTGTCCACGAACAAGATATTGTGACCCTCACATTTGAGTTATATGAGTTATCTCGCCACAACTACAGTCTTTGTGGTGGATCTGTATGAGAAATGATAATGAGGCATCTAGAGTTAGTAAAATATTTAGCAGTAGTGAGAAGCATTCAATAGCCACTTTTAAGTATTTGCTATGTTCCAGATCCTGCCATATGGGTTAAGGTGCTCTTTATTTATCTGGTAGTTTGTGCACCTACATTTAGCTAAGAACACTTCTGGACATGAGGGATATGACAGTAAATCAAAAATCCTGCCCTAATGAGACAAAATTCAAGGGGGGAGAAGGAAGCACAGATGAGAGAACTGGTAACTGCACACAGAATAAGTGAAGGGAGACTGTCCTGGAGGGGATGCTTGAGTTAGGTCTATTGGCCTATCCTTTTCTAGGTGGAAAGGGCACAGAGATCCGTATACACATGGTGGAAGGCTGAAAAAGCAACGTACTTTTGGAAAAGAGCAGATGCATTGTAATGAGTGAGGTATACAGGAAGCAAGTATGTAATCTAAGAAAGAGAACAGGAAGGTCAGCCAAGATTATGAAATTTAAAATTTATCAACAGAGGAATGGATAAAGAAGATTTGGTACATATATATACAATGGAATGTTACTCAGCTATAAAAAAGAACAAAATAATGCCACTTGCAGCAACATGGATGCAACCATACTAAGTGAAGTAAACCAGACAGAGAAAGACAAATATTATATGATAACACTTATATGTGGAATCTATTAAAAGGGTACAAATGAACTTATCTACAAAACAGAAATAGAATTATAGATGTAGAAAGCAATTTTATGGTAGCCAGGGGGAAAAGGGGGCCCTCCCCCTTTTGATTTATATATATAAAATAGATAACTAATACAACATTGTAAATCAACTATACTTCAATTAAAAAAACATAGCATGTGGACTGAATTTCAGAATGCAGAAATGAGAAGCAGTGAACATTTTCACGAAGAAAATACCATAGTCCACGTGAAAGATAATGAGGGCACAAAGTAAGCTTCAGGCAACGAGGATCTAGAGAAAAGAATCATCTAAAAACAGAATAATAATCAGAAATAAAGTGTGTGTGCCATACAGCTACATAAACAACAAAAAGAAAAGTTCCCAGAAGTGGTCACTGAATTCTTTTTAAGAATTAGGAGGTTGTCAGAGTATAGAGTCACTCAGAATATTGCTTAAACACTGTTATTTTATAATCTGACATATCCTTTGCTTCTGTCAAGCTAGCCTGGGATGGTATAATGACATGTCATACCTGTTTTGTAATGGCAGGAAAAAAAGGAAAAAGGAAAGGAAAAGAAAAGAAAAGAAAAAAGAAAAGAAAAGAAAGGAAAAGAAAAAAGAAAAAAAAAAGAAAAGAGAAACTGAAGGAAAAAGAACATGGAGATTTGGAGGCGATTCTCAAAGCCATCCTCCACTTGCATCCTCTCATAACTGGGACATTAGCTTCCGTTATGCTCAGCCTCATTCTGGATGGTCCATATGTTTTCCTAGCTGATTTACTTTCCAACTCTCCACTCCTCAGACGTCCAACATGCCTTCCTGTATTTACTGTAAGATGGTAACTTTGGTTCTTATTTCATTAAGAAGCATGCAGAATAGCAAGTACACAAGCACCTAGAAGTATTCTATTAACTCTTGTTAAAGAGCCTCTTCTTGACTCCACATCTCCTTGTAACTACTCCCCCCTTTTCTGGCTCCTCTTTACAGAACAAAACTTCTCAGAGGAGCTGCCTGTGCTCACTGTCACCCATTCCTCTCCTCCCTTTCAATCTTGAATCCACGTGAGTCAGGTTTCTTTCCCATGACAACTCCAAAAATACTATTGTCACCGATGGTAACAACCCTGCATTTCTATGTCCCAAGGTCAGTTCCCAGTACCCAGCCCACCTGGCCTGTCAGCAACTTCTAACAAAATAGATCACTCCCTCTTTCTTGAAATACCTTCTTCTCTTTGTTTCTGGGAACCATTCTTGTGGATTTCCCTTTGCCTCACTGGCTGATATTTTCCAGACTCACAGGCTTTTCCTCATCTGCCTGGTCTCTTTCTGTTGAAGAGCTTCAGGACTTAAGCCTTGGTCCTTTTTTTTTTTTTGGTCTACACTTACTCCTTTGGTGATCTGATCCAGTTCCTTGGCTTTAAATAACATTGCTCTGCTTATGATTGCCAAATCTATATCTCCAGATTGGACCTCTCCTTAACTCCAGATTAGAATACTGTATACAACCGTCCATTTGCCATTTGTGTCCCGATGATAAGATATATTTCAAACCCAATGTACTTACAATGACTCTCCTGATTTCCCCTCTCACTACAGTCTTTTACATCTCAATGAATGTCAAGTTCCGTCTTCTGGGTGCTCAGGCCAAACTCCTTGGAGATGTATTCTCTCCCACACCAAAATTTCAATCTAAAAGCAAATCATCTTGGTTCTAGATGCAAAACATATCAGGAATCTGACCATCTCTCTGCATTGTTACTGCTACCACTCTAGTCAAAGGCGCCATCATCTCTCCTGTAGATTATTGCAACAGCCTCCATACTGGTTTCCCTACTTTCATCTTTGTCCCTTCAATATCTGTTCTCAAAACAAGAGGCAGAGTGATTATCTCAATATGTATGTAATTCATACCATATCACACGCAGCTTAAAACCTCCCCATGCCTTTCCACCCAACTCAGAGTAAATGCCAAAGCCCTCTCACCAGCTACCTATGAGACCACTTCCCCTCCTACTAGCCCCTTGCTCATTCTACAGCACTTCACTGGCCTCGTTGTTGTTCTTACACAAGTACGTTGCTGTACTCCCCCAACTCAAGGAATTGCCCTTGCTCCAACCTCTGCCTAGAATTCTCTTCCCCCAGGTATTTCCCTACTTCTTTCTCGAGAGAGTCTTTACTCAGCCATCACCGTTTCGGGAAACCTTCCTGACAATTCTGCTTAAAACTGCAACACATCCTATTAGCATTCTCTGTCTCCTTCACTGCCTCATTTACTCATAATATTTTTCTTCTGATGTACTACACAATTTATTGGTCTCATGTATTGTCTCTGATCACCCACCAGAATGTCAGCTTACTGAGGGCAGGGATTGTTGACTCTATAACACAAAGATTCATTGCCAGCTCTTGAAAGGTGTTTAATATATAGCTGTTGAATACAGTAGGAATATTTTAGGATGATAAAAGGTTATCAAGCTGAATGCTATATAAAGAGTAGTAGGGAGGAGAAAGGGTGAAAAGGATTGACTATCTCAAAGCAACAGTATAAAAGAGGAAGCCCCAAACCATCCTGTAGTTGCAGGTTCTGGAAGGGAATCTACGGTGCCACCTCAAGTGTGTGCCCCACATGTGAAGAGTAGAAATATTTCCAGCAAAGTGTTCCTTTTGGGTAACCTAATTATATTTTAAATTTATTTCCTCATCAGGTTACTACAGAGCATGATGGCTGCTTTGTACAAATTTTACAGCTTCATGAGCTGAAGCGCGTATAAAGGCTGCATATCTCATCTAGAATCCCAAAGCAAGTCAATGATGGAGCCAGAAAAATAAATTATGGCTTCCACATTCCTCGACACTATTTGAAATTACTAAATGTTACTTTATAAGACAAATAGATTTTAAAAATAGATAGCATTTTGTAGTCATATAGTATTTTCCTTAAAGAATAATGGCATAAGGATTTTTGATATTATTACTTCTACACTGTGACTCACAGGCAGAAAGAAAATTCTTCTTAGCTAGGCCAAGAGAAGAATCTGTGTTCATGCCAAATTGCAGCCGTTTACAAGGATGGATTCACATGTAACATATGGCCCAAGTCCTATTGATTCTGCTTATGACTACTAAGTTTCCAAAGTGTTAGATGTTAAAACATCTTGTTCCCATTTGTGCTGGCTTAGTTATACCAATTAACATTAATAGGAGTTCTAGGATGCATTCAGAGAATACGTGGTATTTCATAGAATTTTATTACCAATTACTTTATGGCCACTTATGATATTTCCAGTCATATTTACTAAGATGTAACACAAGCATATTTCTCTGCGAAAAATTTCAAGTGATCATCAAAGGGTTGTGGCATATTTTAAATAGAATTACTATTGTGACATGATTAACTTTTCATTCATGAGGGTTAAAAGCATCATCAGTCATTTCTCTCACGTTTAGACCAGGATATCATTACAATATATCACCTAAATGAAGGCTAAGGAGCAGAACGATAAGATGTAAATACCCCACCTTTTATGGCTCGCCGTCTTTGAAATGTATACCCAAAAGGGAGGTCCGGCTTCTGGGCTTTAAATTAATTTATTCAACTATTTCAGAGGCTGTCAATGGAGATAATAATTTCTCCTATGTTAACCAGTTCATTGTTAAGGTTTTTATAAAGTGCATCTATGTAGTCTGAAAATTAGGTCTTCAGTAGCTGAGGTGGTCTTTGCACTTTGCATGTACATAATATACAAATGCTGCAGTTCTACAGTCCTGGCAGTTAGGAAAGCATTGCAAATATAAAATAACGAGGCTAGAGGAAAGCTAGTCAGCTGCCTCTTTGTCTGACTTTCCTTCCTGCAGAGTGTGAAAAATGGGGCTCACAGGTACCTGTAGGTCGTTAAAGTAGTTTCCTCTTATTTCCTGGAAAGTCCAAATTATTTTCTATCCATTCTGCCTTCTCTAGTGTCAAAGCAGGGGAACAAACCTTTATTTTCTCTCTATTTTTTTTTTTCACTCTGACTCACACTCTCCACTTTCTTTTGGAGTCATAATTCACTAGGTTAGGACGTATAGTAAGTATGTTACCTTTTGACTTTTACATCTTCTCTTTGACTTGTTTCTTAATATTTTCTTTTGTTTTCACTGAGGTCAAAAGGGAAGGATCAATAAAACCTGCAACAAATAAGCCATAAAGAAGCAAACCGCACTATTTATTGGACTAGACTTATTCTAACACAGCGTATCAGCTGAATGTTAAAAATGTTAAATTGTCTGTAACAAAGTGAATTACTAACAGACTCATTTATCCTGCAAAGAAACTTGAAACCCTCATGTGTATGTCTATTCCCATTTACATGTGTATACCTCTGTGTGTGTTTATGTTTGGTGTGTGGGGGGGGTGTGTGTGTGTGTGTAGACAATGGGCTATCAATTTTAAACATTTTAGGTTTTATAAACATTTATTATTTTAACTGAAATGCATCAGAACCACGTCTCATTCATCTTTGATCCTGTATTCTGACAAAAGTTCACCAAAATTACCAATTAACTAGAAACAGTATATAGCTTCCCATCTTTTCCCATTCTCTTTCATTAAATTCAGCTGAGATTAGATAAAATCTTATATTTTCCTTCAAGTTCTCTGAACACAGGTTTGTGTTTACATAGTGTGGCTCTTTCTGCTTGAGTTTCTCCATTCTCCGTAATGAAGACAAAAAAACCAAAGATGTTATCTTGTGTTTCTAATCTATTAAAAGTTGTAATTTACCTTGACACCTAAAATGAACTATTTCCTACTTCATTAATTTATTCATTTCCATATTCATTGTTTCATTCAACATTTATTGAGTGCCAACTAAAGGCATTAGCTTCGAGTTTATAGTTTAGTGAGAAAAAGTAACACATAAATAAAATACATTGTGATAAATGCCATAAGAAAGGTATGAATAGGTGCTATGTGAATACAAAGGAATGAAATAATTCTGCCTGGGGAATTAAGGAAAGCTGTACATGTGGTAATATAAATTGAATTTTAAGATATAGAGATTTCATAGGCTGCTTTCCCTGTCTCAAATAGGGTGCTGGAATGCCTTTATACGTCAAAATTACCTGGAGGCATTCAAGATCACAACTCCTAAGAAAATTGCAAATTGATCTATATGAGTGGAATGTATAAGGTAGACAGAAGGGTATGGCAGGAGATAAACCTACTAAGAACTAAGGAAATTTTATTAAGGAAGTTTTATATTAAAGGTTTTAACTTTACTATGTTGGTAATTAGGAATTTATGAATGAAAGTGGCCTGATTAAACAGGAATTGTTCAAAAGAGTAACCTTGTGGTATTAAGTCAGATGAACCAGTTAGGAGGGCCTCCAGACACCATTTTTTCAGGATGAAGATGAGTCTTAACAAAAAAAATGGGTTCTGGGCTTCCCCGGTGGCACAGTGGTTGAGAGTCCGCCTACCTTTGCAGGGGATGCGGGTTCGTGCCCCGGTCTGGGAAGATCCCACGTGCTGCGGAGCTGCTAGGCCCGTGAGCCATGGCTGCTAAGCCTGCGCGTCCGGAGCCTGTGCTCCGCGACGGGAGAGGCCACAACAGTGAGAGGCCCGCGTACCACAAAAATAAATAAATAAAATAAAATGGGTTCTAATGGTGGCACCAGTTGGAGTTTTAGAAAATGGCATTCACGGCGATCTAGAAACATGACTTAAATTGGAGAGTCCAGAGAGTGTTAGAGTTGAGGGGGAACATATCAATTATTTATTTACACTCTACTTTTTATATCCCAAAAGGTTTTTATAATGGCTTAGAGAAATATAAACAAACACTTCAGTAAGATTATAAAAGATAAAAAATTCAGTGTCAAGAATAAAGGAAGATCAAAATGTGGGGTAAGATCAGAGAGAGTAAATCATGTATATCCAGGCAATGAGCCTACGCATCCTTTCCAGCACATTCTATTTAAACAGTAATCCACATTTTATTGTTCATCTTTGGAGAAAACAATTCTAATAAAAATAAATGTGTTTAAACTCCGTAGATTTAAAAACAAACATAGGAAGGACTGGGTAGTAAGATAAATAACTGGAGAATAGAAGTTCAGGATAGATAACAATGAAGTGAAACTTAAGAAGAGGAAGTAAAATATTTATCAAGCGCCACTTTGATGCAGGCATCATGATAAGAACATGCACGTGAGCATTACAGTCCTCAGGTGCCTTGGATCATTCTCTATGTTTCTTTCCATGGCCGTATTACAGTGGGGTAAGTGTGGATACGTGGAATCTAAAAAAAAGATAGAAATGAAATTATTTACAAAACAAAAGTAGACCCACAGGCATAGAAAACACACTTTTGGTTACCAAAGAGGACAGGGGTGTGGGGAGGGATAAACTGGGAGACTGGGATTAACATACACACACTATTATATGTAAAATAGATAACCAGCAAGGACCGACTGTATAGCACAGGGAACTCTACTCAGTGTCTTGTAATAGCTTATAAGGGAAAAGAATCTAAACAAGAATAGATACAACATTGTAAATCAACTATATTTCCATGATTTTTTTTAAAAAGAGCAAAGGAAGGGCTTCCCTGGTGGCGCAGTGGTTGAGAGTCCGCCTGCCGATGCAGGGGACACGGGTTCGTGCCCCGGTCCGGGAAGATCCCACATGCTGTGGAGCGGCTGGGCCCGTGAGCCATGGCCGCTGAGCCTGCGCGTCCGGAGCCTGTGCTCCGTAACGGGAGAGGCCACAACAGTGAGAGGCCCGCGTACCTCAAAAAAAAAAAAAAAGCAAAGGAAGTGTGGATAATGTTTATCTTCTAAGTTGTCGTCTGTGTTTATGTTAAATATACTAAGCCTATTTTAAATCCATATTATTTTTAATGAAATAGTGAACCATAAAATGCTAAATTTGAAAGGAATCAGAATCATGGTCTCACATACCTGTTTTACATCTGGGGAATCAGAATCTCAAAGATGAGAAATGATGTGTGCAAAGTCTTCCTGCTTGTCAGTGCTGAGCTCACCAAACCTGAAACCTCAATCTCAGCATTAAGCTAAGTACTATGAGCTGATCACACTTGGATTCCTCTGGCTTTGGTAGGAGTTATAATTTTTGCCTAGCATGATTTTCCACTTGAAATTCAAACATCTAAGAACAGATGACTGTCTACTTCTCTATCAATATACAGTTTGCGAATACAGTGCTCATCTGGAGCACAATGTGAAAGTGCAGTAATACTCTTCCAGGAATATAAGGTGAAATAAGGTAGAAAAGAGCAAGAATAAAGGATTTTTCAACAGAACGTGGGAGAGATAAGGGAAACTACGGAAACATAAACTTAGGCCTACTTTCCCATTTAAGTTAGAAAAGAGACCGTTGGAATATGTGTCAGTCACTTTGTCATATGTACTATAACATGATTTATTTTACATGAACAAGATGAAGGCTGTTATTGTATATCAGGGAGAGATGCCAGTGCAGCTCTGGACGGTAGATTAGAGAGAGTTTATTCAGCATTTTCCAACTAAAAAGCTCATCCTACTCTGAGACCACAGTGAACAAGGGTCAAACACCAGGAAGGCATTGGACATTTGAATACAGAAAGTCGCCTTACCCAAAAAGCCTGGTATTAAACATCTTCAGTAATCCACAGCAAAGTCAGACCCATTTACAAGCAACTTATTAAAGCAATAATATGGATCGTGTGAAGTTTCTATCACAGAGGAGATGATGATAAACTATACAATATCTACTAGTATGATTATAAGATACAGACATAGAATTGATATATTTTATGAACCGTGTTTATTGCTTTATTTTTTGTGAAAGCGAAACAATTGCTTTCAGGATTTCATAGGTGCTCTAAAACCTATTCTTCCTCTCTTTCCCAGTCCACCCAAGCCCTCCCCCATGCTAAAATTGAACCAAAAATTGTCCTGACCCCGCACGATGAGCCGCATGAAATGAGAACTCAAAATGAATCCCCCAATTTTGGATGGAATGCTAAGGACATTATGGTTATATCACCTTTCATTCAACCCTCACTTATTTCAGATTTTGATCTTCATTTAAAATATGCATCTCCTGAATCCTTCTTATGCCTTCTGAATAAATGAATATGTGATCAGAACAAACAAATGCATATTTTCCTCTCCTGTCAAATAATAACTGACCATCAGAATGGAGTGAATTCAGGTCTCTGTTAAGATACTATCCTATGTTCACAACATCAGCTGAATTTGGGTTTTTGATACAGACAGAGTTCTACATTTATGTTAGAAATATCTACTAGAAAGCCAACCAAGAAATCAGGAGGGACCAGCATAAATGAATGACAGCTTACAATGCATAGACTCCAAAGCAGTTCAGAATAGGACTAAGGAGCATTGAGAAAATGGTAATAAAAGTAACAAGAGAAATGACTCCTGCTTCAAGCATATTACTATTTTATTCTAAAAGTTAGTAGTTTGTTCTGCCTTCTTGAGATTTTCCTGATTCTCAAATTTTCAGCCACCGGAGAGCAAGTCTACAAATCAATCAGGAAGTTCAAACTCTGAAATCATTAAGATCACACTTCTAAACATGTTTCAACTTTGCAAAGGCGGTAGTGACATAGCCTATGTCCCTATGGCTAGCCTAAAGTGAAAAAAAAATGGCGTTTTCTTTATTCTGAGAATTTCCACCTTTATGATGGCTGTGGAAACCTTAGCAAAGCATATGACCATTAAATTTAAGTTTCTCTGCAGACTTACTAAATTTCAAAACTGAATGGGACTTAAAAAGTCGTCCCATGGCTAATTCATTTTCTTTTTACACAAGAGAAGGTTATACATTTGAATTTCTATTTCCATTTCTCTGAGTATAAAATTAAAGGAAATGGACACTCTTACTGAGTGATATCTTAATTCAAATGACACCTCTTTAGTTTCAAAAGCAGGGCTAATATCCATTTGTTCATCTTTAGAAAAGTTGTAACTATAGAGCATTAAGGAGCACTTTGTTTGGGTTTTTTTTTTTTTGGTAAATTATTTACTTATTTATTTTTGGCTGTGTTGGGTCTTTGTTGCTGAACGTGGTTTTTCTCTAGTTGCAGCGAGCGGGGGCTACTCACCGTTGCGGTGCACGGGCTTCTCATTGTGGTGGCTTCTCTTGTGGCAGAGCATGGGCTCTAGGTGTGCGGGCTTCAGTAGTTGTGGCTCATGTGCTCTAGAGCACAGGCTCAGTAGTTGTGGTGCGTGAGCGTAGTTGCTCCGCTGCATGTGGGATCTTCCCGGACCAGGGCTCTAATCTGTGTCCCCTGCATTGGCAGGCGGATTCTTAACCACTGCACCAACAGGCGAGTCCCTTAAGGAGCAGTTTGAATAAGACAAAAAATAAATAAGACAAAGTAAATAAATAAGTGATGCTTATCTCTCTCCTCTTACAATAGGAAACAGAACCAATGTAAGAAAAAGGCACTTTTGCAAATAGATTCTGTAAATCAGCAGTAAATAAGCTTTGTACTTAAAATATATATATATCTCATGAAAGCAGAAAAAGTTCCGTACACTCTTCCTATGGGTGAGTGATTTCTTGTCCTAAACTTCTACATTTCATATCTTCATTTTATTTCTTTACCTTATTACTAGTTTGTGTAATCAAAGATACTGCCATGGAATCTCAGAAAAGAGTGTATTTTCTATTGTATAGAACAAATACCTAAAAATTTTTTTCAAGTAAGGAAAATATTGATGTGCGTCATAAAAACGCACATCCTCTTAAGGATTTTACCTGCAGTGATTCCTATCTGCCTGGTTCACTTATGGTGTGTTAACAATCCTTTCAAAGTGAACAAGATTTTATCTCACAGAAAAGATCTCTTAGTTTTATTATCTAACCAAAATTTGAGCAAAATATATTTATAGTAGAATTTTAGTAAGTTGATGAAACTAAGATGAACCTAATTATTGGAAATAATTTGTTAATTGATATAGTTTTAATATCAATATTCTGAAATATCTTTTAGTGTAAAAAGCACTGTGAACCCAGTGCCTAATCTTGGTTTTTTTAATGTTCCCTCAAAAATTAGAGGGAAGTAGTGAAAATTAAATATATTTTAAAATAATAAAGTTGGGGTAAACATAAATTTGCATCACACATCTGGCACTGCTCTGATGGCATTGTCCAATAAAAGAAATCAGCGTTCCTTGGAGAAACGACTGATTCTAGGACTAAGACAAGGTAAGCCTCAAGCATCTTGTAGTGCCAGAAAGACAGTGGTCAAAAAGCAAAGGATGGAGGTATGTCAAAGGGATATAGGAACCAATAAAGAGCCTCCAAATGGTCAAAGACAGAACAATCCAATCAGGAAAAATAATTAACATATTACTATATATTACTCCAAAGTACATGTTTAAGAGTATAAAGGTATGAAGTTAATATCATGCTGACACAAGTAAATGATTGAATAAATAATTAAATGAAGAGGAGAAAAATCTGTGTAGAAAAATGCCAAATAACTTACATGTATCTCCTCCTTCAAGGAGGTGAGGCATCCTCTCCACTTTTTCTTTTTAACCATTAATGATTTTATTATATTAATATTGTATTCTTCCTTACACCAACATAGATGTAAAATACAATTATTAATCTATTACCTTTTTAAATTTTTATTTTACATTGGCGCATAGTTGATTAACAATGTTACATTGCTGTACACTCTCCACTTCTTAAATGTGGGCCACAGAGTAACTTGCTTCCAAAGAACACAGTATGGAAAGAGGAGGAAAAGTAACTTAGCAGTGGAGAAACCTGGTAATCATTACCTTCACCAGGTAATAATGGTTAACATTAATGGTGAAAATTCACAGTGGCAGGGTGTACCCTTGAGGTGACGTGATGAAAATCGCACTTCATCTCCGTGATCTATTTCCTAAAAACCCATAACCTCCCTCTAACCAAGAAAAAAATCAAACAACCCAATTTGAGGGATAGTCTACAAAATATCTGATCAGTAATCCTCAAAACTGTCAAGGTCATCAAAAGCAAGGAATCCTGAGACACCACCTTAGCCAAGAAGCACCTTAGGAGATACAATGGATTACATGGTTACATGTAACCATGGTAACCTGGATGGGATGCTGAAACAGAAACTATGATTAATGCAAAACTAATGAAATCCGAATAAACTATGGGTTTCAGATAATAATAACTTAGTAAATATTAGTTCTTTAGTTGTGACACATGTTTCAGAGTCATGTTAAATGTTAACAACACGGGAAATTGGTTGTGTGAGGTATATGTGGTATCTTTGCAGCTAAAACTACTGTAAATAAAACGTGTAGTTTTTAGAAGAGTAATGTGAAATGTTTCTGAAATCAGAAAAATGGGAAAAATCCATTTTTATACAGAAGCAATCACTATAAAATTGTTTAGAATACATTTCCTAGACCAGCCATATCTCTCGCTCCTTACAGATAATCCTAGAGAATATTTTAGAGCAATTTATAATGACTCTTTCATTCACCATGCATTTATCAAGCACCTAATATCTTATCTATCTTGTCTATTTCCACTGATGAAAATAATAATAAAAATAATAATATCACCTGATATTTAGTAAGTAGTAAAGATGAGGTAAGTACTATTTTTCATGCATTATCTTAGTTAGTCATACCACAAAACAAGGAAATTCCATGGCGGTTCAGTGGTCTGGACTCTGCACATACGCAGCATGTGCAAGGGTTCAATGCCTGGTCGGGGAACTAAGGTCCCACAAGCTACGCAGTAAAAATAAATAAATAAATAAATAAGTAAGTAAGTAAATAAATAAATAAACAAAATACTGCCCATAACAACAAAACAAGGGTTTTGCCTTTGGAAAGTACAGAGAGTTACTGTGAGTCTTAATTTTAAATAGGGCTGATAGGTTTAATAGATTCAGCAACTGAGGCAAGATAAAGCTGGAACTGTAATTCCAAGCATGTGGTTTAAGTTTGGGTCTTTTTGCTTCAGTGATTACAGCTACAGATGCTTTCATTTTAACTGCAGGGGCAGACAAAGAGGTGGGTCAGAATCAAGGCATAAGTCATGTGAATTCAAGCTTTTATTTCTTGGTGAAAACTACATGATTCATCTTTATATCAATAGGAGAGGTTGCTTTTTAAAGTTTAATTAGATAGGAGTATATCCAGAATGTTTATGAAAATACCTAATTTGAGTTAATGTTATCAGCACATATGAATAAATATAAAGATGATTTCTCCAAATATGCTCTGTTCATTCATTCTAAGGCCTAGAAAACTTTTTAAAATTCACAATTACAAATAGTGAAAAATAACGCTAGCCTCACTCAAAGGGACCTAAAAATATTGCCAATAATTATCAGAGCAAACCTTGGAAAGATCATACAAACTTGAGCACCAGTACCTCTACCAATTGTAATAAAATTTATCAAATTTTTATGTTAAAGATGTTTCTATGATTTTAAATTATACAATGGAAATAGCAGCTTCATAAAGAAATATTACTTTTAGGCAGGGGCCATAGATTTCCTAGAATAAAAGTTCTTTTGTTCCCAAGATTGGAATAGTCTCTATGTAGCCTAAAGAGTACAGGAGTGAGGATAAACTAAAATGATGTATCTGAAACCCCTCTATGACCTGGAAAATACCACACATGTATATTGGTATTATACTTCTTTTTTTCTAGATTTATACAAGAAAATATGATCCCTTTTTATTTCCACTGTTGACAAAGGCAGATTCACTTCCTACATGTTGAAACGAGTGAATTATGCCAATTGCAGGAAAGTAGCCCCAATAACTAGATTTTAAATGTACAAATCTGATTTTCCAGCTGATTGGTTGACAGCACCGTTAGAACTTTTATGGAATTAAAATATATGTACAGAACAATACACACAAGTCCATATGCTTAATTATTTTCTGTAACAGAGCACACGCAAGTGAAGAATGCCCTTACTGAGCATGGTTACGTTACCAGAAATCAGAACTCTCTCTGATGTCCCCTCCAGTCACCACCCGCCAAGGGTAACCTCTATCTTTATTTCTAACAGCATAGGTTAGTTTTACCCGTTTCATATTTTGTTTGATTGATTTCATACAGTGTGCAGTGTTTTGTATCTCACTCCTTTCACTGGGTGTTGGTTTGTGTGATTCATTTATATCATTAATTACAGTGAAGTTTGGTCATTCTCATCACTGTACAGTATTCCATTGTGTGAGAATATTACTATATATTTACCTATTACTCTCTTGATAGGTATTTGGGTAGCTTACAGTTTGGGACTAACGCAAATACTGCTATGATGTGGAGAATCCTAAAGATGCTACCAGAAAACTATTAGAGCTAATCAATGAATTTGGTGAAGTTGCAGAATAGAAAATTAATGCACAGAAATCTCTTGGATTCCTATACACTAACGACAAAAAATCTGTAAGAGAAATTAAGGAAACACTCCCATTTACCATTGCAACAAAAAGAATAAAATGCCTAGGAATAAACCTACCTAAGGAGACAAAAGATCTGTATGCAGAAAACTATAAGACACTGATGAAAGAAATTAAAAATGATACAAACAGATGGAGAGATATACCATGTTCTTGGATTGGAAGAATCAACATTGTGAAAATGACTATACTACCCAAAGCAATCCACAGATTCATTGCAATCCCTATCAAACTACCAATGGCAATTTTCAGAGAACTAGAACAAAAAAATTCATAATTTGTAATGGAAACACAAAAGACCCCAAAGAGCCAAAGCAATCTTGAGAAAGAAAAACAGAGCTGGAAGAATTAAGCTCTCTGACTTCAGACTAAACTACAAAGCTACAGTAATCAAGAGAGTATGGTACTGGCACAAAAACAGAAATAAAGATCAATGAAACAGGATAGAAAGTCCAGAGATAAACCCACATACATATGGTCACCTTATCTTTGACAAAGGAGGCAAGAATATACAATGGAGAAAAGACAGCCTCTTCAATAAGTGGTGCTGGGAAAACTGAACAGCTACATGTAAAAGAATGAAATTAGAACACTCCCTAGCACAATACACAGAAATAAACTCAGAATGGATTAAAGACCCAAAGGTGAGGCCAGACACTATAAAACTCCTTGGGGAAAACATAGGCAGAACACTCTATGACATAAGTCACAGCAAGATCCTTTTTGACCCACCTCCTAGAGAAATGGAAATAAGAACATAAATAAACAAATGGGACCTAATGAAACTTAAAAGTTTTTGCACAACAAAGGAAACCATAAACAAGACAATAATACAACCCTCAGAATGGGAGAAAATATTTGCCAACGAAGCAACTGACAAAGGATTAATCTCCAAAATATACAAACAGCTCATGCAGCTCAATATCAAAAAAACAAACAACCCAATCCAAAAATCCGCGGAAGACCTAAATAGACATTTCTCCAAAGATATACAGATTGCCAACAAATACATGAAAGGATGCTCAACATCACTAGTCATTAGAGAAATGCAAATCAAAACCACAATGAGGTATTACCTCACACTGGTCAGAATGTCCATCATCAAAAAACCTACAAACAAGAAATGCTGGAGAGGGTATAGAGAAAAGGGAACCCTCTTGCACTGTTGGTGGGAATGTAAATTGATATAGCCATTATGCATAACAGTATGGACGTTCCTTAAAAAACTAAAAGTAGGGCTTCCCTGGTGTCGCAGTGGTTGAGCGTCCACCTGCTGATGCAGGGGACACGGGTTCTTGCCCCGGTCCGGGAAGATCCCACATGCCGTGGAGCGGCTAGGCCCATGAGCCATGGCAGCTGAGCCTGCGCGTCCGGAGCCTGTGCTCTGCAACGGGAGAGGCCACAACAGTGATAGGCCCACGTACCGCAAAAAAAAAAACAACTAAAAGTAGAACTACCATATGACCCAGCAATACCACTACCGGGCATATACCCTGAGAAAACCATAATTCAAAAAGAGACATGTACCATAATGTTCATTGCAGCACTATTTACAATAGTCAGGACATGGAAGCAACCTAAGTGTCCATCAACAGATGAATGGTTAAAGAAGATATGGCACATATACACAATGGAATATTACTCAGCCATAAAAAGAAACGAAATTGAGTTATTTGTAGTGAGGTGGATGGACCTAGAGTCTGTCATACAGAGTGAAGTTAGTCAGAAAGAGAAAAACAAATACTGTATGCTAACACATATATATGGAATCTAAAACAAAAAAAGATTCTGATGAACCTAGTTGCAGGGCAGGAATAAAGACACAGACATAGAGAATGGACTTGGGGACATGGTGAGGGATAAGGGTAAGCTGGGACGAAGTGAGAGAGTGGCATGGACATATATACACTACCAAACGTAAAATAGATAGCTAGTGGGAAGCAGCCGCATAGCACAGGGAGATCAGCTTGGTGCTTTGTGTCCACCTAGAGGGGTGAGATAGGGAGGGTGGGAGGGAGACACAAGAGAGAGGAGATATGGGTATATATGTATACATATAGCTGATTCACTTTGTTATACAGCAGAAACTAACACACCCTTGTAAAGCAATTACACTCCAATAAAGATGTTAAAAAAAAGTACTGCTATGATGAACATTCTCTTACATGATTTTTGGTGACTATTTGTATACATTCCTGTTGGGTGTTTGGTGTTTAGATTATGCATATGATCTGCTCTAACAGATATTACGGTCAGCTTTTGACAAACAGAAATTCACTTGAAAGTCAAAAATAAAACACAAATAAATTTTATTCCAAAAACAAGCAAGCAGGCTTGCTTGGTTAGCCTCTTAACTGTAGAATCTTGAATATCAAGTATGAAATATATCTGTGGGAAAAAAGTATCCAAATAAATAGAATAGACTATTTCCAAGGTCTTTTTTCCAGTTTTTACCCTTATTATGTACTCTATTTTCTTACAACTATTCCATTTAGGACCTTTCTAAGTGCTGCTTCTTTGTCCTAAAAATAGATGAATAAATTGAAAATGTGCTGTTTTCTAAACATTTTGTTCACCTTATACAATTTTACGTTGTCTGATGAACAGTTACAGATACTAAAAATTTCAATGCTTCTCCCTGCAGTAATAGATCTACAAAAAGAAACATTCATCTACATCATTTTAATTACCATTTCACATGCTAAGGTCAATACATTCTGACCTTCAAAACACTTAATATGCCTGTCTCATCAGAGACATTATATAAGAACATCTCCACTGATGAATTAAATACATGGAATGTTACTAACATCAGAATTTATATCTGTACATGTATGTAGATGTGTGTATAATCCTGCCTATTTACATTTCGATTCTAGTGCAGATGTGCACATAATGGCTCAATAAATATGAATATTAGTCATTAACCCAAGAAATATTTTCACTTCTCTATTATGTTCAATGTTGTGTGCTAAGCACTTGAAGGAGGACGAGGCTGAGTACCACAAATAACATATGGCCCAGGAAGGGTTGCAATACCTGCGCACACGTGAACGTAAGTTACAGATGATATGAGCTGTGAGAAAGGTACACATCGATACTTGGTTTATGAGGATAGTGTTGCATTTTATGGAGAATGAGAGTCATGGGAGGATGATTTAAAATGACATGAGTTTTTAAAATGATGGGTAGAAATTGGACTTGTGGACACGTGAGGTTAGCATTATATGCAGAGACAGTAACCAGGCAAAGGTGTGGAGGCAGGGCAAGCAAACAGCTTAGTTTGATTGGGACGCAAAGTACACTAAGGGGGGAAATAGGAGGGGAAAATATACTGTGTCAGTGCCATTCTCACCTGGGTGACTTGGTCATCCTAATTCTGGGTCCTCCCTGAGCGGTAGATTTCCCTTGAGTCATTTCATTTCTCTGAATCTCTCTTCTCTCATCTGTAACATACACAGGTTGAACTAGATCGATTAGCTTCCAAACACAAAATTTATGGAACTCCAGTTGTAAATTCATTCTGGATAGTACGTGGTATCTATTTATATGTGCATGTACAAGCTTTCCACTTAAGGATGATGTGGGCTTCCACTCCAGTAGACAAATGTACTTGAGAAAATAGTCATACATTGTCTTTTAAAAAGTATACTTTCAGAGATAAAATTACTATCAGTTTGGTTAACATAATTTTTTTACTCAAAAAAGTAAAAGAAACTGAGAAATAGATAAATGAATAGAGAAATCAGAAAAATGGCTGGGAAAACATACATATGATGATAAATTAGATGATATGATTAGAAAGATCTTTACATTTACAATAACTAGGATAAAAAGAATTCCTAGGAATATCTTTAAAAAAAGCATGTATAATACCTATGTGAAAGAAAATTTACAAGACTAATAAAGAAGTAAGTAGCATTCCTTCCACCTCATTCTTTTGGTCAAAACAGTCTCTGGCCAGGAAAATAGTTTAAATTCACACTGTCTTCTTGATAGGTACACTCAACATCATAAAAATGTAACTATTTCCTCTAAAAAAACCCAACAGAATTGTTTTTGAACCAAACTGATTCTGATATTCTAATGGAAAAAAGTAAACAAGCAAGATGATATAAAACCACAATTATTAAAACCATTTTTCACTTGAACATTGATAAACAGATCAAAAGAACAGAAGAAAATGTCCTAAATGGAATAGTTGTAAGAAAAGAGTACATAATAAGAAAATAGAGTACATAATTACAAATGGAATAGTTGTAAGAAAATAGAGTACATAAAAATAGAGTACATAATTTAGAGGGGTAAAGATAAACTTGTCAATAAATGGTATTAGAAACAGGGCAGCCAGAAAGAAAAAAAAATGGATTCATAAAATAAACTTTAAACAATAAATTACATGCAGTGATTTCAACCCACACACAAAAAGAATAGTACTAGGAGAAAACATGAGAATTTTAAAAACTAATTTTAAATGAGAAAGGTATTGCTAAATACAAAACAAAGAACTATGAAGATACATCTGACTTGAAGACAAGGTTGTTGTTTTTTTAAAATTTGTTGAGTACAGAAGCATCATGACAGAAACAAGCTGGGAACATCGTTTACAGCTTGTATAACAGGGAAAGGACTGTTTCCTTTACGTATATGGCAGATTAAAGATGGCTGTACATTTAACCCGCTTTCCTTCCAGGGATATAGTTTATTTCTCCTCTCCTTGGCTCTGAACTTAACCTGTGACTGCTTTGATCCTGGAGTTAAGCAAAAGTGATGCTATGTCTGTCCCAGGCCTTTCCTTTAAAACCGTCAGCAGTTTCTGCCTTGATCATTTGGAGCCCTGAGGCCATGAAAGTGATGAGGAAGACCAAGCTGGCCACATTGAGAGATGATGGAGAGAAAGATGCTTGACCAGTCCCCAGCTGTTATGGGAATAAAGAAGCATTCACATGACTCAAGTCCCATTATTGTCTGACTGCCGGCATATAAGAGACACCAAACAAAAACCACCCATTTGATGACCTCAGAACCATAAAAGGTAATAATAAGTTATTGTTTTTGTCACTGAGCTTCCAGGAAGGTTTATGAAACGATAACCAGAAAAATATGAAAAGAGCTCCTATGAAGCAAATAGAATAATCCAATAACAAAACAGAAAAATGAGAAAACTATGTACGGTAATTCTCTCCCTCTTCAATCTAAGCTGACCTAATTGACTTGCTTAACACATGGAATACAAATGAAACGATACTCTGGAACATCTAAGGCAAAGTCACAAACAGCCTTATAGTTTTCAATGGGCTTCTTGGAACACTTGCTGTCAGGGTGTTGCTCAGAACCCAGCTGGCATGTCATGAGAACACAAATCACGTGGACTGGCCAAGTGTAGGTGTGTGAGTGGTCCAAGCTGAGCTCCCAGCAAACAACCAGCATCAACTCTCAGTCATGTGAGTGTTTGAACTTGGATGTCTAGACTAGTCGAGAACTCAGAACACTGAAGTCCCATATACCATCTAACCATGAATGCCTAAAAGGCCCCAAGAAAGAACAACCTGCCCTCATCAAATCATGAGACTGGTTTTGGAGCTACTAAGTTTTAGGCTCAATTTTTATATAGCAAGAGAAAATGAGGATTGTGGCTTGGTATGTTTTGCTGCAATTTGCTGCAATTTGACTCCACCAAGAAAAAAGTCCTTGTTGACTTTTTTGTCTTCCTTTGATTAAATATGGATAAGCCCTGTGGCTGCCTGGAACAACCCAGTAGGAGGTATGTGTTGCTGTGCCCTCTCCTGATATAGTCCTTCAGCGATCTGAGAGCTGCTATTTTCTGCCCCTTTAGAACACTGGTTCTTCAGGAATTCCCTCTTGGAAGGAAGCTACTATGTAAAAAGTGTGACAGTCATGCCCTGAGAAGGACAAACCACGCCCTGGAAAATGCAATGCCATCTAGAGAAAGAGGAGAATTCTAGGTGAGCAGAATAATGACCCCCCAAAATGTCCATTTCGAATCCTCAGAACCTATGAAAATGTTACTTTATGTGAGGAAAAAGACTTTGCAGATGTATCTCAGGTTACAAATCTTAAATAGGGAGATTATACTGGATTATCTGGGCAGGCCCCATGTAATCAATAGGCCCTTAATAGTGGAAAAGGAAGGCAGAAAAGTAAGTCAGGTAAACACAACAGAGTAAAAAAGAGGATATATTTAAAGCAAGAGACATATCCAACCTGCTGTGGCCGGCTCTGAAGATGGAAGAAAGTCACCCTAAACCAAGGCATGCAAGCAGCCTCTAAAGCTGGGAATTGTCCTCACTGACAGTCAACAAGGAGACAGGACCTCAGTCCTCCAACAGAAGTAAAATTCCAAATCTACTAGGGCTGAGTTCTGCCAACAACTTGGTTCTAGCCCAAGGAGACCCGTGTCCAAATTTTGACCCGCAGAACTGTAAGTTAACAAAATTGTGGTGTTTAAGCCACTAGGTTTGTGGTAATTTGCTAAGAAAGCAATAGAAGACTAATGTAAGTACCAAGCTAGTACCAAGCTACCAGGCGTTGAATGTCTTGGACATCCAGCCCAGTTGAGTCTTCAGATGACTCCACCTCTAGCTCCCTAACTGCCATCGCTCTGCAACTGCATAAAATATCTAGCAAGAACCATTGAGCTGAGCCCCAACCACAGAAACATGAGATAGATAACACATTCTTGTTTTAAGCCACTAATCTAAGGAGTTATTTTCATAGAGCAATAGAGAACTAGAAGAGAAATAACATATGAACAGAATTGCATGAAAAAGAAACACACAATGCTCTTAACATGGGAAAAGTTGCTCAACCTCATTCAAACTGAGGAAAATGCAAATTTCAAGTATCCTAGAAAAAGAGACTTCCTATTTCAGCTCTGACAGGTAAAGAGCTCCGAAGTCTTCACACCCATTTTTACAACAAGAAAAAGCTGAACAAACTGGAAATCGATTTTATTAGACCCATTAGAGAACTGAAGTCACAAGGAAAAACACCCCAAACTCTGGAAAAACAGACTCCTCCAGACATAGCCAAGATCTGCTTAATTGGAGTAAAAGCCACTGGAGTGATAAACTGGTAAGAACATTATAAAAATTATAAATAATAATTATAAATAATAATTTTGAAGGAGTGAAGGGCATTCTTCTCCATCCAGTCCCCTCTAGACTTCTTTCTCAGATAAAAGGAGGAGGAACCTGGTCCAGAATGATCAGGACTTCAGTGAAATACATTGGGAACACTGCAGGCAGGGAAGAGAGTAGGGAACAATGGGGGAAAGCTATGCTACTGGAGAAGCCTTATAAACGTCACAACTCGTTCCAAGACACAGGTGCACTACGCACTGAGATTCAATTGGAAAATTATAGAACTTCCTCTGTCCTTCATAGTCTATGACCACATCAACAGGGCTCCAGTATAATACATGGATTAAAGCTGAAAGAGTTGCAGGACAGAGACCATCTCTGAGGGGAAGTACATAAGAAAACACTAAGTCAAGAGGGGAGACATAAACAAAGATACTAGCAGGATGTAAAATCTCATTCTACAGCAAATGTCAAACAGAGCACAGCACCTATAGCTAGAGTGACCTAAATCTTCATGCTGAAGGCCTATTTACTGCAGTCCCTGCTGCCTCATACATGTCTAGCTTTCGACTTAATGTTACAGGGTGCGCCAAAACACAAGAAAAAATGCAGTCTAAAGAGAAAAGCAAGTGCCAGAATTTGACTCAGATACGACACAAATGCAGTAAGACCGCTACATACAAACGAGTTCCATTTGGAGAGCACGTCTGTAAGTCCAATCTGTATGAAAGTCCAACAAAGTTAGCCTAGGTACCCAATGTACACAATCGGCTCTATAGTACTGTACTGTAATAAGTTTATAATACTTTTCACACAAGTCTATTATGTCTGCTGAAATAAATATAGGTATTAGGGATCCAAAGAAATCATAAAGACCACACATAATATTGATCTCAGGTTTTTTGTTTGTTTTTGTTTTGTTTTGTTTTGTTGCGGTACGCGGGCCTCTCACTGTTGTGGCCTCTCCCGTTGCGGAGCACAGGCTCCGGACACGCAGGCACAGTGGCCATGGCTCACGGGCCCAGCCGCTCTGCGGCATGTGGGATCTTCCCAGACTGGGGCACAAACCCGTGTCCCCTGCATCGGCAGGCGGACTCTCAACCACTGTGCCACCAGGGAAGCCCTGATGTCAGTTTTAACAAATGTCACATTGAAGTTATTGGATTCAAAAGACAATTTCTGATTTTTATCTATCAATCCAATATCTATAATAACTAATGTACATTCCTATTCAAAATTCTTCAGAGTTAAATTATTTTATGGGCTTGAAATATAATTTTTAAAGAAATATTTTACTCTAAGGTTGCATATTCTAAGAAGTTCTGCATTAGTACCAAAGAAATGAACACTTCTATTATTTATTAGTACTATACTACTGTACTCTATACAGTACTGCACAGTAAAGTACATAAAAGCACAAACACATAGAGGATGCACACACGTGACAGTGTACGCCAGACATGTGAACTAACTTACACGATGGGAAATGCGTATGTACGTTCGCATCTTTAAAAGTTCACGGCAAGAAGGTTCATATGTAGGGGACTTACTGTGTTGGAATTATCAGAGAATTGAATTTAAATTAACTGTGATTAACATATTAATGACTCTAAAGGTGAAAGTAGGTAACATGCAATAAAAGATTGGTAATATAAGAAGATAAACTCTAGGAAAGAATCAAGAGGAAATGCTAGAAATCAAAAGCACTGCAACAGAAATGAAGAATGATTTAGGGGCTCATCAATAGGAAGATTAGACTTAGCCAAAAGGAGAACCAGTGAGATTGAAGACAGATCAATAGAAACATTCAAAATATAATGCAAAGAAAAAAAATTTTTAAACAGAAGTGTGGAGAATTTCAAATTCTATAACATACACTTAATTGGAATACCAGAGAAGAAAAGAGATGTAATATTTGATGCAATAATGATTGAGAAATTTTCAAAATGAATGACAGATGCCAAATCACAGATTCAGGAATCTCAGAGAACACTGAACAGGATAACTATACGGAAAAAAATTTTAAAAGCATTGGACATAGCAACATATCATATTCAAACTTAAGATAATCGAAGACAAAAAGAAAATCTTTAAAGAAATCAGAGAAAGAACTCCATGTCTACAGGGGAACATAGATAAAAATTACAGGAGGCTTCTCATCAGAAACCATTCAAGCAAGAAGACAATAAAGTGTCATTTAAAGTTTGAAATAAATAACACTAACCTAGAGTTGTATACACAGCAAAATTATTCTTCAAAAGTGAAGAAGGAATAAACACTTTCTCAAACAAAAACAAAGGAAATTCATCACCAGGAGCTTATGCTAAAGAAAATGTTAAAATAATTAGTTCAGGCAAAAGAAAAATAACATAGGTCAGAAACTTAGATTTATGTAAAGGAAAAAAAAAGGAGCATCAGAGAAGAAATTAATTAAGAACAAATAAAATATTTTATTTTCATTCTTAATTGATTTAAAAAATAACTCTTTTAGGGCTTTCCTGGTGGCACAGCTGTTAAGAATCTGCCCGCCAATGCAGGGGACACAGGTTCAAGCCCTGGCCCTGGAAGACCCCACATGCCGCGGAGCAACGAAGCCCATGCGCCACAACTACTGAGCCTGTGCTCTGAAGCCTGTGCGTCTAGAGCCCATGCTTTGCAACAAGAGAAGCCACCGCAATGAGAAGCCCACGCACTGCAACGAAGAGTAGCCCCCGCTCGCCGCAACTAGAGAAAGCCTGCATGCAGCAATGAAGACCCAACACAGCCAAAAATAAATAAATTAAATAAAATTTTTTAAATAACTCTTTTAAAAGTAATAATAGTAACAATGTATTGGGTGATCATTGCCTATGTTTAAGTAAAATTAATGACAGCAATATCACAAGGAAAAGGAGTGAAGAGTTCAGAATACTCTGCTTTAAGACACCTGTACTACTCTTGAAGTGGTATAGCGTTATTTGAAGGTGAACTTAGGTTAAAAGTGTATATTATAAAGCTTAGGTCAATCACTAAGTTTTTTTTAAAGAAGTATAGTTGATATGCTAAGAGAGGAGACAAAGTTGAATTATGTAAAATGTTCAATTAAAACCAAAGAAAGCAGAAAATGAGGGAAGGAAACAGAATGAATGAAAAAAACAGAAAACAGTTATAAACATGGTAATTATTAATCATACTACATTAAAAATGTACTTTAAATGTGAATGGTCTATCCCAATTAAAAGACTCAGTTTGTAAGAGGAGATAAAAAAAAGAACTAAGTATATGTTGTCTATAAGAAAGCTACTTTAAATGTAAAGACTTACATAGGTTAAAAATAAAGGGATGGAGAAAGATATACCATGCAAACACAAGTTTAAAAAAAGTCTGGAGTAGTTATAGTTATATACGGCAAAACCAACATCAGAGCAAGGAAAATTATCAGGGATAAAGAGGAACATTATATAGGGATAAAGTAGTTAATTCTCCAAGAAGACATAACAATCCTAAAACCATATACACCCAAGAACAGAGCACTAAAATACATGAAGCAAAAACTGATACAAATGAAAGGAGAAATAGAAAAATCCACAGTTATAGTGGATTTTTCAACATTTCTTTGTCAGCAATAAATCAAGCAGGCATAAAAATCAGTAAAGGTACCCTTGACCTGTACAGCACCAACAATCAAGTTGATTTCATTGACATTTACTGGATACTCCAACAATAGTAGAACACACATTCTTCTCAATTTCATAGAACATTCACCCAACTAGACCACACTCCGGGTGATGAAATGCATATTAACAACTTTTAAAGAACAGTAATTATACTAAGTATTTTCTCAGATCATAACATAATTAAATTCTGAAACACTAACAGAATGATAGCTAGAAGACTCACAAGTATTTGGAAATTAAACACGACGTTTCTTAACCATAGTGAAAATATAAAGCAATCTATTGAAAAATGTTTGGCTGGTTCCTGTTTCTGCTAAAAAGAAAATGATCTCATGTTGAATTTCAGCTATAAATAAGAAGTTCTTGATGATAAATTGTATCACCATAAAACTGTATAATCTCCATCAAGAGAAGTACTAGAAATGTTATAGTTCTTCTTAGTGCAGAGGTATGTTTCTAGGGATTAGAGATTAAAATATTATGTTATAATATTATTTGCTAATGTCTCTCCATAGAAGTTGTCTACTATGGTAAAATACCTTTTTCTTCAAATTAGACACAGTTTTATCAACCAAAAGGATAACTGAAATCTATTACATGTTAAGAACCAAAGCATCTTCTACTATTTTGAATATTAATAACAGCATAAGTAGAGCCCCGGATTTCCATTTCACATCTAAGAGCAATTTCAGAGGAGGTAATTCCCGCAAAGGAAGATCCCAATAATCTTCAGTGAATAGTGAAATCTGGGAAGAAGGACTTAATTTCCAGGCTAAATCTCAAATTGCTTGAAATGAGGAAGTTTCATTGGGGGTAAAAAATGTTATGATAAAACTTTTTAAAAACCTTCCTCCAAAGTTAAAAAAACAAACAAAAACTTACACCATAGTTTCAGCAATCAGTATGGATATAGAATAGAATACAGTAAAAATAGAAAAATGCTTATAATCTATATTCTAATAAAAATATAAATGAAAAAAAATTTTTCATTTCACTAAAGTTTAATTAGACTGCAGATACGTCCCTCAATTTCAAATGGGATACTTAAATTTACTAACTTACAAAATTAAAAGTATTTAATAATTATATGACTTTGACTGTGGTTATTACATGTTATACCCATGCTTGTATCAAAATACTGTACAAGCAATAAGAGGGAAAAATCTATCAATGAGAATAAGCTTTGTTTCTTTTCTGAGAATGCATAACAACGTAGTTAAATGAAACTGAAAACTGCAAGCTGTTCGGCAGCTCCCCCTGGGTAGCAACAAGATGGCTGGATTTGTGGAAGAGCATTTGGACATATAAGGATGTATTTAGAGGTACCGTAGCCATGGGAATCAAAATATCCCTGAACATGGAGGGACAGTGTAGCCTGATAAAGTCAAATGGCCCCAAGTTTACAAAACAAAAACTTTTGTTAGGGCACTATTTAGAACAGATCATTGTAATTTAGGAAATACTTTATTCCATTTGGTTTTATTAACATTTCCTATCCACATAATCTTCATTCTGTGATTCCCGGGGAGCACATTCTAACAATGGAAATTACTGAACAACCCTGAAGTTAATAGCATCTCTTACAGATATTAAATATGTCTTTGCATGTTGTCATTGTCTATTTTTTTAAAAATAGAACCATACTTTATTTTCTCTTGAGTATTATTATAGGTGATTAAAAATGAAAGTTTTATGAGATCATCACAGAAGTAATTTTAGGTAGATGGGGGTAATCTGTGAATTATTCAATGAACAGTAATCAACACCTGGTCATCAGAAGATGGATTCAGGAAATAGTAGTCAATATCACTTAGTAAGTCCATTATCAACTTCCTAAGACCATACTGGGCTTTTTTTTAAGGAAACAAAAACAATTAAAAGTGAATTTTAACAACTGAATAAATGAAGGGGCTAATCTATAGTGACAGAAACTAAATTAGTCACCACTTCTGTTGTAACAAAAAGAAACTCTGCAAATCATTGTTAAGCATATTAACTAATCATTTATTAAACTGTATACATAGACGTAGGTAACACCGTGTTCAGTTGTCTAAAATAAACCCCTTTTCAAGGGAAACATATAGTTGTAAAACACGCTTTTATGTCAAATTAACTATTAAAATGTATAAAACTGGGGCTTCCCTGGTGGTGCAGTGGTTGAGAATCTGCCTGCCAATGCTGGGGACACGGGTTCGAGCCCTGGTCTGGGAGGATACTATATGCCGTGGAGCAACTGGGCCCATGAGCCACAACTACTGAGCCTGAGTGTCTGGAGCCTGTGCTCCACAACAAGGGAGGCCGCGACAGTGAGAGGCCCACGCACCGCAATGAAGAGTGGCCCCCGCTCGCCGCAACTGGAGAAAGCCCTCACACAGCAACGAAGACCCAACACAGCCAAAAATAAATAAATTAATTAATTAATTAATTAATATTTTTTAAAAGTATAAAACTAAATATCTTCTAATAATTTTAGATAAAAATAAGAGTAATGACTTAAATTGTACATTTTTTGAACCAGAGACAAATTATACCTACTGGAATTTAATAATAACTGTGATTACAATAATGAACACTTAGTTCCAAGAGTTAATAAATGCTCTGACTACACTGTGTGGAATGAGCACAGAACTCCAATGAAGGACTTGGATTTTTGCACACACTGGCTAAGTCAGTTTTTGCACACACTGGCTAAGTATCTTTGTACAAATCATTTAACCTTGTGAGATTTAGTAAAGTTTTTCATTATTTCTTTAAAAAATTTGCATCTCGAAAATGCAACATGAAAGTCAAAGGAACTTTCTGAATTGGAAAGGCTGAAACTTGTCTTGATGGGTAAGGCATACTGTTTATTGTACTAGCCTGTTCAATACACTCAAGGTCATCAGAGAGGCCACGATTCTAGCAGCATTATGATTTCTACTTTAAATTACTTTTGTAAACATGGTATTGCTTTATTGGTCCCTGTGACAAATAACCCCTTCCCCTTTCAAAAAATGTTCATCTTTGGTCTCTGTATGATAAACTGTGGCCAGGCTGGAGGTTACTGAACATTTTCCTTACTTGAATGTAGAAAATAGCACCATGCTGACGTAGTGGGAACTCCCCTAGTGTGTCACTGGTGTTTCCTCAAAGGTATACTTGAAGACCCCCAATGTAAGCTAAATGGTTTTGTGGAAGGGATGGGAAGGAAGCCCAGCAGACAAAACAATATCCTGCAGGGACCTCGCCGACCACTCTGTGAGACCCCAGAGACTCTCAGAAATATTGGGAAAGACTTCCTGCCCAAAATTGGTAGTTACTGGGGTTCTAATCCTGTCTGAGCTGCCTAAGCTGACAGAAGCACTACTCACTGAAATTTAAATGGGGTTGTTTCAGGGCTTCCCTGGTGGTGCAGCGGTTGGGAGTCCACCTGCCGATGCGGGAGGATCCCACGTGCTGCGGAGCGGCTGGGTCCGTGAGCCATAGCCGCTGGGCCTGCGCGTCCGGAGCCTGTGCTCCGCAACGGGGGCGGGCCACGGCAGTGGGAGGCCCGCTTACCGAAAGGAGGGAAAAAAAAAAAAATCTTAAATGGGGTTGTTTCAGAGTCCACAAAATAAGCATCAAGTTTCCTTAAGGGTACCACGTAACAGAAGTTGAGTGGGGATCCTTTTCCACTTGTATAGCCCGTGTTATTAGGTTGGACGCTTGGATGGAGAGAAAAATATAGAATGGGAATCCTAAAGACAAATATGACTCATAGAACCCTTTTCTGCCTCGAATAAAGGACAGGCTTATTTAGGCAATGTCTGTAGGAGAATCTACCTACGAATCTCTACTGAAGAAGACACTACAATGAGAATTATAGCATCAGTAATCAGTGCAATAAGGCTGCCCATGGCCTGCATATTTTATTGTGTTTGAATTCCTGGCCTTTAAATCAAGACACTTTGCCTCTTGCCCATTTGCTTTTAGGGTACGTGATAAATTCGTCTTCAAAGCTTACAATTAGTGTGATTAGGAAATGGCTTTTTGAAAAAGTGACTGAATTACATTGCGCTGTTAAAAATTCACTCTAAAATTTTAACATCTGTTTTTTGTTCAACAAAAATTAATTTGAATTAGCAGACTTTCTCAACCTATAAATACCCTAGATAACTTAAGCCTGTTGTACTAGACTGATTTATACCTTAATGTGAATTATTCAAATGTCCTCATCAGGTTGTCTAAAACTGGTGTTCTGTAACCACGCATGTTCCTTCCCCCAAATTTAAGTTATTTGAAGGAAGAGTCCATGTCTTATCTACCGTTGTCTCCCTGGTGTCTAGCAGAGTTCCTGGCACATCCTTATTTCTTGAATTACACAGAGAAATAGGAATGTTATTTAGGAATGGAAGTGGGGGTTTTTTTGTGGGTTTTTTTTTTTTTTTTTTTGCGGTACGCGGGCCTCTCACTGTTGTGGCCTCTCCCGTTGCGGAACACAGGCTCCGGACGCGCAGGCTCAGCGGCCATGGCTCACGGGCCCAGCTGCTCCGCGGCATGTGGGATCTTCCCAGACCGGGGCACGAACCCGTGTCCCCTGCATCGGCAGGCGGACTCTCAACCACTGCGCCACCAGGGAAGCCCAGAAGTGGGTTTTGAGTAGAGGTCATCTGCACTGTGGGACAAGTTAAAGACAGGAATATCTATGTAAACATTGGATGCCTATGAAGGCTGGTGAAAGGATGTGGTGAGGGAAAGAGCAAAGAATCAAGGGTATTATTTACTCACTGGTAATTTTTCTGAGAGCTCTGATAGTAGCAGATCCTCCATACTGTTAAATTAGTTTCTTACTATTTCTACCTATTGCTGGTACTTAATAAGTTCTTGTTAACACATGACAGAAGTATTCACTTTTCCAGGAATGAGTCTCAGCAAAGTGGTCTTCTAGAGAGATGTCAGTCCTCTTGCAAAACTCAGAGACCAGCTACAGTTGTGTTGGGACAATCGATATTGGTAAGATGGTGAAGTGTGGGATCAGCCCTGGAAACCTCTGGTCCCTCCTACAACCACAAGCTTGGACCTCAATTCCTGGCCACACCAGGGTAAGGACTGGGCTTCCCAGTCATGTAGCCTATAGACCCTTAGCACAAAGACTCGCGTTTCCTTCCTGAAGTCTTAATGTATGAACCTTTCAGATCTCTGTGAATAATGAGCTAACCATGCAACAGCTACTGCTTCCTTCTCTATGTTTCCCCAGGAAACTCTGTAAATACTGCTCCAGGCTTAGTATGTGTCTTGAATTGTCTCCTGCCTTGTTTGTTTGCCAAGAATAAAGCTCAATATTGTGAGAATTGATATATATGTTTTAATTAAGTAGTGTGCCGACTGGATCACTCTAAGCTAAATCTATCAATATTTGATAAGATTTGGGCAGTAAATGGTATATTGTTTGAAAAGTCTCCTTAAAAATATTTTTGCTTAAAATTGGCAATACCCCTAAGCAAAATTAGATAGAAGTCCACTTATATTTCAAATAAGTATTTAAGTGCCTGTTATGTATAAGTTTGCCCTTTTCCTTTTATACCCCTTAACAGTAACTACTTCAAATCAAATAAAGAAGAAGAGCTTGTTGTATTTGCATACGTTTGAATGTTGGATCTGAATTTCACATGACCCCTTATAGGAATTCCGATTCAGAAATTTGGATTCATGAGTTTTGGGTTTTAGCTGCAAGCAGTACTGAGCAGATTTAACAAGCTGCTATTAACAGTCAAAGCCACGAGCCATAAATAAACCCATTGATGTTTTCTTCTCAATTTAATCAAAAGAATTGAAAGAAAATTGAAAAAGGAAAATTTTTGGAGAGTGAATAGGCAATTATCTGAAGCATTGTACATCAAGAACCACAGATCTACTAACGGGTTGTTTTTTTAATCTCTAAAACTTATTTTCTGAGGAAAAAAAGGAAAGGGTGAAAGAAAATGTGGTATTTTTACTACTAATTACACATCCTGGTAGCAAAATCCCATAATTGAATTCTCATCATACATTAATATCAATATATTACATACATCCTATACTGACCATAATGTTAAAGTTCAAAGCAAAATTACAAATGCTCACTGTGGCTTTATGTAGTTGTGACAGTCACAGAAAGTGAAGCATTATGTAGTTTGCATCATGACCCATCTTAATTAGGGAAGGTGTCTCATTTAAATTATGATTAATAGAATCTAAATTAATCATTTTTAGGAGTCACTGTTTATTCAGCTTTATTTTAATGACTTATTCATGAACATTATAATAATCTAAGTAAAGAAGTATCTGAGAGAAAAGCAAATAATCCCATGGTTCTCACTTCTAGCTATTTAATATTTAGGTGGGTCCAAACAAACGCATTTTTTTTTTAATTTAAATAAATATTACCCAATTATTTTTTGAAAGTAGAGGGAATTGCCTAGAGATCTAAGATTCTGTACACACAGGTAGGAGAGCTAAAATCATGAGAATTTAAGTAATACAGTAAATGGGACTTGTGTAGACTCCAACAAACAGTGAGTTTCCTGAAAATATCGTGTAACTAGAAGGTTGATCTGGGGCCCTTTAAAGCCACTCACATAACAGCTATTACAAGACTGGATGCTTAGAAGGAGAAAAAGGCAGAAGGGGTGGTCTAAATATAAAAATGATTATTGGTGCTTCCCTTTCCCAGTTTGAAGCAAGTGCAAGTTTGTTGGGCAGTATCTGTTTGTGAGTGCTGATTTTACCACATACATGCCAGCACTGAATGTTATCAAACATCTGATGAACAAAAATGGGGGCCTCATGTTTTCATCTTTCCTTGCTTGATGATTACCAGCTTAAGCCTCTGTATTTTATTTTTGTACTAACCATTTGAAGTTTCTCTTTCTGCCATGCTTATGCACACCTTTGGTCATTTTTTTATTCCAATGTTTACCTTTTTCTTGTAAATATAGAAGGATATTCAGAAATATTAGACCTTTAATAACCATTTAGCTGCAAATTTTTTCTTTTGTAAAGAATAATATTAGTATAGTTGTATAGTCAAAAACAAAACAAACCTTAAACATATGAAATATGGGTAAACAAGTGGGACATAGCATGCCATCATAACCTGCTTTTTTCTTTCTAAACCATGGCATTGTTCTTCATACCTCAACATATGCCTTTCTTGTTCCTTGTTTTTGTTTTGTAGTGGAGATTAAATTATTTTTTAGAAATACCATTTTATGAAACAGGTTCTTCTAGAGGACATAAACAAATTCTGTGTAACACCATGCATGGAAATTAATTCTGTATAACACCATGCATGGAGGCCAAGCCAGATGTAGCTATTTTTTAAATGATTAATTTTAATCCACCTGAGACACAGAAAATAAATGAATATTCTGGGAATCTTGTGAAGTCATTCATTCTCTTTGTCTATGTCTCCCTGTCTCCCTCTCAATGTGCGTGTGTGTATGTGTGTGTGTGTGTGTATACTGTCTTTCCTCATACTGTTCAATCCTTTCAGTAACAATTTACTATTTTGAAAAATCACTTAGCTTGTTACTTACTGAAGATAATTTTTTAAAACAATACTGCCAGTTGACTGATTCCTAAATATTCAGACAGTAACAAGGTGCTAAACTTTACTGTTTTATGTCTTAGAGCCAGTATTCATGTATTCAAAATTACAAAACAACAAAACATCTTAAAACAAATACGTAAAAGTTATACTGTAAATTAGGCATGTCTTTCAAGGTGGTTATTTGGAATGCCTATGCTGTATGTCAGTGGTGCCTCTATCACACCATTGAATATTTGGGAACTATTTTTAGAGACACTAAAACACCCACACAGTAGTCACAATTCACATTTTAACACACACCAAAGTATATGTTAGAGCTTATCATCTTCCTACTCAACAGAATGAGTTACTTTTTTACTATTGCCGAAATGCATTTCTCCACTGCAGACAGTTTTGCTAATAGGTGCATATTAGCCCTGTTCTGCAAGCTCACTAAGGATAGAAACTGCTCTTTCTTAAGTCCGAACATCCTATGCAATATCTTAGTGCAGTGCACGTGGCAAATGCTAAATAAATACTTCCTAAATCCTACGTTGTTCAAGCTGTGAAAGCAATTCTCATAGACTAATTCCAGAATGTTTAAAGTCATGGCAGCATTACTGGAACAAATGCAAAGCTTCCAACCTGACTATTTTGGCCTGGGCAACATTCATTTGTACGTCTAAATCCTGACATGTTTTTTGGAACCAGAAAGAAGTTTCATTACTCTGACATAGTTTTGGCAAAAATCAGGGCAAAAGGAGTCCAATTCAGAGGATGAGTGACGGGAACCATAGGCAGGGATGCAGTAACATCCCAATTCAAGCAAATATCATTGTGAATCAGGATCCTTAACAGTAATCAGGGATATGATATTGTCTAGTCTCTGAAAAAAAAAAAGACCTAGAAGAGCTAAAAATAATGTCTGACCAAGCACACTGAGAAGATTTCATTGTCATTAAGACCTTCATATTGGCTTAAGAACTAAAGAAAACACACAGGCACATAGCTAGAGATGTAAAAAGATTATTCTTCTAAAGCCATAGATTTATTGAGAATTCATTTCCTAAATACTGAGTTAATGGCAGCAACTTTAATTGAAGGCCCCACATGATGGCCAACCAAGGCCGTGGGTAAGGTTTTGTGCTGAGGTCAGGATTAGCTTAGGAATGGAATGCATAGCATAAGTCCTGCCCAGTGATCTCAACTAAGTTGGTCTAGACCACAGAGCATCTCCATGTCTTACTCTTCCACCATCTTGAAGGTCTCCACGTGTGTCTTTTTGAATTACGGTTTTCTCTGGGTATATCCCCAGTAGTGGGATTGCAGGGTCATATGATAATTCTATTTTTAGTTTTTTAAGGAACCTCCATACTGTTCTCCATAGTGGCTGTATCAATTTACATTCCCAACAATAGTGCAACAGGGTTCCCTTTTCTCCACACCCTCTGCAGCATTTGTTGTTTGTAGGTTTTCTGATGATACCCATTCTAACTGGTGTTAGGTGATACCGCATTGTAGTTTTGATTTGCATTTCTCTAATAATTAGTGATGTTGAGCAGCTTTTCATGTGCTTCTTGGCCATCTGTATGTCTTCTTTGGAGAAATGTCTATTTAGGTTCTGCCCATTTTTTGATTGGGTTGTTTGTTTTTTTAATATTGAGCTGCATGAGCTGTTTATATATTTTGGAGATTAATCCTTTGTTCATTTATTTGTTTGCTAATATTTTCTCCCATTCTGAGGGTTGTCTTTTCGTGTTGTTTGTAGTTTCCTTTGCTTTGCAAAAGCTTTTAAGTTTCATTAGGTCCCATTTATTTATTTTTGTTTTTATTTCCATTACTCCAGAAGGCCTTTTATCCACTACTCTGTAGTCTTGCAAGCGGCAGACAAAACAGCTAGGGTCAGTAAAAATGTAACAATATTTATTAAGGGGAGCATTAGCCAGAACTATGAGAATTACTGTCAGTACTGCCCACTAAGTGGAGTGGCCATGACCATTTTTAATTTTGCAATTGGTGCTGTTGTTGAATACTGCCCAATCCAAGGACACCATCAACTTCCAGCTTAGCTAAACCATCGGTGAATCAGGTCCAGACAGTCAGCAGAACCTCTGTGAATCTGAGACAGCAGCTTTGCTTCAGAAAGCAAAGTGGGGGATCAAGTTTCCACTAAAGGATTAGCTGCCACTTTTTCATATAAAGCGCATATATATATATATATATATAATGGAATATTATTCAGCCATGAGAAAAAAAAGGAACTCCTGCTATTTGTAACAACATGAATACATCTTGAGGGCATTATGTTAAGCAATGATTTAATATGTGTATTGTGTCCCTTTTTTGGTGTCTTGTAATAACTTTATCTTTTTATAATTTCTGTATTTTTTGAGTGCAGGCTATGTATTACATATTGTAAAACGCAATCCGACAATGATGACAATGAATAAAAAACTCTTTTCCTGAAGATAAGGCACACGTACAATAATTGCAAAATAATAATAAAAAGCTATCAGGGCAAATTATTTGCAAAAGCAAGAGAAGAATAAGTAGAATTATTGATAAGAGCATATACACTGATCAGGGCATATACATTCCATACATATTCTGCAGCTTTCTAAGTGTATATTTTCAATGACATATTATTCTTTTATGCCTTTTTTCAAAAACAATAGTGTAAAATAGGCAGATACCCAGAACCAAAATATTTTTCTTTGGCATCACGTTTTAGTCAATAATTCGTATATGAATAAGTATTATCTTTGGCCACATATCCATTAACAAAAGGAAATGCAATGTTGACAGCCTCTTCGTAGCATGATTTCTTTTATCTGTGTTTGGGAGCATCATCCCTTACTCCCTTGTGCTTATAAGAAAAATTCAAATGAATAATAGAATGAAATTCAACTACTGTTCTTTGGGGAGTCACAAAACTAACTTATAGCAGGAGTATTTCTCTCTCCAATAAAGGACTGGAGTTCTAATGTCATTACTGAAATGGAACTTCCTTTCTGCAACTGGCTGCAAAGATACATTACAGGAAAACAGTGAAGCCTGTTTCTGTTCTTGCTGTTGCCATTTGACAGTAATGAGGATGAATATAAAATTGCAAATATGGTATAAATATTAGATGGGAAATAATGTTACCATAATTCAAATTATCTTTCATTATTTTCAGTTCACTAATTTTTTATATTCCATGCTTGAAATAGCATTATGCAATCTACAATAGACACTAATGGAAACTGTGTCAGCAGTTAGCATTCTATTAACTAGTCTAACTTTCAGAGGTTTCATTTTAGCTACCACAATCCTTTTGTATCAGTACTTTTCCTATGAGCTCTCAACTGTGTGCTCAGTGTGGTTTATGAGTTCTATTACTCTTATTTTGGGGGGGTCATAGGGCAGACAAAAGAGGAAGATTGTGCTTTTTGATATTTGTTTGTTTTCTGTTACCAGTATTGGACATCATTACACTAGTCTGCAGTGTGTTGAAGCTAAGGATAAGAAGTTATTTTAACATAATTTAAAAATTAATTTCTTTTACGTTTTTGATAACAGAGTATTTAATTCTCAGTGGTCCTGAATTTACTATAACTCTCAATATAACGTAAGGCGAGACTTGCTTTCCATAAATCTTTGCTTTTCTTGCTTTCTCTTCTGTCATTGCTTTAAGAATAAAAATTAAACACAGATCAACTTAATGCTATTCAATGAGATACCTAGTCACCTAAGTAACGTTACACAAGTCAAAGACAAAGGTATTTCTAAGGTCACTCAAAACACATATGTTTTCTTAGGAAAACATACTTTGCCAGAGTCTCTTTATTTGTACCTCAAAATAGCTTATATATAAAAAAATGTAAATCACAATATTGATAAAGTTTCCCCAACATGTTGAACCCTTTTGTGTCACACTACAAAGTTAAAAAAAAAAAAAAAGACAAACAAAAAACCACCAAAACAATGTCCTATTCAAAATAATAGCACATGTTATCGTCCAATCTTCACAAGGTATGGGAGAATCCAACCTATTCTGTAATCAAGATGTCAACCCTTTTTCAAATGATCCACAAACCCTACCTCTGCTCAGGACATATTTTAGGATACATAAACTAATAATTTCATTATTCCGCATCTGATCAGTGTTACCTGTGATTATACCAAGACTCAATTTCTAGTTACTATGTCCCCTTATTCTTACCCCTGTGACCCCATCCTTACAGATATTAGCTTTACAGATATTATTTAGATTGTTGCTTTTTAACGACCAGATCTTTCATTTATTTATTAATCCTGTTATTTCTTCTATTTCTTAAATCATGTATTCTTTTTGTTCCTTTATTTCACAAGCTCCTTCACTTTGGCTCATATGTTCCACTATAGAAGGAATTGACAAGTAATATATTCAACCAAATGGTCATTACCCATGTGATATGTGACATGCCAGTCTAACGAGAGAATCTTTGTGGCTGAATCAGAATCAAGTTTGAATTCACTAGTCCCTCTTGTGGCCAGGTTTCCACTCAGAAGATGTACCAACCAGGCCATCCTGGGGTTGCCGTTAGGGGTAAAAGAGAAGTATCATATCCAGGAATGTTCACAGAGAATTCGCAGACTCTCAGAGTAGGTCTGTATGACCCTACGCCTTTTATTCTGATCATTGCCAGGAAGTAGCTGAGAGGAGGGAATTTCTTTTTGAGGACAGTCACACTGAGTGACCAAATAGCCTTATTAAGAAGGAAGTAGAGTTAGACATCTTTCCGTTAGAAGATAATACAAAGAGATTTAGCAATACAAGGTTTATTCCACTACTGTATAATGGTACACTGGGGATTCTGGCATAGAGTAGATTCTAGAGTCAAAGAACAAGTAAATAAATAACAGATAATTAAATTATCTCACATGCATCATCTATATGACATGAAAAATATGTAGTTCTCTAGTAGAATTCAATTTTTACTTTTACTTATTTTAAAGTAGAAAGTTACTACATGTTTTTGACTAACTACACAGCTGCTTTAAGGCATGCAAATTTAAGCATTAATTTACACCTAGATATTTCTTTACTAGAGCAACTACTTAAAAAATAAAATTAAAGACCTTGCCAGCATTAGAACCCACTTAAACAATCTACAGATAGCTCATGAAAGTCCCGAAATAAATGTTTCCCCTAACCAAAAACAAAAGAGAGAGAGAGAAGGGGAAGGACAGAAGATGGGGGGGGGGGGGGGGAAGGAAGGGAAGAAAGAGAAGAGAGGAAGAAAGTTTATGGAAATTCTTTAATTTGAAACATTCTCTTCTGCAATCATCTCATTTATTCATATCAACTCCAAAAGATAAGCAAACTAAGTGAAGATTAAAATATAAAGAGAAATATGGATTGATTGATGGGTCTATTTATTTATAATACCTGATTTAGCGTAGGAGTAAAACATGAATGTAAAAGATAGTAAAATCCTCTCGTTATTTCTCCTACTTTGGCAAAATTGGTATGACAGAAAAGAACAAAGAAAAAATTGTGTGCATAGCATGAATTTTGGCTTTATGAAATAAAAGTCTATTAGCTTATAGGTGTTATGTCAGAAATAGCTGTCTAGGTATATTCAAGAGAACTGACCTATGTTCACATAAAAAGAAATGGTGAATGGTGTTTTTCTAAATGTGAAACCATGCAGAACCCTGCTTTTCAATACCGGGAAATCTGCAAGGGGAGTGCTGAGATCAATGTCATTATCCAGAAGGCATTACTGAAATAGATTTTAAATCCTTTGATGTAATTGCTTGCTGAGTTTGCCGTTACAGCAGCTCTATCCTTTTGACTGATTGAGGGCCTTTAACAGCTCAAGTTTTACCGAGACTGCCAACATACTCATGTTGGGATCTTAAAATCAGACAGATGTTTGATGTTTAATTTAACTAATATGACACACCATGAGTCAACAAAGCACATTTTGTGTTAATGCCAAAAAAAAAAAGAAAGAAAGATAAAGGTGAGGGACAGAAATACATGCAGAGTTAATCTTCCTGTTTCAGCAGACAAGCCTTTGCTCTTAGACTGATTGACATGAATTCTGATTTGAAAACCCTGTGGCATTTTTCCTGCCCCTTGATAGAAGTAGTCTTGATTCTGTCAGAGCATTTAGAACCAGAGCTCAATGAATAAATTAACAGTGCAAAAATCCTCAAGTGTAAGGAGCAATGAGGTGAATTGTTTTTTTCTCATAGACAGTCCCTATTTTCCATGATTTCTTGAATAATTCCTATTCTTTATGACAATTTTCTCTTTTTCCACAGTTCTCTAAGACATACAATAATATACCTTATTAGCTTGTCTTTAAATTTACTGTCCTCCTGAAGAAAGACAGATTTGACCAAAAACAAATATTCATGATATTTTCAGTATTGTATCTAATATAAAAAAAATCTATTTAACACCACCTAGTAGAAGATATTTCTCCTTCTCAAAAAAAAAAAATGGTGGCTATATATACATTTTGTTCAAGAAATATGACTAACAGTATTAGCTTCTGCAATGAATATCATTCCCTTAACATCATTTTGAGGGAAAAAGCTGGAGATTATTTTTTCAAAGTGGTTTTGCTAAAGCAACTATCTCAATGTCTTAGGCCTTTTAAGTTTTATAGTTAATAGTAATAATAGGGGTTAATAATAGTAGAATGGTGGTTGTAATGGTGGGTAAATAATTAGAAGAAGGAGAATGTATTTGGAAGCCATGATAGCGTCATGCACTGTAACTTTCAGTGCACTTTTACTAATATCATATTTTTACTTTCATGACTTTATGACAAAGATAGAAGAATTATCATTATTTTCATTTCATGAATAAGGAAACTTAAGGCCCAGAAAATTTTGGTGACTTTTTTAAACAATATTTGACTATTAAGTTATTCAAATCTAGGTCATCGGACTCCAAATCTAGTCATGTGCACACTAGGGTTATGAATTTTCACTGGTCAGAAATATTAATTAACCATTCCTAATGATACTTTGATTTTATCAAGAGCATTTTCATACCAATATTAATAAGCTGGTTATGCTGTTTTAAATTTCTCCGTTTACTGTTTTTCTTTTTTTTTTTTTTTTTGCGGTACGCGGGCCTCTCACTGCTGTGGCCTCTCCCGTTGCGGAGCACAGGCTCCAGACGTGCAGGCTCAGCGGCCATGGCTGATGGGCCCAGCCGCTCCACGGCATGTGGGATCTTCCCAGACCGGGACACGAACCCGCGTCCCCTGCATCGGCAGGCAGACTCTCAACCACTGCGCCACCAGGGAAGCCCTCCGTTTACATTTTTTAAACTTTATTTCCTATTCCTAAGATTCACCATGTTTAGATTAGCTGCTTTGTATGCTCATTCATTCATTCATTCAAACCTGTAAGTAAAGCACATATTACCTGAGATTCAATAAATAAGCATTCTCCCATCTTCATTTACGTAACTCTGACTCATTACTCATATCTCAGTCATTTCGTGTCTGTGGCCTCCCTAACTGTAGTGAGGGACCCCCAAGACCACCTTTAGGTCAGTGTTTCTCTAGAAGAATTCACAGAATTCAGAAACGATGTTATACCCACGGTTATGGTTTACTACTGTGAAAGGACAAAGCAGCAAAGACAGAAAGCACGTAGGGCAGAGCCTAAAAAAGCCCAGTCACAGCTTCAGTTGTGTTCTCCCAGTGGAGTCTTATGGACAACACTTAATTCTCCCAGCAACAATGTGTGACAACACTCATGAAATGTTACCATCCATGGAAGCTCTCTAGAGCCTTAGTGTCCAGGCACTTTATTGGGTATTGGTCATGTTGGCCCAGAGAGTCCCCATGGCTAACCTTTATGTCTCAGTCTTAAGCTCCTCCAGTGGACAAATTAGTACTATATGGCCCAAGGCCTGCAGCGTAAATCACATTGTTAGCGTAAGCCATCTGGCATGGCCCAAAGACCCAGGTAAATAGAAACACTCTTATCAGGCAGGAAATTCCAAGAGGTTATCTCCCAGGAGATGGTCAAGGGTCAAAACATTTTTTGGAATGTTCAGGGTTTGGATAACCCAGACCTGCCCAAGTAACTCCTACTCTAAATTAGCACTCATTACAATTCCAAGTATTTTTTCAAGATCTAGCTTCGATTCTAATTATAAATACCACATGTCAGAGATTATAAAAATTTCTCCATCTTTGCTTGGCAGAAGTGCATAGTAGTTTAAAGTACTGGCAAGTTAATGATTGAAGAAATGGAACATGAAATACAATTTGAACAGGATAAGGGAAGTATAGAATGGGGTCATTTCTTAGTTTAAGCAACTTTTTGTTGGGATTCTTTGGAGATAATAAATATTTTGATTTTTGAACCTAGCATTTCCTAACTCTATTACATTTTTCTAAATTCTGCTTGAATCTTGAATATTTCCTTTTTGATCATTTCTCTATTTCCATATCTTATCATAAATGGCTAAAGAAACCATTTGACATTTTCAACATTCTGCCTAGTAATTTCTTTAGACAAATCTACCATTTTAATAGGTATGTCTTATTTTTTTCAACATTACAACAGTTTTGCCAAACTTTCAGCCACTACATAATATGGACCCTCTTTTCTCCAGGGTCCAGTTACAAAATCTCACTGTCTTCCATCCTTTGCTAAACGTCTCCTTCAGATACTCACAGCCTCAAACCTGTCCCCAAACAATGCCAAACGTTATAGTTTTTGTTATGGCAGCACTTAAACCTTGGGTGCTAATTTCTGTTTGGATTAGCTTTTGCAGCATAACAAGCCAGCAGAAGATTTAGCAGACTAAAATAACAATTTATTATTTCTCATGGTTCTGTGAGTTGACTGCAGTTGGTTGAGTGGTTCAAACTTGGAATTTCTTATGAGCTTGTAGTAAGACAGCAACTGAAGCTGCATTCCTCTGAAGTCTGACTGGGCTCAGTGTCTAAGATTGCCCACTCACATGACTGGAGGTGCAGAAATGCTGGCGATAAGCTGGAAGGTAACTTAGGGCTAAGTCACAAACTTGAAGCCCTTTAACTCCATATTTTGAGTCATTGACTTTAAGCTCCTATATTTTAGAATTGTCTGTTACACAGAAATAGGTAATGGAACAATAAGATTGGCTTATGATTGACTGTGCCTAAGCACCATTTCTGCAGACAGATTCCAGTTGTTATTTTCAAATTTAAAAGCAAAGCATTTTTTTCACATTTTCTTTGTGGAATTCTGACCCTTCATGATGGGAGAAAGGACCTATCTTCTTAACTGGCCCCAAGGGTAGAATTTGGAAGCTAGTTAATTTTAGAGAAATCGTGTTTTTAAAGCAAGCAATTACTTATTATTTAAGTTAACAGATGCTTTATTTTTAACATGTATAGCTAATTATATAGTTTTAAATTATGGCCTTGGGTAATAGCTGCTTTATGGAATCAGAGTTGGAATCTCTGCCAGGTCACTTACAGTCTGCATGAACTAGAGAATTAACGTTTAGCCTTGTTTCCTCATCTCTGAAATGAGTATTATGATGGCCCATTACTCACAGGATTTTAGTGAATCTTAAATAAGAGCATATATGTAAAGCATGTAGCATGTTGCTTAGCACATGGTAAGTATTGATTAAATGTTATTGTTCATCTCTAACATATTAATAACTAAGGAAATTTCAAAAACATGTAATTAAAATATCTTCCAATATATAAATACGAGGTATAAGAACAGGGTTCACTATCGTCTGTCTGTTAGAATATTTGTCAGTGATTTCCGGGAGCTGGTAAATTCTTGTAAGTTACTGAGTGTGTGTGTGCGAAAGGAAGATTGTGTCTCTGATGCACAAAGTTTTACCAAAGCCCTTTTATCAAATGTAGAGTGTTTGATAACAAACACAGAGTGCGTCATGTCATAGAGTGTTAAGGCTCTCCAACGTTATTGACATAGGAAAGAACTGTTGGCATTCACGTTGCAGTCACAGTCAAGTTTATGACTACTTGCCATTTATTTCATTGAAATGGAGATTTAAGATCAAATTATTTGAGTTGATCTTAAATTAGGGGTAAACAAATATCCTAGAGTAATTCTTTTATGACTAAATTATTTAGTGTAAGAAATGTATTGACTGAATGTAAGAGCCTCATTTTTAAATTTAACTGTCCAGAAAACATTTATTTTGTATCAGTACTAGGAAATATTTTACTGTCATTCAAACATAATTGAAGGGACTTTTTCCCAAATACAAAAATATGTATTTAAAAAATTCTTATGCCAGATGTGTTTTGTATTAAAGTGTGCCTTCCATTCACATTTACATTCACTGAAATTTTACTTTTTTGAATTATTAAGAATAATTAATATTAGGTATAAATGGTTTACTTCCACGTACATGATTTAATAAGCCAAGTCATATAGTTTTCAGTGCCTTTCTCTGTCCACCTTAATTTATATATAATGACACTTTATATTTGCTTTTATTTTTTCCTGCTCTGAACCGAGTGGAAGAAACAGTACTCTGGACAGTAAGGTGGTTACACTTACAGGTATTGGGCAATAGCAAATATTGAGAAGGCCGTTATTGCAACAATCTCCTAACTTGTCTCTCTGCTTTCCTTCTTGGCTCTTCAGTCAATTCTCCACACAACAGTCAGTGTGAACTTGTGAAAACAAAAGTGAGGTCTTGCCACTGACATGACCCATCCAAATAGCTTTCCATCTGACTCAGAGTAGAAGCCAAAGTCATCACGGTGGCCTAAGGCCCTACACTAGCTGCCACCCACCTCCTGCACCATTACTTTTCTATTTTCATCTCCTACTATTGTTTCGCAGACTCACCGCACTCTAGCTACACTGGCCTCTTAGTTTTTCATTTAATTCACCAGACACACTCTCTCTTCACTGCCTTTGCACTTGCTAGTCTCTCTACCTGAAATGCTTTTCTTCATTCACTCATTCAGTTTCTCATTTAATTATGTTTATCACTTTTTTATGAGATAGGAACTTTCTAGGAACTGGGAATATAACAGTGAACAAAACATTAAAAAATCACTGTCTTTGTGGAGCTTATATTTAATGAGGTCAGTAAAAAAGATAAATATATATTTATATTTAGGGAAATGTAAATACTAAGGAGAAAAAATAAAGAAGGAATGGAGAGCAGAAAATACAGGAGATGAGAAGAACATGGAGAAATGTGAGGCAGAGTGATCAACTTCTACAAGTGACTTAAATGTTAGAATTTCAGTAAAACCTTCTCCAGCTACATTATTTAATATTGCAAAAGTGCCTCCCTGACAAAAACTTTTAATACCTGTTCCCTGAATTATTTTTTGCTATAGCCGCTCTTACTATCTAACATAGTGTATATTTTAGTTATTTATTTTGTTCATTTTCTGACTCTAGATACTAGAATAGAACCTCTATATTAAGGCTTTTTTTTACTATTTTGTTCGCCTTTGTATACCCACAATCTAGAACCATGCCTAGCATAGTAAGCACTCAATAAATACTTGCTGTATAGATGAATGACCAAAGTAAAGAAATACTATGATAATAATTGAAAAGCGGAATGACAACATCAGACCACCTAGGCCAACAGAGTTGAGGGCAGTAAGTGAAAACAATAACAGTAAGTCCCCTACACAGGAACGAGTTCCATTCTGAGAATGAGTTCGTAAGTCCAGTTTGTTCATAAGTCCAACAAAGTTAGCCTAGGTACCCAACTGACCAATCAGCTATATAGTACTGTACTGAAATAGGTTTATAATACTTTTCACACAAATAATACACAAAAAACTAAGAAGCACAAAAAATAAAGAAAACATTTTTAATCTTACAGTATAGTACCTTGAAAAGTACAGTAGTACCGGCTACATCACCACTGCTTTAATGCTTGCTTCCAGACATCCTTGGGCTTGAAATAAAGATACTGTACTACTGTACTCTATACAGCACTGCACAGTAAAGTACACAAAAGCACAACTACTTGTCAAGGATGCACACATGTGACAAAGTCCGCCAGACATATGAACTAACTTACGTGATTGGACATGCAAATGCACGATCACACCTTTGAAAGTTCACAACTTGAAGGTTCTTATGTAGGGGACATACTGTAATACGGAAAGTTGACACAATGGAAAAAGTGAAGCTAAGAGCAGACTATCCTGGGTATAGTTCAGCCCATGGAAAGCCAAACCCAGACCATCAGAGAAGGGATCCATGGCTCACTGTGCCATGAACTGCCGTCTCTCCCTCTCTTTTTACCCACCATGCTCTGAAGTTCTTTTTCCCCATTGTATTCCGGGAATACCCATAGTAAACAAACACTGCAGTGATTTAAAATACTAAAGAGCTATTTGCATCTCTTACCTTTGACACACCTGCAATAGGCATAATTCACACACAGCCATAACAATTAGAATGCATGTAGAACAGTATGCATGGTCTTTCCCGAGGTCCTCCTAGTTTATATTGCAGAGGTAGTGTTCCACGAAAGGTGACAGAGATATTGAGTTACTTTTTAATGGAGACTGAGTTTTCATATGTCTTGAAATGAAGACATGTCAAATCAGGGACCAAAATTTATATTTCTGTGCCCTGTAAGTACTTGCTTTTTATTTCATTGGTTCCTTAAAATTTATGTAAAGTGCTATACAACCAGGACATTTTCACATATATAAGTAAGTCTAGAAACATTTTAGATTAACATTTAAAGTTATAGATATATGGAGAGTTGAATTTTAAATATTTAGACTATCATAGTTATTCTAAAACTTGATTGAAAATATTATTATTTTTCCGTATGTAAAATAACTTAAACATTCTCAAACATATCTGAATAACATTTGTGTAAAAGTGTTCACTCAGGAAAGATTTATTAAGCATTTAATATGTTTAAAGAACCAAAATATATTAGGAGTTTGGGATTAGCATATACACACTACTATATATAAAATAGATAACCAACAAGGACCTGCTGTATAGTATAGGGAACTTTACTCAATATTCTGTAATAACCTATATGGGAAAAGAATCTGAAAAAGAATGGATATATGTATATGTGTAACTGAATCACTTTGCTGTGCACGTGAAACTAACATGACATTGTAAAACAACTATACTCCAATATAAAATAAAAATTAAATTAAATTGAAAGAAACAAAATACATTCAGAATTCTCTGACAACAAAAATAATTTTCAAAATTTTTTTCATTTTAGAAAAATACATATGTGTGAGATGTTGAGGCAAACCACACCGTGCTTCACTGTTTGTTATCAACTCAACATCACAACTACTTTTTTACGTGGTTCCCCTCTACACAGCCCAGAGGAGACACCAGGAGTTACATTCCCCAGAATTTTTTTCTCTATGTGGTTCCAGGTTGGAGCCTATCAAAAAGAGACATGAGATTTGGAAAAAAATAAGAGTAGAAGAAGTCAGTCTGTATTCAAACCCTTCATGCTTAAATACAGAGTGACTTTTGTTTCCCTGACTGAATCCTAACTAAAATATTAATTAATTTATTTATTTATAAACCTACAGGTATTTCTAAGGGAAGAAAATCTTTTAGCACTAAATTCTATGTTTACCTGTTGTGACGTTACATTCTAATAACAATTTATATAGCAATAGAATACTAAATAAAATATTAACAAAAATGCCATAAATTCTTAAGCTCCAATCAGAGCTTAAGCTCCAAAGATATTGGAGCTTAAGCTCCAAAGTCCTCACAAATGAAATTGGGAGGCCATGATTAAACTTTCCCTCCCACCCTCAATAAGAATAAAACTGGACAAAATACATGTGACAGGTGTTTCTGGCACTAGAAACCAAGCAATGCATAAATGTTATTCTTGAGAGAAAGGAAATTCAGGAGATTAGGGTTGTTAGGCCTGTTTTCTGGAGTTTTCTGCCACAGGTACTTTCTATAGCCCAAAGAAGTGGAACTCAAATAAAACAAGTCAACTCACTGAGCTGAAAAGACAGATATTAGTACTCAGACAACTAAGGAGGCTGAAATTCCCAAAGAAGCATGCCAATAAAAGGGTAGAATAAGAAGAGGCCAGGACACTGGGAGGTCTTCCTCACAGAGAGTTTTTGACCAAAGGCTGGGCTGTGCAAGTTCTTTGTCAAGACTAATATGTAACTATGTGAGGTGATGTGTATTAACTAAATTTATTGTGGTGATCACTTCACTATATGTATATATAAATCATTATGTTGTACACCTTAAACTTACACAATTTTATATTCCAATTATACCTCAATAAAACTGAGGAAAACATTAAAAAATAAAGACTATTTGAATGGCAAGACTTGACAAGATTATAGAACTGCTAGCTAATAAGAGGTAGCAAAAGAGAGACTATACAATGCAGGGTATTTAGAAACTTTGCAGTGAATCTCAAGCACTTGGTTGAGACCCCAAAAATGACCATGCCTTGGGAGTAACCTAGAGTAATAGCCATACCCTGTTACTAGAGACAAAACTGAAAAAAAAAATAAAAATAAAATAAAGTGCAGGCACACAAGTAAAGAAGAAGAGGAAGAAGAAGAAGAAAAAGAAGTGCCCAAGACTGACAAGATTAAATAGATCCACCAGTAATTTAACTGCTTTCCAGGAAAAAATTTTTTTTTAAAAAACCATCACTTAGAGGACCACCATTTAATCCAGACTCATTCCAATAAGTCATTCAAAATATCCATCATATAATTTAAGATCACTAGGTATATAAACAAGCAGGGCAGTGTGACGTGTAATCAAGGAAATGAGCAGCAATCGGTAGAAACAGATGACGCAGCACAATTAACAGACAAGGACTATAAAAGAGCTTGTATAAATATGTTCAAGAATTTAAAGTAAAAGATGATTGTAATGATTGAATAAAAGAAGAATCTCAGAAGAGAAATGTAATCCATCAAAAAGAATCAAATAGAAATTATAGAGCTGAAAAGTACCTTAGCTGAAGTAATACGTTGATTTTGTAGTCTTAAGAACAGATTGGAGATAGAGAAGGAAGCGCTGATAAACTTGAAGACAGGATTACTAGAAATTGTCCAACCTGAAAATCAGAAAGAAAAGAGAATGGATAAGAATGAACATAGACTTAATGTCATGTGAGAAATATCAAGCCGTCTAATATATGTATAACTAGTTCCCAGAATGACTGGAGAAAGTTACTATAGCAGAAAAACAATTTTTAAAGAAATAATGGTTGAGAATTTTTGCAAATTTTATGAAAACCATTGTCTCTTAGATTCTAAAAGCTCAGCAAACTCCAAACAGAATAAGTAAAAAGATGTTCTTTTCAGCAATGAATACTTTGACATATTTGTCAAAAATCAATTCACTGTGTATCTATATGTTTATTTCTGGATTCCTTGCTCTACTTGTCTTTCCTTATGTCAGTATCACCCTTCGTTGACTACAATAGCTTTATAATAAGTCGTGAAACTACAGGGTGTAAGTCTTCAACTTTGTCTTACATTTTTAAGACTGCCTTGGCTGTTTTTGTCCCCAGCATTTCTATATACATTTTAGAATCAGCTTGTCAATTTCAAAGTTATTTTTAAAGCCTAATGAGATTCTGATTGGGCTTCTTTTGAATCTACAGATCAGTGTGGGAAAAACTGACATCTTAAAAATATTGGGCTTTCTAATCCATGAATATGGTATATTTACCCATTTATTTAAGTCTTCTTCATTTTTCTCTCAGCAATGTTTTGTAGTTTTCAGTGTAGAGGGCTTACACAACCTTTGTTAAATTCATTGCCAAGTATTTTATGTTTTATGGTGATATTGTAAATTTTTATTTGTAACCATTAGATACTAGTATCCAAAAATACAAATAATTTTAAATAAGCCCAATTGTATTCTGTAAGAAAAATATAATTGACCTAAAGATATAAATTGATAATTTAAATAATAGGATGAATATAGACAAATAATTAATTAACTAGAACATCAGGTTAAAAACTCCCCTTGAAAAAATATGCCAATTATATATTTTTAAATACCAAAGTGATATAAATATAGAATTAAACATGAAAACATTTATATATAACTATATAATCAAGAAAAAAATAAATAGATGAAAATAAGTGGTGAAAATTAAAGAAAGATGAAATGTCATTAAGTTAGAGAAGGCTAAACAGCTATTTTTGTACTTACACTTAAATAAAATGCTTCTTTTAAGAAAATTAAAGACATTGAGAAATTCCTACAAGCTTCCAGAAGAACAAGCAAAGGAAAAATATTAAGATTTTTATAAAACTTTCAACACTATCTCTGGATACATAAAAATAACAAAGGCATATTTACATAGTTGAAAATCATTATTTTCAATCTATAATTTATCTCAACAAACTAACATGTGATTGCAAAGACAAATCTAAATTTTTCTATGTCAGTACACTCTTGAAATATTTATGACAGCAAGAAAGAAAAGTAAATCATGAGAGATTACATAAGATTGAGAAGCAAAATATTACCATAAATATGATCTCAATCATTAGAATTTGCCACCAGAAAAAAAAAAAGTACAACTTTTGAAGTAGGAGGAAGCTGGGATAAAAAAAAAAATTTTAATAAATAAATAATAGTGAAGATAACATATGAAATAAGGTGGCAAAGAATAGTTCTAACTTAATTGAAATTATGGAAATTATAAATTAAATTCTCCAGTCCAAAGCACAAAGACTAAAATTGAATTTATAAAAATAAACTTAGCAATGTACCGTGTATAGTAGATGTTCTTGAAAGAAATAGAGCAAGAGGACTGAAAGTAAAGGGATGAATAAGGATATACTGGCAAAAATTAAGCAAAAATAAACCTGTAGCAATTTTATAAACAAGAAAATTCCATCTTAATGAAAAATACCCTGAGAAACAAATAAAGGCATTATATCATGATAAAAAGCTAAACTAGATTCAGAAGATATTGCGATTGTGAACATGCATACAGCTAACAATATAGATTTAAAATATATTTTAAAAAGATTTTTTAGGATGATGTAAAAAACTGAGTCAACAAATTTAATAGATGATTTTAGCACTATGCTCAGAAAATGACATCTGAGACATACAAAGAATAAGCAAAGATACACAATATTTGAAAGCGACAGTTGATATAAACTTGGCAGCTTGGAAGCAAAAATATGATGATTATTTTGATATAAATAAAATTTATTTAAAAAGAAAGTAAAAGTGGCTTACAAAGGATGCCTTAGTAAGTTCCAGAAAAGGAACATTCTATATTCTTTAATCATAATGCAATAGTAATGTAAATAACAAATAAATAGGAAGTAAAATCAAAAACCAAAATAAAAGTATATGTACCAACCCTAACATAAGTGACCCATGAATTTAAAATGGTATCAAATAAAATTCTAAAATACTTACAACAAACAAAAATCTGTTAGGTAACTAAAAATAACTAAACAAAATCTGCTGCTAACTAAAAATAAACTGAAAACAAATTCATTGAAATTTATACATTAGAATAAATCTCAACAAATAGTTATCTTTAAAAAATTAATGCAGATATAAATTGACACTATCAAATACTAAAACTATGCTGAAGATCAGTATAATAAATACAATGTGATACTAAGCAAAAGAAAAACTCAAGTTCAACTCTCAGAAACAGCCCTGTTTATAAGCAAGCTTGATAGATTTTTACAATGATACACACCTCAGTAGGGAAAGATGAGCTATGTAGTAAACGAATCTGCAAAATCTTACCAATACTGAAAAAGTTAAGTTGCATTGCTCCCATCAAAACGCAGATTAATACAAGAAAGCCTTATCTCTACATGAGTGAATTTTGCAGAAATTAGGATTGCATATAATACCACACTTGACTGTAAAGGATGGAGGACTTTTATAGACTAATGGTGGAAACTGTTGCAGCCACTTTGAAAGTAATCTGGCAGTAAACAAACAAATAAGCAAAAAACCCAAACCAGAATGAGAACCATGTGTAGATTAAAGTACAATGTCACAATATCACTTGTGCAAATTAAAGTACAGTGAAACAACACAAACATTACTGTATGTTTGATAAGTTCACACACATGCACACATACACACAGGTAATAAATCAAATCATACATGTGAGAACCTGTGGGGAATGGAGAAAAGAAGTGAGAGCAGACGACTAAGGGAAAATAAAACTAAAATAGTACTTGCAATGAAAATGATAAAATTATATCACAAACTGAGTATTATAATGCTACTTAGTAGTATGAAGCCTCTGACATTTAAAAAAAGAGGAAATGAGAGAAGAAAGTTCAAGTTATATCCTATTCAAACACACAAGAACACTTTAATCAGCTCTTATCTGTTGGCTCTGCATAAGTCAGTTTCAATTTTTTATCATTTTAAAAATATTATCAATTTATCAGATTTACATAGGTCTGGAGAGTTTTGGATAGTATGTATTCTACAGTGTCTAGAAGGTCTGTGATGCTTACGGGAAATTTCAGTATGATTTTGCCACCAGTTCTTCTCTCCTCTTTGTGAAAATAATAAAATAATTACCTCTATGGTTATCAAACTATTTAAGAACACCAAAACTCCTATTGAATTCCCAATCAATAATAAAAATATTTTAAATTTCTACTAAACACAGCAGCTATACAGTGTTTTTAAGTTAAATCATACAAATCAGCTGCAACATTTAAAATTATTCACACATTGACGGTAATAACGTTTATGGTGTTAACTGTCTTGACTTTGAACTGCCATCTGCAGAAATTTATAACCTAAACTGGAGGCAATAGTCCATACAGGAAGGGCCTTTTGTTATGTTATAGAGCCCTTCACTTCCAAAGAGCAAAGAACATCAACAATGTCAAATACAGTCTAGAAGCAATTGGAATATATATCTTATAGAAGCTGAGTACCTCATAGTGGTTTCCTGTTTCTCTCTGACAAGTAGCTGTTATAAATGAACTCCTTGATCACGCTGTGGTAGCTGTTTTCCTCTAAAAATATTAGATTTCTTATAACTCTTTTCATTTTACCAACTGTATTCTTTTTACTCTTAGTCTTGAAAACAGTTACTATATGACATCAGACATCAGAAAGGTTTCAGGCTATTTAGAAGATTAGATTTACCCAAAGCTACAGAATATTTAATAACAATGGAACTTTGTTGGATACTAAATTGACGATTCCCAGTACAGTCTAAATTTCTTAAATTATTGATGGAGAAATAACCATAACGGAGTGTGTCATCACAGCTATCTTTAAATCTCCCTTCACTTTTATTCCATCTTAGCTGGGCACTTCATAAATATCTGTTATCAATAATGATGATTAAGCACTTTCAAAAAATGTTAGCTTTCTCCCTTTCTTACACTGTGAATTTTCTTTTCTTTTTCTTATTTTCACTTTCCACTTTGGTGCTTAGATTTCTATAGTCCTATATCATCATATTCACCACTCACTTTTCTAATTTTTTCCTGTTTTCCAGAATTATGTTTTATTAAAATCATACTTCATATTAGAGAATGAAAACCTCATCAATTTAACTCATCTGTAATTAACTACCTAACTTAGGATGCCAAGAGCTTGATTTATAAAGAACTCTTTACTCTGTATTGCAGGAAAAGGTCTGACCAGTTCACAATAATAGTCTTACAGCAAGAAGTTATAAACCTTTATTAATTTACAAAACATCTGGACCCACTCTTTTACTAAGCAGCACTCCATCAAAGCAAAACAAGATATAGTCTGAGTCATGAACTATATAGTGTATCTCCAAGAGAGCAGATGGCATATTTGGGGCTGTACTGCTTGAACTCAGCTATTCCAAGACCACTTATAGCCAAGGTCTGTGTGACAAGGTCAAGCTCTTGAAGATGTGGGAACTTGGGGAAGCAGAGGGGATAGGAAGTGGAATTTTTGATAAAAGACTGACATCTCACTAATAGATCATCAATCCTTACAAGAATCAAATTAAAAAAGAGAACTAAATCAAGAAGGGTTAGCAGATCAGAGCTTGAGTGTAGATCAGAAGCCATATACAACTATCTTTTTTTCATCTTTCCATGGAAATACTTTTAGAATTTAATACTATTGTTATTGAATAAAAATTTCTGTACATCATAACAATAAGGAATACTAGATAATAGGATTTGTTTTGCTGATACGTGACAAATTCATGATTGAATATTCACTTAAAATCATTTTACATGAATTTCTGTACCTATCTTATCCTCAGTAGATCTTTTATGAATTCATTTCTGAAATACACATATCAACGCAAACGGCAGTTATTAACAATTCAAAAATAGTAATAACATGGACTTTGTGTCACATACTGTATGTATTCCAACACAGTGTGTGTTCGTCTGAAGATACTGATTTAACTGTTTACTAGAACAAGGATACAGCCAAATGAGTCTTATCATTTTAATTTCATATAATATGCCTCTCCCAATCACGTATAATAATTCTAAATAAACATTATTTTTATTCTTTATTTATACCTAACATGTTTTATGTTTAAAAAATTAAATTACACTAATTTATTTGACATCGACCCTTTCAAAAGTGCAATGAATATAAATGAGGAGACTTGAGGCTTCCATATGACATGATAGATTAAATAACGTGTATTTCTGTTGCATCTCAAAACTGCACTGATAATACCGTAAAGGAATAAAAGAAATATAAATCAGCAAAACCAAAGATTAGAGTCCAAAATAGGACAGTGGAAAAGATATATCAACAAAACTTGAAGGCTCAAAAGTGGGTGTAAGAGTGGAGAAGGACATAGTCGACTAAGGAAAGCAGACCCCTAAATATCTCTGAACTTAGTCTTCTAGATGCTAATAAGAAAGAGTTGGAGGACTGTCTGAAAGTCTCCCTAGGTAGTGGTTAGATGCCTGAGAAACCTTCACCCCTCCAGTGCAGCCAGGCAGTTCTCATCCTTCACCACCATGACAGAAGACTAGAGCTTTACTCTCTAGAGACCTTGAAGTAGACAGACTTAACAAGTTGAAAGATGGAGTTAGTTAGATGGAACGCTGTACTCAGAGGTGTGGGATTAAGTGGAAATGGACCTCCTGAACATTGAAAACCACAGTCTACCTTAATAAGTTGGCACCAGGGATGCTGGGAGCCTCACTTACAACTGCACAGGCAGGAAATTGGGTGAATTCTCTCTAAGAAAACTGACTTGCCTCAAAGAAAAGATCCACAGAGGCTGCCATCTGGGATTACTCCATCAAACTGGCAGGCTCTCTACAGCTATTGCTGTAATAAAGTCTGTAGGACTACAAATCACAAATAACCTCATAAACAGAATTTCCAAAAAGCATTTTAGTGCTTCAAGTTTAAGATAAACAGAAAAGAGGATAACATATTTGGAAAAAAAGGTTTGTCATTCTGGAAAGAGAGCAAAATAAAATAAAGGAACTCAGAGGAAATAGAAATAATCTAGGAAGTGATAGAAAAGTAACTAAGTAAGATTTTCAAATAAGAGAAGATAAGTTATGCATAAGATGAAGACATTGGTTGCTTTTTTGTTTGTTTGCTTTCAATAAGAATATTCAAGACCGAAAAGTGAGTTCTTGGAATATACTGGACTCATAAAATAAATACAAATTCAATCAAAGTTATGGAATTTAAAAGTTGAGGAAATTTCCCAGACATTAGAAACGAAAAAGACAAAGAGGTGGGAAATTGGAGAGAAAAGACTGTTAAAAAAAAAAATAGAGGACCTGTCAAGGATATTCAAGTAATAAATTAGGTGTTCCAGAAAAGGAAAGAGAAATTGGGAACAGGGAAGAGGAAATGGGAGGGGCGATTGTCCAAGAAGTTATAACTTCCCGGAACTGAAGACATGAGCTGCCAGGATAGAAAGGCAGGGCCACTCAGTAATCATCATGTTCAGTGAGAAAAGAGGGAGGAACACGCAAAGGATCAACAATTAGAAAGTCATCAAATGCATCATAGCACACTGTAACCAGAAAACAGTGGGTCAAAGCCTTTACAGTTCTACTGTCAATCACACATGAAGATTGACTAAAGGCATTTCCAGCTCTCCCCTATAAACTTCCCCTTTACTCTCACAAAATCAGTGAGTAAGCCAAGAAAAAGTAAAGTCAAGCTGCAGGTGGGACCTTTGCCCCAGTGGGCCTGGAGAGCAGACCATCAAATCAAAGAGGATTATTATGCAACCTCAATGTCTAACAGAATTTGCTTAGGACCTGTTGCTCCTTTCTTCTTTCCTCTTTTTCCCATGGGGAACGTGAATATCCATCCTATGCCTATCCTAGCATTGTATTTTGGAAGCACATAATGTATTTGACTTCACTGGTTCACAGCTGGAGGGAAATTTGCCTCAAGACCAATCACACCTAAAGTCTCACCAATATCTGATGTAGATGACATCTCAATAAGACATTGGACTTCACACTTTAAATTGATGCTGGAATGAGTTAAGACTTTGGGGCTATTGGGATGAAATGGATATAGTTTGCACGTGAGAAGGACATGGATTTTGGGTGGTCAACGGGTTGGATGCCATAAACTGAACGTTCGTGGTCCCCTAAATTCACATGCTAAATCCTAACGCCCAATGTGATAGCAGTAGGAGGTGGGGCCTCTGGGAGGTGACTAGCTTTTGAAGGTGAAGCCCTCATGAACAAGATGAGTGTCCTTATAAGAGAGGCCCCAGAGAGAGCCCTTGTGCCTTCTCCCTCATGAAGACACAAAGAAAAGACAGCCATCCATGTACCAGGAGGCTGCTTCTCACCAGACACTGAATCTGCAGTGCCTTGGTCTTGACTGCCCAGCCTGCAGAACTCCAGAAATAAATGTTTAGTGCTTATAAGCCACCTGGTCTCTGGTATTGTGTTACAGAAGCCAAAGCAGACTAAGACAGAAATCAAGGAAAATACTAGTTCTACTAAATAAACTTAAAGAAGCCAGAGGAGAGATTTTTTATTCCTGTTGTTGTAACATGCCAGGAACTGTGCCAGTTCAATGAGACTAGTTAAGTGCAAAAGCCGGAAACCCAAGAAATAGAAGTGTGAGCATATTCTTTAGATATATGGAGGTACATTCCATAGGAGACGTACGGAAAATTGGAAAGGGATTACCTTTAGGAATGAGAGACAGGCACTGGGAGACATGGGGATAGATACTGTTGCTTTTCATTATTTTTTTTAGTATAAATATTATTGAAATCCAATATATGATACTATATTAATATATAGCATCATTTGTCTTTTAAAACTATGTACAATATTAATTTGATAAAAATGAGAGAAATTTAGAAAATACATTTTTAAAAAGCGTGGGAAGAGTTTTGATCCCAAGAAACTAGATGAAGCTCTAGGGCTCCATGTAAATTTATAGTGAAGTAGCAAATCATTAGGTAGAATCTGACTGACATTCTACTCGACAAGGGAACTCAAATCCCAGCAAAGACACCAAAAAGCTACAGAACCTTAAGCAAGTCACAATCTCTGTGGAATTCAGAATCAACATTTGCAAAAAAAAGGAGTTTAACTAAACAATGTCTTGATTTTTTTCTGTTCTAGTATGTAAAAGTTTTATAATTACTCTGCAGTGGTTGGTGTTTGTAGTAGACTTAGCACTTAACTTGACATTCTACCTCCTTATCCACCTTTGTTTTTCCTGATAAAACTTAGCATTATCTGAAGTATTTTATGTGTATGTGTGTGTATGTATATTTAGTATGTTTACTGTCTGCCTCTTTCCCAATGAAGATCTATAAGGGCACAGAGTATCACTTATTTATCACTGTACTGTATATCTTATCTATCACTGCACTGTATTGTAAGGAACTAGAATAACGCCTAACACATAGTAGGCATTCAATAAATTTTTTTGAATAAATAAACGTCAACAGTTTCAAAACTGTGTGACAATACCACTGCATAGCATTCAATCTTCTTTGCTTGAAACATTGATAACAATGCAAGAAGATATGAGATCCTTTGTAACCAGATCTTTGTAAGTAAACAGACTAGAAAAGGCAATGTATGCATGCTTACATCCCATTCATTGTACCTTCTAACATAATGTTAATAACTGAATTTGATTGCAAAATAGTTTTCTTCCCTTGACGTGACTCAGTCCTGTGTGCAATATTCTTACAAAACAGTGTTCAATTTACACTCTGTTTTTTTGTTTCAGTTTCTCTTTCTTTGCTTTCAACTCCTCTGTGTCGTAGAAGAATTTGGTAAGCAGCCCTGCTGAATGGTCAAAGGTTGAGCACTTGAGCTATTAAGTTTTAATTCCATTTCATGCCACTTATTAAGCAACAGGGAAGACAACTTTTATTTCATTATGTTCTATCAGTTAATCATCAAATAATGCTCTGGATATCTTTGATGTTCTGTAAAAGAAACTCATATTCCTGAGTGAATACAGCTCCAAAAATCTGTATTCTTGACGGTTAACATTAATGCTTGAATATCATTTCAACAAAATTGACCACGTCAGAATGAATTAAGGATAATCCTAGGTACGCCAGCTACGTATCCCTGGAGTTTTATGCAGCTCTGATCAAATTGTAAAGGGAAGAATCATGACTTGGAGATAAATTGCATGAATTCTCAGATCATTTCACATGACCTTGGCCTTCGTTATTAATCAAAGACCTGAATCTCACTCTTTGGGAGGCTTTTTTTTTTCTTCAAATGTCATATATCTAGTTTGATTGAAATAAAACCACTCAAAGAAAAGCTGAAAGTAAGGGGTTTTTTCCCAAAAAATTATTTATCCATTAAATAAAGATAACCTTTCCTTCTTTCCTCTCTTGCTTTCTTTCTTCCTTCATTCTTTGGGTAATTTAGTCCAGAAGCTGTTAGAGAGCTTTCGTTTCCTTTCTTCTTTTTGTCATACCCCTTCTCCAGTACTTGTTGGAGGTGGCCACAGGTGTTAGGCTCCCTTGCAAAATGACGGCTGGGGGAGGTTAGGGGCAGCAGCTCTAAGGGGTCATTTAAAGGGATTCATTTCACAGGTGTTGGAAATCAACAAATGGAAGTCAGGTTTCTTACTGTCAGAAAAGGGAACTACAAACACGAGAAAAGCTGGAATGTATACTGTGGATGTGGGTTGGAATTGGAGGTATTGTGGTGAACTTAGGCATTGGTGTGAATTTAAAGAGAGGGAGAGAAAACATGGTTATAAATGTGTTTATACATGTGTCTGAATGTATGCATGTACATATACATATACCACGTACACATTATTTATTTTCCTAGTTCTTTCAATTAGCCAACTGAGTGGGACTGGAAAAAGTGAACTCAGTGTCAGTAAACACACCTAGCTTATTATGTCTTGGTTTCTAAATATCATTCTGCACTAACAGAAATTAGGCTCAACAGAGGAATGGCTTATTCAGGGACCAGAGCAAGAAAAATACAAATAACCTAGAAAATACTGATGTGCTAGAAAACAAGGGAGTCCTCAAAGAATGACAGGAAAATGTTAAAAATGACACTGAAACCAGCTTAAAGCTACTCCACTGGCCAGATTTGAGCATGAGAATAAAGAATGGTGATGCAAGAGGGAAGACATATGGGAACATATGTTTATGTATGACTGATTCACTTTGTTATAAAGCAGAAACTAACACACCATTGTAAAGCAATTATACCCCAATAAAGATGTTAAAAAAAAAAAAAAAAGAATGGTAGTGTTAGTTGGCATTTTATGTAAAGAATGATTGAATTAGAAAACCACCATTTGGCAAAAATCATAGTAACAACTGTTTCAAGCAGGAATGCTCAATGGATGCTAAAACTAGTGGGCAAAAGTGTGATGAGGAAAACTAAATTTACATACTCTCATAGTGTCTTCCCACAAAATGAGAAGTAATTATTCATTACGAAGGGAGAACAGTAACTTTACCTAGGAGACATCACTTTAATCAAGTGACCAGAGCTAAAGTCACCAGGAATAAGAACGAGAGTATTGATATTATGACCACCTATTGAATAAAGTATAGTAAGAAAACAGCATCACTTAGGTGATAGTCCTGCCAGATATAGGTATAAATACGTACCTAGAGAATTCAATAAAACAAGTGTGGTTAAATGTCATCAACTGTGGAATCTGGGTTATGGGTATCCACCCTTCACCTATCCTTCAACTTTCCTCTAAGTTTTAACTTATTTTCAAATAAAAAGTTAGAGAAAAAAGCAGAGCTAAAAATTCTCCTTTAGAAAATAACCAAATAGTTTCATAAGGAAATCAGCTAATGACAGTTGCTTGGTAATATTGCGTTGGTGAACACAGTACAACTTTTGTCATTATTTCGTTGCATTTCTAGAGAAAGTAAGTTTATGGAAGCTTTGCTACAAATGGGATTTTGGCTGAAGTTATGGACAAATACAGAAAATTAGTAAAATGCTTACTGTCGGTAGGCCTACTGAGAGTGGCATCTTTACATTAATTCTCTTTACTCACTGCTATAATAAACCCTGCCTTGATACGGCTTACAAATGTAGCTGTGTTGGGCGGATTATTTTGTGTTTAGGTTCTCCACAGAAATTAGGAGTTCAAATACCTTAGAAAGTATAGATAGACATAATCTTTCTATATTTCTGCCAACTGTTTGAAAAGCACAACTGAACAAACACTTTACCTGCCGCTGTTGTTTCCATCATGCTGTGTCAATGGAAGAATAAGAGCGCTGTACGAGGTTTCCCTTTTTACATATTAAAACACAGTAATGAGGGCTTCCCTGGCGGCGCAGTGGTTGAGAGTCCGCCTGCCGATGCAGGGGACACGGGTTCGTGCCCCGGTCCGGGAAGATCCCACATGCCGCGGAGCGGCTGGGCCCGTGAGCCATGGCCGCTGAGCCTGCGCGTCTGGAGCCTGTGCTCCGCAACGGGAGAGGCCACAACAGTGAGAGGCCCGCGTACCGCAAAAAATATATATATATATTTGACTGACATTTAGCTCTTCTGTCCATTTACCAGTTTCTATCTGACCTTAGAGTCAAAAGAAAGACCTTTGATTAAAATGACTTAAGTCTATGAATCTCTTTTTCAAGTATCTGAATCAATGGGGAACATAGTGGTCCCTTGGATTTTAAATTATTATTTCAGTAGCCCTAAATCCGTCTTAAATATGGAATACCACATCTAATATTATTTAAAACATAGTTGTCCCTTGAAGTTATATGATAATTCAATAAATTAAAATTTGGATACTAATAAGACAAACAAATGAAATTGCCCTGATTCCATAATATAAAATGTAATCATGGTATCTTGAATCTTTCATTTATATAATAAGCTCTTATTGAATGGTTACTTTATGCATTATATTCTCAGCCAGGTAGTACAAAGTATTTGGGAAAATTGAATTTCTTCTCTTTCGCTGGTTATAATAGGTGAAAGCCAAAACAGTGAAATGACTGCTTCTAAATTAAAGTGAAATAAATCGTTCTTTTGAAGTAAAGATAAACATTAAGTTGCACAATAGTGGAATCATACTCAGTTTTTCGGAGGCAACGCTAATCATTTTTCAGGGTTGATCCTCATTCCTCCAGAATCAGGAGGACCTGCAGATTATCACAGAGTTAATCTTGATGGGGAACTGATAAGGTGGAAAGAAAACTTATTGTGTGTGGTTGTTATAGTGGCAGCAGTTTATATACCCACGCCAAATATAATCACACTTTTCATAGCCTCCTAAGTCCTAGAAGCATTCTGTGGTCTACAATCCAAACAGATGAAGTTAATGAGTTGTGTGTTGGACCAATAAATAGGGAAAGAAAGAAAGGAAGAATTGTTAGTATGTCACCATGATGAACCTATTACTATTAGTGGAGAGTCTGAATTAACTGTAAGGTGACCTTGGCAATATATCCATTTCCCTCCTGGAACATAATATAATGATTACACTTGCATGTCATTATCGTAATGTTGCTTTGTCATTATTACAAAGAATCTGGAGCATTTTTCAATCATCAGTAAGAGGTGGGGTTAAACATGAGAGGAAAAAGACTAAGAAATTTTCAAGGAAAATTTGTTTCCATTCAAGAAAAGCAAATGTTTGCAAGAGCTCTGTTAATAACGCAAGAGGTTTCATGGCCCCATCTAGTGGTCAGGAGCTAATTTACTGTGCAGATCGCCTAGATGGGAAGCTCTTGTTTTAAGACACGTAGGATGAAGACACATATCACTGTGTTCCTAGCTAGTAGGATACAAGATAAGTGTGGTATGTTAGGTAGAAGTGGAATATTAAGCGAGTGCTTGCACATTTAGTAATTCTTAAAATAACAGAAACATTCATCTGCAGAACTAAACTCTTTTTTGGAGTTACTTTGTCTATTTTAGAGTTGACCTCTTGTTTTGCAATTTCTAGTATTTACATAAACCTTAAGTGGCACCTGGAAAAAGTTTGATAATAGGATCATATAAATAGCTCTTGATATTTCACATAATATTAGCAATGCCTCAGTCTTATAAGTGAAATAAAATTTCAGAGAATCTTTATAACTAATTGTGTATCTTGGTCATATTGGAATATGTATGGTTATAATCCTTCCAGAGTTTTGCGATACAAATAAAATAGACGACATAAGTCCAAGCTTAGTTCGCACATATCCATCCTCACCCCAGCCTGAATATTCAAGGATTCCAATTTTTAATTTACTCATATACCATCTTTCAACTATGAAAATATTGTTCAAAAACTTGTTTGTAGTCAGGGAAGACTGAAAAAAAAACACATTGTATTACAGAAAGAAGAAATACCGGTGAGTACACAAAGTTTCTGTGAGTTTCTACTTAGGTAGCAATGTGGGCTGCAACATCTCGAGACCAGAAAGTAAATCCGTCAAGAGCTACACGTCCTTCAGGAAGTTACTGGGCACCGTGTCACTGATACAGCACCATGGAGTATAGAAAGCAGAATCGCCGCACAATGTACTAACCAGCTGTGAGGCTTCCACTGCTCAGGGATGCTACATGTGGCCTGTTAAGCAGTTTTGTAGGCATCATCAATAAACTGTAATCAGCATGTAATGGTCCGACAAGATCACCAACAAGAAGGGCCTGGAAGCCAGGCAGTCCATCAGCACTGACAGTCTGCTGCAGTTTAGTCCTCCTGAGCTGCACCTGTTTAGAAAAATGGATGACAACAGGAGTACAAAGAGCCACCGTCGGGGGCTTCCCTGGTGGCGCAGTGGTTGAGAGTACGCCTGCCGATGCCGGGGACACGGGTTCGTGCCCCGGTCCGGGAAGATCCCACATGCCGCGGAGCGGCTGGGCCCGTGAGCCATGGCCGCTGAGCCTGCGCGTCCGGAGCCTGTGCTCCGCAACGGGAGAGGCCACAGCAGTGAGAGGCCTGCGTACCGCAAAAAAACAAAAACAAAAAACAAAAAAAAAAAAACGCTGGAGAGAGGCCAGCAGGAAATGGAGGAAATCTGCCCTGGCGGTGAGCTGAACCCCTTAACCAGGGCTGGAGGAGCCAGACAGACTGTGGGTTTAGGCAGTTCAGTAAGTAGTTGTTTCTAATTCATGCAAAGCAGGTATATATCCATATGTAAAAAAGTCTTATGATTCACAAACTGAGAAACATAATCGTTTGCAGGATTTAAGCATACAGCTAGAAATGATAGCTAAAGTAGTCGTAGATTAGTCTATTTAGGATTTGAAGATGTAAAGCATTCCCTAACTTTTCAATATTGATAATCATTTGTAATTTGGGCCTTATGCACACTCCCGGAATATTTCCACGAGTTTTAGTCAAACACGGATTGAAACTCTCGACTCTCTAGTTACCAAGGCACAAATGTGAATTTATGAGGAACTAAAAAGGCTGTACCAGTTACGCTGAAAAGTGTAACTCTAAAGCTTAAAAGCAGGAAAACAACCAACCCAATTATTCCTGCATTCTGTCCCTGTGTAGAAGACTATCCCTGGGTGAAACTGGGGCTCATCCCGTGATCTCTTGTCTGTCTGTGACAATAAAATTTCTTTGATCACTCTTAGTCACAGAATAGTCATCATTGTCTAATAGAAATATCTAGTATTTGTCAATCATCATCAGAACCGAAATGCTTCTCTTTACTCAGCCTGTGAATCCACTGGAGGAGGGGGCGTTGTGTTAAGAGGGGAGCAGAGCTGGCCTGACTGTGTTTGGGGCCCCTCCGGGGTTTTAGCGGGGGTTAGGTAGGGAATAAAGTTCAGAAACGTCCTCTCTTCCTCGGTGGCACGGATCTAATCTTGCAGTACTTTCTACTGGCCCTGCCATACTTAGATCTGATTCTTCCTTTCCAGTCAACTTGGGAACTTTGAAGACCACTCCTGCCCCCCACTTTCTGTCCTCTCCCTCCCCACCCCTCTGCATCTTCGGGCCTCTGTAACATGCAGTTCCCTTAAAGCAGGGAAATCTTTTGTCTCGTCGTCAATTTATGATTCCTCCCTTGCCCTCTTCTGCCGTGTGACCTGAAGCCTCCTTAAATTTGCTGTATTCACCAGTATCCTTTCAGGCAGAGTTTCCTACCATAGCTCCAGGCCAGCTCACTCTTCCAAGTGACCTCTGAGCCATGGAAAATGAACAGCCTTTGCCTCCAGAAACTCTGGGAGTGTGTACAGTCCATTCTCAAGGCAGACCCGTCTCCTAATCCATCAGAGCAGCTAACAAGCCACAGTTCATCCTCTGTGCCCAGACTCCATGGAAACATAGACAGCTCCTTAGATATCTCTTTGGAACCCTAATCTCTAGATTTGAGCCAGGAGGCAATACAAACTGTCCCTTCACCGTGATGGGGTCTGACTCACAACTCTGTCCAAAGAAATTCCACTCAAGTCCACTCTTGCTCCCCTAGTGCTTTTTATAGTCTGGTAACTAAGGATTGCAAACTGTTCCTAGCCACGTCCTTTGCAAGTTGTTCTTAAGTGTTCTAGCAAACTTCCATTTGGAACATATGGATGGTGGTACGTCTTATCTTGGGGCCTCTCTCAGTTGGCTTTACCCGTGACAAGGATCTGAGGGCACACAGAGCATGTTTAACTTAGGAGGTGATCCCAGTGAGGAGTGGAGAAGGGAGGCTGAGAAAAAAGGGCAGCCAGTAAGCAAGTTTCTGCTGTGGGTACCTGGAGTCTACCGTGCAGGGCGACTCCAGGAGTTAGTGCAGAAAGGAGGCTAAGATCCACCCCCACCAAGCATCAGGAAACCAGGACGCTCACGCTTGGCAAGAGGATGTCATACGTGAGGGCAGAGCAGGCTCTGAGCACAGAAAAACTGCTCCAAGAGATACCAGTGCCGTCATGTGGAATTTGGACCGTGTGGTCCGGAAACAATAGGAGAGCTGAAGACATATGGCCCAAACAGCGGCTGCTACGGGGCCCAGTGACCTAAGACAACGAGTCTTGCTTTAGCATACAGTTAAACGGACAAATGATGACGCTAAAACAGACATCAGGCTCTTCCAGGAAGACTGTCAAACTCCATTTTGTTCCTTTCACGCTGTAAGTGGTGTCTATGGAGACCTCTAAGCTGATAAGTAACACAAACGTTCTCTAGCAGAGTTCCTGATCTGGAATCCTTGCAGGCTTCTGACCAGGATCTGCTCCAGGACGGACACATCTCTCTTCAGAGTTCCGCTGGGAGACTTGAGGCCAGAAAGCCAAAATGAAAATCTCTTTTCCTTCTCTCTCTCACATTCTGGTCTAACCAGTCTCTGAAGACCCGTCTCTGGGGTTTACAGCTTCTCCAGTTATGTCATCCACCCTTTCTTCAGAGCTCTCTTTCTGTCTCCTTGCTGTGACTGAAACCTGGCCCTCCCCCAGGGACAGGACACCCCCTCCCACCCTGGTCTACAGTGTGCTCCTAACTGCTTCCTGCAGATCCCTCAAACCCGACCCCTTTTACTTAAAAGTCCTTCTTCTCCCTCATCCTCTGCCAGTTGGGTCATCTCCCCAGTCTCTCAGGGAATGTTGGTGCACAGTTTGCATTCTGTGTAAGTAACACATGTGACGCCTGTTTCTCACAGCTCTCGGATGCTACTTCACTTCCCTTCACACCCATAGCTGTCAGCCCAAGACTGCCATCGCCCAGAACCACTCCACTCTGAGATCTTACCTTATAATACCTTTCTCTCGAATTATAATCCCTATTATTCCAGTTTGGTTTTTTTTAGTCCTCATAGCCTATAATGTCCTGTCCTTCAAGGGTCCTTTAACTTGTCATTTTCTCCTAATCTGAAAACTCCTTGAGTTCTCACTTTCTTCCCACCTAAGCTAACCTTTTGTCAATACCCTCAACCCCCTTGTCCTAGTGTAACACTCAGCAGGTAACTCCCTGACCTGCCTTTTTTGCTTCTGTATCAGAGCTGCTTAAAATTGCTAAAATGAGAAGAAAGAGGAGGAGAGGGGGGAGGAAGAAGATAAGAAACAGGAGGGGAGAAAAGAAACAAACTTTACTTCACACTTTACTTCACACTTCATACACTCACATTTTCTCCACTATTTGTTCTTCCTTGATGTTATCTGCCATCTTCTACAAAACTCTCTCAGATCTCGGCTCTTCTCTTCAAACTCCCTAATCCAACACATTCTCAGTCATTCTCAATCCGTGATCATGAAGAGAAACTGGCAAATTCTGGTGAACCTGTACCCAGGTTCACGGGATCCAACCCTCTATCACCCAAAGGTGATGCCTATCTTAACAAATGAAATTGTAAGAAATTTAAAGCCTACAGTGTAATGATTTGATATATGTTTCAAAAGAATATACATATATATATATTTAAGATGTTGGGGGTAGGAGTTTATTAATTAATGTATTTATTTTTGCTGTGTTGCGTCTTTGTTTCTGTGCGAGGGCTTTCCCTAGTTGCAGCGAGTGGGGGCCACTCTTCATCGCGGTGCGCGGGCCTCTCACTATCGCAGCCTCTCTTGTTGCGGAGCACAGGCTCCAGACGCACAGGCCCAGCAGTTGTGGCTCACGGGCCTAGTTGTTCCGCGGCATGTGGGATTCTCCCAGACCAGGGCTCGAACCCATGTCCCCTGCATTAGCAGGCAGATTCTCAACCACTGCGCCACCAGGGAAGCCCTCAAAAGAATATTTTAAAAGATAACTCTAGTTTTACAATTTCATCCTTCCGGTGCTCTAGAATTACATTGGATTCATGTGACGTACATCTCTCTGTTGGACACTGTATAGGATGCTTAATGATTCGCCCAGCATAACATTTCTGCAAGAACTAGGACTTCCACTTATTGGTCCTTAATTATTTACTATCTTACATTTTAATTGGCTGCTTTGGATATGCAAGTGTTTTCTCAGGAACTGGGTTGAAAGTAAGGAGGACATCTTGTATTTGCATATCCTTGTTAGAGCCTAATGTGGTCCAAATGTCCTACTCTGATATAGGGTATTTTTTCTCAACATACACTTTCTTACTGATCTGAAAGAAAAAATTCTAATTTTTCTCCTACTCCATATTCTGTTACAATTATGAGTTTCTTATATTTGAAAAAAAAAGGTCGCAAGATAATTTTCTTGCATAAATAAATATATCCAACCATGAGACACTAAGTTAACATGTACACCTTATTTTGTTAGTGGCAGACACACTATGCATTATAATTCACTTTGTGGAGTTATCAGACTGCAGTACTTTTAAAAGCATAGTGACTATTTCAGGCTCTATATATCAGCCAAATTTAAATAAACTTAAGTTCTTGAATTTTCGAATGAGTCTTTTGTATTTTGTTTTCATTTATTATTAACTTATCAGTAGAAAAGTGACACAATTTAGGAAGGCTCTTGTTTTTCTTGAATCAGAAATGAAATTTCAGAGGCAAATGGCAAAAGCAAGAGTAGAAATTTGAAATATAAATTTAAATTGGAAATCTAAGTAGTCGTGGGAAACTTAGTAATAGGTTGAATATGAAATGTGAAGGAAAAGGACTTCAAAGTTAACTTAAAAATTTTTGAGGCAAATATTAATATCATTAATATAAACAGGAATGATGCAAATCAGAATCTTTGGGGAAGAATAAGTGTAGTTTTAAATTCACTAAGCTCAAACAGTGATTCATCATGTTACGGAGATCTCTGAGGAGAGAAATGGGACCCGAGCTTTCTTGGCAAATCAAAGCCAAAATATCAAATGAATATCTTCTTCATTAAAGCAAAGGTTGCAACCATGGATGGAGAGACGGAAGATATTAAAACACTGTTATAAAAAAACTATCAGGGCTTCCCTGGTGGCATAGTGGTTGAGAGTCTGCCTGCCCATGCAGGGGACGCAGGTTCGTGCCCCGGTCCGGGAAGATCCCGCATGCCGCGGAGCGGCTGGGCCCGTGAGCCATGGCCACTGAGCCTGCGCGTCCGGAGCCTGCGCGTCCGGAGCCTGTGCTCCGCAGCGGGAGAGGCCGCAACAGTGAGAGGCCCGCGTACCGCAAAAAAAAAAAAAAAAGGTAAAAAAAAAAATTATCATATTTTTATTAAGCCAATATCTCTTTGAATGGGATACAGTAGAGGGCTTTATAGTCAGTATAAACAGCAAGAAGGGCCTCAATTCTTCAGTAAAGTTCCTCAAAACATCAAATGAACGAATCTTTCTTAAAGACCCTTTCAAGTATGAGTTCAGTGAAAGGTAGAAATATTCAATCGTTCACAGTCAAATTTTTTTCTCTCCTGCATTGGTAACAGTTTGCATTTCTGCCAGTGTCCGTCTGCAGCTTATGGGTGCTCTATTCTGCTATTGACCCAATCACTCTATGCCCACTTAACTAACTCCACTCTTCCTTCCTTCTCCTCAGTGGGTTAAAGTGTAACTTGCCCAAAACGCTCAATGTCACAATAACGTGAAAAGACGGGAGGACCTGTTAATGCACAGGCAGAGGGAGCAAAGTATAGCTAACACCATGAGTGCCACAAGGGAGCATATCAGACATGGAACAAGAAACCAACATCTTCAGTACCTGTCACACGCTGCACTACATCGTCTTTTCTACTTACGATGCTGTGTACCTGACAGCCCCTGAGAGCTCTTTGGGAGCCACTGGGATTTCTCAAATGAATATGTATTTCAGTTGGTGTGCTTATCTTGAGAACTCATTTTAATTACCCAGTAGACATGAACAGTGTCTTCCCAGCTCTTACTTTCTATTATGTCCCGTAAGTGAGGCTTTTGGTTCTTTTTAAAAAGGCACCTTTGACCTACAGATGATGAGGCTGTTCGAGCAGTTGTGGCAATAGGCAGGATAGATCCTCCACAGTGGGGAAGTGAAATAGGCAGGTTTTCTAAAAATTACCCCTGTCTATGGCTTCCAAACGTGAGTGCACAATGGGTTTAAGATCTTCATGAACTATATTCGTAACATATTCCAAACAAAACCCTTATAGGCTTGATGAGAATCCCTCTGGATACCACTTTGTACGTTTATAGGAAAATGCTTAAATAGCATTTAAGGACTTAAAGGACTTAAAATAGTCCTTTAGGTCACTAAAAGGGACAAGAATGAAAGAAAAAAGATTTAATTGCAAACTACTTTTCTGTTTAATGCTTCACATCATGGTATTATGCCCCTTTGGCTATGGGTAACACATTCTTTTTTTTTTTTTTTTCCTCTCTTTTTATTTTTCCTCTTTTGTTTTTTTTTTTTTTGGCCAGGTCACAAGGCATGTGGGATCTTAGTTCCCCAACCAGGAATCGAACCCGTGCCCCTTGCAGTAGAAGCGCAGAGTCTTAACCCCTGGACCGCCAGGGAAGTCCTGGGTAGCACATTCTTACTGAATAAAACAAACTGTGTTCCTCTTTGATTTCAAAGATCTGATGATTTATTTGGCCCATCATATTTGAAAAGCTTTCTGTCAATATAGGAATAAATGCAAGTATATAACAAATTACATTATGATATAGCCATAAGTTTAACTGAAAAGATGACTTTCTTCTAATTCAATTGCTGTTACAAATCCTTTTTCCTCCTACAACTGAAAAGAAATTTGGAATTGGTTATAGTTCCTTTCTTCCAAGCCATTTTGTCTTGAGAAACCTCAAAAAAATTCTAAGAAAACTTTGATTATTCTCTTAGACTTCTTTTCCTTTCCAAGATTGTATTGCTGGAACACAGAAGTCCATCCGAGAACACTTCTCTTTTTTCATTTTGTAGCAAATAGAAATGTATCCTGCAACTCCCTACAGAAACCCGAGAGAAAAATCAATGATCACTTTGACAAGAACAATGCTACTTTCTTCTGAATGGGTCACCTCGCTCCTAGTAACCTATTCTCCCAGGACAGTTTATTTAGAAAATCAGGCCAATCATTGCTGAGCTTGCTCAGTACTATGGTACCAGTCATGCACAATATACAAAAAACTCTAAACTGCGCAACTACTGGGAAGCCATTTCTTAGTGCACCTGTTTCGTGAATGAGAATCGTTACATTCGTCGTACAAAGAGCAGCAACTGCTGTGACCATTTCCCAGTTAGGCTTGTCTGTGAAGACTGGATCGGTAAATGGATGAGGCACATTGTCCTTTCTTAGGAGACGAGTCTCTCTGGGGGATTGTTTGAGAACATGGTCTTTTAAGCCAGACTAATGGGGCTTTGAATCCTGCTTCCACCACTTACTGACTCTGTATCTTTGTATTCTTGGACATTTTACTTAAATCTCTGAACTTCAATTTCACCATTTGAAAAGTGCAGATAACAATACCAAAAAGGATGGTTCTGTTCATTTATTTAGATGACACTTATAAAGCCTTTAGTATCAGGCCTGATACATGGTTAGTCCTCAGGAACGGTGAATTACTTTCGTTGCTATTGTTATAGTTACCCACTTCATTTAGAGAAAGGATCTATATATTTGTACTTTAAAAGTCTTCAAGGATACGGCTGAAACCTGAATGCATAACGGCCTCAATGCTATGATTATCTTTTAAAATTTTGAAACATTTACAGCCTCAATCTATAGCTCTAAAAGATCTTTGAAGTTCTTTATTGATTTAAAGGGGAAAAAAGAGACAATATGTGAGAACTGGGTTAAGAGCTCAGAGTATCAGGGCTGGGTAAAGCAGAGGTCGGCATTACCTTCTCCAGGTATATTGATTCTGTGATCGTTCGTTACAGCACCAAACTGCCTCCTTAAGGACCCATCATGTACTTAAGCCTCAGCAGATGCTCTTTCTGACAGAGGGGAATAGTATGCATGGATAGAGTCCTCTCCCTTTGGAGTTCTTTTTTCCTCTCTCTCTCGAAGTCATTTCCAGCTATGATAAGAGACTTGTGAACTGGCTGTTTCTTAGTAAATCTATGTCATTACAGCGATAGATAATAGGCAGGTAGGTACAAGAGAGGAAGAGGAATTACCCCATGATAGGACTGCTCTAAGTGCTTTTCCTGTAATGACTCCATAATCCTCATGACAACCCTATGAGATAGATACTATTGTTACCTCTGTTTTACAGAGGAGGGAACGTAGGCACAGGGAACTTAGGTCACTCGCCCAAGGTAATGGCTCATAAATGACAAACTCAGGCAGCATAGCTCCAGGGCATTCAAACAGCACACTGCGCTGTCTCAGTGAGAAGGATAAAGATGACAACTAATTTAGTGTAACATTGATTTTTTTTTAATTTTGCCTTGTAAATCCATTTAATAGATGAGATCATTGAAAACAGATAAGTCAAATGAGCTATCTAAAATCTCAGAGCTCTTTAGAGATGAGGGCTGGATGACAACCCAGGTTTCCTTTCTATGAATGCTTGTTTCGTTCTTCTGAACCAGAGCCTAACAGCTGCAAGATGGAATGGTAACGAGTCTGTAAACTGCTTTGGTAACTACATTTTACCTGAAATGAGCATATTTGTTTATTTCTATAAATGAAGACTTTTGAAAGGCTGGAGTTAAAACCCCACCAAAAGGCACAAATTTAAAAAACAAATATAGATATTATAGTTGCTTAAGTAATATTTAAACAACCTCATTGCATTTCGATACGGAATATCAAGATAAAAAACAGGAATATACATTTTGAAATAACCACTTACAAGGGCATCTCTTCAAGAAACAGTCTAATTTGCTCTAGTCTTACAGAAAGATGGCTATTGTAACTTTAAACTGTGCCATGAAATAGATATTTTCAAGCCTAGAACAAGCTGATAAAATAATCTGAACGATGGATTATTAGTGGTTGATTAAATTCTGTTTCATAGATTCAAAACTGCTAAAGCAATTTTACCACAACATGTTATTAGATAAAAGAAAAACTAGCAATAATAAACTATTAGTGGGTTGAATATTAGGCAGGGTTTATTAAAAAGCATAAATCTAATTTCCCTGATGGGGCTCAAGTGAGAGGTGTGATCAATATAATACATAAAAGTTGGCTCTTCCCTGTTTACAGCAAAGCATCAACTGTAGCGTCATTAAAACGAGTATAGTGCTTAAAGAGCATTACAAATACCGTCGACAATCAGCTGTGAGATACGGGTCAGGTTACTCGATTTGGGGGTCATGGTTTCCTCATCATTCAGATTAAAGAGTTGTACAAGAGGATATCTTAGATTTCTTCCTGCTTCTAATAGTCTAGCCTCTGCAGAAAGCTGGTTGATGTAGCTGCAGCAATATTAATCAATAGTGAATAATAGGAAGGTCCAACCAGGTGAACTATATTATTTATGCCATGGTTCTAGTTTATGAGTTACATAGATAAAGAACCTCAGTCTACTCAGGAATTTGTTATTTCTTTATCTAGTCGACAAATAGTGTTGCAAACCTACTATTACTTACCTGCCTGTGTTCAAAGGTCCAGGGACACAATGAGTGAGACACAGTGCCTCTCCTAAAGAAACACACAGACTTACGGGGATGGCACACGTTGGATTGAAAAAGGCCTGTTTCTCCACCTAAAGGCTATCGTAGTGCTCTTGCTATAGAAACAACAGCTCCTTCAGAGTTGATCCTAAGTGAGGAATATAAGGAAGCCTTGACAATGAAGACAAGATTCCAGCTAGGATTTTTCAGGCTAAACGTGAGTTTACTAAGGGAGAAAGAGAACTAATGAGAGAGTAAAGAGTCTGTACAATGACACTAAATAAAAAATGGGGCTTACCTGGTGGCGCAGTGGTTGAGAGTCCGCCTGCCGATGCAGGGGACACGCGTTCGTGCTGGGAAGATCCCACGTGCCGCGGAGCAGCTGGGCCCGTGAGCCGTGGCCGCTGAACCTGCGCGTCCGGAGCCTGTGCTCCGCAACGGGAGAGTACACGGCAGTGAGAGGCCCACGTACTGCAAAAAAAAAAAAAAAAATAGTCATGTCCTCTTGGCCTGTCTGGGGAGCAGACACATGGGGAACAAAACAACTTTAAGAGCGGAACTGGTTCTCATTCAAATGCCTTGTCCTTACAGAGTGGGTGTTTTACATGTCACTCTGAGGCTGCCCAATGGTCCAATCACATGGCCAGGCCACAACCTATAGCCCGTGAGTCTAGCAGGCTCACAGCCTTCCATATGCCCATACCAAAATGTCCCCGACTGCAGCAAGCCCTGTCCCAGCACGACGACAAAGGCAAGCAGGAGTGTGTACAGATAATGCATCGATACCAGTAACACCGCAGTCAGTCATGGGCGCCGTAACAGTGGAGGCTCAGAGGGGCCCACAAGGACCCACCCATAGTCAGACTTGGGCAAGGGTCCCAGTGGTGATGGCCTTAGACCCCAAACCAGACAAAAGTATCTGTTTTCCCCTCATCCTGGTGCAGGGGTTGCAGGGACCACACACAGTCACTTGTCTGCCGGTATCTAGTAAGCCCAAGAAATGCATTCTCCCGCACCTGCCCTCTGAACTCTAACCTTGGCATAGGGCCTCTGGTCACTCCTGGGGACTGAGAGCCATCAGCTTCATGTTTATTATTAAGTGTTTATTTTCGAAAGCCAAGAGGTCTGGACAGAAGTGAGTGAAGTCCTCAGACTTATTCCCAGGCCCCCAGAGAAGGGTGGAGAGAACACCCATTTCAGTTACAGGGGCCACCTGTCAGGATGTGGCCACCAGTTCTGTGGGCAAGGGAGCCAGTGGCCCAGCCACTGGCCCACAGAGGCAGACAGCTTCTTCGGTCTGATGTCGCAGGGCAAGTTGGTTTAGAGGAGCCCCTGCTTCCCCAGTGGGGGTGCTGCCGGGGAGGCAGTGGCCGCTGCTCGCATGCTGTTGTCTTGGAGTGGCTGCTGTCAGGGTGTTCTGAAGAGAGAAGGTCTGTAGTACTGTGACCCTCTCCTTCACTAACTGGCAAAATTACCTCCAGAGGGGATCTAATTAAGTCTTTAAGGTCTCTTAGGGACCACCGTGCAAAGCAGTCACAAAGAGTTCTGCACTTTTTTTCCCTTATGAAGTTCCAACAACTTTCTGAACTGCAGAGAGTGTACCAGTGCCCGGGATGTGCTTAGGGTTACTCAGCTCATGGGAACCCACTGACCATCTCCAGCCCCGCTGGAGGAGGCTTCAGGCAGTAGATGAGGAACTGCTTCCGTAGCTTTTTCTGAGCCCTTCTCTCGTATGCCTGATCTGACTCACTGGGCACGTTCAGCCAGGATCGAGACTAAAGAGAAGACCAAACGTTCCCCCAGCACCAAAACCACATGTATAAGTGCACTAGCATCCTCCAAGAATGGCACACAGCTTCTGCAAGCACTTCCCAGGACCCTCTGGCAAAATGTCCACAGAACCCTCAAAGTCTTGCAGGCAAACCACAAGCATGTCTCTAGAATGCCCCGTGGACTCCTCTAGCAGCCCACAAAGGTGCCCGTTGGGATTGTCAGCCTTTTTGGTCTTTCTGAACGGCCTTATGCTTAATCCCTTCACAAAGTCAATTCATCCGAAGGGCGAGGTGATCTGGAAAGAGCTGAGCTTTGCCGTGTCAGAGCAGCCAATCAGAAACAACGAGCGAAAACGGAAGTATCAGTAAAGCCTTTCATCGTTGTGCGAGTGTAAGAGGCTAAAACCAGAGAAAGGGCCAGCTGTCCCCCTGCTCCGTTTCCTCCCATGAAATAGCGTCAATCAAGGGTCAGGTGGCTCAGCACGGAAGTACAGGTTGTCCCCCTGTTGAGGGAGCCTTAAACAAAAGGCTCCTTCGTATTTCTGGACCCAGAAGGGAAGCGGGAGGGGGAAGGGCAGCAGTGGAAAAGTGCTGAGTATTGAGTGAGAGCGGGGAAAATATCTTCTAGTTTCCCCAGCAAGGAGAGGTCCAAATGTAGGCACCTGGGATAGGAATGCAGAGAGCACAAGGATGTGGCCCGCCAGGGGAGGCCTGTGTCCTCAACGGCAATGCATTGATTATAAACCAAGCTTCCTCTCTGAGGCCTGCCGGATCAGGTCTGAAAAATCACACACAGGTTTTCTGGTCAGGAACCAGACTCTTCAATATGGTTCGCTAAGAAATTAAATTTTTATCCTATAGGTAATAGCAAGCCAAGAGTTTTCAAGGTGAGAAATGCCATGGGCTGCTTTGATTTTGCTTGTCTTAACTGGAATTATGGAGCATAAGATGAAGTGGAGAAAAACAGTTAAGCAAAGAGAGACATTTGCAATAATCCAAATTCAATTCTGAACCATGACTGTGATAAGACGATATATAGAAGTATTTAGGTAAACAATTCAAGAATGATTTCAAGGACCTCCCTGGTGGCGCAATGGTTAAGAATCCTCCTGCTAATGCAGGGGACACGGGTTCGAGCCCTGGTCTGGGAAGATCCTACATCCTGTGGAGCAACTAGGCCCGTGTGCCACAACTACTGAGCCTGCGCTCCAGAGTCTGCAAGCCACCACTACTGAAGCCCGTGTGCCTAGAGCCCGTGCTCCGCTACAAGAGAAGCCACTGCAATGAGAAAAGCCCACTCACTGCAACGAAGAGTAGCCCCCCGCTTGCTGCAACTAGAGAAAGCACGTGCAGCAACGAAGACCCGATGCAGCCAAAAATAAATAAATAAATAGAATGAATTCAATAAGAATGAATCCAACAATTGGATGTGGGAGATAAAAAAGGAGTGAATAAATAGGTGCTGATACCAAGCATCTCAGCTTAGGCGATGGGGTGCTGGGGCTCTTTAGTAAAGATGGAGAGCATCAGACCAGCAGGTTGGGAGAGAAATATATGATTGGGTGAAAGCTAGTGCAATGATTTCTAATCGTTTTGACAGCCAACTAAATATTCCGCCTAAGGCCTGGAGTTCATATGAGAGTCGGAACCTATAAATTGATCTGGGAATCTACAGAAAGATGTTCACTGGTTATATGCCAATTATCCACATAACTGAGTGAGAGACAAGCGTATGCCATTCTCATCTGAATATTTAGAAAAATCTGATTTTCAGCTTGAATTTTACGAATAGTCACATATTTCTTCATTTTAGCTATTGGGGTTCAGGGTGGGCCTCCTCCAAATATGCCACAAAATCATACTGATTACTTTGAATTAAAGTCAATTAAGAAATGGCCAACACAAGAGGGACACTATGACCCTCCTTTCTTCCTCCCTGAAAGCAGGAAATAAACCTCCCCTGTGAAAGGTGATCTCCCTGCGTCTAGAGGTGGAAGGACATCCTCACTGTCAGAGACAGGGAAATTGGGTGGAGAAGCCTGTATAAACAAACCATATTTGTTTTTAAATTTATTATCCCAAACCCAAACACTGTTCAGATTCTTCACTAATTGAGCACACGAAGCCTAAGTTTCTTTGTCCTGTCAGTTCCTCACAAATGTATTGTTTCTTTGCTTAAAAAGTATGAAAGCTGCCTGCTTTGACCACTTCTTAGGTTCCATTTTTATAACACCTCCATGAGCATGAATTAAAATTTATTTCTTTTTCTCCCATTAATCTTGCTTGTGTCAATTTTATTATTATTCCAGCCATAAGAACTCAAGAAGCGTAGAGGGGGAAATTCCCCCCTTCCCATACTATGTTCACAACAACTTTAGAGAGAATGACCATCTAACTATGAAAATGGCTCTCGACAAGAATTGTGAATCATTATTATAACATATCTATAAAGTAATGGAACAGATTTACTGGCCAGTGGTGATAAACAGATGATAGATAGATAGATGTACAGACAGATGCATACAATGTGTGTACATATACACACATTAAATACTACATTCAGTACGCACTGCATACCATGGCATCAGCCTAACCACTTACCAAAGACATAAAACTGATTCAAGAAAAACATTAAGTGAGAGAAGAATTGTTTCCATGATTTACTTACATTTTACATTGCTTTAACACCGAACTGTACTTTCCAGAATTAGCCAATTACTCTGAACAACCAGCAATGACTTACTTGGGTGGCCCGGTTCTAGGCTTATATACCCTTCCTCCTAATGCCAAAGTTGTCTTTGCTTCTTACTTGGCTTACATTCATCAGAATGTTCTTTTCTAACAATTATAACTATAACTTAATAATCCCCATCTTAATTTGCTCAGTTTTCTTCTTTCTCAGTCATCAGTTTTTCTGTAAACCATGCTTTCCTCTTGTGGCATCTTTAGTCTTGTCAACCTTTGAACTTGTATATATCAGCACTTATACTTAGTGTCATGTGCTACCTGAGGGCAGAGATCTTGCCTTATTTACTTTGTATTTCCAAAAGCTGGGTCAAATAAGTGTGAATAAATGAATGCAGGATCAACAAATTAAAACTAAACCAGGAGTTTTAGATTCTTAGCTCAAGATACTGCTTCTTTATTTAAAAGTTGAATTATTTTTATTCAAATAAAATCCATGTGCTGTCTTGCATTTGGTAACTTGGTCATACTTTTGGAGGATGGAATCCGAAAATTATTCCTTAATTCTGAAATTAATATACAGATACCAGATTTAGATTAACCTATATCTGAAAAATGTTATCAAATAAAAATAATTAAAGAGATGCTTTGTATGTTTTTCTTTAAAAGAAAAAAAAGAGAAATGGCCGTTATATTTTTAAGAGTGAATAGTACTGAGATAAACTAAGAAGAGGAAGGCAATATGTGCTGTAGACTGTTGTTTCCGATTTCTGAAATAAATTTTATTCTCATAATCCAGGAATTAAAACTGTAACAAACTGGGCTTCCCTGGTGGCGCAGTGGTTGAGAGTCCGCCTGCCGATGCAGGGGACCCAGGTTCGTGCCCCGGTCTGGGAAGATCCCACATGCCGCGGAGCGGCTGGGCCCGTGAGCCATGGCCGCTGAGCCTGCGCGTCCGGAGCCTGTGCTCTGCAGTGGGAGAGGCCACAACAGTGAGAGGCCCGCGTACCGCAAAAAAAAAAAAAAAAACTAACAAACTGAAACTGATTCTGCCTAAGCAAAACAAAACGGTATAAATAGTTCCCCTACCAAAAAATGTTTAAATTTTTCTTTCACCTTCACATTTATTAATGTTCCTATAAAATAGATTCTCAACCTTTGAGTGTATTGGTGTTTAATTTACCTTGGAAGCTTATGTATAAATATTCAAACAGTAAGAGAAAGAGAGGGCTTGTGGGATTTGGATGTGTGGTAATACAGCATTAACCTTACAATGGAGTTTCAGAAACTTTCTTCCTACAGCATTTCATGGTGGTTATAACCATCAAATAAAATTGACAGGTTGCCAACACTGTAAAAATCCTATACAAATATAGGTCATGGTATTAACCCCCAGTTATGTCTCTTGATAGCAATATTTCTGAGCTATCAATTGGTTTAAACTCTGTTTTGGAATGTCAGCCTGGGTTGGCAGACACTTAGAACAGCCTGACATAGAAAATCAAAGCTTAATAAGACGACTCAGAAAGCAACAAACCACAAGGGCCTCATTATTGCACCAAATATGTAACTATCAATTCCTCAGCAGGGGCCCTTACCTGATATGGTTTTGAACAATTTCCTGGGGTCGATAGGGCAATAAAAGACTCTGGGTCTATGTTCCTAAACCAAGTTTCCCACGGAATAGTAAAATGACCCCATTTATCATTTGGTCTGTTTGTCACCCACTTAGAATATACTATAATCAGACACCCTTAGCCTACTACAAGCAACCCATTCTGCACTCCATCATGATGAATGACTCACCCTAGACTTCCCAAGCTTTCCTCTCTTGGATCAGAGTCACATGCATAGTTGCTCTCAAATGGATTTCAATTAATCTAGCGAGCGGGGGAAAATAACTATCAGTCAGTTTGGGGGAAAAAAAAATCAATTAACCAAGAATTTTAAGCATCTTTTAAGTGCTGATCTTGGTGTAAGGCGATGCTGAGAGAGAAAAATACAAGTTTTAGATACAGTCCCTGCCCTCCAGAAGCTTATAACCTAACGGAGGAGAAGCATAAAATAAAAAGCAAGGTAAGTGCTAAACTATATGATACACAAATAAGAGTTAAGCGAATGTGAGAAGAATAATAGTAAAACTACGAGACAGGCGATTCCCAGAACAGGAGGATTCCCTACAATTCCATCTCCTTTCCATTTTCCTGGCTTCCGTGTTATGCAGCACCATAGCATGTTTGTTTTAGAGACTGCCCAGTGGTTTCACATCTACTTACTGCTATTATTTCTAATATCTTAAAACTGAAGCACTTTGAAACCAAAAAGACGTACATTTGTTTAATTACATGTTGACAGGTTGTGGTTTTAGAAGATAAATATTTTCTTTATAAGTTTTAGTTTAGAAATTTTGAATAAAAAGTAGCTTTAGTCAACAAACACTGAGGCACCTTTAGAGTAAGTCCTAGGCAAAATGAAGGTGGTAAAAGTCCGCTCTGCTACCTGGAAACAAGGCATATTAACAGACAGCTGAGACTAACGACAAACGTCATCTACTCTGACATAAGCCAGAATGGATCCAGATTGGCTGAAGACAGATGACACTCATTCAAAATGTTGAAAAGAAAATTCAGTCCACTAAGAGAAAACGCCTGTCGGGCCTTATAAATCCTGTTTCTAGAGCTTAAAAGGAAAGTAACTCAAATGGGATTTATAACATAGGTACGTACATACAACTCCTCAAGAGACTGCTTCTAAGAAAACTTTTTCAGCATTACACAGATGCAGTTCCAAAACTACCAAAACTCAAGGCCATTATTTCAATTAGGATTTGATATTTAGTTGAGAAACTGAAACACCAAAAGAGGTTCTTGGAACTGAGTTGATTATAGCCAAAGGGATGGGCTATTCACTAATTTAGTCAGTGGTTCTTTGTAAGTGTGTGTTTCTGTGTGTGTAAACTTTTAATCATTCTGAAACTCCAGTTATAATCATCCAACAATGGGATTTAATTTTAAACAATGGCAGATATTCAGTTAATGGTTTCTTTGTTAAAGTAGTGTGAAATTACACAGTAAATTTACATCGTAGATTCTAGGACAGCATCACAATTTCAGTGACCTCTTATGATGAAGATAAAAAAGGCATTCGAAAAAAAGTTTAGATATAATTAGTATTATCATCATCATTATTATATTATTTTGGTCCACTAATGTTGAGAATTCGCAGAACTCCTACTAAATTGTTGCTCTTTTCCAAGGGGAAGGTGGAAGGACTTCCGCACAAATGTTAAGCATATGGGTATTTTGAGAGGATCAGTGTAACAGTGGGCTACAGAATGTAGGTAGACAATCCGGCTTCATTCAAGGCAGTGATCTGGGAACAAAACATCTGAAAACTTTCCTAGAAAGCTCAAATTTCCCAAGAGTCATGGAAGGGTCTCCTGGTTTGTCGATGTTAAACAAAGTTCTTCCGGAAGGAAGCAGAAGAGAAGGAGCTAACATTTAATGGCAGGAAATGAAAACAGAGCTGGGGCTAGAAGCGCTAGTGCAGATGTGAACACCTGACATTGGGGGAGACTAGGACTTATTCCCGCTAAGCAAGACCTCAGGGAGTAGCGTAAACAGGTGGGGTTTCCAAATCCCCTAAGAAATTCCTGCCCCTATTGAAGTTGGTTCAAGTCAGTTACTGCACGCACCACTTTTTTTTTTTTTTCTTTACTGTGGGATGGTTATAGCCAGAATGTCTGTGACCACATGAAAATTAAACCCTAGTAGCGAAAATGCTCCTTTCTGTTTGGGGAAGCAAAGTGCAAAGGCCTCTGTGAAGCAAATATGTTTCTATTTTAGTTTGGGAAATTCAGCCATCATAAATCTCTATCTAGTTACCCAGAAAGTGAAGTTGGGGAAAAAAGTTAGGGCAGGGGGTGGGGTGGAACCCTCTTTTAAAAAGAGAAATAAGTCCAATAGAAAAAAAACCTATGGTTACCAAAGGGGAAAGGTGGGTGAGGGATAGAATAGGAGTTTGGATTAACAAAGACACACTACTAGATATAAAATAGAGAACAAGGACGTACTGTAGAGCACGGAACTGTATTCAATCTTCTACTAGCCTGTAAGGGAAAAGAATCTGCAATATATATATGGAAGAGATGAATAGGACAGGCATTTCCCGTTTATAGTTTATCCTAGTGCTGGAAGATTATGAACAGTAGTAAGCACTGTTTCCTAGAACAGAGAATGTACGGCAGAAGACGTGGACTGGTCCCTGCTTTTGTTTTCGGTCTTATTTAAATCCTCTCAAAGCTGCATCTCTATCACACAAGGCATATGAGAGACTTCTGGGCATTCAGCAGGACCTCTGTCTGAGGCCCAATGGGAAAAGTTCACCCCCGGAGCAGGTGGGCAAGCAACTTTTTCCAGGAATGAGCCTTAGATCTGAGCTAAGAAATTATACTCTAACTAGGGCCCTCATGGAGTTTCTCCACACTTTCAAAGCAGGAGATTTGGGAATTAAGTCAAAGGAGACCTGAAAACTCTGGCTTTCCTGAGATTCCCCAGGTTTAGTCCTGAAATTCCTAGGTCCCAGGAAATTCTTCAGCCCTGGGCAAACCGGGAAGGTTGGGTAGGGGCGTGTAAGTTACCGAGTTCCACTTTGTGCCTGGATCTCCCTCACCTATGATTTAAGCGGTGGTTTGTGAAACAGTTTTGAATAAGGATGCAACACTTTTTTTTTGCTATGAAATAATGTGGAGAAAGCAGTATTGCCCAACTAACTATTACTAAAACGATCCATAAAGAAAGAGCTGTCTTATTATGAGAAAAAAATGCCATAATTTTGTATCAGGGAGTGATAGAAGGTGAGCCTTGCTATGCTATACCCCTACTTCAGGGGCTTTGGAAGTTTCAGTGTTTAGATTCTTCTCCTTTATAAAGGGATGAGAATTTGGAGTAGAGTGTAGGTGGTGAGGGGAGCAGACAGCCAGCTGAAGGTTACAAAGCTGAAGGATGTGGCCCCTCTGTGAACACCTCCCCATCCCCAGTAAAAACTCCACTGATCAACGCGTGGTGAGACCTTTGTTCTTGTGAATCTGGAGAAGCGGCTGAGTGTGAAAGCCAGCCAGCCCTGTGGAAGTCAAGATCAAAGACAGAGGAACCTGGGGAAGATAGACTCACACCTGAGGACTGGAGTGTCGGCCTCCACAGGCCAGTGAATCTGTGTCACTCCAAGAAGGCTTTTGCTCAAAATGTCATCTTTCAGCGATCTATCTCCTTATAACCAGATACAAAATAGCCACCACATATTCCCCTCAACTTCTGTCCTTTTCACCTGTTCTTATTATTCTTCCCGGCACTCTTCTCCACTTGACATATAGGGAGTTCAAAATGTAATACCCAATCCTTATCCTCTAGATCAGATGGAAAATTAAGGCAAGGAAAAAGAGGATCAATTTCAAGACATCAACTTTAGTGCTGATGAAGCCAATAGTGGGTCCTCTGCTCACCACCCCAGCAGGCCGCTGGTTTGGATGTTTTGTGGAGCTTACCTGTCCCAATGGCTGCTGCACAGTGCTCTGCTGCAGGGCAAGGAAAAGAGCGAATCTCCACTGTGGAGAGAGGCCAGGAACGTCACACGGGCTTAAGCTCACCCGTGGAAATACGGAAATGGGAAGGAGGTTACAGCTCCCAAAACACTGTATATTCATGACTTGTTCAAAATGTAAGCTCCATGAGGAAAGACTTTGTTTTGTGAACTAATGAATCCCCAGTGTCTAGAACAGGGTTTGGCATTTGTTAGGTATTGGATAAATTTTAGTTGAATTAATAAATTCACTGGAGAGAGTCTAATTAATTCCAACCAAGGGGCAGTGAAGACCTCAGATGACATCAGGAAAATGTGAAGTTGACTTAATTAGGAAACATTCACATTGTGACATGGTGATGTGCTACCCAGATCCTCCCTCAAGGAGAAACTAGCTCCCCAGCTGCAGAGAATGCTTTCGGCAGACAGCCTGCAGCCATTAGCTGCTTCACGGTCGGCCTCGGACAGCCAGAATCAGTCTTCCCAATGCGGCTCACATCTAGCAACTGAGCAAATTGGGAGTCTAAGAACCTGCTTATTCTGAGCCATTGCAGATCTCCTCTGATGGGCAGTAATTGCTCTGCAGCATCCCATCGGGTCGGCTGAGATTTTGTCAGCCTGCACCGCGGTCCAACATTTCTCTCTGCCCAAGCCTTCCTCCCATCCCCTCCTCTCATAGGTGTTGAGGCTTAATGATAACTTTACATGCCTAATTCAGTTCTCTGCATCTGCTTCTGGAGAATACAACCTGTGACTGCAGAGAAACAGACACGTCAGTGTGGACCCTGAGGAGAGACGTCTCGGCATGGAGAAACCTTTTTGGGAGGGACTGCCATACATGGACACCAAAACCCTAAGAATCCATGCTGTCCTCTGGGGGAGAAGAAGTGTGGGAAGTGAGAATAGAAGTAAGAAATAGCAAGAGAGAATCTGAGGAAATACCAACATTTAAGATGGAAGGCAAATCCACAATGTAACACACTGACCCAGGAAGATAGGATGGAAAAATATACACCATATTTGGCACTTAAATGACGTTGGTATTCTTGAAGAGGGGCCATATTTTAGGCACTGCACTGCGAACTGAGTGAACAAGTAAAATGGACAGTTAAGGGTAACCTTTATTCTCAAGAACGTTGGAGGGAAGAAGAGATGGCTGCTACAATGGGAACAAACAGGTGACAAGAGTGTTGTTGGGCAGAGAAGAAACATAACAGTGAAAAGCAGATGCATCCGGGAACAGAGATAGTAGCCAAGATCAAAAACAGCCACGGGAAAGAAAGTGACAGTCTCTGCCAAAAGTGACACGGAAGAGAAGAGCGGAATGTCGGCCATGAGAATTCAAGGGGGAAAACAAAAAACACTTCTGTAAAGCAGACAAAATCAGTAACAACTTATAGAAAGAACCCCTTTAGGAAACAAGCACTGTTCCATCCTATGGAATATACCTAAAACAGACTTTTTTTCCTAAATGGAAAAAAAAACCCAAGGAGCTATACAAATAGGGCATCATCAAGCCGTGGAAACATTAACCGGCTGCTGGTCTACTGGTGCAGACACTACGTCTAACGAAAAGGTGATATTTTGTGGAGAGGTCAAAGTGCACTGGAGATGCATCTGTGTATCACCTCTAAATGTCACGATAGGCATCTGCTCCTTGATTTTTTCTTTCCCTTTTTCTTCTTTTTATTTTATGTCGACAGAATTTTTTAAATATATATTTAGTTACATTTTATATAGAGCAGTGCACAGTTTAAAGTTTTAATGTTTGGAGAACAATTTAACTTACCATCTTAAGCTGATCGAATCACATAATTAAATGTGTAATGCTTCAAAATGACCTGTTTCTTTAACGAGGTATGGAAATGTTAGCCAAGTATAGTAAAAATTTTGTAATTACCAAGTGTGTGATCAATTTTTGTGTGGGACGGATGGTGGGAAGAGGGGAAGAGACATATTTTAAATTCTTCAGGTGCTTTGTTTTTTCTTCAGTCCCCACAGTTATAGAAAATATAAAACTCTTTTTCTCTGAAAATTGGATTCTTTTCAAAGAGTGCCTTGTATTCTTCCCTCTGTTGCCTAATACCCCGAATAAGCTGTTTTCTTAGGTAGCATTCAAAAGGTGTCCCCTCCAAGACTCCAGTCACCTGGCTACTCAGTCAAAACTAATTTAGATGCTGCTGTGAAGAAAATTTGCAGATGGAATTGAGGTTACTAATCAGCTAAGTATAAAAATAGAGAAATTAACCTGGGTGGGCTGAGTATAATCACTTGTGCCTTTAGGAGCATAACGGGAAGACAGAAGGGTCAAGCCAGACAAATGCCGCAGGAGAGGAAGTGGACAGAGGGATGAGGCAGAGGGAGTCAGAGAGATAAAGTGTGAGAAGGACTTGGTTCGTCATCGCTGGCTTTGAAGATGAAGGGGACCATGAGGTAAGGAGCGCAGGAAACCGCTACAAACTGAGAACAGACACCACTGACAGCTGCAAGGGAACCTCAGTCCTACAATCACAAGGAACTGAATTCTGTTGATAACCTGAATGAACCTGGGACAGGATTCTTCTTTAGAGCCTCCAGAAAAGAATGCTGCCTGGCTGAAATCTTGATTCTGGCCTTGCGAGACCAAGCCAAGAGACAGCTGAGTGAGGCTGTGCCCAAATTCTGACCTGTGGAGACTGAGATAATAAATGGGTGTTGTTTAAACTGCTCAATTAGTGGTCGTTTGTTACAGCAGCAATAGGAAACGAGTGCAGCTAATGACCAATTAAATAGCATTGCAATTTTTACTCCCAATTAAGTCTTTCCTGCCCTGTAGGTGGACTCTTCATTCAATAGTTCTTGATTTCAATCTCAATTTGTCTAAACTTTATTATGCACCATGCATAATGCATTTAAATTGACAGGTGTTGTCTCTCCCTTCGTAACGTAAGAAAATCACTGTCTGTGCAGTGCAGAATAATGAAGTTCTATCACGGATACCATTGGAAGAGCAATGATCTATGAATTGAAAGCATTATTAAGTGGTAAATATGAATACCAGTTAAATGCAGCCCACCATACTCTGCATAGGATTAATTATGAGTTTATCAAGTACCTCTGGCATCACTTAAAATTCCTTGGAATCCACTAAAATAACCCAACTTAAATGGAACCAAAGTATAATTTGTAAAAAGAGCAGAACTTACAATGAGAGTACAGCTTTTATCATTTAAGCAAAACTTTAATTTTTAAGGTTTTAAAACACTAAGTGGTTTTCTCACTGCTTGGCAACAGAGGTGAAACATTTTGCATGAACACGTTGAAAGAGAAGCATTACAGCTTGAAAATGATGTGTATAATACTTACATTCTGAATGCAAGGAGATTGTTCCATGACTGTTCAGTTCATTCCAGGGTTTCCTATCTACCTTTAGTTTTTGTTAATCTTCTGATTCTTGATTCTAAATCCAGGATGCTACTAAGTATGATAATCTCTTAAACATAGTCCATTAATATCCTAGTGGCCACTAGGAGATGAAAATGCTTATGTTATTTCTTAACCATCTTGAAAGAAAAGAACAAATGATGTCTGACTCCATCTATTTGGAATTAATTGACTGTCTAATGAGCCATTCTATCTTTAAATATAGTTCACTTTGGGCTGATTGGCAAATAATTAACATGATTTCGTCTATAAATGTCAGCATTCCACATTCTCTCATATTCTTGTGTTTCACTCCAATATAACAACTTGCCTCAGCTACATTTTTTTGCTGACTGGGGAAGTCACGGCCCAGTGTTGCTTTTGCAGCACACTTAACTCTTTGGTTTTGAATAAATATTAGTCATTCCAATGGGAGAGCATAATGACAATGCTAAGTGCAACTGCAAATCAACTATACCTTCTCTGAGTAGTCAAAACATAGTTAAGATGGTTCTTCCTTGGTGCGACAAGATAGACACTGATTAAAATAGACATTCCTAATGAGCTTCAGATGAGCTGCCAGGTGAAGCACAAGGTCCTATTAGAAGATATTATATCCTATTTGGATATGATGTGAATTTTCTTGAGTGAAGGGCAGTAGGATGTAATGAGAGCTGACATTGGCAAGGATTCAATTGTTAAAATACCGGATTTCTTAACTGTATGTTTAAACAATAAAAGATGCTGCCAAAACACTGAATCACGAGGTTTAAAAAAATCAGCTCGTTCCATTCTTGGTCTTTATCTAGGAATCACAGGGCCCTGAAACAGTGTGGATAATGGTTAAAGACTTGGGCTAGGAAGCCAGTCCCATCCAGGTTTGAACCTTTTCACCACTTTCATTAGCTGTATGATAATGGTCAGCTTATTCAAACCCTCTGGGCTTCAGTTTTCTTGCATTTAAACCAGGATGGTACCTACTGCTTACGAATGTTATGAGGACTAGATAAGACATGGTGTATAAGGCACATCGCACCATACTTGGTACATAGTACCTGGAAAATGGTGTCTTTCAACACTGTGATCATTCTTACTACTATCATGCTGTTGTGACAGAAAGAGAATTCTTTTAGGAGCTGAGTCACTTTTGTATGACATAGGGCAAGTCCTTTAGCCACTTGGAATATACCTTTCCATCTCTAAAAAATAGTAAAACTACAAAGTTGACTGTGCAATTTAAGTGACATAATGTAACAGGTGCTCAGTGAATGTTAGTTTCCTTATTTTTCTCCTCTGGCTTTTTTTTTTTTTAATCAAGGTCCATCATTGATGCTAACGTGGTACTTGGTGGTGCATGTTCCCTCCGAGGTAATGCAATTGCATTTTTTCACAATAGAAATACTGGGACCCAATTCTTAACCAAGCAATGGTTATGCTAGTAATTTATGCCACTATGGTAGATTTCATGACTCATATATTTGAGGGATCAGTCCTTTCAGAAATTCTTCCATGTTGCTTTCATGGATTTGCCTTTGGTAATTTACACACTTTCTCCAAAGAATTTTTGCCATTGGCTAATAGTCCTTTCCACTTACCCAACACCTCCTACCTTACCAGTCAACGGAAACATTCCTGTGAATCAGTCACTTAGGATCTGTCAAGGAGGGAGAAATTTCCCTCTACCCTTCTAAGTTCTTCTGGATGATCTAAGAATTCAGTTGACATGAGACAGATTAACGGGAGGAAGTCAAAGTTTAATACCATGTGTACATGGGAGAGACCCAGGAGAACTGAGTAACTCGCAAAAATGGCCAAAGCCCTCACCTTAAATACCATCCTCAGCTAAAGACAAAAGAGGATGTTGATGGGGGGAGGGGAGAGCCAGTTATGGGAGGCGACCCGGAAAAGCACAGTAAACAAGGGTATGGTTGTTACACAGCTTTCCATCATTGCCTTCCCCACTGAAAGGAGTTTCTACAGGTTTGGTCACCTGCCTCTTCCTGGTCCATCAAGGGAGATACCTTCACAAATAGAGATTTCCCTTGTAAATGTAAATGTTTCTTACAAAAGTGTAACTCCTGCTTGGTTTTCAGAGTTTTTCCCAAGTCTTCTGTTTCTTAGAACATAACTAGCTTAAAATAATTAATATGCCCCAGAGACATATTTGGGGTGGCAGATTCTGTGCCGCCACAGATTCTAATCCTACGGTTGTTTGACCTGTTTAATTCCAGTGACTTTCAAACTCCATTACACAAACACACACACCTCATCTGGTTTAAAACTAACTCATTCTTTTTCTTCCCAAACCTACCCCTCCTGCCACGTGTTTCTTCTCCATTAATATCACCACGTAGTTGCCTGAGCCTGGAACTTTGGAGCCATCCTTAATTCTTTCACCACCATCCTTAGCATAACAAATGAATGACCGAACATTATCAGACATTTACAAAAATTAGCTCCCAAATCTATTCTCTCCTTTTTATCACCTTTGCTACTGTCTGAGGTTGAGCTTTATTATTTATTATTTGTTTTTGTTTGTTTTTAACCTCAACTACATTTAAACTGGACTCACTACTTCAATGGTCAAATTCCTAAGAACCACCCTTCACATAATTAGAGAGTATAACTTTGGACCTTAAAACTCTTTAGCAAATGCCCATTAACTTTAGGATAAAATATTGCACAGTATACAAAGGCTTCACAACCACGTCATTACCCTTCCGCTTTCTGTTACCATCTCTCGTGAATATCCTTTGCTCCTATCATGCTGAATCATTTCCTTTCTCAAATATCATTGCACTTAAAGCATCATTACTTGGTAACGTGTATAGTCTATTCCTAGAGCATTAGCTCTTTAGAACAAGACCTCTCTGTCTCTGTCTCTGTGTGTCTCCAAATATTCATGATACATAAAGCATTTTTAGAGCAAATAAGTGAACTATTAAATGAATATATGAATAGATGACTTTTAGTAGCCTATGGTGTTATACAATAATAAAAAGACAAGGTTCTTTGCTCTTCCACGTATTATTTTAGAGATTAGTAAGGATATACATTAATCTTTATTATAAAAGATGAAAACTGTCTACTGAAAAAAAATGCACAATGTGAGAGCTGTGAGTTCAGTTTTATTTGGGGCAAAAGGAGGACTAGAGCCTGAGAGACAGCATTTTAGAGAGCTCTGACAAACTGCTCCCAAGAGGTAGGAGGGGAAGTCAGTACATATTATATATGATCTTGGTGAAGGGGATACATGCAATTAAGCACACACCTCAGTAGAAGTTTGCTGCTAGTCACGAGGAACAGATGTCTCTGTTAATGATTTTAGTGCTCTTCTGGGTATGAGAAGATGCAAGAAATTGGGTTCATAAACTCTTCTCCCCAAAATATCTAACTATCTGAAGGCCTGTTCTGCCAGTTTTCCTAGAGCACAGAGGGCCTTATTACTGATCTCTGCCCTGAACTCCTTTCAGGGGGTGTTAAACGTCAGCAACTGCAGTGGTTAATGACCTAATCCTTGTAGAGCCAGATGGCGACTAACATTCTTTAGTTTGCAAAAGTAATAAGCTCCAAATGATAGATATAGATAAACTGTCAGAAGCTTGAAAGGAGAGACTATTTACTCTTTTCCTGGAAGATAAAACGATGAGAGCAGAAAAGATTTTGGAATGAGATATTTGCGTTCAGCCTTGAATGCGACATACACTTTGATCATTAAAAAAAAACAGGGGTGGGGCTTCCCTGGTGGCGCAGTGGTTGAGAGTCCGCCTGCCGATGCAGCGGACGCGGGTTCGTGCCCCGGTCCGGGAAGATCCCACATGCCGCGGAGCGGCTGGGCCCGTGAGCCATGGCCGCTGAGCCTGCGCGTCCGGAGCCTGTGCTCCGCGACGGGAGAGGCCACAACAGTGAGAGGCCCGCGTACCGCAAAAAAAAAAAAAAAACGGGTGGATTTTTCTAGCATGACCCTGCTCTCCCTCACCCTCCCCCACTGTTTGAGGAGAGTGGATACTCCGTTGGGTAAATGCGGTATTGAAATTGTAGAAGAGCAGTGGGCTGTAAGGCAAGTTGGGTTCAGATTGTGGATTCCATTCAATTCTATGCTAAGGAATTTGAACACTTTTAGGTAGGCAGTTAAAATAGCTTTATGCCTCATTCTGACAAACATGGCAGTTTCTCTGAAGGAATCAATTAAATGACATGGTAAAAAAAATGTATAGTTTCGCACTAATCGATAGCCTAGCATTCTGTAATAAACATTTTGTCCCTTGAAATTCATCTTACTGCTTGTCTCTGACAGATAGGGACTGTTTCAGGTGTCTCTTTCCTCCCAGACTTTCTGGGGACTTTTCTTCAGTTAACTTTTATGGGGTACAGAGGATTCGACCTCAGTAAGATTTCTTTGAATTTCATACACAATTTTATTCCAAATACACTGACACCAAAAGCACCATCCGGCTTTGTTTGGGACTCAAAAAGTCTAAGTGGTTGTGTTAAAAATCAGAAAGATGTTTGTATTCTTCATGCCTAATCCTGCCACTACCTTGGATGAATTCAACCAGCTTCTTAAACAACACTGCCACCTCCATGACCTAAGTATAATTCCTTTACAGCATGTTGGCTACATGTCTTAGGTGAACCTGTAGTGATTAAAATTTCATGTGTATTCTGTCATTTTATTCATGTCTTCTTTCTGTTTAATCAGTCTGTTACATTTTGATGTTGAGTAAGTGAATAAGATGCTGCGTTATTAATATTTCCCAGTTCGTCAAGCATTCTAAGTGCAAAACGAATTCCAGCTTGCAAATCTAAAAGAAATACAAGACAGACTGACTGCTGGAAATGGGCCTCTGGGATGGGGGTCAGTGGGAGGAGGGGAGGTCTTTTAACTCATGTTCTACTAGAGCCGAGAAGCTTGGAACTTAATTTCCTGAATGATCGAACTATATTTATAACAATAACTAACATTTACTAATTCGTATATACCCGAAACTAGTTACGTTCTTTAAATTCATTGTCTTTTTAACACTCATTAATTCTAAGATGTGGGTACTATTTTTAGACTAGTAACCAAGGCTTGATTGTAGAGTGAGTTTTCCCAAGGATGCTCTATATTTATATCCCCCTGTTGATGCTTAGAGCCGAGGCCCCCAAGACCTTGTGGAAACCAGGTTAGAATTTGTATGATTCCTGCTTCTTATATCTTTTGCCTTTCTATCCTTGGCTTTGAACCAAGATGCAAAAGGCTACAAAATATTAATATATTGTCTGAAAGCAGATGAGTTTTCAACAGACATCAGGCAGCCTACAAGGCAAACCTACCAAACAATGACGGTTGCAGACTATTGCTTTAGCTACTATTGGAAGGAATTCCAAATGTCATCAGTTTGGAAATAAGATTAGTGCTTCCATACTACCTGTTGAATTACATGTGGAAACTTTAACGCAAAGCCTTATATGACATTAAAGTGCAAGCGTAGGCACAGGAAGAGGATGAATGGCAGACACAAAGTGACCCCATCCACATTTAATAAAACCAGAGCAGGCTGAATGGAAGTCTGCAGTTCCCAGTACCTTCTGCAGCTGGGAACAGGTGTCTCTTCTTTTCAGCACTCACTTTCCTTGCCTCTGTTTCCCCTACAAAGCCATTTGGCAGATATATGTGTTGCAGCATCGAAAGGAGCTAAACCAATTTCTGAAGATTATACGGTATGAGGGGGTTCCAGATTATGACCATCACTGACTCAAGATTTGGGTGTTAAGATGCAGTAAAAGGTAGTACAGAAAGGAATTATTAAAGTAGGGTAAGTCTAATGGTTTTTGTTCTGTGATATAAAGAAGATTCTTTATCAAGTTCATTAGGCATGTGAATGATAGTTGTAGGATGTAGATCTAGGTTCAGAACAAATAAAGATGTCTTTGTATTTATCAGTTATCTATCTGGAAACATCACATATCCAGATATGGAGGTGAAAGTCCTGAAAATTAGGTTGTAATTCAATGATGCCAAGATTTTTTCCGTATAAAGACATTCGCATCGCCAATAGCATACTGATATTTTTTTCTGGCACTTTTAAATGCAGAGATGCTAAAAATTACAATTACACTCTGAAAAAGAAATAGGTATAAATCAGAAGCAGTTCAAGAATGAGTCAAATTCAAGCTCCAAGCCATCTTTCACATCACTTTCATTTCTATTTTAAACTCATTGTTCTTTCTTAAAGACACAGTCATTCACATAGATCAGCTCTCTGATGAACCTGCAGTGTCACCAAGTGCAATATGACCAAGTCTTAGAAGACTTCCTTGTGTGAAGTTTATCACTCAATGAAATATTTATATATTCAATTACCTGTGTGATGGGTTTAATTAAACCTTGCAGAACAACTAGAATATCTTGTCTTCTTTTGCCTTTTTGGTGATATTGATGGAAGTTATAAAAATATATCATACCCCAGAAATATTGCATAAACACTTCACATATATTCAAGTTAAGGTGGTCCTAATAATGCAACTTATTGACTATATACATACGTGTCCTAAAATTGCTTTCATAACCACCAATATAAAGTGAAGTAATTATGTAGGCCTCCTTAATACTTTTCTGTCCTGGATAAATTTAATTTTGCCTGTCTCAAAGAAAAATGTTTTACTAAATTAAATTCATTCATGAAAAATGATCAAAGCAAGAATGTAATTCAATTACATTTCTCAACTTTTAACCTACGCGTTGCATTTATTTTCTTCTAACAAATGTTATCACTATAGTAGAAAAGTGTACCTGCAAATATTCAGTTTTCTCTTATATTCTTTAAAAACCTGTAAAGATACAAGCCTGTTGAAACCGTAAGCCTTTGATGGATACCAAAAGTCAGCTTTTATATTTTAAATCACTGATGAGTAACTATACATCGTCTTGTATATTGTTTGAAACATTCATCTCTTCAGTGGAAAGAAACAAAAAGAAGGTAAGCAGTGAGTAAAAATGGATAGCAGAAGATTTGGAGATTTCAAAGCCTGAAATCTGTCTTCCTGACACAATTTTAAAACTCTGTTCCTCAATTACTGTTTTAGAAAGTAAGAATACAGTCATTTTGAAACTAATATTTTGTGAAAACTCGGGCAAAACATCTATAAAGTGATTTCTTTCTGAAGATAGTCTCATTTGCTAGAGGTGAAAACTTTTCGGCAGAATATTTTTACGGATGCCTATATATATGGCCTTAAGATTAAATTCAGAGGCCCATGCCTCTGGATTGTGTTACACAGGAATTACGAGGAAATCCCAGTGGTACTTCTAGTAATTTAACCTGTGAAAATGGTTCAAGATAAACCTGTGCTACAAAGCTGTAAATTCCTGAACTCTTAAATGCAGTGTCTTTCATCACTGAATTCTGGTGCCCAGATTCTCAATAATTGTTAGTAGTGTGTGTTTTTGTGGCTGTGGTCGTGTTGGTGGTCCTTACATAGAGTAACAACCATTAAGTACTAATTACGTGCCAAGGACTAAAGACGTTTTTCTGTGTTGTTTTGTTTGACCTCTCTAATAACAATACATGGCAATTAGATACTATTATCCCCACTTTACTGATGGTGAAACTCAAAGAAAATAACTAAATTGCCCAAGTCACACAGTTTCTAGGCAGCACAGCACAAGTCAGCCTGCCTCCATAGGATGCTCTTTCCAATGAGTTGATGCATAAGGCCACCCTAGTAATGCTCCAGTGTAGATGGGACAAAAAGAGTTTGTCATTCTGATTAAGTATAAAAAAAAGAAAACATTTGAAATAATCACCAATAAGCCCTTAGAGCCATGCCTTAGTGAATCAAAGCCATCTACTCTACAGTAGACGTGAACCTGATTAATTCCTCAGTAGCAAAGGCTAAATCATGCCCTGTTGCTATAACAGAACTATTACAAGCCATAAGGATAAACAATAGCAGAGTCTTAAGTAAGGACAAGATGCGGTATTAACTGATTTCACCATGGCGCCTCTCTGGAATCCATAGACAAAGGCTAAAGGGAGGAGGTGGTGAGGTTTAGTAAATTAATAAAATCTAGCTCTACTGCATTTCAGCCAAAGCTGAGTTTGTCTCCCAATCCGGTGAGAGCCATTGTCACCCCTACGAAAAGCCACACTCCAATCACTTCCCACATTTGTCTTCACACGTGCACCCTCTAACTGACGATCTGTCAGCAACATCAAACTTACTCTGACCAGATCTGTGAGTTTTATAAGAGACTTCAGAGATTTGCTTATTCTTCTAAGGAGACCAGCTTCAACTCTGCTGATAATGTGTTTTCTTTTGAAAATGAGCAGACAGGCTGCTGGAATCGTCCCAGAATCCACACCAGCTGACAGCTCCAACTTTTTAGGTCCACAGTGCCCACTCCCCAGCAGGTTTAACTTCACGGCCAGCTCGGGCAAGTAACAAACAATTGCAGAAACAGTGACAATGCGGACGGAGGGCTGTGGGAAAAGGACTTCACAAAAATGAGAAAACTAGAATGAGGATTTAGAGGCAATAGTAACTGAAAAGGAAATCTTAAAAGATATGACTGAGACAGGTCTAAATAGAGTTACACACACAAAAATTTCTTGAAGAAAGCCATTCAGAAAATCATATTTTAAGGTTTCTTTCACAAGAAGAAAGGAGACAATATTTTAGGACTGATCTTGTGGTCAAGCAGCAGAGCCTCAGAATCCTTCTGAGCATTTTAGTCCTGGAAACCATGATGCACTGAGCATGGTTAGTCCTCAAAGTACTAAAGTGCCACATTTCCTCTTTCCCATCTGGCTCACTCATGCCTGAAGTAGACCTACAATCACTTTGCTCCCTCCCTCCACATAACTAAAATATCCTTGTATGTGCACAGCTCTGAGACCTTAGCCACCAACATTCAATAGCAGATGTATAAAAGGTCAGATGTCAAATTATCTTTGTCCTGAGACATGACTTCATCAGTTCTGACCACAAATGCTGTTGTCAAACCAACTTTGGGTCTGCTCACCCGACACGTAGCAAAGCGGATCTACTGACACTGGGCTGTGGTGAAGGAAAGCATAGCGTTTATTGCAGGGCCCAGCAAGGAGAGCAGGCAGCTCATGCTCAAAAGCCCCCCAACTCCCTGATGGTTTTCAGGGAAGGGGTTTTACAGTCAGTGTTAGAGAGAGGGTCATGCAGTGTGTGATCGGCTTGTGCTCAATTCTCTGGTTGGTGGTGAGATAACAGGGTGGTGTTTCAGGAATCTCAGTCATTAACCTTCTGGTTCCAACCTATCTGGGGTCTACCTGCCGGTGGTCAGCATGCAGTTAACTTCCTCCACCTGGTAGGGGTTTCAGTATCCACAAAACAGCCTAAGGATATGGTTCAGGATATTATCTACAGCCCTTCAGGAGGAACTAAAGTTCTTTGACCTTGTTTTATGGCTAAACTATTATTATTTTGTCTTACTTTTTTCCCAATGTTTCTGAATTTTCTCACTTCTCTGATTAAATTTGCTCTTCGGAACTCAGGGAAGACCTAGGAGGCTAAAGCTTTCCTGCAAAGAAGAGGCAGGGGACCTGGGATGTCTGTCCCCGAGAAGGCCCCTCAGGGTCCTGCTTGGTTCCAATGCTACAGTTTTCCATCTCAATCTTGCAGGACTCTCTCTCGCTGCTGCTCATTTGACAACCATGACATTCTTACGTAGTCTAAATGATACCAAAATCAATATCTCAGGAAGTCTTGAAGAGCTTAAGAAATCATAAGGTGTTCCTGTGAAATCTGAGGGGGTGTGTACACTTGTCCCCAAAGCAAAGGAGTGGTCCCACCGCCCTCTGCTATAGCTCGGTAGTGGTGGGAATCCGTACAGACTGTTCTATGTATGTGAGCACCATGTATTTTTAGGCAACACCTGTAAGGTCCCTTCTTTGCTGTTGGATATTGACTCCCACAATCCTTCAACTTCATCCCTTTCCAGTCCTCTTACAGCATCCCATCAACTATTATAAGCTGAGTTATTAATACTTTGTTTTTAAATTTTATTTAAGTTTCCATTTTGCATGGGGAAAAAATGGAGGAATTTCGCGCAAAAATCACTGAACAGGGAGAAAAGCACAGAAGATTTCAGACCCTGCCTCCACCCCGATGTAGGACATGTTTTCCAAGTCCCAACAAAGTGAAGAATTTGAGGTACAGAATGAGGGATTTATTCCCCATGGATTCTGTGGGTAAAATAGACACATTTCGGAACCTTTGAAAGAATTTTAGCTCTGGGATCATTTCAACCTCAGGAAACACTGGGAGAGAGTATCCTGATTAGGTTGCCACAAAGAGACGAACATGGCAACAGCCGGGAGGACATTTCAGCGGTCCCTTCACCAGTGGACGCTAAGGACAGAGCACCAGAGTCCAGGACTAATTTAACATAAGCAACAGACCCTGAGGTGACTAATGGAAATATTGGAATCGGTGTATTGCAGTTCCTGAAAGAGTATGTACAGGCTTCATTTAGGGAAATTTGTGCTAGGCTGACACTTCATCTAAACAGCTACTATCCTAGACAAAAAAAACTTAAAATTCCTTTTAGCATTTAAAAATGAAAGTGAATTTCATTAAAAGTGAATTTTAATTCACTTTTGCACTCTCCATATTGGTCTCATTTACACTTGTTATTGTTTCCGAACCCATCATACTTTATCAGAACAAGTTAGACGTTAATAAACCCTCTAATAAAGATTGTTGAAATGCCAACTTGATTTAAAATGAAGATCAACGGAGAAAAGACCACCACCGGCACCTGGGTTTTGAAAGTAGTTGGCAAAGACAGATTTAATACCACAACTGTGGAAAGCAGGATGGTTATGCTTCCAGGTCCCATTTTGCTTGTGGCCAAGAGAAAGCACAGAGGGGTTATGGAATTAGCCCACTGTCACACAGCCTGTCAGTGTCAGAACTCAGATGGCCTGTGTTTAGCCCACCAGGCTGTACTCTCTGCCACTGTCATGATTTACTGCCCTTTTCATTCTCTCCGCCAATTCCACACCAAAATGGCTAGGTCTTGGTCAAGGACCAGCCAGCACTGCTATAGGTACTGCTCTGTGAACTTGTTCTCTTTAACACTCCAGGGAGAAAGAGGAAGTTTTCATTATTATTGATTTGCTCCTTTGCTGGGTGATGTGCTGTCAAGTGAAGAGAAAGGTAAGACCAAGGGTAAGGACTGAAATCATTTCAACCCTGGCTCTGTCTGGGGCTTGGGGCAAGGGCCTCCACATTACAAAGCTTCAGATGTAAAAGAAAACTCGGAATGCCCATGTCAGCAGTGCTGGAAAACATCGGGGATTTTGTAATATTAAATTGGAAAGGATTCATCAAGGTTAAATGGTTTCCACTTATTACTCGTATTATTAGTATCCTGACGCTTTAATACTATGTTGACTGGAAAGCAGTGATTTGAATTCTTCAAAGAATTTTAAGTCATTGAAGCAACATGCCTATGGATTCACCGAATACTACTCCTCTTTTTTGCTTAAGAAACAAAGCATTCTTGCAAAGACACATGTAAAGGTATTTGCTTCAGTTTGGAAGAAAAAGGCTTTCTACTAAGATGCCAAAAAGGTAAATGAGACAACCCTCAGAAGTAGACAAAGATTTATTGCCAAAAAGAAAGCGGTTTTGGCTTGGGTATTTTCATTTCCACGTATGGGTCAAAGTGCTTTCCAGCTTCCTAAATCAGAAGTGCTAATAAAAGACGTAAAATCCTTGCTTTTATGACTATGGTGGTACTTTAGCAAAACTCTTCCTTGATGCTTGCAGAGGTGAAAATTCTTCTCTTCAACTCTAAACATGGTTTTAGAGGTCTCTGATTATTTGTAGATGTGGTTTTGTGTTCATTTACTTTTTATAATTCATAAAAAATGTATAGAAACCTAAAACCCTTACATTCAATTCTTACATCTAAATGGACTCCTTTACTGCCCGCTCAGTCTGTGAAAATCAGCTCCCTTGGCCGGGCACCTGCAGTGAATGTTCACAAAGCTGCAGTTCACCAGGCCAACATGAAATGGGTCCTAGGCAGGATTCCACTGCAAAATAAGCCTTGACTCCCTACCAGCCTGTCAGAGCAAAAAAGTAGTGAGCGTTTTTAGGTGCAGTGACAGGACAGCAAGGAAAAAGAACCTCAGACGGTAGCAGGAGAATCCTTGAAGGATAGCTGGATTAAGAGTCTGAAATCGGGCTTCCCTGGTGGCGCCGTGGTTGAGAGTCCGCCTGCCGATGCAGGGGACACGGGTTCGTGCCCCGGTCCGGGAAGATCCCACATGCCGCGGAGCGCCTGGGCCCGTGAGCCATGGCCGCTGAGCCTACGCGTCCGGAGCCTGTGCTCCGCAACGGGAGAGGCCACAACAGTGAGAGGCCCGCGTACCGGGGAAAAAAAAAAAAAAAAAAAGAGTCTGAAATCTACTGCTAATGTTGAGAGTGTCCCTCTGCTAAGAGTATTCTTAAGTCCTCAGTGCTATTCTCTTATTTCTTTCTTCTTTAGTTTGTACTTTTCATGAATAAGATAACAGAAGTCAGGAAAAGAGGGTGATGGCAGAGCTTTGTTTTATTGCTTTTTTTTTTCTTTTTAAGAAAAAAAGAAGTCCTGTTAGCCTTACCCCCTTTGCCCAATGTCTGTTTGTCCAACTGCAATACCCAGGATTTAATAACTCCAGTGAGTGAATTTAGAGCTCCAGCAAATATACTCTCCTTCTTGTGCGCTTGTGGAGCAACTGTTATCAAATGAGCCCAGTGCCATAAACAAGACAGATAAGTGCCTTCCATCCCCCAATTACCCAGGAGTAGGCGGAAAGCCGAGGGCCAGCAGACCGGATGGCAATCCTAAAGGACGATTTAGAGTCAGGTCACAGAACAGAGGGCTCTGGAGTCATTTGTAATTGGACTTGCTACCAGGTAGCCATAATGGTTTTTCATTTTCTGTCAGATATTTCAGGGCAAATTACAAGAGAAGTAATGTCTTTCAGTGGCACATTTCTGCTTGACAGGGTTTAACATAAATGTTGAATATAGTAAGTACTCAGATGATTTTTTCATCAAATCAGTAAAACTCTTCTACCCAACTTTCCAGCATCAGTAACTTTTCTATCCTACCTCTAACTGACCTCAATGTGTAAATAGATTTTCAAATTTGAGGACCAAGATTCTCAGAATTGGGCGTCTTTTTTTATTCTGGTCTATGCCAAATTATTATTTATGTACCAGTTGGAAAAAACTCCATCAAAGGTCATGCGATCAAACTAGGAAAGCAGGTATGTAACCAGTCATCTAGTCTTTTATGTGTGTGTGTTCATATACGTGCATATCCATACACATAAATACATTATATACGTATATGATATGTTATGATATGATAGTCCGCATATACATGTTATATATACACTGAACACATTTATATATCCTTCCCCATAGCCATGTCCCTCTTTCCTCACAAGGAAAGCAAGAAAGCCCAACTGTAACACTTACCCATTCTACACAAACTATATGTTCCTTACTTCACTTCCTTAATCTTCGCGTTGAGAGAGAGGTTCCATCTTACCTTCCATCTGTCATGTTAATAATATATAAGCAAAAGATATGTTTGATCTGTTTCATTCTCTCATGCCCATTCCTGGGAGGCCATTTTCCTTCTGCTTTGTAAAAACCCAGCTTTTCTTCTCATCTGTTTTTCTGTGCAAGAGAGACTGCAGCTTTTTACACAAGATCATGGCTGACCAAATCATCAGTATGAAGAAGAGGCGTGTATGAGATTGCTGGTGTTTTTTCATACAAAGGAATTCTGAGTTTCGGGAAGTACCCAGGGCCCAATAACACTTTCTACCTTTTCCAGAACTGAATGTATATGATGTTAACAACTAACACCTATTAGTTAACAACTATTTCAGCTTCGATTACCAGTCATAAAAATGGCTTGCATATGCAGAGTCAGAAAGACTTTGCTTTCACAGAAGGGCCGTCACCACTCATGGTTGGTAATGGTTTCAAGTGGACCAAGTGTATAATTTGTAGTGTTATCTGCTAAAAAGAGAGCAGACATGCAAGGTTGCACAGGGACAAGATTTCACTCCAATCAGCATGTGAGCTGGATACATCCTAAAAGCCCAAGTTGATGTAGGGTGGTCCATCACTCATATCAGCATTCCAGAAAGTCATTGAGATTGTGTTTTTTCTTTGAATGGGCCTCAGACAATGAGTGGTTCAAGGCAAACTGAAGTTGTGAGGGTCCATACCAGATAAATTATATTGAGTCACAGAGAAGCTGGTTTCCAAGGTGTCCTCAAATGACTATTGCAAAGTAATCAGAACTCACTGACAAGAATAGTTTGATTTGATCCTGAAAATAAGAGCTTGGGAACACAGAGTGGTTTATGGTTCCCAAAAAGTTGGCCCAATTTTATCCACCAACTTCGTACCAAATCTCACCTGAGATCCCAGATACATCTACATTTCTGGCACTAGCAACTCTGGAGCGTAAAGGGAAATCTGCAACTTAGAGAGAACTTTATCAAAATTGGTTAAGAGCATGAGTTTTGATATGGATGTGAATACCATCTTTGCTGTTTCTAAGTTATGCGATTTCAGTCGTTTTTTAACTTGCCTGTAAATCACATACTAAAATATGGGGCAAAATGTATACCCAGTAAATGGTAACTCTTATAATACTGTTTTAAATAGGTCTGTTTTAAATACCCCTAGTCCAGATCTAGCTGCAATACTAAGAAAATCAGAACAGTGAGACTTTAAGATGTAGTTACAGACTATCTAATTTTGCAGGGAAATACATCTTATCAGGACTTCTTTGTTCCATTTAATAAAAAGGAATTATAAACTTACTCTAAAGGAAATTCTGTTTTATTGATCATCATCATCTTTCCTTCTTCATCATTGCCCTCTACTGAATATTCAGTAAGCACTAATATACATTATCTTCTTTAATCCTTACAACAAACTGATTAAACAGGTATTTTTTACTCACCTTACATATGAGAAATTTGATGCTTAGAGAACTTAGCTCACTTGCTTAGGAAAGCACAGTTATTAAGAAAGAGTATAAAGATCTTACAACCAAGCTTTTCTCAATCCAAAGACCAAAAATCTTAACTATATAAGATACAGTCATCTCACTGTATCCGTGAGGGATTGGCTCCAGGAACACCACCTGCCATACCAGAATCCACAGATGCTCCAGTCTCTTATACAAGATGGTGTCGTGTTGGCATATAAACTACACACATCCTCCTGTATACTTTAAATCATCTCTATATTACTTATAATACCTAATACAATGTAAATGCTATGTAAATAGTTGCTGTTGCACAGCAAATTCAAGTTTTGCATTTTAGAACTTTCTGGAATTTTTTTTGAAAATGTGGAATATGGAAACTACAGATCCAGAGGGCTGATAGTACTTTATCCAGTGGTGTGTTACATATCATGAGAGAGCAGAAAGGAACTTACTGGAGATAACGTTAGGTCTTTCTTGCTTAAAGGATGATGCCTCTACCTTTTTCTTTTCATTCTCAAGGATTTTACTACCCATAATCCATGATTTCTTTTGTGTGGAATACATGTATCGAGAGAAAAAATATAAGGGCAGTGTTTCTTTGCCCAGCACAGTTGTATTTTCTTTCAGTAACTGGACAGTACTAACCAGCCATCTATTCAGAAGTAACCTTTTTCTAAAACACTGGCATCTTGCACTAGCCTAAAGCTATGGCAGCCCTGAAAGCAAGCACCAAATCTGAGAAGTCACTTGTTTTTATTTGTGTTTTCTCTTCAACTGGCTAACTCTTAGTGGGAGACAGAGGGGCTGTTCAGTTTCATTATGTCAAGACTGGAGGCACAGACCTGCTCATGGCTTACTCTTCAGTTCTAAATTATATTCGGTTGAGAAAGGGTAAGGTGGTGCGGGGGGGAAATGCCCACTCCTCTTTTTGTCAATTTTCACTGCAACATCAAGCATGAGGCAAACAGTTGTAAGTAGGTTCTTTGTCATTTGCATACCAGTAATTCTTCTTTATGGGTAACAGAAATGCTGAGCTTTCAGAATCAGGGAGCTTTTCTTTCCGTCACAGGCAAGCGATCTATACTACCTTATTGATTTTCCCAACCAATTAATCCATTGATTTTTCTCACCTATAAAAACAACAGCAACACAAAAGCATGCATATCTAATGGGAAAATATGACAAAAATTAAAAGTCAGCTATAAATAAAAATAATTAATAAAAAATGACACCTACTGATATTTGCATTTTCTCAGTAGCTTTTTTCCCCCATGTTTTTCCAACTGAATAGTTCACAGTATGTTGCTGAAGCGTAACAAAATTCATGAAAATGATGTAAGAAACTCCTTGGTAAGAAATAGAACTACAGAACAAATAAGAGTTTTTATCTGTGTACATTTGGCTTCTAGTTCAAAAGTTTATGGTTTTCTTTTCACATTCAGCTGACGCACAACTATATCTCAGGCTGAAAGATCTAAACTACCACCACTCATGAATTGTGAAGGCCAAGACGTTTGGAAATTTTACTGGATTTATGACCTAGAAAAACAAAAATACAGCAGGACAAAGAAATGAATGGAATTATAAAGCAGGTTTGAATCTATCTTGTAGAAAAAAGGAATGAACTAAAAAGTTAGAAGATTCTAGAAGTTAAAAATTCTGGGCAATGGTGACTGACCAAGTGGTTTAGGTGAATGAATGTGTCGATTCATTTCTGACTAACTAGTTGTTATGTTTATCTTGCAGCTTTGCTTAAGGAAGACAGTGCAGCAAGAGTTCCAAAAAGGCTTTGTTCAAATGTCAGTGTGTCACACATGTAAATTGTAAGGCAAAGATCACATCATCAGAGAAAAATATGTTTCTTACTCTAGTAAGCTCTTCCATCTTAATGATCCTTAACTACTAAATACCACACTAAGCAATCTAAAATTTTTAATCTGAAATAACCCTGGAGGCATATATGTCAACTTCATAGTGATTATCCATCTTGTGTAGGAAACCCTACATTATATGAAACATCAGAAACTAAAAAGAATTTTAATGGTCCAATCACAGAGATCTTCTACTAGTTATTATCTCAAAATTATAAGATATTAGAAGATAACTGGCTTTCATAGAATGAAATGCCTATTGATTAGAAAGGCCAGTGTAGCTAAGAAACAGTTCATGCCCAATCTAAAGCAGTACCCACGGAATTGACAGGAAAATCTAACAGTAGAAATGCCATACAGCTAGCATCTTTGGATATCGGTGATTAATTGGACCTGTGGACAGTAATGTGGACTAGTGGAGGAGTGCAGAATGACTCTCATTATTCCCGTTTAGGTGACCAGGTAGACGGCAATCATATTTTCTGAATTAGGTCACACAAATAGAAACAGATTGGGAATGGAACATAATAATTCATTTTGGAATGTGCTGTGTTTGAGCCACCTGTGTGACATATGGGCGTGAAGATGTGCAGTGGGGAGCTGTCTGTATCAGTCAGGAGCCCAGAAGGAAAGTGTGAATTTAAGACATGCATTTGAATTCATCAGCGTATGAGCAGTATTTAAGTCACAGAATTGGGTAAAATTGAACAGGGAGAGCACGTAGACTGAGAAGAAAACAGGCTAAAGCCACACCACCACCACCAACAAACACCTGGAGAATATCAGCATTTAAAAACAGAGCATTTAAGGAGACTAAGAAGAAAAGTGAGCCAAAGAAGAAAACAGGAAAGTAACAATGAGGAGGGGACAGGAAGAGGACCAGACAGAGTACAAGAGAGGGAATAAACCTGTGAATTAATTTAGTGATTGTCCTAATCTTCTAGGACTGCTATGACAAAACACCACAGACTGGGTGGCTTAAACAACAGTTATTAATTTTCTCATTCTTGGGCTGGATGCCCAAGATCGGGGCGTTGACAGGTTTGGTTTTGGAGGCTCCCTCCCTGGCTTGCAGACGGCCACCTTCTCATCATTGCTCACATGGACATTTCCCTGTGCACGCACATCCTGGTGTCTCTTCCTCTTCTTATAGAGACACACGTTATATCGGATTAAGGCCCCATTCTTATGGCTTCATTTAATCTTAATTACCTCTTACTTACCTGTAAAGGTCCTATCTCCAAATACATTCATGTTGGAGGTTAGGGCTTCAATATATGAACTGAGGGGACACAATTTAGTCGATAATAGTGGTCAAACCTTTATCGAATGCTATCGACGATGCTTGTGTCCCACCAAAATGCATGAGTTGAAACCTAATCCTGAATTTGATGGTACTTGGAAGTGGGGCTCTGGGGAGGTGATTAGGTCCTGAGGCAGAGTCCTTATGAATGCAATCAGTGCCTTTATAAAAGAGGCCCCAGATTGCCCTCTCACCCCTTCCACCATATGAGGTTATAAGGAAAGCATCTTGAACCAGGAAGCTGGCTCTCACCAGACATTGAATCAGTTGGCACCTTGATCTTGGACTTCCCAGCCTCCAGAACTGTGAGAAATAAAATTATACTGTTTATAAGCCACTTACACTATGGTACTTTGTTATAACAGCCCAAATGTACTAAGATACTGACTATTCATGGTTTATAAAATAAAATCCAAATTCCTTAGCATGGCATAATGATCGTTTACTAAATTGTCCCAATCAACTTTCCAGTCCTGTCCTCCATACTTTCCCTACTTTATATCCCATAGTTCAATTCCACTGGAGAAATTTGCTTTCTCCTGATTATACCTTATGTCTTTATGCCTCTGTACTCTTTAGGGTCATCTTCATTCTCTACATGAACAAATCCTAGTTCTCTTTGAAGATCTCCCTCAATGTCACTTCTTTTCAAAATACTTTCCTTATCCTTCATAGCAAGAAATGCTTCTCACATCTCTGCTCCTTCTTCATTTTGTTCCCATGTCACAAAGTATTTATTAAATTCTACTATAATCACTTAGCTCAGCTAAGGCAAACTACTGATATATCTTACTCATCTTTTATAAATGTGTCCTCTAGTGTTCTTCCAGATATATACCAGGTGTTTATTAAACATAAGACAGTAAATAAATGAATGAATAAAAAAGAATAGTTAAATTAATGAACTGCAACACTTTCCATAATGAGTTATTTCTCTAATTCTGATGTTATTAAATAGAAAAAATACTCTGTGCAAATTTTCATACAATATGAGATTAGTGTTCAACTGCTTTAGATAGTCACAATTTATTAAATATCCACAGTGCAAAAACAAAATAAATAAGTAAAGCAAAAATACACTGTGGTAGGGGTGGTAGAAAAAGTCAGAGATTATCACACAAAACAACACATGATCTGAACCTTAGCAGATTTATACATTAAAGGAGAAGTAAGTCAAATTGCATGCTGGGAAAAAAGTACAGGACCAAATTGTATTATTTTAGAGCCTACTTGTTCCATGTTTAGTTCACCCTGTTCTGTTACCCTGAAAGGGAGCATTGAACCTGATGAATTTTAGGGAGAGGATCTGCCTGGGTTAATGATCTATCATAGTTCTCCTCAAGTTCTTCAGTATAGAAGCCCAAAAACAAGACAGCATCACCCAGTTTAGCAGAAACCAACCTTTATGTCCCGACTGTAAAGCAGTTACGAAGCTTCAGCTACCTGTACATACTGTATTAATTAGGGATGGGATTATTTATCCTTCCAGGAATGGACGCCATCCATGTTCCACACTGCTGAGGCAACACCTAAAAGGTGTAACAGTACAGGAGAAATCCAAGGTGGAGGCCCAAGGAGCTCATCTCACTCAGTCCCAGAACCGGGACTCAGGAAACCCCACTGTCCTAGTCACTATCCTAGTGTCCCAAGTCACTGGCTGTCACCTCATGTTCTTGGAGATACATTCACTCTCCAGGCACAAGAGCACAATTACTTCTTATACCAGCTGATTTCCAATTCCAGCCATTAGCTCTGATGTGATCGTCTCAGAACAACTGAGACAAGACTAAAACCATGCGTCATTTTCTCCAATAATCCTCTCTGCCTCTTTGATTATTTTAATGACAGAGCATTGAGGCTCAGACCACAGAATTTGCTAAAAACATCCTACTGAAGAATAGCAGGACTTCTCCACTGTTATTTTTAATACAGTACTATTCAAGTCATTCTGAACTTCAAATAAAATGCTACATATCAGTGTCTTGTTTTTACCAAAGCTGAGCAAATTTGTCAGCAGTGATTTTCTTCACAGCTGCCGGAGTAATCATTCACTCTCCTGTTCAAAACACTCTCACCATGTTGCATCTAAACTCCATGTGGGCTGGAAGGCACTACAGGCTCTGTTACCTGTCCGCTGTTCCCACCATCACCCCTTACTCTGCTCTAGGGTCATTGGAGCAGCTCTTCCAAGATGCCGTGCTTATTCTTACTAGGGGTCCCCACTGCCTAGAACCCTTTATCCTTCAAGCTTTATAATGCTCATTCCTTCACTTCCTCCAAGTCTTTGTTTAAACATCACTCCCCCAAAATACCCATTCTAAACATCCTGCCTAACACACACACACACACACACACACACACACACACACACACACACAAAATCATGTCATTCCCAGTCATGCAATCTGCTTTTATCTTCATAGCACTAAGCACAGTCATATTACATATCTCTGTACTTCTTTTTTTTTATCTGTCTCCTCTTCTAGAAGTAAGGTCTTAAGAGAGCAAGGCCTAGAACAGTGCCTAACACATGGTAAACACTCAATATTTTTAAAATAAGTAATGAATTAATAAGAGAATTTGTGCTTCAAGACAAAGAAGTCGTACAAATTTGTCCAAAAGTCATGCTCCTTCAAAATAAAATCAGAAATATGTACAGTGTTCTATGAAATTTGACATTTTCCAAAGGAAAAGATGGAGAACACAACGAAAGCTCACATCCTCCGTTGGGGTGTAGTGAGGAGTCAGCATTAATAAGACCGTGGCAACGATTCCCCCAGGAGACAACCAGCCTATTGGCTTAATCAGAGTTTTTGAACATTATGCTATTCTACATCCATGTAAATGTATAAAAGTGCCACATGGTCCTGTAAATCAGCTTTAGGTAGCAGAATTGTGGCAGCCATGAACAACATCGTTTCTGTGGAAGAGTCTTTTCCTGCTCAGAGGGTTGGAAGTTTATGGCTCACTGAGGATTCTACTCATTATCCTCTGGGTGGTCTGAAATCCTGAATTCACTAGATAACGAGTCAACCCTGATACCATCCTGGGGTTGTCGTATCAGCAGGAATGTGTGGAAATCATAATCAGAGAATCCTTTCTCTCAAAAGGACCAGAAGTTGAATTTGCCTTGGAAAACATATCGACCTTATAGACCTTTAATACGTTCTTAGTCCTCTATTTTCTCCATCTACCCTCATAGCAATATGATCAGAGTTGACCTATTAACTAAGGCTGAAATATCAGAGGCACCTGATGACTGCTATTCTCTCTGCCTTCCAACCTCACCAAAACAATGTCAAATTCCATGTGTCTCTCAGGACAACCCCACCACATATCTCATTATACAACTTGATTTTGCACAAAATACATTGGCCACAATAACCTAAGCACCCACTTTAGGAAACTAAAGAACAAAGCTCTAAAACAATCAGAAGAAAGGAAATAATGAAGAATTAGAACAAAAAATCAATGGAATTGAAAACAGTAAAACAATAGAAAAAAACTGATGAATCCAAAAACTGTTTTTTTGAAAAGATCTATAAAATTGATACTTCTATGTGGGCTAAACAAGATAAAGAGAAAGAAGATATATATTACAGCAAATAAAGAGGGGGGTTATCACTACTGATCCCATGCACATTAAAAGGTTAATAAGGAAACACTATGAACAACTCTATACCCACAAGTTTCATAACTTGGATAAAGTGAAACAAAAATACAAACTACCAAAATACATGCAAGGACAAGCAAATAGATATGCCCATATCTATTAAAGAAATTGAATTTTATTTTAAATCCTTACAGAAAGAAATATCCAGGGACAGATGGTTCAATTGATTAACACTACCACACATTTTATGAAGGAATAATACCAATTATCAACAATCTCTTCAAAGAAATAAAAGAAGAAAAACTTCCCAAATTATTTCATGAGTCCCACATTACCCTAATATCAAAACAAAGACATTACAAAGGGCCAATATCCCTCATGAACAGAGACAAAAAGTCCTTAACAAAATGTTAGCAAATCAAACCCAGCAATATATAAAAAGGGTAATACATCATGACCAAGAATGCAAGGCTGATTTGGCATTCCTAAATCAATCGAGGTAGCATCTCATTACACACTGAATAAGAAAAAATATATAATCATATCAATCATTGCAGAAAACCATTTGAAAAAATTAATCAACTATAATAAAAACTTTAAAAGAAAACTAGAGTATAATGACTTAATAAAGGTTATAAATATTTAAAAAAATAAAACCTTATAGCTAATATCATATTTCGGGAAGAGAGACTAACACTTTCCACATAAGATCAGGAATAAGGCAAGGATATTCTCTTTCCCCATTCCCATTCAACATTGTACTGTAAGTCCTAGCTAATTCAATAAGACAAGGAAGAGAAAAATAAAGGTATACAAAATTTAAAGGAAGGAGTAAAACACTCTTTACTCAAAGATAACATGATTTTCTGTGTAGATAGCCCGAAAAATTACCAACAGAATGGGTAGCCAACAAAAAAACTCCTGAATGTGAATGTGAATACAGCATGGTAGCTGGATATAAGGCCGATATTTTTTTTTTTTTAGAGTCAGTTGATTTTCTATATGTCAGCAAAGAAAAATCAGAAAATTAAATTTTAAAATACCACTTACAATTGTACCAAAAAGATAAAACAACAAAATACTAATGAAAAAAATCAAAGAAGATCTAAGTAAATGGAAAGAGATTTTGTGTTCATGGATTGGAAAATTCAACATAACAAAGAAGACATCTCTTTTTCCCAAATTGATATATCGATTTAGTACAACCCCATCAAAATACCAGCAAAATTTTGGTGGTAACAACAAACTGATTCCAACATTTATAGGTTAGTAAAGCGAACACAATACAGGAAAAGAAGAACAAAGTTGAGAGACTCACACTAGCCAATTTCAATATTTACTGTCATGCTATAGTACTCAAGAGAGCACAGTAGGTGAAAGAACAGACACGTAGTTCAATGGAATAAAATAGAGAGCTTAGAAGATAACCTCATACAGGTAAAGAAAACTGATTTTTGACAAAAGCAAAAAGGCAATATAATATATATAATACAAGGATAGTCTTTTCCATAAATGGTGCTGGAATAATTGGCAGTGCATATTTTTTTAAGACTGAAAGAAAGAAAAAAGAAACTAGACATAGACCTCACATTTTACACATATATTAACTCAAAATATACCATTGACCTAAATGTAAAATGAAAAGTTATAAAACTTCTAGAAGACATACAATAAAATCTGCATGACCTGCAGTTTAATGATGAGTTTTTAGATACAATTTAACACCAAAAGCACAGTCCATGAAAGAAAAAATTTATAAGTTGAAATTTATTTAAGTTTTTAAAAAATTGCCCTGCAAAGAACACTGTTAAGAGAAGGAAAAGAGATCTCACAGACTAAAAAAATTTGCAAATCACTTATCAGATAAATGAGTTGTATCCAAAATATACAAAACTACATAATAATAAAACCTCTTAGACCTTAATAATAGGAAAACAACTTAGTTTCATAATGGGGAAAAATAGTGAACAAGCAACTCACCACTGAAAATATACAGATGGTAAGTAGACAATGAAAACACCCTCAACATCACTTACAATTAAGGAAATGCGAAGTAGATAACAATGACATACTACCGCACACCTACGGGAATGGCTAAAATCCAAAATCTGGCAGTATCCGTTATTAATGGATATGTGGAGCAACAAGAACTCCCATTTATTGCTGGTGGGAATGCAAAGTGTTATAACCACTTTGAGAGCTATTTGGAAATTTCTTATAATGTTAAACATAACTTTACTGGCAATCAACTCCAGGTTTACCTAACTGATTTGAAAACTTATATCCACATAGAAAGCTGCACATGAATGAATTATGAATCAATTTTATTCACCATCATCAAAAACTGGAAACAACCAAGATGTATTTGAATAGATGAATAAATGAACAAACGATGGTATATCCATATAATGGAATACTACTCAGGGATGCAAATGCATGAACTATCAACCCACAAAAACATATTACTAAGTGAAAGAACCTAGTCTGAAAAGGCAGCATAGTTTATGAGTCCTTTTATATGACATTCTGAGAAAGACAAAACTATAGAGAAGGAAAACCGGTCAGTGGTTGTCAGAGGTTTGAGGTGAGGGAGGGGTTGACTGGGTGAAGCACAAACGAATTTTTAGTGCTGTAACTATTTTGTATGATACTATAGTGTTAGACACATGATGCTACGCACTTGTCAAAACCCATAGAATTTTTCACCACAAGAAGTAAACCTTAATGTATACACACAAACAAATAAAAAATCAAGGAGATCAGGGATCCCAAGACGGAATACGAACTGTGGCAAGAGCATCTAGCTCTATCACAAATGTGTGATATGGTTTCACTGATGAGGATGGGGGAGATGTTTCGAAGTAAGTAACTTTGGAAGTGAGTGGAGGAACAAGAAACTGTGTGTAAGTACTGTATTCCAGTAGCTAAGATTGTTTCTTACGGGGGTATAGGTTAACAATCCTAAAACTGTAGATGTATGCTGGAATTGAACAGTAAGTACGTAGATGGCAGATGGTGGAACCAGGAGCCTCGTCATTGGAGGGGGAGTTTACAGAGAAGTAAGGGAGAGGTTGGAAGGACACATGTGGTCATGGATTAGATTTCGTGCTGTCAGTATGAACTCATGTTTAATTTAATATAAATAAAGATGGAGAGATATAGGAATATATACGTATATGTATAACTAAACCACTTTGCTGTACTCCTGAAACTAACACAACATTGTAAATCAACTCTACTCCAACATGAAATAAATTTTTTAAAACAAGAATAAATAAACAAATGGGTGAGAACAGACAAATGTCCTATATAGAAGAATTCCAAATAATTTATGTAGATATAGATACTGCCCCCTCAAGGGGGTGGAACATCACTCCCTGGTCTTTAAGTGTGGATTGTGCATAGTGACTTGCTTCCAAAGAATACAGTAGGGAAAGGAGACAAAAAAGGTAACTATGGTGGAAACTATTGTGGGCAAACACTACCTGAGCCCGGTGATCAAGGTTAGCATCAAAAGTGATAAGTCATGTTGAGAACATGTACCCTTGGTGTGATTTGATGCCAGTGTCACTTAATCTCTATGATCTTTCTCCCACAACACATATCCCCAGTCTATTCATGGGAAATAGAAAAGTAAGACAAACCCAAACTGAAAGGCATTCTACAAAATATCTTAGCAGTACTTCTCATTGAAAACAGGGCAAGTCTAATAACAGGGCAAGTCACAGCCAAAACTATCTCATGGAAACGTAACTACTAAATGTTAACATGGTATCTTGGTTTGGATCCTGGGACAGAAAATGAAAGAAACTAAAGAAGTTCTAAAAGTATGGTCTTAGGTTAATAATAATGCATCAATACTGGTAGGCTAATTATGACAAATGTTTCAGACCAAGCTAAGATGTTAACAATAGGCAAACAAAATGCAGAATGTAAGAGAACTCTCTATACTGTCTCTGCAACTTTTCCATAAATCTAAAATTTTCCTAAAATAAAAAAGGTTATTAAAAAATACATTGCCCTTATATCCAGAAAAGATGAAAACTCTAATTTGAAAAGATACTTGCATCCCAGTGTTCACAGCATCAATATTTACAATAGCCAAGACATGGAAGCAACCAACTGTCCATTGACAGATGAATGGATAAAGAAGATGGTGTATAGATATAGATATAGTTATAGATATAGATATATAGATATATATAATGGAATATTACTCAGCCATAAAAAAATAATGAAATAATGCCATTTGCAGCAACATGGATGGACCTAGAGATTATCATACTAAGTGAAGTAAATCAGACAGAGAAAGGCAAATATCATATAATATCACTTACTTGTGAAATCTAAAAAAATGATAGAAATGACCTTATTTACAAAACAGAAATAGACTCACAGAGAGAAAACAAACCTATGGTTACCAAAGTGTAAAGTGGGTAGGGATAAATTAGGAGTTTGGGATTAGCAGACACAAACTACTCTATATAAAATACATAAAAAGCAAGGACCTACTGTATAGCACAGGGAACTACATTCAATACCTTGTAATAACCAATAATGGAAAAGAATCTGAAAAATAATATATATAAATATATGTGTGTGTACATATATACATATATATCTGAATCGCTTTGCTGTACACCTGAAACTAACACAACATTGTAAATTAACTATACTTCAATTTTAAAGATGGTTATAAAAAATTCATTGCCCCACTGGTGTTCTTAAAAGTTAGGCACAAATTCAAACTCAACAGAATATACCTCCAATTTTCTAGGAACCAATTATTCTCATTCTCTTTTCCAAGTGAATTATTAACAATAATTTGAACAGAGGTGTAAAGAGTTTTACCCTAGATGTCTCTTTTAACTAGGAAACTCAAATATGCACACATATGCACAAAATGTTATACATAGTATATTCTTTTTAAATTATTATAACAGGTGTGTTTAAGAAGAAAGAGTAAGAAGTCAAATCTTATCATTTACCTTGAAGAAATGCCCTGATTTGAAGAGTTCTCTCAGAGATATTTTTTACATCGTGTACTGGGTTGTATATTGTCCCCTCAAAATTCATATCCACTAGTAACCTCAGAATGTGCCCTTATTTGGAAATAGTCTTTGAAAATGTAATTAGTTGAATTAAGATGAGGTCATCCTGGAATAGGGTGGGCCCTAATCCAATGATTGGATTCCTTACAGGAAAAGGAAACAGACACACAGTGAGAAGAGGGGAGTTAAGAGACAGAGAGAGAGGCACAGAGAGAGAGAGAGAGAGAATGCCAAGTGACACTGGAGATAGAGATTGCAATGATGCACTACAAGCCAGGAAAAGGCAATTGGCAACCACCAGAAGGAAAAGTCTTTCCCTAGCAGCCTTAGAGATCACCACTGTCCAGCCAACCTCTTGATTTCAGAGTTCTAGCCTCCAGAACTGTAAGAGAACAAATCCCTGTTGTTGTAAGCCACCTAGTTTATGGTAGTTAGTTATGGTGGCCCTAGGAAATGAATGCATACAGATGCATACGGATTTGCAGGGTGGGCTGTATACCAGGATGAAAATGGTGCTTCTGTCTTTCTCAGAGCTCATTCCTGTGTTGTATTTCTTTTTCTCCAGCAGTTCCAGACTGCTGATGGCTGCAGGAGTGTTGAAATGAGCACCGATTCTTGATCTCAGGCAACATTACATTATCATTATCTTCTCTTATCAGGCCTATCTCGGCTCCTCATCTCTGACAAGCAAATGGTGCTGTTTGGATGAAGACACTTCCATTTAATTAACAATTCTTTTCATAAGTGAATTCTTTTCTTTTCTAAGCCCAAGAGCCTAATTTTAGCTGGTTAACCTCATTATCTCCACGAGATCACTTTGGTGAAATTCTAAAGCGTCTTTCATTTACTCTCTCGACAAAAAGTAAAAATACACACCAGACAATCATATTAAGCTTTCTCCTCTGATTAAATCTTTTATCTGAAGTTAATATGGCTTTTACTTCTCCGGGAGTATATAAAGGGTCTTTTGTCCCCGTCTTTCTGACACGATATTTTATTTCTCAAATCCATAACGTGCTCCTAGTATTCCATGATAGTCTGCTGGAAAAAGGTCAAACCTAATTTTTCAGTCCTCAGAAAAGAAGGCCTTGAGAATTGCCGTACTTTTCCTCACCCTCATTCCTATTCCCTTGCCTCTGGAATTGTAAGATATATTAAGATAAATAGGAAAGAAATGAGTTTTTAACGGTGAGAGAGCCTTTTCAGCAAGGTATTTGAGTTCGTACAGTAGAGAAGAGATTTCATAGCTTTGCTGAGACAGAATCACTGGAAAGTACAAGTCCTCTTTTGATTCGAGGTGGGAAGCAGGCTGTAATTGCCTTCAACCAGAAACTATGGAAGGTAAGTAACAAGGTGACATTAAGATTCTCAGGAATGCTGGCCGTTAGTTTTACAGAAAAGTAATTGCAATAACCTGCTTAGCATTTTCCTCCCAATCTTCTTGAGATTGACGCTAACAAAATGAGACCTGACAAATAAGTGATACCCTTAACAACTCCAAACTCCCTAGATAACAACCTTACTTTTGCTTTCCAACTCTTTTCTGAATTGCTCATATTCATGACAAGCCATAAAATAATTCGTTTTTCACGTCCCACGGTTCAACATTTATTTGGTATTTGTATACAACAGAATTCAAAGTAAGCTGTAAGTGTTTGATATTAGAATACAGGTAGGATATGCATCAGTAAACACTAACAACCATACATGGGCTAAGAGTAAGCATCAGAACTCATTTCTGTGTATGCTTGGAATAAACATATGCAAGTAACAGCAATTACCATCTACTATGCCTGTGCAGAATCCGATGGGAATTATTATTTCCACCTCTGTCAATAGTCCACTCCACTGTTGTTTCTGTTTTAGTTGGGGTTCCCAGAAAACAGACTTTTAGAAGGAAATTTGCTTATGGGAGGTTTACCAGTTATTATTACCAGGGGAGGAAGTGAGGCAAGTGGGATTGGGCAGAAGGAGACATTGAGTTCTGATGCAGTCTCAGAAACGGCCTCGGCCAATCTCACAGAGAGCTCTCAAGTAGGTCTGGCCCTTCGAAGATGCCCCAAGGTGAAATCAGGGACTTTGTAACCCTATATTAATGCATCAGTAGAAGTGGCTGCTCCCGGGTACGTGGTTTAACCCCAGGCGAGACAGCTCTCTTTCCTTTTTCAAAGGCAACTGGCAGAGTGGGACTCAGCGGAGGGACATCGACACCTGGAGATGAGGCTGACCGCCCTGATGGGGGGACTGGACGGGGAATCTTTGCATCTACCAGACCTTCCCATTGGTTCCCAGCTTTTGTATCTTTCTGTTTACTTAATGCCACTCCCATATCCTATTCAGCTGCCCTTTTCTCTTAAATCTAAACACCCTTTTACAAGTCTTGGTCCTGATGGCTTACTGCTTATCCATGTCCCTAAATACTCGCTGACCCTTCCAGTCCTTGCCCAGGACTCTCATTTTCTTCCAGCTGAGTGTGGTCCATAAGGGACCTGGTGCATCCCTAGAGGCGGGGAAAGAGGAGGTCCTGTGACTGTAGTGGATGCAGCTCGTGTCCCACCTGTAAGCCCTCATCCCTACCATTTCACTTCCCATGGGGTGAATTCCAACTGTCAGCCCTGTATTTTCATTGCCTTACGACTTTCTCTGTTTTCCAAGAGCTCATTTTGCCCACCTGTATGCAAACCAGGGAGGCCCGGGAGAATCTAAACCAATGACTGAGGAAAACTGGAATATAAAATACCTCAGATCTCATGTTCCTTATCTGGAATCGTGCTGATGTGTATGTCCTGCCCTGGCTGTCAGATTTCCCCAGTGGGATCAAACTCCAGTTACCCATAGTGGTGACTTGGTTATACACTCTTTGTTGGTTATACACTCTTCCCTGTCATACTTCTGCATTCCCTGATGAAGTTTTCTGGGATCCCCTCCCAAATAAACTACTTAAGTCAAATCCTTACATACAGGCCTGGTTCATGGATAGGCTAACTCAAAGACAGTTATATTAGTTCAAATGCATGCACCCAAAGGGACAAACTTTAGGTGATGACGGAGGAGAGGAGTAAGGGGAAAAATAAGGAGATGAGGAATTTATAAGTGAAGCTTAAAAGAATGAAGTTAAGATAGGAAAAGATGTCAGAAGAGAAAAATACCAATATTTCAGAAGATTGATGATTGATATATTTTTTTCACCACTACATATTTTGGTTTAGAGACAGCACACTCCTCAAGTAACCATTATAATGAGATTTACAGACATCATCATTAGCCACCATCTCATCACCAATAAATAAATAAATACATAAATAAACAAATTTTGATGTATATGTCAGTTGCAGGTATCCCATGGTCAAGAAACAAAAAGATAGATCTGTGTCATAAACATGTGTTGTTTATTAACTGACCAGCCTCAAACCCTCCCCTGTTAGTGCCATTCCCTCTCTTTTGGGGGTCTTTGTGTAGCATCTTGCAAGGTAGCTCCCACCTCCCACTATGGAAGCAATAGCTTTCTCTCCCAGCTCTGGCACAGTTACTGAACAGGCTCGTCAGAAGCTCTCTTCCTAGACTTTGAACCTTGAGTCACCACACTGATGTCTTGGGGCTGCAGGTCACATTCATCACAGCGTCAGCATTTGGAACACAGTGTTTCTGCAGGGTGACCACACCTGTGGATCCTGCATTGAGGACTTCCCAAGCTCCTGCCTATTCTTCCAATGTAGCTTTCAGCCTCCAACCAATTCGACAAATCCCTAATATCCATTCAATAAATGGCATTTTTGCTAAGGGAGGTAGATTAATGCAGATGTACCAGGACGATGTAGCAGCCAAGAGTCCCTCAGTAACATGGGGTATTTGGGATTGGTTGCCTGACCATGATGGAGAAGACCATGGAACTCCTGTAAATATTTCTATGAGACCATTTAGAGCTCCCTGATATATGTCATTGCCAAGCTTTGATCTTCATATCCTTCCAACATATTCCCTTAAGGTGTTTATTTATTGTTCTCAATAAATATGTATTAAATCTCTCAGAGAAATCTAATACATATTTTAAGTTATAAATTTATATGAGTTTTATAATTTATCTACATCTAAGTCCACATGATATTTTTAAATAATTCTATTAAAAGTAGTTATTTGTGTAAACCTGACCTGAAGCTCAAATTTTTTTAATTTTTTTTGAATTTTATTTTATTTTATATTTTTTTATACAGCAGGTTCTTATTAGTTATCTAGTATATACATGTCAATCCCAATCTCCCAGTTCATCCCACCACCACCACCTCCGCCCCCTCATTGTCCTCCCTTGGTGTCCATACCTCTGTATGTCTTTGTGTTGCCCACCAGAGACTTAGCAGAGAGAACCAGAATCTAGACCTGTGGGATAAAATGGTCACTTGTTTGTTTGTTTCAACTTTTCCCACCTTTATGCACTGTGAGTTCACATGACACCTGTGGTTCCTTGCCAACGGTTTTAGTTCACTATATCCTCTTGCAAAATCTCAAATATATAGGGATTATTAGCTAGTATCTGCCTTCCTATGACCCACCTTATTTCCCTCTCATAGGAGTTTTGTAGGTATACTATATACACAATAAATGAACAGAACTAAAAATAAGTAAAGAGCCAATTTAGACCTCCAAGTAAGTGGAAACAATGCATCCTATTAAAACAAGGAAATGTTGAGAGAAGAAAGAACGATAGTTTACTCTGGGTCAGAAATGGTCAACAACCTCTCTCCCACACCCACCCCCCAAATCAAGACCTAGAACTGGTGTGGGGTGAGCAATGGGGCTTCACTGGAGAGATTTGGAAGAATCCTCTTGGACTTCAAATTCTTAATGAGTCTCTCTACGCTCTAGTTTAGGCTAAGAATGTCCTCTGTCTTTAGGAAGTTTTCAACCCAGAAACATGGAAGGTGAGGGCGGAGAGCAGAAGAGAGGAAGCAGAGAGCAGAGGGCTGCATCCTTTGGAGACTCAAAGGCAGAAACAACCTTGGCGGTTCCTTTCAGGTCTCGGGCCCAGCTCAGCCCATTAAATAGAACAGGAGGGGCAGTCAATTCAGGTGAAGGCTGTCTTTAGAAAAAGGCATCCTGCTGCTGCCTGCGCTGCTTTTTCTACCCAGAACACAGCCCACAGCCCCTCATCTTCAAGACTCAACTGATGCTGCATCTTTCTGGGAAATGTTCTCTTATCCCTCTTTGTCTTGGTTTAATGTCCCTCCCAAGTGTCTCCACTGTACCCTACTTAAGTATCAATCTTCTTTTAAATATACAGACTTCACTCCTTGAGGACGGGGACTACATCACATCTTTTGTTTCTCTAAGAACTAATGTAATCGTGGATGATGTTTTTATAATACAACTGTATTTTTATTTCCTAGTCTCCCTTTATACACCTTCAGCTAGGGAAAGATTTCTCTTCGCCGGAATGAAAACCCTGGTAGAACTTATGGCTTTTTGCTGACTCTCAGACGAACTTAAGTGAGAATTATTTCAGTACGTTCATTAAAATATACATCCAGTGCAATAATAAAAACTTTGAATGTGAGCTGCATTTAAGCCTTCTCTCTTCTACCAGCTAGGTCTAGGCTCGGGCAGGCAGCTGCCTTCTGCAGAGGGGCATAAACAGTCTTTCATTGTCTGCTTTCCTCGTCCGACTCTCTGTCTACACCTTCTGTGTCCTCTACAATTTGAGCGCAGGAGAACAGAAGGAAACATTCTGCACAGAAAGTTTGACCGGCTTTATATTCTCTGGGCATAGTGGGTTTAAAGTGGACTTTTTCTATCCTAAGTGGTTTCATGGGTTTGTGGACATGCTCCCTCCCCCACCACAGAGGCCCTCCAACTGCCTCTCTCCACCTGGCTGTTCCCCACCAGCTCTTGTCTTCTTCAACTTCTGGCTTTTTGGTGGTCACTGCAAAGAGTACCTCTCTGTTGGAATCTCCTTGCCTTCTGGTAGAAAGTTTTGAGGGGAGAACACCCTTTAAATTGAACCAGGGCTGGCATTTCCAGCACAGCATCCCCATTGAAAGAGAGTGGAGTTTCTTCAAGTGTGACACCAGCTCCCTCCTACCTGCCTCGGCCTTAGACTGATGGCGGCAGCCTCCTGCCTTGAGATGGCTCCGCCGTGTCTGACATCATCCATCCCTCTTCCGTAACACCTGGAGACACATACCAGCTCTCCTGGAGAGCACAGGTTTAGAAATACACCACCATCACCCCCACCACTACTCTGAAAAATATCTTCAAAGCTCCTTCATTCAATATCCATTCTTGATAATTTTATGAGCTCAAAGTCAGTCAGACATTTCAAGTGTATGCAATTGAATCTTGATATTGCCTCTAAAAATTCTCTTTTTCACCTGGACCTTTACATTGGAATGTAGATGTGGTATCCTGGTACCTCAGTCAAATGTCCAATTTCTCCTGCTCACCAGCAGAGCAAATGGCACCTAGTAGGCACTACTCATTTTTGAATGAAAAGGTGTCCATTTTATAACACTCTTTAGAGCGTATAAGTTGTCTCCTCTAGATTTTCCAGAAAGGACCTTCTAGATCTAGTACTTTTTGCTGAGTTAATTAACAGGATCCGTATCCTATTATAATCGACTTCTTCCAAAGGCACCTAAGAGTCACTATCTTTTTGGAATAACTGCAATCTTTTCTTACAGCTTATCTACCAGCAAAGCCAATGCTACAAATTTTGCTTCCTTTTCTAAGTGATGACTGAGCGACTTCTTTACACAGACCTTGAGCCTCACTAAATCAGGCAACCAAGGACAAGGGATTGAATGTGCACAGGATACGCAGAGGAGAATTTGAGGTTGAGAAGACTGAGCAGATGACAACTTTTGAATTTAAATGTTTCCAACCAGAACAGGCTATCATGTGCACTGAAGGCAGATTCATATGCAACCCCTTGAACTTCAGAAACTAAAGTTACCTGCTAACCCAGCATAACTTATATATGGCGCACTGAATTCATCGGCACGTTGAAATACCTTTTAAGATCTCTATTTTTTTCATATATTTTCTTTTGAATAACTTAACATCTGTACCAAATTTTCCCCTGTTCCTCCTAATTTTATGTTCAATGTGAATGCCTAGTATAAGGAGGCTATATTTAGAAAATTCTGAACGCAATTATCTCCTTTTTCTTTATGATTACCTTTATGAGTATCTGATCTTTATCTATTCAGCCAAAGGCATCCATTGGCCTATGGAATAAGATTAGAACTTTTCAAATAAAGAGTCTAAAGGGGAGAGGGGAAAGCCTCGGCAATACTTTGCCTGTTAAACAAAATAGAATTTTGCAGGAAGAAAATGTCTTACAAAGTGTGATGTTGGGTTGTTGTTTTGAGAAAGGATTTTGAAGATAACTCTGATTCCTTCCCCTTTAGCAGCGTAATAACGCTTAAGCCTGGAAAGACACAAATCACCCTATACTCTCCTAAAGTAGAGAAAGTACCCCTTATTCTTGGGAAAATGAGACCATACGTGTTACCCTACAAAATAAGGTAACTAGAAAAGACGTATGCCTTCTTCTGTTTCAAGGAGATTATTAGAAAGAGAGAGAGAGAAGAGAAGGGAAAACAAGTTTTCGAATATCTTCATCCAAGTATCCTTCCCTGGGATTTCATTTTGGTGAAAGGGAAATGTCTTTGATGGTTTGGGAGGTATTCATGTAGCACCCCCCAACCCAACCTTCTATCTAAGAACGTGAAAAGACACTCCCTTTCAAACTGCTCTAAACCAACCCAAGGGGCAGCCATTTGATTCCTTTTTGGGTGGATAAAATCCAGAAGTATCAGCTTAAGGAGGCAGCTACAGAGTCTATCTTAGAAAAGTAGAGTGCTTTACAGCAAGAGCTGCATAAGAGAAACCTATACCCCTACCCAGGCTTGGGCTGAAAAGAAGTAACAGCAAAAGTTCACAGAGGCCCATGTTTGAGGTGAGATGGAGCTTTGCCCAAACTGAAAGTGACCAACTCACAAGTTACATCATCTTCAGAACTGAACTGCAGATGCCAACATGACAAACGTCAGCCAGGTGGACCTGGTCCAGGAGACAGAAGGCAGCAGTCTATCTTCCACCCTAGGAAACAGAAGCCACAACCTCTCCACAGAGATTATTTACTCACCATTCTTAGAGATGACAAAAGGCCATCAATTCAGAGTTTTTTTAAAAAAGTGGGTCTAAAACACTATTTCTACCACTTTTCTTTTATTTCCTCTAGGTTCTTTCAGAGTTTTTCATGGTTACAAAGCATTTTAATGATTACAACTGAACTGGATGATTATGTTTATAATTAGTTAAAAATTGACCTATTAAATCGAAAGACTGTGGTCAATTCATGTATTTGAAGACCATCAACCCTCCTATCGCTACACAACTGTTTTATAACAGACTGTAAAGAGTAAACAAACAAACAAAAAAGCATCAAGGTCAATTGCTACTGTTTTAACAGGACTCTTTACACTCTCTTATCCTACAACCAAGATTTGAGAGAGGAACTCACGTTCTTTTAGCTCACTTTTACTGAACATGAAACTGACCAGGACCCTGTGGAGTTCCTGGGCACAGAAGCCTTTCCATGTCCCCTGTCTCTTATTTGTAGGGAACAGAGTCCAGCTTCCATGACCTTCCCTGAGTTCCAAAGGGCAGATTCGAACAAAGGGCAGATTGCTAATCAGGGAAGGGAAAGGCCACAGAGACAAGGGAGTTGCAGCTAGGAAACAACAGTGCAGCCTTGGGGCAGGGTCCTGGTTCCACATCAAGGGATACACAGAACGATATCTTGAGCTCATGACAGAACTAAAACCCCCAATAAATGGATGATGCTAGCATTTTTCATTCCAGAGAAGACCACCAGTGACCAGATTAAAGGAACCAGAGAAGCTTATCAAGAGACCACCTGAGACCAGATTAAAGGAATTCAGGCCCTACACACACCCTAATTTTATCAGCAATCCCACCCTTGAACCATTGCTATAAAACTCCTCACCAAATCCTCCTGATTGCGACAGAGCTTTTGAGGCAGGGGCCCACTGTGTCCCCCCTTTGCCTGGCAAAGCAATAAAGCTGTCCTTTTCTACTTCACCCAAAACTCTGTCACCAGGCAATGGTGCGCAGATGCCAAGTTTTCAGCATCAAGCACTTGACATAAACAGGACACTGTGTATTGCACTTTCCTTGCATATTCTCATTAAATATACTCATTCAATATATATTTTTCAATATCAACTATATGCCAGGGACTGTGCTAGTTACTGGGTAAAGTCCTATACTAGATAGTATCTAGTCCGATGCTATTTCTGTCTTCATTTGGTTTCACTTCTCGTGGAGAATACAATCAAAAAAGAAAGCAAACTGATAAATAATAAAATAATTTCAATTATAGGTGTTATCATAGAAACACACGTGAGACAAAGAGAATCCCACACTAAGGTCTTCTTTATTTAGGACAGTCAGGGAAGGGCTCTGAGGAAGACATCCTTAAACTGAAGTCTCATGTTAGAAAACCACATGGAGAGCTGGGGTGGGTGTGTGGCAGGGAGTGGGAGAAAGCATGCCATGCAAACAGCACAGCTTATGCCAGACGGTCAAGGCCAGAGAGACCATGGAGGGTCACAGAACTGAAAGAAACACAGTTGGCTTGTGTGCAGCGAGCTTGAAGGGGTGTAGCAAGACATAAATTTGAGGGACTTCCCTGGTGGTCCAGCAGTTAAGACTCCATGCTCCCAGGGGGCCCAGGTTCAATTCCTGGTCGGGGAACTAGATCCCGCGTGCCACAACAAAGATCCCACGTGCGACAATGAAGATCCCACATGCTGCAACTAAGACCCAGTGCAGCCAAATAAATAAATAAAACATTTTTTAAAAGACATAAATTTGAAAAGATATGACCCAGAGAGTCATAAAGAATCCTGTGGGCTATGGTAAGAAATATGTATTTTATACTAAACTCAGGGGAAGCCCTTAGAGAATGCCAAGCAGAATGTGATCCAGTTTAGATGCTAAGGGTCTCACAGCTGCAACAATCTGGAGTCTGCGTAAGAGGGACACAACAATAGGAAAAGGCAGGCTAGACTACAGACGCTGAGGGCAATCTAGGCAGGAGATGACTGTGGTTTGACAAATGAGCTGGTGCTGGAGGTGGAAGGAGACAATAGAGTTATATTTTGGAAATAGAATCAGGACTGTTAATGGTTCAGGGTCGGGGTGTGAGGGGAGGGAATGTTACCGAACTGAACTTGGGTGCACTTGCCCAACACACAGCAAAACTAATCCACTGACCCCAGGTTGTGGTGAAGGAATGTGCAGCGTTTATTACATGCACCAAGCAAGGAGAACAGGCAGCTCATGCTCAGAAGACCCCAACTCCCCTATGGCTTTCAGCAAAGGAGTGTTTAAGGCAACATTTGGAGTGAGGCCTGCAGGGTGCATGATTTTCCTTTGGTTGCTTGGTGCTGAGGTCACAGGGTGATGTTTCAGGAATCTTCATCATCAACCTTCTGGTTCCCACCAGTCTGGAGTCTACATGCTTGTGGTCAGCATGTAGTCACTATCCTCCACCTGGGCGGGGTGGGTCTTAGTCTCTGCAGAACAACTCGAAGATATGTGTCCGATCGCTATTTATATCTCTTGAGGAGGAACTAGGACTCTGTTTTACCTCTGAACTATTTTCATTACATTTCTTGCCTTGTTTCTGCATTCTCTCACTTCCCTAATTAATAACTGAGTTTGGAACTCAGGGAAAGGCTAGGAGACTAAAGGCTTTTTCTACAAACAAGAAATGGGGGAAATGGAGGGGTTTTTGTTCCTGGGAGGGCCTCACAAGGTCCTGCTTGGTTTCCATCCCACTTTTTCTTTGACACTCCTCAATCCTGTGGGGAACAGGGACAGGACAAGAGAGGGAATAAAGTTTCGGATAGACATGTACACATGTTATATTTAAAATGGATAACCAACAAGGACCTACTGTGTAGCACAGGGAACTCTATTCAGTATTCTGTAACAACCTAAATGGGAAATAATTTGAAAATGAATAGATACATGTATATGTATAACTGAATCACTTTGCTGTACACCTGAAATGAACACAACATTGTTAATCAACTATACTCCAATATAAAATAACAAGTTTAAAAAAATCATAAACTCAGTTTAAAAAAATCATAAACTCGGCAGGGGAACTCAGTTTTAGGGGGACTCAGTTTCTGGAAGAATCAGGGTGAAAAACAAAGAGAAATTTGTTTGGTATGGTAAATTTTAGGTATCTGTGAGAAACCCAAGTGAAAATAAATAAATTTAAAAATTAGCGATGCAAGTCTAAAGCACAAAAGAGAGGTATGTTGTGGAGACATCATCATTATCTTAAAGATGGGATTAAAATCCCTGAAAATTGATGAGATCCCCAAAGAAGAGTCAATAGTAAAAGAAAGAAAATAGAAACATTGCCCCAAACAACTCACGATCCTTTGAAATAGGTATTGTTATATATTATTTCCATATCACAAGATGAGGAAACTAAAACTTGGTAAAGGTTATGTAGCTTGCCCAAAGGTTCTGCAGCTATTAAGAAACCCAAGGCACATTTCAGTCTACAGCCCAAGCTCTGATTCAAAGTAATTCAGACCTAAACTCCAGCTGAACAAACAAACAAACAAAACCAATCAACCCCCATCCACTGGCCTCCTAATTCTACCTTTCTCATATAATTTGATTACAATTTACCCAAAACTTCTTAAGCATTACGGGTTATATATTTAGTACACTCCCTAAATTTAAATCTGTACATTCCAGAAGATAGAACCATTTGGCTCTCCACATTCGTCTATGGAGAAACCCTACTTACTAGTTTGTTACAAAGTGAAAGAGTTGATTTTCTATAGAGACAGCATATGTGGTTCTAGGTATCACTTTATGCAGCTGCCACTATATTAATGATGAAGTTAAAAGACGACCATTGCTGTTTCTGGTTTTTTTAATTAAAAATTAGCATACAGAGAGTGATTATTGACTTGTGTTTTGCAGAAAGTTGAATAGCTCATCATTAAAATTTCGAGCCAGTCTAACTTAAGTTTAATATATACAATGGATTGCACACATTTGGTATTTATTTCTCAAATGAAATTTGAGCAAACATGAAAAAGGTCTGCAGTTCTTTTTCTTTAATTCACAGAAGTTAATAAGGTTTAGAAAAGTTGTAAAAAGGTCAATCGTGATTTTAATTGGAAGATTTCATCCCCATCCCATTCCAAAACCCAGTTTAGTATAAATGTAATTCTGCAGGCAAACCTTGCAGAATAAGAATCTGAAGGAAACTCCGCACAAATATTCTTCAGTTTTCTGAACAGAGGTGCCACAATCACACTCCTAACAATTTTCATCAGTGTAAACACAGGCCACCTCATGGGTGTAAGAAGGTATAAAGATGTACTGCCTTCTTGACATTTGGAGGACTGAATAGAATCACATGCACAGGACTTCTTTAATGTACAATGCTGCCTACGATCGTTTATAAAAATCTGTTTCCCACCGTATAATAAATCTATAAATTTGAAATATTCAGAGTTGTACAGGTATTATAAAAGCTCCAGAAACTGAAAATCTGGTGTTCGATCCAACAACTTTCATATGGTTCAATGAATGGCAACAAGTACAGTAAAATACGAGCATTTTGGCCCCCAAAAGGAAGATGGAAAATGTTACTAAGCCTGAACCGGTCACATGGGTACACGCAGTAACCTACTGTACACAGGTAACACATCTTCAAATGCAATCCAGCAGACCCACTCTGGCTCTGTAAAATGCACATGCACAGGAACAAATGTATCACACTGGAAGCACAATGCATTATTCACAAACACACCCCAAGCATTTCTTACAGATTTATGGGGTAATGTATATGGAAACATAGATACATCTCAACACTTCCATCCCATTCCAACTACCTTAAACTCACATCACTCTAACCAATGTACTCTAAAGAGTCAACCTAAGACAAGGAAAATCTCTATGACTTATTGTTTAAAAAATTATGTTTTCCAAAAGATGAACTCAACCTTATTTAGGTAGGCAAAGATTTTTAATATGGCATTTGAGCAAGGTCAATCTTTCTTCTAAAATTAAAATCTTTTGCAAATATTAAACTTAGCACTTACAATTTCCACCACCTCCCAAATAAGAACAATGTATTTATGTCTAAGGAATTTTATTAGTAAAAGTAAGTAGAGCAAAACAATAAAAGGAAAGGATTAAGTTCCTCTGACTCAAGGTAATGCAACCGTGTTTAACAGCAAGTGAATTGAGTTTAATTTTGTTTTTGCAGAGGGAGTGATGACTTCTCAGGGCATTTCAAACTTTAACAAGAATAGTACATTCAACAAAAAGAATATATTTGTATCTCCTCATCTGAGATTTCTATACATATCATGGGATCCCTAGCTGAAAGAGTTTTTATTTTATAATTTTAGAATCACTGTACATAGGAGTTAAATCTCATGCCTTTTCAAAGCTTTAGAGACTCTATCAAGAAATAAAGATGAAATACGTTAGAGATGTGTCGAGAGTTTGTACCACGCTTCTGAGAGTTGTGTATATTGCTTCTTATAATTCAGACTAAATGTAAAGAAACACTTCCTGATACTGATTTCTTTTATATAAAAAGTATTCCTAAAAACAAGCAGTGGATTTCTCACTCTGAAGCCTTCTAAACACACTATTTTTCTTTGTGACTGTGTAAAAATGGCCTTGTCGATGGACAAGGAAATTACTGGATCAGTCTCTAAAGTAATGAGAAAACTCCCTAGTCCAATTGCCACAAACTATGTTATTATTTTATAGTCCCAAGTGATTCCAGGTGATCTTCCCTGGTTCTTTTAGAGTTACTATGCCATTGTAAAAAAGAAAATGATAGTTCAATTATTACGGATGTTTCTCTTCTATTTTACTTTTTTTAATTAAAAATAATTTATTTTTTTACAATATTGCTTCTGTTTTATGTTTCGATTTTTTGGCCGCAAGGCATGTGGGATTTTAACCACGCCCCCTGCGTTGGAAGGCGAAGTCTTAACCACTGGACCACCAGGGAAGTCCCAGATGTTTCTCTTTTAAAAGCCGTCTATTATCAGATGTTGCAATCACAGAGAGAAATGATTGTCTGATTCAGTTTTTCTTTGTTTTCTTCTCACAACGATATATATAGCATGAGATCAAACCTGAATATTGTTATTTCCTCCCACCCCCAAAAAAATTACACACAAAATAAAATTGATAAGGAGTGTATTTATCTGTTCGAAGGGGGGATAATCATTCTGATGGTTAATCATGTGAATGATGTTAAGAGCTTAAAAATGAAGTGAGTAGAAAAGCCAGAATTACCCTGATTTTTGAAACATTAATACTTAAGTCCACATGTCATGCATACAGACTCCATACTGAGCTTTGTTACCCCTTTTGTTCAAAATCCACTGTTTTGTGTAGAAAAAGAGCACAGTGATGAGAGTCATATATTTACAACAACTTTCTGGTCTATAAGACTTGAACAAATGGGGGATTCGAGTCGAATTTGAATCAAATAGAGGATAATACAAGTTCCTTAACGTCTTAGGAACAAGGAGGTAGTGAATCCATGGATAGAAAGTGGTTAATGCTACTATAGGGCTATGGGGCATCAGACTCAAGAGGATGTTTAGTCAACCCCCATATTAGTGCCAATAATTCCTGAAGTAGCCTATAAATAAGAAAAGTCTCAAAAGCAAGACATTTCACTTGGAGGGAGGTACAGAGTTTTCCATTTGAATAATAGTTGATTCTGCTACATTATACCAAAGATGAATAGAAGGACATGGATGCTTTGTGGCTGAACCATCTAGAAAAGAGATTTTCATATTTTGAGTGGAAATTCAAACTCCAGGGTTAAGAGGACCCTTAGCATCTGTGCTGCTAGCACCACCAAACTGAGAGTTAGCCTGGGCGGTGTCTTTTAAGTGGCTTTGGAAAGGCCCTCACCCAAATTATCTCCCAGAAGAATGATTCTAATAGTTCAAGTTCTAGCAACACAAATCCAATCTCTGCTACTCACTTGTCGTGTGACCTTGGGCAAGTGACCTAAATTCTTTAACCCAAATGACGTTAAGATGAAATGAAATACTGCATTTGAAGCACTCAGGAGTGCCTCGCACATATTAAGTATTTTAATAAGTGTGTTAACAATGAGATGTTAGTAAAACTCCATTCAGCAGAATGACTCTCCAGAGAGCAATCAATTTTGATAGAAACAGTGGGTAATGATCAGAGTGGAGAAAACCAGAACAGACAGACTGTAAGAGGAAATTAAGGGACTAAGGAGAGGGCAAAAACATAGAGAGAGAGGGAGACAATAAAACATACTAGACAAGAAAAGCTGGGCACATAAAAAGAGAGACAGAAAACATGAACTACTAGATTTAATCACATAAAACTCAAAGGTTTTTTTCTGAAAATACATCATAAACAAAATTAAAAGAATTATAGGTGTTCTCAAACTTGTATTATGCTATTAATAGATAATGTGCATTTCCAGGAGATAATAATAGGATACAGTGTATAAGAAAGAATAATTATATTCTTAAATTCTATTCATAGGTTTTGGGAACTTTTTCACTGTCTTCTCTTTGTCTGTTTGTTTTGTAACACAAACTTATACACCTCCTGCAACAGTGTTCTATAAAAAATGAGTCTGGGAAACCACGTGGTAACATAGTGGTCTGCAAAGCACTTTAATTATACATTCATATCAATAAAAAATATTTGGACATGTTTTATTTATATACTTTTTAATGTATTTGCTTATTTATTTATTGTATTTGTCACAGGAGGTTAAAACGAGATGCTGTCTCAGTCTCAAACTGAAGACCCAAAGACCAAACATAAAACAGTCTGGTCAATTACTTCCATATTCCACAGTGAAGCCTAGACCAAAGAGGCAGAATTTTAAAGGAAGCGATCAAACACCATTCTCCCAACCTTTACCCCTACCACATGCTGACTAAAAGAGACTTCAAGAGGATCAAAGGACAATGTCCTATTGTGGTTTTGACTAGCATCTGCCTGATGATTAGTGATGTTGAGCACCTTTTCATGTGTCTATTGGCCATCTATATGTCTTCTTGGGGAAAATGTCTATTCAGATCCTCTGCCTATGTTTTAGTTGGGTTGTTTGGTGGGTTTTTTTGATATTAAATTGTATGAGCTCTTTATATATTTTAGACGTTAACCCCTTATCAGTCATATCACTTGAAAATATCTTCTCCCATTCAATAGGCTGCCTTTTCATTTGTTGATGGTTTCCTTCACTGTGTAAAAGCTTTTAAGTTTGATTAGGTCCCATTTGTTTATTTTTGCTTTTGTTTCCTTTGCCTAAGGAGATAGATCAAAAAATATACTGCTAAGGCTAATGTCAAAGAGTGTTTTCTTCTAAGAGTGTTACAATTTCAGGTTTCGTATTTAGGTCTTTAAGCCGTTTTGAGTTTATTTTTCTATATGGTGTGAGAAAATAAAAAGGAATGAAATTCTGCCATTTGCAGCAACGTGGATGGACCTGGAGGGCATCATGCTGAGTGAAAGAAGTCACACAGAGAAAGACAAATACTGTATGTTTTCACTTAAATATGGAATCTAAAAAATAAAACAAATGAATATAACAAAACAGAAATAGACTCACAGACACAGAGAACAAACTAGTGGTTACCACTGGGGAGAGGGAGAGAGGGAGGGGCAAAATAAGGGAAGGGGATTGAGAGCTACCAACTATTAGGTATAAAATAATTAAGCTACAAAGATGTAGTGTACAGCACAGGGAACATAGCCACTATTTTATAATTTTAAATGGAGTATACTCTATAAAAATATCAAATCACTATGCTGTACACTGAAACTAACATAATATTGTAACTCAATTATACCTCAGTAAATTTTTTTTTTTTTTTTTGCAGTACACGGGCCTCTCACTGCTGTGGCCTCTCCCGGTGCGGAGCACAGGCTCCGGACGCGCAGGCTCAGCGGCCATGGCTCACGGGCCCAGCCGCTCCGCGGCACGTGGGATCTTCCCGGACCGGGACACGAACCCGTGTCCCCTGCATCGGCAGGCGGACTCCCAACCACTGCGCCACCAGGGAAGCCCTTCAGTAAACTTTTTTAAAGCAAATCAAAAGGTAAGTTTGACCTTGTCCCCAGGAGTTGGTGGAGTCACGTACTAATGCCAGACTTAGACCCACGTCTGGGAATTTTAAAGGCAAGTGATTGGGGGCTGGTTAGTTGGTTCCTGATTAACAAGGTGGCCAGGGCATCACTGGAAAGCAGCTGCAGCAATGGTAAGTTAAGGGAGCATGTTTATCCAGGGCCAAATTCTGAATCCATACAGGGTGCCAGCCTGGGGCTATGGGACCTCCGTACAAACGGTGGACAGCCTGATGCCTAGGGCCTGAGGGAGAAACTATAAGCAATCAGACCAGGAGACCTGATGTTCACATCACAGGTAGTACAGAAGAGTCTCTGTGAAACCCATAAAAGCTCCACAAGAGAGAAAAAGAATAGCTTTGAACACCCAGCAGCCCAGAGAGCATAAATGCCAGAATGTAACAGTCCACAGGTAAGTAAGATCTTTGCTGATTTCCACCTTCCTTTCCTCATCCAGCTCTGGGCTCCCTTCTCCCACCCAATCCTGAAAGATCCAGAGGCGCCTCCTTGGGGATGGAGGAGGGCTGGTTGATGAGAAAGGCAAGATGGGCTGTAATAAAGGGGCCCTCAGGGGACCATCTCCTTCTCAGGTTTCCAGCTGAAGCCACCCTGAAAGGGGGACGGGGAAACTCTAAGTTCAAGAGAAGTTGAAAGGGTATTTATTGACATCGAGCTGGATGTTTTAATTACTGAAGTCAGTATCTGTTGAGATTAGAACTGATCAGAGAAGTTTCTATTACATAAAGAGCTACCAGAAAACGATAGAATCTGGTTGGAATTCCATCCAGGGTAGACAAAGACGTGACCCACAGAGCAGATTCAAGGAAAGAGTGGGCAGGAAATAAAGTTGCTTCTATGAATGTGCCTCTTTCCCACATGTACTAGTGTTTTAATATGTTATATTTATTTTAAAATATATACACACAAGAGAGAAAACATAAAGGAATAAGAATGACTATAAAACAATGTTTTAAAAATAATTATCTTATTTAACAGTATAAATTGACCACTCATGACAGTTTTCAGTGACAGAAATATGATTGAAAATGTTTTATTTTGGGCTTCCCTGGTGGCGCAGTGGTTGAGAGTCCGCCTGCCGATGCAGGGGTCACGGGTTCGTGCCCCGGTCTGGGAAGATCCCACATGCCGCAGAGCAGCTGGGCCCGTGAGCCATGGCCGCTGAGCCTGCGCGTCCGGAGCCTGTGCTCCGCAATGGGAGAGGCCACAGCAGTGAGAGGCCCGCGTACCGCAAAAAAGCAACAAAAAATGTTTTATTCTTTTAGTAACTTTGGCTTAGCATTTTACAATTCGGCAATTCTGGTTGTAAATCCAGTTTGTTTTCATTCTAGGTTTGTTAGCAAGCATAGCTGAAAAGAATAACTCAAAATCTACAAGTGGAAAAAATACGTTATTATAGTAAATCATGATATTTTTCCATCTCACCCATCCTTCGAAAGTTTTTGCTGCAATTCAGCAAATAGATTTTCTCTGATGTCCTTCAGTGGTCTGGCAAGCTCATCATAAATTTCTTTATTTAATCAAATGGTCATTGAGCACCCACTGTACGCCAGGTGCTTGCTTGGTGCTGGAGATACAATTGTGATTTTAAAAAAAAAGAGTCCCTGTCACCATGGAGTTCACGGTGTAGTGAAGGAGATGAATATTAATGAAAATCATCTGTAAATTGTCCGGTGACACCTGTGAAGAAGCCAGAGCGGAAGATTTGTGTTTCTGTGAAATCTATCTTAATTGAGATGCTCGGGAGGCCTCTCTAAGGATGCTTGAGCTGAGATCTGAAAGAAAATCGGAAGAAGAATTAACTGAGCAAATGCTGTTGTCATAGGGGGACACAACGGTCCCATATCAAAAGGAATGCTTTTCATTTGTATGTGTTTTTTAATGTTTTAAAATACACTGAAAAAGCTTTATGCAAGCTTTAAACAGTTAAGAAAGACCTGTTTTTACGTTTTTCTTTAAAGAATGAAGAGAATTTTTATAGGCAATGCCATCATTTACAGGCAAAGAAAATCACATAATAATAGAAACATAAATGGATGAAGGATAGTTATGATTGACCTGTTAATTGATATTCTCCTCTCTCTCACCCTCTCTTCCTTTCTCTGTCATTCGTCCTATATTGATTTTCTTCTCGTCCCCCTCACTATCTCTCTCATGCTTACGCCACGGACTGTCCAGAATACTAAGTAGTCTCAACAATCAGTGTTAAAACAGCCACCTGTCACCCGGGCCCGAGAGGAGAGTGAGTGATTCTCTCCTCCGAGATCTCAGTTTGTCCAAGGACCACAGCAATCATCAAGGCAACAAGACAGCCTGAAGCTAAATGAAGATTGTTTTCTAAAGGCTGAAGAGGAGTGAGGCCAAATAAAAGGCTCTGAAACAAGAAACCAAACCCTTGGAATGAAAATTTGACATTATAGACTTTCACAGTGTTGTAAAAATTTGCAGACACTGATCCATCCTACCTAAAGCTGCCAAATTAATCTTGCAAAAGTACCACAGGGGTATCAGCGCTCTGGGCTCCCACCAAGAATGATGCGCTCTGTCCAGGACAACACACGTTAAGAAGAATCTGATAACTGGATTCAAAACAAATGGAAGTGAATTCTGGAGGGACAACTCTGGAAGGAAATAGGAAAGGCTTATCACGCTAAGGACAGGGGACAAATCTGTAATTCCGGAGACGCACAGGAGAGGCAGGTACTTTAAAGAATTTTTTTTTTCATCAAACTAAATGGAGTAGCATATTACTATCCATCCTTATTTTATAAAGAAAAGTGCCCAGTAAATTAGAAAGCTATTTGTGTTGAAAATTGATTGTAATTTTATCATTTAACGTATGGCTTGGATTTCAATTTGTTTTTAGAGAACCCATAAGCATGACGTTTGTACTTTTTCTCAAGTGGTATAAAACGGTATTGTGGCAATGCTATCCTGAGGAAGCTACTTATCTGTTCTTTAATAGAGTCTGTCTTCTAAAATTCCAAATACAATCACTGTTTTCCTTCCTAAAAGATATGCTTGTGTTATCACAGTGCTTTAATTTACCTCTACCAAATTATACTTTAATTTGAACCCCATCAAAATCTTCACTGACTCATTTTAGTTTTATTAATTATACTCTTCCTTCCATTATCCACATAGTCACTGCTTCTGAGGCAAGTCAGAGGTGAACCCGGCTTACAATGATGTTCTCATGAAAAGAACAGGTTATCGGTTGCTAACTCATAAGAAAACTACGTCAATAATAAATAGAACATTGATTTATCATCTCAAACCAATCAGAAAGGCCATCATCTAAAAGTTTACAAATAAATGCTGGAGAGGGTATGGAGAAAAGGAACCCTCCTGCACTGTTGGTGGGAATGTAAATTGGTGCAGCCACTATGGAGAACAGCATGGAGATTTCTTTTAAAAGCTAAAAATAGAATCACTATATGATCCAGCAATTCCACTCCTGGGCAAATATCTGGAGAAAACTCTAATTCGAAAAGATACACACACTCCAATGTTCATAGCAGCACTATTTACAATAGCCAAGACCTGGAAACAACCTAAATGTCCATCAACAGAGGAATGGATAATATGCAATGGAATACAACTCAGCCGTAAAAAAGAATGAGATAATGCCATTTGTAGCAACATGGATGGAACTAGAGATTATTATACTTAGTGAGGTAAGTCAGCCAGAGAAAGACAAATGTCATATGATATCACTTATAAGTGGAATATAAAAAAAAAGATACAAATGAATTTATTTACAAAAGAGACATAGATTCATAGACATAGAAAACAAACTTATGGTTACCAAAGGGGAAAAGGGGGGGAGGGATAAATTAGGGGATTGGGTTTGACATATACACACGACTATATATAAAATAGATAACCAACAAGGGTTTACTGTAGAGCACAGGGCACTCTACTCAATATTTTGTAATAACCTATAAGGGAAAAGAATCTGAAAAAGAATAGATACAGGTATATGTATATGTATAACTGAATCACTTTGCTGTACAGCAGAAACCAACACAACATTGCATATCAACTATACTTCAGTTAAAAAAAAACAAAAATAGAACTTCATTCACCACATGCAGGCCAAGTAGAGAAGCATTTAACCATTGCGCACCTGCCCTTCACCTTTCACTTAGTTTGAGTTTTTTTTTTAACTGTTCTTTTTGTCAGAAAACTCAGCTCATATTTTTATTGCTTCCTGCCTTCCTTTGACCATGTTTCCTCGCCTCTGTCGTGCTGAAATTCACTGCCCTCTTACATTCAGTCATTCATCCACATCTAGGCACTCCTGTTCTGCCTGCAAACAGGATTTTGCTAACATTTTCTCCTTAGGTTCCATCCATTATTGCAATTATTGCTCAATCTTCTTTCTGCCTCATTTGCAATGTCTTTAGAGTTCAGTACCCATTCATTTTCTCTCAACTTTTCCTTATTGCTTACTTTCACGAGAAAAGTAAGGGAAGGAGGATTTTTATTGTTGTTGGTTTCTTTTAACAAAAAAATCAGTTTTTTATGGAGGATTTGTATTTCCACTTTGATGTACAGCCAGACAGAGTGCCCTATTGAAACTGGATGTTTTTCTATAAAAAAAGAGCACACAAAGCTACACTTTCTTATGAAGAGAATCAGAATCTACTAAACTGCAGAATATTCAAAACCGAGAGACCTCGAATGCCCTTTAGTCCTACGCTGCTATTTCACAAATGAGGGCAAAAGAAAGCCAACAGCTACTGATCCTTTTTGTGTGTCAGGCTTTGTGTCTTGTGCTGCTCTTGTAATTGTTGTTGTTATTCTTTTGTACTTGTTAACAAATATATCCTCATAATCATCCCAAGAGTTAAATATTCAATTTAATACCAGAAATATTTACGGAACACCTCAGTGTCTCGTCCTAAGGAGAAAATAAGAAACCACCAGGCAAGAAGCACCTTTTATTTTCCACGTGCTCGATACCGCATTTCATTTGTCACACTTGGACACACACATTATTGATCCATTTTGCAGAAGATGAAACCGAGCCTCAGGGATATGTAGTCACTCACCAAGGATCACAAAGCTACGAAGAGGCAGAGGGAGAATCTAAAACTAGGTGTGTCTCAAGCCAAAGTCTGTTTTTGTTTGGTTGGTTGCTTTTTGCTTTTACCATTCAGGGCTGTCTGCTCAGAATAAGCACAACCATGTCCATTTCTCAACCAGATGACGCGTGGCTGAAGAGGTCCCAAACCAAATGACAACCTGACCTTCTAAATTCTGACCTTCCAGCTTTGCCACCTGCTTACCTTCATTATATGGACCATTGTACCTGTGTTGTGACTGGTGGGGCATCCGCTTTGTGTGGGTGTGATATGTTTAATTAATGCATTGGTGATGTTATCAAAACAGAATAGAAGAGGAAATAGATTTAGGTAATGAATTTTTAAGGACCCCCCCCTTTTTAAATTAATAACTATCATTATTACTTTTAAAGATATAGCCTGATACTTATTCCACTAAACAAAAGTCTCTCTCTTTTGTAACTTTCCTTCTAGTGATTTTAGTTACTTTTATCATTTTCTCCATTCCCTTTCTCCACTCCCTCACTCAGTAACGTGGGATTCATCTTTCTGATCCAAGAACATCTGCTGCTTTTCCCTTAACAACAACTCACTAGTGTTAATGGCATAAAGTCCAAATCCTTCGCGCCTTTATTTTTTGGAGAAAAAGAATAGCAAACCATTACTTCAAACTTAAGAAGTCTCTTAAAATAGATAATACTCCTTGCGAAATACCTATCAAAAACAAAATCCCACACATTTAGTTTAGGTCCTGAACCTCTTGGTAGTTAAACATTATTGACTCAGTTCTGTCGTATCTACTCTGCCTGTGATATTAGATCAAGACAGTTGGGTTAAAACATTTTCCTCCTATGTGTTATCAGTCTCAGGCTATTAAGTTGCGTTGGCACAAGTGCTTCATCCTGCAACCACGTAAGAGAAGGTGTACATACACACTGATAAAAAAACAAAAGACACTTAGATAACACAGTTGTTATCTGCTCAAGAAAAACATTTCTGTTTATCTTATCCTGGTCAAGTGGGAGTTCCCTGAGGGAAAGGATTTTGTTTTAATCATTCACACCTGCTACTGCTATCATATATTATTTTTCACAACTTTCAGGAACTAAAGAGGTTGAGGAATGAATAAAAGCAGAAGGGAACTAACTTCACTCATTTAATGCTTTTTTTTTTTTTTTTTTTTTTCAGTACGCAGGCCTCTCACTGTTGCGGCCTCTCCCGTTGCGGAGCACAGGCTCCGGATGCGCAGGCTCAGCGGCCACGGCTCACGGGCCCAGCTGCTCCGCGGCATGTGGGATCCTCCCGGACCGGGGCACGAACCCGCGTTCCCTGCATCGGCAGGCGGACTCTCAACCACTACGCCACCAGGGAAGCCCAATGCTTATTTTTTAGAATCTACTCTGCCTCAGAAACTATGCTATGAACTTGACTTACATGATATTTTTTGTCTGCATAGCAAGTTTGAGTTGGGTTTGGTTAAACCACTTTTGAATAGGAAACCAAGTCTTGGGATGGCTTTGCAACTATTTCTAGGTCATACACTTAGAAAATGGTGGAGCTAAAATTTGAAGCCAAGCCTGTCTATCTCAAAAGTCCATGCTTTTCCCATCTCACCAGGCTCCTTCATGCAAACAAACAAAACCCATAAATGTAAATTACTTACTTTATATTGATAAACAATATAGACCCTTATACAAACCACTTACCTAAAATTGCATTACTGAACACCGTTATATAACTAACAACTATAGTCTGAGGCACTCAATAAAATGATAAATTTATTAAAGGCTTCAGTCTTGCTGAGTCTGTCTCTGTCACCTCATATACATAACAGTCTGCAGTGAAAACTGTAACAGCTTGAAGGCAAAGAGCCTGCATTTACAGATACCAGAGTTATTGCAGGAGCTAAATCCAGACACACGTTTCCACAGGATAGACAGATCTCCACCCTCTCCCCTAAGACAGGAACCAGCCAGGCTCTTCACCTATCCTTGGGCACTGGAATAATATGTGGTAGCAGCAAACTTGTTTAAATAACACACTTTTCCCTCAAGGGTAACACCCAATTGAAGAGGGCCTGCAATGGCATTTTATAGCTTACTTGCTCTAGCTTACTTGCTCTCCCCAGGAGTGAATACAGACGCATCAAGTTGACTTGTTTATTTTAGGAAGGAAGTCGCCCTATAAATACTGGGATGGTGGTAACACAGTCCTGGGTCTGTCCCAGGCATCCTCTGATGCAGGCGGCCAAGGGCCCAGAGGAGGGACGGGTTCCAGGGAAAGGCTCCTGCAGGAGGAAGACAGTATGAGATTTGAAAGAGGGCATAGAGAACATCTTCTTCAACACTGATATTTCACAAGAGGAAGCAAGGCTTAGAGAGGTCAGTCGACTTTCCCAAGATTGTTGACACGTACGAGGCACAGTCAGTTCTCAGATGCCTCCAGCTACATGAAGCACCTGAGAGAGCTCAGGGGAAGGTAAAGCTCAAAGCCCAAAACCCAAACGGAGACACTAGCCAGAGCCAGGTTACTGAGTCTAGCTGATCTGATTGGTACAACTCTACAGAAAGCCAAAACAATTTCCATTAATACTCCAGAGGTTTTCAATAGTTCATGAGGCATTTTTACTTTTCAACTGACTTTCGTTTATACATAGTCTGCTTTTTATTTTTCACTCTCCTTCTGCTTGTTTGTTTTTTAACAAACCAGACTATTTTTCTGATCCAGGGTCTGCACACCCACATTTCTCAAGAATGTACATCCCTGTTTGGTTTCCTTTCTTACAGAAGGGCTCTATAGAGAATATCAATCTCAAAGAATGAAAACTGAGTCTCTTATCCCAATGATATATTCATCTAACGTGGAGAATACAATTTCTGTTGAAACTATTCAAAATAAAAAGTAAGAAAATGGAGAAAATGATATCAAATGGCATATCTTATATTTTTCAAAACTGCCTGCTATTGAAGTGAACTGAATTAACCATGTGTCTATTATCTTTTCTCCAGCTTCATCTTACACTGCTCTCAAAACAAACATTCTGTGTGATTGTAAATTATCTGCACCTTAAATGGATATATTTGTCTTTCTCAAAAAGAATTGAAAGATTTTTACTTCCACATCTATGCTCATCCTACACACCCCACTCCAGCTGCTCCACATTTTTCCAAAATCCATTGTATCTACCCCATTTCTACTTCCATATTTATGCTCGTTCCATGCTCTGCCCTGAAAGACCAATCTTTTAAATAGCCACGTCCTACCCAAATGTTACTGAACACGTGGAAGATGACTTCTTTTCTACGGCCTTTATCAGACTCTCAAACCACAGAAACCCCTCCTTCCTTTCTATATCAGTAGCACTTATCATTTCTGTCATTTAATTGACGCTTAGGAAATTCTACCTGAATTCAGTAAATACAGGGGACATAGCCCACAGGATATACTTTGGCCTTTGACATCAGTGTCAGTGTCATGGAGAGTATCATTATTATAGTTATTGCCTTTGGGGTAAACAGTGATATGAAACATCATTACAGTCAGATGGAGCCAGAGAAGAAAAAGACAGTAAATGCCACTTGGTAAACAAGGAGCCTGTTTGTTCAGAGGAAAGGAAGTTGCTGCTGGGCCAGAAATCTGGTCATCCTCCTGGACTCCTCCGACATTGTCATCAGGATGCAATTAACCATGGCTGCTTAGTATTTCTCAAACCTAAACCCCAAACTCTTGCCCCACTGGTAGCCATGTTACTCATCCCATCATTCAAAACATATTTATTAAGCATCTACTGTGTGTCAGGCACTATTCTAGACGCTGGAGCTACATGGTGAATAAAAAAATTTAAAAAATAAAAAAATAAAATGGTTGCCCTATTGGGACTTATATTCGAATGAAAGGAATCAGATAAAAAATAATAATAATAGCAAATTATAAAATATATGAGAAGATAATAATTTCTAAGGGGGAAAATGAATCAAAAGAAGATAGTGCCTACCGAGTTCAATTTCTCACTAGGATGGCTGGGTAAGAGCTCTCTGAGAAAGTAGAAGTTCAGCAATTACGGGAGGAGCCAGACCAGCAGATATCTGACAGAAAAGTATCCAATTCCAGACAAAAGGAACAGAAAATACAAATGGCTAGAGTTGAGGACAAGCGTGTCAGGTTTGAGAAGCACGTGGAAACCGGTGCAGCTGAGAAGTGATGAGCCTAGGAGGAGGTGACGTCAGAGGGGAAGTGGGGGAGGGGGAGGGGTCACTAGAACTCTGCGTCTACTCCGACTGCAATAAGGATCCACCCCAAGATTGTGAGCTGAGCAACGATGCCATCTGACTTGTATTGTTCTCTAGGGAGAACAGACTGTAAAAGGGTCTACAGTCTGTTGTAATAGATTAGGTAATTCAGAACAATCTTCCTGCTGAGAACTAGAAGAGCAGGATTAAAAAAAAATCATGGGGCTTCCCTGGTGGCGCAGGGGTTGAGAGTCCGCCTGCCGATGCAGAGGACACGGGTTCGTGCCCCGGTCCGGGAGGATCCCACATGCCGCGGAGCGGCTGAGCCCGTGAGCCGTGGCCGCTGAGCCTGCGCGTCCAGAGCCTGTGCTCCGCAATGGGAGAGGCCACAACAGTGAGAGGCCCGCGTACCGTAAAAAAAAAAAAAAAAAATTCTCCGATTTAAAAACAAAGACTGTCAGACTCACTTTTTTTTTAATGCAACTATATGCTGCTTAAAAGAGATGCTTTTAAAGTATATGAACGTAGAGTGGCTGAAGTAAAGGTAGAAAAAATATATATCATATTTTCTGGTTACCTATCAATCACTTCTCACGTTTAAAAAATCCCCTTCTACTTCTACTCTACGATTACGAGGCTGGGATCCCGCAAACTACATTTCTGGACTGCCAAATGGATTTCTGTTAGTTTTCCAGTAAGAGTCACTAGAGAGAATTTGCAAGGTCAAAGAAAGGGGGAAAGGGCTGACTTCCCGTATTCCTATTTGCATTAAGAGTGACCAGTGTTAGATGGTTCCGAAGTGGCAGGCCAAAGCCGTCAGCTTCCACGGACTCTCCCAGAAGCAGCCTCATCAGGACCCTCAGCGGACCGGAAGGTGCTGGGAGAGCTGGATCTGGGGTCTGAGCAACAGCTCCACTGACTGCTCCTCCTTTCCTGAGTGGCTCCATTTCCCCCCAAGATCTTAGCAGCAGCATCTCTCCAGGGCTCTTCCTTTCACCTCAGCTTTGTTTGTTTGTTTGTTTCCCAGGCTAAGAATAGTAGCTGCTTCCTACAGGTATCATCTCTGGGTTACCTCAGTATTCCCTCTAGCACGTCAGCTCTCTAAACCTATGTGACCAATTCCCCTCACTAAATCTCTTGCTTGAACTATCTAATGGTTTTTTTGTCTTCCTGACTGGAAAATTGGTACCATGAAAACACTAACCAAAGGAAAGCCGGTATAATAACAGATGAGGTACACTTAAATGAAAAAGCCATACTAGAAATAAAGAGATATTTTATAAACAGTAATGCACTACTAAAATATTACAATTCTAAATACACATATAACATGTCCTCAAAACTTATAAAGCAAAAAAGAACTAAGGAAAAAGCTAGGCAAATCCATAATTATAGTGGTAGGTTTTTTTTTTTTGTTTTTTGGGGCTTTTTTTGCGGTACGCGGGCCTCTCACTGTTGTGGCCTCTCCCGCTGCGGAGCACAGGCTCCGGACGCGCAGGCTCAGCGGCCATGGCTCACGGGCCCAGCCGCTCCGCGGCATGTGGGATCCTCCCGGACCGGGGCACGAACCCGCGTCCCCTGCATTGGCAGGCGGACTCTCAACCACTGCGCCACCAGGGAAGCCCTAGCGGTAGTTTTTAACAAACCTCTTTCAGAAACTGCTAAGAAATAATTAAATATTGAAATGAGTTGGGCAACACAAGATCAGAAAGGTGGGAGCAGGAGGAAATGACAGAAAAGCGAACTTGGGGTCCTTTGCTGTGTCTAAGCAAGAGATGATGGAGGAAAGCTTTAGGGCTGTAGCTCGTGGAGGTTAAGAGAAGTGGTTGGTCTCTGTGTCTGTGAGGCTGTTTCTGGTTCATAGATGGGTTGGTTTGTGCCATATTTTCGTTTCCACATATAGTGATATCCTATGGTATTTGTCTTTCTCTTTCTGACTTACTTCACTTAGTATGATAATCTCTAGTTGCATCCATGTTGCCTCAGATGGCATTATTTTGTTCTTTTTTATGGCTGAGTAATATTTCATTGTATATACAAACACATCTTCTTTATCCATTCATCTGTGGATGGACATTTAGGTTGTTTCCATGTTTTGGCTTTTGTGAATAGTGCTGCTGTGAACATTGGGGTGCATGGATCTTTTTGAATTATAGTTTTGTAGGGTTATATGATCAGACTTGTGGTTGACAAGGGGGTGGGGGGAGGGAGTGGGATGGACTGGGAGTTTGTGTTTAGTAGATGCAAACTATTACATTTAGAGTAGATAAACAACAAGCGCCTACTGTAGAGCACAGGGAACTGTATCCAATCTCCTGGGATAAACCATAATGGAAAAGAATATTAAAAAAGAATGTATCTATGTGTAAAAGTGAGTCACTTTGCTGTACAGTAGAGATGGGCCAGCATTGTAAATCAACTATACTTCAATTAAAAAAAGAAAGAAATTTTTTAAAAAAGAGAGAGAGAAGTGGTTGGGTTCTTGATATATTTCAAAGGCTGAGCCATTGGTTGTAGACTGTGAGAGGAAGAAAGGGGTAAAGATGACATGTAGGTAAATGGAAGGATGGATTTGCCATGGGGTGAGCTGTGGTAGACTTTGTGATAGTAGGTTTGGGAGAGAGGATGGGAGTTCCGTTTGGACATTTGCATTTGAAATGTCTCTGATTTCCTTCTGGGTTTGGTCCCTGCTTCCTCTTCGGTCTTCCCTCTCACCCCTCAGTCCCTTGCTCCTTGCTTTTGCCATTCTGAGCTAGTTGCAGCTCTGCAGCCTCTTTCTTACCTCCAGGTCTTTTGCACACCGTTCTTTATACTTGGAATATCTTCCCTCTCTTTGCCGGCACACGTGGATTCATCTTTCAGCCAAGTAATCATATTCTCCAGGAATCTTTGCATCCTTTTATATGCTACCATGATCCTTACGTTTACTACTGTTGTACCACTTATTCTATATTTTAATTTCTCAGTTATTTCTCTGTTTCACACACGAAACCAAAAGCCTCCTCAAGGGCAAGCAGCAAGACCTGTATGCACGCCTGACCCAGAGGTGCCTGATACATTCCTTAGTGCTATGAAAAGCCTTTTCTATAGATAAATTCTCTAGTTAAGACACAGAAACACTACTGTGAGGACATATGGCTCCCCAAAGACTGGAAAGCACAGCTTTAAATCTCTCTTTGTGTGTATCCTGGAAATTTAATTCTGAGGTATGAAGCTATCACATAACAATTGGAAAAAAAAAAAAACTCACTGAAAGCCTAGGATACACATTAGCTTTTGAATTGGATACACCTTGTACACTGTCCCTCCACGTGTGGATTCGTGGCGACTCCTACTAAAAACGTGCAAAAATGTTCTTTACTTCCTTTGGTGTAAGGGATGTATAATGTTTTATTCTCAAGCGTATGAAAATAAGGAAGCTAATTATGAATAGCATTGTCAGAAATCTTCTCCTACAGAGAAATAAAGGATCCCATCGTCACTGGAGTTTGAAAACTGAAGTTTACTTTCCTGACACGGTTGGTTTCCGACGTCCCTGTAGTACAGCACTGCAGTGATGCCTGCTGTGTTGACATTTTAAGACACAGGCGTCTTCTCTTTCTGGCCCCTGCTTCAAATCTTCCCATTTGACCACAAACCTGCTTCATCTTTCCTAGGTAAGGCTTGCCACCTAGATTCCATCTAACCAGCCAATGTTTCTCAGATTCAGAGAGGCTGTAGGTACCTACTTCCTTAGATGTGAAAAAAAGATGAATCTCCAAACAGACAAGCACACTTGAGTTGACACTGAAGGAAGGGGCTTCCACATCTAAGAGTCTCAGATTTGGAAGAAACCTTGAAATTAAACTTCCTATTTCAGGAAAAAAAAACTACTTTCAAAGCTAGTACATTCATTTTTTCATCTAATTCATAACCCTAATGATAGATGTAAAGGGGAAAAAGCAACAGATTTTATCCAGAAATTAAACCTAAACCTCCTGTTCTTAAAAGCTTATATAGCTATGCTTCATAATTATTTTGTATTTTTTTACCGTATATAATTTTAAAACCAGGTAAATGGCCTGTATCAGTCTAATTACTGCGTGCCTCTTGTTACATTCACCCCTTTGGGTAAGAATTACACATCTGGCAGAGGTGCGCTCCTTGCTGGCTTTATACAAAACATCTCCCAAATCCCACATTCCTTTGATGTTGGTGTTTAGCTTTGTGTTAGAAAGATCAATGCGAGGGAGAGAAAGAGGTAAGACCAAGACGAGTCCTAACGGAAGAAACCTATCTCACAAGAGTCTATAACAAGAAGCAAAACAGGTGTGTTGCTAAGCAAAGTATTTTTTCTACTGCCCTATTCATGCCCTTTTCAAACATCTCATTTATGAGTCCAAAGCAGATGCCACTGCACTATTTTGTAAGCCAGAGCTTTTCTATTTAGTCTCTCCCTGCTCCTTAGAGATCTACATGTTGCTGGGTTTTGTTTTGTTTTTTTCTCCTTAACATACTAAAAGCATAATACAGATATGGAACACTTCTTAATTAGAACATAAAGATCTTTAATTTTATATGCAGATTATTTCAGCAATATACACTTATCCAAAGAGTAGACATTTAGCAAAAGATGTAAAGTCACTGAAAGAGAGGAAGATACTGTCTTTAACTATTAAAAATTGTACAGGGCTTCCCTGGTGGCGCAGTGGTTGAGAGTCCACCTGCCGATGCAAGGGACGCGGGCTCGTGCCCCGGTCCGGGAGGATTCCACATGCCACGGAGTGGCTGGGCCCGTGAGCCATGGCCGCTGAGCCTGCGCGTCCGGAGCCTGTGCTCCGCAACGGGAGAGGCCGCAACAGTGAGAGGCCCGCGTACCACAAAAAAAAATAAAAAATAAAATAAAAATTGTACAAAGGCAAGGAGGACAGTAAAAATGTATTAATGTGTGCCCTAATGAACATTTAGAAGAAACTGGGGGAGGAGGCATGGGAAGGTAATGATCAGGAAGTAAAGGCTGGCACCAAGCATCCCTCTCTGTGGACCAAGAATTCTCTCTGCTCACATAAGCCTAGCTCAGATTTCCGTTTCCTTTGTTTTTTTAATTTTATCGTTCAAGATATTTTTAACAGATTGCATACAATAAATTTTTCGGCCACTATCAATTTTCTGCATCCAGGTGACTACACATAGGTTAAAATAAATGGTAGAAATAAATGTTTAAATTACATCTAGATGTTTCTGGATATGCTGCTTTTATCAACATTTATATTCTATTAGGAAAAATTGTAGAAGCATCTGAAAAGAATTCTAAGCCCCAGAGTTCTTGTCAATTCTATTATTTCAGTCAAAGGCAATGCTCATTAGAATTACAAAACAAATTTATGCAAAAATAAGTTTAAATCCATCCCAAAAAAATCTCTGTTACTGAACCTAAAATTGACTTGCCTATGTTCTGAATTAAACATTTCAGTCAAGTCGTACAAGGCCTGTTAAAGCAATACATGACCAGATCTGTCATGTTATTATGTCAAATACAGCGAAGATCTATAAGTCAGTCATCGGACTGTTTGACTTCTATTTTCTGGACAGGTGAAACCTCTTAACTGAATCCTACACTTAATTATCCCCAAATCCCAAGATATATCTTTTGATCCCTATCTCAACTTAAAATTAAATTCATTTTCTGGTGTTCCGTGTGAGTTTGCTTCAGGCTTGACTTCAGGCTTTATGAAGAGCATTTACTATTTGCTTGCTGACCACGTCAGTGTTTCTGATCCCTGTGGGTGATTTCCACAGGCTGGAGGTGTGCTGGGAAGTAGGAGAGCGAGGTGGACTGGAGGATGATTTCATGCAGCAAAACTCAGCACCCACACACTTGAAGCCAAAACAAATATTTTGAGTAAGAAGTAACCTCCTGGATTCAAGTAGCGCATTTGATGTGAGGATACAAGGATGTCTGACACGCAGGCCGTTTCTAATCTTCCTGCAGCAGTCTACTTCTGGACTAAGTGCCCCTACGTTGCAGAGACAAAACTTGATGGTGGTGATATAAATGGTGAGTCCACCCTCATGTACGTATGTATTTATTTTGGACAACACTCCAACTGATTTTTTGCTGAAAGTGAATTGTTTTCTCGGTTGAAGTTCATGTCCAGAAACAGAGAATGATGGCAGCAAGCCCTAATCAAAGCCCTCCAAGGGGAAAGGGTGGGGGAGGGATAAATCAGGAGGTTGGGATTAACATACACACTACTATGTATCAAATATATAACCAACAAGGACCTACTGTAGAGCACGGGGAACTCTGCTCAATATTTTGTAATAACCTATAAGGGAAAAGAATCTGAAAAAAGAATATATAGAGATAGATATATGCATAACTGAATCACTTTGCTGCACACCTGAAACTAACATGATACTGTATATCAACTATACTTCAATTTTTAAAAAAAGTAAAAGAAAAAATTTAAAAAAGCACTTCAGCATTTTTTTGTATTAACAGAATGGGGGGAAGGAGGTAGCACTGAAAGGAAATAGGTCTGCGTCACAGAGTAGAAAACTGACCAACAGGCTGTAACACCCAGTAGGAATTAGTTACCCTCCATCCCCAAAGTTTAATGGTCTCTGAAATTTCCACCACTGCTGATGACGCTCCCTCGGCGTCTGGAACTGACACTGCCCTGCTGTTTCCTACCATTTTCGTTACCTTCCTCTGCTGGGTGCTAATCAGAATCCCTGGATATAGAGTTTGAAAAACTGTATTCTCCTATGCTACCAAAGCGCGATTTTTATCCAGGAGAAAGAATCTGTGCCTCGAAAGTTCTTGTGCCGCATGTTTCCTCTCTCTGCACGGTGAGGACAGCTGCGTGCAAGGTGGTTTTCTCCAACTTCCACTTAAGTATGTATGAACCACAACTCTCTCTGTCCAGCCCAGAATATTCTCCAGGTCCACTTTATCAACATTCTACTAGATACCTGCACTTACATGTCCCACTGGAATCATAATCCCCTAACACAGGGGTCCCCAACCCCTGAGCCACAGACCTGTACCTGTTAGGAACCAGACTGCACAGCAGTAGGTGAGCAGCGGGTGAGAAAGCAAAGCTTCACCTGTATTTACAGCCGCTCCTGGTCGCTCTCATTACCGCTCCGCCTCCTGTCAGCATTATGGTGAGTGGTATAATTATTTCATTATATATTACAACGTAATAGTAATAGAAATAAAGTGCACAATAAATGTAATGCGCTTGAATCATCCCGAAACCATTCCCGCCCCTCGTCCGTGGAAAAATTGTCTTCCACGAAACCAATCCCTGGTGCCAAAAATGTTGGGGACCGCTGCCCTATCACACACGCACACACTCAAATTTGTGTTCGTAATTCACAGTTCTTGTCTCAGACACTAGCAGTGATACCTGCCCATGTCACCCATTCCCTACCCTAGGAGTAATTTTAGACATTTCTTTACTATGCTCAATGAAGCATGAAGTTCAGGTAATTCTATCTTTTGACAATCTGTATTTAGTTCAGGATCTCACGGATTCTGATTTGGATTTACTGAAGGATCCTTCTAACTGGTCTCCCCAATCTTGAGCAAGGGACATCATGGTACTGTAGGAAAAGTGGTCACTTCCTCTTTGACTGGCCTGGGTAAGTGATTTAATTTTTCTCCTCCTGGAGTAAAAATTATTAAAGTAGGTAAGCAGGTAAAGCACCTAGTACTGTACCTAGAAAGAATAAATACTTGCTTTTTTGTAAATCAACTATACTCCAATAAAAATTTTTAGTTAATTAATTAACTAATTAAAAAAATAAACACTTGCTTTTTTGACTTCAGAGTGGGGAAGCCTTCATGCTGTTTTCAAAATGATTCTTCTAAAATGCAAATCTTACTTTATGCAATTCACAGTGATGTCATTTGCTTATAAACCTCTAGTGATTGTTCAAATGAAGCTAAAAATCCTGAGCATGGCATTCAAGGCCCTTCATGCTCCACTCCTGCCATTTTTTTTCTCATGGCCTGTCTTTACGCCAGTTCTTTTGCAAATGCCATCACTTGTTTAAGAATTAGTTGGATCAAACTCCATTTACTTGTGCATGGTAAGGCTACCTTTGTTGTCTGCTGCCCCCTGCCGGCCACGAAGGGGAAGAGGCAGCGCTGGCTCCTACCCGAAAGGACACACCTTTATAATTAATTCCAAGCAATGATCCGCTTCGTATAAAAATGTATTGGAACACACAGGGCTGATTTTACACATACTTTTCAAAATTTTTCAAAGTGACATGAGCCGAATAGCAGAATGAATTCACAGCCAAGTTTTCTAAGCCATTTAGTACTTTAATAATGACGAAATATGTCACCAGGGCCTCAGTCTTCATCAGAGTTCTGTCTGTTCATCTCAGAACAGGACTGAGAAATAAAACCCTGCTTTTCTTTACGTGCACCCCCTAGCGCCTTGCCACTTAAAGGCGAGCCCCAGGACAGAAGAGAACGTTCATCTTGAAAGGTTCTATCTTTGGGGTTTGTTTCCAGAGGAGCTCCTGGAAGCTTTTTGCTGCTAGAGAGATTCCATTAAAAAAAGGAGCCCAGGGGCTTCCCTGGTGGCGCAGTGGTTGAGAATCTGCCTACCAATGCAGGGGACACGGGTTCGAGCCCTGGCTGGGAAGATCCCACATGCCGCGGAGCAACTGGGCCCGTGAGCCACAACTACTGAGCCTGCTGCGTGTCTGGAGCCTGTGCTCCGCAACAGGAGAGGCCGCGATAGTGAGAGGCCCGCGCACCGCAATGAAGAGTGGCCCCTGCTCGCTGCAACAAGAGAAAGCCCTCACACAGAAACGAAGACCCAACACAGCCAAAAATTAATTAATTAATTTTTTTAAAAAAAGGAGACCAGACCTCTTCTTCCCAAGGCTTTCAGGGTGTCCTGCAGGGAGAGTTGCACCACCCTTATACAATGTGTTACATATAACCTTCTTTATCATACTAAGGTCGAAAAAGATAGGCCGGTATAAAAACTAAGCAGAACCAATTTTTTTCTGAAAACATTTTAGTTTGGCTTTTTAAAATAGCCCTACTCATTCATTTGAATTTATGATGGGACCAGATGAGAGATCCCATATGAGCAGCATGTAATTATTGTATTAAAAAGAATTTTAGATTTGCCTTAAAAGGGATTCTGATCACATAAAAGTATTTTTTAATTCTACCCATGGTCCATAAAGTCTATTGATAATAAATGTATTCAATAATCCATCTTTCACAGTCAGGTAATCTAGATGTTTTCTTCCTATGACATCAGTCTACCAAATGCTAGGTTTCATTGCTCATGTAGCAAAGTAATATTTCTAAACGTTAATCTGTGCAATTTACATTTCTCATCCTCCCAAATTCACTGCCCACTCTCCCATTAGCCTATTTCCTGCTTATTTCCTCAGATGAAGGATGTGAGGAGCAGAGGTCAGAGAAAGGGGCAGTACTCATTTTTTTCTAATTTTTGTTTTTGAAATGACAAACTCCTTAGAGGAATGTGAAAGCAAAGACAAAATATTTGGGGGCCATATATTTTTTAAAAGATTCTACAGGTGAGCTGGAAGCAGGAATGGGGAGGGACAGGAAGAGAAAGGGATAGAGAGGAGGAATTTATAACAGCACAGATGAATATGGTTTCCAGATAAAGACTTCATGAAACCTGCCTCGCCAGGAAGACAGGATAGCTGGAAATTAGGGTCTGAGACCCAAGGGCATAGAAGGCCAGAGCATCTTCCCTGGGGAGAGTCCTCATAAGCAAGTGTGACTGGAAAATATATTCAGCTACTCTGGGCCTATGTCACTAACAAAGCATGAGGATAGTGGAATGATTCTGTGTCTCCAAGAAGAAGAAGCAAAGAAGCCAAGACGTAACGGGACTGGGCAGACGAGTCCCAGGGACACCTCAGCGTGAGCTTCAGAATCAAAGATCAAGGTTCACATGGGACAACTGATATCTCACTAGATCTTTGCACAGGCAAGCACCCTCCCAAATTTCATGGAATTTTGTTAAGCCACTATCATTTCATTTCAAGAATTTAGATATCTATCCTGAGTGGAAGATTCTGGAATTGGCTAAGATTAAGTTTTTCCCACTGTAGTGAAATAGGTGTGTGAAATAAACATTAGGTTAAATTTTTAAAAATAATAAAAAGTAAATCTATTTTTATGTGAATTTGCAACACTTACAGTTCATTAAAACTTCTCCATTCATTTGAATCCATTCAACATTCTCATTCTTTGTTAGAACTCATCACCATGGACAGAATTTGTCGTCATAGCAGAAATATTCACCTTGCGTAGGACATTGAGGATATGTTGAATCAGATTACCAGAGTCGCAAGTCTTATGCAATGAAATGTGTTTCTAATTTTTTAGGAGATTTAGGGAAAGAGAATATTAAGGGAATAACATTCTCGTAGAAATCCATCCATCTATAACAATGCATTTCTTCCTGAGTGTCGGAATGAACATATGGCCAGCTCAAATTTCTTCAGATGACTGAAGTGATGAATATTTGAAACAAATGTATAAAAGTATTGCCACAGCTTCTGATCCTGTAAGACAGGACTCATGGAGTCCAACTAATTGATCCAGTGTTCACATGCATATCTTCTTTGAGTTTTTAAAAATGCCGGAAGTGTTTCAAAGTTTGAACCAGTTATTAAGCATCCAAAAAAAATACTAATGTTCCACTTCAGAAATGATAATTAGAATGATATTCTACCTTAGATTGCACTGCTGTTCTCCATCTCAGTATTCTTAGATATTTCAAAATGTTCAATATGTTAAGAATGAACAAGAAGCTTAGGTAGGCTGGCACAGTTTGCAAGTAAGACTCACAAGGGCTGCTTCCTCTTTTTAGCTACAGACTCTTTTCTTCCACAAGGGGAGAAAAGATCTATTTGACACATTGCTCAAGGATTCTTTTATTCTGTCACTTTTCAAGCAGAGAGTAAAAACTACCTTTCCTCTTCCCCTACTAATATATTTTGTTATTTTTCCATCAACCCAGGAGTCTGAAAATCTACTGAAAGTTGCTTTAGTGCAACCACATAGGAAACTACATTTTCGTCCTGAAAGGAAAAAAAAAGTTCATTTCACGGTGAAATATATGCTTTATATAGAGGCATATACTATATATATATATTTTAAGATATGTATATATTCTATATAGTGTGTGTACAAATATAAATGTAATATATATACACAATACATGTTTGATATGAAACTTCTAAGAACAGATATTTTAACATGAAAAGTAAGAAGAATAATGCAAGAGAAGTTGGAAAGTGAGAACACAAAAGGAAGGACTATATCCCAGATTACATGTTTTGATAGACATTTGTACAATATCAAATAGCATGCAAAACCCAAATTTTAAAATGAGAGTTTTCTATTTCACTGAACGATATATCCAGATCATGAAAATATTTAAGGCTTAAAGTTAGAGACAATTTAGTTAACATCACAGCAAAAAGGCTTGAAAATTACACTAGCAGAAAGAACGAAGTGTGATGCTTTGGTGGAATATTGACAAGAACACATTAATAGCCTCATAATATATGGGTTTCTTTCTGGTACAAAGCAGTCAGCAAGGAGTTTGTATTGTAAACTCTTTGTAGCAGATTGTACAGCAGGAGCAATAAAAATTCAGAAGTTTGCAAAAAGAAGAAAATATTTCAAAACTCATTGCTAAAAGCACATTGTGGATTTTAAAAGAATATAAAAGATCAACACATCCTGACAGTAGAGCTTTAAAAGCCCATGTCTTAGAGGAGCCCTAGATTCCTGGGGCTATTCTAAAGGCCTTCCTTTTATTGTTGTTTTTTCACCAATATAATCAAAATCTTGTGCCAAGATTCAAATTTTGTTCAGTCCAATCCCTTTTAGCGGATACTGGTAAATGTTCTAATAATAAATGAAATGTGAGGAAGTACCTAATTAATATATTTGGTAAAAATATCTATACTTTATAAAAGTAAAAAAATAATAATTTCCAGTGGTTCCAACGGTTCAGCTTTCTTAACATTTTTGTTCCTCTCAAATATACAAACATAGCCTCTTGGTAATATACAATCCTGAAAATATTACCTATAACCCATACATCCTAGTGATGTTAGGGAAAAAGCCTTTAGTCCACTCTATTTTTTAAGTAAATTATTCAGAAGGTTCAATATGTTCTAACTATTATCCTTACAAATTGTGCTTCAACTGCATGACTAATTTAAGACTGAGCACAATGAAAACATAAGAGTGAGTCATGAAGTAACCCTAGTACAATTATAATCCACTCCATGAAAATAAAAAATGTCATTGATCCTCCTTCCTCAAAAGCTGTACAAATTGAATACTAAAAAAATTAACACATCAAAATCTACCACTTTTACTAGACAAGTGACTGTCTACCCATAATTTATGAAGGGCCTTTGGTTTAGACCTATTATAAGAAAATATAACCCCTTCAAAACTTCCCAAATTAAATAGCACAAATATTTTGAAAGATATTTAAGCATTAAAATCTTCTCAATAACCACAGAAAATAAAAACAAAAACATGTAGAGCTAAATAATCTGACTATCCCATTGATGAAAATGCATTTAAATAAGAAATTCAAAATGTACTTCCTTAATCTCCCTTAGCAAATTAATTGAAGTAATTTGTTGTTAAATAGAGAAATATTACCATTTATAGTAACCTCCCACCATTTATAGTAACCTCTTCTCTAAATAGTAGAAATAATACTCATATATTTAGAAACAATGAATCGAGAATTAAATCAATGTTTCAACATAAAGACATACTTTAAATCTTAATTTTTCAGAGTTATTTTCCTAATTTTAATCCATATGTAATTATTTACAAATACCTAATGTCATATTAAAACAATTATCAAAAGTTTTTTACAGCTTAATAGTTGAGATTTTTTTTCATAGCAGCTTACTGTTTGAGTCACCTTGGTTATTTACATGAAATATCGCTTCTTTTTCATTAGATGTGCTTGCAAGAAATTGTTCCTAAGATTTCAGTTGACTTGTAACTCTAAAGCGCTAATCTTTCTCAGCTTGACAAGTAATCATAAAAGTCTTTTCTTACCGCCTATTGAATTTTTTGATAGGAAATAAAACATAAAAACGGTTACATGTTGCTCCAGGCAATTTGGAATCAGTTCAGTGGTTCATTACAGACCTGAAAATCCCCAGAACTCAAGATGAGTAGTGTATATCTAGATTACAAAATTAAATACAAACTTTAAGGAGAGTCAGTCTACGGAGATATGACATCAAGCTCTTGATATTGATCTATGCCTTAGATCATAACAGTTACAAACTAATTGCTGTAGTACTTCATTGTCACTCATAGATGTTCTAAGAAAACTTTCTCGAGTGGAAATTCTAAAATTTAATCCACCATAACGTATATATATATTTTTTAATATTTATTTTATATTGGAGTAAATTTACAATGTTGTGTTCGTTTCAGGTGTACAGCAAAGTGCTTCCGTTACACATATACGTATATCTATTCTTTTTCAGATTCTTTTCCCATATAGGTTATTACAGAGTATTGAGTAGAGTTCCCTGTGCTATACAGTAGGTCCTTGTTGATTAGCTATTTTATATATGGTAACATGTAATATTAATCCCAGCCTCCTAATCCCATAATATATTAACACAAATATCTCAAGACAAGACCTACTCTCAACTTATATTTCACTTGATAAGTAAGGAACTTATACTGATCACATAAATGCAAATCTACCTGTATGGATAAGCAATAATATTGTATGACAAGAGCTACAATAGCTATAATTCATTCACTTTCCCAAACAAAATAAGAATTTTCTCAGATTTAGAGCTGTCCCTGAGCCCCTACCTTTCATCCCTCCATAAAAACAAACATCCCCCCGTATAGACTCATCCCTGAGTCCTATCAATTCCTCCACCCTAATGACTCTCCAATCCATCCATTTTGCTCTGCTCCCATTGCTTTATTTTAGTCCTACATTACCTCTTGCTTACAACATTGCAATTGTCTGGTTTCCATGCCTCCAACTTCTGCACTTCCTGACACTGTTCATAATTTTAGTCAGGGTGAGCTTTCTCTGACCTCAGTTCTCTCCTTCAGTTTCTCTCTGCTCCTTATGGTACCCAGATGCCTAGAACAAAATACAGTCACATACAAAGCATCCATGATCTGGCTGGTCTTTTCACCTTTATTCTCCCCAAAACCATCTCATCTTGTGTTCCATATTTTAGAAACTACTTCTATTTTCTTGAACATTCCAGACCACATCATGCTTCCAAGTTTATGTTGCATCGTTTGCCTACACAATTCTTCCCTCTCTATTCCATTTCACCCACCACCATCTCTCTGAGAAATAAATCCATTCACAACTGCTCAAGAAATCCAGAGTAGGAGTGATCATCCTTTCCCAGTAATGCCCACTGTGCCCTGTACATATGCCTGCCAGAGCCTCAGTAACTCTGAACTGCAGACTTGCAGGTTTTGTCTCCCTATAAGTTCCTTGAGGATGGAGACTGGGTCGTGTTCATCTTTGCATCCAAGGACCTGGTATAGTGCCTGGACCACCACACTGAGTCAGTGTTTATTGAATGAGCCACTGAATCGATAACACAAAAGTTTATTCTGTCTTTCTGAACAGATATCTATGCCAAATTACATATAGAAATATCTCTCAGAACTACACACTAGCTTAATAAAGAATGATACTGGGCTTCCCTGGTGGTGCACTGGTTGAGAGTCCGCCTGCCGATGCAGGGGACACGGGTTCGTGCCCCCGTCCGGGAAGATCCCACATGCCGCCGAGCGGCTGGGCCCGTGAGCCATGGCCGCTGAGCCTGCGCGTCCGGAGCCTGTGCTCCGCAACGGGAGAGGCTGCAACAGTGAGAGGCCCGCGTACCGCAAAAAAAAAAAAAAAAAAAAAAAATTGGTGAACAAATGAAAGCCCTCGTTGACTTCTGAACATTACGGTAAAATGGGAATTATTGGTATTACTTTACAAGTGCTCATGCAGAGGTTAAAATAAGTCATTTACTCAAGGCTGAGACAGCAAGAAAGGCACACCGCCCCCCCCCCCGACTGCTGGACTCAAATCCTGCATTCGTTCCATTATTGCACTTGACTCTTACTTAATTTGAAAAATTACTATAACTGAGTCTTAGTAGTGCCTTCTTATAGAATACTATTGAAAGACTGAAGTAAAGTCTATTCTATGCCATGAACTATCTATGTGTCCCCAGGTATGTAAATACTTACCAGGAAGTTTCCTCACCTAATCAATAAAGTGTTTAGATTAAATGAGTGCTATGACTTCCTCAAATTCTATTTTTTAAATTGTAAGATCTGATAAATCAATGCAAATGTTGATAATAAAAGATCTTAACTTTGAAGGTATTGCTATTGGATCACAAATTTCATTAGAACAAAGACAGGAAGATATAACTGAAGTTATTCATAACATTATATTAGAAAATGAGAGGGCAAGTTGTATCAGGCTAAACTTTTGGAAACAGTACTAAGATATATTATCATTATTTCCTTTTAGCCCATTAAAAACATGAAATTACACTGACTGCATTATTATGAGGCTGTTAATATTAAGATTATATTTTGTCTTTAGCCAAAATAATTTTGGTGATTATTGTTGCCACTGCAAATACTCCTTTCAAACTCTAAATTTCTTTTATTGTTGTAGCTAAGATTCTGATTAGCAGTCTTTTCCATAGGATAACTGGAAGATCTTGGCTATTAAAGAGGAAACTTTTCACTGTTTTTACATAAACTCATTGTTATTCTCTGAGACCCATAGAAGTGACACAGTAAGTCCTTATTGGAAGGTCTTATATTTAAAATAGATAGTTATACTTTTCTCCCTTGATAATTTAAACATGTTATTTAAAAAAGCAAAAACCGAACTATTTATGGAGCAAATTTTTCCCCTTTGTTTCAACTCGCCAGCTTCCTCACCACGCTGAAGAGAACCAGGCTAATGGTACTAGGTAGCAGCTATTTAATAAATAATTGTTGAATAAATTAGTAAGTAGGTAGCACAGAAAGAAAATATACTCCAGGGAACTAAATTAGTTCATCTTCTAATTTAGTACCAGTAGTTTAGGGAAATTCATCAACCTCTATTTTTCTCATTCATTCATCAATCCATTACTTCATTCAACAGTATTTTCTCATTATCAAACCAGAGGGCTCAGCCCTAGAAATAGACAGAAGAATAAAATAGAGGTTTTTCTTGGCTTAAGAAGGTTACTCTTAAGGCAGAAAAATATGAAAACACGATGTTACAATTGCTATAATACAAGTATGTAGTTTCCAAACATAAGTGTTATTAATACTGCTTCTGTGAGTGTCAGAACACTTAGGAAAGACAAAGGAAGAAATAGTTGAGCTTGCTCTTGGAAGATGAGAATCCTACATGAGGAAAGGGGAGAGAATTCTGGACAGCCGGCAGAGAGGGTGCAAAGACACGGTATTGTGCAATAATAGTGGCCAGAAATTAACCTTTGACCTTAACTGAGGCTTGCTTGGGACCTGATGCATTGGTCTTCTCCAGCTGCCGTAACAACATACTGTAGACTGGGTGGCTTAAATAACAGAAATTTTTTTTCTCACAGCTCTGGAGGCTAAAGTCACAAATCAAGGGGCCAGCCAGTTTGGTTCTTGGTGAGAGCTCTTTTGGCTTGTAGATGAACACCTTCTCACTGTGTCCTCACAGGGCAGAGAAAAGCCACTTACAGTGCCTTTTCTGTATGGGGATCAGTGCCCCACCCTTATGGCCTCATTTAACCTTAACTACCTCTTTTTTTTTATTTTTAAGGTTTTGTTTTGTTTTGGTTTTTGGCCGTGCCAGGTGGCTTGTGGGATTTTAGTTCCTTGACCAGGGATCGAACCCTGGCCCTTCAGCAGTGAAAGCCGGATCCCAACCACCAGACCGCCAGGGAATTCCCAACCTTAACTACCTCTTAAAAAACCCATCTCCTCATCCAGTCACATTGGGGTCAGGGTTTCAACATATGGATTTTGGGAGAGAAACAATTCAGTCCATGGCACGTGGCGTGGAAGAAAAGTGATACGTACTGTAACTCGAAGAGGAAACTGGGGCTGGACTGTGAAAGGCTTAGCTTCCATTTTTATTCAGCTATATTTGCCAATTGGGTAGACTTTGCATGGCTGAATGGTTGGGAGGAAAAGAAAGTCCACTCAGAGGCAGATGAATAGGCTGGGGAATGGAGACTAAGGAGTCATGAAGGAGGCAAGTTCGGTGGGACTGTTCACGGCTTGTGAGAAAGACGCACACTGAGGACGATGCCCAGGTTACAGCCTGGCAAATGGAGGGACTGATGGTGATGCTTTTCAGTGAAGCAGCAGATGCCGGATGGGAGCAGAATTGAGAGGGAGAAACTGAGCAAGTTTGAATATGATGACCCTGAGCTAATGTTGGAGTTTACCAGATCAGAGTATCTTATGGACAACTGAATGCACTACTCCGGAGATTCCAAGAGAGAAGAACCAAAGACAGAACTCTGTGGAACATTTAAAGTATAATAAGAAAGAGGAACCTAAGGAAACTAATTTGGAGGTCCTGAGACATAGGAAAAGACCCAGAGAGAGTGGTGGCATGAAGGTCAAGGAGAGCCCCATTTCAAGAATGATGTCTATCTCAAATGCCTTAAAGATGTTACATAACACAGTGGGAGAGTCCTTACACTTCCTCTCTTGAGGTCTGCCTAACTGCAGGGAGTATATATTCTCTCCTTCTTCTTCATGTTCATTCAAGGAGAAGTGGCCTGCTACAATCCAGCATTGGTGCCTGGGTGGGGAAGGTGTTCTAACTCAGACAGGAAGTATTAGCAAGTCCTAGTTGGTCTCACAATTAGTCATGCCCTTCAGTAACTGCTTCATCTGTATGTAAGTTGATATGTTGATCCCTATTTGCCTAATTTCCATTTCTCTCTCTCAGATGGTTACAAACTTGGATGAAAAAGAGGGGTGCTCTTTAGTGGGTCGTCTCAAACCTCCAATTTTAAAATTGAGAGAAACAGGATTTGTGGGAAAAGTGATGCTTCAACTGCAACCGTCAGCGAACCCAAGGGAATACTGAGGATATTTACAAGGAGTTAATTAATAGGTGCACATATGGCGGCAAAAGCACTTGGCAGAAGCCTTGTGTTTGAATACATCACGGAGCTAATCCACTGTAAACAAGGTTGATTTAGCTTTCAGAAAGTATTTTAATGGGATTTAGTCTTACGAGAGCTTCCTCGTTGAGAGCACTAAAATAGGCTCCTTTAAGAATTTACACAACTGATGTATACTTAGACGGACTCGGGTAAGGTTTTTTAGATCACTTTTAAAAGACGTATCCTCCACACACCCTTTATTGTCCCTCATTCACGCTCTGAAGTCCTGAAAGTGTCCTCAATTAGATTTCCAAACAATACTGTAACCAGCATATGTCCCGAGTGAACGCATTACACGGTTTGCCAGGATCTCTGAACAACCGCCACCAGCCCGCTGGTTCACTTAGGACAAAGGTGCGCTGCTGGGAGCTTCCTTTCCGACACAGTGAGTTTGAGTTCTGACTTCCAAACACTAAGCTGACAGCTTCAGTCCCTTTATTTTTTCCCCCAAATTTAATTCACACATTGCTCATGAAAAACAAACATTCCACCCTGTAAGGAAAACAAAAAAATCCCTCCAAATAAGCTGCCTATTCTCTGCCTCCGCTTTGAGAAGCTACTTTAATTGGATTCATTTCTTCTCTTTCTAGAACCCATGTCTTCATCTTTGTGCTGCTTTCTTGCTCTCTCTCCCTTTCTTCTGTCTTTAATTATGTACAAACTAGCTCCCCTAACAAACTGCCCTGGGCTTTTCTGTCCCTCTAACTACTTGACTGTTCTGTCACTTTCCCTTTGTTCTTCCAAATTTACCCCAAATTTGTTGTGTACATCCCTAGCTACGAATAATTCTCCAATTATAATTCTTCCTTACCTGGTTTCCACTTAGACCATCAGTGTGTTATCATTCTTTGTGCCAAGTGGATGCTCAATAACTATCTATTAATTACTAGGAATTAGTTTTTCCTAATCCATCCAAACGGGGTGATATAATTCTGGTTAATTACATTTTGGCATGAATACATCTTAAACTTACACAATGTCATTTGTCAATTACATATCAATAAACCTGAAGGAGCGAAAAAAGTAATTAAACATTAAAAACACATCAGTATAAATTGATACAGCCACTATGGAGAACAGTATGGAAGTTCCCTAAAAAACTAAAAATAGAACTACCATATGACCCAACAATCCCACTACTGGGCATATACCCTGAGAAAACCATAATTCAAAAAGACACATGCACCCCAATGTTCACTGCAGCACTATTTACAATAGCCAGGATATGGAAGCAGCCTAAATGCCCATCGACAGACGAATGGATAAAGAAGATGTGGCACATATATACAATGGAATATTACTCAGCCATAAAAAGAAATGAAATTGAGTTATTTGTAGTGAAGTGGATGGACCTAGAGTCTGTCATACAGAGTGAAGTAAGTCAGAAAGAGAAAAACAAACACCGTATGCTAACACATATATATGGAATCTAAAAAGAAAAAATGGCTCTGAAGAACCTAGGGCCAGGACAGGAATAAAGTTGCAGACGTAGGGAATGGACTTGAGGACACGGGGAGGGGGAAGGGTAAGCTGGGACGAAGTGAGAGAGTGGCATGGACATACATACACTACCAAACGTAAAATAGATAGCTAGTGGGAAGCAGCCGCAAAGCACAGGGAGATCAGCTCGGTGCTTTGTGACCACCTAGAGGAGTGGAACAGGGAGGGTGGGAGGGAGACCGCAAGAGGGAGGAGATATGGGGATATATGTATAGCTGATTCACTTTGTTATACAGCAGAAACTAACACACCATTGTAAAGCGGTTATACTCCAATATAGATGTTTAAAAAAAAAAAGCAATGAATCTCATTGACTAGAAAACTGTTATAAAAATAGTTGAATCTAAAAAGGTGTGTGGCACAAAGTAGATGCTCACTGAATAAATGGGCATATTCATGATGGACATGATTTAGCACACTTCTTAGCCTAAGTGCTGAAGGACTTGTCCCATCCTCACATTTCTTCATGTACTTTGCATTCATTGATGGTGAAAAAACACAGTCTGTTCATTTGTCTGTACCACATCAAATATGAAAGTGTTTTCTTAAAGAAAAAAAAAAAACCACTGAGATACATTCACCATCTTCTTCATTATTAGCCTGCATCACAAGTGACCAGGCTGCTGGGTACACAGTAAACATGGAGACCAGACTGACCACTGGGAAAGCTGGTATGTGGACAGAGATCTCCAACAGGGTCATCAGTTCATGAAACAGGAACAGGGTTATTTGGGGGCCACATCACAATCTGATTACTGACACCAGAAAGGGTTTCGCAAGTGAGAGAATCTGTTGTCGGCCAAAGGAAGACGATCAGAAAACTAAGATCAGTAATTAAAATAAACAATGACCAATGAAAAATTAAGACAATTACCTAAATAATGCAGACAAGCTAATATTTTTGGCAAAAAGGAAAAGAAGAAGTTCAGGATTGGCTCTCTGCAATCGGCACAGATAAATATTCAACTTCAAGGCCTATCTATAAAAATAAAACCTCAGCTTTTATTTCCAAATGAGGGTTAGGTCACCTGAGGCCATTTAGAATCTTTACAAAATTATAATAATAATTATTAAAACAAAATTTTGATTTCCTCTTAAGAACTTCTTTAACATGTCATAAGTAGTTATAGTCAGGGTGAGTAAAAAGCCACCGAGTTTAAGTACATCACAAATGCAGTATCTATTCATTCATTAAGTGTTGCCAGAGCGTCTCCCGGGACGAAGGGCTGTGCTGAGAGGGAGTATACAGACATTAAGACGCGTACTTCTGTCCAGGCAGATGGAAGCAAGAAGACAGGACCCATAAACAAGAGCAATACATGGAATTTTCTAGATCAGAGGAGGGAGGGTGCTTTTCTCCCACCGTGGCAGCTACAGAGGTGGGAAAGGCATCACTGGCAATTTAAAAATTGGATTTGTAGAGGAGTTTAAAAATTAGTAAATATTTAAGCTTGTAAAAACCTGGAGGTGGATATTCTCAGCAAGGACGCAATGTGAGCAATGCGAAGGTGGTGGAAACAGAGACTGTGTGTTTACCCAAGGCGAGCCATTTTTCCTGGAAGATGGAATTGGAAGGAGCGGGCTTGGGGCGTGTGGGAGGGGGTGTGCCATAGGGGCAGAGCCCGAGGACTCATGGTGCCTGAAATGGCAAGCTCCTCAATGGAACGTTATTTACATACAGCCTCGAAAGGTCAGAAGTCTTGGAGCGGAAAAAATTAACTAGATCAAATCTGTGTTCTTCCTATGCATGCTTTTTAAGAATCAAGGTTTCTTTTCCAAGTAGTGTTGCTAAATCTTAAGATTCAAAGAAATAAAACTAAAACGGGAAGAACGACATATCATTGTGTTACTCTATGCCAGGCACAGGGCTAAATCCATTACATGCATTAACCCGTTTAATCTTCATAAAGCTGGGAGTCTTCGTTGGTTGGTCCCATTTTTCAGATCAGAACGCAGAGGCAACAAAGCTAAAAAGAACATGCACAGTTTCACCCCGTTAAGTGGCTAAGCTGTAATTTGACTCAAGGTCCGTCAGACTCCAAAACTCATGCCCTTATCCACTATGACACACTACTTCCCAGTGTTTTCATTAGGTAACATAAGTAAAGATACTCGGAAGACTGATACTTTTCTACCACATTTAATGGAAAGAAATGGCTGGGCTACTTTCAACCATCAATTTTCCATGTAACAATGTATGTGACAACACTGATATATATCCTCGAGACTGCCTTACAAATATGTCTTAGAAATAATTTCCCTAAACACACATTTCCTAGACTTTTATAATGTATTTGAAAATTAAAATATTGATTTAATTCGTGTACCTTGATGATCATCTTGCTTCACAGAACTGCAGTTTTAGAATGCATAGATTATTCTTCCTCCAGAGGGGGATATCTAATCAAGCAAAGACCTCTAGCCACACACAAATTCTATCTGGTTCCTTTTTATATTTTGAATAATAAAAATAAGGTATATGTTCTGGAATAACTAAACTTCTAAAAAATTACATTTTAAAAATATTTTCAAGGTGCCTCCTGTTTCTCAAGCATTCACTATTACCAATTAATCAGAAAACCACAATGTACCTTTCTGCCTTATCTGAATTAATTCTAAAGGTTCTGTACTGCTTTACAGTATGTGATCAGTTTACTAATGTAACCACATTGAAGATTCCCATATAAAAGAACTAGAAGTAAAATATTTGGGGTGTTAATGAAGTAACTAGAATCTAGTCATTTTTATATCCTATATTAGAAAAACAAGAACCTTTTTGCCGAAGAAAAAAGGTCACTTTCTGTGTCTAATTATGAGACGCAAGGCACAGAGATGATGACAGTCAATGTGATAAGTGATGAGTTGTGTGGCATGCCATCTGCTGGTCCCCTATCCCTAGAGCTTTCTCACTGATTTTTCCCCATTTCCTTGGGAAATTCCCCAACTGTAGGTTTCACCAACTCCCCTCTAACCACAGCTTTTTGTGTTCTTTTTGTTGCCTAAGGGAGCAGTGCTGAAGGTTGCCCCAATCAATCTTGTCTCTACTCAGCAGAGAAAAGACAGCTCTACAAAGCACCACTGCTGATTTGTTCTTGTGATCTGCAATTGGCTTGTTTTCTGATAAATTTCTTGTTTGTCAGGGCCTCTGTCAGACGTTTTGTATTTGTAGCCTCTGGGGTGATCAATTCTAATACAGTGTCTTCTGCTAAATTTTGAATCAAGATCACTCCTGACATTTACTTAAGCATGGCACTGTCCAATACGAAGCTCATGGCTCTGCCTTTTGTGATAGAAAAAGGAGGAGACAGCTTTATATTTTATTAACATAACAAAGGGCCATGATTTCACTCCTCACCTGTGCCATCTTTTCTGTTTGTAATGGACCATAAGCTGAATCATACGGAGTTCCTCCTTTGGGGAGTCTGAAAAGAGTATAAAATAGACTCTGCTACTTTTAATGTCATTAAGAACCTGCAGATACTGATAACTACTATTTAAGCTCATGATTTGAAAAACGAATACAAAGTTAACGTAAACAATGTATTCTCATTCCTGGGTAATACACATACCTCCTACACCCTGAGCTAATCTATTTCATATTGTAAAAGCAGTCTTTAGCAAGTTCAAATGTATCCTTATAGGAGGCATAAAACAGATTAATAAAGCCCTCTGGTAAGTGACGATGTTGTGTCATATTTCAAACAAAGCTTTTCTTGAAATTCGAAATTTATTTTCCCTTCCTGGACTGATCAATTTACTTAGACCATATTTCACCTCACTAAGGATATGAGAAGACACTTGATTAAAAGTAAGAACACATAGTTGTAACACTGCAGTGGTTTGAAAATAAGAAGCCTGAATGTATAAATAGGATGTGCTGTGTCTTGGACAAACAACTCATCTTTTATAGAAATGCATATTTTATGAATATATTATATTTGTATATATGTGTGTAAATATACATAAGACAAAGGGATAAACATTTACAAGAAAATGAAAATCAAAGATTCACACTTGCATGATCTGTTCACTAAGAATTGGACATTAAGTCACTCTCTTAAAGAACACATTCTAAATATATCCTCTACTTTTAAACATTGTTCTGTTAATTTTTTCTTATTTACTTTTTTTTTTGAATTTTTGAATTTTATTTTACTTATTTATTTTTATACAGCAGGTTCTTATTAGTCATCCATTTTATACACGTCAGTGTATACACGTCAATCCCAATCTCCCAGTTCATCCCACCCCCACCCCACTTTCCCCCCCTTGGTGTCCATACATTTGTTGTCTACATCTGTGGCTTTTTTCTTATTTACTTCTATGACACACTATGTTTTCTCTTGAAGTTGTTTTTTAAACCTAAGCAATCTAATCGCACATTCTCTGTTGCCTCTAAATTTGTGTAGTGTTTGAATCTAACAGAATTATTAAATTCAGATCTTAAACAGCATATCTACTAAATAACTCTTCATTTGCACAATTGATGCACACCAGTTGGAGTGAAATAGAGGTCCTTTGTTATGTTAATAAAATATTAATTGAATGAATTTTGACACTTAGTTATTCATTTCATTGGAAGCTTCATTTCTTCAGCAAATTTCTACACTACTTTATGCCATATATTTTCCAAGTGCTAAAGTTGACGAAGTTAAATATTATCTCATAACGTAAGGAAATGTAACTGCTATATAGGGGAAAGATTTTTTATTTGTGTATATAAAAATTGGTACCAACTTCCTATAGTCAAATTCTATTCGTTGTACTTCTGTGAGGACAGTATTAAATTAAGCCAACCTCTTCTCAGCCCCAAGAAACTAAAAACCTCACAATTCTTTGATATAGTTAAAAGCAGGAGAAAACATTTAACAGTAAAAATAGTTGTTTGGACCAACTTTTGGCTAGAAAAATAGTCGTTTGGACCAACTTTTGGAAGAGAAATATTCTTCTATGCCCACAATCCATAAAGATAAAAGTCCTTAAATTTTGAAAGTATTTTCTGATGGCAAGAGAGGAAAAATAGAGGGGATACCGCATAATGACATTTGGGGAGAAGGGATTTAATTGTTACATTTCTATGAGAAAAAGAAATTCTGCTTCTGTATCAAAAGAAACACTTCCAGCTGTTCCATTCTGCCTTGTGAGCTAGCTAGGCAAACCACCCACCAATTAAATTGGAAAGTAAGATGGAACTGACAGAGAGCAGTAGTTACCTGCCATGGTGTATTCTAGAAGATGCTTTTCAAAAATGCTGGTGCTTGGGCCCCACTTCAGAGCACCTGAATCTTGGAGGCAGGGGGTGGGCATCAGCATTTTAAAAACCTTCCAGGTGATTAGTCTCAACTGACCACTCCCTAAATCCTCTCTTAAAAACTGACAAAGCATCCAAATACCATTTGATATCACTTATATGTGGAATCTAAAATATGACACAAATGAACTTATCAATATTTACAAAACAGAATCTGAGTCACAAACATAGAGAACAGACTTGTGGTTGCCAAGGGGGAGGGGGGTGGGGGAGGGATGGAGTGAGAGTTTGGGATTAGCAGGTGTAAAATATTATATAGAGAATGGATAAACAACAAGGTCCCACTGTATAGCACAGGGAACTATATTCAGTATCCCGGGATAAACCATAATGGAAAAGAATATGAAAAAGAATGTACATATATGTATAACTGAATCACTTTGCTGTACAGCAGAAATTAACACAACATCGTAAATCAACTACACTCCAATAAAAGTTGTTTTTTGTTTTGTTTGTTTGTTTCTTTTTTTGCGGGCCTCTCACTGTTGTGGCCTCTCCCGTTGCGGAGCACAGGGTCCGGACGCGCAGGCTCAGTGGCCATGGCTCACGGGCCCAGCCGCTCCGCGGCATGTGGGATCTTCCCGGACCGGGGCACGAACCCGCGTCCCCTGCATCGGCAGGCGGACTCTCAACCACTGCGCCACCAGGGAAGCCCCAATAAAAGTTTTTTTTAAAAAATTTACAGAGCGTCCAAAGCAGGGAGGACAGCATAGCCAGTGTCCGTAATACCCAGAAGATGAACGCATGGACTTAGCAGCTTTGCAGAGATAATGGAGGGAAGATACAGGGAATCCTGGTGATCTTAACGGCCCACGAATTTCATTTCATGTATATTAAAAAAAAAAAAAAAAAACCCAAAAGCAAAGACTCTACTCTGAGTGGAATAATTAGCAAACATACTTGAGCACAATCAGAAAAGGCTGCATGGACCCCATCAGGGTTTCTAGGGAGACCCGAAGATGCTGCAGCCGCCTAAGCCCTTCAGCATCTCAGAGACACCCGGTGTCATCTCCTTCCAGAAAGACAGAAACCCACCCTGCAGGGAAAACACCTGCAGGGAATAGAATTCAAATTGAACAGGTCAGGAACATTGTCAAGTTGATTGCTGGATGTGAAGGGGGCCGAGAAGGTGGATCTCAGGTCTGAGGACACATCTGCACAGAGAGGCCATGTTTTCAAACTTTGGGGTAACAACAGATGAGAAAGTCCTCAAGCAAAAACCCACATCTGCCCAGGAACCCGCTCCTGAGAATACAGCAAAACCCATCACGAGCCATGAAGAGAAGAGAGTATTCCCACCCAAACCCATGAAATGATATCCTGAGAACAGAAGGAAAAAGCCTTGATTGATGTGCTAATGGATAATGAAAAGACCACAGTAACATATGGCTGCAATGGAGAAGAAAACTGTAACCTAATATTAAATATGAGATGAAATGTTAAGAAAGGGGTAGAAGTCATGAAATTAAAGCATAAATCAAAAATAGAAAAGATAAGGAAAAAAAGTGCCTAAACATCAGGTAAGTGTGCAAAGGGAGTTGACAGAGCTCAGAAAATAAAGTCATTGCTTAACTGCTTTTTAAGGTTAAAAAGGAAAGAAAAATAGCCTGACTGGAATTTAATAAAAGGAGAGGTTGTTCCTCTTCTATTAAAAATGAATCAGAATTCTGGAGAGGGTGTAGAGAAAAGGGAACCCTCCTGCACTGTTGGTGGGAATGTAAATTGGTGCAGCCACTGTGGAGATCAGTATGGAGGTTCCTTAAAAAACTAAAAGTAGAGCCACCATATGACCCAGCAATCCCACTCCTGGGCAAAAAAATCCCAGAGAAAACTATAATTCGAAAAGATACACGCACCCCAATGTTCATAGCAGCACCATTCACAATAGCCAAGACATGGAAGCAACCTAAATGTCCATCAGCAGATGAATGGATAAAGAAGATGTGGTAGATATATATAGATAGACAGATAGATAGATAGATAGATACAATGGAATATTACTCAGTCATAAAAAAGAATGAAATAATGCCATTTGCAGCAATATGGATGGACCTAGAGATTATCATACTAAGTGAAGTAAGTCAGACAAAAACAAGTATCGTATGATATCACTTAAATGTGGAATCTAAAAAAAATGATACAAATGAATTTATTTACAAAAGAGAAATAGATTCACAGACATAGAAAACAAACTTATGGTTACCAAAGGGGGAAGTGGGGGGAGATAAATTAAGAGTTTGGGATCAACATATACACGCTAATATATATAAAATAACCAACAAGGGTCTACTGTATAACACAGAGAACTATACTCAATATCTTGTAGTAACCTATAATGGAAAAGAATCTGAAAAAGAATAGATACATAGATACATATATATGTATAACTGAATCACTTTGAAACTAGTACAACATTGTAAATCAACTATATTTCAATAAAAAATAAATAAAAATAAATAAACCAGAGACAGTCAGTAAATAGCCTGGGTTAGCATTAAGGCTAGGAATAGAACGTCCCCTTTCAAGTAGTTTATATTAAAAGGGCTCTTTTGCCCAGTTGGAATCCATAAATCGCCTATATTATGTAGCACTGGACACACCTGAGGGCAACAGTAATAAAATTAAACAATAACCATGATTAAAATATTCTAATAGCTCCCCTGACTGGGCTATGATTACACAGCTGAGCTTGAGGCTTTGCATACGTTATCTCACTCATTCCCCGCAGTCACCCCTGAAGCCCATTATTCATACTCGTTGTACAGAAGGAGAATCTCCATAAAGAAAGTGAAGTTTGCATGTCTTGAGCCTGTTTGTTGGTCTTTGTCTTTATATTACTATAAAATATCTGGATAGATTTTTAGGACATTTAGTAGGGCCAGGGGCTATGTCATGCACACAAATTTTATTCTGGAAGAACCTTCAAAGCAGCTGACAATAAGGTAAACAGGCAGACCTGAGTATCTGCTGGCAGGAGAGATGCATTATTTGTATTAAGAGAGTGACGCCAAGAAAATTAATGGGGATTTCAGATCTGAGCCCTAAATCAAAAGTCACAGACAGATACAGTAAGGCAATCACCTGCAACTGAGTTGCTTCTCAGAGGGAGTCCGTCTCGAGTGCTTCAGGCTGAGTGGCCACCGAGATTTACCCATCCACAGATGGCTAATGAATTTCTAATGGAAGGCCAGTTAGACCAGCTAGCAAATGCAAAATCCTGGAGGAGAAGTGTTAACATGAATACAGCGGTTGGTGGTTGAGGTGTTCTAGCAGCTGCTACTCTAAATGTGGTCCCTGGGAGTCAGCACATGGCATCAGCCAGGTGCTTGTTAGAAGTGCAGGGTTCCAGGCACCACCTCAGATCTACTAAAGCTGACTCTGCAGTGTAACAGGATCCTCAGGTAATTCAGGTATCTATGAAATTTTGAGAATCACTGTTCTAAAGGACATAGGCGATTAGGTTTGGTTTTGTTTTGCGATACAGTGAAAATTTTCACAATAATCAAAAAATGGAGTGTTCATAATTTACTCATCCATTCAATAATTATCCTTTTAAGTGCTTACTCTGTGCCATGAACTATCGGAGATGCTGACAATAGAGTACTGAAAGACAGGTAAGCTTTTTGTGCTTATAGAGTTGAGGATCTGGGAGATAATAAAGAGATGAATAAAAAAGTTGAAAGGATAATAAATGCTGTGAATGGAGAAATACAGGAACACATAAAAGCAGGACCTACCTAAACTCAGTTTTTCTCACCCCAATTTGGGAAATAGTTGTGGCTTATGCAATGTTTCTTGGAGGTATACGGGGCGGTCTGTCTGAAACCAACGCTGCTTTGATTTCGCTTCTAAGTCAGCAGGTCAGTTTCACCTCTTTCAACCTCTATCATTTGACATCACCAGGACACAATCAAGTAAGAGCCTGGGCGGGCACATCCCAGGCAAACACTGAGGGAGCCTTCCATTCTGAGAAGCATGGTTAGAACAACAATACAGGAACTAAAGGATTAGCCACCTCTGGTGATACAGAATGAAAAGGAAAATGCCTTCAGATAGCTCTTACAAGTAGGTAGCATCATGGCCTACAGCAGCGGCAGTTTTGTATTGAAATTTCCTTTGGCTGAAGTATTTACCAGCCACACTTTGAATGGTATCCCACCTAATGCAGTAGGCTGTGTGCTCTACGGGTTCTCTCTGTGGATGCGTGCTTCTAGCAGGCCAAAAAAGCAGCATGGAATTGAAAACAATCTGAGCTCACTTGTGCTGTGTGTAAGCTTTCAAAAATGACCTAACCTTTCTAGAGAGGAATCAGTGAATGAGTGTTTACATAAAATAACCATTTTCATCAATTGCTTCCCTTACATTGTTCAACATGATGTAGAAAGCCTTAAAGGCAGTTGGATTTTCATTTAAAGCTCCAGTCCCTTTTTTGTCAGCTCTGTGATGCTGAGAATGTTACCTATCATCTCTGAGCATCATTTATTTATATCTATAAAATGTCAATAATCCCTGCCTCCTGAAATAGTTGAAGAAACTAAGTATGAATAAAGCACCTTTTAAGTACCTAGTACCAAGTCACAAAATCAAGGTGGCTTTCCACTGCCTGTCACCTGAACTCGAGCCTGGCATTTCCAACCTCCCTAAACTAGCTATCTGGCTTTTCAGAGAATTCCCCCAACTTTGCAAAAATTCAGTTGAATTCAAGCTCCAAGTTCAATTTATATGTCAAGGATTCTGTCAAGTACAAGGAATCCAATGATCAATATTCAAAATGACATGGTTCCTATTCTTGCACAGTTTCTATTTTAGTGATGAAGACAGAAATGCGAATAGATAATGTCAATAAACTATGGAAAGTGCAGTGATAAAAGTATAATCAAGTTTCTATGAAAGCAGGGACATTAAACTCACCGAGAAAGGTTAAGGAAAGTGTTCTGCACAGCAGGTGATGCTGGAACCAAATTTCTAAGGATGAGAGAAAAGTAACCAAGTAAAAACAGATTTGGGAAGGACTTTTTTAGATAGAGGAAAAACACTAGCTAAGATGGTGTGATACAAAACAGCACAACGCATGCCGCCAACAAACACAGTGTTACTGGAGCACACACACATTTGGGGCACGTGTGAAAGATGGAGGCAAAGGGACAGTGGGCCAGATCTGATGACATGTTAAGATGCATAGACATGAGAGAAAACCACTGAACGATTTCTACGAAGGTGGTAAAGCCAGATTTGCATTTTGCATCTATCTCCCGAATGTCCGCATAGAATATCCATCCCCGATTCCGGCATTACAATTCACAGATGTGTCTCCAAAACGTGAAGGCATGTCGAGAGTTATTCATTATTCATAAGGTAGGAACGTTTATGAAACCTTTTCTTTAAAAAATTGTAATAGAGCAAAGTAACCATCCTCTCAATTATGTCTCAGTAATTCACTTATTTTCTGACACGTTTTTCCAATTTCAAGTTGGAAGTCATTGCTAATATTCGTCATCATTTTTCACTTACCTTCTGATATGCTTCTCCAGTAGGGAAAGAGAAGGGCAGGCTCAGAGCTAACATGAAATTTGCATGACTCTGGGTAAAGCCCTGAGAACATGTCCTAAAAATAATGGTCTTCGTGTGTCAAGGTGGGGAAAAAAATTTGAGGGCCATTGGTAGTTGTTATGGAGAACGAGTGAATTGCAGGGCCAAATTTAGAGACAGAAATTATTCTAAGAAATTGTAAATCTTCCACAGTTCTCCGTGTGCTTGTCCCAGCCTTTGCTTACGTGGTTCTCCTCTCTGTACACACACTTCAAATGTTTTTCCCCTCCTCCTGACACTCCAAGCCCTATCGACCTTTAAGGCTCAAACAGTAATCCTTCTACCATTATTCCAAAGGTACCAATATTTTCTTCCTTGTGAGACAAGCTACAAAGTCAAGCGTATTATCATCAGACAGCACATCTGCTCTCCATTTGTTCTGTGTGCTTTAATCTCGTCTCCTCAGCTAGGTTTTCAAGTAGTGTAAGGTTGGAAATAATACTTCTGCTTCTTTCTCAAATCTTCAAAGGGCAGGCATTGTCCAGAATCAATGGAAATTCCATTTGGCCCTTTAACCCTTTCACCTTTTCTCATAATATGATCTTATCATTTTTGCTATATGACAGAAAGACAGAGAAGATGGATGTGGAAGATTGTGTCCAACTAAGACATTCCATAGCTCAAGAATCTTTCAATCAGCAACTCCCTAGAGGAAAAAAACAGTATTTGTAGGGGATCTGCTTTGCTTCTGTAGGTGGGGGAGGAAAATATTTATTTAGTTTTGGCTACTGCTTGTTTGTTTTGGCAACCAGGATTTATCCCTACCACTGTCTACGTTCTTCCTTGAATGTCAGGGGCTAGAAGCCCAGGAAATATCTTTCTCCTACTTTCTTGGTTCCAGAGCCTAAATGCAATTGACATTCTGCCAGTGAGGTAACTTTATGTGAGATGTGGGAGAAGAAGAGAAACAGAATCCATTGCCTTTATATTCCAGAAGCATCGGTGAAGGGATGCATGGACTTTAGCAGATGTGAGGGTTTACACGGCCTTCAGATGTCACCTGTTTAAGCTCCCGCCTGACAGAACCCACCTGGATGTGAATGGGAAACTATGAGTAGATGAGGGAGTTTCCCAGTGATTCCTGAAGATAATACATCATCAACTTCCTGATTTTCAGACCACACCGAAAGTTCATGCCACCTTCGCTGACATTCCCTACTCTGGCCCTTCCAGTGGTTTTACAAGGCTTTCATTCGCTCTATTAAATCCCTTTCTGCTTGAATACCTACAGTGGCTAATCCTCACTGATTCACAGTCATCCCACTAACATAATAAAATTCTCATCTTGATAAAATCATATTTGCAAGGGAACCAGTATGGATGGCTTTATGAGTTTCACTAGGCAACTTTTTGACCTCCCTTAATTTCTAGAATTTCTTGTATTGTCTAGTTGTGCAATCCCCTTCCTTGAGTAATTAATAGGGAAATCCCTAAAATGGATAGAACTTATAAGTATGTACTTAGAAGGGCAACTGAAATAAGGAGCTAAAGTATTGTCTTCCACACTGAGAGCAGCCTTGGGAGAAACAGAAAACAGTACATAGAGAAATTAGTGACACCACCAGAGCAGAAATGGGTAGATGGAGGCTCTGGGACCCAACCAAGAAAGAAAGGGAAATCGTGGCAGCTGGCTGTGCTTGAGAAGGTATCTCAGCGATCAGTCATCAGCATGCCTCGCCCCTGGAACCAGGCGTCTTATGAGTCAGCATCCAACCCAAGCCTGGGTATCTCTACTATCCCAGAAGAGTCCTTCACAAACTTCATTTCTTCACGGGGACTCTTTCCTAAGGACTCTGATTTTCATGTCGCACACTATTCTCCCCTCACTCATTCACTCCTCCAACAATTGGTTACCTGTCAAATGTAGGTGTCGTTATAAACACTGGGCACACTCTGGTGAGCAGTCTTGACAAAATCGTTGACCTTATAAAGCTTGTATTATGGTGTAGAAAATAGATATCCCACAGGTAAACAAGTAAAATAATTCCAGAATTTAGTAAATGATGCAAAGGAAACAAACCAGATGATAGGTTGATAGCAGGGTGGGTATGAGGGGAGGTTAATTTAGGTGTGTGGTCTGGGAAAGCCTCTCTGATGAGGTGATATGTGAACTGGTATCTGAAAGGTAAAGAAGCAGACGCACAAGAGTGGAGGAAAGAATGTTCCACTCTTCGGCTCTGGACAAACAGCATGAATAATATCAAGTGAAAGGCCCTTGAAAGAGCCCAAACTATGTTTTAAAAGGAGGAGAGGGCTTCCCTGGTGGCGCAGTGGTTGGGAGTCCGCCTGCTGACGCAGGGGACATGGGTTCGTGCCCCGGTCGGGGAAGATCCCACGTGCCGCAGAGCGGCTGGGCCCGTGAGCCATGGCCGCTGAGCCTGCGCGTCCAGAGCCTGTGCTCTGCAACGGGAGAGGCCACAACAGTGAGAGGCCCGTGTACCGCAAAAAAAAAAAAAAAAAAAAGGAGGAGAGCATAGTAAGTGAGAGGTAGAGTGTTGTGAGAAGCCAAATAGGTAAGGAAAGCAGGGTCTTTATCATGTAAGGTTGCAATGGTCATTGTGCAGGACAGACTTGCATGCATTTGCTTTTTCTCACACACACACACACACACACACACACACACACACCCCTTCACATTCCAAAGCCAGTGCTATGCTTCTATCTCTGCAAAAACAGCAAATAAATCCAAATAAAAGGTGCTCTAACACCACTTCTGGTGAAAATCTCACCCCTGTGCAAGGCAGCCAAAAACAGTCTACATCAAGACAAAACTGAGAAGGTTTATATGTGAATGCAACTGAAAATTACCAACCTGAGCAGTAGAAAACAGTACATTTGTGAATTCCATTATTTCATCCAGGCTTGGCAGGATCTCACCCTTTGTGACAGGGAGTCATTGGCAAGACCATATTGCTTAATAATGGTTTCCAGTGTGTCCTTTGTGTATTAGTCGTCTTCAAAAGAAATACTTTTATATCATTACTACTATATTTTATTACAAGATAAAAAGTCTTGTGGCCCAAGTGGGTCTGACTAAGGCCTCAGTTCTTACGACAGGCATGAGAAGTCACCAAAGTGCTTTAAGCAAGGAACTGACATGATCTGATGCACAGTTTTAAGAAAATCACTGTGCTGGGTGGAAAAGACTGGAAGAGTATAGTCTAGTTTAGAGAATTTTCCAATAGTCTAAGCAATGGACAAATGCTTCCTGGATTAGAATGACGGCCATGGAAGTGCAGCACAATTTCTATTTTAAGTAGAGATGACACACTTGATTGTTTGGATATACAAGGCAAGAAAAAGGAGTAATCAAGCATGACTACTAGGTTTTAGGATTTTCCAAAAGGTGGGATGATTATACCTTTTGCCAGGATGGGGACGGTTAGGGAAGTGTAGGGAGGGCTGAGAAGACAGAATATCAAGAGGTCTTTTTTAGATATGCTCCATATATTAGCGGTGGTGTGCTAGCAAATGTTTGACATTTGTCAAACCCTCCAGGTAGAAGAGCTTTGCAAATATATCTCAAACACAAGTTTATTATAAATTTTACTCCCACAAAAATGACAGCTTACAATTTGCAAATAAAAAAATATAAAATACCATTTACTGTGAAGACCATACAGTGTTGTATGCTTTTTATTTTAAAAAATCACTCAGCTTTTACAGGGCAGCCACAGAGAAGGTAAATAATTTGATATCAATCACGTTTGGGATTTTGACAGTTGAGGAAATAAAGGAAGAACAAGGCAGAGAAGTTTAGATCGTTGCAGAAACTATACTGTGGACGCTCTGATGGACGCGAAGGAAGCAAAGATAAGAGGAGGAGGATGGGAGAGCGCTTTAGGATGGCGGAGGAGTAAGACGCGGAGATCACCTTCCTCCCCACAGATACACCAGAAATACATCTACACGTGGAACAACTCCTACAGAACACCTACTGAACGCTGGCAGAGGACCTCAGACCTCCCAAACGGCAAGAAACCCCCCACGTACCCGGGTAGGGCAAAAGAAAAAAGAATAAATAGAGACAAAAGAATAGGGACGGAATCTGCACCTCTAGGAGGGAGCCGTGAAGGAGGAAAGCTTTCCACACACTAGAAGCCCCTTCGCGGGCGGAGACTGCAGGTGGCGGAGGAGGAAAGCTTCGGAGCCGCAGAGGAGACCGCAGCCACAGGGGTGCGGAGGGCAAAGCGGGGAGATTCCCGCACAGAGGATCAGGGCCGACCGGCGCTCACCAGCCCGAGAGGCTTGTCTGCTCACCCGCCACGGCGGGCGGGGCTGGGAGCTGAGGCTCGGGCTTCGGTCGGAGCGCAGGGAGAGGACTGGGATTGGCGGCGTGAACACAGCCTGCAGGGGGCTAGTGCACCACAGGTAGTCGGGAGGGAGTCCGGGGAAAAGTCTGGACCTGCCAAAGAGGCAAGAGACTTTTTCTTACCTCTTTGTTTCCTGGTGCGCGAGGAGAGGGGATTCAGAGCGCTGCTTAAAGGAGCTCCAGAGACGGGCGCGAGCCGCGGCTAAAAGCGCGGACCCCAGAGACGGGCATGAGACGCTAAGGCTGCTGCCGCCGCCACCAAGAAGCCTGTGTGCGAGCACAGGTCACTCTCCACAACCCCCTTCCGGGGAGCCTGTGCAGCCCGCCACTGCCAGGGTCCCGGGACGCAGGGACAACCTCCCCGGGAGAACGCACGGCGCGCCTCACGCTGGTGCAACGTCACGCCGCCGCAACGTCATGCCGCCTCTGCCGCCGCAGGCCCGCCCCGCACTCCGTGCCCCTCCCTCGCCCCCCCCCCCCCCCCCCCCCCCGCCCCGGCCAGAGTGCGCCAGAGCCACTGAATCAGCGGCTCCTTTAACCCCGTCCTGTCTGAGCGAAGAACAGACGCCCTCAGGCGACCTACACGCAGAAGTGGGGCCAAATCCAAAGCTGAGCCCCGGGAGCTCTGAGAACAAGGAAGAGAAAGGGAAATTTCTCCCAGCAGCCTCAGGAGCAGCGGATTAAATCTCCACAATCAACGTGATGTACCTGCATCTGTGGAATACCTGAATAGACAACGAATCATCCCAAATTGAGGCAGTGGACTTAGGGAGCAACTGTAGACTTGGGGTTTGTTGTATGTGACTGACTAGTTTCTGATTATTATGTTTATCTTAGTTTAGTTTTTAGCACTTCTTATCACTGGTGGATTTGTGTATTGGTTTGGTTGCTCTCTTCTCTTTATTTTTAATTACTTTTTTATTTTAATAATATTATTTTAAATTTTATTTTAATAACTTTTTTATTTTTTTTTATTTTACTTTGTTTTATTTTTTCTTTCTTTTTTTCCCCCCTTTTCTTCTGAGCCGTGTAGCTGACTGGGTCTTGGTGCTCCGGCCGGGTGTCAGGCCTGTGCCTCTGATGTGGGAGAGCCGAGTTCAGGACATTGGTCCACCAGAGACCTCCTGGCCCCACGAAATATCAAACGGCGAAAATCTCCCAGAGATCTCCATCTCAACACCAGCACCCAGCTTCACTCAACAACCAGCAAGCTACAGTGCTGGACACCCCATGCCAAACAACTAGCAAAACAGGAACACAACCCCACCCATTAGCAGAAAGGCTGCCTAAAATCATAATAAGTTTGCAGACAGACACCACAAAACACACCACCAGATGCGGCCCTGACCACCAGAAAGAAAAGATCCAGCCTCATCCACCAGAACACAGGCACCAGTCCCCTCCACCAGGAAGCCTATACAACCCACTGAATCAACCTTAGCCACTGGGGGCAGACACCAAAAACGACGGGAACTACAAACCTGCAACCTGCAAAAAGGAGACCACAGTAAGTTAAGCAAAATGAGAAGGCACAGAAACACACAGCAGATGAAGGAACAAGGTAAAATCCCAACACACCAAACAAATGAAGAGGAAATAGGTAGTCTACTTGAAAAAGAATTCAGAGTAACAAAAGTAAAGATGATCCAAAATCGTGGAAATAGAATGGAGAAAATACAAGAAACGTTTAACAAGGACCGAGAAAAACTAAAAACCAAACAAACAATGATGAACAACACAATAAATGAAATTAAAAATTCTCTAGAAGGAATCAATAGCAGAATAACTGAGGCAAAAGAACAGATAAGTGACCTGGAAGATAAAATAGTAGAAAGAGCTACTGCAGAGAAGAATAAAGAAAATCAATGAAAAGAATTAAGGACAGTCTCAGAGACATCTGAGACAACATTAAACGCACCACCATTCAATTTATAGGGGTCCCAGAAGAAAAAGAGCAAAAGAAAGGGACTGAGAAAATATTTGAAGAGATTATAGTTGAAAACATCCCTAATATGGGAAAGGAAATACTCAATCAAGTCCAGGAAGCACAGAGAGTCCATTACAGGATAAATCCAAGGAGAAACACACAAAAGACACATATTAATCAAACTATCAAAAGTTAAATACAAAGAAAAAATATTAAAAGCAACAAATAACATGCAAGGGAATCCCCATAAAGTTAACAGCTGATCTTTCAGCAGAAACTCTGCAAGCCAGAAGGGAGTGGCAGGACATATTTAAAGTGATGAAAGGGGAAAACCTACAACCAAGATTACTCTACCCAGCAAGGATCTCATTCAGATTTGACAGAGAAATTAAAACCTTTACAGACAAGCAAAAGCTAAGAGAATTCAGCACCACCAAACCAACTTTACAACAAATGCTAAAGGAACTTCTCTAGGCAGGAAACACAAGAAAAAGAAAAGACCTACAATAACAACCCAAAACAATTAAGAAATTATAATAGGAACATACATATCTATAATTACCTTAAATGTAAATGGAATAAAGTCTCCAACCAAAAGACATAAACTGGCTGAATGTATACAGAAACAAGAGCCATATATATGCTGTCTACAAGCGACCCACTTCAGACCTAGGGACACATACAGACTGAAAGTGAGGGGATGGAAAAAGAGATGCCATGCAAATGGAAATCAAAACAAAGCTGGAGTAGCAAATCTCATATCAGACAAAACAGACTTTAAAATAAAGACTATTACAAAAGACAAAGAAGGACACTACATAATGATCAAGGGATCAATCCAAGAAGAAAATATAACAATTGTAAATATTTATGCACCCAACATAGGAGCACCCCAATAGATAAGGCAAATGCTAACAGCCATAAAAGGGGAAATCAACAGTAACACAATCAAAGTAGGGGACTTTAACACCCCACTTTCACCCATGGACAGATCATACAAAATGAAAATAAATAAGGAAACACAAGCTTTAAGTGATACATTAAACAAGATGAACTTAACTGATATATATATATAGGACATTCCCTCCAAAAACAAAATACACTTTCTTCCCAAGTGCTCATGGAATCTTCTCCAGGATAGATCATATTTGGGGTCACAAATCAAGCCTTGGTAAATTTAAGAACATTGAAATCATATCAAGTACATTTTCCAACCACAATGCTATGAGACTAGATATCAATACAGGAAAATATCTGTAAAAAATGCACACACATGGAGGCTAAACAGTACACTACTAAATAACAAAGAGATTACTGAAGAAATCAGAGGAAATCTAAAAATACCTAGAAACAAATGACAATGAAAACACAGTTACCCAAAACCTATGGGATGCAGCAAAAGCAGTTCTAAGAGGGAAGTTTATAGCAATACAATCCTACCTCAAGAAACAAGAAATATCTCAAATAAACAACCTAATCTTACACCTAAGGAAATTAGAGAAAAAAGAACAAAATACTCCAAAGTTAGCAGAAGGAAAGAAATCATAAAGTTCAGATCAGAAATAAATGAAAAGGAAATGAAGGAAATGATAGCAAAGATCAATAAAACTAAAAGCTGGTTTTTGAGAAGATAAACAAAATTGATAAACCATTAGCCAGACTCATCAAGAAAAAAAATGAGAAGACTGAAATCAACAGAATTAGAAATGAAAAAGGAGAAATAACTACTGACACTGCAGAAATACAAAGGATCATGAGAGATTACTACAAGCAACTATATGCCAATAAAATGGACAACCTGGAAGAAATGGACAAATTCTTAGAAAAGCACAACTTTCCGCAACTGAACCAGGAAGAAATAGAAAATATAAACAGACCAATCACAAGCAGTGAAATTGAAACTGTGATTAAAAATCTTCCAACAAACAAAGGCCCAGGACCAGATGCCTTCACAGGCAAAATCTATAAAACATTTAGAGAAAAGCTAATACCTATCCTTCTCAAACTGTTCCAAAATATAGCAGAGGGAGGAACACTCCCAAACTCATTCTCTGAGGCCACCATCTTCCTGATACCACAATCAGACAAAGATGTCACAAAAAGAAAACTACAGGACAATATCACTGATGAACATAGATGCAAAAATCCTCCACAAAATACTAGCAAACAGAATCTAACAGCACATTAAACAGGTCATACACCATTATCAAGTGGGGTTCATCCCAGGGATGCAAGGATACTTAAATATACCCAAGTCAGTCAATGTGATACATCATATTAACAAATGGATAGATAAAAACCATATGATAATCTCAATAGATGCAGAAAAAGCTTTTGACAAAATTCAATACCCATTTATGATAAAAAAAAAAACTCTCCAGAAAGTAAGCATAGAGGGAATGTTCCTCAACATAATAAAGGTCATATATGACAAACCCATAGCCAACATCATTCTCAGTGGTGAAAATCTGAAACCATTTCCACTAAGATCAGGAGCAGGATAAGGTTGCCCACTCTCACGACTATTATTCAACATAGTTTTGGAAGTTTTAGCCACAGCAATCACAGAAGAAAAGAAATGAAAGAATCCAAATCAGAAAAGAAGAAGTAAAACTGTCACTGTTTGCAGATGACATGATACTATACATAGAGAATCCTAAAGATGCTACCAGAAAACTACTAGAGCTAATCAATGAATTTGGTAATGTAGAAGGATAAAAAATTAATGCACAGAAATCTCTTGCATTCCTATATACTAATGACGAAAAATCTGGAAGAGAAGTTAAGGAAACACCCCCATTTACCATTGCAACAAAAAGAATAAAATACCTAGGAATAAACCTACCTAGGGAGACAAAAGACCTGTATGCAGAAAACTATAAGACACTGATGAAAGAAATTAAAGATGATACAAACAGATGGAGAGATATACCATGCTCTTGGATTGGAAGAATCAACATTTTGAAAATGACTATACTACCCAAAGTAATTTACAAATTCAATGCAATCCCTTTCAAACTCCAATGGCATTTTTCACAGAACTAGAACAAAAAATTTCACCATTTGTATGGAAACACAAAAGACCCCAAATAGCCAAAGCAATCTTGAGAAAGAAAAACAGAGCTGGAGGAATCAGGCACCCTGACTTTAGACTATACTACAAAGCTACAATAATCAAGACAGTATGGTACTGGCACAGAAAGAGAAATATAGATCAATGGAACAGGATAGAAAGCCCAGAGATAAACCCATGCAAATATGGTCACCTTATCTTTGATAAAGGAGGCAAGCATATACAATGGAGAAAAGACAGCCTTTTCAATAAGTGGTGCTGGGAAAACTGGACACCTCATGTAAAAGTATGAAATTAGAACACTTCCTAACACCACACACAAAAATAAACTCAAAATGGATTAAAGACCTAAATGTAAGGCCAGACACTATAAAACTCTTAGAGGAAAACATAGGCAGAACACTCTATGAAATAAATCACAGCAAGATCCTTTTTGACCCAGCTCCTAAAGAAATGGAAATAAAAACAAAAATAACTAAATGGCACCTAATGAAACTTAAAAGCTTTTGCACAGCAAAGGAAACCATAAACAAGACAAAAAGGCAACCATCAGAATGGGAGAAAATATTTGCAAACAAAGCAACTGACAAAGGATTAATCTCCAAACTATACAGCAGCTCATGCAACTCAATATCAAAAAAACAAACAACCCAACCCAAAAATGGGCAGAAGACTTAAGCAGACATTTCTCCCAAGAAGATATACAGATTGCCAACAAACACATGAAAGGATGCGCAACATCACTAATGATTAGAGAAATGCAAATTGAAAGTACAATGAGGTATCACCTCACATCAGTCAGAATGGCCATCATCAAAAAATCTACAAACAATAAATGCTGGATAGGGTGTGGAGAAAAGGGAACCCTCTTGCATTGTTGATGGGAATATAAATTGATACAGCCACTATGGAGAAAAGAGTGGAGGATCCTTAGAAAACTAAAAACAGAACTGCCATTTGACCCAGCAATCCCACTACTGGGCATATACCCTGAGAAAACCATAATTCAAAAAGAGTCATGTACCACAAGGTTCACTGCAGCTCTATTTACAATAGCCAGGACATGGAAGCAACCTAAGTGTCCATTGAGAGATGAATGGATAAAGAAGATGTGACATATATATACAATGGAATATTACTCAGCCATAAAAAGAAACAAAATTGAGTTATTTGTAGTGAGGTGGATGGACCTATAGTCTGTCATACAGAGTGAAGTAAGTCAGAAAGAGAAAAACAAATACTGTATGCTAACACTTATATGTGGAATCTAAAAAAAAATTTTTAAATGGTCTGAAGAACCTGGGGCAGGACAGGAATAAAGACATAGATGTAGAGAATGGATGTGAGGACATGGGGAGGGGGAAGGGTAAGCTGGGACAAAGTGAGAGAGTGGCACTGACATATACACTACCAAATGTAAAACAGATAGCTAGTGGGAAGCAGCTGCATAGCACAGAGAGGTCAGCTCAGTTCTTAGTGACCACCTAGAGGGGTGGGATAGGGAGGGAGGAAGGGTTATGCAAGAGGGAGAGGATATGGGGATATATGTATATGTATAGTTGATTCACTTTGTTATACAGCAGAAATTAACACAACAATGTAAAGCAATTATACTTCAGTAAAAATGTTTAAAAAAAACAAAATAGAAGGAGGATGGAAAATAAAAATGGATATAAATGTTATTTTATTTTTTTAATTAATTTTTATGGAAGTATAGTTGATTTACAATGCTGTGCTAGTTTCAGGTATACAGCAATGTGAATCAATTATATATGTTCCTATATCCACTCTTTTTTAGATTCTTTTCCCATCTAGGTCAGCACAGCGTATTGAGCAGAGTTCCTTGTGCTATACATTAGGTTTATCAGTTATCTGTTTTATATAAAGTATTGTGTATATGTCAATCCCAATCTCCCAGTTTATCCCTGCCTCCCTTACCCCCTGGTAATCTTAGGTTAGTTTTCTATATCTGTGACTCTATTTCTGTTTTTTAAATATGTTCATTTGTACCATGTTTTTAGATTCCACATATAAGCAAAGATGTGGTATATATACAATGGAATATTACTCAGCCATAAAAAAGAATGAAATAATGCCATTTGCAGTGACATGGATGGACCTAGAGATTGTCATACTAAGTGAAGTAAGTCAGACAGAGAAAGACAAACACCATATGATATCACTGATATGTAGATATGAAATTTTGGTTGGATTAAAAGATTTTGGGAATTGGGAAGTATACTAGAATAACTGAATTGGAAGAACAGGAACTGCTGTAAGTATGCACATGGCAAGGTCTAGGCTATACATGACCATGGCAGTGGATGACCAAGGTAGGTGGAGAACAGACCTTTGGAAATGAGAAGAGTTATGATTTGGAAGACCAGGCTGTTGGATGGCTTCTCCATGTGAATGTGGAATTGACTGTGAATAATGACTGCATTAAGAGGAAGATAACAAAGAGCTGGGAGCTAAATTTTTCAGTGAATGAGAGGAATCAGGAGGTTGTTAGACGTTGTGGTTAGTGAGTGTTGTAAACTTCAAAGAAACTAAGATATTTGAAGGAGGAAGGAGGAAAATGAGATGCATGTGACACTGACAAGCAGATATAATATCTACTCCACCTCTTGACCCTGGGAGTCATAGAACATGAGAGATAGGTAGATAGGTGGGCAGATAAAGTGATTGATAGACAAATGTGTTTCTTCTGATGGCAACTTTGTATTGTTGGTACAACAGGCTGAGTGATTTCTAATGATGGTGATGTATAAACCTTGTGGGTTACAATTCATCACTGGATAGGCTGAGAAAATTTAGAGTGCTAAAAATATTTAAAAGCTTACAGAAAACCTTCTAAACTATAAAACTGAGGAAAATGGAGTTTGATTTTTCAAAAGCAAAATGCTTCTATATAAAGATTATTTAAAAGTGCTCCGCCACAAAGGATAACAGAAACTGAATTACAAGCGTCATGCGTCGTTTATAAAATCAACCTGAGGCACTATTATCATAAAAGGTAAGGAACCAGTAGAATACAATACAAAAAAGGATGAAATAAGATTATGATTTGAAAGCTTTTGAAAGGTAAATGTTTATACACACTTACAAGGTCACGGCATTATTATGAAACGCAAATTGAATATGAAAAAAGGGATTAGCCTTCTGGCACTTTCTTCTCTAGGTATATTGTTTATTTCTCAGCTCTAAGCTCAGGTTGGAACAACAATCTGTCAAGTATTTAGGGTCCCCAGCACAGCGGGGTACACAAGTATTTGCAAAAACAGGTTCTGCCTTTCTGAGGTGGACTAATTCTGTACAAAAATTATTAGAGGGAAAAAACCCAGCCTGTAGCCAACTACTAAGTGGTGTGGTAAGACCACAAGCATAACACAGATTCAGAAAAGGTAATAATCATTAGAAGTCAGAGTGAAATTAATTAGATCATCCTTACACTAAACTTTGCCCCTCAGTCTAATGACTTATTTATGTGACTGTCATTAGTAAGAGCTCTTAACACGTGAAAAAGAAAGTAAACAAAACTAACTAGAAAAATACAAATGAAAGCATATTTTATCACTCTTCTGACAAAAATGTCCCTCTGAAGAGTTTTCTGCCCAGAATACCAACAGTAACTGACTTTTTAAAAAAGACAGTCCAACTAGCAAAACAAAATATCAATGATTTGCACTGTTTTAACTCACACCAGTAACTGAGAAATCTTCCACGATCAACCATTAATTCACTCCAAAAGAATTTATTGAGTACCTACTTCATACTGAGTATGAAGTATTTCTGGTGATACTCATTCAGCTTAAGATACAACCTCTGCCTTTCAGGAATTTAGAGTCTAACTGGAAAATATGATTAAAACAGATGAAATGTGCAAGACAGTAAATAAGCAGGTTTTCTCTTTTTTCAAATCTGATGCCCAATAAACTCACAGTACAGCGTTTTGTTTTTTAAGAGCTGAAAAGCGGGGTAAAGACCTGTAAAGCCTAAAGGACATGAGGAAGGCTTCAGGGAAGAAGTAGAGATGAGGTTGACTTGATTTGAATAAGCGAGAAGGCAAAAATAACACAGAAGAAGTAAACAATGAAGAGACCAATTTCTCAGCCAAAGATGGTGTCCTCCATGAAAAATGATAGGGAATACGTGTGAGTCCTCAAAAGTCCACAAAATAAATACGATGCATATTCTAGACTTTGACTGAATGGCAAGTGATTTGTAATTATTTTTTAGGTGAACACAAGTGTGTTATGGATTATAATGCAAAACGTGTGGACATTTTATAAATGACAGATGAAAGCTTGTTCCTTGAAATCATCTCAGAACATGAAGTAATGGACCAGGAACAATAAGGGCAGTTTGTCAGAAAATACTGCAAATTACTTATCAGGAAAGATAGAATTGGGTCTGGCAGTGGTCAAAGTATACATTTAAATGAAGGAGATACAGTGATACGTAAGGAAAGAAGAAAAGAAACTGAGTAAGTAGATCATTGAAGCCAAATAGAGGATTTTTGCGTCCTGGTACTCTGCCAGCTACTCCCTGAATTACATTAGATTTAATGTGCTAGAAATGTGGAAAAATTTAAAGTCTCCAAACGGAAGATATAACATAATGGTTAATCTGTCTCAAATGTACAGGACAGAATAGAACTGGCCATGGAGGTAGGGGTGCCTTGGGAATGCTACAGTTTAGAAGATTATTGCAGTCGTCTGACCTTCCCCTGGTGAAGACATGGCTTAAAGTGACTCACACAACAACAATAAAGTCTGAAGAAAACAGGGATAAGAGCATTATGAGATAAACATGAAGACTAATTATAATAGAATTGTAAGTTTTATATAAATCTCTCAACCTTACGAATTAAAACAGCGTCAGGTAGTAGGAGATAATGCAGCTAATTAGATGTTGCATTTACATAATTCAAAAAGATACATGCACCCCAATATTCATAGCAGCACTCTTTACAATAGCCAGGACATGGAATCAACCTAAATGTCCTTCAACAGGGGAATGGATAAAGAAGATGTGGTACATATATACAATGGAATACTACTCAGCCATAAAATAGAATGAAATAATGCCATTTGCAGCAACATGGATGGACCTAGAGATTATCACACTAAGTGAAGTAAGTCAGATAAAGACAAATATATGATATCACTTATATGTGAAATCTAAAAAAAATGCTATGAATGAACTTATATACAAAACAGAAATAGACTCACAGACATAGAAAGCAAACCGATGCTTACCAAAGAGGAAACAGGGGGAGGGATAAATTAGGAGTTTGGGATCGACATATACACACTACTATGTATAAAATAGATAACCAACAAGGACCTACTGTATTGCACAGGGAGCTATATTCGATATTTGGTAATAACCTATAAGGGAAAATAATCTGAAAAAGAATACACACACACACGTATATAACTGAATCATTTTGCTGTACACCTGAAACTAACAGAACATTGTAAATCAACTACTTCAATTTAAAAAATACAGATGTTGCATTTATACTTTCTGTCTCAGCAATCTCAAGGAAGAAACATGTAAACCTAAGACATCTCTACAGCCCCTTTGACATTTCCACTAGATTTCCATGGACACGTGTATCCTCACCAGAAGCCAGAGGTGGGAGCCGGAAGCAGGCACTGCTGCTTGAGGTTGGTTCTAGGAAGAGGGTCACCGCTCGCACAGGGCTGGCAGCTCATTAGGGGAAGGAAGGAGAGACAGCTGGGCTCCCCGGTCAGCTCTGGCCGCTGCATTTAACATATTCCCTGGTGAAAAAGGGAAGTAACCATGGCCTGATGGTCCACACACATAGGCCAAGGCTATGAGCCTGTCAGCCTGCATAATCCTATTAATTTTTAAAGTGGGAGCTTAATGGTCTGCTGGTTACCACCTGTGGTTGATGTCAGTGCTTCAGTAAAGGAGAAAAAAGACAACCTGGGGATACTGATCTTGAAGACTGTGGCTGCCTCCAGCTGGGCCCCTTAAAGAGAGTGTTGACAATTTTATTATAAACCTCTCCTGGAGGGGTTTCTCATTTTCATCTATCATTTGTCACATCCTCACACTAATGTGACTAATAATTTGCTTAAATCACTTTTGCCATATTTTTAAAACAGAGGAACCGAAAGAGGCTTTTTTAGAGCAGCTGAGATCACAGGCTTGTTTTCTGGCATAAAAGCAGTGGTGGGAAACAGGGAAGAGAGACAGAGAGTGATTTCAGCAGCTTTTCACCAATTTATAGGAGCCTGAGCCTTCAGCAGTGTAAAAAACATTTGGTAAGACTTTTAAGATTCAGTTGTATAATTTCTCCTTCCCCTGTGAATCTCACTGATGTCACACTCATACTTCTCGGCAAAACAGAGGATGAATCAGGACCTTCTCCCCTCCAGGCATAATGAAGCCAAGACCATGGTATATACCAGCATATACTGGAGAAAGAGTAGGGTTTGATTTAACATTAGAAAATTCACCTGTCATGGAAAATGACGACTCATGTCACATGAAGGTCAGACAGGCAGTAGGTCCAGGGTAACACTGAATTCCAGCATCTTTTACAAATCATTTGAGCATTGAAATAAAGTAACTATTTATTTACTTTATTTAATAGTAAATAAAGTAATAGACTGTTTCTATTTAATTCCCCAGTGTCTTCCCTCATCACTCATCCTTTCTGTCACCAAACTCTGGACACTGTGACTTTTCATTGGTCACCTAAAAGGTCCTTTCTCTTTCCTGCCTAGAATACTCTTTGTCTTTCTTAATTCCTTTTCATCTTTCAGGTCTAAGCTTAAATGTTATTCCCATACATACTTTTCCTGATATCAAAACCTAAATAAAATCCCACCCCCATCCAGCTTTACTAAAGCATAATTTACAAACCATAAAATTCTCCCATTATCAGTGTGTCAGTCAATAAATTTTAGTAAATAGATGTAGTTTTACAAACAGCACTCCCATTCGGCTTTGAAACATTTCCATTTCCCCCAAAAGTTCTCGTATATCCATTTGGAAGCAATCTACATTCCCAGAACCAGGCCACCATTGATCTTCTTTCTGTCTCTACAGTTTTATCTTATCTAGAAACTTCATACACTATACTGAACCACTTCATGTGTTTTCTTTCACTTAGGATGTTTCTGAAGTTTACAGGTGTTGTTACATGCAACAACATTTTGTTCCTTTTAATTGCAAATAATATTCCCTTGTAAGGATATGCTTCATTTTGTTTATTCATCAATTGGATATGGACATTTGGTTTGTTTTCAGTTTAGAGCTATTTTGAGCAATGCTACTATCAACATTCATAGGGATGTCTTTGTGTGGATAATAGTTTTCATTTTTATTAGGTAAATACCTAGAAGTAGAAATGCTAGATAACATGGCAAGCATATGGTTAACATTTTTAAGACATGATACATCTACTTTCCAAAGTAGCTCTGTTATATTACCTTCCCACGAACTATATATCAGCGTTCTAATTTTTCCATGTTCTTGACCTCACTTGCTATTTTCTTTTTAATTTTAGCCATTTTAGAGAATGCAATGGGTATGCCATTTTGGCTTTTTTTTTTTTTTTCTCTAATGACTAACAATGTTGAGCATATTTTCATGTGCTTATTTGCTACCCGTATGTTGAAATGCCTATTCAAAACGTGTGTCCATATTTTACTTGGATTGTTTTTCTTCTTATTGAATTGTAAGAGTTTTTCATATATTGTGGATACAAGTTCTTTACCAGATATACTCAAGATAGATCAATATATTCAAGATATACTTTCTTGAATTCTCTGGCTTTTCTGCTTTCTTACTAGTGTCTTTTTAAGAGCAAAACTTGACTTTTTAATTTAAAGTCCAGTTTATCATACTTTCTCTTAAAGATTATGCTTTTGATGTTATCATATCTAAAATTTCTTTGTATAACTGAAGATTACAAAGATTTTCTCATGTGTTTTACACTTACAGTGCTTACATTTAAGCATGTGATCCATTATATGTTAATGTTTGTTATTGGTGAGTTAAGAATGTAAATTTCCTTTTCTGTTGTTGTTTTTTCTCTTTTTCTTTGCATATGGTAACCAATTTTTCCAGCATCATTTGTAGACAAGTTCCCAAAAGAACTACCTTGCACTTTTGCCAAAATCAATTAACTGTAATAATGATAAGTCAAAATCATGGACACCTATATATTCCATTTTGTAAATAACAATTACTGATAAATGCAAGACATTTATAAATGCAATACAAGCAGACATTAAAATGTGTATGTATTACATTTGTTCAATAAACAAATAATTGGTGTGTATTTACAATGTAGGCAATCTTGACAATACACAGGCAAATCATTCATAAAATCTGCTGTCAAAAACATACCATCTAGGCTCAGAAGTGACAAGGGTTTCAAGAGGACAAACATGAAGTGGATATTCAGGCAGGAAGAGGCTACCTTTAACTGAGGATATCTGCATAGGCTTCTCAGAGACAGTGACCTTCAAGACAGAACTTGACAGATGGGTGGGATCTGATTCTATGGAAATAAACTGAAGGGCTTTCTAAAATGAGGATCCAGCCTGGACACAGGCAAAGAGACAAAAGAGTAGGGAAAGGGGTATTTGGATGATATATAGGAAATATCCAAACGAGGCAGACAGTAACATGGGAAAATAAATCTGAAAATGTTAGCCCCAGGCTAAAGAACTGGATTTTATTTTCTGAGCAGTAAGAGTTATTTAAGGTTTATGAGCAGAAGAATGTTGTGATGACACTCATAGCTATGCCTGCACTAGTAAAATGAAACTGTTAAAAAAACACTTACCATCTTTTCTAAAAGTATTTAATTTCACTAGGAAATACTGTAATTCAGTTCCTGCTCTAAAAGTTCCTGTGCTTATTCTTATCTTGACACCAATTAAATTAGATTAAATGAATTCTTTAGGTTTGAGCATTCTTTTTTCTTGAAGTGTACTCATCCATTCATTTAATATGTATATAGACATATACATTATATATATTACTTTAAAGATATTTATAAGTACCTTCTATATGATGGGTTATGGATACATATTGGTTTAAAAGGGGGGAAGCCTGTTCTCAGCCTTCATGAAGCAAATTTACACACATACACACAAATTTGCATACATTAACTACATTAAGAGCAATAACATATTTAAATAGACCTTAATATTTTGAAGACTTCTTTCACATATACATTAACTTATTAATCCTCTGAAAACCATTTTAGAACAATATTACAAGCCTCACTTTACACAAGAGATCATTGAACAACACAGGATTAACTCGTTCAGGGTCATAAGGCTGGAACATTAGAAAGTCAGTACTCTAACCCAGATCTTCTGATTCTAAACCCAGTAATCTTGCCACGGTGTTTAAAGTTTTTAAACTATAGATTTGCTTCTAACTTAACATGGAGAAATTTCAGTGTCTGGCCTAATCTATGGTATGATGTGCAACACGGAAAAAATAGTCTGTCCATTTTGGTATATGTTTTAGCCAATTTATTCTCCATACCCACACACCCCAGCCCAGCTCTCCCAGCCCCGCTTCCTACACACGCTATAGGAGGATGCTTAACAAACACCACCCAGGTCTAATTCTGACTGCTTACCTCTGGGTCACTCATGCAATAGCTCCTACTCGGAGCAGGGAGAAGATTTGATCTATTAACAGACCAGTCATCTGTCAGAAAGTCTGGGCTCAGCCCAAAACCTCTCAGGATAGAGAGATAAGAAAGACAGAAAGAATAAAATGAAAGCCAAGAAAACCTGGAGAGGTCTGTAAATAGGTCAAAGATTTTCAATTGCTTCCAAACTGGTGAATTTGGCCCAGACCTACATCCTTAATTCAAGAAGATCAGTCTCAAAGGAGATTCATTCTAGATAAGTGCCAAAATTCATTCATTCTAGATAAGTGCCAAAATGTCCAAGTTCAACGCTTTCTAAAATAAATGATCATTTTGCAAACCCACAAGTTTACTGTCACCATGATACTGTGATTCAGAGTCAGTCTTAGGGAAATAGACTTTTTTTAGGTAAACCATTTATATTTTGTTAGAAAGTTTTTAAGGAAATTTCTAGCAATACCAATGGTATTACATGAGAAATTTATTTTTAAGTAAAGTTAACCTTTCCACAAAGAATGCACTAAGAATTCTGCCAGGATCATAAAGTCTATACGCAAGTTGTCATGTTTCTTCATTTTTCATTTGTACTATTTTGAAGTATTCTTAGAAGCAGGATCCAAATAGCATAATCTAGATCCAATGGAAAAGAAAGGTTAAAGGCTACACCTCATATGTGACGTGGAAACAGAATCCTAAGAAACTATTAAGTGAAAATTGTCATAGACTATTTGACACATTAAAAGGCTTAAGAGGAGTACAGATTCCTGAAGAAAATTATTTAAATGAAACTTTTTTGCATGTAACACTTTCATATCTAATAAGTGTGTTTCTTTTGATATAATTATCATAACAATAACAATAGCCTCTAAATAGAGGGGGATTCATCTAATGTAATCTAATCTCTTCTGGGAGATTAAACTAATTAGCATGGCGTGATCTCCAGGTAGAAATAGGCACATCAGTTTTGGGGGGGGGGGGGTTGTGTGTGTGTGTGTGTGTGTGTGTGTGTGTGTGTGTGTGTGTGTGTGTGTGTTGTTGTTGTTTTTGCCATACGCAGGCCTCTCACTGCTGTGGCCTCTCCCGTTGCGGAGCACAGGCTCCGGACGCGCAGGCTCAGCGGCCATGGCTCACGGGCCCAGCCGCTCTGCGGCACGTGGGATCTTCCCGGACAGGGGCACGAACCCGCGTCCCCTGCATCGGCAGGCGGACTCTCAACCACTGCGCCACCAGGGAAGCCCCAACTGTTTGTATTTTTATTGCTGGGTTTTCAGAGTTCTTTATATATTCTAGGTACAAGTTCTTTTTTTTTTTTTTGGCCACACCGAGTGGCATGCGGGGGTCTGTATTTTCCCAACCAAGGATCGAACCTGTGCCCTCTGCAATGGAAGCACGGAGTCTTAACCACCGGACCGCCAGGGAAGTCCCTACAAGTTCGTCAGATATGTGGTTAACAATTATTTTCTCAAGCACATAAATTTTATAAAAAATAAAAAATAGGAGAATGTTGACATGACACATACATAATTACATTATTTCCTCCAGGAAACATCCAATCTAATCAATAGTCAGAAGTTCTGAGGAGAAATACAGAGACTCACTGGGACTCACATGGAATCTCAGGGTTGGAAACAATGATAAAGAGCATTTTAAAGCTGAAAAATTCCTACCACATTTTATCATCATTCCCAAGTTTAATCTCTTTGTGGCACAGTGACGAAAAGCGTCAAGCACCTAGGAAAGCTTGTTTCTCCATCCCATTCCTGTGAGTGATATAATCTCAGGAGGTGGCTCTTTCGCTGAAATGTGTTTTCTAGATATGACTCCGTTATATCTGGTTTCACAGAATACCTTAAGTCTAGAGAGAGTAATATTTCCAAACTTCTTCTTATGACACAATGTAAATATTGCTGTTGCTAACATCTTCTGACTTTGTTACAATCACTAAAAATAAACCAACCTGAAATTAAAACTGTATTTCAAAATGGCATACTAAGTCATAAAATCAATTTAAATTCTAAGCTCTACCTTAAAATCCTGTAACACTTAAAATATAATTCAAAATTAATCTCTTTCTTCAAATGTTATTGTGAAATAAAGTCGACTTTTAAAAGGGCTGGAAAGCATAAAACTCTTGTGGTTCCGTTGAAAGAGCACTTTCACTTTCCTTTTTGGTAGAGAATTCACGCATGAGGAGATTATTGGACGTACACTGTCAATGTATGTCCTGTCATTGCCCCCCTGTCACTGCTTTTGACATTCAAATTCATATCCCCTTCACATAAATGATAGGTTAAAGAAAAATTATATATGGAATAAAAATGCAGTTTAGGTAGAAAGGAAGTTAATATCTTGCTTATATAACACTATTTGGTTGAGAAATGTCATGAAGGAAACTGGTTTTCTATTTATATACTTACATTTTATTTATGTGAGTGATGCTATTAGGTAGATTCAGCACAAAAATGCCAGTGAATGATTTTAGAGCGTGTGTACGTGTATATCAAATTTATTAGGGTGGAAACAGTGATATGTTTGCAAACAATTGACATAGAATGTCTGAACATCGAGGGGTGTTCACAAGAATGTGAGTCAAAACAAAGTAGCCGAAGTCCAAGGCAACTTCAGAATACAAAGAAAACAATGAAAAAAAGAATTGGAAAATTGAATGGTTCTTGCATCTGGGGACAGGCACCTGTGCTACCTGGTGACTAAAAACCAGGGATTGTTCTAAAACTGAGAACAAATAGTGGCAGTCTGCCATCTACAGGCAATCAGGTGATTTTCACCAGTTTGATGTATTTGGAGCTAGTCCCTGACTCCAGACGCACAGGGTTGGAAAACCTTCCCTGCAATTCAACTTCTATAATTTAAAAAGGGGGAATCTGGGGAAGGGAAGTGGTGGGAGTGGGATTAGCAGATGCAAACAATTATATATAGAATGCATAAGGTCCAACCATATAGCACAGGGAACTATATTCAACACCCTGTGATAAACCATAATGGAAAAGAATCTGAAAAAGAATGCATATATAATTTAATCACTTCGGTGTACAGCAGAAACTAACACAACATTGTAAATCAACTATACTTGAATAAAATAAAATTTAAAAATAAAAAACCCATAAATAAACAAGTTAGAAAATATAAAGGGGGAGTTTTTTCTTCTGAGAGAGATTGAAAATCCTTGGGTAGACGTCAGGAAGGAAACCGTATTCTAATACGTGACAAGTATGGAAAGAGAGCTGTTGCAGGCTAAAAGCCAAATTTTATGGTATGATTTTCTGTGTCAAGCAAAATTCAAGCAAAATAAAAACATCCAGAATTAGATTTCTGTGGGATTGAGTTTGTAGATGTACTTGACCTCGTTAAAGTTGAACAAGATGGGAGGTAAAGTGCAGCCTGGAGAAAGAGCCACGATGATAGTCAAGAGTTATTCTGTATTTTATTTAAAATGAAAACAAGAATTTTTTTTTCCCGAGACATCTATGAATAAGCACTCTCAAAATGCTTTTAGGGTATAATTCTACAAGATGAACTGATCTTTCTACTACTGAAATATTATAGTTTTAGTTTTAAATTTCCAGAAAACAATAAGGAACACCCACATGTTTCACTGTTTCCTGTGTTTTGTTTGACATTGTTTCAGTTATTCAGATCAATAAAGAAACAGGCTGAGGTGAGCAAATGTGATAAAATGTAATTCAAAATATAGTTTAACAAAAAACTGAAGTTTATTTCTTTCCCATTTTACTATTTCTCACTTAGCATTAACAGCATCCTGTGTCCTAGAACAGAATAAATAGGATGTGTTCACACAAACCTGACAATTATATAGTGACAAAACACGTCTAGTGTGTCACCATTCACAAAGACATTCTAGGTGGTGTTTTTGCTAAAAATTATCACTCTAGGCAGTCAGTTTAAATACATAACATATAAAACTTTTAGGGGAAAAAAAACTAGGAAGAAATCTTTAGTACCTAGGGCTAAGCATTCTTAGATTTGCCACAAAAGGAAACATCGACAAATTAGACACCAAAATTAAAAACTTTTGTTCTGTGAAACATTCTGTTTAAGAGGATGAAAAGACAAAAGGCAAGCTACAGACTGGGAAATGTATTTGCAAATATCTGAAAAAGAACTGGTATCTAGAATATGTAAGGAATTCTCAAAACTCAACAATAAAAAGAATCCAGTTAGAAAATCTGCAATAGACATTTAACCTAAGATGATTTAGAGATAGCAAATAAACACATGAAAAAATGTTCAAAGTTATTAGACTTTAGGGAAGTTAAAATTAAAACCAAAATGAAGTAAAACGGCACATCAGAATGGCTAAATTTTTTTTAAAAGTAACAACAATAAATGCTTGTGAGGATGTGGAAAGACTGTATCTCTCAAACTTTTCTAGTGAGAAGGTCAAATGGTACAACGATTCTGGATAACAGTTTGGTAGTTTCTTATAAAAATAAGCGTGGAATTACCATAAAACGCAGCAACTGCACTCTTGGGCATTTACTGCAGAAAAATGAAAATTTATTCTCCTGCAGAAACTTGTAAATGTTCACTTCAGCTTTGTTTGTAATAGCCCTAAACCGGAAACTACCCAAATGTCTGTCCATGTGTAAATAGTTCAATAAACTAAGGTACATCCACACCATGGAATACTACTCAGCAATCCAAAGGATGGACAATTGGTACATGCAACTTGGAAAGATCTCAAGGGAATTAACTGAGTGAAAAAAACTCAACCCCAAAGTTTACATACTATATGATTCCATTTGTGCAACATTCTTGAAATAACACAGTTATAGAGATACAGAAAAGATTAGTGGTCACCAGGGTTTTGGGAGTGGGAAGGTGGAGGGGAGGTGGGTGAGGAGGAATATAGGTGTGTTTTTTTGTTTTGTATTGTTTTGTGGTCCGCGGGCCTCTCACTGCTGTGGCCCCTCCCGCCGCGGAGCACAGGCTCCGGACGCGCAGGCTCAGCGGCCATAGCTCACGGGTCCAGCCGCTCCGCGGCATGTGGGATCCTCCCGGACCGGGGCACAAACCCGTGACGCCTGCATCGGCTGGCAGACTCTCAACCACTGTGCCACCAGGGAAGCCCCTAGGTGTGGTTTTAAAAGAGCAGCATAAGAAATCATTACAGGGATGAAACTATTCTCTATCTTGATGATGGAGGTGTGGTAGTATGAGAATGTACACATGTGATAAAATTGCATAGAACTAAAAGAGACATACACATACACACACACACACACACACACACACACAAATACATGTAAGACGGATGAAATCTGAATCAGTTCTGTGGGTTGTACTCAGTCGATTTCCTGGTTGTGATATTGTACTATTGTTTTGCAAGATGTTACCATTGGGGGAAACTGGGCGAAGGGTACATGTGATCTCCCTGCATTATTTCTTACAATCACATCTGAATCTACCATTATCTCAAAATAAAAACTTTAAGTATCAAAAAATAAATGAATAATAAAAACAACTAATAAATCACATAATTCAATAAAATAAAAAATATAGTATATTCTGAAGCAAACTCTCAACTTTCTTATGAAATGTGCAGGACTCGAGTGGGAAAAAAAATGTAGCAAGACTATAGGCAACCTGTAGAAAATATATATGTATACATATTTTCAAAATCACACTCCATTAAATCTTTAAAAGATTTACTCAGGGCTTCCCTGGTGGCGCAGTTGTTGAGGGTCTGCCTGCCAATGCAGGGGACATGGGTTCGTGCCCCGGTCCGGGAAGATCCCACATGCCGCCGAGCGGCTGGGCCCGTGAGCCATGGCCGCTGAGCCTGCGCGTCCGGAGCCTGTGCTCCGCAACGGGAGAGGTCACAACAGTGAGAGGCCCACGTACTGCAAAAAAAAAAAAAAAAAAGGGAATTCGAAAGGATTCATCTCTTCTACTTTTCCCTATTTGTTGCTTGAAAGTTACTAAAATGGGACAAACTATTAATCACCCACACAGTGGGGAGGAAGAGACTTCCTATGCAGTAAAGACAACCCCAGGTCTGAGCTGAGACAGCTCTCTACGCTTAGAAACGTCTTTTTGCAAGGTCGGCCCTCGGCTGGCATCTGGGAACTTGGGTTTCAAGAGTGTTCCCATGATTCTCTAGAGATAAACATGGTATGCTGAGCCTAATCTGTTTGTACAAACAATATGGTTTGTGCAGGACACCTGCTTTTCTCCTGGCAGTCTAGAATTCAGGCATGTGCTCAGCGGAGGGTGACCTTGTGACCAGCACTGATAAAAATCCTGGGCCCTGAGTCTCTATGCAGCTTCCCTGGAAAACATTTGATCACCACTCAGTGCTGGAGGAATTCAGCATGTTCTGTGTGACTCCTCTGGGGAATAACCCCTGGAAGCTTGGGCCTAGTTTCCTCTGGCCTTTGCCCGACCTTGCAAATAGATATTTCTAAGCGTAGAGAGCAGTCTCAGTTCAGGCCTGGGGTTGACCCTTTACTGCATACTAGGTCTCTTACTCCCTACTGTGTGGGTGATTAATACCCATTTTAGTAACTTTCAGGCAACAAATAGGGAAAAGTAGAAGAAATGAATCCATTTGAATTCCCATGAGTAAATTGCTTAAAGATTTAATAGAGAGTGATGTCAGAAATACGTATACATATATATTTACTGCAGGTTACAGCTAATCTTGCTACTTTTTTTTCCACTCAACTCCTGCACATTTCATAAGAAAATTAAGAGTTTGCTTCAGCATATACTGTGTGTTTCCTCTTTGCTTTGTAGCCTTTTGCTCTAATAAGTCATACCCTGAGTATATCCTGAGTCCTGTAACTCAGAATAGTCTAGAATAGTCTAGAATCACTGAACCTGGTGGTGTTGGGGACCTCTATTTGGATAATAAAGAAAAAACCCTGTATAATCTTTCTAATCTTGTTGGATGGCTAGATACATTCTGTTAATAAACCAGATTTTCTACTGCTTAAAAAATTCCCATGTTGAAGAAACTTTTGGAGAATATATCAACATTCATGAGCTTTTTTTTTAAGTGGCCATATTATCCATCAGTGCTTTGAGGTGGTGTCTGCAGTGGGACAAACCCATATAAAGAAAGGGACAAGCTCTCCCTTATGACCTAGAGTTCTCAGTCCAGCAGGGCCCTCTTCCAGTCTCCAGTTTACTGATCTGAGATGACACCCTGGTAAGAGGCACATCAACATTAAAAATGTGTTTGTGTAAATCTTACCAAGGCTGCCTAGGGATTAAATGAAAGCCTCCCTATGAATCTCAAAATAGCCTTGCCAACTTTTAACTTTGCACGTAGGGATGCGACTTGATTACTTAACCACTTGGTTAAACACACCCTCTCATCCACACCAAACACGGCTTTCAAGCACCTTTCTTTGACCATCTCTCCTCTTATCTCCAGGTGGCATGGAGTTCACAGTCAGAAACAGTTTTGAAGAAGGGCAGGAACAAAATACATTTCAAAATATATAGGACTAAAGAAAAAAACATATAAGACTGTGGAAACAAATGATCTTTTTCTTTATGGTTATTACATTAGAAGATGTGTGGGGTAAAAAGGAAAAAAATACACAAATCCTGGTGACCTTATCTATAGAATAATGTAAAGAAAAACTGACCCTTACACTGACTTCATGCCTGTCCCGAGATTTCGGGGAAATGACAAATATATTTGAAAACAAGTCCAAAACTGTGCTGGAAAAACAAGGGAGGATGTTATCAGCGGATGAAAATAAACACTGGAGAAACCTACATCCAAACACAGGGAGAGTCAGGGGCTTATCAGAGATGCTTCCTGGTAGTTTTGGGAAATAGTTGGGTGAGCGGTGACAACAACCCACGTGCACACTTTCTCCTAATCCCGCTGCACCTGGTAGGGAAGCTCCAGAGACTGGAAGCTCCAATCCAGCTTTAACAGCAATGAAACAAGCATTTTTTTTTTTTTTTTTTTTTTGCGGTACGCGGGCCTCTCGTTGTGGCCTCTCCCATTGCGGAGCACAGGCTCCGGACGCGCAGGCTCAGCGGCCATGACTCACGGGCCCAGCCGCTCCGCGGCATGTGGGATCTTCCCAGACTGGGGCACAAACCCGTGTCCCCTGCATCGGCAGGCAGACTCTCAACCACTGCGCCACCAGGGAAGCCCAGAAACAAGCATTTTTAATGAGCATTTTTAACTCCTTCATAGATTTCTCCATTCGTTCAGAACCTATAAAAAGAATCAATGACTTTGAGATCTGTGAGTCTGTTTCTGTTTTGTGAATAAGTTCATTTGTGTCATTTTTATTAGATTCCACATATAAGTGATATCATATGATATTTGTCTTTCTCTGTCTGACTTATTTCATTTAGTATGATAATTGCTAGGTCCATGCATGGTGCTGCAAATGGCATTATTTCGTTCTTTTTTATGGCTGAGTAATATTCCATTGTATATAGATACCACATCTTCCTTATCCATTCATCTGTCGATGGACATTTAAGTTGCTTCCATGTCTTAGCTATTGTAAATAGTGCTGCAATGAACATTGGGATAGGAAGTGATAAATTAGGAGTTAGGAATTAACAGACACACACTACTATATAAAAAATAAGTAAACAACAAGGACCTACTGTATAGCACAGGGAACTCTACTCAATATTCTGTAATAACTTACATGAGAAAAAAATCTGAAAAAGAGTATATATATATATATATTTATATATATATATATATATATAACTGATTCACTGTGCTGTACACCTGCAGCTAACACAACATTGTAAATCAAACATACTCCAATAAAAAATTTTAAAAAAGGATCAATGAGGTTGGCAATCACACATCACACATTCTCTCCATGCTTTACACGGAGCCCACACAGCGTTACACTTACAGAAGTGTAGTAAATGCTAAATGGTTGACAAAAAGAACTTTAATTCTTTCGTCAACCATTCAAAAAATGGTCACAATTTCATTTTTATATGCCTGACTTCTCAACATACATCAATAGGCAGGCCGCGGCTTACAAAATATTTTTCTAAATTATTTTAAACACATGATTAGCTTACATGTAAAAAATTGCTCTAAAAAAATAAAGTGATAGTGTTAATCATAAAGTGTGGTGGATACGAATGCTACGATTACAACTGCATTTTTCATATAATTCTAATGAAAGTAGTTTTACGTATAATAATCTCAAAGAGCCACAAACTCTTAGCAAATAAAAAAATATTCTTCCTTTCCCTCTGGATATATGAGGAAGATAAAGAAGAAAGACCTCTTTTTCTTTCTTTTCTTCCTTCCTTCCTTTCTTTTTTTCAGTAAGCCATCCAACAAACAAAACAAATATTTTGGCATCTTCTTTATAGCAGGCCCTGTTCTAGGCACTGGAAAACACCATGAGAAAAGTAGATAATGTCCTTGCTGCAGGGGAGTTTTCATTCTTGAGAAAGGTGTTTTAACTAAGATTAGGTCTGGCCTTGAATGACCAAAAGAACTAAAAAAGTGGAAAACACAAACTTGTAAAATGTGTTTGCAGTCCAGGACCAGTTATGGTGTGGTAATTATCAAGCAGGTCTACCAAGTATGGTTGTACAGGTTCTGCACTGCATGATTCTGAAGAGTGTCATTCAGATCATAGACACGGTAGATTTTTATTAACACGTTTACACAGATGGAAGCAGATTTCCTCAATGAGGTATGCCTGCCATCTATTTCAAATTCCCAAAGGCACCGTCTCGGGTAATGAAGGACCCATGACACCCTCATCTTGTGTCACTCCGGCCAGCTCTACAATTCAGCCCACAGGAGAGAACAGGACACACTCCTCCCTTTAGGCACACTTGTGCTCACGTCTGTTTATCAGAACTTAGAGACATAACCCCATCAAGCTACAGAAGAGACTGAAAATGTGGTTTGTTCTAGGCTGCCATATGTTTAACCAAAGATCACAATATTTTCTGGTTCCTGTCAAAATATGAAGTAGAATAGCTGCTACTCTCTCCCTGAAAATAAACCATGGAGAAGTTATACACATTCATAAACTTATACATGGCAGATCATCAAGTTTTTAAATTGTATTTGAGAGTGCACACTTAGGGATAGCTTTATTTCTCTGTGTTGCCTACAGCACTGTGCAAAAAATAAGCCCTCAATAAATATTTGATGAAAGATTGACCAATTCCACCTCCTACTACATCGTACTAGAAGGAGAAAAATTACGCTGCCTGGTAATTCACCATACGCCTGAAGACTGACATCGTCACCTCTCAAATTTATCTTCTGAGCCAACTAACTAATCCGCTTTCCTTTATCGCTCCTTATTGATTCAGGTGCAGACACCTTAATTACCTTCTAGGCATTGCTACAGACTCTTTCCACCCGGACCACATGAACAAATATGATAAACCCAAAAGCCTATTAATCCGTAACATAGATTACCAGATTGCATCAACTGTCTCCAACAGAGGGAAAACTCTGTAGGCATTTATCAGCAAGGACCTGGGATGAAATTTGTTTTATCATTGTTTTAGGGAGAATATATGTGGGTGGAAATGTAGATTGGTGCAGCCACTAGGGAGAACAGCATGGAGGTTCCTTAAAAAACTGAACGGAGAGTTGCTATAGGATCCTGCAATGCCACTCCCGGGCATATATCCAGACAAAACTATAATTCGAAGAGCTACAGGCACTTCTGTGTCCATGTCAGCACTATTCACCACAGCCAAGACATGGAAGCAACCTAAGTGTCCATCAGCAGAGGAATGGATAAAGAAGATGTGGCACATATAGACAATGGAACATTAGCCATAAAAAAGAATGAAACCATGCCATTTGCAGCAACATGGATGGACCTAGAGACTATCATACTAAGTGAAGTAAGTCAGAGAAAGACAAATATCATATGATATCACTTACATGTGGAATCTAAAAAAAAAAATTACAAATGAACTTATTTACCAAACAGAAATAGACCCACAGACATAGAAAACAAACTTATGGTCACCAAAGGGGAGGGGGGGCATAAATTAGGAGTTTGGGATTAACATATACACACTACCATATTTAAAATAGATACCCAACAAGGGCTTACTGTATAGAACAGAAAACTATACTCAATATTTTGTAATAACCTATAAGGGAAAAGAATCTGAAATATAATAGATGTATATATATATATATATATATATATATAACTGAATCACTTTGCTGAACACCTGAAACAAACACAACACTGTAAGTCAACTATACTTCGATTAAAAAATAAAAAGAGCATACATGTTCAATGAAGGTTTTTGCTAAATTCTTTCTTAGAACTTACTTGCTTTTGGGCTTCCCTGGTGGCGCAGTGGTTGAGAGTCCGCCTGCCGATGCAGGGCACACGGGTTCGTGCCCCGGTCCGGGAAGATCCCACATGCCGCGGAGCGGCTGGGCCCGTGAGCCATGGCCGCTGAGCCTGCGCGTCCAGAGCCTGTGCTCCGCGACGGGAGACGCCACGACAGTGAGAGGCCCGTGTACCACAGAAAAAAAAAAAAAAAAAGAAAAAGAAAAGAAAAGAGCACTGAGTGAGGTGGTCACTTGGATTTCTCAATAGCTAGAGACCATTTTTCTTCATACCAGCAAAAGACATTGTGAATCCAAACTGCATTACAACTAAAATACAGAATATTACGTACCATGAACTTTTACTTGGGAAGAGTTAAAAGCTTAAATTTAGGGCTTCCCTGGTGGCGCAGTGGTTGAGAGTCCGCCTGCCGATGAAGGACACACGGGTTCGTGCCCCGGTCCGGGAAAATCCCACACGCCGCGGAGCGGCTGGGCCTGTGAGCCATGGCCGCTGAACCTGCGGGGCCGGAGCCACGCCCACTGAGCCTGCGCGTCCGGAGCCTGTGCTCCGCAACGGGAGAGGCCACAACAGTGAGAGGCCCGCGTACTGCAAAAAAAAAAAAAAAAAAAGAGACCCTTGTCATCATAGAAGTGAAATGAAATTCCCAATCATTCTTAGCCTCCTTATCCTTTATGAAATGCTACTTTAGTTTAAGACAGACCATATGCTTTACTGTATAAGCTTTGTTGGCTGAGTTGGAATTCCTGATCTAAAATACAAATATGTACATTATCAAAGATTTTTTTTTCTTTCCTCTGGGTCACTCATGGCTTTAGCTAAAATAATGTATATGAAACCAAAAATATGAAACTTCCAGGCGAAGCGTAAACAGGATCTTAATTTATACTTACTTTCCTACGCTTGTAGGAAATTACACTGAAACAGTGAGAATGATCTCACAAGCCATCACACACCCACACATACACACACACACACACAAACCCAACACATTCTCATATCTTTAGAATTTCCCACTTTATTAAGTACTTAACTATGTAATGTTAAATGCATAGTTTGAAATATAAATACACCGTTTGGACGCATTATTTATGTTCATCTGAAACATTATATCATGTTATTATGATAGCTAGTAGGTAACTTAAGGGCGTCCTGTCAGATCTCATGGGTGTGTGTGTTGAAACACACATAAGAAAGGTAATATTGAATAAGGAGAGTTAGCATTTAGTTCCTTAAATGAAATTATCCAAAAACAAATAAAAAGTAGCTACAGATACATATTAAAACTACAGGGTCCCCGGTTCCCGGGCCGCTGGAGCCCGGGCAGCCTGGCTCTGAACGGTGCCGGTGAGAGCCGAGCCCCGCCCCGCCCCGCCCCGCCCCGCCCCGCCCCCCGGCCGGGGTGACGCGCAGCCCGCAAGGCCAAGCGCCCGGGGAGGGCGTGATGACGTCACGACGCCCCGGTCAGGGACTGGGCGCGGCTCGCGAGCCGGGTCGTCTCTATAGCAACGAGGAGCCGCCACCTGTCCTTCCGAGGGATTCGGTCCACCTGAGGCGGGAGGCGGGAGGAGCCCGAGGCTCCGAGTCTCGTCGGCCGCCTGCGGGTGAGAAGGTACTCGGGAGAACTGGGGAGGAAGATACTTTGGAGTGGAGGATTGAAGATCATTTCTAGTAACTTCTGTTCTTCCTTTGAACCCCATCCCCACAATATAACGTATAGGCTGGTGGTCTTCCAAAAAAAAAAAAAAAACTACAGGGTCACCTCTTGTGTCCTTTGCATTTAAAAAACATATATGCCTGCTGTTATAAACTCTCATGTACAAAGTAGCCTTCTGAACTGTGATTACCTACTTTTCCTTTTAATTATAACAAACATGTATTCACATATTTAACTTTTTTTTTTTTTTTTTTTTTTTGCGGTACGCGGCCCTCTCACTGTTGTGGCCTCTCCCGTCGCGGAGCACAGGCTCCGGACACGCAGGCTCAGCGGCCATGGCTCACGGGCCCAGCCGCTCCGCGGCATGTGGGATCCTCCCGGACCGGGGCACGAACCTGCGTCCCCTGCATTGGCAGGCGGACTCTCAACCACTGCGCCACCAGGGAAGTCCTAATTTTCTTTTAAAATTTCACTACCAACAAGTTTAAATAGATACTTGATTTCAGCAAATAGTCTCTTATTCCATTTTCCAAATTGTCAAGCATTGTACTGTCCAACTCCAGAGCAGTCAAATAATATCACTTCAGGCTTATTGTCTTCCAATCTGCTTTCACTGCTTTCTGCTCACCTACTGCTTCAGCAATATGTTCTAACTGGTTGCTCTTAGGCAATAGTTTTTCTTCTCATCTTGTCATCATGAGAACAATTCAGTGTACCAAGACACTAGAAATTGAAAGACTTAGAATACAATGGTATTGTAACAAAGAAATGTGTTTATATAGACAACCCGAAGCCAAACTGCCTGTGTTGAATCCCAGCTCCTCTGTGTAAAAGCAAGTTTGCTGGGGGCTGTCCATGGTTCTGTCTCTTCACCTGCAAAAACAGGAATAGTAAAAGTATAAACCTCATCGTGGTATGATGATGATTAAATGAGTTAATGTTTTCAAAGCACTTAGAATACTGCCTGGCATTTTAAAAGTGCTATATGCAGACTCACAGATGCAGAGAAAAAACCCAGTGGTTACCAGTGGGCAGAGGGAAGGAGGGAGGGCAAGATAGGGGTAGAGGGAGAAAAAGGGTTACTATGGGATTATATGCAATCATGTGTGTAAAACTTTTGAAAATTGTACAGCATTACAGAATTTAAAGAATCTTTCAGTCAATTTTTTAAACGTTCCAATAAATGAATAAAAATTAAAAGTGCTATGTTTAAGTTAATCATTTAAATGGAATTAAATTAATAAATAAATTAAAACTGTGTGGCATCACCTTCATGTGCCTTCCTTCCACTTTAAATGCATACACACGCACACAGTCAGGAAAGTGTTTTACCAAGAAAAAATTATAAGTACTTCACTAACAATCTCTATTAGTTAAGTATCAGTGAGTTATTGGCAGAATTCCTTCCTCGAATGGCACCGGATGACAAGAGCGTGTAATTTGAAAAACCAAGTACTATTTCCAATGCACGTCAGAGAGATTCCACCTTAGAGTTGGATAAAGCCACAGATGGGCAGAGCTTCAACTATCTCTTCACACACACAGCAGGAATTTATGAGCAAACTTGCTGGCTTTTTTTTTTCTGTTGCTGAAAATTCATGACACAGTAGAAGACATATTTTTTACTTTAGTTAATGATTTCTTTGTGCACCGAAATGTAGAATAGAAAAAGAGAAAATATGTTGTGATCAGTACTAACAGAGTAGCAGCTATGAATGCAGCCGTAAAGAGTCTAGCTACTCAAATTCAAAAGTCTGTTCCTTAATGCCAATTACCACATTCCATTAATCATAGAGAACAGTTGACACTGCCTCCTAATCTTGATTCAACATTAAAGGAAATTGTGAAAAATGTGAATGAAATGAGATTGTGCCCCTGAGCATAAGTATTTTCAGGCTGCCCAATAAAAAATAAAAAATAGACAACGATATGAGATCCTGCTTTTTCCTGTTAGAGTATGCTGGCCATTAAGAGAAAAGATGTGCATACAGGTTGGGGAGTGAGGGAATAAAACAGGGTGTATACATACACACACACACACACACACACACACACAAGATGAATTCCCTTGAATAGCCTAAAAGTTGTCACTTCAGAATAGAAAATATTAATAATTTCAAGGCTAGAATATACTAAGCAGACTGAACTATAAAGAAAATATTTACTTACTCATTAGTGAAAGTAACCAACGGCTAGTTACTAGGCGTGTTTCTCAATAATTTCAAAATGCATCACAGAACACGAAGAATGCTTTCCAGAGCCAAATCCATTAGTTTTGCTTACAAAGCACTTTCCTATTACCTTCCAGGTTGAAAACCATTCAGGGCTCCAGGTGTGATGTACTATAGTCATCGTCTGTCATAGAGCCTAGAACCGAAGTGTCCATCCACGGTATTCAAAATTTGGGTCCATCGATTGCTTCCATAAATGATGTCCTTCTAAGTTAGCTTTTCTAACTTTGTAGCAATAACTACATGTGGCAGATTCAATAATTGGCCACAAGACTTCACCCCTCTCTGCGTCCAACCCCCTGGGATGGCCTCATTTTGGGAGAGGAGGGTAAATGTTTTATTCTCAGCCCTTGACTTTGGTCTTGACCCTGGGACTTGTGTTGGTCAAACAAGCAAGAGTGTGATATGAGCTCGTCCAGGGAGGCACTCCATTTTGCATCTCTGCTGCCTTCACAAGGAGAGCACAGGATATCCACCTGCTGGCCAAAGGAGGATGGAGAACACATGCAGCAAAGCGACCCCCGCTGACCCAGGGAGCAAAACACCTGTAGCAGATCCAGATGCATAAACTGGTGGCAAACGAAAGACTTATCTGATACACCACTGAGGTTTTCTCATTGCATGCGCCATCATTGTGGAAAGAGTTTGCTAGTGAAACGTGCCATTGGAAGATCTTTCGACTCTGGTTATGGCTCAGCAAACAGAAGCAGGTATTTTGTTTGAAAGATTAAAAGCAGTATAATCCCTCTAACTGATTTTCTTTTTTTAGTGTTTCTCTGTCTGACTTATTTCACTTATTTTTTTTAATTTTTTTTACATCTTTATTGGAGTATAATTGCTTTACCGTGGTGCGTTAGTTTCTGCTTTATAACAAAGTGAATCAGTTATACATATACATGTGTTCCCATATCTCTTCCCTCTTGCGTCTCCCTCCCTCCCACCCTCCCTATCCCACCCCTCCAGGCGGTCACAAAGCACCGAGCTGATCTCCCTGTTTTTAAAAAGCAATTATTATCAACAGTATTTTAAATCTTGCCTTATTTTATTGTTTTTAAAGTGTGATCATTTTTTTTCAATTCACCATGTGTGTCAGCCTATTAAGTAGTACAAAATTACTCAAAGTATAAAAAAACACTGAATTTAAAAGTTATGTCAAGTATAACTTTAAAAAATATAAAAGTCAGGTACCTTTTGTGCATGTGTGTGCGTGTGTGTGTTAGTTTCAGGTGTACGGCAAAGTGATTCAGTTATACATATATATATGCTTTCTCAGATCCTTTTCCATTATAAGTTTTTACAAGATACTGAATATAGTTCTTTGTGCTATACAGTAGGTCCTTGTTGTTTATCTATTTTATATACAGTAGTGTGTATCTGTTAATCTTAAACTCCTACTTATCCCTCCCCTCCTTTCCCCTTTGGTAACTGTAAGTTTGTTTTCTATGTCTGTGAATCTGTTTCTGTTTTGTAAATTAATTCATTTGTATCGTTTTTTTAAGATTCCACATATAAGTGATATCATATAATATTTGTCTTTCTGTCTGACTTACTTCACTTGGTATGGTAATCTCTAGGTCCATCCATGTTGCTACAAGTGGTAATATTTCATTCTTTTTTAAAAAGTCAGGTACGCTGAGTTGCTAAGTTAGCAATCTCTTTTCATACACACACACAGAGTATTACCTTAAATTGTTAGGAAGAAAAAATTCCCAAGATTTTTCCTGTGCGTATATCACCCTTATTTAATGCCGTATGTTAATCTTACTCGTGTGTGGATAACCTATTTTTATGTGAAAACTGTCCTAAACAATTCAGAATTACTCCTCGGAAATCATACAAGCAACCTGATTCCATTTTTGTACCTGCTGCTACGGCAATGCTTTTATTCTGTCTTCCAGTGTGTGCTCTACAGCTAAGTACATAATTGAATTTATTCTCTCTACCACATGAGCCAAACTGGCTTTGATGGTTCAGATACTTTATTGAAGACATTTGATGTAACCATATGGGATATCAAAAATGACTAGAGTAACAGTAGATATTTCAGACACTTCAGATTTTGCTGTATTTTCACATTATTCCTGATGTATTTGAAACCATGGTTCATTTTCAGGAAGCTTAATTGTTTTGTAAAGATTTATGTAAAATGCAGAGACCAATTATTCTTCATATTTTGTTGTTTTCTTGTATTTATTATGAGTTATTCTTGGTGATGAAAAGGGAGGAGAGTAAAAAGTGATGTTTAAAATCTTCAAACTCTCGACTGTATGAAAATTCCAAAATATATTTTATAGCTACAATAAAAGTTAACATTTTCAGTGGTATAAAATCCAATACTTGTTCTGGAAAAAATATCACTCAAAGTCTGACTTCACTCAATTAGACACATCCTTTATTAAAAGTTGATCATTTATCCCCAGAATTTGTTCCACTACATCCACAACTCTGAACTACCTAGACCCTAGATTCATTGCTGCTGTTAGTGGTGTTTTTAATCAATACAAGAGGGCAAAATCTCAGAACAATTCAAAAAATTTTTTTTAATTTTTGCTCTGTAACTCATTTTATCAAGTTCAGAAGACACTTAAACAAATTGATTGGGAATTCCCTGGTGGTCCAGTGGTTAAGAATTTGCCTTCCAATGCAGGGGGTGCAGGTTCGATTCCTGGCTGGGGAGATAGGATCCCACATGCTTCAGGGCCAAAAAACCAAACTATAAAAAAGAAGCAATATTGTAACAAAGTAATAAGGACTTTTAAAGTGGTCCACATCAAAAAACTTTTAAAAAAAATTAATTGATTTTTCTGCGTTCACTAACGTATAATATCATGATATTATATCATACCCACCCACTGGATTGTGATATATGATACATGTATTTGGTCTAAGACTGGTATGCCAGGAGGTACATTTTTATCAAGAGATTTTTAAAATTCTTTTCACAAGGCACATTCCCAAGCACTTTACACTCCCCAAAATCTATAAGCTGGCTTGTTTATCATCCCCATCATTTTACAGACAAAGAAACCAACACTCTGACAGGTAAATTTGCCCAAATTCAGATGGCTCACGGGTATAAACCCAGGCAGAGTGCAGTTCTCCCCTGCACTCTGCTATACTGTCTCAAAAATAAGAACAAGAATATTAATAATAGCTACATGATGTGTTAGGTATGGTTCTGAGTGTAGTACAGACATTCATCTTCATTGTAGGTATACTTATTATCCCATTTTATAGATGAGAAACTTGCCCAAACTCACATAACTAGAAAGATAATTCTGTGGGTATGAATTGCTGTTTTTCTCTTGTGTTTTCCCCCCTTCCCTTTTTCCTGGAAAAGCAGTCTCTCCTTAATGCGCCCTTTCCTATTTGCTTATATTATAGGTTGAAAAGTAGAATAACCCTGATGAGGGGAGGGGGTTTCCTTTGTTTTGTTAGTTTGTTTTTTGTTTTCAAAGGGTAACCCCAATGAGGAGATTACTAGCTCAGTAGTTCTGAGGTAGAAAGGAGAAAGACAAAAAGAGATGAGAGCAAGGGACTTTTCACAACTGGGAAAATGAGAGAAGACTGTGGGTTCCCCAGAAGGGGAAAACATCCTTTCATTCCCACTTGGGGTCTTCAGGTACACAAGTACTCAGAGAGAAAAGAAATAGCATGTGATCAACTGAGGGACCCAGAGAAGGCTGAGCAGAGGCTCCCGCACGCTTAGCCCTGAAAGATGTGCCCACCCAGCCCCCAGCATGGCAGGCCTCTCATTTTCAAGGAATCGTGGCAGCTTGGACATCACTACCCATGTCTAAAGCACAGAGGGACCTCCTCTTCTGTAGGACTCTGAGTACGACCTCTAGTAATTGTCCCATGATTAGGTTGCAGATAAAGAAAGAACTGAGCTTGCATTTCCTATCATTTGAAGTTAGATTTACTTAGTTTTAGAAAAAGAGAATGATGTACTATGACTGGCACACTGAGGTTCTGGAGGAAACCATCCCAGCTGAACTTAAACTGTGTCCACATGAGAAACTGTGATGGGTGTTCCAGCGCTTGGGTCCAAAGAGAGTGTCTTTTCTTACCTAAAATTATTAACATGTATTCTGATTTCTGGACGCATTTCCAAAAATCTGTGTAAATCAACTTTTAATTTCAGGAGTCCACTGATTTCTAATATTCCAAAATGCTCATATCTGTTCTCCCTAACACCATTTTGAGAGAAAGAGTTTGAATTGTAGTCAGACTTTTTAGGAAACCATTTTGCCAAAATACAAATTCCTGCTTTTGAAGCAAAGAGCCAGGAACAATCGTGCAAGTAATTCTAGACTTTAACCTGAAGGTGTAATAGCATAACAGTAGAGTTTTGATTTTAACTGACGATAGAAATGATGAAAATGCCTGAATTCTGTGTGTCATCTATACGAATAAGCTCCCATAAAAACTGAAAAACTACTTTTTTGTAACTCTGCCCCCTGACATACTGGAAAATGATCTATCTATAATTATCTTCTCTTTTCCCCCAACCCAAACCATTTTATGATTTTTTAAAAGCCAGATAGGAAGAAAAAACTTTAATATTGTTGCTTCTTGGTAGAGTTATTTAAAATAATTATGTACAAAGTTTTTAAAATGATGGACAGATTAGGCACACTGCTAGAGCAGAATATATGATAGGGATAAATGTTTCTTTGTTTTCCTGTTGAAGATCTTCCTGCATGACAAGACACAGCTGTCAAGGCTTCAGCAGAACTCTGTGTTTTTGGCAGGGAAACCAATTACAATCTGAGGTTTGCTGACTCCTTTCCAAATATATAGCTCCCTCTTCCATAAAGGTAGCTGACACACTGCAGAAACTCCAAACTGAAAACCAGGAAGGTACCTCTTGTTTCTGGAAAAGGTATGTCAAGACATCAAATTCTTCAGTCAGAAACTCTCAAAGTCAGTTACTTAAAGAGATGCTTTGGAACTCATGATATGTTTGTCAAAGGGCTAGGAGACACAATGGTTTCTATTATAGATCCATGAACAAATGTTGTTTTTTTTAAAATTTGTTCCTAAGCAAAGATACACATTTCTAAGCCAAGATGACAAACCTCAATTGAGGGATGAATTATGAAACAGTTGTGATACATTTGTTGTCACAAATCCATCAGAAGTTATTATGCTTGTGTGTGTCAAATATCTCCAAATGTACTTATATCAATAATTTCCATCAGGCTATGAAGTCCTTATGTGTTGAGTCTGTTTTCAAGGTAAAGTGTTAATTATCATTTAGGTGATGGCGCCCTGTGTCCTAAGTCAGAATCATGAGTACCTGGTGGGGAAGTAGTTTAGTATTCTTAAGTTTAGATGGTTGTTTTTGCTTTTGTTTGTCTGTTTTGCATCCCTTAGTGGTTTAGGCACATGGACATAGGGAGAAGTGGCTGGAATGTTGCAGCGATTAAGAAAGTCTGGATGGAGGGCTGTATATCACTGCCATGGACCACAGCAAGGTCTCGATGAGAAAGATGGGATTCTGGGTGTTACATATGTGGTTTGCTTAATTGATTTTGGTTTAGTTTTAGTTTTAAGTTTCTTTATTTGGTAGGAGTGAGATGAGATAAAAGAGGTTTTAAAACTCTACTACAGATCTATTCTCTATTCTAAGCAGGTGGTTGAAGTTATTCTCCACTCAGACATTTCAATAGTCTGAGCTGCTTCAATATCTTGTTGAAACTGATGTTAGCTAATTGAATTTCTATGGCCTTCATGCAGAGAGTTTTTCATTCTGTTGCAAAGCAAACCAATTAGAAGGCAGAATCTGAAAAGCTGGCTTTTTGGTAGTCTAGTAAATCCCAACATTTGGAAGAAGAATATATCTGATAATGTTTAACTTACATTTATTTCCTGATTCTTAAATTGGATTTGAGTTGGCTTATAAGAAAGGGTATATTTATTATAAGGCTGTTAAAAACTATACATATAAAACTCCAAGTCATTATATAGGTAGAAATAAACATGGTAACCATGAAATCGAATGCAGTAACTCTGAGCTAGCATGACATTTAGCTCTGAACTTTCCCTGAAGACAAAGCAAAATTAGTAATGCAGCCAATTCTGTGTGTTTTATTTATTATTTGATAGACAAAAGCATTGTGGTCCTTTAATAAAGAGAATTTTTCTTTACGTTAACTCCTAAAATCGATTTCATGGAATTCTTGCCTTTTAGGATTCCAGGAATGGCATCATATATCAGTGACCCTTGTCTTGGAATCAATAGGAAATTGACTTATAAAAAAGTTTAACGGTCTCTTATATCATTTGAATATACCAGATATTTGCACTGAAAGAGACAGAGAGAAATATCAAAAGTGAATTTATTATTTTCTTAGAATATCATGTTGTAGATGTTTAGATTCACTTAAGCACCTAAGAATGGGATGTACCCATCCCAGAAGCAAAGTGGAAGCTATGCCTACAACGATCCCGTTTCTGCTGTGCTTTTCTTCCATGAAGAATAAACTCTCTTGAGCCACTTCAGGAGGGAAAAATTCATGTAGAGTGCTGAATTGAGCAGTGATTTGGAAAGTAATGAATTATTGAAACCTCACTCTGTTCAAGTGTATTTTGAAGACCAAAATCGTCATGGATATCTCACCTTACGGGGGGGGGGGGGGGGGGAGGAAATGGCAATAAAATAATAACTGTTTACCAAATGAGAACTTTTCAGCTACAAAAAAAAAGAGGCAGAAATGGGTAGAAGAAAAATTTCCAAGAGTATTTTTAATAAGATGTTTTAATATTTGGACTCCTCACAAATGTCTCAGCTGACTTTTTTGTAAGGAAGCCTCAGTACCCTTAAGTGTGTCACCAGCAGACAGCCCTAGCATCTTTTGTTGACATCCTAGGTGTACCACCTCACTTCCCGGTTATAAGACTCTGGACAAGTTATTTAACCTGTTGGTTTCCTCACCCATAAGATGAGAAAGATTACTAGCTCCCCAAAATTGCTGCAAATATTAAATAAGATAATATACAGAAATCACAGGTCACACATTAGGTGATCTATATATTTTTGGTTTTTCACAGATAAAGCTGGAAAATCAACTTTGAACACCAATATTCTGAACTATCTTTCATGACAGATCACAAATTATTTTGTGACAACCTCACTGAATACAAAAATTTTTAAATACCTCCCTCTTCTCATTTAAAAAATCCAGTGGCTAAACAAAGGACTCCTTAGCAGATGAAACCAGAAAACAGATTAAGTTTGGAAAACAAAATAAACGTGAGCTTCATTACATATAACACACCAAAATAATTTTTACGGGAACCATACATAAGGAAAATATCTATCAATGAAAAAAAACTTCTACAAATTGATGAAATAGAAGAAATTCTAATTGATAGATCTAGCTGTATAAAATTGTAAACTTTGGATAAAAAAATCAAAAAATAATTAAAATGAAATAAATTAAAAATAATTAAGCATATATTTCAGCTCCATATCTATCCTTAATATAAAAGGCATTCATATAGCAATAATAACAAATTTAAAACCCACATAGAGCAACATAATAGGCATAGACTGATGAAAAAGACCAAGGTGGGTTCCTAGCCAGCATCTTTTTCCCTCTTCTTTCTTCCCATATTATTGTGTGTCTCCTCTGTCTCTTCAGAAATTTGTGTTTTGAGGAAGGCTGAATCTATTTCCAAATTTAGGATGGATTCTGACTAGTCTGAGCACACCAAAAGCTGGCTTTTTGTATCTGCTTTTGTCTCAGGAGTGGTCTATGTAAATATGTTATGGAGCTAAAATCAATGTGTCCACAGGACTGGTTCATTAGAAGTCTCCAGGGGAGAATCCATTTCTTCGTCTTTTTCCCTTTCCTTCTTTCTTTCTTTCTTTCTTCCTTTCTTCCTTCCTTCCTTCCACCATTTCTTTCTCTCTTTCTTTCTTTCTTGGAGTATAGTTGATTTACAATGTTGTGATAGTTTGAGGTGTACAGCAAAGTGATTCAGTTTTATATATATAATATATATTCTTTTCCAGATTATTTTCCCTTACAGGTTATTACAACATATTGAGTAGAGTTTCATGTGCTATACAATAGGTCCTTGTTGGTTATCTATTTTATATATAGTAGTGTGTATCTGCTAATTCCAAACTCCTAATTTATCCCCCGTCCCTCCCTTTCCCCTTTGGTAACCATAAGTTTGTTTTCTATGTCAGTGAATCTACTTCTGTTTTGTAAATAAGTTCATTTGTATCATTTTTTTTAGATTCCACATGTAAGTGATATCATATGATATTTGTCTGGCTTACTTCATTTAGTGTGATAATCTCTAGGTCCATCCATGTTTCTGCAAACGGCATTATTTTATTCCTTTTTATGGCTGAGTAAGTATCCCATTGTATATATGCGCCACATCTTCTTCATCCATTCATCTGTTGATGGACAGTTAGGTTGCTTCCATGTCTTGGCTATTGTAAATAGTGCTGCAATGAACATTGGGGTGCATGTATCTTTCCTTGTCTTTTCCAGCTTCTAGAAACCAGCTTTGTTCTTAGCTTGTGGCCCCTTCCCGGCGTCCTTCCCATCTCCTGCTTCCTTGGTCACATCTACAATGGGCTCTGTCCTGCTCCCTCTTATAAGGACTCTTGTGACTGGGGACATCAGGTCCACCCAAATAATCCAGGATAATCTCCCCATTACTAGATCCTTAACTTAATCATAGCTGCTAAATCCTTTGTACCATGTGAGGTAATATATTTACAGGTTCCAGGGATTAAGATGTGGAAAATATTTAGGGGATCATAATTCAGCTTACGACACTCAACTATAAGAGATTTTTAACAATTCATATGCAGAAAGATCTGTTAAATTTTCTATTTCTTTTCAGGAGAGAAAAATGTTATTTATTCTAAACCAAGTCCCTTCTGCAATAGAGTTTTATACAACTGCAGAACTGAGCTTGGTGCTTGAAGGGTTTTTTTATAATAATAATTTACAAATCTCATTAAGCTTTGTTATTATTTTCTTAATTCTGTACCCACAGCTGTCACCAGGATGACATGCATGAGTTGGAGGGTATAAAAAACCACTTGTGGGAAGACCCCCTGATTCTTTTTTCTTGATATCTATGACAGGACTTTTTTTTCTTGACCACTTCTTATACAATGATGAGGAACCATAAACTGTTGTCTAGCTAATGAAAAAAAGAAACAAATGTGAATTATAAAGTTCAGCTTCATTTCTCTAAATGGCAAAGGAAATTCTCCTAGACCACCCTGGAATAGCTATTCTTTATCAAAACACACAACACACACACACACACACACACACACACACACACACACACTGTCACAAAGAAACTACATTTTAGTCTTTGGATCTAATATGAAAAGTTTTAAAATACTAGGATTTTATTTCTCCCCTAATTGCATTGCAATCTGGCCCTTTGTAAATGAGTTACCTGGTCACTTAATGACCATTGTAAAATTAAATCTAACCGTAAGAGTTGCCCTCAGGGCAACCATCTTTAACAAGTAAAGAATTCAACTAAAATTATGACAATTTTATATGTGATAATGATCCTGGGCTCTGGCTCTGAATTTACAATAGATCACAAATCCCACCACAGCTGTCAATGTTGGTCCTTCCTCACGGGCGTGATAGTGAGAAATACAACTGAAAATTGTGAAGGGTGAATACACGATCACAAGACTGGCTTTATATGCCACTCCAACCGCTGCCTCCTTGTTTTATAGAAACATTTGGCATAATCTGAAAGACTATGAAAAGGAACCATTCTAGAACTTACTCTCACTGCTGCCTGAACCTAAACAGTTTTTGTTGTTGTTGTTTGCAGAAGTATGGGATAGTTTTTGTAAACTCACTTCAAGTCGTACACTTCTTTGTGTACACACTGATGACAGACAAATTTCACCTAACATTCTGCTGTGTGTCAAGGGAAGTTTCGTATTTGAATTTTTTAAAAAACAGTATCAGCATATCCCAAAAGCACTGACGTTATTGATTTCATTATGGACCCATTATGCAGTTAATTTCTTTTTTTTTTTGAAAAAGTAATTTATTGAAGTGAAATTCACAGAATATAAAACCAACCATTTTAAAGTAAGTATTTCAGTGACATTTGGTATACTCGCAATGTTGTGTGACTACCACCTGTACCTAAGTTCAAAGTTTTTCCATCACTCCAAAAGCAAAATCCCTTAGCCATGAAGCAGTTTTTCCCCACTCCCTCCCACTTACAACCCCCTGGAAACCAGAAACCAGTATTCTGCCTTCACGGTGATAATTTTGCATTTTGACCCTACAGATATGTTACAATTTTTATGTTTCCAATTTGATTAGATCTATCAAATGTCAGAAGTGTCTACTATGTAGACCAACTGAGTAGATTGCTTAAATTAAAACTTAACTTTTTATAAACAGATTATAAATTGGATACTTAATATATAGGAAGGTTGATTGTTTTCACTGCATAAGCTATTTTATGAAATATTCTTCAAATAACTGAGTTATTATCTTATGCAGTTAATTTCCGAAGAAACCAAATAAGCCTTTTTTTTCCTTATATGATGCATAAATAATTTGAATGTTTGGATATGTAACACCTATATTAACTTATAAAGTAGAAATATATCTACTATATAGCACAGGGAACTATCCTCAGTATTTTGTAGTAACCTATAACAGAAAAGAATCTGAAAAAGAATATATCTATCCTGTCCTGACCCTAGGTTCATCAGAACGATTTTTTTTTTTTTTTTGAAGATATCGGGGGTAGGAGTTTATTTATTTATTAATTTATTTTTGCTGTGTTGGGTCTTCGTTTCTGTGCGAAGCCTTTCTCTAGTTGTGGCAAGCAGGGGCCACTCTTCATGGTGGTGTGCGGGCCTCTCACTATCGCAGCCTCTCTTGTTGTGGAGCACAGGCTCCAGACGCACAGGCCCAGTAGTTGTGGCTCACGGGCCTAGTTGCTCCGCGGCATGTGGGATCCTCCCAGACGAGGGCTCGAACCCGTGTCCCCTGCATTAGCAGGCAGATTCTCAACCACTGCGCCACCAGGAAAGCCCTTTTTAGATTCTATATATATGTGTTAGGATACGGTATTTGTTTTTCTCTTTCTGACTTACTTTACTCTGTATGACAGACTCTAGATCCATCCACCTCACTACAAATAACTCAAAGACGCACACATAGAGAATGGACTTGAAGACATGGGGAGGGGGAAGGGTAAGCCGGGACGAAGTGAGAGAGTAGCATTAACATATATACACTACGAAATATAAAATAGATAGCTAGTGGGAAGCAGCCACATAGCACAGGGAGATCATCTCGGTGCTTTGTGACCACCTAGAGGGGTGGGATAGGGAGGGTGGGAGGGAGACACAAAAGGGAGGGGATATGGGGATATATGTATACATACAGCTGATTCACTTCGTTATACAGCAGAAACTAACACAACATTGTAAAGAAATTATATTCCAATAAAGATGTTAAAAAAAAGAATATATCTATCTATCTAGATAGATAGATAGATAACTGAATCACTTTGCTGTACACCTGAAACTAAAACAACATTGTAAATCAACTACACTTCAATTAATAAAAGTAAAAAACTAACAAAAAATAGAAAATATACCTTCTTATTTCAGTCTGAGTCTTGAGATATAAAGATAAATCACTAGGGTTTCCCTGGTGGCGCAGTGGTTGAGAGTCCGCCTGCCGATGCAGGGGACACGGGCTCGTGCCCCGGTCTGGGAAGATTCCACGTGCCGCGGAGCGGTTGGGCCCGTGAGCCATGGCCGCTGAGCCTGCGCGTCCGGAGCCTGTGCTCCGCAACGGGAGAGGCCACAGCAGTGAGAGGCCCGCGTACCGTAAAAAAAAAAAAAAAAAAAAAAAAGATAAATCACTAAACCACAAAAGTTCTATTACCTCGTTCCATTCCTAATCTAATATACCCTCCTCATACTTTTAATACAGCAATACAAACCATCAGAAATGGAACTATTATAACAAAGTTATATGAAATGTGATATAATTTTCTAGTCATTACAGTGTTACTCCATTTTCTCCCTGTATTCAATTTATCTTGGCTTGGTTTGCAGAGTGGGTTTGTTTTGTTTTGTTTTTTCAGGAAAACTATCACGATTGTTTGGGTACCGCTTCCCCTCATGTCCATGGGACTGCCAATCACTACCCCAAAACCATAACCCCGTGGCTGGTCACGTGCAGAGTCCATCCCGTAACATTATACTGAACTGGGATCAAGGAGACACGTTCCAGTTTTCTCCAGTGATGAAGCTGGAAAAATATAAGCCATGGTTTCTTCTGGTAGCCTGGATTATGTCCTCATGGGGAGAAGTAGCTTGGGCAAATCCATCCTGCTTTAAAGTGAAACATTAATAAAAGATGCAGAGTGAGGGCTATGACAGCACTTGAACCCTGGATTTTAGTCATTCCAAAGGCCCATCCCCATCCCTGTGCATTCTCTGTCTTGGATGGTAGAGGCAACAAACTCCCTTGTTTGCTTAAACTAGTACATGAGTCAAGAAAGCATGGCGTGGGAGCGAAGTAAAGAATGGGTTTTCACGGAAGAGGTGACTTGGTGATCATTTGAAAGGTTGGTAAGATTTGTTTCTTTTTTTCTTTCACTGAAGTGTAGTTGATTAACAATGGTGTGCCAATCTCTGCTGTACAGCAAAGTGACTCAGTTATACACACACAGACGTTCTTTTCTATATTCTTTTCCATGATGGTTTATCCCAGGAGGTTGGATATAGTTCCCTGTGCTCTAAAGTAGGACCATGTTGTTTAATCCATCCTAAATGTAATCGTTGACATCTGCAGATGACATGAGGTGGCAGATAAGAAAGAGCACAAGAAGCTATAACGGGAATTAATTGAACATGTAATAGAGAGGCTTTTCCGCGCTCCAGCGCCACCTAGCCACCGGTGCTGAGAGCCTTCCTTCCACAAGACCGCCACCAGTGTGTATGTTACAGTCTTCGCTGGCTATTTTGCAGTGTGGGCTGGACATTGGGAAAAGGGACGTGAACGTGGAGAGTTTGGTTGCAACTCATCACATCTGTGGGCAGGGAATGCATCACCTGTGCTAGACAACCTGTGGACAGCGTACAGGCTTCTACTGAGGCAAGACAACAGGCAGCCATGAGCCGATCAGCTAGAAGGACCCCCGAGCAGCAGCCCAAGCTTATCAGAAGGAAAAGAGGCATTTGCCTGGCTCCCTGGTGCTGGTCACCTAAGGTATTCAGCAGTTTCTCCAAGCAGCTTCTACTACTCCGCTAAATTCAGGCACCCTGTACCAGACACCACGGAGCTTCTCCAGCTCAGGGTCCAAGACCCTTTTCCTCCTGCTTCCAGCACGGGGACCTTCTCTGCCCTGCTCTCTGCTGGATTTAATGCAATAGTGTGAAGTCCACACCCTGCTTCCTTCACGGCCTCTCTTTAGTTCATAAGAGTCTTTCTTCTCTTAACAGAATTCATATCTTGCAAATCAAAGTTTGCTTTTTCAAATCTAGTTTTTCTAGCATGAGTTTCAAAAGTCTACTTCATGCTTTACGGACATCCCATTTTGTCACACAGGGTATTAAAAAGAAAGATATTCAAGGATCGAAATTTAGTAAAATTAATGCTTTTTACTGCCTCAAAAAAAAAAGCCTACTTTAAAAATTAAAAGAACAAGCTGAACGTTGTTTCTCAGATCAATCCTAATGCCTCTGGATAACTTGCAGGGCTATTTACGAAGAGGTACAAAAGTCCACGGAGCTCTCGCTCTATGTCAGGCACAGATCTAAAGTCAACGAGAAAGAGCAAAGCCTAACGTTATTCCAGAACGTTCTTTACCTTGGTCAATTTTGCATCTCTGTCAAGATCATTTTCTCTTATATTTATGCTAAATCCCAAGAGCTAATAACAGTGCATCCCATTTGAGTAAATTCAGTTGAGGAAGACATTTTTCATCCAAATCAGGTAGTGGAAAATGAAGAAATGACTGATTTTCAAAACTCTCATTCTTGCACGTTCTCCTTCCCCCTCCCACCTAACTCTGAACTCCTAGGGAGCTCTCCCCTTCATGCGTTTCTTGGCTGTACCAGCATCGGAGTATGAGGGTCTTCCCAGTGACCCCTTGCACGAGGTGATGGGGGACAGGGAGGCTATGCGTCTGCTTCGTGCCCATCCCTGGCTGCCTACCACCACCAGTCTACTCCTGTCTGGCCGCCAGTCCCAGCAGCCTATGACTGGCTCTCCAATGAAACATTTGACTGCACAGCTTTCCGGGATGGGTAATGCCATGGGGGCAAGGCCACCGCCTTCCCTTTGGCCTCGTCCTTGGTCTCCATGTGTCCCACCGAGGCTGAGTTTTCTTTCGTTTTGTCAGTCTGCTGTGGTGACAGCACGCCCTGCCTCCTGTAGTTCCAAAGCTCACTGCCTACTCCCAGGCAACCCCATCTACCCTCATCCACCTGCTGCTGTGGACTCAGGCTACTCCAACTACGTTCTCCCCAAAGACCAGCGTTGAACCCCCACACCGTGAGAACGGGCCTTTGGGACACCCCTAGGCCAGGAAGTGGGCACCATCCCCTGGGCTTAAATGGCTCCCAGTTTTCCTGAGAAATACTTTGGGGCACTTCCTCGCAGCAGGAAGCGTTGAAAGCTGTCCTCCATCGTCCAGTGGCTGGGCGGGATCACGCTCTAGCACTATTTTTTCTGTAATCCCTGCTTTCTGGAAAGAACACTGTCTTCCAACGAATTTTCTATTTATGCTCCAACTTGGGGAGAGGAGGGTGGGAACAAACGTGGATCTTTCTTACTCAGTTTTATCTCGGGGCTCAAAAGGGGTCACTGAACCCTACCATCGCTTTTCTCATTTCTTTGTGCGCAGTAACCCGGAGTGCAGGATGGTTACAGAGAACTCAAAAAAAACACAAGAAACTGGCATAGTAATTAAGCCATACACCAATTAATTTTACGCCTTTGTTAATATTTTTGACTTTTCAGGCTATTGAGGTTGTAAACTAACACGTTATAGAGAAGAAAGCCTTGCAAAGCCCTGAATGTCCCAGGAATCACTTCTCCGAATTACCCTCCTTCTCCTACGTGTACTCCCAAGGTGAGCTTATCCAGAATCAGGCTTTAAATCCCAACCATACAGTGGCGGCTCCTGAAGGCCCAGACTCTCCCTTGAAGCCCAGACTGGGGTGTTTAAAGGCCTATCTTTCATTTGTCAATTAGTTCAGCAAATATTTATTGACACTTACTTTTTGCAAGTCACAGTTTCCACACTCCTAGGAAGAGATTGATTGCTTTACAGTCATGGTAAACAGTAACAACCAGAACTGGATTAAATTTGTTTGCTCAAATCAATGACGACTCACATCAACAAACCTGCTTCTGAAAGCCAGCCAACCAGTGCCGTCCTCCCGCCTTTTACATCCAGCCAGTGAGGGACAGCCTCACGTCAATGAATACATTTCTGGAACTCAGCCTGTCAGCGACATCCCATCCCAGTGACCAAGCTCCTTGACACTGAAAGTTCACCAATGCTTGAATTCCATGCTTCTCAACAATCCTGTATAAGATCAGCAGTCTTGTTTGAAGAGACTGTGCCTAACAAACATAGCTCTCCCTTTCTTAAGTAAGTAATAAAGTCAGCTTTTTGATATAGAGCTGAACGCCGATCTCATACTTCAGGAGTTGAATAAATGACTGAATGGTGACACATTAGCTATGCAAAACCAACATAGGATCAATACAACTACTACAAAGATGAGCGGGTACTACTAATTACTCTCTCCTAATGCTTTTAATAAAACACAGAAGGAGTTTGAATTGATCTCAGAGTGCCTGATGGCAAAATTCAAGTTTATTATGAAAGTCTTCCTATATGGCGACATCTAGTGCATACTGAGTGTATTACAGTATGGGGCTGCCTTAACAACGTATCACAGACTGGGTGGCTTATCTACTAGAATTTTATTTTCTTCCAGTTCTGGAGGCTGGGAGTCCAAGATCAGAGTGTGGACTGGTTTGGTTTTTCCTGAGGCACTTGCCCTAGAGGTGAGAAAGGATCAGTACCAGGTGGCCAGGTACAAATTTCTTCCCAGGGAACCAGCCGTAAGATTCTTCACTTGCTTGACATTAAATCAGTGTTTTAATGAATTCAACCAGGTGCTTTCTTCTTGAAGTCACATAACAATTACTAGACAATGGACTCATCGAGGAGAAAGAAAAGCCCTCAGGATCCTACATGATATGGGAAAACCTCGGACTTTGTCACTAACAGGTCTGCCATTGAGATCTCCAGAAACAATCACCTTAACCGTCAGGCACAGAGAGTATAAGAAGTGTAGAAGGCTGTCATGTTGAGGTCACATATCTAAGGGCATCAGTGCTTCATAATCCATCTGTGCTAGAAGACGAGTTTTGTTTGCCTTTATTTTCACTTCGTTTTTGACATGGGTGAACTCATATTTCTGGTCTATATCATGTTCAAAGAGATGAGTCTACTCGCATGCTAGGGTGTTTGAACAATGTCAGATTGCTATAAAATGTTTCTATTCACTTGTTCTGAATCTCCCCACTTATCTTACTGCAGACTGGTAACTTATCTTACTGTGGACCAGCCTGGGTCCACAGACTTCACTGTGAGTAGCACAGCTCTGTGTACCCAGTCGCCACTGGAAGGAGGGTGAGAACCTTACTGCATCCCACGTCTGTCTCACCGCAGAACAAAATGGAAATAGGTGAAAGCCTTTTATCTCACGGGGGTTTAAACACTTAAAACCCACCTCCCTGACATTAGCAAAGATTAACATGGCAATCTGCCCTTATCTCTCAAGTTTTTTTAAGAATACATCTGAAATGGAAAGGGATATAACTCTTTAACGTAAAGAAATTCATTTTCTGGGACTTCCATCGTGGCGCAGTGGTTAAGAACCCGCCCGCCAATGCAGGGGACACGGGTTTAAGCCCTGGTCCGGGAGGATCCCACACGCTGTGGAGCAACTAAGCCTGCACGCCACAACTACTGAGCCTGCGCTCTAGAGCCCGCGAGCCACAACTACTGAGCCCACGAGCCACAACTACTGAGCCCGTGCACCTAGAGCCTGTGCTCTGCAATAAAGAGAAGCCACCGCAATGAGAAGCCCGTGCACCGCAACGAAGACCCAACACAGCCATTAATTAATTAATTGATTAATTAATTAATTTTAAAAAGAAATTCGTTTTCTAAAAGCCACCTCTTTTTGAAATTCTGAAAGACGTGTTGGTGGATCAGCGTTAGCTCAGCAAGTACTCATTTAGGACATACTACACGTTCTAGGTTCTGCACCCGACCTTGGACTGGCTTAGCCTGTTGCTGAGGCTTCCCTACTTGAAATCCCACCCAGCAGAAGAGCAGAAGGAGAACTCAGTCACTAGAAGAAAAGTCCCAATGTCCCTAGTAGGTCTGTGAGGATCGTTCCTACACCACACTACCAGTGGGAAATAATCGATTGCTGAACTGCAAAGAACCCGTTCCCCCAGCTGCTGTGAGCCAGGCTTTACTGCCATCGTCCTGTGGGAGCACATCAACCTTCAGGTTAAAACTGCAGGCAGGGCCCTGCCTTTGTTCTGTGCAACGCACAGGTTTAGACAAACGACTTGAGATTTCACAGTGCCACATATCACATCCATGGATTAGTGAAGCGTTTTCGCAATAGGGGCCATCTTTTTAATTAAAGAAGGAACATTCTCCTGACCAGCTCATTTGCTTAAAGTCAACCGATCGCTCTTTCAAACTGTTTGTCAGTTTGCTGGCCAATAACCAGTCTTGTGCATTTCATAAAGATGAGTTGTTTTTTCTGTTTTGTTTTGTTTTTCATTCTATTTTTTAGCTGCACCACACAGCACACGGGATCTTACTTCCCCCATCAGGGAACCCAGGCCCCCTGCAGTGGAAGAGCAGATTCTTAACCACTGGACCGCTAGGGAAGTCCCAGGATAAGTTGTTTTTGTAGGTATAGTAGTTTGTATCTGCTAATCCCAAGCTCCTAATTTATCATGAGGATGCGTTTTGACTCTCAGATATTTTTTGATGACCAGTCATAATTCCAAATCTTTCCTCAACGATGGAATAAGATAAATGATAGCCAATCATTTGTTTCCGTGGCACAGTCTACAGGCTGGCTATTTTTAAGGAGAGTAAAAAGATATTGGTATAAAATAACCAAAAGTTAACTCCATATATAGAGACATCTTGAAGGGGAATCTTTCTGAGAATATGTGATAAATATTCTTAAAGAAAAGCCATGTGTGCTATATGTTTTTGGCTAAAATGAAAGTTTTCAGAAGTGGGACTTCAGGATGGAATGCATGTGTAGCTTAAATTTTGCTTTAACAAATTTTAAATAACTTAAAATTGCATAAAGCAAGAGCACCCAATTAGCTACTTAAGAAAATGAAACAATGACAGAGTCCCAAATTTTAAATCACATGTGAGTTGCCTTAGATAAAGTAAAAACACATCCACACTTAGAATATTATATAGACATAGACACGGATTTTTAATGTTTGGTATGTTGGAACTACCATGAGAAGGTTCTTGATACAATGTTATGAAGAAAAAGCATGATAAAAGTATCTATTTATAGGACAGTTTCAACAAGGTTAAACAAAATGGGATGAAATATGCCAACTTAAGAGCCAGTGCTAATCGCAGATTAGAAGTATTCAGGGTTCAACACTATTTTTTCCCTTAATAGTCTACCCTGCATATATTATTTTTATATAAGGGGGGAGGGGAGGAAGGGAGAAATGAACTTCATTCAAAAAAATAAAAGCAGAAATTATAAATTGGTAAGAACAAAAGCTGAAAAGGGAATGATAATCTTTTTTTTAATTGGCTAGGAAATAAAAACCTAAGTAGACTATAATTGTTTTTAAAAAAGCAGACTAATTGGGCAGTGTCAAGTTTCAAAATATAACAGTGCCCCGTAGAGGAATCCAACTACCTTTGAGCAAAGTTTCCAGTAGCTCTTAGCTTCTCCCCACGTGGTGTCTTTCTCCCAAGTCTTAGGACACTGTTGAGAAGTTTTCCTTTGCCCATCTTTCAATAGAAAAGCAAATTAAGAATTTGGTTTTCTAAGCCCATATACTAATCAGCAAATATGCCTTAACAACCTTCAAATTGGCTTAGTTGGACTTCCCAGGACAGGGTCTAAGGAGCACAAAACTCCCACTTTCCTTACATTTCCCTCAACCAGGAAAAAAAAAAAACGTTCTCACACTGCGCTTCATTTTCGTATTTCAACTAAAGAAAAATACGTTAATAAGCCTGAATTTAAACTTACTCTCCGTCATTTAGATTTATCCTCTCCGCTTTATAGCACATTCCTAAATGTAACTTGTAATCCTGATTCCCAAAGAATGCTTAATATGTTTAACAATATTCCCAGAGTCTCTGGAAATCTTATCCTTATATTTAGATTAACTGGCATGAAGCCATTTTATGTAAATTCAATTTATATTTAAATCAAAAGAGACTATGAATCATATGAATAAAACAGGTCTTATAGTAATGCTCTGATATTGGCATAAATAATACTTTGGCTAATGCTTGATGTGTTAATAATAATAAAATCTATATTAACAAACACTCTCTCCATGTATCAGATGTTCAGTTAAAGGTTATTTCAGTCTCCTGCCAGAATCCTTCATGATATTCAATATCAATTATTATGGCAAAATTGAGATTACAGATAACGAGAGAAACAGTGATTCTCTCCTGGAGACCCTGAGCCCCTCTTAGTAGTGGTGACGTGTGTTCCCTGGCGCTATCTTTGAAGCAGGATCAGACTTTGAGCGGGAGATAATCCAAACACCTGTCTCCCATTTAAACACTGAAAACCATTTACATACAGGGTGACGGCTTCTCATTAGAATATCCCTGTTTGAGCTGTCAGATGATTGCACTTTGACAAGGAAAAGTGTTACCCTAAAGTAGCAGTGTCTACAAAAAAAAGTCAAAATCCAAGATAATTTAAAGTAAAAATGTCTACCTATTATTTACAAAAGAAAGAAAGATCAAAAGACTTGCAAGAAACATTATCACTCAGGATTATTGATTTCTGGGGGAAGTGAACAAGCAGTTTCATGACAGAAAAGTGCTGTAACAGTCTAAAGCCAGATTTAGTGTAGTTTGTCAATTTAAACAAGTACTAGTATCAAATTTGTTATTTCCCTGTGTTCTAATAAGCATAACAAAAAATGTGATTTTTATTAATACATATAGGTATATGTATTTTTTGCTACTTCATAATAGATCATGTTCAAAACTCCTATAAGTAATGAGAATTTTAAAATTTACTGATTAAAATGCAGTGAGTTAACAAATCAATTATATCATAAATGCAAATTGGTAATAATAACATTTTCTAAGTTATATATATGTTTTAAAAGCAATCACTTCCACATACACATAATAGCTAATGTAATTTAGTCTTCATAAAATGTAAAAAAAGGAATCATGTCCAATGGTCCCTAATTTCCCTCAAGAATAATGTGTCTTCTGAGAGCACTTCCCAGCCCTCCATTACTAATGCTTTACCCCTTGTTGTGTGCACAGGGCACTTGGCCTGTCCCTGGGTGAATAGCTTTTCCCTTCTCTTGCACTTCTGCCTTTGCCAGAGAACACATCCAATCCAGCCTGTTGGAGGCTGAGAAGCTCTTGTTGTAGGACTCAGTCACCCTACAGCCAGCGTAGATCAGCCCCTGAACATGTGAGAGATCCCAGCAAAACCCAGAAGAGTCGCCTGCTCTACCCCGTCTGATCTCAACGCACGAGAAAGAAACGCTTCATACTGTGTACATCTGGCCCTTTATTGATCAATTGCTAAGACACCAAACTACTAAACAGGTGAACATTTCAGGGACCTTAATACTAAATATTAAGGAAGCCTTATCTTCCAACAAATTACAATGAACAAGTAAAAGGCTGACGTTTTCTGTGTCCAAAGCAAGAATCTGGCATTGTCTCCTAAAAAAAGGAATATCCTTTACATAACGCAATATTGCAATAATTATTTTTCTGTTCATTTCCAGCTTATCGTGCTAGACTACTGCCTCCAAATTTTATTATTCTTTACATTAGTTAAATTATAGGCCCCTGTGAGGGAGCCTTTATATGTGTGTGTGTATATATAATATATATATATATATTATTCTTAAGGGAGGGTTATTATTTTATTGTAATTCTATGTATTCTTGATATTAAAGCAATGGGCCCAATATGATTAGACTTCATCAACTAAGTTATGTAGAACCAGCTTGTTTTCCTATTTTAATGTCTATTTTGTTTGGTTTGGGCACAATTCTGTCTGAATTACTTGCTTGAGCAAAAGATCATTCCATTTTGGGTCACTGGATTTCTAGAGGCCTCAGTAGGGCTGCTAATAGATTTAATTTTTTTTTTTTTTTTTTTTTGCGGTACGCGGGCCTCTCACTGCTGTGGCCTCTCCCGTTGCAGAGCACAGGCTCCGGACGCGCAGGCTCAGCGGCCATGGCTCACGGGTCCAGCCGCGCCGCGGCATGTGGGATCCTCCCAGACCGGGGCACGAACCCGTGTCCCCTGCATCGGCAGGCGGACTCTCAACCACTGCGCCACCAGGGAAGCCCAGATTTAATATTTTTAATGCTCAAGACAATAAATCTTTGCAACTGAGTTTAGAAATTATTTCAATTAAATACTTTTGGTGATTGGAGTATGTACGTATATTTTTATATAAACCTGTGTACCCACCGACAGTCTTATTTGTATGTACACCCTTAGAGGGTCCCTTGGCTCTGAGGGTGATTAATTGAAATCGTTTGGGAATATCCTTTAGGCACCTCAAAAGCAGCATATCCAAAATAAACCACTTCCTGCCATAACTCGTTTCACGTCTCCTTTTGTCAACTCAGTCGTATTACTATCTTTTGGGCGCAGAAGCCTCTTTCTCACCACAATTCCATACCATCGAAAAGTCACAACTTCCTGGACACTGCCTTTCATCCCTCTCCTATGGATCCCTAGCTCTTTATTTCCACTTGTGGAGTATTAAGTCAGTGTCTCATCATTTCTTTTTTCTCACATTTTTTAAAAATGTTACTGAAATATAGTTGATTTACAATATTGTGTTAGTTTCAGGTGTACAGCAAAGTGATACAGTTATATATACATTCTTTATATATATACAGTTTTTATATATATAGTTACATATATCTAGTTTATATATATATATATATATTCTTTTTTAGCTTCTTTTCCACTATAAGTTATTACAAGATATTGAATAGAGTTCCCTGTGCTCTACAGTAGGTCTTTGTTGGTTATCTATTTTATATATAGTCGTGTGTATACTCTAGTCCCAAATCATCATTTCTTACATAATTCTCTGCAATAATTGTTTCCAGATTTCCATGATTCTGCTTTCCCACCCCTCTCAATCTTACCCCCACTCTAAATCACAAACATGATCGAGCTGTCTTGTCACATTCTGAAAACCCTTCAAGAGCTCTCCATGGCTTACCCTCGCACTGACGTTCTTTATAATCTCCCAGCCTGTAGTATATGTATGACACCACCTTCTACCCCTCACCTCTCCCTCCCCTCTGTCCTTGGAAATTACTTATCCACTGCACTGCATAATTCTAGTCCTTAGGTCCTTGTCCGTCCACATGTGCCATCTGCCTCAAACCATCTTTCCTGCTTTTTCATCTAGTCTCCCCCAGCTCCTACTGGTACACCAGAACTCAGTGGAGACATTAACTCCTCCGTGGAAACCTCCCCATGCATTCTTGGTCAGAGACAACTTCCTTCATGCGTCCCACAGCATCCTCTATAACAGTGTTCACATGAAACAGTATCTTTGAAGGAATGAACACTTTGAAGAGCAAAACGTTGTACATACAGCTTTCTTCAGCATAAAGGTAATTAAAAATCGTCATTTGTTACCACAAGGATGTTAAAGCTCAGATAAATACAGCAAGGACAGCAAAACAATCATGACAAGGAACATGTGCTATTTCTCAGGCTAAGTGCTTTACACAGATTATTTAATTCTCCAATACTCCCCTGAGTCTTACTGTTATTATCCCCACATTATAGATGAGAAAACAAAGACTCAGAGAGTAAGTCTGATAACCCATCCAGATATGCAGTGCTGTTGGCCATTTTCTCAGGAAAAGACTCACCAGTATTCCCTCTGACACTGAGGAAGGACAAGGATGTTGTCTAACCTTAAACTTCACAGCAGAAGGTCTCAGCAGGCTGCTTCATGCCACAGGCCTTGTATTTGACCTTTGGTGCCTCAAGAAGAACACGATATATGAGGTCTATGAGTTCGCTTCACCTATGCACTTTTTATCATCAAAACCATGGGTGAGTCCCATCAGGGACTTTGAGTCAGCGTGCTGTTCAGTGAAAATGAATTTTGAATGAGTTTGTCAATAGCTCAGAATGAAACATAAATCTTTGAACCTAATGCAACCAGTTCTGATAGAGATAGAGTAGGATAATTAAATAGTTTAGAAATCCCACTAGTGGATTAAAGACAGAAAGGGAATTTTAAGGAATTTTGGGAGACTGTTGTAAGCTAGTGACCACTCAAGAAAAGAATCCAGTAACGTAGCAACAATCTACACTACTTTGAAGGAAGACCAGTGCATTCAAGCACAAGGCACACTCAAGCCACAAACCCTGATAGTTAAAACACAAGACAATAGACATGGGGTCTGAATCTTGTGAAATGAAGTCAAGGAGTTAACTGTCCTTGAAGAGTAGTGTTTCTGCATGTAGCCAAGACAGGAATACAGGTGAAAGGGGAAAAAAACCAGGTGAAAGGGGACATTATACCAAAACATGAGATGAATTACCATATTTTAGTCTACTTCACCATCCTTTTGCTAATATACATATCATTTAAATAGCACCATGACGATCCTGGTTAGACCATATAGGGTCAAAGGAGAAACTAATGATGTAAACCTTGACGTCTATCTCAAAATGAGGAAGAAGGTGGTCTTCTCCCTTCCCCACTTTCTCTTTGATTGTAAAAATGTAGCCCTCTTTGTTCTCAGGGCTGTGCTCCCCTGCCTGCCTGCTTGTACCTCTCACAAGCATCCTACGTTAATAAACTCACTCTTCGCCCATCACTTTGCCTCGCAATGAATTATTTCGGCATCGAGACAAAGAACCTGAGCTTCAGTAAGTCCTGACACCAGGTGAGCAGTTTCAATCAGACTTCCCTGGTGGCGCAGTGGTTAAGAATCCGCCTGCCAATGGAGGGGCCACGGGTTCGAGTCCTGGTCCAGCAAGATCCCACATGCCACGGAGCAGCTAAGCCTGTGCACCACAACTACTGAGCCTGCACTATAGAGCCCGCAAGCCACAACTACTGAGCCTGTGTGCCACAACTACTGAAGCCCACGCACCTAGAGCCCGTGCTCCGCAACAAGAGAAGCCACGGCAATGAGAAGGCCGTGCACTGCAACAAAGAGTAGTCCCTGCTCACGCAACTAGAGAAAAGCCCGCGTGCAGCAATGAAGACCCAACGAGCCAAAAATAAATTTGTTAAAAAAACAAAACACTGTGGGTTCAAGTCCCAATCTGAGGTGCGGCTGGGTTTGAGTCCCATCCAAGGAGTGCAGTTTTAGCTCTGTATTTGTCTTACTCTCGATTGATATTTTTATTTTTTATGTATTTTTTATTGGAGTATAATTACTTTACAATTCTGTGTTAGTTTCTGCTGTACAATGAAGTGAATCAGCTCTATGTATACCTCTATCCCCTCCCTCTTGGACCTCCCTCCCCCCCCATCCCACCCATCTAGGTCATCACAGAGCACTGAGCTGAACTTCCTGTGTTATACAGCAGGTTCCCACTAGCTATCTACTTTACACACGGTAGTGTATATATGTCAATCCTAATGTCCCAACTTGTCCCACCCTCCCCTTACCCTGTGTCCACATGTCCATTCTCTATGTCTACGTCTCTATTCCTGCCCTGCAGATAAGTTCATCTGTACCATCTTTCTAGATTCCACATATATGCGTTAATATATGATATTTGTTTTTCTCTTTCTGGCTTACTTCACATACCTAGAGTATGACAGACTCTAGGTCCATCCACATCTCTGCAAATGACCCAATTTTATTCCTTTTTATGGCTTGAGTAATATGGTGGGAATGTAAATTGATACAACCACTGTGGGGAGCAGTATGGAGGTTCCTTAAAAACTAAAAATAGAATTACCATATGACCCAGCAATCCCACTACTGGGCATATGCCCTGAGAAAACCATAATTCAAAAGGACACATGCACCCCAATGTTCATTGCAGCTCTATTCACAATAGCCAGGACATGGAAGCAACCTAAATGCCCATCGACAGATGAATGGACAAAGAAGATGTGGTACATACCTACAATCGATTAACATTTTTTAAATGTAATTTGACTACAATATTACAGTTGCTGCTCTGTGCATTTGTCTGTATTCTATTGAGACAAATGCATTTTTTATTTATTTTTATAGTTATCTCTTCCCTTCTTCCTGTGAATAAGTCGAATCAGGAGACCAAAAACCTCCCAGTTTTACTCCGTTCAGCTGAAGCCCTTCCATCTGTTGTGGCTTTAAAACACTCCAAGTGTTTTCTAGTCACGGTCACGATACAGCAGAATGATATACCTCAGCCATTCAATTTTAAAAAGAGAGAGAGCAAGAAAGAAACTGCATATCACGTTTCTATTGTCAGATGCCTTCAATGTGATGAAAACATATTGCACATTGGTGAGCTTCAAACGGTCACTGAATAGAAAGCTTTCTTCTTCCTTTTTTCCTGTTCAATATGGCATTGCAAGCTCATAACATTAAAGTTCCAGCGATGGCCTTTTATTCGTATACTCCTCCATTTCTTCTTTCTTCATCATTCATTTCTTTATTCAGAAATTCCAAACCAGAGTGAGATAATCAGTAAATGAGTTCAGCAGGGAGAAGCAAGGCTACCATTTGAAATAATCGTTTTAAACAGTCACCAGCCACACTTAAGCCTCTGAGTTTTAACAAGAGCTTCAGCTCCACAAAAAAATCAGCTTGACTTCATCATTATATTTTTCCTGTCTCGGTGCTCTCAGGTCCCAGCTTAATGAAAGACAAGAAATAACAAGGCATTTCTTGGGAAAGCCAGTCCTCATTTTTGCTTTGCATATGAAAGCTTATCCCAGAATGATGGATCAGCAATTGAGGCTGGAGACGGGCAGGGGGGCTCACGTCACACTTTTGAAGTGCTCCAGTGCTAACCCAGCCTCAAACATCCTTTGATCTGATGTGTCTCAGAAGTTCCTTGTTCCCTCTCTCTACGCTCAGTGGTATTTTATCCAGGTTGCTCTGTGGACTCTTCATCCAGCTCTTCTCAATACCTGCTGGAAATGAAAGGAAGCGATTGACTTTTCCACGAGTCAAACTGCCGTCTGTTAAGGGTGTTCTTACCCCCTTTAAACCTGCTTAGGAAGCCAGTCTGCTGCTTCCTGCTTTCTTCCCCAAGCTTAACTGGAGGCATTAACTAAGCCACGAGGCTTCATAACTTCAATCTGATAGGCTGCCAGGACAGAACAGGTAGAGAACAAGAAAGTGAACCACAGCAGGAAAGTGGACAGAGTCCAAGTGTGAGAACACTTCCCCAGTTGGCTGGACCATTCACATCCAGCAGAAATAGATTGTAATCATCATAAGAACAATGTCATCGTCATATTCCAAACTGTGCGTGACAGCACTACCTTTTTGCTATAAACTCTCTGTTGGCCACATTGTAGCTAGGAAATCATCTCTAAATTTGCTCCTTCACTGCAGTCGACCTGTCAGCCACACGGCTCAGAAGAAAAGGGAGGAAAAAAAGAAAGAAAAATACAATACAATAAAATAAAGTTATTAAAATAAAAATGTTTTAAAGATTATTAAAAATAAACAGGTGAAAAAAAAAGAAAGAGAGAGCAACCAAACCAAAAAACAAATCCACCAATGATAGCAAGCACTAAAAACTATAGTTTAAAAAAAAAAAGGAAAGACAGAACCCTAGGACAAACGGTAAAAGCAAAGCTGTACAGACAAAATCACACACAGAAGCATCACATACACACTCACAAAAGGAGAAAAAGGAAAAAATATATATACATATGTAAAAAAGGAAGAAAGCAACAAATCAATAAACAAATCTACCAATGATAATAAGCCCTAAATACTGAACTAAGATAAACATAAAACCAGAAACAAATTAGATGCAGAAAGCAAACCCCAAGTCTACAGTTGCTCCCAAAGTCCACCTCCTCAATTTGGGATGACTCGTTGTCTATTCAGGTATTCCACAGATGCAGGTACATCAAGTTGATGGTGGAGCTTTAATCCGCTGCTCCTGAGGCTGCTGGGAGAGATTTCCCTTTCTCTTCTTTGTTCACACAGTTCCTGGGGTTCAGCTTTGGATTTGGCCCCGCCTCTGCGTGTAGGTCGCTGGAGGGCGTCTGTTCTTCGCTCAGACAGGACGGGGTTAAAGGAGCCGCTGATTCGGGGGCTCTGGCTCACTCAGGCCGGGGGGAGGGAGGGGCGCGGAGTGCGGGGCCAGCCTGGCCGGCGTGACGTTGCACCAGCCTGAGGCAGGATGTGTTGTCTTGGGGAAGTTTTCCCTGGATCACGAGACCCTGGCAGTGGCGGGCTGCATAGGCTCCCGGGAGGGGAGGTGTGGACAGTGACCTGTGCTGCCCACAGGCTTCTTGGTGGCGGCAGTAGCAGCCTTAGCGTCTCATGCCCGTCTCTGGGGTCCACACTGATAGCCCCGGCTCACGCCTGTCTCTGGAGCTCCTTTAGGCGGTGCTCTGAAACCCCTCTCCTCTTGCACCCCGAAACAATGGTCTCTTGCCTCTTAGGCAGTACCAGACACTTTCCCGGACTCCCTCCCAGCTAGCTGTGGCACACTAGCTCCCCTCAGGCTGTGTTCACTCAGCCAACCCCAGTCCTCTCCCTGGGATCTGACCTCCAAAGCCCCAGTCTCATTTCAGAGCCCCCACTTGCCCCAGCAGGTGAGCAGACAAGCCTCTCAGGCTGGTGAGTGCCGGTCGGCACCGATTCCCTGTACAGGAATCTCTCCGCTTTGCCCTCCGCACTCCTGTGGCTGCGCTCTCCTCCGCGGCTCTGAAGCTTCCCCCCGCCGCCACCCGCAGTCTCCACCCGCGAAGGGGCTCCTAGTGTGTGGAAACCTTTCCTCCTTCACAGCTCCCTCCCACTGGTGCAGGTTCCGTCCCTATTCTTTTGTCTCTGTGTTTCCTTTTTTCTTTTGCCCTACCCAGGTACGTGGGGCGTTTCTTGCCTTTTGGGAAGTCTGAGGTCTTCTGCCAGCGTTCAGTAGGTGTTCTGTAGGAGCTGTTCCACACGTAGATGTATTTTTGATGTATCTGTGGGGAGGAAGGTGACCTCTACGTGTTACTCCTCCGCCGTCTTGAAGCTATTCCCTGCAGTTTTCTTAATGGAGACTGCTCACTTCATGAAGTGTTAAATAAAGTTTGTTTGTATCTCCTAAAATATCTTCTTTAGTCATTTTTTAACTCCTTGGACCCCCTTTCTTAAGAGAGAGGGAGGGGCTTCCCTGGTGGCGCAGTGGTTGAGGGTCCGCCTGCCGATGCAGGGGACGCGGGTTCGTGCCCCAGTCTGGGAGGATCCCGCGTGCCGCGGAGCGGCTGGGCCCGTGAGCCATGGCCGCTGAGCCTGCAGGTCCGGAGCCTGTGCTTCGCAACGGGAGAGGCCACAGCAGTGAGAGGCCCGCGTACCGCCAAAAAAAAAAAAAAAAAAAAAAGAGAGAGGGAAACTTCCACAGAGCAGGCCAACAAGCCTCCCTAGCCATGCTTATTCCTGAGTCATTGGCAAAGGGAATAGAGCTATCAGTGTTGTCTTCTACTAATCAGAACGGTGCTTGTGCTGAGGAGGGTACCCCTCCTGTTCTCCCAAGCAAATGGAGGCCCAACATCTGGAAAATTTCAAAGTTCTGTTTGCAGGGATGGGAGACAAGGGGAGTTTGATAGTCAACCAAATGAAATCAGTCCCATGTATACTTTTTCTCAGATTTTCCCATTTTAAGGAATTGAATCATAATTGTAATTGATGGTGGAAGTTCACTCTGATTAGGTAATTATCTTCAGCAAGAGCAAAAAGAATATTTATTAATTTAATCAATGCCTTAAAAATGAGCTAGGTGCTAGAGTAACATAAATGATGGTCCCTGCTCTCACAGAGTTTCCACTGTAGTAGAGGAGACTGAGAAAATGTTAGCCAACACATGAGAACATAAACATAATTGGGATGAGTGTGAGGGATATAAAACCATACATAGTAAGAGGATAATATGGGGAGGAAGCCCCGGAATTCTGTGGTTCAGAATTCTCTGGGGAGTTGAAGATGAAAGGAAGTGAATAGAAAACAGTATGCTGGGCAGAAGGAAAAGCATGAGAAAGTCTTGACACAGGACAGAGGGTGTCATGTGTGAGAAGGGACACTTCCTCTTCTGACTCAAGAGAGAAGAAAGCAAGAATGGTTCCAGGTGTAGGTAAGCGGCAACAAGCTGAGAGATTCCCCTTGAATATTGTTGGGAAGGAAGAAGTCTCCTTTCTTCCCTTCTAGGATCTCTGGCTGGTCTGCTAATTAAGTGACATAAGACAGATCAACAGGAGAAAAACAAATTTAACTATATCCATGTGAGAGCCCCACAGAGACATGAGACTCAATGGTAGTCAGCAACTAATGTTTATATACCACCCGGAGCCAAGGAAAAAGGGGACACGGACCTGAGGCTGCAAAGAGGAGGAGGATAACTCACAGGAAGATGAGAAAAGCAAATGTTTCGTAGACCAGTGTTTGCCCTGCCATGCAGGTAAGTTCTTCTGATGTAAGAAGTTATCTCTGGAAATAGCTCTCTTTCTGGTACAGACCCCCCGTCTAAATTCTTTTAGGCAGTTAAGGGAGAAGTAACAAGCTTTCCCTGAGTCTGCTGGGTCTTAAATGCCTTCACCTCATAACAGTCCACAAGCCAACACGGCACATTTTAGGGTGGCGCAGTCTGCTTCCCCTCAGTAGATCTTATCTCTTTCATGAAGATATTGGGTGACTTGCCCTAGTATACTGCCATTAGCAGAAACCAAGACAAACCAGTTTTAAAAGGAGTATCGTAAAGCTCCTCTGTGGGAGGAAAATATCTTTTCCTCTCTCTTCTTTAGTTCTCCACTGGGAATCCTGTAGCAAGAGACAGATTAACAGCATACAAATTTATTTAATGTAAGTTCTACATGACATGGGAGTCTTCATAAGGAAACAGAGACCTGAAGAAACAGTTAAACCTGTGTGGTTTTTTGCTAGGCTTGATAAAGAGCGGAAAGTCATAGAAAGATATGACAGGACAAAACTGAGCTAACTGTAGTAAACTGGGAGAAAGTTAGCATAGCCTGTTGGTTCAGATCCTGTTACCAAACACAAGTTCACGTGCCCCACACAGAGTGAGGCCAAACAACCCAAAATGTCAGAGTTTGCAGCAGAGAAATATTTAGTGCAGGGCCACGCAAGGAAAACAGGTGGTTCATGCTCAAAATCCCCAAACTCCCCAATGGCTTTGGGGGAAGGTTTTTATAGGTAAACTTTGGGGTGAGGGCTGCAGGGTGTGTGGCTTCCTTCTGATCGCTTGGTGGTAAGGTAGCAAGGCAGTTCTCCAGGAATCTTGAGCTCAGCCTGAAGTTACCATCCTCTACCTCGGTGGGAGCCTTAGTTCCTGCAGAAGAACTCAAAGCTATTGTTATGTATATCCCTTAAGGAGGAACCAGGATCCTGCTTTAATAGCTGCACTATTGTTTCTTTATTGCTTCTCCTTTATTTCTGCGTTCCCTTACTTCCCTGATTAGTAACTGTTGGAATCTGCTCTTTGGTACTCAGGAAAGTCTAGAAGGCTGAAGCCTTTATCCTGCAAATCAGAAACTGGGGACAAGAGAGGTTTTTGTGCTCAGGAGGACCCCACAGTGTCCTGCTTGGTTTTAGCCCCTCCCTGAGTTCCTTTTCTTCTTTGGAGATAAGGATGCTCCTTTCTTCCGGACATAAGAAGGGCATCTCTCCCATGAGTGTTTCATGACTTGATTCAGGGGAAAGTCAGAAAGTCCTTCCTGCACCTACCATGTCTCAAACTCTTTTAGCTCGAAATAGTCAACATGCCAAGTTGCCAGACATTAGGGTAATGTGTCCTAAACCCCATCACTCTTGTGGTAGCCACAGAATGAGAAGTGCTCCAAGAAAGCAGGGCAGCGCTGAGGACCTCCAGGACTAGAGCTAGGGATTTAGAAAGTATCAAGACTTGTGGGCTAGCCCGGACCTGGGCATCAGGTTCACTCTCTCAGGGTTTCTCCTTGTGAAGGGTGACATTGCTGGAGGCATGTCTGCAGGCAAAAGCTTACAATCCCACAAAAGAGAGGAAGTGGATAATTCCCCATCACTTTCATCCAGAAGACAACCTAGCTTGGCACATGACTGAATCAATCACTGTGACCAGGAAAATGATACTGACTCACTGTGTCACTGTGTCATGAAGAAGGGGTCTGTCACCCAGAAGGAGGGAAGGGTTTCATTACAAACAGTCTTTTCCAAAAAACGACTCCAGTGTGGCTGATAACTAGATACACTCCATATTAAAAAATTATTTACAATAAGAAGAATCCTCTACAATTCCTGTACTAAAGTTCTAAGTCATCTCACAAAGGAAAAATCGATAAAGCCTTAAGCCAGTCTCAGCTTGGAGAAAAAGATTCTTTCACTGTGTCGGTCCTATGATGCTAATTTGTCTCATTCTGTGTTCCAGTAGATTCCATATCCCACACCAGACTTTATCCAAATTCTCTCTCCTTGTGCTTATCTGCAAATGCTCAAAAGTCCACACTTGGTTTCTTTTTTTTTTTTTTTTTGCGGTACGCGGGCCTCTCACTGTTGTGGCCTCTCCCGTTGCGGAGCACAGGCTCCGGACGCGCAGGCTCAGCGGCCATGGCTCACGGGACCAGCCGCTCCGCGGCACGTGGGATCCTCCCAGACCGGGGCACGAACCCGCGTCCCCTGCATCGGCAGGCGGACTCCCAACCACTGCGCCACCAGGGAAGCCCCACACTTGGTTTTTACTATAGATATTGCTGCTCTTAATTGTCTGCTCCACAAATTGCAAAATGGAACAGGACGAAATTATACATACGATTACGGATGGTCAGCCTTGATCTTTATCATTACATTTGCTTAGTTTTGAAAGTGTTAATAGCTTTTCTAACAGAAAAAGACCCTGTGACTAACTATAAAATTTAATTTCAGTTGAGATAGCACCACCTGCCGAGTCATTATGAGACGATGCAATTCAAAAAACCAAGCAAGCAAAAAAAAAAAAAAAAACCAAGCAGGCGTAACATTTACTTGGAAGAGTCAGAGACTGAAGTAAGAGGTCAGATTCTCACTTGTTATTTTTTTTTCAGCCCTGCCTTCACCCACTGTATTGCAGTTTTCCAGAAAATGTCAATGTCTGTGGCTTCAACATTTCAAATGTATTCACAAACCTTGTAACATAAAGGCTTAGCTTAAGAATGTAGACTAGAACGAAAATATATTAAAATATTTTACTACTTATCCTTTCATGTGTCAATGAAAAATTAATCAGCCTAAGAAAGAAATGGAAAACTTTATTCAAGCCGAATTTGAGAATTATAACCCAGGAAGAGCATCTCAGAAAGCTCTGAGAACAGTTCTACCTATTAAGAGTCAAGGCACAGGTATATAAGATTTTGGAGACAGAGTGCTGTACATCAAAAGATGTGTTACCGGCAGTTTACATAACCCACATCTAATCATCATCGTGGTAGGTCATGGGACCCCTTACAAGATCAGGAAAGAATGTTGTCTCTTAAGGAGTCATCTTGTTGATGCTAAGAGAATGTTGCTAGTTATGATTGAGCAAAGGGCAGAGAGGAATTTTTTATGTTTAAATTTTTTTTTTTTGTCTTGCCATAAAATATGAGTTTTATTTCACACGTGCTGCATGACTTTCTTTAAAAGTTGACAGAAGTATTTGCACATTTGGAGAAAAGTCCAACAAAACTTGAACAGCAGAGAAAACATGTGACCACATTCTAGAATGAAAAAGTTGTTTTTCCTTTCTTCCTAATTATTGCAGATTCACAATGTAGCTCCACCCAGTCTCCAGGAATGGTTAAACCTTTTAGCTAAGGGAAGTATTTATTGGTTGTTCTCTACAGCACATTAAAAATGATTCCCTACACCTTTAACTATTAGCTCAAGTATTTGGTTCAGAAACCACAGCCCTGTTTAGTGTGACCTCGCTGGTATGGCATCTGGGCAATTATCTTTGAGATAATGAGCCTTTTCATCCATAACTGAACAGCAGCCTCTCTCGTTTGGATTGCAAAAGATCAGAGGCAATCTACTGCACACCAGGGTGCCTGCCATCCCCTTTGTATCATACCTTATTTTCAAACTAACCTTTCATATTCTGAATTAAAGTGTTTTCAGGTTAAAAATTAATGAATTCACTTTAGCATCATTTGGGGGGATAACAGGCACAAAATATCATCCAGACAATGCTTTGGATCCTAACACCACAGTCTAAGGGAAGGAAAACAGTTCCATAAATTCTTATGGAATTTTCTGACGCATGTCAGAAATGACGCATGTCATTGGCAGATCCTGATTTGGGTTACTCAGGAAAGCAAAGTCTCGCGACAGATCTAACGATACAGCGTGCTAAATGCTCAGTTGGCATTTTGATGTCGTCTCACGTTGTTCAAAACTTAATTTGGAGGTTACCAAGTTTTTATCAAGTTGTGATAATAAAATCCTTAACTTTTGCCATCAACCACTCCTCTTGATCCATTGCTGCCTTGCAATCTCACCTATTCCTCAACGCTAAATGCATCTTACCTTCCTAGGTAACGCTAAATGAACATGAAACACTTTCCTCAAAGGGTCAAGCACTCCTCCCCAGAGATCTGTTGGAAACTCATTTCTCTAAAAGACTCTCTTCATGAGGAAGCTTGAGATGGATACATTCCATGTAGGTATGTAGTTAAAGAAAAAATTATTTAGATACTTTTTAAAGATGGTACAGAAGGTTTTATTCAGGGGGGTCCTGCAATGGGAGTCCTGCAGTAGGGGATGGTACCAGAAGGGGGACCCCTTCCAGGACCCAAGAGTGGGCTCTTGTGTAACACTTGAAAATGAACTGTCCAAGGAGACACACGTGCTGACAAAGCAGGAGACTTTATTGGGAAGGGACTCCCGGGCAGAGAGCAGCAGCGTCAGGGAACGCAGGAGGACTGCTCTGCCACATGGCTCAAGTCTCAAGTTTTATGGTGATGCAGTTAGCTTTCCAAGTTGTCTCTGGCCAATTATATTGCCTGTGCCCATATTTGGTCTGATTCAAGGCCCTTCCTGGTGGTGCTTGAATCTCTCAGTCAAAATGGTTTCCAGCGTGAGGGTTTCTGGGAGGTTGGCAGGACATATTATGGGCTGTCTCTTCCCTTCTTGTGGCCCTTCCTGAATTCTCCCAGTTAGTTTTTGGTGGCAGTGGCATGTTTCTTACGGGGACTTCCTGTTGCGAGACAACTCATGCAAGTAGTTATTATCATGCCGGGCCAAGGCGGGCAGTTCCAGTCAATGGTTCCCTAACAAGGAGAGACTGAGCTCAACTCTGAATAGAACAAAGGCAAGAGAAAGAGAAGACTTACCACCAAGGAGCAGTGTAAGGCCAGTGGATGGAAAGTTACTAAGAGGAAACATCTAGGCTAGAAGGATCCTTACTAGACTGACTCAACGTTCTTGTTGAAAGTAGATCAGAGTGGGAAACCACCTAGGGTGGGGGATGAGGAGTTTGATCAGATACAGAGGATGAGGAATTTTTGCTGAACTGATTTAACAGAATTCTTGATGAACCTGAACTAAGCCATCCAAGGTCAGAGCCCAAGTTCATGGCGTAGTCAGTTGAGGGCTCAGAGAATCCTGACTCAAGCTTAGTCAGAGGAGAGAGTTTTTGTCAGTATTAAAACTTCTTCAGATAACCTTGAAATGATACAACAATCGGTTCTCTTACTGCTTTTTGTTTGACTTGACTTCGTAAGAAAGGAGGAATGCCAAGAAAAGGGATGCGATCCACTCTGTCACTATTCCCTTTGACTTAGTCAAGTTACTTTTGGTTGTAAGACACAGAAATCCACTCAAATTAGCTCAGTCGCAAGGAGGAATTTTCTCTAAAAGGACTTAATGTAACCAAGCCTCATAAAGAACTAGATCCAAGACCTGGGAAGAGATCAGAGAGCAAAGCACCTCTCCCCACCCCATGTTGTTTTCTACATGTTGGTTTTTGTCTCTAAGAGCAAACCTGACTTACCCACTACGGTCTGCTATTCACTACTGCTCTGAGCTGCTTTTGCAAAGAAAAGTGACAACATGCTACCAAGATGATCGCTGTGGCCCATATCTATGGTCAGGAAGGTAAGGATTGATTCTCTGAGAAAGGGGTCGTGGCCCAGGCCACCAAAACAAGCTGTCCCACTGCATACGCACAGTCTGCTTTGCGGCACTGAATGCCTGCAAACCACTGGCACTCAGCCTAGCAGATCCAGCATAAATGATGAAAATTCAGGTGTGCCAGAAGACAAAACATTAACAGATGACCATATATATGGCCGCAACTGATATATTTGTATGCCACATATAAAGATGGTTTGTTCCTATACCCAACTAGAAAAGTATTTAACACTGATTTCGCCATTGATGAGCTTTAAATTTCCTAAGGAAGGAAATTGGAAAGAGGAGGCGGAGAGAATTTTGCTCTCTCCATATCCAAGAGAGACCTATTGCTATGAGTCTCGTACATGCAGGCAAGAATTAGGTGTTAAATTCAGCTGCAATGATGGTAATGCATCTTAAAAATCACACCCAGAAATCTGGCTGATTGAGTCACATAAAATTCACGTAACTTCTTTGCCCTTTTAAGAAAACTTGTTTCTGTCAACAGCTAATCTAATAAAAGGTTTTTGCTCACATTAGAAGTTATTTATATGCTTATTTTATAATTCTAAAACATGTGGCAGTAAAGTACAGGCATAGCCTAAAATAACTAGAAAATGTTAATGGTTGATTAACCATTAAATCTAGAAAGAGAGCCAGGGAAGAGTGATTCCATTTTAATGCAGTCCATTTAGAGACTTCACTCTGTTTCATTTCTTCTTTCTTAACAATAAATTACCGCTTTGGGCTATTACTTTTAAAGACTGTTGAGTTGAACCTTGTAGGGGTTATAACTTGGCATTTTAAGAGACTTTTCCTTTGAGGAGGTCAAAGTATGGGAATTAATGCTTCACTCACTTACAAGAAGCTAAGCTGTAAAGGAAAGATACACACTGAAGTCTCAGGAAATTCAAGGTCCGTGGCTGAATGCCATGTACACGTGATATGGGGGACACGACTACAACTGTTTTATACGTGACACCAGGTTCTCCTACAGGTAACTTTAGCTTTTACAGGAAAAAATTGATTGTATGCAATATGAAGTCAGATTAATATTCATTCTGTGACATTTCCACAGTGGGAAATATTGCACAATTATTCCAGTCCCACCTTCTACGGCTTTCCAACCCTTGGAGAAAACTTGGGCTTTGAAACCCATGACATTCGTGAATCATTCCAAAATGTAGATCCCATGGTTATGGGTCAAAAGCACAGAGTACCAATCTCATGCTGTAAAGCTAATTCTTTAGCTTAGTGGTTAATAAATAATTGATATTGTGTTAGAGTTCCTGGACTCGGTACAATGCTCACTGGGAGTTTATAAATCATTACTTTCCAATTGCTGGACATTGCACGAGTTTGTTGAATAAGCCATAAATGCCACATTCCCATTCTTTCCACCACCAATCAAGGAACCTCAACCTGACCCCATCAGGTTGAGTGTGGTGTTAGAAAAGTGTAATTCTGCTATAATAAAAATGGCAACTTCGGAGAGCAGTGTATCATATATTTGACAATGGCTATGCAATCTTAATGTAAATATTTGACAGTGATGAAAATTAAAATATCCCAAGCTCTGAAAAATCTCTTTATTTGGGGGAAAATTTTTTTTAATCTTTTTGTCATTCTTTAAGTAATCAGTATTTAGTATTTCCTTTATAAACTATGTTACTTTCATAGTTACAAGGAAGGATGATCATTTTTTTGTTTTGTGTTTTTTTAACTAATCAAATAAGTAGCTAATTTATATTACTTGCCCCCTGCAGGCATTTCATTACCACATTGAAAAGGTGAGAAAATAAGTTATTAATATGCATGGATGCTTTCGTTAAGCAATTTAGAAGGGTATATACAACAGGAACCCTTTCCAGATCTCCACCACCCAGAAGCTAAGCAATCATATTGAAATTCCGCTATTTAACCTTCATAAATGAAGTAACCCGCATAGCTAACGTTAAATGTTTGATTTAATTTACTTGCACAGGTAACTCACTGCGAAGGCATTTAACCTTAAAGTTAATGATATCAGATCTATCCCACAGTGTATGTGCCTCCAATTGCTTTCTACAGCCCTGCACAAACTAATATCATGTCCTCATTTTACTACCATCGGTGGGCAGGAGGGAGACATTACCCTCAATTATAACCTGAATAACACCTTTGTCAACTTCAGCCGCCTTCCACTTCAAGAACAGTAGATGAGGGAAGCAGGGGCAGGACCAGATGACCTCGGAAAGCAGATTCAAGGAGAAACCTCTCAGAGCCAAGCGGGAAGGTCTGTTTCAATTGTGTCTGTGCCAGAAGGGCTTCCTTTTTCCTTTTGATATTTGTACCTCAACCACCTTTAGGAGGCGTAGGGTTTTGTGGGGGGGGGTTTGGTGTGGGGGGGTGTGTTTCTAAAGGAAGGGAGTGACTACAGAAGTACTAGACATCTTTGGAGAATTTACCATCATCTCAGAGGGGGAAGACCTTTCTAATCATGATTTTAAATCTCAGAAGTCCTAAGGTTGTTAAGTGGATACATCTAGCTACCTACATAGCAAACACTTCTGCATGGCGAGATTCACCAAGCAAAGTGAAAACACATGAAAAACTGGAGGAAAAATACAACAATGTCATAAAGGTTTATCTTCCATTTAATATATGGAATTTCTATGAATCAGTTTCAAAAATCTAATAAGACATCAGAAAAATGGCAAAAAAATATGAACACACAGTTCACTTTCAAGAAATAAATATCACTCTTAAATGAATGAAATAATGCCCAAGTTCACTCATAATAGAAATATAATGGTACTGAATAAATACCAGTATTTATTATCAGACTGGCAAGGATCCAGGGGTTTAATAAGGTAATGTGGGTGGCACAGAGCAACAGACACTCTCATACAGTGCTGATGAGTCCACATTTTCAAAAGTTATAGGGGGATAACTATCAGAATCAAGATTTGAATCCAGATCCGTCTGCCCCAAAATGTCTTCCACCACCAGCTACCTGATGCTGCATACATAGAGCCTGAAGGTGACTCTGAATAAACCTCTTGTCTCTAAGCACACATTAATTACCCAGTTTGATTAAGGTGGCTTGAGATGATCTGTACCAAGTATTCCAAAGCACTTTTGTTACTGAGTCCAAGCGCACTCTGCTTGCTGCAAGACAGGCCAATAAATCGGGAGATGAGATGTTGAGGCAGGGAGTAGCAACTTTATTCAGAAAGCCAGGCGTCTGAGAGCATGGCTGACTAGTGTCCTAGAGTACCATCTTATCAGGGTCTGGGTGCTAGTTTCTTTTATAGACCAGAGAAGAGGGAGGAGGTGAGGAAGTAAAGTAAAAAGACCATAAGTCTTGCAAAACATCTCCTGGTTTGACCAGCCTTGGGAAGCGGATGTATTAATTTCTCCTTTCTTGCAGCCATTCACAAGTGGGCAAGGGTCAGAATGTTTCCCTGTGGGCTGAACAAAGGCACTTTAGTTTAACATTTAGGCAGAGGAGCAGAGTTCCCCGACAGAGGCCATTATATATGCCAATAGCTATAGACAGCATCCTTTTAGTGATTATAGTAACGAAAAGCAACAGAGAGCAAAGGTTAAAGTAAAAGAAACAGATCCAACATGGAGTCAGATTTTGTTCTTCCCTGTTACACTTTCTCTTCTGAAAATAGAACAATGTCCAATCTAGTAAAAACTGGTTATTTTCTCTTAAATATTTACTCTGAAACTGCACAGACCTGTACTCTGTTATTTGCTACGTTTTTACCTTTAAATCTTACCTATCTGCCAAACTAAACATAAGGCAGCACATACAAATCTAGGAACAGTACGAAGACAGAGCATCAGGACCCCGGAGAGCTCCATCGAGTTTCTGCTCGCCTTCTGCAAGCTGCAGAAAGCTCTTCTCCCAAACAAAGGAAATTTTCTACATTACGGTCACCCTGACCCACAAATACAGAATATGTCCCACAGGTCAGTGAACAGTTAAAACAGGGAGATACAAGGTCATCTCATTTTTTTTTTCTTTGAGAAACAAAATGAGGGGAAAGTAAAGGAAGGCGAATGCTAATTGTGCTGAAGAATTAGAATGCAGGAAAGTTAGACATGAAAAGTTATGCTTCCCCTAGTAACTAAAACTTGGCCTATTCTATATAAATATAACAGCAAATGTAGTACATAAAATACTGTCATGTGTGCAAGGAATGAATAACCGTAGCTGGGAGGATCATAATTTTGACTTTCTTGACTTTTAGGAGTTTAAATTCTCAGCCACAATGGTGCATTAATACATACAAGTTTCTTAACCAACATCGACTTAATTTTTGCCACTCTCTATGCAACCGACTTCCGATTTTTCTTGGCACTATGTAAGCTAAAGCAGTCACATTTGAACACTGACCTTCCAAATTTGATTCTGATTCAAGTCTTGACCTTTAAGGGAAAAATGGAAGGAGAGAGTATTTTATCCTGGGCCTCATTAAACAAGGGAAAGAAAGTGAGGGCAAAGCTTTCAGCTGTGCGTGATTGTTAAACAGTGGGGGAATGCAGAAACTGCTAAATGAAACAAGTCACGCATTGGGCCAGAAACAATGCTGAAGCGTTGTCCTTTAAACCTGCACACTGCTGTTTTGTATTTAATGCTGAGGGGTGTTTACAATGCTGTGATTGCTTGAGAAAGGTTAATCCAGATGCGTAAAGGAGTAGCAGTAAATGAGCTCACACCAGCTCTTTGCAGTGAATATTTTAATAACCATTGTGAATCCGTGTCAGCAGTGCAACCATCAAATGAAACGGGAAGGAAAGCAAATACTACCCTAAAGAATGAATTTTGATTTAAAATCGAGGCAGAGGCATTTTCATTGCCCTCTGCTGTAGTGATGATGGGGTGGGAAACCGTTTTCATCAGAGGAAAGTGCTGTTTTTGAGCTCCTGTATTCTCAACTCACCATCCTATTTGTGAACTTGAAAAGTAGGGAGGAGTGAAAACCTCCACTCATTCTCCTTCCAGTTTTCATTTAGTTTCTTTTCCGCCATGAGCTTCACACTCTAGTAGCAATTCCCTCCTTGGAGAGTAATACCTTGCCTCTCCATCAACTTATGTCAAAAACTATTCAATATTCTAAACACCTCCAACAGGGTGCATGTTCTTGTCTTATTTCCTTCCCTGGAAAGTATCTGTATTGATCTCTCCAAAACCTTGAGGCCAAATGAAAATAGCAGGAAAGGCATTCTATGAGGGGGAAATGCAGATTTGTACTGTCCCCTCCATTTTTATCTTGCTTTCCAGAATATCAGAGCAGACACAGCAATATTGGAAATTCAACATTAGTTTCTTTCTTCTTTCTTCCCCGAGGCTATGTTAATAGCAACCATTTGTGTTCCTGCCTTTATAACTCCAGGACCAAAGATCAACCAAAGTCATTGTTCCGACTTTTTCCTTTGAAAGAACCACTGCCCAACCCATTTGTAAAATGCAGATTCCCCCCTCTGTTGTTCCGTGATTTCTGTGAATAATTACTTCAAATTTGCTTGAGTTCAATTTTTTTTTTGCTCAGTTCATGATTTTGAACTCTGTTAAAGAAAAAATTATTCAGACACTTGTTAAAGATGGCAAGACAGACTTTATTCAAGGAGGGGTCTGGGAGTAAAGCAGAGAAATTAACCTCAACTCAAAACACAACAAGGACAAGTGGAGATTTATAGCCAAGGAGCAGGGTGAGGGTCAGTGGATGGAAAATTACTAAGAGGAAACATCAAGGCGAGGGGGATTCTGGCTAAACCGACTTGATAGGATTTTTGCTGAAGGCGGGTAAGGATGATAGGATACCAAGAGTGGGGCTTAGGAATTTGATCAGATCATCAAAGGTGAGGAGATTTTCGATGAAATGACCCAGCAGGATTCTTACTAAAACCTGACTAAATGGGCCAAGGACAGAGCCCATGAGCAGGTCAAAAAGAGGACTTAGAGGAGCCTAAATCATGTTTGGTCAAAAGGGAAAGTCTTGGGGGGGACCTTGAAGATGGCGGAAGAGTAAGACGCGGAGATCACCTTCCTCCCCACAGATACACCAGAAATACATCTACACGTGGAACAACTCCTACAGAACACCTACTGAAGGCTGGCAGAAGACCTCAGACCTCCCAAAAGGCAAGAAACTCCCCACGTACCTGGGTAGGGCAAAAGAAAAGAGAAAAAACAGAGACAAAAGAATAGGGACGGCACCTGCACCAGTGGGAGGCAGCTGTGAAGGAGGAAAGCTTTCCACACACTAGGAGCCCCTTCGCGGGCGGAGACTGCGGGAGGCGGAGGGGGGAGCTTCGAAGCCGCGGAGGAGAGCGCAGCCACAGGGGTGCGGAGGCCAAAGCGGAGAGATTCCCGCACAGAGGATCGGTGCCGACCGGCACTCACCAGCCCGAGAGGCTTGTCTGCTCACCCGCCGGGGCGGGCGGGGCTGCGAGCTGAGGCTCTGAGGCTCGGGTTTCGGTTTCGGACGGAGCGCAGGGAGAGGACTGGGGTTGGCGGCGTGAACACAGCCTGCAGGGGGCTAGTGCACCACGGCTAGCCGGGAGGGAGTCCGGGGAAAAGTCTGCACCTGCCGAAGAGGCAAGAGACTTTTTCTTACCTCTGTTTCCTGGTGCGTGAGGAGACGGGTTTAAGAACGCTGCTTAAAGGAGCTCCAGAGACGGGCGCGAGCCGCGGCTCAAAGCGCGAACCCCAGAGACGGGCGCGAGCCGCGGCTAAAAGCGCGGACCCCAGAGACGGGCGGGAGCCGCGGCTAAAAGCGCGGACCCCAGAGACGGGCGGGAGACGCTAAGGCTGCTGCTGCCGCCACCAAGGGGCCTGTGTGCGAGCACAGGTCACTCTCCACACCCCACCTTCCGGGAGCCTGTGCAGCCCGCCACTGCCAGGTTCCCGGGATCCAGGGATAACTTCCCCGGGAGAACGCACGGCGCGCCTCAGGCTGGTGCAACGTCTCGCCGGCCGGCACCTCACGCTGGTGCAACGTCACGCCGCCTCTGCCGACGCAGGCCCGCCCCTCACTCCGTGCCCCTCCCCCCCCCCCCCCCCCCGGCCTGAGTGCGCCAGAGCCCCCGAATCAGCGGCTCCTTTAACCCCGTCCTGTCCGAGCAAAACACAGACGCCCTTCAGCGACCTACACGCAGAGGCAGGGCCAAATCCAAAGCTGAGCTCTGGGAGCTGTGCAAACAAAGAAGAGAAAGGGAAATCTCTCCCAGCAGCCTCAGAAGCAGCGGATTAAAGCTCCACAATCAACTTGATATACCCTGCATCTGTGGAACACCTGAATAGACAACGAATCATCCCAAATTAAGGAAGTGGACTTTAGGAGCAAGATCTATCATTTTTTTCCCTGTTCCTCTTTTTGTGAGTGTGTATGTGTATGCTTCTGTGTGAGATCTTGTCTGTATAGTCTTGCTTCCACCCTATGCCCTAGGGTTCTATCCATCCATGGTTTTTTTAAAAATTTTTTTCTTAACAATCAATTTTAATTTTAATAACGTTATTATACTTTACCTTCGTTCTTTCTTTCTTTCCTTCCTTCCTTCCCTCCTTTAGACAACGAATCATCCCAAATTGAGGAGGTGGTCTCTGACAGCAAGATTTATGATTTTTCCCCATTTACCTCTTTTAGTGAGGGTGTATGTGTATGCTTCTGTGTAAGATTTTGTCTGTATAGCTTTGCTTCCAACATTTGTCCTAAGGTTCTATCCGTCCCTTTTTTTTTTTCTAAATAAGAATTTTTAATTCAATAACTTTATTATACTTAATTTTATTTTTACTGTATCTTCTTTCTTTCTGTTTTTTTTTCCTTCTTTCCCTCCTTCCTTCCTTCCTTCCTCCCTCCCTCCCTCCTTTCTTTCCTTCTTGCCTTCTTTCCTTCTTTGCTTCTTTCTTTCTTTCTTCCTTCCTTCCTTCCCTCCTTTCCTTCTTTCTTTTCTCATACTTCTACTAATTCCCTCTACTTTTCCTCCCTTTTATTCTGAGCCGTGTGGATGAAAGGCTCTTGGTGCTCCAGCCAGGAGTCAGGGCTCTGCCTCTGAGGTAGGAGAGCCAACTTCAGGACACTGGTCAATAAGAGACCTCCCAGCTCCACATAATATCAAACGGCGAAAATCTCCCAGAGACCTCCATCTTAACACCAGCACCCAGCTTCACTCAACGACCAGCAAGCCACAGTGCTGGACAACCTATGCCAAACAACTAGCAAAACAGGAACACAACCCCACCCATTAGCAGAGAGGCTGCCTAAAATCAATAATAAGGCCACAGACACCCCAAAACACACCACCAGATGTGAACCTGCCCACTAGAGAGACAAGATCCAGCCTCATCCACCACAACACAGGCACTAGTCCCCTCCACCAGGAAGCCTACACAACCCACTGAACCAACCTTAGCCACTGGAGACAGACATCAAAAACAGCGGGAACTACGAACCTGCAGTCTGCAAAAAGGAGACCCCAAACACAGTAAGATAAGCAAAATGAGAAGACAGAAAAACACACAGCAGATAAAGGAGCAAGATAAAAATGCACCAGACCTAACAAATGAAGAGGAAATAGCCAGTCTACCTGAAAAAGAATTCAGAATAATGATAGTAAGTTTGATCCAAAATCTTGGAGATAGAATGGACAAAATGCAAGAATCAGTTAACAAGGACCTAGAAGAAATAAAGATGAAACAAGCAACGATGAACAACACAATAAATGAAATTAAAAGTACTCTAGATGGGATCAATAGCAGAATAACTGAGGCAGAAGAACGGATAAGTGACCTGGAAGATAAAATAGTGGAAATAACTACTGCAGAGCAGAATAAAGAAAAAAGAATGAAAAGAACTGAGGACAGTCTCAGAGACCTTTGGGACAACATTAACCGCACCAACATTTGAATTATAGGGGTTCCAGAAGAAGAAGAGAAAAAGAAAGGGACTGAGAAAATATTTGAAGAGATTATAGTTGAAAACTTCCCTAATATGGGAAAGGAAATAGTTAATCAAGTCCAGGAAGCACAAGGAGTCCCATACAGGATAAATCCAAGGAGAAACAGGCCAAGACACATATTAATCAAACTGTCAAAAATTAAATACAAAGAAAGCATATTAAAAGCAGCAAGGGAAAAACAACAAATAACACATAAGGGAATCCCCATAAGGTTAACAGCTGATCTCTCAGCAGAAACCCTACAAGCCAGAAGGGACTGGCAGGACATATTTAAAGTGATGAAGGAGAAAAACCTGCAGCCAAGACTACTCTACCCAGCAAGGATCTCATTCAGATTTGATGGAGAAATTAAAACCTTTACAGACAAGCAAAAGCTGAGAGAGTTCAGCACCACCAAACCAGCTTTACAACAAATGCTAAAGGATCTTCTCTAGGCAAGAAACATAAGAGAAGGAAAAGACCTATAATAATGAACCCAAAACAATTTAGAAAATGGGAATAGGAACATACATATCGATAATTACCTTAAATGTAAATGGACTAAATGCTCCCACCAAAAGACACAGATTAGCTGAATGGATACAAAAACAAGACCCTTATATATGCTGTCTACAAGAGACCCACTTCAGACCTAGAGACACATACAGTCTGAAAGTAAGGGGATGGAAAAAGATATTCCATGCAAATGGAAACCAAAAGAAAGCTGGAGTAGCAATTCTCATATCAGACAAATTAGACTTTAAAATAAGGACTATTAAAAGAGACAAAGAAGGACACTACATAATGATCAAGGGATCGATCCAAGAAGAAGATATAACAATTGTCAATATTTATGCACCCAACATAGGAGCACCTCAATACATAAGGCAAATACTAACAGCCATAAAAGGGGAAATTGACAGTAACACATTCATAGTAGGGGACTTAAACACCCCACTTTCACCCATGGACAGATCATCCAAAATGAAAATAAATAAGGAAACACAAGCTTTAAATGATACATTAAACAAGATGGACTTAATTGATATTTATAGGACACTCCATCCAAAAACAACAGAATACACATTTTTCTCAAGTGCTCATGGAACATTCTCCAGGATAGATCATATCTTGGGTCACAAATCAAGCCTTGGTAAATTTAAGAAAATTGAAATTGTATCAAGTATCTTTTCTGACCACAATGCCATGAGACTAGATATCAATTACAGGAAAATATCTGTAAAAAATACAAACACATGGAGGCTAAACAATACACTACTTAATAATGAAGTGATCACTGAAGAAATCAAAGAGGAAATCAAAAAATACCTAGAAACAAATGACAATGGAGACACAACAACCCAAAACCTATGGGATGCAGCAAACGCAGTTCTAAGGGGGAAGTTTATAGCAATACAAGCCCACCTTAAGAAGCAGGAAACATCTCGAATAAACAACCTAACCTTGCACCTCAAGCAATTAGAGAAAGAAGAACAAAAAACCCCCAAAGCTAGCAGAAGGAAAGAAATCATAAAAATCAGATCAGAAATAAATGAAAAAGAAATGAAGGAAACAATAGCAAAGATCAATAAAACTAAAAGCTGGTTCTTTGAGAAGATAAACAAAATAGATAAACCACTAGCCAGACTCATCAAGAAAAAAAGGGAGAAGACTCAAATCAATAGAATTAGAAATGAAAAAGGAGAGGTAACAACTGACACTGCAGAAATAAAAGAGATCATGAGAGATTACTACAAGCAACTCTATGCCAATAAAATGGATAATCTGGAAGAAATGGACAAATTCTTAGAAATGCACAACCTGCCAAGACTGAATCAGGAAGAAATAGAAAATATGAACAGACCAATCACAAGCACTGAAATTGAAACTGTGATTAAAAATCTTCCAACAAACAAAAGCCCAGGGCCAGATGGCTTCACAGGCGAATTCTATCAAACATTTAGAGAAGAGCTAAAACCTATCCTTCTCAAACTCTTCCAAAATATAGCAGAGGGAGGAACACTCCCAAACTCCTTCTACGAGGCCACCATCACCTTGACACCAAAACCAGACAAGGATGTCACAAAGAAAGAAAACTACAGGCCAATATCACTGATGAACATAGATGCAAAAATCCTCAACAAAATACTAGCAAACAGAATCCAACAGCACATTAAAAGGATCATACACCATGATCAAGTGGGGTTTATTCCAGGAATGCAAGGATTCTTCAATATACGCAAATCTATCAATGTGATAAACCATATTAACAAATTGAAGGAGAAAAACCATATGATCATCTCAATAGATGCAGAGAAAGCTTTGGACAAAATTCAACACCCATTTATGATAAAAACCCTGCAGAAAGTAGGCATAGAGGGAACTTTCCTCAACATAATAAAGGCCATATATGACAAGCCCACAGCAAACATCATCCTCAATGGTGAAAAACTGAAAGCATTTCCACTAAGATCAGGAACAAGACAAGGTTGCCCACTCTCACCACTATTATTCAACATAGTTTTGGAAATTTTAGCCACAGCAATCAGAGAAGAAAAGGAAATAAAAGGAATCCAAATCGGAAAAGAAGAAGTAAAGCTGTCACTGTTTGCAGATGACATGATCCTATACATAGAGAATCCTAAAGATGCTACCAGAAAACTACTAGAGCTAATCAATGAATTTGGTAAAGTGGCAGGATACAAAATTAATGCACAGAAATCTCTGGCATTCCTATATACTAATGATGAAAAATCTGAAAGTGAAATCAAGAAAACACTCCCATTTACCATTGCAACAAAAAGAATAAAATATCTAGGAATAAACCTACCTAAGGAGACAAAAGACCTGTATGCAGAAAATTATAAGACACTGATGAAAGAAATTAAAGATGATACAAATAGATGGAGAGATATACCATGTCCTTGGATTGGAAGAATCAACATTGTGAAAATGGCTTTACTACCCAAAGCAATCTATAGATTCAATGCAATCCCTATCAAACTACCACTGGCATTTTTCACAGAACTAGAACAAAAAATTTTGCAATTTGTATGGAAACACAAAAGACCCCGAATAGCCAAAGCAATCTTGAGAACGAAAGAAGGAACTGGAGGAATCAGGCTCCCTGACTTCAGACTATACTACAAAGCTTCAGTTATCAAGACAGTATGGTACTGGCACAAAAACAGAAAGATAGATCAATGGAACAGGATAGAAAGCCCAGAGATAAACCCACGCACATATGGACACCTTATCTTTGATAAAGGTGGCAGGAATGTACAGTGGAGAAAGGACAGCCTCTTCAGTAAGTGGTGCTGGGAAAACTGGACAGGTACATGTAAAAGTATGAGATTAGATCACTCCCTAACACCATACACAAAAATAAGCTCAAAATGGATTAAAGACCTAAATGTAAGGCCAGAAACTATCAAACTCTTAGAGGAAAACATAGGCAGAACACTCTAGGACATAAATCACAGCAAGATCCTTTTTGACCCATCTCCTAGAGTAATGGAAATAAAAACAAAAATAAACAAATGGGACCTAATGAAACTTCAAAGCTTTTACACAGCAAAGGAAACCATAAACAAGACCAAAAGACACCCCTCAGAATGGGAGAAAATATTTGCAAATGAAGCAACCAACAAAGGATTACTCTCCAAAATTTACAAGCAGCTCATGCAGCTCAATAACAAAAAAACAAACAACCCAATCCAAAAATGGGCAGAAGACCTAAATAGACATTTCTCCAAAGAAGATATACAGAGTGCCAACAAACACATGAAAGAATGCTCAACATCATTAATCATTAGAGAAATGCAAATCAAAACTACAATGAGATATCATCTCACACCAGTCAGAATGGCCATCATCAAAAAATCTAGAAACAATAAATGCTGGAGAGGGTGTGGAGAAAAGGGAACACTCTTGCACTGCTGGTGGGAATGTGAATTGGTTCAGCCACTGTGGAGAACAGTATGGAGGTTCCTTAAAAAACTACAAATAGAACTCCCATATGACCCAGCAATCCCACTACTGGGCATATACCCTGAGAAAACCAAAATTCAAAAAGAGTCATGTACCAAAATGTTCATTGCAGCTCTATTTACAATAGCCCGGAGATGGAAACAACCTAAGTGCCCATCATCGGATGAATGGATAAAGAAGATGTGGCACATATATACAATGGTATATTACTCAGCCATAAAAAGAAACGAAATTGAGCTACTTGTAATGAGGTGGATAGACCTAGAGTCTGTCATACAGAGTGAAGTAAGTCAGAAAGAAAAAGACAAATACCGTATGCTAACACATATATATGGAATTTAAGAAAAAAAAATGTCATGAAGAACCTAGGGGTAAGGCAGGAATAAAGACGCAGACCTCCTAGAGAACGGACTTGAGGTTATGGGGAGGGGGAAGGGTGAGCTGTGACAGGGCGAGAGAGAGTCATGGACATATACACACTAACAAACGTAGTAAGGTAGATAGCTAGTGGGAAGCAGCCGCATGGCACAGGGATATTGGCTCGGTGCTTTGTGACAGCCTGGAGGGGTGGGATAGGGAGGGTGGGATAGGGAGGGTGGGAGGGAGGGAGACGCAAGAGGGAAGACATATGCAAACATATGTTTATGTATGACTGATTCACTTTGTTGTAAAGCAGAAACTAACACACCATCGTAAAGCAATTATACCCCAATAAAGATGTTAAAAAAAAAAAAGAGAGAAAGTCTTCATCGACTCACTTTTTAAAATTAACTGCATGATTTTAGAAAATAAATGGAAAATATGACCAGGCATGTTCAATATAACATATTACTCTGATGTTAATATGCATCGCAAGCAAATGTATTTTTGCTACTATGATACTATTGAAACAGGAGGGAAGGGGGCAGGGCACAACCTTTGAAAGAATGACATAGCCGGAGGACATGACATAAACTGATATGAACAAAATGGGTCCAAGATAGTGGACAAGTCACTTCCACTAGACCCTGAACCTCAGTATACCCTCGCCGTAACACATCAGCAAGCTAAATGACACACCACAGGCACCATGACAGTTCCAGGACCGATCATAAAGATCAAAAAGTGGGCGGAGGCCCAGTTCCTGGAAATCCCCGCCCCTTCCTGAAATAGCTGGAATACTCTTCGCACTCATTAGCCTATGAAATTACCCACACCTGTTAAAACTGACAACCCCATACCCTGGTGCCTTTCTCACCTTCTGAGATGGCCCATACTCTGTCCGTGGAATGTGTTTCCCCCAAGGCTGCTCTCACCTTCTGAGATGGCCCCCAGTCTGCCTGTGGAGTGTGTTTCTCTCTAAATAAATCCACTTCTTACCTATCACTTTGTCTCTCACTGAATTCTTTCTGCGATGAGATATCAAGAACCTGAGCTTCATTAAGTCCTGAAACCAGGTGTGTGATCTCAGTTGGAAGACTGTGGGTTTTGGCCGGGTTTGAGTCCCAGCCATGTGGGTCCAAGTCCCAATCTGAGGTGCACGGTTTCACTATGATTTCTATATCCATGATTATTTTCAAAACACATTTTATTAGTAAAAACATTCCAATATCTCCTATGTAAAGCAATGCCAAAACTCCAGGGAAAGAAATAAAACCCCTAAGCAAATTAGATAATTGACTTATTATCTGAATAATAAATTAATAAAAGCTTACACTTATAAAGTGTTTTATATTTTATTTTCACATACCTAAATACTACTAATTACTTACACTTACGAGGTATTAACAAGGGTCAAGCCCCCTACTGAACACTATAAATATTACCTCACTTAATTATTTTTAGATAGGCACTATTATCATCTTCATTCAGGGAAAACTGAGGCTAAGAGTATTACAGAGATTAGAGGTGTTAGAATTAGAATCCAAATTCAGACGTGCAGTGTGTTACTGAAACTGAGCAGGACCCTGTGGGGCTCCCAGATACAAATCCTTTCTGTGTCCCCCATTTCTTGTTTGCAGGAAATAGGCTTCATTCAGCCTCTTTGACCTTCCCTGACCTCCAAAGGGCAGATCAAACAGTTGCTAATCAGAGAAGTGAAGGAATGCAGAAACTAAGGAGGGGCGGTCAAGAAACAATAGTGCAGTGATAAAGCAGGGTCTTGGTTTCATCGTCAAGGGATATACAGAACAATATCTTTGAGCTCTTCTATAGGAACCAAGCCCCCCCCACCCAGGTGGAGGGTGGTAACTTCAGGCTGAGCACAAGATTCCAGGAGCACTGCCCTGTTACCTCACCACCAACCAATGTAAAGAAAGTCACACACCCTGCAGCCCTCACCCCAAGTGTTGCCTATAAAAACTTTTCCGTGGGGATTTCCCTGGGGACTTCCCTGGTGACACAGTGGTTAAGAATCCACCTGCCAATGCAGGGGATGGGGGCTTGATCCCTGGTCTGGGAAGATCCCACATGCGGCAGAGCAACTAAGCCCATGCACCACAACTACTGAGCTGCATGCCACAACTACTGAAGCCCGCATGCCTAGAGCCCATGCTCTGCAACAAGAGAAAACACTGCACTAAGAAGCCTGCACACCACAACAAAGTGTAGCCCCCCACCCTTGCTGCAACTAGAGAAAACCCCGCGTGCAGCAACGAAGACCCAAAGCAGCCAAAAAAATAAATCATTTTTTAAAAAAATTTTTCCCTGAAAACCATTGGGGAATTCAAATTTTTGAACATGAGCCACTGTTCTCCTTGCTTGGCCCTGCAATAAATCTTTCTCTGCTCCAAACTCCAACGTTCTGGTTTGTTTGACCTCACAGTGTGTCAGGCGTGCAAATTTGCATTCAGTAACATCACTGTGGTTTAACACACATTCGTAATTTCGTTTGATCTTTTGTACATTCCTACAATACAGTTAGGAGAGCAAATCTTATTTCTGCTTGACAGATGTGCAAACTATAGAAAGAGACAGAATAACATAAAAGTTCATCCAACTAATATAGATAAAGACTGACATCCAGGTACATGATTCCTGTAAATACACTTGTCTTTTAACCATTTCATGTGCTTTAGCTATGCATGGTTTAAAGGTCCTTTTAGTCATAACTGTGAGTTCGTATTTTGAGAAATTTAACTTCATAACAAACCAAAAAAGGCAAAGTAAAATAAGCTACCATTGCCTATCAAACTGATTCAAATACTAATCTCATCCAGAAACGCCCTCACTGTCACCCTGGAAATAAGGTTTCATCTGCGCACCCCATGGCCCAACCAAGTTGACTGATGAAATTAACCATCACAACTCCCGAAAGATGACAGAAGACGTTGAATTCCTAAGCCACACTGGAACTAGAGGAAAATGGTAGCTTGCACTATATCCAACCTGGACCTTGTTTTTGTTAACAAGGGGCTCCTTAGAACGGCTTATGGGCTCTCAGTATCCTCCACTCTCTCTGCACAGAGTAGACTGCAAGCCTGGGGAAGGCGGTTTCAGGTCCTGGGTATTTTACACATGACTGCAGGGTATTCCGAAGTCCTGACTAAGGGAAGCACAGGACTGCTCCCTGCTCAGAGCTCACCCCACACACCTACCTCCTCAAGGGAGAAGAGCGCTGACATGTAGTGTCAGAGACAAAGAACAGCAAGTCCTCCCAATTCTACTTTCAAACAAAAATCCCCCAAATCCCAAATCTGACCTCTCATCACTTCTTCCACCAATACAATTCAGATCAAAGCCATCATTCCTCTCCTGGATTTCTGTAAATACTTTCTATCTTCCTGTTTCTGCCCTTGAACCCATATCATCTAATCTCAACACGGCAGCCAGTGTGTCCCTTTAAAACATGTTCTATGATGTCATTCCTCTGGCGAACATCCTCCAATCAATTACCAGCATGTTCAGAGTAAAATCCACAGTTTATACTAGCTTTCAAGGTTCTCTGTATCTGCCCCCCACGTCCTTCCTCTCTAACTACCTCTCCTGAACTCTCCTCCTAGCATCCTCTCCTTAAGCCACATTGGCCTCTTTCCTCTTCCTTGAACACGCCAGGTAGTTTTCTGGCTCTGACCATCGAACCGTGGTTCCTACCCCCTGAGGGGAACCCCTTGCTCCCTCCCATAGCTGCAGGCTTGGTCCCTAACTTCCATCAAGACTCACCCGCTCTCCTCAAACAAAACAGAAACTACCCCGTCCCCCGGCCCCCCCAGCCCTTGTCACCTCGCACCGTGCATCTCCCTCACCTCACTGTCTTGTTCTCTATTCCTTTTATCACTATCTGCGCTTACACATTTACACGTCCGTATGTTTACAGACTGTCCACTAGCCTAAAAGTTCCGATAACTATTTGCTGACTGAATAGAAAGTCTCTAGAAAAATGTCATTGCCTCCATTTCAATATTATTTCCACTCACCCTCTACTCCCGCTTATACCCGCTTCTGTACGAGTGAACCTCGTTGCAGCAATCGGTCTAGGTATCTCTGAGCCCTGAAGCACCTTCCCGTGCTTCAAATTTTTTTTTTTTTGCTTTCATGGCCACCAAATATTAACAACTCTGCATGCCCTCAGGGAGCCACCTCTCTCCTCATTTGACGACACAGCCCTGCACACAAAAGGAGCTCAGTTACTATATGTAAAGTGACTGAAGATGGCAGCTTGCCAGCATGTGCTAATGAAACATCTCCTGTCCCTCCCCTGCAGCATGCAGTTAACAGGGCATCCAGGAGACCTTGCACCGGGCCTGACACAAAAGTTATCGTTGAAGAGGAGGCTAAGATGAAATAGGGTGAGTTTAGGCTCAGGGCAGGTAGTGTGGAGGGAGGACCTTGCAGTACATCAAGGTCATTTATGAATGCAACTGTCTGAATCACTTATTCTACGAAGACTGTGCCACTGGGCTCTGTCATGCTAATGGGATCCTATTTGTAAGAAACAGGAATGAATAAATTCTGCAAAATAGTACACATCTGAAAACATTTGCTCTCTTGTCCTCACATGGACAGAGGCTTATCCTGGCCCAAAGAAGTAAGTCCAAGAACAGAGGTGTTTCACCTTTCACTTGCATGGAAAGAAAGCACACGACGTTTGGCTAACTTTTACAGAAGCTTCTGCTTCTGCTTACAAGCTGGATATTTGATGTGTGCAAAGGTTATTGCAAAATAAAGAATATGTCGTGAAAAGGAGGCTCCTGGAGAAGGGTTCAGAAATACTCTCAAATACAAGCACACACGCTCTATTAAGTCCTACGGATGTGCTGTGCAGACTGTGCCTGCAGTTAACACATCTGTATTGTACACTTAAAAGTCTGTAAAAAAAAACAAAGTCAGTGAAGAGGGTCACTGCTGGTGGGAATGTAAACTGGTGCAGCCACTATAAAGAGCAGTGTGGAGGTTCCTTAAAACACTAAAAACAGAACTACCCTACGATCCAGCAATCCCACTCCTGGGCATATACCCAGAGAAAATTATAATTCGAAAAGATACACACACCCCAATGTTCATAGCAGCACTATTGCCAATAGCCAGGACATGGAAGCAACCTAAGTGTCCATTGAAAGAGGAATGGATAGAGAAGATGTGATATGTGATGTACATACAATGGAATATTACTCAGCCATAAAAAAGAACGAGATAATGCCATTGGCAGCAACACGGATGGACCTAGAGATTATACTAAGTTTAGTAAGTCAGACAGAGAAAGACAAATACCATATGATATCACTTATATGTGGAATCTAAAACAAAGTGATAGGGAATTCCCTTGCGGTCCAGTGGTTAGGACTCGGTGCTTTCACTGTCGGGACCTAGGTTTGATCCCTGGTGAGGGAACTAAGATCCCATAAGCTGTGTGGTGCAGCCAAAAAAAAATAAAAAAGATACATATGAACTTATATACAAAACAGAAATAGACCCACAGACATGGAAAACAAACTTAAGGTTACCATAGAAGGTGGGGAGGGATAAATTAGGAGTTTGGGATTAACATATACAGACTACCATATATAAAATAGATAACCAACAAGGACCTACTGTATAGCACAGAGAAGTATACTCAATACTTTTTTTTTTTACATCTTTATTGGAGTATAATTGCTTTACAATGATATGTTAGTTTCTGCTTTATAACAAAGTGAATCAGCTATACATATACATATGTTCCCATATCTCTTCCCCCTTGCGTCTCCCTCCCTCCCACCCTCCCTATCCCACCCCTCTAGGTGGTCACAAAGCACCGAGCTGATCTCCCTGTGCTGTGCGGCTGCTTCCCACTAGCTATCTATTTTACGTTTGGTAGTGTATATACTAGAGAATGGACTTGAGGATATGGGGAGGGGGAAGGGTAAGCTGTGACAAAGTGAGAGAGTGGCATGGACATATATACACGCAATACTTTTGTAATAACCTTTAAGGGAAAGGAATCTGAAAAAGAATAGATTTATATATTGTTTGTATGACTGAAACACTTTGTGTATACGTGAAACTAACACAACATTGCACATCAACTACTATACTTCAATAAAAATTTTAAAAACCTCATTAGTTAAAATTAAAAATCTGTAAAGAGGGTAGATCTCATGTTAAACATTCTTATAACAATTTTTTTAAAAAAGGACACATGATTGTGGGTCCACAGGTGCATGTGATTGTGTTGTTAATAGTAATTTATGTTGATTAAAAATTCTGGGGCTTCCCTGGTGGCACAGTTGTTGAGAGTCTGCCTGCCGATGCAGGGGACACGGGTTCGTGCCCCGGTCCGGGAAGATCCCACATGCCGCGGAGCGGCTGGGCCCGTGAGCCATGGCCGCTGAGCCTGCACGTCCGGAGCCTGCGCTCCGCAACGGGAGAGGCCACAACAGTGAGAGGCCCGCATACCGCAAAAAAAAAAAAAAAAAAAAAATTCTGTAAAACAAAATTAGTTAAGTACTTCCGTTGTTGCTAAAAGAAATTTTACCAGGGAAGAAAATGTAGATTCTCAAAAACTCTCTGTATTGCACTGGGAACTATAAATTCCAGACGGAAAATCATCTAATACACAGAAGATGGGAAGAATAGGGTGAGAATGGCAAGTAACTGCTGAAGAGGGATCTTAAAACTGCTTTGACCTGAAAAACATTTCAAAAACAAAGCAAGTGACTTACAAATGTAAAGAATACAAATGTAAACACGAATGTAACAATATATTTGGGTCATCTATTTTCCTAGATCTTTCTGACAGCAGTACCATCTGAAGACTCGGTTTGACCAAGGACGTGAGATCTTAAGGAAAGTTAGACACAGACACCGAAAAGGTTGTTCATGAAATTATTCTGTTTCTTTCATGATTCTTATGCTGTTTTGTCATTGCAGCAAAGAGGCGACTGAAAATTCGAAAACTGAAATTTTCTTTTAAAATTCTAGGTGTGCGAAGTTATAATAGAGAAAATAAATTAAACTGTATAAGATTCTAGTGTGAAGTATGGAGCAGTTAACATGTGATTTGTTCATTCAGAGGATATTATTTTAGGAGAATCAAGAAAATACTAATAATATATTGCAATCATTCACGATAATGCTAGTATTCCTAGGAGTGTTTTTTTTTTTTTTTTGCGTTACGCGGGCCTCTCAGTGTTGTGGCCTCTGCCGTTGCGGAGCACAGGCTCCGGACGCGCAGGCTAAGCGGCCGTGGCTCACGGGCCGAGCCGCTCCGCGGCATGTGGGATCTTCACGGACCGGGGCACGAATCCGTGTCCCCTGCATCGGCAGGCGGACTCTCAACCACTGCGCCGCCAGGGAAGCCCTAGGAGTGTTCTTTTTTATTGAAGTATAGTTGATTTACAATGTTGTGTTAATTTCTGCTGTACAGCAAAGTGATTCAGGTTTACGTATATATACATTCTTTTTTTAATATTCTTTTCCATTACGGTTTATCACAGCATGTTGAATATAGTTCCCTGTGCTCTACAGGAGGACCTTGTTGTTTATCCATCCTATATATAATAGTTTGCATCTGCTAATCCCAAACTCCCAATCCATCCCTCCCTCCACCCCCTCTCCCTTGGCAACCACAAATCTGTTCCGTAGAAGTGTTCTTTAATTTATAAATTTGAAATTACAAGTAAACAGATGTGCTTCTAACCTCAGCACAAGTAGGATCAAGAGACTTGAGAAGTAGAGAGCAAACGTAACTCAAGTTTGCACCCTCCTTCCCTTCACCCAATCACAGAGACTCAGAACAGCCTCTGAGAGTCCCCTGAAAGGTGTCACAAGTGTTTGCAGAGACTCTGGTGAGCACCCCCGGGTAGCAAGACCACATCGTCTTAGTGCCCTGGCTCCTCTGGGCACGCTGCCCCCTCCACTGTGAATAGCTCCCAAGTCACCTCTTGCTTTGCTAGTCTGCCCTGAAATTCCCATGCTGTCCACCGGGCACGGCTGTCATTTTCCAGCAGGCAAGGCTGGGCATTCCCAACACTGGCAGCATGGGCCCCTCAAAATACAAAACTTGAGGGGCAATGGGTGGCAAAGAGGAGGGGATGTCTTCACCTTCCTTTTGTGCCACATTCTCCAAAACAGACCTCAAAGCACCATTGTTTTTGCCCAGACCTTCCAGAAAAGTCCTTCACCCAAAAGTTCTCCAGGCCCTTATCCAAACAGACCCTACACTTTCCAAGCTGCCTGTCATCTTTCTCACACAAAAACGTCATCAAGTGTCTGGGGTCTGATCCGGGGAAAAAGTAAGAAAGAGATCCCACTGATACCAGAGCTGTGAGTTATCAAAAGACCTCCAGAGATCTAAGCAATGCTGAATTCCTCATGGAAACTAAACACTGGCCTTCTTGTGCTTTTCTATGTGTTCCAGTTTTAACATAAGTACCCTTAAGAATCTGTTGATTTACATACCAAATGTCTCAGAGATTTTAGTTAAAATAGCTTTTTCTGATTTAATTTCTTTGTAGATTTTTTTTTTTTAGCCCCTCTCTCCCTTGGATGTGTCCATTGGTTCATGCGGCATGGCTAGAGGATGCATGTTCCTGAGGGAACCCTGGCTGTTCTCATCAGGGCTCACCCCTATTTTCATCCCCATTCATTCCTCACTGAGCCAGGCTATCAAGCCAGCTTCCACATTTCACTCCCTCTTCATCCAGTAGCAGAGATTCCTTTCATTTGCAAAATGCTCCTTAATCCCTTACTTGAATATCCTCCTGGCAGGTCCCCCCAGCAGACCTCCAGGCACCCCTCACAGTGCGAAGGTGAGATTCTTAGATGGAGATATCAGATGAACCACACAACCCGTTAAAACAAAAAGGTGCAATTCGTCACATTCGAAGAAATATTTGAAGATTGAAGATTCTGGGTACTTTGGGGCTTTCTGAGGATTATAAAGTCTTGTTATTTTTAAGTGACCCATCCGATCTATCGAGAGTTTATCATACCAAATGTGACTGCATTTTTATAGCCTATCAGAGAGAGAGGAACAGGAAAAGCAGAGCTGACAGGAAGTTAAAGTTGGGACACATGGGTTCTGTGTCCACCGATGCCACTAAGAAGTTCTGAATGTGGGCAAGGCTCTTACACTCCCTGGTCCTCATTTATCAATAAAAGGGTGGGGCTGAGTGATTGTCAAGGGCCTTTTTAGTTTTAACAATTTATGTCAGTAATAAGATATGGTTCTCTACCGAGAACCTAGAAAAGGGGGCTGGTCGTATATAAAAGATAGAACCAGAGCTGTTCCTCAGCTGGTGAGATGATTGTACCCAGTGGGGGATTTGGGCAAAAGGCAAAGTGGTTTTCGAGCTGACAGTAAGAGTGGGGAGGCTCTCAGCCAGCAGGAAGGCCAGAGAATGCCATTTCAGTGCAAAATTTATCTTGATAACGTGAAAACTGGCACACTGTCCAAACAATGGTACTTCACTCTGTATAATCCATTTAAATCAGATCAAGGCACTTTCTCAGAACTCTAAAATACCATGTGTATGTTAAAATTAGCTTCAGAGATAACATTACCAGTATGTTCTTTGAGATTAAAGGGCAGTTTAGAGCTATTCCAGCTAATTTTAAGAAAGAATACATCTGACTTCGTGTAGTTTCCTATTTGGATTAGAACATCCTTTTCTTAAAATGTCATCTTTTAGGCAATGGATTTTTCACTTAACCCCAGTGAATGCCAACCATGTAGGCAACTGCTAAAGACAATTCGACTCAGCCTTGTACGTGTAGGAAGCCAGCAATTGAAGTGCAGGAGAATCAGCACTTAGAAAGCGGTAACACTTTGGGGGTTTTGTGGAGGAAAAAGTAAATTCCTTGGGTTTTGTGGAGGGAAAAGATACACGTATAAGCACGCACACATACACACACACATGCACACACACACAGACACACATTCTCAGTCTTCCTGAAAAATGTTTTGCTATTCTTCAAGGATTCTAAAGAGATTTCTAGGGCCTAAGATGGGAGTATTTGAACCAGAAAAAAACAAAATTAGTCAAAGATCTAACAGGGCTGATAATTAGCCTCATATAGGCTTGTAAACCTTAAAAAGGCAAAGATGTGTTGGGATTTATAGTAACACGTATGTAACCATCAAAACTGGGAAGTCCAGACACAATGGTAATTTATGTGGTCAGATTTGCCTTTATTCTTCAGAACTCTTTACGGTTGAGGAAAGAAAATTGGGATTCAAATGTGAATTTCATGTTTTGTGGCACCTTATTAAAATTATAATGAAAAATTAAATTCCTCTTCTTGGAACTTCAGTATATAATAAATTGCATGAAAGGACAAAAAAGTACACGGGAGAAAAAGTGCAGTCCGGGGTGAACACAATTCTATGATCACCAGTGTCAGATCTTGTAGCATTTTCTCTACCAAGAGAGCCTCTAAGAAAATTATCAAGTACTCCCACATAATAGAAAACAGCATTTCATTCAATCCATCACCCCCACGGGTCAGAGGTGGACAGAGGAACCTAAACACTTGGTATATTATGCATCTAGTCGATCACAAGTTATCTGCAGAATATCCCTTTTCTGACATTTCAGAAAGTTCAAAATTCTCAAGAGCTTAATGGGAATGTTAATGTCTTTTACAACTGTATGGCCACTCGGTTATGCTGAATCCTTCAAAGGTCCCTGGGACTGTGGAAAATGAATGACAGTGACCTTGAACATCTGCTGGACTCTAGTCCAGAGAGTAAGGATAAGAGAAAGGGAACAAGACTTCTTGAATCTTTCAAGAAATTATATAGTTGCTGTTAGTAATATACACAGTGCTCTGTTCACATCTTCTCTACCTTGAGATGTGTGTCCTAATATGCGATTTTATTACATTGAAACATTTATGTGCAACATTTCAGTAGTCTTCTACTCAGGTGTTAAGATGCGGTGTAATTACGATAAACATTGGCCAGTGCGACACCTGCCTGGAATGTTACACATGGAAAGGCTGAGAGATGCAATTAGACATTTGACTGCAAAACGTGAGCAGGATGAATGCACATTTTTGCTTTTAGGGTTTTTTAAAATTTTTATTTTGAGAAAAATAATTGTTTAGCCTCTTTACCCAGATTCTCATCCCTTTCACTCAGGTCTATAATAACCCTCCTCCACTTCAGAAATACAAAGCATCCGATGTCACGTATTCTATGAACTCATAACTAGCAAAATAGATTAGGCAAATTTGTTTCAGTTTATGTGTATATCTAAGCTTTGCTGTAACTATTGTTGAATGTTTCATTAGATAACAAGGGAGAATTTTACAATGTCATTTTAGACTTTCCATATTCCAACTGTGATAGGTGGCCACTGGTATTTAGAGAACCTTAAATCCTGCTTTCTTACTCCTGACCTCTGTCCCCATTCTCACTTCATAAAACAGGTAACCAACGAGGACCTACTGTATAGCACAGGGGGCTCAACTCAATATTCTGTAATAACCTATATGGGTAAAGAATCTGAAAAAGAATAGATAGATAGATAGATAGATAGATAGATATAACTGAATCACTTTGCTGTGCACCTTGAAACTAATACAACGTTGTAAATCAACTAAACTCCAATAATTTTTTTTTTTAAAGTAAGTCAAAACCAGTTGATAGTATATTCCTTTCTAGTCTCTGAGAAGAAACCACTGGAGCAACAAATTAGTTACCTGATGTAAATAAATAAAAGTGAACTTTGGACTTCCCTGGTGGCACAGTGGTTAAGAATCCACCTGCCTGAGTTCAGAACTATTGTGAGCAAACAAGTCCTGTTCCTTTTCTCAGAAAGTCTGACCTCTAAAACTTCCACCATTGGGGCTTCCCTGGTGGCGCAGTGGTTGCGAGTCCACCTGCCAATGCAGGGGACGCGGGTTCGTGCCCCGGTCCAGGAAGATCCCACATGCCATGGAGCGGCTGGGCCCGTGAGCCATGGCCGCTGAGCCTGTGCGTCCAGAGCCTGTGCTTCGCAACGGGAGAGGCCACAACAGTGAGAGGCCCGCGTACCGCAAAAAATAAAAAATAAATAAATAAATTTCCACCACAATGTGTGTCCCTGAAGAGAGCACTGACAACCCAGAGGCGCTTCCCATCCCACCAGGCAGTATCAACAGGAAACGCTGGCCTTTTCAAGCATAGCGTTATTCAACTTTTATTCACAGCTGTCAACTACACTGTACTGCAATGCGGACAGCGTTTAAGTAACCTATTTTTCTTGCCTTGTCGAATCAAATTGTGAGTGAAATTGTATTGAATTTTGATACGTTCTTGTTACCCACATGTCATTTAAACTCTGTGTAATTCGTATGATGGTCATGAAAGTTTAGTGAAAACATATGGAGGAAGAAAATTGTTTCCATTTTTAGGACTTTGGAACTATTTTATTTTTAATGAAACCATGAATGTTAGGAGTGTTTTTCCTCTTTCACAAGTCTCTCCAATGTGCCAGAAATAAATGATAAACAGGTAGAAAGTAGTTGTTTGCTTCTTTAAGTCTCCTAACTAAACCAAATTATTGCAGCAGATAAGACATTCTGCTGTTGGTTGAGTATACAAGTTAATTCATTTCTGTACGTCTTCAAGTGCAGTTTGCTGCACAGAGGTAGTATTCTAATGATTTGAAAGAGTTAATACAGACACCTAAAACTCAGAGGGAATAAAATACCTGTTGTGTTCCTACTCTACAAGCTCTGAAGTTACAACACTCAACAAGGAGATTCCCACTAACAAGGAGACCATTCCTGTAGCAGAGATAATCATGTAAACAAAAGTTATATTGTGATGCACTAATAGCTGCATATAGGGTAAAATAATACATAATACCAATTTAAAGTAATGTCAAGCAGCGCTATGCGTGTTTTAGATGTATTAACTCATTTAGTTTTCAAAACCCACTAAGAATGTACTATTATAAGCACCATTTTACAGGTGAGAAACTGAGACCAAAAAAAACAAAGGTTTAAATAACTTGTCAAAAATCACAGCCAGCAAGGGTCAGAGATAGAATTTGAGCCAAGTGGTTGGATACCAAAGTCTTACTCTTTACCACTGCTATAGCTGGTGCTCACTGACGCTGTTGAACAAATACTGAAGTTGGAAACACGGGCTTGCTTTGGCCAATGATAAATGAGCAGCAGTGATGTGTCATTCCCACTGGAGACTTTGGGAGACAGGTGATCATGGACATGTATACCAAGTAAAGCTTCCATTGCGAGGGTGCCTGAGTAGTTACAGTGAGCAGAAAACTCCTGTGAACCAGCATTTGTGTCATATAGGTGAGAATTAAAGACTTATTACATTAAGCCTATTGAGACTTTGTTTCCGGTGGATTTGAGGTTATTGATGTCTCATTGCAAAAAGAATTCAGTGAGAGACAAAGTGATAGGTAAGAAGTGGATTTAATTAGAGAGAAACACACTCCACAGACAGAGCGTGGGCCATCTCAGAAGGCGAGAGAGCCTCTAAGTATGGCGTGGTTAGTTTTAATGGGCTGGTAATTTCATAGGCTAAAGAGTGAGAGGATTATTCTAATTATTTGGGGGAAGAGGCAGAGATTTCCAGGAATTGGGCCACTGCCCACTTTTTGACCTTTTATTGTTAACCTCAGAACTGTCACAGCGCCGGTGGGCGTGTCATTTAGCTGATGTGTTACAATGAGCGTATAATGAGGCTCAAGGTCCGCTGGAAGTTAGATCTTCCGCCATCTTGGACCTAGTCGGTTCTAGCCAGCTTTTGTCATGTTTTATGGCTATGTCATTCTTTTAAAGGTTGTGCCCCTCTCCCTTCCCTCCTAATAACTTTGGAATTATTCATTACTGCCACCCTGACACAGACATACTGCCTATACAATTATGAGGTTCATGCAGCATCACTTAATCCAGTTTGGAGAGGGGATTCAGAATGCCTATGACTTACCCATGGAAGGCAGGACACAGGGAGAGAAAAAAGTATAAGCAAAGACCCAAAAGCAAAAAGAGCATGAAGCTACCAAGAATTGCAAGTGGTTGAGAGGACTAAAGATATTCCCATTAGGATAAAGCCATAAAGTGCACAATTATTCCCATATAATTTGACTTGTTTAAGAACTGATTTTTTTTCTATAATCCATTTTTTAAAGTCATGGTAAATAAAGAGTTCTAAATTACTTATTCGTTTCTATACTTAGTGATGTCAAAGAATCCTTCATTTCATTAAGACAAGTGTTGGGGGCTTAATTCTGTTTCATTGTTGTCACAGAATCACAACAAAATTTTCCAACGAGACTAATTCTAAGCAGTCATGCCAGCTGTTAGTGGCAGAGGATAAACTTGCAAGGTCTCCTGATTCCCAGTATTTTTTGCTTCTTCCTCGTTCCACTTTTAATTTTTATTTCAAATTTGTAGGTGAGCCAGAGTAATTTGGTATATTACTTTAAGGACGTATTATTATTATTTTAAGGACGATTATATTATTTTAAGGATGATTCACAAACTGTTAAAATATTCGCTGGTGGTATAAATACAAAGGAGCCCAATATCCCACCAGGAGGCTTAGGGTTCCAAGCTGTAGAATAACTCCCGTTGTTCTGCAGGCTTTGGTAATTTTTTTTTCACTTTGTGTGACAGGTAATGACATTATGAAAATTGCACTCATTATTTCTACATTTTAGGTACGTATTATACCCTTTGATAAAGGCACTTTTTGTCTGATTAAAGATGGACATGTACTACTTATTTTTTCATATATGGAGACCAACATTTCTTTCTCAGTTGGTACAAATCACCTATGAATTATTTAGAAAACTTTGCCAGGATAAACTACCTTTGCTAAACAAACATTGCTTTGAAATGGGGTCACCCATGGCAAATTGTATTGGGATGATGTGAAAGACACGCGTGTTTACAACAAAAGGGCAGGTGTAATCTAAGGGCGATGAAAGCCAGCAAGATCTACTTTTTTCAGCAGCAGAAAGTTTTGTTGAAATCTCAACTTGGGTCAGAATCTGAATCTATCTCTACCTCTCTTATGTGCAAATCCAGCCCTGTAATTGCCTATACTCTGCTATTGCCTTCCTGGAAAATTGGAGAATTGATGCGATGTTGATGGAAGTTCTACAAGGTGAAAAAAAAAAAGAGTTAAAAAAAAACAGTGAAAGTTTCTATGAATATAGAAATTCTTTCACCATAGGTTTCTTGAGAGTGTCACTTACCCTCCTAGATAATGAAAAGCTGTTACGTATTCTCACACTTTCTCTGCATGTTGCCATCAGTATTACTACTCTCCCTCCCCTTCACACCCTTCCCCAGACACACGCACACATGTGCATCACTTTTTGTATTTTGCACATCACAAAATACTTTCATTCAATCACATTTCCTTTATAAGAGCTTCTTCAAACAATCTCTAATTTTACCCATCTGGTCATGCAGTGTGTCTAAAAGTCCATACAGTTCATTTTTCATAATGTTGACAGATTCTCTTCCATTTCAGCTGACTTTTTTCCCCTGAGTCTGTATTTCCCCTCATCTATGCATGAATACTGTCCAGGAAGAGAAGCTGTGACTATAGCCTGTACAGAGCAGCCTTAGGCGCTTCCTTGGGAGTGAGTTGGACATAAGAAAATTTAAAATGTTCGTGTCTTTTAGCATATAATACTAAATGATCCATTTCTGGTCATTCTACTTTCTGATTCAGTTTCTAAAGGCACGTTGCTGTGAAAAACAAAGAAAGTTTATAAATAATGTGCCTCATTTCCTTGCATCTCAGCAGAGAGAAGAAAAGATTGAATGAAACTTCTTCAGTTCTAAGGGAAGAGTAAGCCAGGTATCCATGTCCGTAAATTCTAATATTTGAAATTTTTCATTGAAGGAGTCTCCCTCCTCTGAGATCCTTCCTTATTTCTTCTTTGTCCTTCTGTCTTGCTCCTACTTTGGGAGCCTGACGGATATAAGATTACATCACCCTGGACAGCTAGCTCTTGCTAGTTGACTTTTTTACTTTTTTTTATTTTTTAATTGAACTATAGTTGATTTACAATGTGTTAGTTTCAGGTGGGGAGAAAAGTGATTCTTTTTTTTTTCAGATTCTTTTAGCTTATAGGTTATTACAAGATATTGAGCATAGGTCCCTGTGCTATACAGTAGGTGTTGGTTACCTATTTTATATAGTGCTGTGTATATGTTGATCTCAACCTCCTAACTTTTCCCTGCCCCACCCTTTCCCCTTTGGTAGCCATAAGTTTGTTTTCTATGTCTGTGGGTCTCTTTCTGTTTTGTATATAAGTTCATTTGTATCATTTTTTTCCAGATTCCATATAAAAGTTATATCATGATATTTGTCTTTCTCTGTCTGACTTACTTCACTTAGTTTGAATCTCTAGGTCCATCCATGTTTCTGCAAATGGCATTATTTCATTCTTTTTTATGACTGAGTAATATTCCATTGTATATATACACCACATCTTCTTTATCTGTTCACCTGTTAATGGGCACCTAGGTTGCTTCCATGTCTTGGCAATTGTAAATTGTGCTGCAATGAACATTGGGGTGTATGTATCTTTTTGAATTATGGTTTTCTCCAGATATATGACAAGGAGTGTGATTGCATCATATGCTAACTCTATTTTTAGTTTTATAAGGAACCTCCATACTGCTCTCCATAGTGGCTAGCTGACTTCTGATTGGGTTCAAACAATGGGCTTTATTAGCAGAAGGAAAAGAGGTTGAGGTATTTTGTCCCCTACCTACACATTCTGGGCCACTTTTACAGCAGGGATTGCATCATTTCATGGGCTCAGCTACTATCTGTGATTCCGTTTCTTTAGTTCCATCTCACGCTGGGCTCTGTTGATACTATTTCCTCTCCTTGCCAATTCAAAACTAAAAATGCTATTATTACTGCTGTTACTAATGTCTTGGTATCTCAACCAAGTTCTTTTATTTGGGTTCTCTCACCCGTACACCCAAAATACACACATCCCTGTAAGTACTCTCTCCATTAAAATATCTTGCATCACTTAAGTTAAATTTTGTTTTCCACCAGGTGCTGGCTGGTATAATCAGCTTACTTGGTTACTGTGTAAATTACAAGTGTCACTCCAGTGGAAGCTACTGCCAGACAATCATCTTAAAAGAGTAAAGCAGGGCTTCCCTGGTGGCGCAGTGGTTGAGAGTCCGCCTGCCGATGCAGGGGACACGGGTTTGTGCCCCGGTCCGGGAAGATCCCACATGCCGCGGAGCGGCTGGGCCCGTGAGCCATGGCTGCTGAGCCTGCGCGTCCGGAGCCTGTGCTCCACAACGGGAGAGGCCACAACAGTGAGAGGCCCGCATACCGCAAAACAAAAAATAAAAAAAAAAAACACGGCCTGGAGACAGATTAAAATGAGCAAAGGATTCACCCACATCCAACGAAGATGGCAAAACTTAATATTGATACTGGTCCCTTATCAGCAAAGAACTTTTCACAAGAATGGAGTGGGTGGAGAGGTAGGTAGGGATTGAAAGGAAGCAAAATTCTGTTCCTGGGTGATGTGACATTACAGAGGATGACCAGGTGAACAAGAGGTGTGTTGCCTTTGGGACATAAAGGTATTAGCATCACAATAGTGAGATTAAATGGCAAACAGGTGTACAGTTTCTGCACATTGCACAGTGTGGAGCTGGCATGGGTGAAACTTTCTCCCTTCAATATTTAAAATTCTTTCAGTTTATCGAGGTTCGGTTCAAAGCGCAGTCCTTTCTGAACTTTTTCCTGACTAAACAAATCTACTAAGCGCACAGCACAGGTGAAAGAGAGACAGACCAACTATTTTTAAACTGAGACATAATAGGATCTGCTGTTTCATGTGGCAGCTTTCAAGGCAGAGCCTTTTGGGGAAATGTTCCTAAATAGAAAAATATTTGTGGCCATGTGGGAGTTCATTTTGAGCCTGCCCCCGAGGTAAATATCACCTAAAGCTCAAAGTTGTGAGGCACAGATCATATGTATGTAGAAAAAATTCTAAAAGTTCCTCCAATTCTCCTCTTAGCTGTACTTAAAGATTAATTGGTAGAGTAATGGATAATTTTTGTTATTACAGTCAATTCGTCTAACAGATAAAATAACCAAAATAACCAATGTCCACAAAGAAAAGTAAATGCCTTCAAACAGACTAATGAATCACGTTGGATCAAACTCGTGGCTTCAACTGAGGGTCGGTGTAACCCAGGGCAAGGGTACAACCCTGCAGCCAGGTGCTTGGGTTTGAATTCTGCCTCAGCTGCCTCCTGGCTGTGTAACCATGGGCAAGTCACTTAACAGTTCTGGGCCTCAGTTTCCGCATATTAAATAGCAATAATAACAGTATATGGTCCATTTGGCTATTGTAAGATCAATGAGTCTAAATTATGTAAAGTTCTCGAAACCCTGCTCAGCACGTACTAAGTGTTATATAATTGTTAGCCATTATTAGTAGAATCATAAAAGTAAACTTTCTAACTTAAATGATTAAGAGATGGGATAAAAAAATCATTCAAAGGTTCACTTTTTTTAGGAGTATGGAGAACTGGATTCAAGTCCTCCGCCATGCTTACACCTATGTGATCTGAAACAAGCCAATCTTTCCTTCAAGTCTCTTCTATAAACATAAATAAATAATAAACCTGAATGATAACTTCTACTGTGCCATGTGTAGGATAATCTGTAAGAGATAAGACTGGTTGAGGGGTATACGATTTAGGAGGCTATTTGAAGACAACCCAAAGGAGAGATAAGTGTAGTTTGAACCATACTATTGGCAATTTAGATGGTGGGAAGTGTTGGGATTCAAATTTGGGGGATTTGTGGAGGGGTTGAACAGGAGAAGAAGGAAAAGAGAGCAACCCAAGATATTCTTTCGGTGTTTGGCCTGAACAACCTGATGGATGGTGTTGCCTTTAAGGAAGATGGGAGAGAAGCAGCTTTGGGGAAAGAGAAATCAAAAGTTCAGTTCTGGACATGCTCATTTGAAAGTTCCAATTCACACGGACATGGAGAGCAGACTGTGGTTGCCAAGGGGGATGGGGTGAGGGAGGGATGGAGTGGGAGTTTGGGATTAGCAGATGCCAACTATTATATACAGAGTGGATAAACAACAAGGTCCTACTGTATAGCACTGGGAACTATAACCAATATCCTGTAATAAACCATAATGGAAAAGAATATGAAAAAGAATATATATATATATATATATATATGTATGGCTGAATCAGTTCGCTGTGCAGCAGAAATTAACAAAACATTGAACATCAACTATACTTCAATTTAAAAATATTACAAAAAAAAAGAAGAAAGTTCCAATTCAATATCCAAGTGGAGACTCAGGCAGAGAGTTGGATATGTGAAAATGAAAATCAAGGCAGAAGTCAGGAGTCAAGTTATAAATTTAAGAGTTATCAATATTTAATGCTTTCCCAATATTTAGTTAGAGAAGGTCCAAAAAGAGAAGAAGGTCAAAAACCAAGCACTGACTGAATCAGTCCGACATTATTAGAGGTCCAGCAGAAGCCGGCAAAAAAAGTACTGACGAGAAATAGCCAGGAGAGGGTGGTACCACAGAAACCAGGACAAAGACATTTCCAGAAGCAGCAACACTCCAGCTCTGGACATCAAAGAGTCCCTTCTTGAATACAAAAGAATGTCTGTCCCCATCCTAATTTTAAAACAGCCAATTACACATCATTTGGTCAATGAAAACAGTTAGCTAGATCTTAAAAGTTAGATATGTGTTGTCAAGTGAACGAATAACTATTTTGGTTGAAAGCAGCTCACCATTTGCGTGTTGAAGACTGATGGATGTAACAGAATCCCACTGGAAAGAGGCGTTTTTCACCATCAGCACAGAGCCACTGTGAGCGTGACTGATACGAGGAAGAGCCAGGAGCCCACACCCTGAATTCCCCTGCAGCAAGCACAGCTGCTTCCCCTCTGCTGCGTGTTCCGATAGTTTCCAGCAGCTTCCAAAACCATTTAGGAACCCACAGCAGCCAGCAGCTTCCAAGATCACTGCCAAGAGCAGAGCAATTCTGTCTGAACCAAGCACACAGGAAGATTGGGCAGAAACAGCCCCTATCTTTATTGTGCACATCCGGCACAATTCTTATGGAAATGTGCAACTCAACTTGAGAATATAAGTTTTGTTTAGAAAGATAAAAGCAAGTAAAGATTTGCACTCTGAGGAAGCCACTTTTAAACAGAAAGGCACTGAAACACTGCAGAACGTGCATGACAGACTCAGGAGCCCAGGACGCAGCGTTAATGATGCTCTTATGGCCTCATCTCTTTCCATTTGCCTCCCTTCTTGGAGCCAGACCCCTAACACGATCTGCTCTGTGGTTTAAGCAGTGTGTCTGCAAAAACGTCCTATCCTGAGGCCCTGTGTTCGTGTCACGAGCGAGATTTAGCGGACTGGATGGGCACACCGTCATCCACCAGAGGGCTGATGGCAGTACTCAGCATTTTTGTAGCTAAGATGTTAAATAAACAATAAATAATAATAATGTTGCCAAACTCAGATCCAGCTGCTCACTGCTCAAAAATCAATGCTTGAGAGGCAAGTGTTGGGAGAAAGGAAAGTTGCTTTTAATCAGGAAAGCCCCACAGTCTGGGGGGAAGTTGATTCAGTGTCCCCCAAAACCAACTCTAAAGATTCTGCTTGGCCATTAACCTTTTTAAAGGGAAAAAGTGAAGTACTCTCAGTTAATCATTGAGATACGGGGTCAGAGTCGTCACCACCTCCCATTGTTTGTAGACTTGTCAACCCCTCGTGATTTTTCTTTATTATATCTTTTTTTTTTTGCGGTACGCAGCCTCTCACTGTTGTGGCCTCTCCCGTTGCGGAGCACAGGCTCCGGACGCGCAGGCTCACGGGCCCAGCCGCTCCGCGGCATGTGGGATCTTCCCGGACCGGGGCACGAACCCGTGTCCCCTGCATCGGCAGGCAGACTCTCAACCACTGCGCCACCAGGGAAGCCCTGTCTTCACTCTTGACTCAAGCTCGGAAGTGGTATGGGGGGTTGATGTCGGTAAGTCAGAGTCCACAGACAAGGTGACCGGGGCCCGTCGCTCCAGCCTGTAACACAATGTGTTTTCCACCAGCGATGCAGTTTTGGACGAATGCCCTGGCACAAGTCAGCAGCGTGGATGTCCCCCGCTCTGCTTAATCACTTCAAGCACCTTCTCCAAAGGGCACCATACTCTCCCAGGAAATATGGTCTATTTTAAAAGCCAAAGGAAAGTGGATTTTCCATATAGGTGCAACTGAGAGGGAACAGGCCTGCCCAAGGCCAACCAGGGCAGGATAAGGCTCTGTGTTTTGTTGTGATTTCTTTTCTCTGCATAAGCACATCCGTCTCAGCATGCTGCACTTTCATTCCTGCAACCGCAAGATCTTTTCAACCAAAAACCAACCATGCATGCACGCTGGTTCCTCTCTCTGTCTCTCACACACACACACACACACACACACACACACACACACAGACGAAACGTGGCTCTGGCTCCTCTTGGCATAAATTTTGGTTCAGCTTCATTAGGCCAACCATCTGGGTCATTTCAATTCTGTTTCCAGTCCCGAAATAATTGCAGCATCTGAACAGCCGTTCCCGCAATGCCACCTCTCCCTTTCCCCCTCCCCACAACCAGCTGCCCAAGCGTAAAACTTTGTAAAGATAATGTTTGGGGAAGATTGGAGATGTTTTTTTTAATCCACCTAGGATCAGACAGTCAGAGCTCACCTCCATGTTGGTCAGAGCAGAGAAAAGCCCGTTCTGTCCCGGAATAATTACTAGGAACCGTGTATCCTCCCCCCCCACCCCCGCTCTGAACCCTCTGAACTCTCGGATGTGACTAAGCTCATAATTGGGACGGCATCCAACACATAAAATGTGAGTACAATTTCATCTGCATCCATCCAAATTGTACTGAAACACTTGCTAGGGCCTTTGGCCTCTGCCTGACTGCTGGACTTTTTATGCCAAGGGAAATGATGAGAGTTTAGGTTAACATAATCACTTGCAGGCCCTAAGACTCCCTAAGCTTGCAAAGGGTAAGTGCTTAATGTATATAGAAATATAATTGTTGGAAGACACAATCTATGAAGTCCTTCTATTACTGAGCTTTTAAAGTGTGGGATTTTAAAAGTTGCAGAAAATAAAGAGGGGAAATCCATAACAAATTCACCAGCCAATTACTACACCTGACCACAGCCAAGTAAAAGTTGTCCTCAAAGATGTAAGTAGCAAACGTATGTATACCAAGGGGGGAGGGGGGTAGGATGAACTGGGAGATTGGGATTGACATATATACGCCGCTGGGTATGAAGTAGTAACTAGTGAGGACCTGCTAGTTCTGCACAGGAAGCTCTACTCAGTGCTCTGTGGTGACCTAAATGGGAAGGAAATCCAAAAGAGAGGGGCTATATGTATACGTATAGCTGATCCACTTTGCTGTACGGCAGAAACTGACACAGCGTGTAAAGCAACTTTACTCCAATTAAAATAAGTCAAATTCAATTAGAAAATAAAGATGTAAGGTAAAGACTATCAGAAGTAAAAGGGTTTCATTGTTTTTGTTTTGCTTGACTGATTTCTTAAATATCTTTGCTTCTTCCTGCTGCCTAATTTATTCATTTATCCAGCCAATATTTATTAATTTTTCCATATTTGTTACCACCTGCTAAAAGCTAAGGAGAAACTGTGAACCAGCCAGACACAACCCCCGCCCTGACAGAGCTTATGGTCAAGTAGAAGATACAGAACAGTAAGTAAGAGTTTACGATATAGCGAAGTAACCGTGAGAAAGTGAATGCAAGGTGTTGTGGATACTCTTAGGAAGAGTAACCAACCCAGTCTCGGGAAGTCATAAAAACATCTCAGGGGAACAACCTATCAGATAAAACTTGACGGATGGAGAGAATTGAAGCAGATAGGCTTGTGTCTGTGTCTGTTCAGGATATAACAGAGGACCATAGACTAGACGACTTAAAGAAGAAACATGTCCCACAGCTCTGGAGGCTGCAAGTCCAAGGTCAGCAAGCCAGCCTGGTCCACTGAGGGACCCCCTTCCTGCTCACAGCCTCCCTTGGCCTTCCTTGGTGGGTGCACAGAGGGAGGAGATCTCATGTCTTATCCTCTTTTTGTAAATGCATGAATTCCTTCACGAGGACCCTACGCTCATGACCTAATCTAACCCCAATGACCTCCCCAAACCTCCACCTCCAAATGTCATCACATCAGGGCTTAGGGTTTCAACATGTTAATTTGGGGGGATGCAAACATTCAGTCCATAACAGTTGGGAAATAGGTATTCCAGGCAGGGAAAACACTGTATGTGCAAAATTCAGGAGGTTGTAGAGATCAAGGCTCATTCCAGGAATTAAAAGTGACTGTGGGGTTCCCTGGTGGCGCAGTGGTTGAGAGTCCGCCTGCCGATGAAGGGGACGCGGGTTCGTGCCCCGGTCCAGTAAGATCCCACAGGCCACGGAGCAGCTGGGCCTGTGAGCCATGGCCGCTGAGCCTGCGCATCCAGAGCCTGTGCTCTGCAACGGGAGAGGCCACAGCAGTGAGTGGCCCGCGTACCGCAAAAAAAAAACTGGAGAAAGCTGACATTCAAGAGACGCTTGTGAGATGGAACTTGGCTAATGACTGGATATTGGGGAAGACAGATTTCTAGGAAGTATTTAGAACTTTAAACATCTTTTTAAAGAACTTTCAGGAAGCATATTTTTTTTATCAAGACTTGGTCATCAGTTGGACCTAGAGATGATCATACTAAATGAAGTAAGTCAGAAAGAGAAAGACAAATACCATATGGTATCACTTATATGTGGAATCTAAAATATGACACAAATGAACTTACCTGCAAAACAGAAAGAGACTCACTCACGGACGTAGAGAACAGACTTGTGGTTGCCAAGGGGGAGGGGGTGGGGGACTGGGAGTTTGGGGTTAGCAGATGCAAACTAGTATATACAGAATGGATAAACAACCAAGTCCTATTGTATAGCACAGGGAACTATATTCAATATCCTGTAATAAACCATAATGAAAAAGAATGTATATATGTATAACTGAATCACTTTGCTGTACAGCAGAGATTAACACAACATTGTAAATCAACTATATGCCAATAAAATTTAAAAAAAAGAAAAAGACTTGGCCATCAGTGAGATTAGCTGGAATCTCACAGTCTCTCTTGTGTTTTTGAGAGACTTTCATGAATTCTAAAGTCTGTCAACATCGTCAGTAGCACAATGTTTTCCCAGTGAAGATAGTAAGCCCAACATGGCGGGTGGGGACAAACCTAAGGAAGCAAGAGGTATTTGCTTCCCTCACCCTCCACATCGTCTAGCTCTCGCTTTGCCTTCTGGGGCCCCCCACCCTCTAACCACGGAGGGTCTGACACTGACACTGGGGTCCCCGAGCTGCTCTCCAACCTTGCTGTCTTGGACAATCCCCGACTCTTCCATGCTGCTCACATCTGTTCAAAGGCAACTCTCCCCTCAGCCAGCTGCTGGGTGGGAAGGAGAGCTAACATCAGCCCCAAAGGTGATAGCACTTTATCCTTATACCACAGTTTTAAGTCCATCGCTGGCTGACGACGATGTCACTTTTATCTGAACCTACGTTTGCTTATCTAAAAAGTTAAGTCATTGGAGTAGATCAGAGGCTATGCATTCACATGCCTATGGAGGCTGAGTGTGTCCTGTGGATGAGCCATGCAAACCGGGTGTCAGGTAGCGGGCAAAGGCGGTCTCCTTAGGGACCTCGCCAGTTCCCACCAGTATTCAGCTTCAGTAGACAGCTGTCCTGCGTGCTCAGTGTGGACATACCTCCACATTTTGTCAAGAGAATCTGGATATGCAGATTTTCTATGCAATTATCCAATTTCCAAAAATTTGGCAGTGTAACTAATTCAAACTTCTAAAATTTGTGAGCCAGCTCTGTGTAGGCCAAAAAAAACACAGCTGTCGGCCGAAAGTGGCCTGGGAATGACCGGTCGGCACCCTCTAGATTGGACAATCTCTGAGGCTTCTCTCTAGCTCTGTAACTGTGGGGAAAATCTGAGACGTTTTCACCTTCAGGAAGTAATCCTTAAAACTGTGGAATTCTAGACTCCAGAGCGGACCAGAGGTAAACGTAAGTTTGAACTATCAGGTTGCTCTGAGTGTCCTTCAAATGTCAGCAAATAAATACTTCATCAATATATATGATTCACTTCATTTTTGTAAGGTTTGAACCTGTCCAATGTGGTGAAGGCTGAAAGTGGTCATTTCTAAGACTAAATTGTTGCTTTTATCTTGACCCAAATTTAAATAGAGTTTAGCTATGTTAAAATTAATATCATCATATGTATAACTGAATCACTTTTCTGTACACCTGAAACTAACACAACATTGTAAATCAACTGTACTTCAATAAAAAATCATATAAATAAATAAATTAAATTAAATCAATATCATCAGGGTAATGTTATATTAAAACAATGTGCAAATAGATTTTTTCCAGTTATGAAACATGAGGATAATAATAAAGGGTCTTTGTTAAATTACCAAGCTTTTGTTACTTCTCACGTTATTTATTATTTTTTTGCTTTGTTTTATTTTGTTTTTTAAAAAATTTTGCTCACATACCCTGTCACAGTGAATTTTAAAAGCCTCTGATCTTAAAGATCATCTATAAAATGTGAGAAGTGCTAAATATTCTTTATTTGATGCTGTATGTAAACCACACTAACATTCCTTTCCTTAAGTAAAAGGCAATATTGTAGATCGAGGATTTTGATTAAATTGGCATAGTCAAGACCAGGAAGATAAAGTGGACACACGGTCAGTGTATCTTCAGCCCTTGTCTTAACAGGCGAATGAACACAACTTGAAACACAGGTGACTCTTGCTCTGGTCTATGAGACAGTGAAGGGAGCTTCTCAGTACTTAAATATATGTGTTGTCATTTGTTATTACTCACCATCCTCTGGGTTAGCTGGGCAGTTCCTCTAGTCTGGGCCAGCGGGGCTAATCTCTGTGGTCAGCTGATGGCTCTGCTGAGGCTGGATGGTCCAAGATGGCCTCACTCCCACGCCTCGTGTAGACAGGCAGTTTGGTCTCAGCGGCCTCAGCTGGAGGCTGCCTCTGCTCCATATGCTGTCTCACCCTCCAGGAGGTTCACCTATCCTCCTTCCCAGACTGGACTCAGGGCTGCAGAAGGAGGAAGACGGGGCAAGCCAACTGGCTCATCCTAGCTACACACCAGCCCCTGTTAGTATCTGCATTTGTAACTTCTGAGCTACTCCAAGTTCCCTCCTGGTCTCTGATTAGGCCGTGTCTGATAATGTCCCATTGGCCTGGACCTCAGACCTGTTCCCTCTCTACCCCTCACCCCTCCCCCCCTCCCCAGACCTGCCAACAGCACAAATGACCCCTCTGCACCACCTCAGGAACTGTGCAATTTTGTGAGACCTTCACTACTTCAGAACACACATCTTTTTTTTCTTCTTCTTCTAAAGCTGCCCGTGTGGTATGAGGCACCTGGTAAGGCTCTCTCTTCTCTGGATTTCACGTGAACACAGATCTCTATTTTGTTTGGATGTCCCTCAACTTATCTTCGGTTTTGACCATCACATAGACAGTCTTGTTTGAGACCCAAAGAGCTACGGCACTGGATTCCTTCTGAGAAATTCAGGCCTCACCTGCTTCTATCCCTTCTATCCTTCTCTTTTGATCTTCTCATGTCAGGAAGGTCCTTTTCTTGATCAGCAGGAAAATTTTCTTAAATTGTATTCTCCACCTTCTTTTGCTCTGTGTGTTAAGCTCTATAATGACTCCTCCAAGCATTGGCTCAATAGCTTTCAATTCAAGTCCTGAAGAAGGTCTGATTCGCAATGGGTCAGCATGAGGTCTAAAGGTCAGGCTCAGAGCTTCAGTGTTATGACCATTCAAGAGCTCAGACAGGAAGACTTTATGACAGTTCTCTCTCCACCAGAGGTTATCTGATAATGGGGAAGAGTGAAGTGGTCATTTTCAAAATAAGCTAATCACGGCTTCTATCTTGGCATACGTTCAAATGGAGTTTAACCACATTAAAAATTAACGTCGTCTGGGTGCAACCATGTGCAAATAGATTTTGTCCACTTATGAAATTTGAGAATGAAAATATAACGCCAGGTGTTTTTTTTAATGCCTATAAAATGACTCTAATAACTTTGAATTGACATCTTAGGCGGCCTTAGTTCAGATTGTTTGCATATATTCGTAATGCTCTCGAGTCCCTTAGGGAGAAAAAAGAAACATTTACTCAGTCACCACTTTGCATGACATGGTGTTTAATTCTGTTTTCCAACTTGTTCAAAACACTCTCTTGGAATAGCTGAATAGTTTCTCTAAATCATACTTGTAAATTGTTCCTAAGAAGGCAAAGGCTTTAGCATGTTATTTTTATAATCTATACATCTAAAGTTATTTAAATATGAGTTTTTATAAAAGCATAGAGGTAACTGGCCAGGAATTTCGTGTTAATTTCCTAAACTTTAATTACTTCAACCAAGCCTAGTGTGTGCACCATAATTTGTAAAGAACCGTTAGCACAGATGTTATAAGAAAAGTCAAGGAATGTTTCAGGGGTGGAATCCTACCATTGAATACCACTGAGCCTAATGTTTACTAAAACATTTTTGCCTTGGGACTTCCCTGGTGGTCCAGTGGTCAAGTGGTCCAGTGGTCAAGACTCTGTGCTTCAACTGCAGCGGGCAGTTGTTGTCAACTGTCAACTGCCCTGATTCTTGAGCTTTTGGGCTTGGACTGGAACTCACACCACCACCAGCTTCCCAGGGTCTCAGGCCTTCAGCTCAGACTGAACCACGCCACCAGCTTTCCTGGTTCTAAGCTGGCAGACGGCAGATCGTGGACCTTCTCAGCCTCCGTAGTCACGTGAGCCAATTCTTACAGGAAATCTCCTACGGGTCTGTTTCTCTGGAGAACGCTAACACATGGGAAATTCAGAATAACGCCCTTCAAATGTGGGAAGTACCGTCAGAGGAAGAGAAATCAGTCTTCCTTTATTGACCCTGTAGGCACAGAGGTTTTTTCCAGCCAGCCGTAAGGCATCTCTTACAGGTGGAGACGTAGAAAGACCCAGGGGTCCCCATCACGGTAACGTGCAGCCCCGGCAAGGCCACCAGCTGACAGAGGTGCCGTGGAAGGAATCTGAGCATCAGACAGGTGACAGGAACGGTTGAGTTTTAAGTTCCTTTATGTCCTCTGGCCTGAGATTTATAGTCAAACAGCACGGGTGCTGGGAGCATACATCTACTAAACCTGGGCTCTGTGAAGCCCAGTTTTACCCTCATCCTTAAAGTGCTGTCCACATCAGAGGGCCCCTTTGTGGGTTATCAGACATTCACAGAGTCAATGAGCGCTCAGGGCAGAGGCAAATAGAGCACATTCGCAGGAAAGTTCCCTGCTGCCTTTACGACGAATCCATCCCCTTGAAGGTCCCTCAGAGAATGATTCAGGAATCCAAGGACAAAGCATCAATGAGGACACACCTGTGTTTACGGCAGACGTGGAAGAGCAAGAGACTACAGAGCAGCGGCAAGAAGAGAAGAATCATTGTTAAAAAACCCGGCCATCTGAACTTTTTTTTAATGTTTTAAAAATGCATTTTACAAAAACCTTTGAAACACAAGGGGTCAGGAATCGTTTTTAATGTTCTGCGCTTGAACGTGGCAAAGGCAGCCTAGCTGGAAGCTGGGCTCTCTGGTTTGCGTCTCTGAAGTCGGATCGATGGCATCCGACGTAGCAGAGAGTTTCTCCCCTTCTGTCTCTTCCATCCTCGTGGACCCCAGTTCCACCGACTCCATGCAGGGCCCCAGAGTTGGGCCCAAGGTTTGCCCCTTTTATCCAGAGGAAAACGTCCTTTCTGAGAAGTGCATTTCTGTTTTTCGGTTTTGAGTGAGGGTTTTGAGTGGGTTCTGTGTGTCCCCGGAGGACATCCTGCTACCTCGCATGTGAGCATGTTCGGCCCGGCGGTTCTGCCGCCGGAACGCACGCGCCTTCTATTCGTTTTCTGGTTGTCGAGTGACCCCTGCTGGTCACTGGGAGATGTTGCCGCCTTCCCTCATCTTATTTCTAGTTAAATTCAGTCATCCGGCTGGAACTGCTCGGTTCACCTTTGTTTAGTTGTGATAGCTTCTATGAATACCTGTCGTGCTATAAATGTCATTTTCATCGCATTAAACTCAGGGTTTTGAAAACCGCTCCCCATAAAATGGTGAAATTCACAGCAAAGGAAAACATCTCTGTGCTGGTGAAATCTTAATGATTCAGTGATCTCATGCTGACAGAGGAGATGACAATTTTTATATTTTCTTGAAAAATACTAGTCGGCAACAGACACGGGGACTGACACGTTTTGAAGCCCAGCTGGCGGCACAAAACATTTGCTGAGCCTCGCCCGGTTGCTCCCATCGATGGAACATCCATAGCTACCCAACCACAGAGCAAGGTAATCTACGGCTTACGCAGCAGAAAGGATTACAAATGAGGCTAAAAGCATCCCAGCATTTCAGAAGTCAGCAGCCTAGCCTCCCTGGACCTTTCTGTCTGTAAAGCCATTGGCGTTTTTCTATTGAATAATTTTTCGTTTAGTGCACCTACCGTGTAAAAGACTTGAAATAGGGCAGGGAAGAGAATGGGTAATAAACAGAAAATAGAATACAGCCACAGGTTAGCTGCAACAATATTATATCTATATATTTTGAGCCTCTTACCTGCTCGTATGTGTTCAATAATTTATTTCGGTGGAGGTCAGTGTCTTCTACTGAGATTCGCCTCTGTTGTACAGTGAGGGAAAAAGCGATAGCATATACTTAATTGCCTTAATATCGTAATGCCCAGCAATCCCCCTCCAATAACTCACTGTGAACAAAGCTACACCTTTAAAAGGATTGTACTGTATACTCTTATGGAAACTAACAGCAGCTCACTTTAGCCAGAGCTGAGATGGGCAAACTTCAGCTCAGCCAATGACGTAGGTCCCTTAAGTCTCTTTGGAGGACGTACGAGCGGCGACATGTTCAGTAGTCTCAGAGGTCAAAAGGAAAAGAAGATTGGATACTCATTGGCTACACGGATGTGTGTGCGTGCATGTGTACCAATGTTCCGTATACACAAATACTCACGCATAGATGTCCAGACCCTAACGTGAATGGAGGAATCGTACTGATAACTAAATACGTTTATGGGATTTGAACGAGGCGTTGCCTGTTGCCTTGTGATTTTCCTCTGTTAAATTTTAGGCACGTATAGCATATCACCTCCCTCTCTTTAGACTTTGCAAACCAAGCTATTATTTCTTCTGTGTATTAGTACTTTCTCTTGAAAAGCCAATCCTCCACAGACGCGGAAATACTTTTGTTGTATTTTTTCTTTCCTCTGAATTCTCATCTCTGTTTGCCTTCAACCTGGCAGTGAAATGCCTCAAAGTGAATACAATACCCCAGGCTTTTTAAAAAGTCTTCAGGACTTTCTAATAGTAAAGACCTTGCCTGGGTTTGAAAATCAGCCTGTTTAGAAAACAGTAAATTCACAGCTTTATCCATTGAAAGTCTTATCACAACTCTCCTTTTTATTTATTGGCATGGCTTTTTCTCTCTCAAAGATCTCTTTACTTTATGTGGTTCTTACAACATCTTGACCCTTTCAGTCGACGTTAATTTAACTAAATATTTCTGCTTCTCTGTGTATTTTCCCTTGAAGTTCTCATTTTTTGTTGATGTTCTGTCTTTTAACTGTTCCTTTTGTTCCATTTTCCAATACTGCAGGGACCCTTAGAGCTTGGAGGAAACATTTGCAAATCTACACTGACTTCCTGTTTATTTATGGCTCTTTCAGCAATGTTCTTTTCTTTGCAAGGAGCTCAAATTCACCAGCAAGAGCTAAGGTCATACTCAAAACATACCTCTGATTTGAACCAAAGAATAAAGGGAGAATAAAAATTGAAAAATATTTTAAGAATCCTAAAGATACTCTGACTCGATTTAAGGTACACATTATAAGGTACATTGTTCTTTTTTGCAGTGAAATGGTGTGGTCTCTGGATGTATCTCTTTTTCCACCCAACTTGAGAATTTAAACTTTGTTCAGTTTCACAAGATGAGAATTCTCCAAATATCGTGGAATTTACCTTAATAAAAAATAAAACAAACCCTGCTAAGTTCCTTCATTTTACAGTTTTTTCCTTGAGGGCATCACCTGAGGACATCACCTGAGGACACCATCTGGAGTATCACCTGAGGGCATCAGTGGAAGTCTGCTGGACAGTCCGTATTGGTGGCGCACCTGACTCAGCCTGGACAGTGGCTAAGTGTCAGTGCTGTTTTAAGGCTTTGGCTGTTTTCTTCTTCTGACTAAGGTACATCTGTTTCCTCATCTTAGCTATAGCCAGGCTTTACAAAGTCTGTATCATCAAGTTTTCACTTTTAGTGTGAAAGTATCTTACGGTTGATGCCATTGTCTGTTCCTTTTATCTGGCAGATGTCTAGGTAGATAAGCTCCTGAATCTGGGATCACCTGCAGACCATCCTGTGCCTTCAAATACCGGGTGAGTGGAAAGGCAGTTGAGTCATCTCCACCCACTTCTGTAGATGATTTAGTGTGAACTCCAATCATTATCTCCATGATGGTCTTCATGTCTCTACTACTGGTTCCAAACACCGAGATAGAATCACAGACTTGCACAGCTAGAATGGAGCTCAGTCCAACCCCTTTACTGTATAAATAAGGACTAAAAAGTAGCTAAAGAAGTTACGGGATTGTCCGTGGTCACGAACGTTGGCCAATGACATAGCTAGAAAAGTATCAGGTCTTTGTGAATTTATATGTATGTGTGGATAGATGTTCGTGCAGAATTTACCATAGACAGCAGACAGTCTGAGCTCTTCACAAATCTTGGCTTTTATAACCCTTATAGCAGCCTTCTGAAGTAGATACTCTTATTATCTATCCAATTTCAAAGATAAGGAAACTGAGGTTCAAAGAGGTTAAATAACTTTTTCAAGGTCATGTAATAGGGAAGAACCTTTATGTTCTACTACAAGTTCATCACTAAAGGGATGTTGCCTATAAGCTTAAATTATACATAGTGGCCCATCTCTGGGACACCTGCCTCCCAGATAATGAGCATTAAGCTAAAATACTTTGTTTAGCTCACAGGAAACATCCTGACCAGGCCCACCTGTGAATGGCTGCAGGAAAAAAGAAATTCACACATCTTCTCTGGAGTGTGCGGAACCAGGAAATGTTTGATTTTACTGCCTCCCCTTTTAGCTTAAAAGAAGCTTGGGGGGCTTCCCTGGTGGTGCCGTAGTTGAGAGTTTGCCTGCCGATGCAGGGGACACGGGTTCGTGCCCCGGTCCAAGAGGATTCCACATGCCACGGAGCGGCTGGGCCCGTGAGCCATGGCCGCTGAGCCTGTGCTCCGAAAAAAAAAAAAAAAAAAGCAGCAGCTTGAATTCTAACTCAGCCAAGATGATTCTTTGGGATGGTGGTCCACCATCTACTGGGTCTACTGGCCTGCTGGATAAGGTTGCTCTTCCTTGTCCCAGCACCTCATTTCTGGTTTTATTGGCCTGCTGTGTAGCAAGCAGTACAAGCTTGGACTGGGTAACAATCACATACCTGGTAGGTGGCAGAGCAGGGAAGGAAACCCAGGCAGTCTGGGTCCCAAGCCTGGTCTCTTAATCACTATCTTTCACGAAGGTCAGAGTCAGTTACATGTCATCAAGGTGTCAGCCTGTTCCAACTGATGCGTAAACTACTGAGCGCAATATGAAATTAATCAGTGACGTAGCACACAGGGGAGCGGCCCTGGATTTTATGTCCTGAACGTTCTGCTAACAAATCTACTCTGTCCCTTGTGTACACATGTCATCTTTCACCACATTCCACTCAAGAGCATTATTTTTCTTCCATTTAACCCCTCTTTGTCTCTAACATATTCTCTCTCTCTCTCTCTCCCACCACCATCACCTCACCCGCCAACACACAGTCTCTGTCAGAGAGATACAGGGAGAATCTCTGCCCTCATCTGAGGAAACTGGCCTCCAAACCTAAAAAGAAGTAGTGAAAAATCTAGTTAAACGTAATATAATGTAAGGTAAGCTCTCGGGCCATTTCTAAGTATAAATGGAAATTAGTGGAAAACTAGACTTTTGTGACTTCTTACTGCTGCATAACAAATTACTTCAAAATTCAGTCATTTAAAACAGTAAACATTCATTGTCTTGCAGTTTCTGTGGGTCAGGAATTCAAGAGTAACTTACCTGGGTTGTTCTGGCTCAGGGTTTCTCATGAGGTTTTAGTCAAGTTTCACCTGGAGCTGCAGTCACCTAAAGTTCTCTGAGAGTTTGTCTGAAATTAGATTTGACTGAGGTTCACTTATAGAGCTGGTGAGTTTGTGCAAACTGTTGGCAGGAGGCTTCAGTTCCTCACAAAAGGACTTCTCCGTAGGGTCTCTTGAGTGTCCTAATGCAACCGTGGCTGGCTTCCCCTTGGGTGAGTGACTCAAGCATAAGCAAGGCAGAAGCACTATCTTTGATGACTTGGCCTTGGAAGCCATTCACCATAATTCCTGCTACATTTTCTTGTTGAGAAGAAAGTCACTAAGTCCATTCACATTCAGAGTAGGAGGGTGGAGGGATTAGACTTACCTTTAGTAAGGAGGGTTAAACCTGTCTATTTAGTAATAAGCTCTATTGAGTACATATTAAGCATATATTTTTTTTAAGCATATATTTTTAAAACACTATTTAAGCTCCTAGATTCTAAATATTCCTATAAGCAGTATATGGTTTTCAAACCTTGGCTGCTAATTCCTCTCTCCAATTTTCCATAACTTTCCCCATTCCAAGTGACATAGCGCTGTTGAAAAATGAATCTCCTGAGTAATTTGGGGTTCAGCTACACAGCACAGTGGCTCCTGAATTGACATCCATGAAAATCAATTTTAATTCATTCATATGTGGCTAAGTAAAATATTTTATGAGGTACTAGATCAAACATCTGTTCCATTTCTTTCGACTACGACTTCAGTAATTGAATTGTTTTTGGAAAAGCAATCACATGAGTTTCTCGTAATTATAGACTGTTGATTTGTTCATATTTCATGTCCCTTACAACACTTAAGTGAGCAGGTTGTTTTTCCTACAAAGCACTTGTTCCATTATTTTACTAGAAGCTAAAGCAATCTTATGTACCCAAGTGACTTGCTTCTCAATTGAAATCTGTTTCTTAAGAACAATGACAAACTAAGAGTGTTTGTCTTATTGTTCCAAAACTGAACATGTATTGCTCTTCTGGTTGATTGATTTTCACTGCTAGGAAACAACAGCAGGCGTCCTCAGAAATGTTTGTTTAAGTAAAGCAAGAATCCACCAAACAAACATCATTCAGATAAACAGAAAACACTGCTTCCTCTTGCTGCGTCCCCAGTTGGGTTAACAGAACAACAAAAGTCAAAGAGTCAGTGTATCTAATTAGATCAGACAACGTATTTCAGTGAAAAAGTAATCAGATCCGATGTTTAGCTCATTTGCTCACTCAACAAACATTTGTTATATATCTGCAGCGTACTGAGGGGGAGAAGTCAAGATGGTGGAATAGGAGGACGTGGAATTCGTCTCTCCTCACAAGTACATCAGGAGCACGTCTACAAATGGAACAGTTCTCACAGAGCACCTGCTGAACATTAGTGGAAGACTTCAGACACCTAAAAGGACAAGAAAAATCCCCTCGCCACTGGGTAGGATGAAAGAAAGAAACAAGAAAAGAGGAATCGGGAAGGGACCAGCAGCCCTGGTGGGGAGCTGAAGGTGAGGGGAGGTCCCCACGCTCAGAGAAACCCCTCACAGCAGGGGAATCAGCTGGGACAGAAAGGGACCTTCAGGAGATTGGAGGGGAGTGCAGGAGATGGTCTGTGGAAGACAGGACAGAGTAAGAACTGTACACATGGTCTGTGCTGCAGCACTGCACACCCCAGCCTGTGTCATGAGTCTCCCGGTGCGGAGGGGGACTGGGTGCTGGAAAGTGGGGTGTGGAGTGTGGACCCAGGGAGGGGACAGCTGCTGGCTGTGAAGAGGCAGCCTGAAGGGACAGGAGTAAGGAGCTCCACAGTCAGGAAAGTTTGCGGAAGCAGCCTGGGACACCACAGAGGCAAGGCATCACTGTTGAGTGGCTCGCAAGGGGTGGGCCACCACCACAGCCCCCTTCCCCACCCACTGGCCTCTTCAGCTCCGTGGGCACTGGGAGGGACTCCCATCTGAGTCAGCCTCACCCACCCCTCAAGCCAAGGCCGCCTCCGCCTGCACAGACTCCGAGGTCCTGAGCGCCGCCCATGCCAAAGCCTCCTTGGGAATCAGCCCTGGGGGCCCCGGCCTGAGGCAGGAAGCCACCGATGCTGGCGGGGGCTGAGTGCTAAAGCGTGGGCTTAGGAGAGCGGATCTGGGGAGAGGACCACCGTTGGCTGCGTGGTTACAACAGAGGGGACGGGAGGGAGGGGCTCTGGGGCCAGGAGTGCCCCTAGGGGAAGTGTGGTCTGCCTAGGAAATGAGGCGCCGTTGTTGAGTGCTGCACAAGGGGCAGGGCTGCCACCTCCCCACATGCCAGCCCCTGCCTCCGTGGCCACTGGGAGGGACTCCCACCAGAGCAAGTGCGCCCCGGTCTGTCACAACTGCCCGATAGTCCCCACCACTGCAGCAACTCGCACACACACCCCTCGTGGCCGCCGTACCCCTGCCCAACCTGAGCGTGTAAGCGTGCCCCAGTCAGCCGCTGCTTATGCTGCTTCTCGCCTGGGCGTGGAACAGACACCTGAGAGTGGCGCACATGCAGAGGTGGGGTCAACACCGAAGCAGAGCCCCTGGGGCAGCGCGACTAAGGAAGAGGGACGGAAATCTCTCCTTGCAGCTGCACCCGCCGTGGATTAAATCCCCGAGACTGGCTTGGTAAGCCCTGCGTCCGTGGAATATCTGACTGGACGGTGAGTGCCCTCACAACCAAGTCTCGTCTAGCCTCAGCAGCAGTGGACTCTGGGGGCAAGTACACGTGGGGGTTGGGCCACGTCACAGTCTGAGCAGCCCCCACCGTGCCCACAGCAGGTCCAGACACCAACCTAGACACATTGGAGGGCCTCCTGGGGAGGCGGGGGCTGGCCGTGGCTCACTGTGAGGACAAGGACACTGGCAGCGGAGGCCCCAGGAAAAGATTCTTACTACTGTTATTCTTTATTTTGTTTCTTTCATTTTGTTCAGTTGTTGTTGCTTTTATTATTTTCAATTTGTTATTTATTTATTCCTTTTTAAATTCTGTAATATATTTCCTATTTTTACTTTTTTGTTGTTTTGTGGCTTTTTCCTGTTCTTGTTCTTTGTTTTTTTGTGTGTGGGTTTTTGTTGTTTTTGTTTTTTGATTGTTTTTCTGTGGTTTATGTTTCCTTTGCTTTTTCATAGCTTGCCTTCTGTTTTTGCTTTGTTTTTTATTTTTGTTAGTTTAGTCTTTATTGATTGTTTTCATTTTGGGGTTCTTTGTTTAGTTGTTCTCTTGTTTTTTGTTTTCTTTGGGTTTTTTTGTCTTGTTTAGTTTTTTGTTTGTCTGTTTCTTTATTTCTGTTAATTTGGCTTTGTTTTTATCATTTGTCTTGGGTGTTGTCTGTTTTCTTTTTTTGTGCCTTTTTATTGTTGCTGTTTGTTTGTTTTAGTTTTTGCTAATTGTCTTGAGTTTTGTTTGTCTATTTCTTTCTTTTCTTTTTTTTTTTTTTCTTTTTCTTTCTTTGGCCATGCTACACAGCTTGCAGACTCTTGGTTCCTGGGCCAGGGGTCAGGCCTGGGCACTCGGGGTGGGAGCTCTGAGTCCAGGACGCTGGACCACCAGAGAACTCCCAGGCCCAGGGAATATTAACTGTCATGCACTCTCCCAGAGGTCCCCATCGCAACACTAAGACCCGGCTCCACCCAACTGCCTGCAGGCTCCAGTGCTGGACACTTCACACCAAACAACCAGCAAGACAGGATCACAGCCCCACCTATCAGCAGACAGGCTGCCTAAAGTCATACTAAGCTCACAGACACCCCAAAACACACCACCTGATGCAGCCCTGCCCATCAGAGGGAAAAGACTCAGCTCCATCCATCAGACTGCAGGCACCAGTCCCTTCCACCACAAAGCCTACACGAGGCCCAGGACCAACCTCACCCACCAGGGAGCAGTCAACAGAAACAAGAGGAACTACGACTCTGCAGCCTGTGGACAGGAGATCACAAACTCAGTAAGTCAGACAAAATGAGACAACAGAGAAATACGTTTCAGATGAAGGAACAAGGTAAAAACCCACAAGACCAAATAAATGAAGAGGAAATAGGCAGCCTACTTGAAAAAGAATTCAAAGTAATGAACATATGAATTTGGGGACACAAACATTCAGTCTATAGTACTTTTCCTCTAATATCAGAACAAGACAAGAATGCCTATTCTCACCACTTCTATTCAATATAGTACTGGCCAGTGCAATTAAGCAAGAAATGGGAATAAAAGGCATCTAAATAAGAAAGGAAGAAGTAAAATTATCTCTACAGAGGACATGATCTTATATGTAGATAACTCTAAAAATGTCACACACACAAAAAAACCTATTAAAACTAATAAGTGAATTCAGCTAAGTTTTGGGATACAAGATCAACAGAAAAAAATCAGCTGCATTTCTTTTCACTAACAACAAATTATCCAAAAAAGAAATTAAGAAAACAATTCCATTTACAATAACATCAAAAAAGAATAAAATACTTAGGAACAAACTTAACCATGGAGGTGAAAGATTTGTACACTGAAAACTATAAAACATGGATGAAAGAAATTAAAGAAGACCTAAATAAATGGAAAGATATCATGTGTTCATGGATCGAAAGACTAGATAGTGTTAAAATTTCCATATCATCCAAAGCAATCTACAAATGCAGTGCCATCTGTATTCAAATTCCAATGACATTCTTTACAGAAATAGAAAAAGCAATCCTAAAAATCACACCATGAAAGAGTCTGAATAGCCAAAGCAATTTTAAGCAAAAAGGACAAAGCTGGAGGCATCCTTTGTTTCAAAATACATTACAAAGCTACAATAATCAAAACAGTATGGTATGGCATTAAAAACAGACATATAGGCCAATGCAACAAGATAGAGAGCCCAGAAATGAACCTGTACATATATGGTCAATTGATAATTAATAAGGGTGCCAAGGATGCACAATGGAAAAACAATAGTCTCTTCCACAGATGGTGCTTGGAAAGTGGATATCTACATGCAGAGGAATGAAAGTAGACACTTATCTTACACCAGACACAAATATCAACTCAAAATGAATTAAAGATCCAAATGTAGGACCTGACAATGTAAAACTACTAGAAAAAAACATAGGGAGAATCTTCTTGACATTGGTCTGGGCAATGATTTCTTGGATATGACACCAAAAGCACAAGCAATAAAAGCAAAAATCAACAAGTAGGATGATGTCAAATGAAAAAGCTTCTGCACAGCAAAAAAAAAAAAAAATCATCAACAAAATAAAAAGGCAACATACAGAATGAGAGAACATATCTGCAAACCATATATCTGATAAGGAGTTAATCTCCAAAACATGTGAACTCCTACAACTAAAAAACAAAAAGATAAATATCTTGACTTTAAAAAGTGGTAGGATTTGGACACGCAAAGGACACATAAAAGGCTAGAGAGGGTGGGGCTAAGAATTCCTGACATAGTGAATTCATAAGAAAGGGGATCATATTTTAGAATAATCTGTCACAGGATATGCATGACAAACACAGAATCATTTTTGCTTGGCTAGGCTAAGAGCAAAGAGTTTTGGAAAGGGAATACGAGAAAACTAAAAGAGAAAAGTTGTGAGATCAGATCGTGAGGCTAAGGAGTCTGGGCGTTAAGCAATGTCCACATTTTCCAGCAGGGAAGGGACGTGCCAGAGCTCTGCTTCTAGAAAAGTTTATATGGGAACAAGAAAAGACTGGTGAGGGAGCCCAAACAGGAGGTCGCCACAGAAATAACAAAGACCTAACACGGGCTCAGTCACCTGGGTGAGGAAGTAAGTATTTCAGTCAAGGAACCAGACTGCCCAGCGCGTAGGAGGTGTGAGGGCAAGTAAAATCAGGCAGATGAGAAGCATTGGAATAGGGACAGCCTGAGAAGGTAAACAGACGAGACAGGCTAAGAGCGGCCCCTCCACTATCCAGATGAACCCCTGGACCTCCCTGGATCCAGAACCCCTTCATTTATCAGAGAGAAGTGAGGCAGCTGGGACGTTTACCTGGCCTCCCACTTTGCATCTTATGATTTAATATGATTGCCCAAGGGCAAGCCATTGTATGTTCTTGAGCAGGGAAACAATGAGATGAAAGGGATGGTTTGAAAATATGAGCCTGTCAGCAAATCCCTATTGTAGGAATTACTGTGTTGATAACACTCTCAGCACAATGTCTTCCGTGCCGTATTTTATATTCTTAGGGAAGCCTCTGATATACACTGACCATGAAGCATCTATCAGCGCTGAGGATAAGCAGGACGTTTCTCTTGCAGAAAGGATAATGATGTAATTGCAAAATGGATTCAGATGAGAATTTCAAAAGCGGCACTTAAAGGCAGGGAATTGTAACTACACTCGTGAACCATTCAACAATCTCAGAGATACGGCTACTCTTCATTTATTCAACATATTATTGAGCGTGGCGTGGCTTTGGGACAGACGTAGTGCTGGGTGAGGAATCCGGTGCTAAATCAGACGGATAGGGGCTTTTCCACTGTGGAGCTTACAATATGGGAGAGACAAATAAACATACCTATTCAAGCTGCCGGCAGCACCGTGAAAAAACACCACGATGATGAGCAGTCGGCGGATCTGATTTAGGCTGGGAGGTAGACATTGGCACATCTTCCATGACAGAGCAAGGTTTAGGCTGAGACCTGAAGGATGAGAAGGAGTCTGCTCGACCAAAGTTAGGGAGAAGAGCTGGGAGAGGAGGGGAGACTGACGGGGAGTGTGTCGTGCGGAAGGTGGCTTCCAACCTCGGCTGCGTGGGGAGGTGCTGCGCAGTTCAGCTGCCCTAAGCCCCTGCAATCCCCCGCAACCCCCGCGGGAGGGTCAGTAGAGGGAACGTCATCGCCGACCCACCAACAAGTGGGACTGCACCCCTGACTCCTTCTAGATCTGATGGTCCCCACAAAACTCCTCCCCCCCCCAGTGTTAACATGGAAGTTACCTGGATCTTGGAATATTGTTTTCATTCATTCCTTTTCTTAAACATCATTTTGAAAATAAATAAAAAGTAAAAAACACCAAAGTAAAAGAATGTCCAAAAACAAAGAGTATATACATGTATGTGTCTAACTGAACCACTTTGCGGTACACCTGAAACTAACACAACATTGTAAATCAACTGTATTCCAATTTTTAAAAAGCCAAAAGTAAAAATGAACCAAAGTATTTGTACACTGTTTAAATATTATACAATGTAGGTATCGGAAGTCTTCCTTTTCCATACCCTTTCCCTGACATTCAATCCTATTTCTACAACCCTGTTTCCTGTTGACATATTGTGCATTTCCTTTTCAATTTTTTTACTGTTTACTCAGACCTGATTTTTTTTTTTTTTTACAAATGACTTTTCACATCACATTTCAAATATAAAAGATTGTCTTTGTGCATTGTCCCAACATGTATATACAATATCACTTATTTTCAGAAAGGGAGACCAGCCACCACAATTCAAGGGAAAGAAGTTCTGTTATCAGCCCAGTGTCTTCCTCACAACAGATTCAGAACCAATAAAAGATCTACTTAGACTGGCAGTAAGATTATCGGCAAGCAGCAAGGTAGACCAGAAACCAGACATCTGGGACAGATCAGTTTCTTGTGGAATAAACTGTCCTTAAGATAGACATATAATATTAACACCCCAAATTGTATTCAGAAAAGTAGAGTTTAAGTTTTAAAATGCGATGAGTATTATATTGTGATGATTTGTTTGGAAAAGAAAGAGAAATTTAAAATATCTTCGTGTAATAAATGGTTGAGTATATAGCCTTTGCTTCATAAAAAATGTTAACATACCTGGAAGAGTTACGGCACGTGTGGTGAATGAATGAAATAAAGGCATTGGAAATCGATTCTATGCCCAGTATACCTAGTAAGAAACAGGAAAAATTTAATTAGAAATTTCAGCATGTGAAAGAACAATGCGCAAATAGTGATGGACATTCGTTGTCTATTAGCAGGGAAGAAAAATGAGAGAGACATAGGCCCAAGTATGATTAGAAAAAAGTTAACAAGCCAACTACATTGACTGTCAGGCCAACTTTAACGCAGATAAGCTCACAGGTACACAATGCTTTACATGCGCTTTCACATACTTCTCCAAATCCCTCTCCTCTTAAATTCTCATTGTCCAAAATCAAACTAGACTGTACTGCACCCTCCCCCTCTCCACACCCTCGCTTGTAACCAAGCAAAGCCACTTTAATTGTTCAGTTCCTCAGGAAAGCGGAACTTCTGGTATATTGGGGGGATGTATTTATCATTTTACTTTGAGAACAGCAGGTCTTGGAGTTTACACGGCGAAGTTAATTCAGTACATTAGGGCTTACACTCAGCACTTCGTGCATCACGAGGAAATAATCTGCGGTTGCAGGAAACGACCACCAGAGGGAGGGTGTGAGCCATTAAAGAAGGGGCTGAGCCCCGGAGAACCCCTTCGTTATTAAAAGAGCAGCTGGGGAGCTTCCCTGGTGGCGCAGTGGTTGAGAGTCCGCCTGCCGATGCAGGGGACGCGGGTTCGTGCCCCGGCCCGGGAGGATCCCATATGCCGCGGAGCGGCTGGGCCCATGAGCCATGACCGCTGAGCCTGCGCGTCCGGAGCCTGATGTTCTGCAACGGGAGAGGCCACAGCGGTGAGAGGCCCGTGTACCGCAAAAAAATAAATAAATAAATAAAAATAAGATGGCTGAATAAGTGGTGAGGGTTTTGATAGGTGGAAATGAGGATGCCTTAAGTGGGTTCTCCAGTATAGCAAAGCCTGAGGCAGGGAAGTCCTTGTGCACTATTATTGTATTATTGCTGTATCAGGGAGCAGAAGGGAGGGGCAGGAGGAGGAAACAGGGAAGGGAGGGGAGCCCGTGCGACGGTGTTGTTGAGTTGACCACTGCTGTGTGCAGCTCCTTGCCGCACCTGTGGGGCAAAATGCATCTGAGGTCAGTAGCGTTATCTTGCGGAAGTGGAAAGGGGATTCTGATCTCCCCTTGGTCAAAGGTCCACCCCCAGGATGTGAATTTCCTGGTCGCACAGGCATTTCTAGGAGATGGCAGTGACTGACAAGTATTGTTAGAGTTTGGTTTCAACGGGCTCGTGGATCTGTAGCTTGACTCGGTAAGCACTGGGGAACTCCAGGGGTATTTTGAAAAGAAAAGCAGCATAGTCAGAGGGGACCCTTCCCCGGTTGTATGATTTCGCTGTAAAATCTCATTATCTGCCGAAGTGAAATATCGGCGCAGATTCCCAAGCCGGCCCTTGACTGCAGTAGTGGTCGTACAAATCCACATCTCGTGAGCAGCGTGCTTTCTTATCCATGATTTCATCCGCCTCTGTGCAGCCCGTGCGACACAGGCATTTCCATTTCCAGAACAGGCAGCATCAAGCAGGACCCATGGAAGATAGTGAGGTTGGAGTGTCAGAAGCTAAACTTGCACAACGCATGAGACTGGCCTGGGAAGTTTTGTTCAGGTTGAGGTCACTCTCCTTTCTCTGGGTTGGGCGGGGGGGGAGGTTATTGCTTCTAGGAAAAAACCAGAAGGATAATATTTTGGTCTCCCTTGGGGACTTGGGGGTTCTGTATTTGGAGGTTCCGCTTTCCCTCCCACCCTCTTATCTGCACAGGTTCCTGGGGTAGGTGTCAGCCTGGCATGACCAAGCCAGACGGCTGAGGCATTTGCTGCCAGCATCTCCCAGGGGCATAGGGCAGACTTGTTCCTGCCCACGGGTCTCTTGACTACCTTCAGTGTGGAACAAAATCAGGGGAAACAATACATACATTTCATTTGTATAGCAGTTTATAATACAAGCCGCTTGTCCAAATGTTTCCACATTTAATCTCCACTGCTTTCTAAACCATTCTGACTTCCTAGCCTCATATTCCTCTCTGCTGTCAACTTAAATTACATTTGGCTCCGTGGTGTAAATGAAAAAACTGGAAAAGGCAACAGTCCTGACAAATAATAGTCCTTACCTCAGATTGTTGAGGAGATTTAATGAGATAATATATAAAAAGTGCTTAGCGTAGTACCTGGCACATAGAAGGTCCTCAGTAAATATTAGCTACTCTTTTTATTATCATCATGGTGTTGCTGTCTTTGGATAGTATCCTAATCTTTAGCCATAGTCGTCATAGTAGTAGTATCGTCAGCATCATCACTGGTCCCGTTGCAAACCTTCTAGAACTAACCCTAAATGTTAGGAACTCATATAAAGTGTCTTTCTCAGTATCTAGTATAGAGCGGCTGTCTTAGTCTGTTTGGGTTGCTGTAACAAATACCATAGACGGGCTGGCTTATAGGCGACACACACCTGTTCCTCGCAGCTCTGGCAGCTGTGCTGTCATGGAAGCTGGTGTCGGAGTGCCAGCACGGTCTGACTCTGAAGAGAGCCCTCTTCCGGGTCACAGGCTTCTGACTTCTCACTGTGTCCTCACACGGCCAAAGGGAACAAGAGGACTCTCAGGTCTCTTTTAATGAGAGCACTAATCCCATTGTCGAGAGCTTCACTCTCATGACCTCATCACCTCCCAAAGGCCCCTCCTCGGAATACCATCCCAGTGGTCATTAAATGCCAACATATGAATTTGGGGGGCGGGGGAGGGGAAAAACATTCAGGCCATAGCAGTGGCAATATATGCTCCAGCCACCTTTCTCCTCAGTAGGTTCAGGTGCTCTGCGGCATGTGGGATCTTCCTGGATCAGGGCTCGAACCCGTGTCCCCTACATTGGCAGGCAGATTCTTAACCACTGCGCCACCAGGGAAGTCCCTACAAATGGCCTTTTAAAAAGGATAAAAAGGGACTTCCCTGGTGGCGCAGTGGTTAAGAATCCGCCTGCCAATGCAGGGGACACAGGTTCGAGCCCTCTTCCGGGAAGATCCCACATGCCACGGAGCAACTAAGCCCATGCGCCACGACTACTGAGCCTGCACTCTAGAGCCCGTGAGCCACAACTACTGAGCCTGTGTGCCACAACTATTGAAGCCCACGCACCTAGAGCCTGTGCTCTGCAGCAAGAGAAGCCACCGCAGTGAGAAGCCCTCACACCACAACGAAGAGTAGCCCCCGCTCATCGCAACTAGAGAAAGCCTACACTAAGCAACAAAGACCCAACACAGCCAAAAATAAATATAAATAAAGAAAAAAAAAAAGCTTGTGATAGCCAGAATTCTAAAATGACCCTAGACTCCTGCCCTGTGATATACACAGCCTTAGTAATCCCATCCCCTGGAGTGGGCATGAGAACTGTGAATTTGATAGGATAGCCATTCCCTTACATAAGTTACATTACAAAGCAAAGATGATGGATGGTCCCTCCCTTGGTGGCAATATGTCCCCTAGGACTCTATCCGTGCAGAACGAGGTGAGCCATTCTCCTGCCGACTTTAAGTCAGTAGGCTACCGCGTGGTCGGCCACGTGGCACAGAATGGCATGGGTTCTGTGACCTAAGAGGGTCTCCCAGCTAAAAGGCAGCAAGAGAATGGTGACCTCAGTCCTACAAGCGCAAGGAACTGAATTCCGCAGCCTAAGTGAGTCTGGAGGTCAGCCCTTCCCAGGTGAGCTTCCAGATGAGAACAAGCCCAGAATCCACCTCAGTTCAGGCTGGTGAGACCCTGGGCAGAGGACTCAGCCCACCTGTGCCCAGATACCTCATCCATGGGAAGTGAGGTCATGGATATTTGTGGCGTGAAAACCACTAAATTGGTGGTAATTTGTTATAGAGCAGTAGAAGCGAATACAATGCTCAACCTCACTCACAAAAAGCGAGTGAGCTTTCGAGCTTTAGAGCTCTATCAAGATACTTGTCAGCTTGGCAAAGAGAAAAAAAATAAAAAATATGCTATGTGAGTAAGAATATGGGAAATAGGCATTCTCATAGATCAGCAGAGACAGATAAATGAGTATAATTTCTGTGGACAGTGATTTAAAAATATCTAGCAAGATTTTTTTTTAATACATTTATTTTATTTATTTATTTTTGGCTGCGTTGGGTCTTCGTTGCTGCGTGCAGTGCAGGCTTTCTCTAGTTGTGGTGAGCGGGGGCTACTCTTCGTTGTGGTGTGCGTGTTTCTCATCGAGGTGGCTTCTCTTGTTGCGGAGCACGGGTTCTAGGAGTGCGGGCTTCAGTAGTTGTGGCTCGTGGGCTCAGTAGTTGTGGCTCACGGGCTCTAGAGCGCAGGCTCAGTAGTTGTGGCACACAGGCTTAGTTGTCCGCGGCATGTGGGATCTTCCCAGACCAGGGCTCAAACCTGTGTCCCCTGCATTGGCAGGTGGATTCCCAACCACTGTGCTACCAGGGAAGCCCCTCTAGCAAGATTTAAAAACACATCCCTCTCTTCCATCAAGTTTGCTTGTAATTTATTATGGAATACATCCACAAACATGGGAAAAGGTTAAGATACAAGCTTCTTTACTGCAGCGCTTGTTTGTAGCAACGAGATTAGAATCACCTATGTATTTCTCAACAAGCACCTGGTTAGATAATTTTGGGTACATCCGCAAAATGGATACCCTGAAGCCATTAGAAAGAAAGAAAAATTATTTAAGTTTAGATATTGAAAATATTCAAGATGTATTTCGAAAGAGAAAAGAAGCCATGTTTAATACAGGGTGCAGAATAATAAGCTACCATTTTTGTGGAGGAAGAAAAGGAGAGGCGAGAATATATTTGCTTACATATTACAGTAAGTCTCCTACAAACAAAAGAGTTGTTCTGAGAGCGTGTTTATAAGTCCAATTTGTTCGTAAGTCCAACAAAGTTAGCCTAGGTACCCAACTGACACAATCAGCTATGCAGTACTGTACTGTATAGGTTTATAATACTTTTCACACAAATAATGCATAAAAAGAAAACAAAAAATAAAGAAAACACTTTTCATCTTACAGTACAGCACCTTGAAAAGTACAGTAGTACCAGCTGCATCACCACTGCTTGCTTCAAACATCCTGGGCTTGAAATAAAGATACTGAACTACTCTATACAGTACTGTACAGTGAAGTGCACAAAAGCACAACCACTTGTAGGAGATGCACGCACGTGACAATGTACGCCAGACACGTGAACTAACTCACATGGTTGGACATGAGAACACACATTCTCATCTTTGAAAGTTCACAACTTGAAGGTTCGTATGTAGGGGACTTACTGTACATAAAATATCTGTGGAGGGCTTGCAAGAAACTGATATCACTGGTTGTCCCAAGGAAGTGAATGGGGAAAGGGTGTCATTGCTGCAGGAGAGGAATGAAGAACGTTTACTATAGGCTTTTTTATACACTCTAGATTTTGGAATCATGTGAAGGTATTACCTATGAAAATATTAAAAGACTTGGAAAGCAATATGCTTTTGTTGACTGGTCCCCTGGAGAAGAAAACCACACACCTAGAGAGGCCAGAGCCCCCAGAACAACGCAGCCCACGAGCAGTGAACCATACAAAGCCTCTGTTGATGAATGGGTTTTTCTTCTAATCATTAAATATTGAAAAACTCTAAGCAAATTATGCATTAAAATGGACAAGGACACGGGCAGCTTTTCAAACACCAGTCACAGTGAATAATTAAAGTTCTCTTGGATCTGCTAAAGCAGATGAGCCTACCCTGGATCTGACCGGTCCAACATGGGAGGCATTTCCCTCGTGAACAGCACGAACCACCACCCTGGTAGAGTCTGTTCCCTAAGGTGAGGTCCAAGGTTGTCTGTTCCTGATCATACAAAGGGAATTCACAAAGCTTTACTGAATCGGTGTTCAGGAAGAGGGCCATCCACAGGGCAGGAGAGAGAGAGAGAAAGCTTATTAGAAATTTAGAAAATAAATCAAAAGATGTCAGTTAAATGCAGAAAACAGAGCCTGAGGCCCCAAGGTGAAGGTCAAGACCTTAATGAAGGCTTTTCCATGGAAGTGTTCACCTAATGTGTCAGTGTTCACCCAAATCAAGGGTATGATGTGACAGGCCTGGGAGGCTTGCTCTGTGTGTGTGTGTGTGTGTGTGTGTGTGTGTGTGTGTAAAAGGGAGATATTTTTAGAAAGAGACATGTTGGCAAGCTCTAATTCTATTCCAATGGAGAGAGGTTGCCGGTACTTAGGACAATCAACTGTTTAAGACAGCAATCGTGGCACAGCCATGCAAGACCTAAAACCCTACATAATAATACAGCGCATAATAAGTAATTATATACATGTTATTACTTTAACATAAAATACGAAAATAGCTGTCTTTAAAATTATTTTGATTCTATAGTATTTCCTTTTCTACATTTACATAAATGCTAAATTATAAATTATTGAAAGAAAACAATAGGATTAGTTAATAGTGGCGATTAGTAGAAATTAAGAGTAGGGCTAATGAAAGAAATCATATGCATGAGAAAAACATGACAATGATTTTGTGTTTCTGTCCTCTGCTACAGCAATTCTCTTTTTTTAGGTATTTAAATTTTGTAGGTAAATTACTGTGTGGTTTTAAGATACACGCGTGTACGACTTTTTTTTAACCATCTTTTTTTTCTTTTTTTTTTTATTGGCTGCAAGGCTTGTGAGATTTTAGGTCCCCAACCAGGGATCGAACCTGGGCCCTCAGCAGTGACAACGCAGAGTCCTAACCATGGGACCGCCAGGGAATCCCCACATGTACAACTTTTAAAAAGGAGATAATAAATACAATACGGCAGTTTCCCACATTTAATAAAAAACAGCAAGGACATGTTTCTTTCTGTCCCACGATACCACAGGAGTTTTACTCTTTCTGTTTCCTTTTCCAATAATACTTTTCTGAGCTGCCCGTGGCCTTTGGGACATTCTTCTTTCTCTTTTAGGTAGTGATGAAAATAGGGTCAAATTATACTCCAATAAAGATGTAAAAAAAAAAAAAGAAAGAAAATAGGGTCAAATGCACAATTCACTCTGACTTGCTTCTCTGCTCCTACCCAAGCCCACCTTCCACTGATTCCTCGAATGAGTCTAATGTGAGCACATTCAGCTAAATAGCCTCTTGACAAACACATCTGAGTAGAGAGAGCTTGGGATTTTGTCTACTAGCAGTAGCAGGGTTTTAGCTGTAGGAATGCGCTTCCAAATCTCCAAAACTGTCCACCCACTTTGTATCTACAGGGTCGTGTAGGTAGCCCAGGAGTTTGCCAGCTGGGTCCTTTGCATCTACTAATTTGTCATACAGGCTCTTCCAGGTCTAAAATGCCCTTCACTGTAAACACATAGGCACATCAGATGTCACCATAAGTGAAACTCCTGTTTCTCAGGAAAAAATGGCTTTGAAGCACAGAGGTCCCTTGAACTTTGGATAGCAGAGTCGGATTCCAAGTAAGTTACAGTTTTAGGGAATAAATCAAGAAGGTTCTGCTTAACTTGGCTGTTCTCTTCTGGAGACTTCATTCTGAGTTTTGAAGCAATATTTTTTCCAAAGAAATCAGCCTTTTGGGTTTTTTTTTTTTTTTCTATATGAGTTTTGGTTTCATCCCACACAGCACTGAACACCCAGGTGCGGTCAGCTCATCCTTATTAAAGCCTCTCGTGTGCTTTGGAGAAACAGCACATACGTTCCTCTTTGTAAAATCCTTTCTCCTTTTTTACCCTCAGTGTATTTCCCAATTAGAGGAAGACACTCTTCTTGACCCAAACTCTAAAAAGCTGAAGTGGAAAATGTGCTGATTTCACAGCAGACCGATAGTTTTACATTTTCTCTGTGGCCAACAACTCTGACACCTGCTTGTGGACACATGTCTGAGGGGCTAGTTCCTTCCGTTTCTGCACAAAATCTCATGAATCGCTTCTGTGCATTTTGAGAAACTGAAGAGTGACCAAAACCTTTCATTACAAAGGCCTCAGTGTCACAGGAAAGCAAAGTGCACCCATCTTATCGGTGTTATATACAAGGTGTGCTGGACGTTTAGCCGGTAAGAAGTTTATGGATTGAACAGAATTTGCCAACGTTTACATTTGCGCTGTGGAATATGCAGACGAAGGAGCAAAGTCTAGTCTGTTTTTAGGCAAGGTATCAATAATCTTTTATTCAATATTTTCTGTGGTTTCATGAAGGTGATCTTATTTGCAAAGCAGAAATAGAGACACAGATGTGGAGAACAAATGTATGGATACCAAGGGGGAAAGGGGGAGGGTGGGAGGAACTGGGAGATTGGGATTGACACATATACACTATTGATACTATGTATAAAATAGACAACTAATGAGAACATACTGGGAACAGGGAACTCTACTTAGTGCACTGTGGTGACCTGAATGGGAAGGAAAGCCCAAAAAAACGGATATATGTATATGTATAGCTGATTCACTTTGCTGTACCGCAGAAACTAACACAACATTGTAAAGCAACGATACTCCAAAAAAAATAATTAAAAAAAAATCTTTAAAGAGTTTAAGAAGATTTGAAACTCCATTTTCTGAATCAAAGTACCTAAGTGCTAGCAGGAACATTTTCTGTTGCCATGGTTCAACACATGACGTGATACACTGTAGAAAGCATGATTGTTGGTGCAATCTGACAGAATCAGCTCTACCCTGTAAGGGGTCAAAATATCTGTTACCAAAGTTTCCCTTTTTGTTCAACCATTAGACATTTTAAGTTGCAACCTCCACTCTGGAAATGTGATTTCACTGGGCTTCACAGAACAATCAACGGAACATTAGCCATAGTGTTCACTCCTGTAGAACGCTCAAGCTAACCCAATGGCAAATATTTTCTCATGAGCGTTGGTGCCTTTGGGGGAACTAATCAAACTTTTCATTGATTTAGAAGTACTTGCACAGCTTATCCCAGACTTGTGAGAATGGAGCTCCAGATGGGGTTTGATGAAATAAAATTTATATTTTAAGGCAGGACAAGAAAAAATTAAACATAAAATTCTCTCTGTGTGCTTGTTTGGACCCCCCCCCTCCCCATGTGCAGGGGGCCTCTGCATTACACATTACCCACAGCTCCTCAAAGATGCGGGTGCCTGATGACCTTAAAGATCAATTTTTTTTTCCTTTCTTTGATGCTAGCAATGTAACTTCTTAAAAGAATAGCCTTTAGGGCTTCCCTGGTGGCGCAGTGGTTGAGAGTCCGCCTGCCGATGCAGGGGACATGGGTTCGTGCCCCGGTCCGGGAAGATCCCACATGCCGCGGAGCGGCTGGGCCCGTGAGCCATGGTCGCTGAGCCTGTGCGTCCGGAGCCTGTGCTCCGCAACGGGAGAGGCCACAACAGTGAGAGGCCCGCGTACCGCAAAAAAAAAAAAAAAAAAAAATTAAGCTAGCTCTATCTCAGTACAAAGCATAGTCAATCCGAAATCAAAGATGGACAGTTAACACTCACGATTACACACAGTTATGTTTCACACTGTCAGAAGGAAACAAAGCTGGACACTAGTTAGAGTAGTGTAGGGCAGATTTAATTCAGTAATTCTACAATGGGGGAGAGAACTCAGTCTAAACTCAGCTCAACTCTGCCAAAACAAAAGGCAGGAGGCTTCTGAAATTCTGGGATGAGCTAAAGGAAAAGCTTTGAGGGTTCAAAAGGGGGAAGTCCATGTGATTAGCCACCTGTATGCTTACCAAATTCAGGCTCCCACCCTCCACAGAGGCTCCTGACGCTTACATTTCAAAGGGATGACCCGGGTTCTTGAGAAAGATGTCTCTGGGTTGTAAAAGATATATTGCAACAATAAAAAAATGGTTGTGTTCAAGGATGAAAAAAAAAAAAGATATATTGCAAAAGGATAGAGAAAGGATTTATAATTTCAAGGTTTTTGTTGTTTTTTTTTTTTTAAAGGAAATGCTTCTAAGAAAAGGGAGGTCAAGGGTCCATAGGGAGGTATTGGCTGGAACAGACAGTAAATCCTTTTGACAGTGCTGGGCTTTCACAGGCAGATTCTTAAGGCAGCTGGAGTCACCATCTTAGGGACGTGACCTTGAGCTGTTAGAAACTAGACTCGTGTTTGTTCACACGTCCTAGTGTGGGGACTGGATGAAGCCGCTGGTGCTGAGAGCCTGCAGTTCTCATGGGCCAAACTGAGGTCTGGTCAAGAAGAGGGGGCAGAGGAGCCCGATCAGTTTGGTCAAGGAGAGAGTCTCTGTCGCCACTTCTTGTCCCACAAATCATGACTGTGACAGCAATTACGGGAGACGGATAATCCGCGCCACATCTGTTCAGCACTGAAATTATGTTGTTTTCAGTCCCTATTTGGGGGTGGGTTTTGTGCTTTTCTCCCAACCTGCATACCCACTGCGGAAAACCAGGACTTTTGCACCCCAGGGAGGGGCTCCAGGGAATCAGGAGTGTCTGTGCTATAACCAGGACAATCCCAGGTAAACGCCCCCTTGCCTCACAAGCCAAGAGGGATTCAAAAGAAGATTGATGTCACGTAGGATCCTGGGTGATTCAGTATCTGCCTTGGAAAATGCAGAGTAGAGATTCATCCAATGAGGAGTGGCTGCTTTGCATGCCCTACAGGAAGACACTGGGGCAGAGAACATGAATTTATTTACCATAAAGCGCCTGGCAGAAGCAAAGAGGCATTAGCCTGGGTCAAGGGAGCTGCTGGTGAGAAATCCCAAGAGACGGAGTCCAGGAGGGACCACGAGGAAAAGAACAAGCTTTGAACTTGGGCCAAACCCAGAGGAAACCAGCATCTGATCAGAATGCAGACCCCTCCTCTCTCCCTGTCTCCTGACCACATCCCCTTTCCTTAAGCAGGAAGAACTCATTTAGTGTAAGTAGAATTGAAGTTTTACTATTAATGCAACGGGGCATTTTAGTTATTGACCAGGGCTTCCCTGGTGGTGCAATTGTTAAGAACCCGCCTGCCAATGCAGGGGACACAGGTTCGAGCCCTGGTGCAGGAAGATCCCACATGCCGCAGAGCAACTAAGCCCGTGCGCCACAAGTACTGAGCCCGCAAGCCACAACTACTGAGCGCACACGCCACAACTACTGAAGCCCGTGCGCCCAGAGCCCGTGCTCCGCAACAAGAGAAGCCACCGCAATGAGAAGCCCACGCACCGCAACGAAGAGTAGCCCCCACTCGCCGTAACTAGAGAAAGCCCGTGCGCAGCAATGAAGACCCAACACAGCCAAAAATAAATTAATTTATTTTAAAAATGTTAATTAATTGACTAATTAATTACTGACCAACCAACATTTTATTCCCTGAGTGCGAGGGGAGAAGGTATGGGAAGTGCCCTAAATTTCATTCGGTGGGTAAACTACTTCCACTGAGTAAATTCCCACTAACAATGAGCAACAAACATTAATTTGCTTTCCGATTTGACCGACCCCCGAGAAGGCTGCGAAAATTACAGAGAAAAGGTGATTTGTTAAGGGGCAAGAGACAACTAAGGGGCTATTCTCATACAATAACCCTCACAATGTCACATGCATAATTCATTCAACAACTGCATAATAAGCACCGACAGTCACTTAACATTGTAACAAGAGCGAGGGATGTAAAGATGGAAAAACACTGCTCTCAAGGACCTTAAGGGTAGAAAGGGTGACATGCAAATATCATCATCCTTTCCAGCAGTGGCTCTGCGACAGTCCAGTTTTTATTGTTATTCCACAGATTTAAAGTTCCTAGTCGGCACACACTGCTTCCCGCCCCCCATCCCTGCTTCTCGGGAGGGCAAGGCTGAGCAGAAGTGCTGGGAGATTTGTCTCTATTTAACTCTCTCCATAAATGGCCGGAAGATCCAGCCTGGAAAGCATGCCCTTGGGCACCACAATAACTTGTGAGGAGTTTAGCATTTTGCCAAGATTTGCAAGAACAAGAATGCAAGAGCGTAAGACTTTACCGTTCAAGCCAGCAAAGGCCAGCTTGGAAAATTTTCAATGCAGCACATTTCATATAAAACGAAACCTATGGCTTCAGCAGATCATCAAGCCAAGAGCAATGTTTCCTCAATTAAAGAGGATTGTTCTGGAGCAGATGCTTACACTGATGAGACAGGCTCCTTTCGTACTTTTTATTTATTGTGAATTTTTAAAAGTTTTTATTGTTATGTGCTTGACATTAAATTATTTTAATGCTATTTTAATTGTTTTCCCCTAACCCTCTGTTTTCTAATGGAATTTAATCTTGCCAAAGAAAAAATTACCAGGTACTCTATTTCCTAGAAACCCAACCTCCATACCAGCTAAGAGAAGGCAGCTTACCGTATATTTCCAACCACAAAAATTCTTGGATTTTATTGACAATTATATTTTCACTCTATTTGCAAAGAGCCCAGCCCAAAAATCTTTAGAGCCAGAACTACCTCATTAATTTAAGACAATAGCTTGTATGTTTGACTATCGTGTTTTCTTTTTTACAAAATACAAATCATCAGAAAAAACTGTACAACGATTTTTTTCCTTTTAATTTGAGTCAAATACTGTGAGTCAAGTGATGCCCCTAAATTCATAGTACTGTGTAGTTACTGAAATGACCAGTCTGATTTAGGAGACTCTTTATGTTCGGATACTTCCCAATTTTACGGCTAAAAACAGTCGAACCATAGACCAAGATAGTCCCTGTTGTTACTGATACTTAATACTCCAGACACAGTACCGTAATGTCGAGCATCCTCAAACCTCTTTGGCTTCAAGGCTCTAAAACTGATTCAACTCTTTATTGTGCAAAGAAAAAGATTCTGAAATGATGAAATATCAGCGCTCAAGGTACAAAATGTCAAAACCAGCTCAGTGAAGCATATTATATATACGTCACGTAAGTGATCTAAATGGTTATATTATTGGCTCTCAACACTTTTATTGACAGTCTACTGCAAGCAGAGAATTACATGTAACTGTTCTGTGGAGAGCAAGATTATGAAGAGGACACAGTCCCAGTTGCTACAGTTCAGTGAGGGATACAGACATGCGCAAATAATTAGAATATGAAACACCCAGAGTTTGCATTGCAGTGCAAAAGCAATGAGACTGGAAATTGGAGTAGGCCCGGCTATAGCAGTAACCAGCTGTATAACAGTGAACCTAATTCAGAGATTCTCTGTAATATGGTTCCCTAAGATGCCAAATGAGGTGCTGTATGGGCTGTTCCAGTGGTCTCCAAATATTTTGAATTGTACACATCCATCAATAAAAATTGTTTATATCACACCTCCAGTATTTATTTATAATGATGTGTATGTGGCATTTTAATTAGCTTGGGAGGTTTTTTTGTTTTGTTTTGTTTTTAAAAGGCCAGGATCCCCACCAAATGAATTATATCAGGATACCTGGGAGTGGGGCATACACATAGGTATTTTTTTTAAAGTCCCCCAAGGCTAGAAGAAGACACAGATAAGCTAAAAAGAAAAATTAGTGTAGACTTTCAAATGTGTCACAAGTGCTACGAAGAAATTTGACAGAAGTAGCAAAAATAAAGTGGAGGTGCTTACTTAGATAAACATGATCCCAAAAAGATGACGTTTGCAGGATGAGAAGAGGCTCCCCATTAGGACCTAGGCTGTGTGGACTGTGGGTGTGTAGGACAGGGGATCGGACAGTAAGAAAATTCAAAACAGAGGGAAAAGCATTCAGACAGATAACAGGAGAAAACATGACAGAGAGCAGGAATTAGACACAGCCTGGTCCTCCAGGGCCCTTTAGCCAGACCCTGCCTATCGCATGAGCCATAGAGCCGTGTGTGTTAGATGTAAAGTGGGTATAAGGTGTATGGACCGGAACTGGATCATTTCTCTTTTTCAAAAAATAATTCTGATAATTCAAAAAAGTATCTGTAGCAATGATGGCACAGATCACTGAAAAGTAGATTTTGATATTGTGAAAATAATGTGTTGTTGTTTTTTTTTGCGGTACGCGGGCCTCTCACTGCTGTGGCCTCTCCCGTCAGGCTCCGGACGCGCAGGCTCAGCGGCCATGGCTCACGGGCCCAGCTGCTCCGCGGCATGTGGGATCTTCCCGGACCGGGGCACGAACCCGTGTCCCCTGCATCATCAGGCGGACTCTCAACCACTGCGCCACCAGGGAAGCGCCAATAATGTGTTTTTTAACAAAGAGATTGGAATAAAGCTTACTCTAACGCTGAAACTAACACACATTCATTTTAAAAGAAAATATTTAACATAAATTGTATCAGTGTTTATGAATAAAATGCAAAAATGATTGTTAATGATTGGTGCTCTTCAAGTGAGCTTAAAAATGATCTAAGACCTCTATCCAAATGTGTCCTGGAGTAACAGCTATATTAATAGACTGTTGGTGTCTGAAGATCTGAAGTGTCAGTAGAATGTATTCAGCCATTTAACACACGGTTTAGACATTCAGGATTATGCATGTAGAGTTTAAGACTATGTTGAAAATTAAATATTAATTTTAATATTTGGTTTGGAAAAGTATGTTATAATGTTTTCACTTTCAAAAAAACTATAAAAGTGAGTCAGTGGGCTTCCCTGGTGGCGCAGTGGTTGAGAGTCCGCCTGCCAGTGCAGGGGACACGGGTTCGAGCCCTGGTCTGGGAAGATCCCACATGCCACGGAGCGGCTAGGCCCGTGAGTCACAACTTCTGAGCCTGTGCTTCTGGAGCTTGTGCTCCGCAACAAGAGAGGCCGCGATAGTAAGAGGCCCGCGCACAGCGACGAAGAGTGGCCCGTGCTTGCCGCAACTAGAGAAAGCCCTCGCGCAGAAACGAAGACCCAACACAGCCAAAAGAAAATTAATTAATTAAAAAAAAAGCGAGTCAGTGAGTGTTTCAAAAGGTGAGTCACATGGCCTGATGTTCATTCAAAGAAAATATTCTACATATACTTAGCTTGAATATAGGCAAAGCTTTTAATTCATCAGTTTTGAAACAGGAGGGAAGGAGGCAGGGCACAACTTTTGAAAGAATGACATAGCCCGAGGACATGACATAAACTGATTAGAGCCAAATGGGTCCGAGATGGCGGATGAGTCAACTTCCACCGGACCTTGGGCCTCAGTATACGCTCACTGTAACACATCAGCAAGCTAAACGACACACCCCCAGGTGCCATGCCAGTTCCAAGACATCAAAAAGTGGGTGGTGGCCCAGTTCCTGGAAATCCCTGCCCTTCCTAAAATAGCTGGAATACACCTCCCACTTAATAGCTTATGAAATTACCCACCCCCATAAAAACCGACAACCCCATTCATACCCTGGAGCCTTTCTCCCCTTCTGAGATGGCCCCCAGTCTGCCTGTGGAGTGTGTTTCTAAATGAATCCACTTCTTACCTATCACTTTGTCTCTCACTGAATTCTTTCTGCGATGAGACGTCAGGAACCTGAGCTTCATTAAGTCCTGAAACCAGGTGTGTGATCTCAGTTGGAAGACTGTGGGTTTTGGCCAGATTCGAGTCCTGGCCCTGTGGGTTCAAGTGCCAATCTGAGGTGCACGGTTTCTGCTTCACTCCTAGGTATAAACCTAACAGAAATGTGTACATGTGATCTCCAAAAGGCACGTGCTAGAATGTTCATAACAGCATTCAAAGTAGCTGAAAACTGGAAACTACCCAAATGCCCATCAACAGTTGAGGGGATAAATAAACTGGTGTATTCGTATAATGAAACCCTATACACTCACGCCATCTGACAACCTACAACTACATGCAACAACACTGATGTTCATACAAACATTATGTTGAGTGAAAGAAACCAGGCATAAAAGAGTAATACTATTGTTAGACCTGCGTGGTCTCCTAGGAGTTTCGACTCACCCAGGAAACAACAAGAGTCGGAAGTCGATGCAAAACGCAAGAGGTTTATTGAAAGCCGGTGCACCGGGGTTCCTTGGTCCTCACGCAGGAGGTCGAAGAAGGAACCCTTTTGGGCGCGAATATGTCAGTTTTATAGGTTCCCACTTCCCCGTATGTAAATTATAGATTTGGTTGTGTTCTGCTGATTGGTCCCGGCTTAGGCTCGGACCAGAGAGGGAACTTGTCCCCAGCTGCCTGATTGGTCTTTGACAGACACCTTTTTTACATTTTGTTATCTCCCTCCTTCTCCCCAGCTGCCTGATTGGTCTTTGACAGACACCTTTTTTACATTTTGTTATCTCCCTCCTTCTCGGAAGGGGGCCGGACATCCTGGAAATTCACCCATTGTCTAAGAAGCCCCTATTGTCTGGAGAGTTCTTAATCATTAGCTGGAACAATGTCCCTCGAGTCCCACACTATATGGTCCGTGTCATATAATGTACAGAAATAACCCTTCACCTGAGAAAAGGGGTCGGGGGTATGGTGCACAGGGCATTTGAAGCCCAGGTTGAGAATCAATGATGTAATATAATGGATACTGTAAAGAAACAGTCTCTCAAGGCTGTACTTCTGAGTGTAGCTAAAGCAAAATATTTTCCTGTATGGATATAGACATAGATATATAGATATAGATCATACATGGATACAGCTCATATAGTCCTATTTAGGAGAGTGTGTTTTCAAAAGGAAAAAAAAACAAGGGTGTGTGCTTTCAAAGGATTAACACCTAAGGGCAGAATAATTCTACCCAGAGATTTTAAAACTCTTCTTTTAAAATAAAAGTGTTTTTTGGTTTTTGTTTTTTAATACTACGTGCCTGGATTCCCAAGAAAAAACCAGAGTCGTCAGAAAGGGCTAGTGGAGGTACCCGCAAAGGAGGTTCAGAGGGGAAAGTCACAGAGCCCGAGGAGTGTCATACGCCTGCTGGCAAGGCTCTCTGTCCTGTGAGACCCACTCAGCTCCCTGATGAAAACGAGGCTTCTGCGTCCGAGGCCGACTGTAGGAGGGAAATTGTTGGTCTGACCTGAACATTCCTCCTCCCCCCTCCCAGTGTGTCTGTTACGTCTGTTCAATGGACAGTCTAAATTAATACTCCCATCTTTGTAAGCCAAGTAAATAGTAGATTTTTTCTTAGAAAATGTCCTTTCGTGTGCTTGCAAATTAAGATTCTTAGTTCACAAGGCTGCAGGTAAACCCTGGACCGTGCTGAATCTACCTCGGTGAATACATTGTTTCATCAAATCTGTTCACCATCCATTGCAAGAGGCACGCCTGCACTTTAATAATGCCTTTGTTTCTGGGGTGGAGCGGAGCTAGAAGGATAGCAGGCGAGAGAAGAAACACCACCATGATGTGAAACGTACCCAGCCATTGTAAGCTACGTCTCAACATGTGCAACACAGAAATATGGAAAAAAAAAAAAAAAAAGTACATCTTAGAATCAGGAGGACGAATTCCTTACAAGCCCCTTCCTGTTTCTTTGTCTGGTGACCTCCCATTGTTTGGGCTTCCCTTTCACGTGGTGTCACCCCTGATCTCTCTAGCAAGGTCTCTCAACCTTTTACAAAGATTCAAAGAGACTGCTTCCCTGGGCAGGGACCTTTTTCCTCTTGAATGTTTCCTCTGGTATCCACTCCCTCCAAGAGTCCCTGTCAGGGCGCCAATGCTGCTGGGCATCCACTCTAAGGCGCTATTTAGGAAGGCTGCCCGCAGCCCCGCGGAGGAAGGGCGGGGTGGGTCGTCTGTAGTTGGAGGGGAAGAAATACAAAGGCTTGCTAAAAAGTCCTTACTGTGGATACAGCCTCCTGGGACGCAAGGAAAGCAGGCAGATGAACCTGGGTGGAGTCACGAGAAAATGGAACGGCTATTTTTAGCACAAGTGCCTGGCATTATAAAGGAGCTGCAGACAAAGACTTAAGCGGGGGGAGGGGGAGGACGGTGGCTACAACTGTGAGCTGTGTAACGCAGGGATGGAGGAGAAAATAACTGCTTCCCACGTGTAACACACAGACTTAGCAGGATCCTTAGCTATTACCCTGGCGAATCAACTATTTTTAACCACTGCATTGAGATCAGTATTCAATTGTTTAGTGATTAGCCAGGATTGCAACTGATAAAATGTCCAATTCCACACTGTCCATTTGTCCGTCCTTGTCTAACCAAGAAGGACCTTGTGGGGCTCCTTGGTACATATCCTTTCCGTGTCCCCCATTTCTTGTTTGTAGGAAATAGGCTTCATTCAGCCTCCATGACCCCTGAGCTCCAAAGGGCAGGTTCAAAGTGTTGCTAATCAGGGAAGGGAGGGGATGCGGAGACAAGGGAGGGGCAGTGAAGAAACAATGGTGCAGCCTGGGGGCAGGGTCCTGGTTCCGAATCCTCAAGGCACACACATAACAATATCTTTGAGTTCTTCGGCAGGAACTAAGGCTCCCGTCCAGGTGGAGAGGCCAGGCTTTAGAAACTGGCCGCTTCCTCTTCCAGTCTCTTCAGGCACTCACTCTTAGAACCCAGCCACTGTACTGTGAGGAAGACCAGACCCGCGGGAAGGGCGCACGTCTATGTCCAGTTTACAGACGTCACCCTACACACACATACACAGACACAGACACACACATAGTCACAGAACTACTTTTCTCACTCTCAGGAAATAACCTTATTTCCTATTTTCCATAAAAATAAAAACATCAGACTAGAACCCTCTGTCTACTTCTACCAAACACACCACATTATTTACAGCTCTAGCTATCCTTCTATTCGAGCTGGAAAGCTCTTCTCTAAGGTAATCTGAGCAGCCTACGAGGGAAGAGTGGAGGATGGAGATTCAGACTTACTTTATCTTGAATTCAATCTTTCCCTCCCAATTGAATCCTTCCCCTTCCTATTTAAACATGTCCAACTAGTTCTCATTAAAACTAATGCGCACACCTTCCCAGACCCTACACTCCGGCCTCTGCCCTGTCTCTTCCTTCTCAGAACCATCTCCCTTCTATCTTCTCACTCACTTTCCCGACATCTCTAATCTGGCTCTCACCCCATTATCGCTTTTTTAAAAAAAACTTTTTATTTTATATCGGATTATAGTTAACAAAGTTGTGTTAGTTTCAGGTGTACAGCAGAGTGATTCAGTTATACATATACATGTGTCTATTCTTTTTCACATTCTTTTCCCAATTAGGTTGTTATAGAATATTGAGCAGAGAAGGTCCTTGTTGTTATCTATTTTAAAATATAGCAGTGTGCACATGTCAATCCCAATCTCCCTAACTTATTCTTTGTTATTGATATTGTTTTTTTTTTTTTTGCGGTACGCGGGCCTCTCACTGCTGTGGCCTCTCCCGTTGCGGAGCACAGGCTCCGGACGCGCAGGCTCAGCGGCCACGGCTCACGGGACCAGCCGCTCCGCGGCACGTGGGATCTTCCCGGACCGGGGCACGAACCCATGTCCCCCTCATCGGCAAGCGGACTCTCAACCACTGCGCCACCAGGGAAGCCCCCTAACTTATTCTTTGGAAGGATTCTCACTAATGTCACAAGAGACCTCTACTCTGCAAACTCCAGTAGATGTTCTGGGCCTCCTACATGATACCTTGCGCTGCTGCAACAGTGTTGAGCATTCCGTCTTAGTCCGTTGAGGCTGTTACAACAAAGTACCGTAGATGGGGTGGATTAAACCACAGACATCTATTTCTCACAGTTCTGGAGGCTGGAAGTCCAAGATGAAGACACCTACAGAACCGGCGTGTGGTGAAGGCCCATTTCCTGGTTTGGAGATGGCCATCTAAGAGGCCAAGAGAGCTCTCTGGGGTCTCTCTCTTAAGGACAGTAATCTTACTCACGAGGACTCCACCTTCATGACCTCGTCACCTCCCAAAGCCTCCACCTCCTAGGCCCATCACGTTGGGGGTTAGGATTTTAATATATGAATTTTGGGGGGACACATTCAGTCCATAATACCCTGTTTCTTTTTTTTAAATTAATTTGTTTGTTTATTTTTGGCTGCGTTGGGTCTTCGTTGCTGCACGCGGGCTTTCTGCAGTTGCGGCGAGCGGGGGCTACTCTTCGTTGCAGTGCGTGGGCTTCTCATTACGGTGGCTTCTCTTATTGCAGAGCACGGGCTCTAGGCGTGCGGGATTCAATAGTTGTGGCACGTGGGCTCAGTAGTTGTGGCTCGCGGGCTCTAGAGTGCAGGCTCAGTAGTTGTGGCACATGGGCTTAGTTTCTCCACGGCATGCGGGATCTTCCCGGACCAGGGCTCGAACCCGTGTCCCCTGCATTGGCAGGCGGATTCCTAACCACTGCACCACCAGGGAAGCCCTACCCTGTTTTTTAAAACATTGTTTTCCACTCCTGATTTTCCTCCAACTGCCCTGACCACCCCTTCTCAGCCGTATTTCCTGGCTCAGTCTCCTCTATGGAGCCATTAAATTTTGGAGTTCCTCTCTTGGCCGCTCTCCCTCTCACTATATACTCTTTTCCTGGGAAATCTCATCCACACCCTTGGTCTAATTACCATATAAAAATCATAAATTCAGGGCTTCCCTGGTGGCGCAGTGGTTGAGAGTCCGCCTGCTGATGCGGGGGACGCGGGTTCGCGCCCCGGTCCGGGAAGATCCCACACGCCGCGGAGCGGCTGGGCCCGTGAGCCATGGCCGCGGAGCCTGCGCATCCGGAGCCTGTGCTCCGCAACGGCAGAGGCCACGGCAGTGAGAGGCCCGCGTACCGCAAAAAAAAATCATAAATTCACATCTCCAGCCCACATCTCTACTGTAAGATATAAACCCTTAGATCAACTGCCTATTTAACACCTATATTCCCCTTCAAACCTGGTCCTCTTCCAACATCTCTTGTCTATGTGAATGTAGCACCATCTGTTCAATTATCCAAGCCCAGAAACCTAGCAATTATCCATAGTATCTTCCTTTCTCCCCTCCCCCCACTATATTCAGTTTCTCACCAAATCCTATCTTACCTACTAAATACCCCTTGTAGCCTTTATTTTTTAATCTACCACTGCTCCATTCCCCAGAGCCAGAGGGATCTTTTCAATTAAAATATGATCAAGTCTGTATAAAACAGCTTTCAGTACCTCTCAATATAAAAAGCAAACTCTTGACGTGGTTTGCAAGCCTTGTATGGTCTGTCCTATGCTTCTGGAACCTTGCTTTACTTTCTCCCTTCTGCTGGAACCACCCTGATGTTTAAGCTCCTCGACATTTCCGTCCCTTCTACCACAGGGCCTGTATTCAGGTTTATTTATAGCTTCTGCCCAGAACATTCTCTAAATCCACACCATCCAGTTCTTCCTTACTCAATAGACTACAAGCTTCAATAGGCAGAAATCTTATCCATTTTACTTGTCACTGCACTCCTAATGCCCAGCACAGTATTTAATAGATGTCTAAAACATATCTGTCAAATGTATAAATACGTGTGTTTGATCTGGTAAAACGCCTATATGTCAAGAGATACTAGGCAGTCCAAAATGCGAGATGGGGCCCAAGAGAGAAGTCAGAGCCGGAGAAGCAGGTTTGGGGATAATCCCCACGGAACTGTCCTCTGAGGAAGGGAAATGTCCACGATTCCCTAGGGACAGTGCAGAATGAAAAGAGAGTCAAGAACTCACCCTTGAGAAATATTTTCATTAAAGGGCTGGGGCGAAAGGCCAGCAAGGAGATTGCCATGTAGTTTTGTCATGAGGGCAAAATAAGACGAGCGGAGGAGTGAACAATTCAGGAAGGAAAGTGTAGTTAGGAGGGTCAGACACTATGATGAAGCATTGCATACGAGTACTGAGGTACTGGACCTGGAAATTAGGAGAGGTGGGGGACCAAGTAAAGGGTGCCAATGAGAAGTCCCCGTCAGAGTCCTAAGAAAGGGGCATTAGAAATAGTACAAATCTAACGCTCTGTTTAAAGCTCTAAGCTATGCTAATCCTTCACTATAACGTTAAACTCTTCTTATCCTTCGCGTATTTTCTTTAGCAAAATGCTAATAAACACAAGTTCCTTGTATGAGCACATGGGGGTGTAGAAAAGGAAAAAAATATTTTTCTCTCTACCCTCAGAGGTCCCCCAGCTGGGGCTTTATAAATTGAATGGACAAAAAACAGATTAACAAGAAAGAAACAAACAGAAGTTTATTAACACGTGTATCGCGCACACACGTGGGAAAAACTCGGCAATGGATGGATAGAATCTGGGCTTATCTAGCATCTTAACAAAAGAACAGTAAACGTTTAGAGAAGTGATGAGACAAAGGACTCGGGCTTCCCTGGTGGCACAGTGGTTGAGAGTCCGCCTGCCGATGCAGGGGACGCGGGTTCGTGCCCCGGTCCAGGAAGATCCCACATGCCGCGGAGTGGCTGGGCCCGTGAGCCATGGCCGCTGAGCCTGCACGTCCGGAGCCTGTGCTCCGCAATGGGATAGGACACAACAGTGAGAGACCTGAGTATCTCAAAAAAAAAAAGAAAGAAAGAAAGAAAAGGACTCTGAGTGTCTAGGATGGCAAGTTGTGGAAGGTAAGTACATGTGGAAACTAAGGAAAGATAAGGGCTTGTTTCAGCCAAGTTTGTTATGTAGATTCCTCTGATGCCATCTCTGAGCTGATGAGGGTCTAGAATTGTCTCCGGTGATTAAAACCTCTGTCCTTCCTAGTGGGGCGGGAGGGCACCTTTACAAATTGATGTCCCACTATTAGGCAGATAAGGGGAAGGCAGAGAGTTTTTCTTATATCTGCTTCCGAATTGCCTTCAACGCAAAAGAATCCTAATGTCAAAGTGGTGTGCTTTGGGGTGGCCTATTCTGCTACCCTTCAGGGGAAATGTAATAAAGGTCTCGTCAATGAAAAATGAATCCGTCGATCTAAGAAAGAAATGGAGAATTTTATTCAAGCCAAATTTGAGGATTACAACCCAGGAAGAGCATCTCAGAAAGCTCGGAGAACTGTTCCACCTGTTTGAAGCCAAGGCACAGTTATGTAAGTCTTTTCACACAGAGGACTGCACATCAAATGATGTATTTACTGACAGCTTACGTGACCCAGATCTAAGCGTCATCGTGGTGGGTCATGTGGCTCCTTAGAAGATCAAGAAGGAATCTTATCTTTAAGGAGTTGTCTTGTTGACGCTGGGAGAATGTTGCTGTTCATACTTGAGCAAGTATTCCTGCTGATGGGGGAGGTCTGGTCCAAGCATAAGGCAGACACACAATGCACAGTGTGGGGAGAGAGGGGGCCAAAGGGCAGAGAAGGATTTTTTATGTTTACATGTTTCTTGTCATGCCATTAAATACGAATTTTATTTCACAGATTGTATTTGCTAGGGTGAGGGCAAAGCGGCTGTAACAAAGATTCCAAGAGCACACTGGCTGAAAGGCTAACTAAGTTGATTTTGTCCTCATGTAATAGCTCTATGAGCAGCCAGTTTGGGGAGAATAGTTTGGTTTTTTTCAGTCTCACTGCTCCATCATCCCTTACACCATTGTCAACCCCTGCACAATCAAAGATGAATCGACCTTCAGACTAGATTCCAGCAAATGGGAAGGAGAAGCGGAAACGTAGGAGAGGCCCTGACCAAGAATGGCTCACGTTCCTTTGGCTAAAAGTTACATGTTAACAGTCATTGTGAACTTCAAGGAAGGCCGGGAAATGTGATCTAACAGGCCAGCAGTGAGTGTATAATACCTGCCTGAATATGGAGAAATGGATAATGGATGTTGGCAGGTGGCTGGTAGTCTCTCAGAGCCCAGCTCTCTGGACATCCACATTTCTATGTGTTACAGCAGGCAGGGAGCTAGATGTGAGCAGAGAAAGGGGGGCAGGGGCCAGACGGCAGGAAACCACTCAGCTTGTAAACAGCGGGGGTCCTCGGGAAGACAAAGGAAAGCAGGAACCTCCAGACTGACAGGAAACCACACATTGTGGGATGATAAGTGTCCCGGAGACACGCAAAGAAAGGTGGGGAAAGGCGAGAGGTGGGGAAAGGCGAGAATCTCCAGCGCCCGATTGTAACCTGTTACCCTTTATGTTCCCATTACAGTGACATTAACCTTGCAGATAAGAAGTTCCCATCATGCACCGACGCCATGACACCTCTGATCAAGTCTAAATAAGGACAAAGTCCCTCCTCCCCTCGGGAAGGTGGAGCTGGATGAAAAAACCCAGGGCAGCGGTCCTCACCTGTCTGCCCCCTCTCCCTCTGACAGCATATTCTTTTTTTTTTTGCGTTATGCGGGCCTCTCACTGCTGTGGCCTCTCCCATCGCGGAGCACAGGCTCCAGACGCGCATGCTCAGCGGCCATTGCTCACGGGCCCAGCTGCTCCGTGGCATGTGGGATCTTCCCGGACCGGGGCACGAACCCGCGTCCCCTGCATCGGCAGGCGGACTCTCAACCACTGCGCCACCAGGGAAGCCCGAATTTGAGGTTCTTGACGTCGCGTCGCAGGACGAATTCAGTGAGAGACAAAGTGATAGGTAAGAAGTGGATTCATTTAGAGAGAAACACACTCTACAGACAGAGTACGGGCCATCTCGGAAGGGGAGAGGCCTTGAAATATGGCGCGGCTAGTTTTTATGGGCTGGGTAATTTCATAGACTAATAAGTGGGAGGATTATTCCAACTATTTTGGGGAAGGGGCGGGGATTTCCAGGAACGGGGCCGCCGCCCACTTTTTGACCTTTTATGGTCGGCCTCAGAACTGTCAGGGCGCCGCTGGGCGTGTCATTTAGCTGATGTGTCACAATGAGCGTATAATGAGGCTCAAGGTCCGCTGGAAGTTAAATCTTCCGCCATCTTGGACCTAGTCGGTTCTAACCGGTTTCGTTACGTCCTAGGGCTATGTGATTCTTTTAAAGGTCGTGCCCTGCACCCTTGCCTCCTGTTTCAGGGGGGCAGGAAGGGGCGTGCTGAGCCAGATAAGAATGTTGAACTTTATGGGAGTAAGAGTCAGAGTCAAAAGGATGCCCTGGAGGACTTGGGCTTCTGGCCTTGGCGGTGACTGAAGCGAGCAGGGCAGAAGTCCGGAGGGATCTGTCCTGGGGTCTCCTGTGGGCATCAGTTCTCCCTGCCCCTCCTTTGGGGGGCGATCTCTTAGGTGACTTGCAGTGAAGACAAGGGTTGGGGGATGTTATCAGAACCCCTGGATCCTTATAGCTCAGGCCAGGAGGGGGTCAGAGCCCCTCCAAACTCCCACCCTCCCCACGCTGCCAGCTGTGAAGAGCGGAAACAGAGGAAATGGGGCTGGGGGAGAGCGCGGGGGACGGGCAGGATGTGTAACTTTGAACGGCGCTGGATTTTACTAGAGAAAAATACAGAGAACAGTGAAATCGATGTCCCCTTAACTCAAGCGTATGGACAGCATAGCCAAAAAGGGAGCAAACTCAGCAGAGCAGGCAACGGGGCGTGGGGAGAAGGCGAGGACAGAAGGAAGAGAGGGTGGAGTGGGAAAGGGGGTGGGGGGGACACGAAGGCCCCCCTGCTCACCAGACCCCGCGTTCCCGGAGACCCTAGAAAGGCCGGCTCTGTGGTCTGGCGGCCCCCGCCCCATAGCCCACATCACAGTGACGGTCGCCTCAGTGCTGAGCGGTCCCCACGTGCTCTGCCTGCCCCCGGGGCCCACTGGGACCTGAGGACCCACCTTCTGCTCACACATCGGGCGGCCGGCTCCCGTCGGGGTCTCCCTTGCCTGCCCGGCGGAGGGATGTGCACGGACGACTTACGGCCCCTGAGCTAAATCCCTCCCCATCCACGTTGCCTCAAAGGAGTGGAGCGTCTCCCCAGGCCCTGCAGCCCTTTCCCACGAAGCCACCTTCTAAGCAGTTACTTACCTGCCTCGCCAGCCCACACCCAAGGCTCCAAACAGTAATGGTGACATCTCCAAAGTCCTCACTTCATTCCGAGCCATTTCTCAGCATTTACAAGTGTGGTAGTACGCAGCAGCTGTTCTCAAAGAGATAGGCGCTACCGGGGTCCGCAGCCGCTTCTGGAGGGGAGAGGGCGAGAGGGTGAGTTAGGGGCACAGCCGCGCTCACAGGAAACACCCCCAGGGCACACATTCCCCCTCCACAGGTCCCCGCGTGTTGGGAAAGGCATCAAAATCCTCGGGGGAAATTTCCCTGTGATGAAAAACGGCTGCCTCATCCAGTGGCATCTCTGCCTGAAACAGGATCTAGATTTTGTTAAAGGGAAAAAAAAAACCAAGCCTGTGAAAGGGTTTCACGTGTTAGTCTAATTTTAGAAGAGCATTTGACACAGTTCAGAGGGAAACAGTTGACACTTGCTAAGGTAATTCAAGTTAGTTTGACTGCAAACAGATTCCCATTATGCTGGGAAGTCAGACAGCCCCGTCTCAGGCAGAGACAGGCTGTTAGAGTCTGTCCTGAGCATCATTCCCATCTCCACACCCCCTACTCAGCACCGGAGCTGGCAGGACGGCCCCTTCCGCACCTAGACCGCGGCCGAGTCACCCAGGGTCTCCATCTTTCCATTCAAGGGAGTACAAGCCCGTGGACGTGAATAGCTCAGTCCGCAGACTCCCTTTGGCTTGGAGGCATCATTATCTAGTTTTTTCCTTTAATTTTTAATGGACTATAGTTTATTTACAATGTGGTGTTAGTTTCAGCAAAGTGAACCAGTTAAACATATACATATATCTACTTTTTTAGATTCTTTTCCCATATAGGTCGTTACACAGTCTTGAGTAGAGTTCCCTGTGCTATACAGTAGGTCCTTGTTGGATATCGTGTGTATCTGTGAATCCCAAACTCCTTGTTTATCCCTCTATTCCCCCTCTCCTTTGGTCACCATAAGTTTGTTTTCTATGTCTGTGGGTCTATTTTTATTTTCTAAATAGGTTTATTTGTATCTTTTTTTTAGATTCCACATACATGTAATATCATATGATATTTGTCTTTCTCTGTCTGACTTACTTCACTCAGTATGACAATCTCTAGGTCCATCCATGTTGCTGTAGATGGTATTATTATTTCATTCTTTTTATGACTAATATTCCATTGTATATATGTACCACATCTTCTTTATCCATTCATCTGTCGATGGACATTTAGGTTGCTTTCATGTCCTGGCTATTGTAAATAGTGCTGCAATGAACATTGGGGTGCATGTATCTTTTCAAATTAGAGTTTTCATGTTTTCTGGATATAAGCCCAGGCGTGGGATTGCTGGGTCATACGGTAGTTCTATTTTTAGTTTTCTAAGGACCCTCCATACTGTTCTCCATAGCGGCTGCACCAGTTTACATTGCCACTCACAGTGTAGGAGGGTTTAAGGAGAGACTCTTGTCCCTAGATTTGCTCAAGAGTTATTGTGCTGAGACCAATCTAAGGATCAGTTGATCAGCCAGGCTTTGTCTCTCCAGAAGCGCTTATGGCAGAGAAGAGCCGGCGTGAAGGCGCTGACCGGCCTGCGTGTTCAGGGTGTGTCTCTTCTGAGTCTCCAGCTGTCTATGCTCACGATGTGTTCTTTTAAACAAGATGACACTTCACCAAGGTAGGACATGGCATCTAAGTTACAGCTGAGGTGAAACACGCTTTGCCTCTTTCCGGGAAGCTTAGCCCCTCATCGCTTTCCCGCTCACGGGCAGCAATGGGCAGCGATGGGTGACGCCAGTGTGCTGCAGACCTACATCTGTCTTGTAACTGTCCTCAAGCTTGTTCTCCCCAGAGCCAACATCTGCTCACGTCCAAGAACGTGAACTTCCAAAAGCCAAAGTCAATAAATAAAAGAAACCTTTCTCCATGGCTCACAAGTGGATTTTCCCAGCTATAAAAAGATATTTCAACGGACAGGAAATAGTTTCCTGACTGACACACTGTCTCCTGAGAGGAATTTTAACTTCTCGTCTCTCCACATTTCAAGTCGGCTGGAGAATCATCCCACCATCCTTAGGCCTCCTAACGTGCTTCTCATGGGTAATTAGATGATAAAATCATGAACACCATGATCTAATCTGAACCTGAGGATCCTTTTAAGTCATCCAACCCCTGGGAAATCCCCATCTTTACCCCTAATTAGAAATGTTGTTTTAATTAGCTCAGAGAATAAGGTCCAGGTATACTTGGAGATCGTTTTCCCCAAATAGCTGCTAGTAGTTCAAGTGGCAAAATATTTTTCAGTATTTGGTCCATCTCAAAAAGCTCCGTTTAATTCAACACGGGTATTCGTTTCCTAGTCCTGCTATAACCAACGACTACAAATGTAGTGACTTCAACAGCACAAGTTTATTCTGTTGTGATTCTGGAGATCAAAAGTCTGAAATTCATCTTACAATGAAAGGTTGGTTCCTTCTGGAGGGTCCAGGGGAGAATTTGTTCCTTGCCTTTTCCAGAGGCCGCCTTGGCATCCCCTGCTTCAGAGTCACAGCACTCCAAACTCTGTGGCTGTCTTCTCATCACCTTAATCCTCCTTTGACTTCTTACATCCCTCTGATAAGTGCCCTTGTGATTCCATTTAGAGCTCCCCCAGACCATCCAGTACATTTCCCCATTTCCAGATCCTTACCTTAATCACTCGGTAAAGTCCCTTTTGCCATATAAAGGAACGTACACAGGTCCTGAGAATTAAAAAGCAGGTAACATTGGGAAGCTGTTATTCAGCCTCAGACATATGGCTTTCATTCCTTTTGAACAAGGTGGACCAGCCTGCACTATTTTTTTTAAACAATGTCTTGTTTCACACATTACAGCATGGGTCGATTGATAAAACCTAGTTTTCGCTATTTGGCGGGCAGCCTGCACTATTTTAATAGCTAATCTGAAATCCTGTCCTTTACTCTGATTTTCCTCAGTCACTCTCCTCTAGGACCCCAAGACCTCATAACAATAATTCACTCGTCATGGCAAATTGTTCCCGTTCACGGAAAACTAGTTGTGTTAATCAGAACTCTTTCGGTGGCCAGTGTAGCTCAGTTTACACTGGCTTAAGTTAAAATCCTAATAATAAGTATTGGCTCACAAAACTGACAGTGCAGGGGTAAGGATGGGCTCAGGCCCAGAGGGAAGCAAGGACTCGATTACATTTTCAGGAATGTCTTACGTGCACCGTCTGTTTGATTTGCTTTCTTCTGGGCTGGCTTTTTCTCAGGCAAAGGCTTCTCAGTGTTTGCAAAAAAGTGGCCACCAGAAGTTCCAGGCTGCAGTCTACCAGCTTGGCCACCCTAGCAGAAGTGTTACCAAACACAGGCTTGTGTGCCCAATGCGCAGTGAGGACAAACGAACCGAAACGTCAGAGTTTGGAGCAGGAAAAGTTTTATCGCCGGACCATACAAGAAGAATGGGTGGCTCACGCTCGAATAAAACCCCAAACTTGCTGAAGGGCTTCAGCAAAGCATTTTTAAAGGCCAGGTGAGGGAGGGCACCCCAGGGTATGTGATCAGCTTGTACACAATTCTCTGATTGGCTGATGGTGAGGTAATAGGGCAGGGTCACAGGGGTTCACACTGTCAATGCTTAGGCACCAGTAGGTCTGGAGACTACTGGCTCATGATCATAAGTAGTTAATTTCTTCCATTTGGTGGTGGTTTTAGCATCTGAAAAACTCAGGAAATATGCATGAGATACTATTATCTGGGTATTTCAGAGAAAAACTACAACAGAGGATATGGGGGAGGGGTCTGTCCCAGGAAGGTCCCATAGGGTCCTGCTCTGTTACAGAAGAACACACTACCTTGTTACTAAAAGTTCCAGAGAGAATTCTCCTGGACCCGGCTGAGGTCAGAAGCACCCAGTTCATCACTAGTGGGTCATGGTGCTCTGATTGGCCAGGCTGAGTCATGTGCCCTCCTTAAAGCCTAGGGTGAGCATATATATGGTCCAGGTCACATAATAGAGGGGGATGGATTCCCTCACCCAAATAAAGGTGCAATGAATAGGAGACATGGATAATGGCCAAACAAAATTAACATGCCCAGTACACCCGTGTCGGACCCAAGTGTCACCCTCTATGCAGAACATCTAATGATATATCTAGACAGTCTCTGAAGGCAAAATAGCCATTGCTGCTGCTTCTTTTTTTTTTTTTTTAGGTTTCAGGTGTACAACAGTGTGATTTTATATTTTTTATGAAGTCTAGTTGATTTTACTATGTTAGTTTCAGGTATACAGCATAATGATTCAGTATTTTTACAGATTACACTCCAAAAAAAGATATTACAAGAAAATGACTATAATTCCCTGTGATATTCAATATATCCTTGTTGCTTATCTATTGTTTACACAGAAGTTTATGTCTCTCAACCCCATACTCCTAATTTGCCCCCTCCCCTTTTTTCTCCCCTTCAGTAAACACTAGTTTGTTTTCTATATTTGTGAGTGTTTGTTTTGCATATATACTTATTTGTATTATTTTTCAAAATACACATATAAGTGATATCATATAGCATTTGTCATTTTCTGTCTTATTTAACTAAACATAATATTCTCTAGGTCCATCCAGATTGCTGCAAATGGCAAAATTCCTTCCTTTTTTTAATAGCTGAGTAATATTCCACTGTGTATGTGTATATATATATATATATATATATATATATATATAAAACACATCTTCTTTATCCCTTCACCTGTTGATGGGCATGTGGGTTGCTTCCATATCTTGGGTATTGTAAATAGTGCTGCTATGAACACTGGGGTGCATGTATCTTTTCAAATTAGTGTTTTCATTTTTTTCCAGATAAATACCAAGGAGTGGAAATGATGGAGCATATGGTTGTTCTATTTTTAGTTTTCTTAGGAACCTCTATATTGTACTCCATAGTGGCTGCACAAAATTACATTACCACCAACAGAGTACAATTGTCCCCTTTTCTCTACATCCTCTCCAAAAATTGTTATTGGTAGATGTTTTGATAATAGGCATTCTGACAGGTGTGAGGCGATACCTCACTGCTGTTTTAATTTGCGTTTCTCTAGTAATTAGTGATGTTGAGCATCTTTTCATGTGCCTGTTAGCCATCTGTATGCTTTCTTTGGAAAAATGTCTATTCAGGTCTTCTGCACATTTTTGATTGGGCTGTTTTTTTTTTTTTTTTATATTGAGCTGGGTGAGATGTTTATATATTTTGGTTATTAATCCCTTAGGCAGATGAAATGATATTTTATGTAGAAAACCCTAAACTCTCCACCCCAAAATTATTAGAACTAATAAATGAACTCCGCAAAGTCGTAGGATCCAAGAGCAATATACAGAAATCTGTTGCATTTCTATACACTAATAATGAACTATCAGAAAGAGAAAATAAAAAACAACCCCATTTAAAATCACATCAAAAAGAATAAGATATCTAGGAATACATATAACCGAGGAGGTGTAAGACCTATATTATGAAAACTATAAAATATTGTTGAAGGAAATCAAAGATTATACAAAGAAATGTAATGATATCCCATGCTCTTGGACTGGAAGAATTAATATTGTTAAAATGACCATACTACCCAAAGCAATCAACAGATTTAATGTGATGCCTATGATAATACCCATGACATTTTTCACAGAACTTGAACAGATAATCCTAAAATTCATATGAACCACAAAAGACCCCAAATCACCAAAGCAATCTTGGAAAAAAAAGAACAAAGCTGGAGGTATAAAGTGTCCAGTCTTCAGACTATACTGCAAAGCTAGAGTAATCAAAACAACACGGTACTGACACAATCACAAATACCTAGATCAATGGAACAGAATAGAGAGCCCAGAAAAAAACTCATGCACCTATGGTCAATTAATCTATGACAAAGGAAGCAAGAATATGCAATGCAGAAAAGAGAGTCTCTTCAATAAGTGGACAGCCACGTGTAAAACAATGAAATAAGAACATTCCCTCACACAATATACAGAAATAAACTCAAAATGGATTAAAGACTTAAATGTAAGACCTGAAACCATAAAACTCCTAGAAGAGAACATAGGCAGAATACTCTTTGACATAAATTGCAGCAATGTTTTTTTTTTTTTGGATCTGTCTCATAATGCAAAAGAAAAAAAGGCAAAAATAAGCAAATGGGACTTATTTAAACTTAAAAGCTTTTGCACATAAAGAGAACCATCTAGAAAATGAAAAGACAACCTATGGAATGGGACAGAATATTTGCAAATAATATAACCCTAACCATTGCTTCCTAAATCCAGATCCTTACCTCTGTCTTTGAGCTACAGTGTCAATCCGTTGTTTGTGGAGTCTCAGATAACACTGGAGTGAGGAGGGAAATGATCTTTTCCCACATGCCTAGGGCTGAATCATGAAAGGACTATTGTTTTACTAAAATGACCAAATACTCTAGGATTGCAAAACCACATCACAAAAATCTGAGCCCATAGTCAGATCTGTAAACCCTGGGGATATTTAAAAGAAAATAAGCAATTCAGTTGTCCACAAGATTAAATAACAACAATGATAACATGATGTTTAGAGCACAATACTCTCATTTCCAATAAGACAGAATGGTAAGAGTAATTGAACCAAAGTCTCTTGATTTTCAAAACTCACCTTACTAAATGAAGTAAAAAGGCACCAATAAAGCTTTCTATCCCATAGCCTTTAAAGGCCTTTACAGTTGATCTTCACAAACTAATCCTTAGACTCTTGAAGTCAAAAAACTATTTCTAGATAAGGTATTCTCTTTTCACCCAAGAGTAGATATGTCTTCTTAGTTTGATTTAAATTTTTCTCTTATTCAGAAAAGATGACCTAGAGAAATAGGAAAAATTACATGGATAAAGGAATCTGCAAAATCCCAGTCGACACATTTTTCATGTTGATATTTGTTATTTCTATTATAAAATTACAGTCTTGGTTTCTAACCATTTCTTTGTTAAATGATCATAACATGTAGTATATAATCAGTTACATCAAGTGTCTGCTGAAGTATGGAGCCAGGCTGGAGGAGTGCTGCTTCCCTCATTTTCCTGTTTTGAGTGACAGAATTTTATTGCAGTTTTTAGTGGGGATCTAACTTGCCCAGTGGGAATAACTATGAGAATAACGAAAGTAGTTTTGTAATGAGTGTATCGTATAAACAACTGAAAAGTTAACAAAAATAACTAAACCTGTATTACAAAATGAGAATTATATATAATTGTAATTAACTCAAGCACATAGGATGAACAAGAAATAATAAACTCTGAGATTTTGATATTCCAGCTCTTCTTAAGAGCTGGTCAGCCTGTGACACAGTTAAAAGTATTTTACTCTTTTCTGATTGAATATTTTCTCTTTCTTGTTTTGGGGTTCTTCTGCTTCTTTCTAATTGTAAAAGAAGTCTGCATTTTTTAGCTAACAGTTGCATCAACTTGTAATTTTAAATATGAGGTATTTATTCTCTATCTAAATAATTTTTAAAATTTTTATTTTATATTGGAGTATAGTTGATTTACAATGTTGTGTTAGTTTCAAGTGTACAGCAAAGTGATTCAGTTATCCATATACACATATCCATTCTTTTTCAGATTCTTTTCCCATAGAGGTTATTACAGAATATTGAGTAGAGTTTTCCCTGTGCTATGCAGTAGGTTCTTGTTATCTATTTTATATATAGTAGTGCGTGTATGTTAATTTTTTTCCCTTCAAAACATTGTGTAAAATCCCTAAAATGACCTCTGCCACCGGGAGTGGTCCTTCTCTGTCACACTATGGGAAGCCCTAGTGAAACAAGGGGGCCCTTGTTGTAGCAGGTTTCTGCTCCGAGTTGCAATTCAACCAGGAAGCAAGATACTTTTTAAAGGGAATCCAATATTTCCTTTCATATATTGAATAATACTGAAAGAGACTAAAGACTAGGAAACTCAGCAGCCGAGTTAAAACAATCCCCAAAGGGCAAGGAACAGTAGATCCTTTGCAGAGAAAAACAACATCTTCTGGAGCCAGAGAGAGGTAAATGGGAGAAGGGAACAAGGAATATTACACAGCACTGAGGCTTGTCCGTCATGTTTCTACAACTTTCGACACTGGTGTTGCAGCACTTTCTGCTGTTGTTTCTTGTTCGAGCCTGTGAGACATCAAATAAGACAGGATTAGAAGGGGGTTTACAGCCATCTGTTTTTTGTGAAGAAAAAAATAACTTCCAAACTGACTCTGAAGTAAAGAGTCTTCCCCATTGACCAAAAATCACGTGTGCCAAGGCAATTTCAAGGAAAGCCATTTGTGCAACCTTTTTGGATGCAGCAATTCAAACATTTACTGTTTAATCATTCACAGAGCAATGAGTCAGAGCACAGTCTGGAGCTAGCCTGGCTGGGTTCACATTCTAGTTCTAAGCAGTCTATCTGCAACTTCAGCAACATGCCTTCTTTTCTGCGCCTCAGCGTCTTCATCTGATAAGTGGTGAGAATAATATTATCTGTCTCACAGGCTTGTGACAGATCAACTTGTCCCTAAATGTGACTTGCTTACCCAAGTGCCTAGCACATAGGAAAGGCTCAGTGAACCTCGGTTATTACCATTCATGTCCACTCTCGTGGAGGCTACATAGACACAGTGCTTTTGGACGTTAGGATGTTGTCTACTTTTAGTATATTCACAGTGTAGAAAGATTTCTATAGGCTCTAATACACATAACATTGTGCATTTCTGGGTTCACAAAAAAGTATTTACTTAGGCTAGAAAATCATTGTAACGCTAAGAGCCTCCTGCCAGCAAAAGATTGCCTCTCCTAAGACAAAGGCTAATGTGCATAGATGTCGTGTCCATAAATACCCAGGGTAAATTTTTGATTGACTTTACCATCTGACAGACGCATAGCTGGCCAGTGGTCTACTTTTCCCAAATCTGAAGCTGCTGCAGTTCCAGGCTCTGGGAACATGGGATTTGGTGCTTACATTCCAGTCTGGAATTCCAGTATTGACCCCAGAGCTGTGTTGGGTCAAGACTCAGGCTCCATGGTCATCTGGTCATGGTCCTGTTGGCCCAGGTTGCCTCCTTAGACTGCTTGACATTACCAGGTTTAGAGCCTCATTCAATGTTACCACAGCATCAGATGCATTTGGTTAACTCCAACCTGCTGGTTCTGAAAGTGGCCATGTTTGTGGACTTTAATGCTTTTATTGCTCTTGGAAGCATCTGTAGTCTCTTTGCTTGTTTTCTGCTCCAAATTTGGACTTCGGTTCTTCCCTCTGCTCCAAGCCTTCCATCCCAGGTAACAGCCTCACACTTATCTCTTATCTCCAATAGAAAGTAACAGATAATATGATGAATTAGTGTTCTTAATTTCATTGAGAAATGGTTAACGTAAGAGTCTTGTATAGGGTCCATTCTATCACCAAGTGTGGGTAGGTCAGTCCACGTTTTGAAATCATAGTTTTCTTATCTAAGGTTTGATGCAGTTTTGAAAACATACGCATCTCCTGCTTTTTCACCAGGGTGAGGGTGTTCCTGTCTATTTCTATATTTCTGAGAGTTTTTATCATGAAAGGGTGTTGAATTTTGTCAAAATGCTTTTTCTGCATTAATTGATATGATCATGTGATTTTTTATTGTGTCTGATAATATGGTAAAGTTTGCTTTATGACTGAAGATATGGTCTGTTTTGGTATATGTTCCATGGGTACTTGAAAATAATTTGTATTCATTGCTGTTGGGTGGACTGCTCTATAAATCACCAAGTGTGATTGGTGATTTGATTATAAATGTTGATTAGATCCTGTTGGTTGAGGGTGTTCCGTTCTTTTCCATCCTTGCTGAATTTCAGCCTAATTGTTCTATCAGTTGTTGAAGGAGGGGTGTTGAAGTCTCCACCTGTAATTGTGCATTTGTCGCTTTTTCCTTTCAGTTCTATCAGTTTTTTCTTCATGTATGTTGAGGGTCTGTTGTGTGGTAGACACCTGTTCATGATTGCTGTGTCTTCTTGGTGGATTGATTCTTTTATCGTTATATAATATCCTTCTCTGTCTCTGGCAATTTTATTTGCTCTGAAGCCTACTTATCTAATATTAATATAGTTAATCTTGCTTTCTTTTGATTGGTGTTTGCATAGCATGATGTAAATTTTCCCATCTTTTTCTTTCAACCTGTCTATATTGCTATGTTTGAAGTGAGTTTTTTGTGAACAGCAGATAGGTGGATCAGGTTTTTAATGCACTCTGCCAATCTTTATTTTTTAATTGGTGCATTTAAGCAATTTGCATTTAAAGTAATTATTGGTATGGTAGACTTTAAATCTGCCATTTGTTTTCTGTTTGATCTGTTTTTCATTTCTTGGTTTTCTTTTTCCTTCCTGCCTGTGTGTTACCTGAACATATTTTAGTATTCCATGTTGGTTCATCCAGTGTTTTTGAATGTATCTTTTTATGTAATTTTTTAGTGATTGCCAGGTATTACATTATATATTCATAACTTGTAACCATCTCCTGGTATCATTATTTTACCAATTTGAGAGAAGTATAGAGACCTTATCTTTATGTCATTTTACTCTCCCCCATTTATAAATGGCTTAAATCTTTTTCTGTATTCATTCAGAACCACATCTAGCAGTATTATGACTTTTGCTTCAACTCTCAAATATAATTTGGGAAAAACCCAAAATCAGAAAAAACAATGTTTTACACTTACATCATATTTACTCTTTCCATTGTTCTTTCTTCCTTTCAGATGTTGCAAATTTCCTTCTTTCCTCATTTTGTTTCTGTTTTGAGAACTTCTTTTAGCTGTTCTTTTAGGGTAGGTCTATTGGTGAGAAAGCTTATTAGTTTTTCATCTGAGAATGCCTTCTTTCCTCTTCATTTGTGACGGGTATCTAGCTGAGTATAGATTTTGTGTTGACAGTTCTTTCCTTTCATCACTTCAAAAATGTTGAGTCACTTCCTTATGGCTTCCATGGTTTCCCATGATAAATGTTATTCAGACGGTTTTTCTTACACAGTTAGGATACCATTTCCCTTTCACTTTTCAGCTATTATTTCTTTAAGTGCTTTTTCAGCTCTGTCCTCTTTGCCTGCTTCTTCTAAGGACTCAGATGACAAGAATGTTAAATATTTTGTTATAGTCCCAGAGGTCGCTGAAGGTCTCTTTACCCTTTTCCAATCTATTTTTCTCTCTTTTTCAGATTGGGTAATTTCTCTTGCCCTGTCTTCAAGTTCACTGATTCCTTCCTCTATCCCCTCTATTCTGCTGTTGAGCGTATTCACTGAGTTTTTAATTTTGGTTACTGTATTTTTCAGTTCTAAAGGTTTCATTTCTCTTTTTATGTCTTCTGTTTCCTTGGTGATACATTCTACATTTGTTTGTTTCAAGCACATTTGTAATGCTTATTGAAGCATGTTTATGATGAATCTTCTAAAACGTCTATCAGATAATTCAGACATTTTTATCATCTTAATGTTGGCATCTATTCATTGGCTTTTTTTCATTCAGTTTGAGATCTTCCTGGTTCTCGGTATGAGTGATTTTCTAGTAAAACCTAGACATTATATAATGGGAGTTGGAATTTCTTTAAATTTCTGGTCTAGGTAATTTCTTGTAGAAGGGCAAACAGAAATGGAGGTTGCACTGCCTCCTTCTGGAGATGGGGTGGAATTTCAGGTTCCCACTTGATCTTCATTGACACCTGAGGGGAGGGGCTCCTCATTACTGTTGGGAGTCCCTTTCCTACACTCAGCCTCCACTGCTACCTCCCTGTGAGAGGGGTCAAGGGGCCTTGTTACTGCTCCCCTCATGGCCTCCACTGACCTCATGGCCTCATTACTACTGGGTGGAGATAAAAGTCTCAACTCTTCAGCCAGCCTCCTCTGAAAGCACCCCAGCAAGGAGGGACAGGGCATCTCATTGCTGTTCATACTGCCAAGCAGGTGTGGAAATCTACGTGGTCCCCGCTGACACTGCCTGGGAGGGAGGAAGGTCCCAGCTCCTGCTCAGTTTTCTCTGGCACTAGACCAGTGGGGGTTTTAAGGGCAGGTTGGTGCCACTGCCATTACAGCCTGAGAACAGTGGAAACTAGGCTTCCCACCTCAGCCTTTGCTGGCATGGGTAAGGGGGGGCTCCATTTTTTCTGCAGTGTTTCCCTGCAGCAGTGCAGTTACTGTCTAACAGTTTTCTGTCTTGCTAGTTGCCCATTTCTTGCTTCTTTGGCTACAGAGCAGGCTTGTTTTGTTTGGTCTGGATTCACTGGCAATTCTGGGTTGCTGGCTTCTTTAGCTCCAAGTCTGGGATATGTGAGGCAAAGAGAAAACACCAGGGGCACATCACCTCTGGTCCTGAGGTCTCAAACCAATCTGGTCATGAGAAGAACCAATCATCTGTTGGTTTTATATAGAATGTCAGGGTTTTAGTTCTACTTGGTGGAAGGAGTAAGGAAAACACATTTATTCCATCTTCCCAGAGGTAGACTTTAAAAAAAATGAAACTGCAGTAAGCTACTATAAACACTAGAGGTCTCTTCTAACATACTTATAAAAAAAATTTTTTTTAATTGAAGGGAGGCCAATTTTCAGCATTCTCAAACATAATTCTGAAGGACTAAATTGGTGTTTTATTTTCAGTTCTTAAATATCCAAATTTTCTTAAATTTCATCTTGAAAAAAATCAGCTTTATCTAATTATTTTCTCAAGATTACATTATTCAGTGGAAGAGGTTATAGGCCTGAGTAAACTGTGGTTTTATTATTATTCATCCACATTAATCAGTTTATTTTTGACATGTTATGTTCATTAAAATCTTTGAAGGAAACACATCACTGCCTGTAAAGACATTACTATCTGAAACTACAAAGTAAAACTTAAAAAGGTTTCAGAATTTTGAAATTAGTTGTATTATTTATGTATCTTTCATCAAAAAACATTCATTGAAAACCTAAATTATTCCCACAGCTTGAAAAAGGCAGTTCATACACACACACAAAAACCTTTCCCATTTTAGCAAATCTTGTCAGCTGGAGTGGGACAGCAGATGTCACAACACTTGAATTTCTGAATTTTTGTTTACCAGATGCAAACCAAAAAATGAGTTAAATATTGCATCTAGAAAAACGGAATTCTTGGAGCTATTCCCATTGACTGTCAGCTCCCACTGGCAGTGTTGTCGGCTCGTAACCTCTCACCCACATTCTTTCATCTTCTTTCAGAATAGAGTGATCAATCTTTCCAAGTGTCACCACAGAAATTCAAATGGGACCTCTTCATGCCTTTGGAAATGCAGATTACCATTCCGGTTCAAGTGTAGGTAAAGGTCATAAACTGCTTCTCTAGCTGTGTTCTTCATCAGCCTTTGGCCGTCTAAAAATTTAAAACCGATTCTTCACCTTCAGATAGAGGCATTCCCATGACGTCTACCTGGACCAGTGGGATTTTACTATTAAATATCTTCCATATTTAGAAATCAAAAATTACAATAACAAAACACAGATGCCATTTTAAACCAAGCTTCCCTAAACTTTTGACCTGGGTGCTTTTGTGAGTGAAGAAGGTGAGGGAAAAACTGACCTTCTTCCAATAGAAAACTTTTCAGTTGCCTATTATTTATAATTAGTGGTCAGTCTTGACAGCTTAGGAAAAAGCAAAGTCAAAACGCTGCATAATGAAAGACATCCCCGGCGTTCACTGAAAATGATACACGTGAAACAAAGGCAGATGCGCCTTATGCTCAGGGAGCTCCAGAATGCACCTGCTGGAGTTTTCCAGTGTCTTCTCCCCCTACTTCCTGCGGACTGCTACCTGTCACTCATCCACAGAAGCCAACACCTGTCTCACCTACTTCACGGAGAGTCTGGAGGAAGGAATGAGATAAGAATGAAAGCAGGATACGGAAAGTCCAAAGTAATATCCACGCTTTCTCTGTGAACAGACTGTAGTCACTGTACTCTGTCAGCTACTTTTTTTTTCAAAGCTGGAAGAGACATTGCTGAAGCTTGGCTGGCAGTGTGGGGGAGGGAAAAATAGAACAACATATAAAAAAGCACAGAAGTCTAATTTAAAGCACTGAAGGAAACATAGGTGGTGTTTGTACAGAGTAAGAGGAGAGACTGAAGAAAGAAACACGATCCAGGTCCTGAGCAGCCTAGTTTATTGCAAAAGCAGTGTTTTCTTTATGCTTTAAAGACAGGAGGCCACAAAGTGCTTCTAAGCAGAAGAGGCAAATGAATCTATTTACAGTTCAGAAAGATCTTGCTAATGGTTCTTGGGGGAGCAGCTGACAGTGGTGAGACTGGAGGTCCCGAGATGCATTGGAAGCCCATCACCGGAGTCCAGGAAGGAAATGTGGAGTCCTGAGCTAAGGCAGTAATGGTGGGAACAGAGATACTAGGGATGTTGGGTAGAGAGAACTTTGGATGCTGGTTCTGTTTAGGAGAGAAAAGGCAATTGAGGATGACTCTCAGATTTACTGATGTAAAAACTGGATGGATGGTTTTAGGTGTTTTGTTGTTGTTTAGTATTGTCTTCTCATAAACCTCTAAGAATAATTTTTTTTTTTCTAAGAATAATTTTGATGTCACAGTTTTCCTAAACTGTGTGAAACCAAGGCTCCGCTATGCACTTGTGCTTATGTGAAGCTGTAAATCACCTAAGCCTGATGTTATCTATAGGAGAGACAAAATTCAGCATTCAAAAATAACTGAAAAATGAAAGTACTTTGTGTTAAAATGACATGATGTCCTGAATTTTCTTCAAAAAAATCCATCAAGGGAGCAGGAGTATATGGGGTTAAAAATGAAATAAGATTACTTATCTGTTAATAATTGTTGAAAATGATCCTGTGGAAGAGTGGCAGAATACTATCCTCTCTACCTCTGTGTATGTTTGAAAATTTAGATAATGAATATTTATTTTAAACTAATTAAAAAACAAATTAAATAGATGCACAAGTTTCTTAAAATTTTCTGAGGAAATTTTGTTGCAAAAAAAAAGCAAGAGAGAACTTCCCTGGTGGTGCAGTGGTTAAGAATCTGCCTGCCAATGAAGGGGACACGGGTTCGAGCCCTGATCCGGGAAGATCCCACATGCCACGGAGCAACTAAGCCCGTGCACCACAACTACTGAGCCTGTGCTCTAGAGCCCACGAGCCACAACTACTGAGCCCATGTGCTACAACTACTGAAGCCCACACTCCTAGAGCCTGTGCTCTGCAACAAAGAGAAGCCACCGCAACAAGAAGCCTGCGCACCACAACGAAGAGTAGCCCCTACTCACTGCAACTAGAGGAAGCCTGTGCACAGCAACGAAGACCCAATGCAGCCAAAAATTAATTAATTAATTTAAAAAAAAAAAAGCAAGAAAATACCATTCTGGGAATTAGGTAGTAATGGCAGTTCAGTATTTTAATCTCTCTGAATTTCCCATTAAAAACAATCAGAGCAACCAAGAAGCAAAACCAAAGACAGAGATCTACTAAGTTACTGTTGATGACTCCCTGAGAAGCATGGTAGACTATTCTGAGAACAGCGGCAGGAATGGAGGGCCCTTTGCAGGCCCCACGGTGCAGAAGGTTCCAGCAGGGCTGCAGGAAGACTGAGGATTCTGGATCCATCCAGGAGCTGGTGCCTATGAATCCCTGACGGTGACAAACCAGACCAACTCTCCATGGCAAAGCCCTGCACTGAGGAAAAGATGCTGAGAGCAGAGTCCTCACTGAGCAGGGCAGGAACAGTAGGGGAGAAGGAAAGGGGAGGTCCAGATGAGGTAGGAGACAGATGGGCTCCAGGTTAGACATTTACAGCCAGCCTCCTGTTTACACTTCCAGATAAAAACAGCAACAGGAGCAGGGTAGATAGCTGGACTTTGCCTCCTGTGGACCCTTAAAGATAACAGTCATGGCAGGGGCAGAGAGGAACCGAGTCCTGCTCATATAAAACATAAAGAGACCACATAGTTCTCATTCTCAAGGTCAAGGAGACCTTCCCAACTACACATGTGCAGAAAGTCTCCTCAGGGGTCAAAAGGGAGGGGCACCACCCCATAGTAAGTGATGTCAACCTACCCACAGGCCTCTTCACTAGAATCCATCTTGACTAAGAGATGTGCTCACACAGGGGAAGACCCTGAGATAAACCAAATACAGACTCAGAGCCAGACAAAGGAAGATGACTGACCAGAGGAAACCCAGAAGAACTGCCCCATAAAAGTGATTCAAACTACCAGAGGGGCGCGACTTTCTCTCGAGTCCAGCCTTGTGAGCCTATTCACAGGTACTCTTTTTCTTCCTAATAAACACTTTACTTGTTTCACTACTTTCGGTCTCTTTGTGGAAATTCATTTCTATAAAGCCGACAGGCCAGGGCCTTGTTACTAGCCACTGGCCCTCGTGGTCTAGTTGTTAGGATTCAGCGCTCGTACTGCCGTAGCCTGACTTCAATATCTGGTCGGGAACCAAAATCCTGATTCAAGCCCCTGCAGGCTGAGGCCACCTGAGATCACAGATAAGATCAGGGGAGAGGAAGTTCACTTTCTGAAAACAACAAAACAGAGAGATCTAGAGTCATGAAGTTAGAAAAGCTATCCTGGCTCATTCATCCCTCTTAAAAAGACAGAAATACTCCTGTCACTTCAAAATAAGCTGCAGAAAAGGATTTATTAAATCTCAAACCAAGTTGTTATTATTTGAAAAAGAGAACTTGGAGTATATTAAATCCTTACATACTGTGAAATAATGCCAGAAATTCAAGCTCATGCAATGAATAAGAACTCAACTTACTATTTCAAAATATCTTAAAATAATATAAGGAAAACTATTATAAGCTTTGATAAAAACATCAAAAACCAGAATTTTTAAATTGCATAAATACGAGTAGAAAAAAAGAAAGTGTTAAATGAAAAGTGAAAGAACCCAGAAATTATTTTGAAAAAATCATTTGAGAAACAACGATAAACCAAATGAAACACAATAACAAATACAACAGAAAATGCTTTAAGGGAAGCAGAAGACAGCAAAGGAGGTTATTTTTAAACATCAAAAGGAAATGAAGAAAGAGACAAGAAGGATTTGACAGAAAGTGGTAGCTATAGAAAACAGCAAAAGAAGATCTAATGTGTATTACAGGGGGCCTCCGAAGAGGAAAACCAAATAATTCAAAAGAACAAATGCTGACATCCAAAATTTAACAGAACTTTCTTTAGGGAGGATGTGAAACTACTGAATGTGCCCCCTGCTTGTATGAAATAGTAGCCAACAACTCACAGTACAAGATTTTTTCTAACAAAGCTATAACTTTTCAGGGGGGAAAAAATGTCTTTTAGGCATCAATGCAAAAAGACCACAGTATAATCAGCCCTCCATACCCAAGGGTTTCACATCCGCAGATGCAACCAACTTCGGATCAAAAATGTTTGGAAAAAAATTCCAGAAAGTTCTAAAAAGCAACACTTGAATTTGTCACACACTGGCAACTGTTGACATAGCATTTACATTGTATTTACAACTATTTACAAAGCATTTACACTGTATTAGGTATTATAAGTAATCTAGAGAATTTAAAGTATATAGGAGGATGTGCTTAAGTTAGATGCAAATACCATACCATTTTATATTAGGAATTTGAGCATCTGTGGATTCTGGTATCCAAGGGGGGTTCTGGAATCAACCCCCCGTGGATACCAAGGGACAACTGTACTTAAAAGGAAAAGAAACTCAGTTTATCATCAGATTTTGAGTTAGTACTACGTTATGCAAGATGATAATGGCATACTCTTTAAGACGCTCAAGAAAAGGGAGCTAGGGATTTTAGATTCAGTCAAACTAAAGCAAGAACTTTCCCCATGAATCTTTCCTAATGAACCTTCAAGAGAACTAACTTCAAACAACCAAAATGACCAGAGAAACAGTATCATAAAGATGGTGAAATATAGCTAAGATTGTGAGCCTGGCTCCTACCTTCCAGGAAAACCTCTATTATTTTGCACCAGACCACAAACTTCTGCCTATTTCAAGCAAAGGATTGTTTGCTTTTGTGGTTCTGACATTTCTAGTTTGGATTCAGACAACTAAGTCAACATTTACCAGATTTCTAGGGAAAAGCATTTCTGGAAGGTTCAGGACACATTTCAAAGAATGAAAGTAACATTTTAGCAAACTGTAGAAAATTAATACTTACTGCTGCCCAATAAATTACTCCTAAAACGTAGTAACATAAAACAACAAATAGTTTCTGTGGTCAGGAATCTGGGAGCAGCTTAGCTGTTTGGTTGCCTCTCAGGCTCTCCTGCTGCTGCAGGCAAGTTGTCCACCAGGGCACCAGGCACCTCAAGGCTTCCGTGGAGCTGAAACGTTCTTCCAAGCTCACTGGCGTGCCTGTCGGCTTCACCACCTGGGCCTCTGCCGGGGCTGCCTGAGTGGCCTCAGGGCCTGGCAGCTGGCTCTCCCCAAGAGCTGTGTGCGCTCCAAAAGAAAAGCAAGAACTCAAGACAGACGTTGCCGTCCTTTATAACCTAACCTTGGAAGTTACGTGCCTTCACTTCTACCATATTCTATGGGTCAGACGGACCAACATCCACCATAGAAGGGGACACAAGGGTATAAGAACCAGGAAACAGAGATCACGGAGGGCTGTTTTGGAGACTCAGAGATGTAAATTTCTCAAAGTCACATAACTGGAAACAGGAAGATTTGGGTTTTAAACCAAGATCTATGTGATACCAGGAACTATTCTATTTATAATATAGTCAAACCAAGGTGGAATGTGGATTGTTAAGGTTCTAGATCTTCCTCTTATAATGAGACAACAAGAAAAATGGAACTAACTTTTCTTAAGAGTCTCATATCTATACTTTCCACAGATCAATGAGTTTCACCTTGTCCGCAAGTGACCCTGGATGTCCACACTCCTTCAAATTCACCCTAACAGCTTAGCTGTTCGTCATTTTCAAGTAGAAACTCATAATTTTCATGTGTGACTTCCGTCTACTTGTTTTTAGTAAGGAAGGATCAAAATGGTCTGGGTAATAGGAGCCCAAGCTAAATTTTAAGGAAGTGGTTTCCAACCTTTTTTTGTTGACACATTTCATTGTATGTCTCAGTTTGGGCTGCTATAACAAGTTACCATAGATTGGGTGCTCACACACAACAGAAAGTGATTCCCCACACTTCTGGAGGCTGGAAGTCTGGGATCAGGGCAACAGCCTGGATGAATTCTGGAGAGAGCTCTCTACCCGGATGCAGACTGCTGAATTCTCGCTGTGTCCTCATAGGTGGAAAGCAGAGAGAGGCGGCAAGCTCTCTCCCGACTCCGACAAGGGCACTAAAGGCATTCAGAGGGCTCCACCCCCAGGACCTCACCTAATGCTGACTGCCTCTCACAGGCTCCTCCTCTTAATATCATCACAGAGCAGAGTATTCATTTCAACATATGAATCTTGGGGACACAACATTCAGTTGATAACGTCCACTATCCAAATCCGAATAAGCAGTTATTCTTTTGGAAAAAAGTTATGTTCCATGGAAAAAAAGCAGCTGGTTACACTTATGCTCCAACAACCCAGAGTGCATTTTCTTTTTTAAAAATCCACTTTAGGGTCCGCCTGCCGATGCAGGGGACGCGGGTTCGTGCCCTGGTCCGGGAAGATCCCACATGCCGCAGAGCGGCTGGGCCCGTGAGCCATGGCCGCTGAGCCTGCGCGTCCGGAGCCTGTGCTCCGCAACGGGAGAGGCCACAACAGTGAGAGGCCCGCGTACCGCCAAAAACCAAACCAAAACAAAACAAAAACACAACAAAATAAAGCATTTTGTGAAGCTGTAAAACTGTGCCTGCTGTAAGCGTCCACTGTTTCCTTTTTTCCCTTTTAACTTACCTCCTTCCCCCATACCTCGCCACTCTATTTACGCCCATTGTTCCTCGCCTGCGCTCACACACAGAAACACACACCTCGCCTTCTCTCTCACACTTAAGCCGCATCAAACACATTCACTGCTCTTCCTGCACAGCCAGGAGCTTCTCAGAAGACAAACACCAGTCTGATCTGAGAAAGTAATGAATTAACTTAGTGAAACGGCGATGCCCATTGCCTGTAATTGTTTTAAAGGGGGAAGGACAAAATCTTATTTTGTTGGTGAGATGGAATGAACTTTCTCCAAGCTTCTCTGCGGGGTGATGAGAGGAAGTCTCGAGCAAGAAAGGACAGCCACACGCTTCACCTGATTTGGAAACGCTGGTTTCAAAGACTCTAAAGACTGGGCAATAGAGGATTCACACTGAGCCTGAGGAATTCATGTATTTACACATTTCTCTGATGAGAACCACCCTTCAATAAGACATGGCTCAGCACCAAAGATTCCTGAAAAAAGGAACCATTTTCCTAAGTCAGGGTAGGGGGGTGGTGAGGGGATGAAGGAACTATTTTATGGTAGAAATAAATTAATAGAATATTCAAAAGAGAAAAAAGCACCACAATGGTTAATATATATTATTCATTTCTAACCCACTTGATTCCAAAAACACATTTAAAGTGCTGGTTTGCAATCCCGCTACTGGGCATATACCCTGAGAAAACCATAATTCAGGAAAAGTCATGTACTACAATGTTCATTGCAGCTCTATTTACAGTAGCCAGGACATGGAAGCAACCTACGTGTCCATCAACAGATGAATGGATAAAGAAGATGTGGCACGTATATATACAATGGAATATTACTCAGCCATAAAAAGAAACGACATTGAGTTATTTGTAGTGGGGTGGATGGACCTAGAGTCTGTCATACAGAGAAAAACAAATACCGTATGCTAACACATATATATGGAATCTAAAAAAGAAAAAAAGGTTCTGAAGAACCTAGGAGCAGGACGGGAATAAAGAGGCAGATGTAGAGAACGGACTTGAGGACACGGGGAGGGGGAAGGGTAAGCTGGGACGAAGTGAGAGAGTGGCATGGACATATATACACTACCAAACGTAAAATAGATAGCTAGTGGGAAGCAGCTGCATAGCACAGGGAGGTCAGCTCGGTGCTTTGCGACCACCTAGAGGGGTGAGATAGGGAGGGTGGGAGGGAGACGCAAGAGGGAGGGGATATGGGGATGTATGTATACGTACACCTGATTCACTTTGTTATACAGCAGAAACTAACACAACATTGTAAAGCAATTATACTCCAATAAAGGTGTTAAAAAAAAAAAAAAAAGCAATTCAGGTTCTTCCCCAGAGTCACACAGGAAAAACTCAAAACCAGGCAGTTCAAATCCTTGCACCCAAGAAGAACGGTGACAGGACTGTGAGAGAAACCTTGGTATCTATTCACTTCAAAGCTACTTTTTTGAAAAAAAAAAAAAAAAAAAAAAAAAAAAATTTTTTTTTTTTTTGGTTTGTTTTTTTTCGGGAACCTGCATCCGGCAGACTCGGTCAGGTCCCAGGACTCTGGAAGGGGTAAGGATTTTAGCAGAGGACGTCTGCCCTGTCTCCTGGCTGGCAGAGGGCACGACAGCAGCACATGGAAGGTGGGATCACCAGTCTATCCTCCCCTGCGCCCCCCATACTCCCCGTCAGGAAAGTTCCCGGGAGAAGGGACCCTCAGAGAGTCGGGGCTCTCCACCTGCAGGCTTTCATCCTCCTGGAGTGCCTTTTTGAGGTGAATCTTAGAAATTCCTCATAGTAAGTGTTCTTTTCTGGCCTCGTTTTGCGTGCCAGGAAAGAATTATACTTTTCTTTAAAAAAAAAAAAATTATAATTGTGTGGGGCTATGGCTTAACCTTCCTACTCACCTTCCCTGTCTGGCTCTTTCCATTCTATGTACTCACTCTCTGCTTGGCTATTTTGTTTCTTCTATGCTTTTGGTCTCTCAAAGCGCTATAAAAAAAACAAACTCCCCAGCTGATCCGAGATCACACCAATTCTGTCATTGAAGAGAAACCCTGGGGTCCATACGGCTAGAAATAGCTTGGTTGGATGTAGTGATTTGAAACCTAGACAGTGACATAGAAGAATGAATCAAACATGTGCTGGCAAATGCAGTGGATAAGCCACATGGCCTCACCAGGGACTGTACCTCGTAGGGTGGACACCCCTTCCTCAGCGCATGCATCCCTTCCCCACGGATGCGGGAGGTGGAATGGAGACCACTTGGGGCTTTGAGTCCCTGGACAAGAACCCTTCTTGACTTGGTTTTGAAAACCAGTATCATCTTCTCTTTTCTTTTTAATTTTATATTGGAGTACAGCTGATTAACAACGTTGTGTTAGTTTCAGGTGTACTGCAAAGTGATTCAGTTATACATATACATGTTGTTTTTTATTTTTCATATTCTTTGCCCTTATAGGTTAGTACAAAATATTGAGCAGAGTTCCCTGTGCTGCACAGTAGGTCCTTATTGGCTATCTATTTGGAATATAGTAGTGCATGTTCATCAAACTCCTAATTTTTTCCTCCACCACTCTACCTCTGCCCCCCGTTTCCCCTTTTTTAACTGTGAGTTTCCACATCTGTGAGTCTGTTTCTGTTTTGTAGATAACTTCATCTGTATCATTCTTTTTAGATTCCACATATATAAGCAATAGCATATGGTATTTGTCTTTCTCTTTCTGACTTACTTCACTTGGTATGATCATCTCTAGGTCCATCCATGTGGCTGCAAATGGCATCATTTCATTCTTTTTTATGGCTGAGTAATATTCCATGGTTCAAATGGATACATGCACCCAATGTTCACTGCAGCACTATTTACAATAGCCAAGACATGGAAGCAACCTAAATGTCCATCGACAGATGAACATAAAAATCAGCATCATTTTCTGCAATGTCTCCATCTTTGTCAATGTAGCTTCTTCCACTTTACGCACTCTGATTAGGAATTTTAAGTCTCTTAAAAGTCATTTTTTTCCGATGCCGGGGGAGGGGCTTGATTTTACCTTTAATTTCTCATGTCCCGTTGGACATCAGGTTCTACTGATTTATATTTCCCTTGAGCCGTCTTTGTTCATCCCTCCCGTCCCGACCCCATGCCTCCCGGCCTGGGTGACCCCCTTCTCCTCACCCAGTTTTGCGACCTGTACTCCAGCTGAATCAGATCTTCCCTCCAGACCATTATCTCAGCACAGATCCTTTCTTCTGCTCTTTCCCTTCCTTTTTCCTTTTTATGAACATTTATCAAGCCCCTAAAACAACAAGTACAATCTCTGTAAAACATTTTTGTCCTACGTAATAGCACACTCCCTTGCTCATTCCAACCAATTTCTCAGTGTCTCCAAACCCCGAAGCCTGTCTAGTTAGGCGCGTCTCCTCGACGTCCAGGCATCGCGGAGACCTCAGGGGCAGCCAAAGACTCTCCCCTGGATAACTCAGCCTCTGTCCATCTTCCATGCATCTTCAGCCACACAGAATTTAGCTCCTAGACAGCCTTTTATTCTTCGCTCCCTTTTGGTTAATCGTAAATCCTTGCTAGCCTTGTCGAGAGTCATTTATTTGTCCGCTATACCTCAATAAAGAAAATAGAAATATGTTCAAGTTAGTTGACTTCTGAATATTCACCAGTACCGGGCACAGTTATAGACGCCCTTCAATAAATGCATGTTGTAGAATGTACACCACCAAGAGTGAACCTAACGTCAACTGTAGAATGTGGGTGATAAGGACGGGCCAAGGTTGCGTTATCCATTGTAATAAATGTACCACTCTGGTGGGCGACGTCAAGAGGGAGGGAGGGGAGGGGTATATGGGACTCTGTACTTTCCACTCAAATTTGCCACTCTGGTGGGCGATGTCAAGAGTGAGGGAGGGGAGGGGTATATGGGACTCTGTACTTTCCACTCAAATTTGCTGTGAACCAAAACACTGTCTAAAATATAAGTGCTTTAATAACAAATACATGAATGCATGTTGGCTGATTTTGACTGTCCAATCTATCTATAACTGGGCCCTCTAGCGGCCCCGATAAGACGCTCATTTACTAAAACCTTTAACACTATCCCAGGCACTGTTCTAGATGCTGAGGACAGTGCTTACAGGAGAGGAATGGCTCTCCATTCGGGTTTCAGGAACAACAGCCCAGAGAGCCCAGCTGCGAGGACAGGTTCTGAGGCTGCACATTCATGCTGGGGCAACGATGCCCCAGCACTTGGTTGTTCCCCAAGAAACAGGTGTCTGCTGTTCTCGGCTTTGAATGCCCCTGCCGTCGACCCCTCACTCTCCCGGCCTCGTGGCCCCCCTCTCTTCTTACTCATGCTTCTTGCACTCTCATCACTTCTCTCGTCGCACAGCTTCTGCATCCTGACTGGGTGAGCCTTTGCTCTTTTTCACCTTCGCACAGAAATTCCCCAAAGAGAATGTGATGAGTGCAGTTTGGTTTCCTTTCCCTACCGGTCACTGTGCTCCTTTCTAGGACCTTCTTCTAGACGGCTAGCAAGCCTGGACTGGCAGCTTGTGGGCCAGGCATCTCCTATCTTCGATCTAGCTGTGATCAAGGCTGCTTGGTAAGGTACTCACTTATGATCCTGGGATCACTCAGTTAAGTTTTCCCCTCTCAGGTCTGAGAAGTGGGAGACCTTCAGCCAAAAGAAGGCTGTAACTGGAAGGCACTCTGGTTCACTTTGGTGCCACCTGTAAATACCGGGCATCCAGAAGAGTGCCTGGATCACAGGAAGTGCACACGAGCGGATGAGCTCATTAAGCCACACCTGGCAGGTTTGCACGTACTTTCATCTTCATGCTGCACGTGGCTAAATCAGTTTTATAGTCTCGTTTGAAAAAAAGGTTCCCATCTATATAAATTCAGGAGAGCCTCAAATACTGGGATATACTTTTACTTCGTTGGTTCCCATCAGACCACACCGCATGTCAACCACTTGGTCAGAGTTAATATTATGAAAAGTTCCTAAATTTTATTAAACTAGCTACAGAAAAAAAAAAAAAAAAAGGAACTGGCCTTGACTTTTGAAGTGTTGAATACCCTACGGTGAATTTAGTTCACTAGTTTTTCTCTTCTATAAAAATTGGTCGTTTGTAAATTTACTTCAGATACTATATTCTATGCTTAATTTTTCCCATAAGGAAAATGGTTAGGATCGTACTGAGTGCCCATAAAATAAAGCCTCTTCTAAGATTCTTTAACCTTGCATGCAATGTTTTGATCGCTTCTATACATGTCCCTGTTACGTGGCCATGGCTCTGTAAAAATTAACTGGGCAAGTATCATTTCAAAACATAGGCAGGAGTCTTATTGCACTTGCCTTGTCCTTGGCTGAGACATGAATGTGGAAAAACGTGCAATTCACAAATTATTGTTTCGTTCCAGTCAGTGTTTTTGTCTCCCTGTCAGCTGGGTAAACCCTCGTTCACTGTAAGATCTTTCTGAAGGGTCCTGGCCCCTGGCTGCAGCCTGTCCTACTCACTTACATTCCATTACTGCCCCTTTCAGCCTCCACGGGCTGACAATCTTGTGAGTATTTGCAAGATCATTCGCTTCCCCAATCAACAGCTTGGCCCCCTCAGTGCTACACTTCCTTTATTCTTTGAGGAACAGGGGATCAAGGACTCAGAGAGCTTCCTCTTTTTCTTCGGCACGAATAGAAGTGAGAAACACATTCCTTGAGAAATACAGCAGCACACAGACCTACCAGGTGTGTTGATACACACCTTTTCAGCAGCCTGCATCCTTTGAGGACATTTTGAGAGATTATCAGTGGCTTGGTGATCAAATATATTAAAGTACAGATGAGCATGAACTCTGCACCTCCCAGAAGAGGGAAGGAGTTAAAGCTGAGGAAAGCATTTGGAGGGCTTTAACCTGCATGTACGGAAACAGAACCAGGTCCGTTTATAGTCTTTCTGATTAGAGAGGAGGGCTTTCTGCCATATTCCTGCAACGTGGCAGACGTCTGTTATTAACATGACACAGAGTAAACTCTGTCACTGCCACTGATCACATCTGATGAACACATACTTCTTACAAACCTGGAGTGGAGTCTTTGCTACTTAAAGGTAACCTAAAACATAATCGCGGAAGAACAGGCATCATGTCTGATTTGTCATTTTCCTTTATTTTTAGCAGAATACAAAAAGTGATGAAGAGGTAATTCCTCAAAACATCAGATCTTTAATATTTTTCAAAACACACTAGAGAGGGCTTCCCTGGTGGTGCAGTGGTTGAGAATCCGCCTGCCAATGCAGGGGACACGGGTTCGAGCCCGGGTCTGGGAGGATCCCACATGCCACGGAGCAGCTAAGCCCATGTGCCACAGCTACTGAGCCTGCGCTCTAGAGCCCACGAACCACCACTGAGCCCACGAGTCACAACTACTGAAGCCCGCGCGCCTAGAGCCCGTGCTCCGCAACGAGAAGCCACTGCAATGAGAAGCCTGTGCACCTCAACGAAGAGTAGCCCCCTCTCGCCGCAACTAGAGAAAACCCGTGTGCAGCAACGAAGACCCAACTCAGCCAAAACAAAACAAAACAAAAACAAGCTTTTCAATGACAGAAATTTAAGGAGAGCACGGGTTGCTGTTGTGATAGGGCTTCCCTGAGCGAAGGGTTTTATAGTGAACAGATGATAGAGGCAGACACGTGGGAACACATGTGTCCACACGGGGCACCTGCCTTCTGAACAGGTACAGCTGAAGCTACAGGAATGGTTTTCATTCTCCAAACTGTTTTGGTGGCCAGATTATCAAAATTTACTCACCAAGGTAGCACAAATGCCTCAGGAAGAGTTTTAAGTTTGGCCATTTTCCCTTTAGCATCAGGACTGAACGCCTGCCATCCTTCTAGACGCCTTCTCATTTCCTCACATTTCGTGCTCGTGTTTCCACAGCCTTGCCACTCCGCCTTCTGTGGCTTCCGGGTGGGTGATGGACGGGACTCTTATTAACGCCTGCTTGAGGATAAGAAATAATCCTTGATTTCAGAATGTGCTCGACAGGGTTGCCGCTTAACTGATTCTCACCTTTTTAAATGTAAGTGCCCTTCTCACAGACCAAAATATTACTCAGACCTATCACGCATTAGGACTCGTAGACAGAACAATGATATTTGATGTACAAGCTCCAAATCACTTGCTAGATTGTACTCTTAACTTAGCGGCCATGAACTTGCATGTGTATTGGGAATCAAAAATATTATGTCCCATAGAGATGTTTATTGGAAAAGAATTGGGCAGAGACACATGCTATGTATTCGATAGATACATAGTGATATCGTAACTTCTCACTGAATCTCAAACACTATGAATTCTGGACACATGAGTGATATTAATTTCTGTTAACATGAATGATATCAATTTCTTTTCTCTGAATCAACAGAAAGCTACCTAAAAGAACAGGCTATTTGGGCAGTTTTAGGCGACATCGTCGGTCTACCCTCAGTGCCCTGTGGACTCGCGCCTGCAGTGAGATCCAAGGGCTTTCTTACGCTTCAGTACGAAAAAGCATGCACGAGTCGTTAAGAATATAGGCAAGGCATTATGTTATATTTATTTATTTTCCAGCTTGTACAAACTGGACGTAGAAGCATAAACATAGTACATTTCTACCATTTTCAACAAAAATATAACCAATATGTACAATTATTGTATTAAAAATACAAAAGGGATACAGACTCCACCAATGTCTTTCTAAAAGACATACAGGTACAAGTAGTATCAAAAGTATGAGGAAATCACCAGTTAATTGTACATTCTGCACTTGACATCACAGAGCGAACTGAGGTTACAGTCCTATGTTCTACGGTGACTTAATGCTTAGATAACATTTGTGCGACTTGTGTAGAGCAAGAGTTCTGTCTTTCTAGATGCACGTGAGGTCCACGGCCTAGAGGAGAAAACTGGCAAATAACGCATCTTACATGTAAAATTACAAATGCATCATTGATAACGTCATATATAAGCAGGTAGACAAATGCCATGATACAGGAGAGAATTATTAAATAAAGCACTGACATTGCTTTGATACAGTGAAAAAACACTGCAATTTGACTTTTAAAATTGGAAGCTATTTACGTTTATCTACTGATCAATATGATCAGCTGAATTTAATGGAAAAAAAATCCAAGACCAGCAGTTCCTCACATCTGAGTACTACTCGGATTGGCAGCCTTCACTTTTCCGGAGTCTGTGCAAAAACAACACAAAAATAGACTGGAGGGGTCATCTCAGTCCTTCTGGGGTTAATAGCAGCTGTGAACACGTGGTTGCTACACTCAGGCCTTCTCCGTCTCGGCGTCCGTAAAGCCACTTACGGGTCAGTCTTCGGCGACCAACCCGCCTTGCAAACAAAGGCTGGCGGACCGCACTGGGTTCTGGATCTTTTGATCATCTTCACGTCAGAGGCTTGTTTATTCCCTCATGGCGACTGATCGATACGGGGAGGCTGTCTTGGAAGAGCAGTATGAATAGCTGGCCTTAGCGCCAACACCCCGAGCTGCTTTCACTGCAATGCTATCCAGTTATAAACGTGGCTCTTTGAAAACAAGCAAGAGAATCCCTAAAGCTAAATAAACAGAAATCAAAGAAACATAATTTAAAAAAACATGGGGTTTGCCGTCTGTCTCGATGGAGCAGGACACGCCCTCGGGTGACACTGCCCTGTGCTCCACAGGCTCAGACACAGGACGCAAGAGTCCCAGTTCCCTCCCCGGCCATGTGCAAACAGTTGTAAAGAAGAGCCCCAGGCCCTGGGGAAGGAGGGGCCGGGGGCCTTGGGGTCTAGGTAATTGGCTAACATCTCACGCTTCCAGGATAGGGCGCTTCCCAGGCGCGGCGGGACACAGGAAGCGGGGCTGTGGGCCGGCCTTCCCTCTCCCCGGTGTGACCACACCCTGTCCGGCATATTTGGTTTTTGAGAAACCCCGGCTGGCAACCCTACTTAAAGGTTCAAAATAATACTGTAAAATCATTAAATGGATATAATATTTACTCTCTGAACACAATCATTAAACTCATTTAAAAGAAAAGAAAAAAAAAAAACCCAAAAAAACGGAGGAGGGCACTGTAAACAAGCGGACAAGCATTTGTACTCAAAGGATTTCATTGTTTTCCTTTGTCTTCCTTGGTGGGTTAAAGACCCCAAGCAGTTCCATGGCTGGCTTTTCTCCCGATTCCAATGAAACCAAGTGCTAGGACTGGATTGAAATCTAAAAGGAAGATTTTTTTAAAAACTCCTTCCAGGCGTGGAGAAGTGCAGCCAGAGTGACTCATGGGTGGTGATGACCTTGGAGTCTGGAATGATGCTGTGTGACGTGGCAGGCGGCCACAGGAGCTTGGAGACGCTGCGCTGTGCATTCAAGCAACAAGGCGGAAAAGTGCCAGGGCGGTTTCTTCACAGTATTTCACATGCAAAGGGGACAGGAAGAAGGAGGGAAGGAGCCCCATGCTGCTTTTAAGGCAGGGAAGGAGGCAAACGGGTCCACCATTCTCAGAGTGTGAGCTCCAAGGCTCTGACGCTAGGGGACGTCTTCTTGTGCTCTCCTGTGGGTGGCCAACACGGGTGCAGAGGAGCCCGTGCCTCAAACCGCAGACACTTGTTCATCTTCTGCCGACGCAACCACGAAAGAAAGGAAGAAACAAAAGAAAAATCAATAAGCGAGCAAGTCGTTTTCTTGTGCTTAGAGAGAACGTGTTCACCGACGTGCTAAATAAAAATACCACAGCTATGTTCTCTTAGTATAGGTCACCTAAGATCCTCAACTGTTTTTCTACCTAATGATTAATCATAATAAAAAAGTTTAAGGGGCTTCCCTGGTGGCGCAATGGTTAAGAATCCACCTACGAATGCAGGGGACACAGGTTCGAGCCCTGGTCCGGGAAGATTCCACGTGCCGCGGAGCAACTAAGCCCATGTGCCACAACTACTGAGCCTGAGCTCTAGAGCCCACGAGCCACAACTACTGAGCCCGTGCACCACAACTACTGAGCCTGCGCTCTAGAGCCCAGGAGCCACAACTACTGAGCCTGAGCTCTAGAGCCCACGAGCCACAACTACTGAGCCCGTGCACCACAACTACTGAGCCTGTGCTCTAGAGCCCAGGAGCCACAACTACTGAGCCCGTGCACCACAACTACTGAGCCTGCGCTCTAGAGCCCATGAGCCACAACTACTGAGCTCGTGCGCCACAACTACTGAGCCTGCGCTCTAGAGCCTGTGCACCCCAACTGCTGAGCCCGCGAGCCACAACTACTGAAGCCCACACGCCTAGAGCCCGTGCTCTGCAACAAGAGAAACCACCGCAATGAGAAGCCCGCGCACCACAACGAAGAGTAGCCCCCGCTTGCAGCAACTGGAGAAAGCCTGTGTGCCGCAACGAAGACCCAACACAGCCAAAAATAAATAAATAAAATAAATAAATTTATAAAAAAAAGTTTAAAATAAAGTATATGGGATGCACATCTTTAAATATACATACCCACTATAAAAATACATTGTATATTTACTGACTGGAAACTCATGAATGATAAATTCATTGAAAAAAGTTATAAAACAACACATGACTTCTTAAGTAATGTACACGTGTATACATATAAAAAAGTCTAGAAGGATATTTAACAAAATGCTAATGGAAGTTATCTGCAAGTGGCAGGATTACAAGTAGTTTTCATGAATTGTGTTTTGCTTCTTCCTATAATGATTATTTCCAGAATGAAACATGTTAAACTCAAACCTTAAAAGCAGGAGGAAGGAGGGGGGCATGGTCTCCCCCTTCAACCTCACCCCAGCACGGCCAGCTGGACTCGTACAGAGAAGGCAAAAGAGCTCTAGAGAAGTGGGTTTTTCCACCAGACTTTCATCTGGGACTCATAGCATTTCCTCAGAAAACCGAGGATTAGGAGGGAAATGCACCCATGCCCACACGGTATTACAGGGGACCCCTCCGCAATCTTTAGTTATTTCTCCAGCCACTTCGGAAAGAGCAAAACGCAACCCAACGGCTGGCACCAAGGCCTGGGGCGGGCGTGGAACCCCGGGCGGGAAGCAGGGCCTCTGGGGGAAGCGCATGTACCGTCCTCCTCGGTGGCAAGGCCCGGGGGCGCGCAGGGGCCGGGGCGCGGGTCGTCGCCGGGCCGGTGCCACTGCGGCCGCGGGGCGGGCCTGGCGCCGCCCGGGGCGGGGGTCTCGGCCGGCCGGGCCAGCATCCTGGACCGCTGCAGCGCCACGGTGTAGTCCGGCGGCTTCCGGGCGGGGTGCGGGTGGGCGTCGGGGAAGTCGGTGATGGGGATGCCCACGTATCCCGGCGGGGTGGGCGGCGGCTCCCGGTAGCGGCCCTCCTTCCTCGCTGCGGGAGGGAGAGACAAGGCGCCGCGGTCAGCATGGGAGGGCCGGGGGGAGCGCATCCCAGGCCACGTGCGCTCATCGGGAAGGAGGAGGACCAAGACGAACAGCGCCCACGGTGAAAGGCGTGTGGGGCTGTGCGCACCAAACCCGCCACGCACCAGGTCATCTCCGGCGGCACAGGCAAAACTAAGCAATCTAAGTACCTGTAACTCTCACCGGGTCACCGCAGAGCGACTCTACCTGTCACGCAGTAACCAGGCTAACGCCCAACCCTGGGGTTTACTGGAAACATGGAGCAAAGGGAACAGAAAGGCACCCAGTCCCACGCCTGCAACACGGGAGTGGTGCCTGTCAGCGGTTCCCTCCGCTCTCCCTGCCCCGGGGGCCAGGCGAGCTGTTCTTCTTTGCTGGGCCATCTACCCTCACCAGGCAGAGAATCAATCCCAGGTTACTTTCAAGTCTTGGGCCTCACTTCGGAAAATAGGGAATCACAATAAATTTGGAAGAGTAGTACAAAAAATGATGCAAATTTCAAAACTTAAAACAATGTGCATGTGAGGTATGTATTTTTCTTGAAGTCCTTTTATATTAATTTCATGACAAAACATGAATCTGTAAAGGCAAGTAAAAGCAAAGTTTTATTATCTTCAACTTTCTAAACTCAACTGTTAGGAACTTAAATCATTCTTCTTGCCTCTGCAATAAAAATTCTGTGTATTAGTTTGTTAAAAGAAAGTGCTTTTCTATTTGCAACTGCCAAGATGTGGAAGCAACGCGTGTGCCCACCGACAGATGAATGGATACAGAAGATGTGGTACATATATACAATGGAATATTACTCAGCCATAAAAAAGAATGAAATAATGCCATTTGCAGCAACATGGATGGACCCAGAGATGATCATACTAAGTGAAGGAAGCCAGACAAAGACAAATGTCTTATGATATCACTTATACGTGGAATCTAAAATAAAATACAAATGAATTTATACACAAAACAGAAACAGACTCATAGATTTATGGTTACAAAGGGAAGAAAAGAGGGGAGGGATAAATTAGGAGTTTGGGATTAACAGATACACACCACTTTACATAAAAATAGGTAAACAAGGATTTACTGTATAGCACAGGGAACTATATTCAATATCTTGTAATAACCTATAATGGAAAATAATATGAAAAAAAATATATAATTGAATCACTTTGTTGTACACCTGAAACTAACACAATATTGTAAATCAACTATACTTCAATTAAAAAAAAAAGTGCTTTAAAAATTGCAACCTAAGAATAGGTGTTAACTGTCTTCTCCTTATTCATCCTGAAAAGATATTAAACTCGACATCCACCCATGACTGCGTGATAAAATAACTACAATTTCCCTACTAATGAAAGTGATGTCTGTGAAGATTATATTCCAGAATTTCTCACTCTGTATCCTATGATGTATCCCTACACTTTATACAGACATTGAACGTGCCATAGAGAATATATCCCGATAGCATTGAAGGAGCATAAGAGACTTCACAACAGAAACAGCAGCAGCAAAGTGATAGTGTCTTTCGTCTACTTATGAACTGCTAACTAGGCACTAGTGTTTTGCAGAGATTGCGTTTAAACCTCACAGCAACTGCACTGGTAGAAATTATTAAATTCATTTTACAGATGAGGAAACAGACACTGTTTAGTGCCTTGCCCAGTGTCACAAAGCTAGGAAAGTGGCAAAGCAGGGATTCAGACCCGCAGCCTGCCTGACTCTCAGGCTCTTACACACTACCTTATCTCTCAGCACCCTCCTCCTTGTTCTATCCTGTGCAGAGGGAATCTGTCTAGCACAGAAAAATTTACCTGCATAACAAACATCGACAGAAGATTTTTAAATATGCAAAGGGTAAAGTTCTAAATATACAATTCAAGGGAACAAAATACAATAGTAAAACATTTAGAACAGTTCCAATTAAACAAAAAAATATTCTTCCTCTAGAGAGAATGGCCATCCTTCCTGATAATTTTCAGCTGAGAAGATCAACGTCAGAGCAGGTAACACCCATAAGGACAACCTACTGATCCCGACAGCTACGGTGCATGGAAGGTTGACTGTTGCAGGGTATTTATAAGCACCTGACCACAGAACCTGGCGTCTTAACCACCATTCATTTCAAAATCCTGAGTGCACTGCTAACTTGGAAGGCCTACACGGCAATGGGTGGGGCAGAATGAGGAGGAGAACCGCAAACACATGCTTTTACTTTTGAAGTAAGTCAGGGTGCAGCCACGACCCAGACAGGACAGCGCCCGCGGTCAGCTTACCGATAAGCCCCTTGGTGGCGCTGGGCGGCACGGCCACGTGGGCAGCCATGGCGACGGGCTTGGCTTCTTCGGCGCTCGCAGACATCATGCTGCTGCTCTCAGCTTCGAGGGAAACGTCCTTCCCCCCCCTGCGCTTGATGGTGCCCGTGTCCCCCTCCGAGTCTTCTCCCCAGTACCCCGTGGAGGAGGCCCAGCTTGCCCGGGACTGGGCTTGATCGAGACTCTCTCGGCTCTGACTCTGCCGGTTGTACTTTGTGCTGTGGTCGGAAAACATGATTTGGTCCACGTGGCTGCTCGAGGCCCATAACCCTGCGGCGTCCCCTGAGTAATCGAAGTGAGTGTGCCCGAAGGGGAGCGTCTCCCAGCTCCTCTGCTGCTGGATGGTCTGGATGTTGTCGTGGGAGCCGCTGGAGCACGACGTCCAGCTTCCTCGGCCGCTGTCGGCAGCGTCAAGTGAGGCTCGGTCCCCCTGGTCTTGGGAAAGCTCCTCTGTGCTGGGAGAAGAGATCACTGTAGCTGCAGCGTACAGGCCCCGGCTCTCAGACAGCGGTGCACAGGACCTAGGCGGCCAAAGGGAAACAAAGAAAAAAAAATAATAAAGAGAAGAGGAGGGGAGGGGAGGGCGGAGGGGGGCCAGAAAAGAGGGGAGGGGAGAGGGAGGGGACAAGAGAGTAGAGGAGGGGAGGAGAGGAGAGGGGAGGGAATGGGAGGGGAGGGGGAGGGAGGGGAGGGGAGGGGAGGGGAGGGGAAAGGCCAAGATTGTTAACTAATAACTGTGCTAAAACGCAACCACTTTTTCCTCGAAAGGCGGCCTCCTTTCCTTCCAGAAAGAGGATTAGGCCCCACCAGACTGAGCGACAGTGGCCGCTCGGCCCTGTCCAGTTTCCTCCCCTGTGACGTCACCACAATATCAACACGGGGGAAAGGAGCAATGACCTGCTTACAGTAAAGGAGCACTTTCCTTACAGTGTTCACTACAATCTGACTATTTCGGGAAAGCAGCTCATTGGACTGAGTCGCCCCCTGCCCTCAGCGCAGAGCAAACGTGTCCCAGCGCAGGACGGACCTCACTGGGAAAGCAGTCTGCGTGACGCTTAGTGATCGGGAAATGGTGAGTGTCAGAACTGGGCTGGGAGAGCACCCCTGGGCGTCCCGTGAACAGCCCCGCACACGTGCAAGAGAGGAGCGAGCACACGGACGAGCCCCTACCCCAGGCTGCACTGGTCGGGCTCCCCCGCCGGCCGCCTCTCCGGCCGGCCTGCGGCCAGGCTGGTCTCCACAGTGCCGACCGATGGCCTCTGGCGCCGTTCGTCGGGCAGCGAGACGGGCAACGAGTCGAAGGAGGAGTTGCTGACGATACTGGACCGTGAGGAGATTTCGCTGTGGCCGGAATCTGAGAAGTTATCCACGGTGCCACTCGGAGCCAAAGTGTAGCCTGCGTGGGAAACACATCAGTCCTTAGACACCGGGGGTTCACGGCGTCCAGCTGACGCCTCCTCAGTAGCAAAACCAGAATGCAGGCCACGGGTGCCACCACGGAACTGGGGAGAAAACACTCTGCTTGGGGATGAGCTACAGTCAAGTTTTACTCAATTGCAGTTTAGTGTGTTTGATGAAAGTTTAGAGAGGAAAAAAGAATGCACTGTCGTATGACCCAGGAATGGTTGCAGATGGGATCACGGCACGACTCGACGCTGCTCTCTGAACTGTAAATTATACTACATTAGTCTATGTAAACGGAACTATGAAGAATGACTAGGATGATATTTAAAAGTGTGGTTTTCTTCTCAACCTGCAAAGTCAGTATTTGTTTTCAATGGAGTTTTCACTTTTAGAACTTTACAGCATAGAATAACTCCACTGGAAAGATCTGTATTATATTTTTATTTTTTAATGTTGGGTTTTTGTTTTTTTGAATTATTTAATTTATTTATTTTGGCCACGCTGTGAGGCATATGGGATCTTAGTTCCCAGACCAGGGATCGAACCCGTGCCCCCTACATTGGGAGCACTGAGTCTTAACCACTGGACCACCAGGGAAGTCCCTGTATTATAATTTTTTTTGGCGGTACGTGGGCCTCTCACTGCTGTGGCCTCTCCCGTTGCGGAGCACAGGCTCCGGACGCGCAGGCTCAGTGGCCACGGCTCACGGGCCCAGCCGCTCCGCGGCACGTGGGATCCTCCCGGACCGGGGCACGAACCTGTGTCCCCTGCATTGGCAGGCGGACTCTTAACCACTGCGCCACCAGGGAAGCCCCCTGCATTATAATTTTAAATGGACATGTATGAATAAGAAATAAGACTTGAAGAAGATATCTTTGGATTTTTGCCATTTGATTTTTCAGCATTAATAATATATTGGATAAATCACATGAAAGCCAATTGTTTTGAAGGACATAATGTACAAAATCTCCATTTTTCTCCCTGGACCGTCACTATGTCTAAACAGATGTCCATTTTTTGGCCTGAAGGACCCTTAAGTCTTTGTTGCTAAAACTGAAAGTCACAAAGGAAGAGAGGCTTGTCTTGACATCTTTAACAAAAAAATCCAAATACTCCTTTCTCAGTATTCATTTATTTTTTACTGATTTTATATGATTATATGTACCCAATGAAAACCTAATAAAACAATGCCATCTAGAGCACCTAAATGTTGCTGATTCACTCTCTGAAGAGTACTTCCCCATCCTTTCAGTAAATTATGAATTCCTGATTTATTTTTTTAAAAGGTTGCACAGGTCTTGATAAGATTTCACGTGTTCACCTATGAAATGTCTTCTTATAAACCACGCTGCAGGTTCTGACAGACAAGATTTCAAACCCTCCCTGAACAGTCTACGCCCCACCCCGCAAAAAACAAAATCTCTAGAGAAATAATCCCTCAGGTGGAGCATGTGGCATGGGGAGGAATCGTCCCAGTTTCCTCAGCTAATGAGATGACCCCTTCCCGTTTTTCCTGCTGGCCCACCTATCCCGTAGGTCCGTGGTGCACTGTTATTCTTGCTACTGTTCTCGCTTCCACGAGAAGATGGGGAGCTGGTTTAGTCCAACTGCCCGCAGCCAAACGATCTCAGCTGACTGCCACTGCCACCCAACGACGGACGAGAGAAGAATTCAGACGCACCCACTGAACAAGGACTAGAGACTGATACCCCCATAGAACGCACACATGTCTGAGACAGCTGAAAAGTAAAGCAGGAAAGGTACTTGTTGTGCCGGTGAAATCTAACAACAGATTAATCTCTTTGGCCTCGTCTAGTGAAAACTGTCCTGGCCGTTTATTACCGGCTTACTTACGCCCATTCAATTATAGGGTGGGGAGAAAGTAACCCCGAGGTTATGCAGCAGAAAGTGATCTAGTATTTTAAGATAAGAAAGCATTAATATCAGAAGGAGAGTTTGAGTGCCTAAAATTTAATCTCCTTAAAAATAAAACAAGATAGCAACAAAAAAGATAATCCAGACTCATGTTAACACAATGAAAGATAAATCAGGAAGATAGTAGTTTTTCTTATGTTTTTATAGGCCTCTACTCTGTGATGAATGCTATGTAATTATATTTAGTTAGAACAACTGTTAGTATAAAAAGAATTATTTCCACACTTACAATCAGTAAAAAAATGAATTTTTGAAGGGGCTTATATAGTTATATAAGCTTGACACTATTTATTTATAACTATAATATTAAAAAGTACCAAAATTCTTCCAAATTTATAAACTGAGGAGAAAAAAAAAATCCATTGGGTGTTACATATCGTGTCTTTTTTTTTTGGCGGGGGGGGGGGGCACTTGTGCGGCTTGCAGGATCTCAGTTCCCCGACCAGGGATCGAACCCACACCCTTGGCGGTGAAAGCATGGGGTCCTAACCACTGGACCGCCAGCAAATTCCCAAGGTCATTTCAAACGACTCTAATGTCAGAAGTGATGTAATCTCTAACTAGAATTGATCACAGCTGAAAGCACAGGTCCCCATGAAGGAGAAGAGGGGTCACCCAGTCACCTTTCCTTGGCGAGCTCTGCGGGGAGGTCGGCGGGGAGGAGAACCGGGAGGACGCATCCGATACCGTGTCTTCTGCCGGCCTCTTGTGGCGCTCAAGGCTCCCTTCTTCAGACAAAGCAAGAATCTTCTTTAAAGCTTGTGGAGAGTTTATACCTGTAAGAGAAAGAAAATGATTTCAACATGCATTTCCAAGACTGAAAAGACTACCGTGAAGAACAAAACCACTTTTTTTGTGTTAAGATTGAATGTCACACGTCGTGGCAGGTTGTTTCCAGGCTCGATGGTCTCTGTACTCTGCCCGTGTAAACAGTGAGATCGCAGGGGGCACCAGGTGCCCGCCGTGTGTCTGCTGACACCTGCCGAGGACCAGAAAGGCTGCTGCTGCCATTCCACTCTGGGTTCCAAACCGCGACCACCACCCTCTTCAACAATACATCAGGCAGCGATGAAGAAACAAAGAGATGATCTGGAAATACTCTGGGTTAGGGTGAGAGCGGCGCAGCTCAGAAGATTTATCAGAACTCAAGTTTGGGTTGGGAACAGGTATTTTGGTGGTGTTGGAAAAGTTAGCTCATGGGATGTGGGAGTGATGGAAGGAAAGCCAAGAGCCCAAAGGAAGTAGCGAGAAAACAGACTGATGGAGCGCTAAGAAATCAGGCCAGTATTTGATCAGTAAGCGGATGACAGAGAAGGCAGGAGGGGACCCAGAGAGTGCCGGGTCCCAGAAGCGTCCTGCAAGCCACCGGGGAGGGCTCCCAGGAGTGCGGTAAAGGGGCGCGGAGGGGGAAGCCATCCAGCGCAGCGCCAAGTGCACGATCTAGTCGGATGAGGTAGGGCGGAAGAAAAAGGATTCCATGTGCCAATACCAGGTGATTTTTCCCCTAAAATTTTACTTTCAGGAATGAGGGAGTCACATTAAGAGATGTTTTCTAAGCCTCATTATGAGGCACTCTCAGTTACCTCATTCTGAACAACAAAGAGACCGGAGGGAAGGCATTACAGGTTGACACTACCTCAGTGAATGTTAGGTTTTATGTTCTCAGACTTCACAGAATCCATTAAAAAGGAGGCAATGAAATTGAACGGAGACCTAATTCTTCATTTCACCTCAACACCTGTAAGTGTGCGATACTACTGTAATACAATCTTTTAAAAATGGCTTTTCAAGCAATCTTTTAATTACGTGTGCAGATACTGATATATACAGGGTACATGAAAATACCAGCTACACTAAAGCTACACGAATGAATAGCCTTGATTTGGAAAAGATTTCCAAGCCAGCATCATTCACAGATTCAAAAAGTGCTGCCTTCAAACAGTGAAGATGGATGTGAAGATGCTATGCCTCAGAAAAATCTGTTCCACTTCAAAAGCAGCTCTAGGGATGACGAAGACACCGAAGTGAAAAATACAGGAAGTATTCAGACAAAATTTATTTCATGAATGGGGGTGGGCCCAGCATCTCTAAGTCACTATGTTATATTCTGTGACTTTAAATGTGAAACTCTCCTAAGAAGATGCATGACTATCCCATCCGCATTTCTAAAGGTCATAAATTCAAATAGGCCTAAAAAATATTGGAGAGAGAGTCTCTCTGGGGAAGGGGGCTGGGGATGGCTTTCCATCAGGTACACCTACATGGGGGTTAACAGGCTGTGTCCATATCAGAAGCTCGACAGAAAAGAGGCAGTAGAGGTCGGCTTGCAGGGGACTTGGGAATATAAGAATATTAACAACACAGTGGAGAGACTTCCCTGGTGGTCCAGTTGTTAAGACTCCACGCTTCCACTGCAGGGGGCACGGGTTCAATCCCTGGTCGGGGAGCTAAGATCCCGCATGCCGCGCAGTGTGGCCAAAAAAAAATAATAATTAAACAAAAAAACAGTGGACAAAGGAACACTAATTCAGTTCATTTGTGATAGGGGGAACAATGTAAATTTTTTTATTTTTGGCTGCGTTGGGTCTTCATTGCTGCACGCGGGCTTTCTCTAGTTGTGGCGAGCGGGGGCTACTCTTCACTGCGGTGCGCAGGCTTCTCATTGCGGTGGCTTCTCTTGTTGCGGAGCATGGGCTCTACGCGCGCAGGCTTCAGTAGTTGTGGCACGTGGGCTCAGTAGTTGTGGCTCATGGGCTTAGCTGCTCTGCGGCATGTGGCATCTTAATTCCCCGACCAGGGATTGAACCCCCATCCCCTGCATTGGAAGGCGGATTCTTTACCACTGGACCACCAGGGAAGTCCCTGCTTTGGCTCCTTTAACATTCACGAACTGACTGTATCTTCCTCCCAAGTTACAGAATCAGTGATTCAACAAATGAGAGTTCGCCTCCAGACGAATCATTTCACTTAAAAATATTCCGCCTAAATTCCAGCAACTCACTGATCATAAGGCAAAGCTAGTTTAAACAAGGTATACGGACAAAACAGCCTCCGTACTTGTTAAAAATTAAATGAGTAATAGCATAATTTCCCCATGGCATGCCTTGCCTCCACTGCTATGACAAACGAGCATGATTAAATGAGATACTCTATGAAAACAGTCCTTCTCACGGGTAAAAGTAAAGTTTAACTCTGTGAACATTAATGTCTTATGAAGAGGGAACAACCAGAGGGACACTCAAGTATACCAGACGAAGTTACCCGTGATAAGTATCGCTTCCTAGTCTGAGAAGCAGGCAGTGAATGAACAGCACCAAAAGGGGGTTGTGGGTTGTTTGTTTTTTTGTTGTCGGGTTATACGAGCCGTCTGTATATTTTGGAAATTAAGTCCTTGTCGGTCACATTGTTTGCAAATATGTTCTCCCAGACCAAAGGTTTTTTTTTTTAATATTTATTTATTTGGTTGTGTTGGTATTAGTTGTGGCAGGTGGGCTCCCTGGTTGCGGCTCGGGGGCTCCTTAGTTGTGGCATGAGAACTCTCAGTTGCAGCATGCAATGTGGGATGTAGTTTCCCGGACCAGGGATAGAACCCGGGCGCCCTGCACTGGGAGCGCGAAGTCTTAACCGCTGCGCCATTAGGGAAGTGCCCACGGGCTGTCTTTTCGTTTTGTTTACGGTTTCCCTTGCTGAGCAGAAGCTTGTAAGCTTCATTAGGTCCCATCTGTTTATTTTTTGCTTTTATGTCCATTGCCTTGGGAAACTGACCTAAGAAAACACTGCTACGATTTATGTCAGAGAATGTTTTGCCTGTGTTCTCTTCCAGGAGTTGCATGGTGTCCTGTCTTCCGTTGAAGTCTGTGAGCCATTGTGAGTTCATGCTTTTGCGCCGGCCGCGAGGGCATGTGTCCTGACGTCACTGATTTGCATGCGGCGGCTGTCCAGCTTTCCCAGCACCACTCACCAAAGAGACTGTCGCTTCCCCACTGCATGTTCCCGCCTCCTTTGTCAAAGATTAACTGACTGTAGTGATTCACACAACAGTGTAATTCAACTCTATTTCAACAGAAAGTAAATTAAGAGGGAAAAAAAAAAAAGTGTGCGCGAACTTAGTCACCTACCGAAAGGCGGGAGATCCCGTAGGGGCACTTTCTTCCGCGAAGGATAGAGGGGCACGGCGGGAAGCTGCAGCCCCGGGCTGGGCCTCTGTGACGGCTGCGGAGCCTGCGGCAGCGGCTTCGGCTGCAGCCCTGCCCTCGGGGCCACCGGGGAGGTGTCGGCCTTGACAGGCTTTCTGTCACCGGGATTCTTAGGCACTGGTAATTGTTCGGTGTGAAAACAGAACGAGAAGTTTAAGAAGTTAGTGGCCACACACGGGATACTTTTACAACTGCACGAGCATTTCCTACAGTTAGAACACTGAAATATGTATCTTTTTTTCCCCTGTGGCCCATAGATAAAGGAGAGAAACAGGGGCAGGCGGGGGGAGAGCCTCCGTCACAGAAAGAAGGCGCGACGGAACCAAGATTCACTTTATGAAACAAGCCGTCTCAAGAGATGACACTGTTTCAAGTACCACATTTAAAAAGAAACGAAAAATGCGGATAGCTCAGTACGCTGTACGTATGTCTACGAAAAACACAAACCTATTATACAAGCTACAACAGGAAGACCACTAGGAATTATTTTTCTAAAATGACACCCAAAATGTCTTGACATATATGAGCTTAGTTTTAATTTAGTAGATGATACTAGCTGCAGTCTTGTCACTATCAAATTCTCTCTCCAATGGGGTAGAATTATCTATGTTGCTAATAGCAGCCAATACTCCTTGAGCACTGTACTGAGTGTATAATTCCGCGGCAGATGGAAAGCAAGCCAATTTAACAGGGCAATTAAATGCTGTATTTTAAGTGTATTCACACTGAAGACAACTCAATGACTTCCTTCCCCCATCTTACACATAATGGAGCTCAAGTAACCGGCCTAAGGTGACACTGTTAGTACAAGGAACAAACAGGACCTGAACTCAGACCCATCTCCCTCTTGAGGACAAACTCTTCACCATGACACACAGTGCTTTAAGAGTGTCCTGGGTACGTCTGATAACCTGAATCTTTCTCAAATGACCTAACATTTAAGTCCTATAGAAAGTATCTTCAAACTTGCCCATAAAAGACCCCAAAGTGTCCTAAACGGAAAACGCCTCCGTCTTACAAATACGGATGCCGAGAAAGAGAACGTAGCCCCCGTTTCTGGCCTGGCCGGACTTTCAGAGGCTGGGGAGCTACACATTAGGCTGAGCTGTGGTTCCCTGTGGAGAATTCCTGCCTTACACGTAGCTGAACTCATTGCCAAGTGCCGGCCGAGCTGAGGGGGTCAGAGGCAGCCAGCGCACCTAGCTCTGTGCCGCTCCCAGGCTGCCCATCACTTGGCAAGTATCTTTGTGAGAGAACAAGGGATGCAAATGGGCGCTGCACCTGCCCCTGTGTCCCCTGACGGCACTCTGGCTGCGTCGGGATGAAACCAAAGCCGGTCACCCCGAAGAAGCCTACGGTGTCGTGGTCCCCATGCGAACCCCGCTGGGCACGGACGGGGCTCAGCCCAGGACGGCGCCGCGTGGTCCCCAGAGCCGCCTTCAAGGGAAAGGCGAGCGTGTCTCAGGATGCTAGCTCCCCCTGGGCCTAGCCCTGCTTTATCGGCACAGGAAACCAATCTGCACTCCAGCCGGACCCGGCAGCCACCTTAAGGAGACACTCACATGTGTTGGTGGCCGGCTCGCACTGCAGGGATAGCGTCTGAAGGCTCTCCTCGTCCATCTCCAGCTCCAAGTTGGACAGGTACTGCTTCACCTTTCGGGCCATCTGGGCGTCCTCGTACAGCTTTTTGGCATTGAGAAAGGAGCTGCGACGCACCCGCTTTTTGTGACCACCTGTCTGAGCAACGTCTAGCACTGTTGCGTTTGTACTACCCTGGCTGAGAGACCTGGAAGACGAAAAGGTAGAGCTGCAGCTCGCCCCAGCATGGGATCCCTGTATCTCCTGGAAACGTGCCGAGACACCTACAAAGAGTCTACGTTCAGAAGGCCACATGCCTCATTCTGGTAAGTAAACTTTACAAAGGAATAGAGAATCATACAGATCAAAAAAACTTTTTTCAAGTTTGAGAAGAATCCTACATACACTCTACATACACATGTATGTTTGGCACTTGTTCTGTTCCGACTAGAAAATTCTACTTTTCGCCTCTATAGAGCATTCAAGGCAGCTCTCTCGTAGAAGCCAGCAAGTAATAATGATTATATGTGAAAGCTCATGCAAGAATAAACACACAGCTGCAATCATTAAGAGTGACATTAATCTTTTTTCTCCTAAAGAGGATGTCTTACATAAATTTAAAGAAATTACAATGTTCACGATTGTTTTCTTATTGCTTGGGTTAAATGTAGTGAGTTCGTCAAGTAATATGGTCAATCTGTTAATAAAATGGTCATGCAAATGTGAAAACACATGTGTGGAAACTAGCACATGAGTTGTTAAGAATTATTTTTGAAAAGAGTTGGTTTATAGGATGAAAACAGTAGTTAGTTGAGCTGTAAAAAATTTAGTTTTAACACCGAGGGGCACCTTTTGTACGACATAGATTTACTTCTCAAAAATCTGTGCAATAGCGTTTAAACTGCACAATTTTTCCTTCTGACGTCCTTTCTCCCCTCACCCCAGGTTAGATTTTTCTCATTTCAAAACACACAAATTATATTAAAATGAAGTCTTTCTGAAAGCTCAGGAGTAGGCCTGGCCTACTGCTCCCCAGAACAATCATCGATCATTTCACAGCTCTCTTGGGTCATGACCTCGAAAGCAAAAGCCCCAGTAGATGAAACTTGAAGTCAGTTTGCCAACTGAAATTCTGCTAGAGCAAGAGGGTTAGGACAAAAATGCAAAAATGCAAAGCATCAGAAAACACAGCAGGTAAGAAAACAATGCCACGAGCGGGACGAGAACAGTGTGGGTGTGCAGTGTCCCCGCCACTTACCCCAGACTCCTCCACTTCTTCTTCCTGTAAGTGAGAGCCGTGGAGGTTGAAGCATGGGTGTAGAGAGAGACAGAGAGATCACAAGCTCAGAAAGAAAGGACTAGACTTCTGGACAAGCAGTACTAGAAGCCCACAAACCTCCTCACACAAACAACTTGACCAGCAACGGTTTTCTGGCTCAAAAGACAAACATATGTAAATATTTGCTTCTAAAGACTTCTGTTCTCTCCTTCACTGCATTCATCGTTCTCGGCTACACTGACGGCTAAATCCCTTGTGTGGGCAGTGAGACAATACTGTTCGGCTTGTTTACATATTTTAGTTCATACTATCCATTACACCTTTTAGCTCTGCAAGTCAGCGTTCTGAAAAATAAAAATAGCTGTGCCTCACGTTCAATGAAAAATGTCAGAGGGACCAACTGTTTTCACGACAGCCCACAGTGCACTGGATGTGGAATCATAGTCATTCCAAATCAGAGCTCGACGGAGATTCCCCACACAGCCTGGTACATGTCACCATGCTACAGGCGGGCCTATTCAAAATCTTCTCGTTTACTAGGAAGCGCTAAGCTCAACCTTCTCTAACCCCGCGAGCACTGCTGAGGGGGACACACTCACCGAGTCCTGAACATGAGGGCAGGGTCCATGTTCACAGAGGCCATTCGGCCAACGTGACGAATTTCTTTTGCAATCATTCTTAGCTTCTCAAAATTGACCAGCCCGTCGACTTTGGAGTCGTTCCCTGTAATTGGCAAAAAGGAAGAGGGAATCACATGGCATTTACCCGACGCCTCCACAAGTGGAGACAGAAATCCTCCAACTTACACTTACCCTCGTGAAGGAACGTGAGGTCCTTCTTGATCACCGGGAACAGGGGGATGATGGGAGGCTGTAGGTTTTGACTGTTGAGGACATTGCGGTATTTTGCCATGTTTCTGGAAGGGTCAAACAGGTCTTGGAGATCCTGAAACAGCTTTTCGTATTTATTGGGAAGTTTTTCCCAGGTGGTTCGCAGTCTTGCCACTGGTGCCAGGTTTAGGCCGCTGAGGGGGAAAAAAGAAAAGCGGTCTAAAATTAAATGACTCATCCTTACGAAGTAGGTAGAAGAGCATGCTGTCTATTTCTTAACATGTAACAGCTCTGTGTGAGTGCTGTGTATGCAGAGCCAAGTACAGGATTCATAAGAGTGTTAATGATTCTGGGTAATGAGACCTGAAGCTGGAACCAGGGACAGGGCCGAGGGGTTTTACTCTTTTTCCCTTTACACCCTCCCGGTCTGTCTACTGTGGGCAGAACAACTGGAATGCCAGGTGTCCTGAGGGCAGGGCTGTGTTTCGTTGCTTCCTCTCCGTACGTAAAGTGCCTGGTGCCAAGCAGCCGTCTGATAAAACAGACTGGACAAATATCCTAGAGTTGTAACATGAAACAAAAGCCATAAGAACAGGAAGAGTAACAGATATCGTATATGGACGCATATATGTGGAATCTGAAAAAAACTGGTATAGACCATCTTATCTACAAAGCAGAAACAGAGACACAGACGTAGAGAACAAATGTATGGATACCAAGGGGGAAAGCGGGGGGAGGGGAGGAATTGGGAGATTGGGATCCACATGTAGACGCTATTGATATTATGTATACGATAGACAACTGATGGGAACCTACTGTAGAGCACAGGGAACTCTACTCAGTGCTCAGTGGTGACACAAATGGGAAGGAAATCCAAAAAAGAGGGGATATATGTATGCGTATCAATGATTCAGGTCGCTGTACAGCAGAAACTATCACAACATTGTAAAGCAACTATACGCCACGTAGAAAAAAAAAAAAAAAACCAATAAGAGCATGATCAAACTCCTAGACAGAAAAAATGACTAACTGAATCACCACCATCAATGTCAATATTGCTCATTGTTTCAGCCTGCACTTTCTTCCAGCCTCAGTCTAAGCACTTAAAAGGGAAGAAAAGTAACATTTACTAGGCATCCCCCTGCTGTGTGCTGGCTGATGGAACGCCACATACGTTGTGTCCCTTAGTCTACTTGATAACTCTTTGGGTCACTGTTATTTTATAGAGAAATAAACTGACTTTCAGAGAAGCTCAAATAATTTGCCCAAAGTCACAGAGCTAAAAAGGTGGTGAATATAGATTTTCTGGGCTTTAAATTAGCATAAAAGAGAATGTTTTTTGAAGTACAGCTGATTTACAGTGTTGTGTTAGTTTCAGGTATACACAGCAGAGTGATTCATCATACACACACACACACACACACATCTACATGTATCTATTCTATCTATATATAAAAAGAATATATCTATTCGTTTTCAGATTCTTTTCCCTTATAGGCTATTACAAAATGCTGAGGAGAGTTCCCTGTGCTGCACAGTAGGTCCTTGTTGGTTATCTATTTTCTATATAGTCGTGTGTATCTGTGAATCCCAGACTCCTGATTTACCCCTCGCCAACCTCTTCCCCCTTTGCTAAGCATACATTTGTTTTGTACGTCTGTGAGTCTGTTTCTGTTTTGTAAATAGATGCATTTATATATATATATATATATATATTTTTTTTTTTTTTAAGATTCCACATATAAGCAATATCATATGATATTCGTCTTTGGCTGGCTTACTTCACTTAGTACGATCATCTCTAGGTCCATCCATTACAAGAGATTTTAAATTAAGGATTAAGAGAAAAAGAATTGTTCCATATGATGCAATTAAAAACTACTACACTCACACAGAGTCTGTGGCTTTCAGGGATTGATGCATTTTTAAATCTGCAAACTGAATCGCACCTCACGACAAATATGCCCTTACCTGATGATTGCAAACATGGAGTTAAAATTCTTGCACTCCCTGCAGTGCAGAGCGATCTTGATGAAATGCTTAATGGTCTTCATCCTCTTCAGCTGGTTCGTCTCCCGCAGAATCTCAGAGGCTACCCAGAACGTCTCCTGGTTAATGACCTCCTCGAATTTCTTCAGGTTGGCACAGCTGGTTTTCGATCTGAGCTTGAATAAATCATCTATATACTCAGTGGGTTCGATGTTGCGGAAGAGCTCAAAGTTCCGCATGGAGAGCTGCGTGGCCACCTCTACGGTGCTGAGCTGCAGCAGGGAGATCTGACTCTCTCTCAGCAGCTCCTGAGCATCTTCATCCGAACAAAGGGTCTCTGTCTCCATGTTGTTTTTCAAGTAATACCTGTGAGAGACACAGAATTCAGAGCCTGAGCAGCAGTCTCACGATACTCCTTGAAAGAACGATGCTGTCTGCTGAACGGTGGTGAGAACACTCCACTGAATGACGGAAGGACAGACAGAGAAGGCAGCAGCTCCTCGGTCACCAGATCACAGAACCCGGCCCAGAAGCCACCGACAGAAACTGACGCATCACATGGAATTGCATCTGTACCAGGTGCAATCCATTTTGTCTTGTCCTTCCCTGCCTTCTAGATTACCTTTTTTTTTGCTAAAAAGGACAGAAAATAGCTAAATTTAAAAAATTTTCAGTTTAAATAATGAAAAAAGCTCTACGGAAGGAAACAGGAAAGATTGATCAATCCAACCTATTTATTCAAATACCAAAGAAACCTGTAAGCTATCTCCCTCTATTTGATCCTATGAGGAGAACGATCCTAAAAACAGATTTTAACGTTCAAATGTCTGATTTTCATGAAAACCCTCCAAGTAAGTGGGACAGGTATTATTCCTATTTGTCAGATGAGGAAACGGAGGCTCCCAGAGATGTACGCCAGCTGTAGAGAGAAAACTCAGGGTTAGCGCTCCTTTCCCTCCGTTAAGTGACTTGACAAAAACAGAATCCAGATGTTTGCCCGGTGATTTTTTTTTCCCCGATTTTATACAAAGATGCTCTCCTTAAGCCAGATTCCATAAAGGAAGAAACAGAATGAGCAGGGCGGTCCTGCTAAACTGGCCTTCTGCATATATCGCCGAAGACACAGACCTCAGGACCTTGACACTCACAGATTTCACGTTCTCAATTTTTTTTTTTTTTTTTTTTGCGGTATGCGGGCCCCTCACTGTTGTGGCCTCTCCCGTTGCGGAGCACAGGCTCCGGACGCGCAGGCTCAGTGGCCATGGATCACAGGCCCAGCAGCTCTGCGGCATGTGGGATCCTCCCGGACCGGGGCACGAACCCGTGTCCCCTGCATCGGCAGGTGGACTCCCAACCACTGTGCCACCAGGGAAGCCCACGTTCTCAGCTTTGATTACTCATGAAGCCCACGATGTGAATCCATTTGCAATTTTCTTGTATACTGACTGTGAATCATGACTCTGCACCTCAGTGAGATTTGGAGAACTCCACCAAGATTACACATAGGTCAATGCATATTCAAATGATAACGAGACAATGGGCCTCCTAAAACAACCCTACCCACTAGTGTCAGGGCTGGAAATAAAGTGAAAGTGAAGAAGACGAAGTTATAGTTGACAGCAAGAACGCAGCTCTGAATGAATTAAACCAGGTTTAGATGCATAACACGAAGAAGTCAAGAATACAATGAAACACTCCGTATGGCAAGAAAAAAAGAAAAAACGTGACTTACGAAAACAATTTTCAGTAAGTGCCCACTCTAGTCATTATACGAGAGCCAAAACCGAACTACTTTTTCAACTTTCCCTTATTTGTGATTTGAGGCTATCAATTACATTTTATCAATGGAAACGCCATGCAAGAGGCTGACAAGACCCCATACAATACTTTCCTACGAGCACTGTGTGACAGAAGCGCTCTGAAGACCAAGCAGCAGCAGACCACACTCTGAGGCAAATGAGCTTTGGTTCCAGAGTTAAGAAGGGTTTTTCATAGTGTCATGAACAATAACAGGCAGTTTCAGCCAGCCACACTGTCACAGACATCTCCGCGTAAACAAACGCAGCTCCTGGAAAAGTCCGGTAGGCAGGAGCGGGCGACACAGAGGATACTAGTGGAAGATGTGTTTGTGAAGGTGCGTCTGCCAGGAGAAGGGAGGTGCCCTCCTGCGCGTCCTTATGGGAGCGTGAGCGCTGGCCGGCAGTGACAACCGTCAGGTCACAGCGCCCTCGTTTTGCACGAGCTCCTAAGAGATCCTTGCGAGGGGTCCACAGTCTACTGTGTGCATTTCCTTGGATACGGCAATGCTTGGTCAATGGGGAAAATCTTGCTTTTAATCTGCAACTTATTTTAAAAACCCTTAGAAAGCGTTCACCAGACTCTGGTGTGGGTTTAAGGACGGGGTAAAGAAATCCAACAGGATAGATGACGTCTACCTTCCACTCAGCTGTATTCTGTCGGCGAGTTTGGAAAGCTGATCCGGAAGTCGTCTTTGTTTGATCACTCCCTCTGGTGTGACAGAGACCTCACAGAGTGAGTACTGATCTGGGGTGGTGGTGACAGCAAACTCCCGGATGGCCTGAATGACCACCTCCTTCGCCGTGGTGTCCTTACTGATCATGATGTATCTGCTTTGCTGGTCAGCCTTGAAAACCCTTAGCACTTGATCTGGCAAGTCTGGGGGAAAGAAGAGCCAGGAGAAAGGATTTCAGGACCTGGCAATACAATCAAGGAATGCCACCTGAAAGCGTCTCCTCAGAGAAGATAATGCTAAACTGTCATCTCTCCCTTACTTCAACCCTCCTGCAAAGATTCACTTAGTCAACATACAGGCATGCTGCATGAACACGTCTGCCTAAAGATAGTCACATTACCCACAGACAAAGGCAAACACATCAGGTCCCAAGGGCAGCATGCAGGGTGGTCAGGCTGGCATCTTTATTACACTGAAGAGCCCAGGAAGCTGACTGAAAATATGCCTCTGGACTCTTTATTTGACATGACCTGGTGATACCTGCATGGTACGTGCTAACTTCATTTTAGGAAAAAGAATGCGAGTTCAGAGAGATTCATTTGCACGTGGGCATATCAGATTGGTCTGAAGAATAAAGATGAACTGGTTCCAGCTGTTGGAAATTTACATTTTATCCTGACTTTTAGCATCTGATAGAGTCCATGCCACGCCAGGAGAGATACACACAGCATTACCGTTATGTCAGGGGAAAAAGAGACGAGAAAACAAAAGCAGTGTGGGCCACGCTTACCAGGAGTAGCACTGAAGTCTAAGATGCGATGATGGGACTGCAGTAAATCAGGGTTACTGGACGATAACGTTCCACTGACGGGCAGCGCGGTCGGGATGTGCTTGGTCTGCCTTAATCCGACTATGCTGTCATCCTGAGACTGACCGATCCCGATGTCACTGAACCAAGAGGAAAGGTAAAAAGTTATGACTCATCAATAGATAGTGTGCACGGACAATGAATAAACCGTATTTCAGAAAACCCGCAGTTAACGTACAACTATCATTAATAAATTCGGTTGGAACTTGCAAAAGCAACTACTGCTTAAGTGTATCCAACTCATGTTCTTAACTGCGTAGCATGTTTCTCTAAAACCTTTGCCTTTTTAGCTTAAGACAAATCATAACAAATATTAGTAGTTTCTGAGTACAGACATATATTCAGAAAAGATAAGCCCTAGTTAGTCATGGAAATAGATTTAAGAAAAAGCACATTTTTAAAAAGGCATTCAGTCACTCAAATGATGACTTCTGCCTCAGAAGGGTAAGTTGTTTTATAATCTTAAAGAAATGAAGAAATTGAGTAAAAAAATGAATAGAGAAAAAAACATCCAAACTGTCCCAACTTCATTCTCCAGTGTTTCAGAGAAATAAATGAGATCATGATGGAGTCAAATGTAAAGAAAGCTTGACACAGACATTATTTCTTAATTATACAGAGCCTAAAAAAGCAGTGGTGCATGGTGACATTTCTTGGCATCAAAAAAGAGGCAATGGAAACCCAATGACTCACTTTCACTTTGAACTTACTACTCAAAATTTCTAGTTCTACGTTTAAGCTCCCAGAGAAATACTACTTACTATGGATAGCTACAAACTCATTTCCATTTATAAAAGCCTGGGGACAACTCTTGAAACATGGTTTAATAATACATAACATTATTTCTAGATTTGAAGGGCCAACTGTTTCCAAAACAAAACATCAGAATGAAACGATAAGCACAAACAAACACGAAAGAAGTAGAACACAAGCTCTGACCAATCTCTATAAATATCTATAAATACCTTGAACAAGGAGAAAGAAGATCATACTAAGGTTGGGATACCAACCAAGGTGCCATAATTAAGACACTTAGCATCAATTAGGCTTTCGGACATGACAGCTTGATCAAAATAACTACCAAAATCTAGCAGCATTCTTCCTCTTTATTTGGGAGGGAAATGGAAATTACAGAGGCAAATAAGCAAGCACAAGACCAAAGATGATTTCAGTGTAAATTCTTCGAACTTCATAGGTAAATATGATCCAGCGATCCCACTCCTGGGCATATATCTGGAGAAAACACTAATTTGAAAAGATACACGCACCTCAATGTTCACAGCAGCACTTTTTACAATAGCCAGTTGTGGAAGCGACCTAAGTGTCCATCAACAGATGAATGGATAAAGAAGACGTGGTATATAAACACAATGGAATATTACTCAGCCACAAAAAGGAATGAAACAATGCCATTTGAATCAACAGGGATGGACCTAGAGATTACCATACTAAGTGAAGTAAGTCAGACAGAGAACAACGAATTATCTATGATATCGCTTACATGTGGAATATTAAAAAATGGTACAAATGAACTTATTTACAAAACAGAAATAGCCTCACAGACATAGAAAACAAACTTACAGTAACTAGAGAGGAAGGTGGGGAGGGCTACATTAGGAGTTTGGGATTAACATATACACACTATTATATATAAAACAGATAACCAACAAGGCTGCTTAGCCTGAGGAACTATACTCAATATCTCGTAATAACCTACATGGGAAAAGAATCTAAAAAGTAGGTATATATAAAACGGAATCACTTTGCCGTACACCTGAAACTAACGCAACACTGTAAATCAAATCTATTGCAATTAACAGTTAAAAAAAGATTCAAAGGTAAGTCCACAACAAAATTAAATTTCCATTTAAGTGCATAGAGGCATGTATCTACAGACAAAAAGGATTCATGTGCTATGCAACATTAAATAAAACCTTCACATTTTTAGCGGAATTTTATTTTTCATCCATATAAACCAGGCTTTACTGCCAAAAATATTAGATGTCATACGTACATGAGACAACTGCTATGGACTCAGACCAAAGACAGAGCCAACTGGGCCTTTGCTGGCACAGATGCTATCAATCCTGGCGCACTCGAGGCAACCCCCAACAAGCAGCCTTCTTCCGAGCTGTTTCTCAGCAACGTTTCAATACCAAGCATGATGATCTAACGCTCTACTATCAGCTGTATCTCTGCCGTCCACAGATGCAGGGTTACTCTTGGACTGAAACTACTTTATATTAAAGGCTTAGTTCAGAAAGGTCCACCTCCGAGCACATTCGCTTGTTGCTGGACCTCTAGAACTCTCTCACTGCTACTGAGATATTTTGACCTTGGTTAACTTTATATGTAGTCTGTTGGTTTATTCTCTCTTTCCTCAGGGTTCTGCAGTCTTTCTCCACTTACCCGACAAACAGACCCGAGCTTTACCAGCCTCCTGCCCACCCACCCCATAGTCACATCACTCTTCCGGGCCTGTCCTTGTCAGGCTGCCACCATCCAACATCTTAGCTTCTGTGATACTGATAATGTTTGAGAGAGAAAAAAAAAAAACAGTATATCTGGAAGATTCATCTGGGACTTCCCTGATGGTCCAGTGGTTAAGAATCCACCTTCCAATGCAGGGGATGTGGGTTCGATCCCTGGTCGGGGAACTAAGATCCCACGTGCCGCGGGGCAACTAAACCTTCATGCCACAGCTAGAGAGAAGCCCGTGTGCCACAACTACTGAGCCCGCGTGCTCTAGAGCCTGCGCACCGCAACTACTGAGCCCGCGTGCCACAGCTACTGAGCCTGCGTGCTCTAGAGCCCGTGCACCGCAACTACTGAGCCCGCGTGCCACAACTAGAGAGCCCACATGCCACAATTAAAGAGAAGCCTGCAACGAAGAGCCCACATGCCGCAATGAAGACCAGCGCAGCCAAAAAATAAAAAACAAATTTAAAAATTAAAAAATAGAACGTACTAGAAGATTCATCTGCTTGACTACTTTGGTAGCTTTGTCAAAAAAAAAATCTTTCTAAACATATGTTTATTTCTAGGAGAGAAAAGTTTTAGTAGTAACTAGTATTAAATAAAGTCTATCATACCAATATAATAGATCCTACAGTTTACTGAGCCTTCTTTTAAATATAACTATTCTTTTCATTTCAATTACATTACATATATGGATTATTTCAAATAATTTTCATAATAATATTTAATATTTCATAAAAAGATTTAAATGAGTCATCTATGTTCTTCAAGGCAAATTTAAGATGTTTCCTCAGTGCTTTAAAAATCATCATGTCTAATTATTATCCTTTTTTCTTTTCTCTTTTGAATATCTTTCTAAATACACAGAATAACATTATACATAGTATTCTCATCCTGGGTCCTTCGCCAGCACCCTGTACCGGGGATGGATTACGTCCCAGCTCTGACATGTCACGTTTCTATTAATACTCGGCAGGGTCATGCTGACTTGTGTTAGATTGTTTTAAAGGTTCATATTTAACTCATGGTCAACTGACTCTAAGATTTTTTTTGTTACCGTCCTGCTAATAATTCTACGTTAAAGTAACTGAAGTAACTTTTCTTATCTACTTAAAAATGAGCTTTTCATCAAGAAAGGTCACTTAAAAAATCGATTCCTATTTTCTATAATGCCAGCAGGCCTAATCCACTGTCTCTTAGAAACTTACTTGGTATAATCATGCTCTCGAGTCTACAAATAAAGCCATCTTACTCACTGCTTATCCTCAGGACTCTGCTGTAGCAGTCTTTTCTAGCTGATATGAAACCACCAATCATTATAGTTTAATGGGGAAAACACAAGTTTGACACTCGACCCATCAACAGCACATCCTAGACCATATCTCTCTAATCTTTGGATGAAAATTTTATCTGAAGTGGAATTAAAAAAAAATGCTCGATATACTCCTGAATGCTTACATGTGCTGCTCCTCTGTAGGACCCATTAGATTATCAAACAAAGAAAATAATCTTTATGTTTTCAGGTTATCTCTTACACCTCTGTAGTTTGAGGAATCAATAATAAATGAATTTGGGGCCCCTGTGTAATTTAATACTTTAAAGAATTTTTGGGTGATGGTAACTGGGTTTTATAGAACACGCACAGACCCAGAAGGAGCTAAAATGAAGACAAAAGCAAGCAGACAAGCAAAGCTAAAAAAGTGCGACACCTGCAACTTTGTCTGGTATGAGCTCCTGGCGTAAGTAAACAGCTAAGAAGAGATTCAAGAATACACCTGACATTCTGACTGCAGAGCCCACTGGGAGGAAGGAAAGGAGTTCTGTGCTTGGTTGGTGATGTCTTGGCAACAGTTAAATAACTGAAAACAGGAGAGAGAGGAAACAAGAGAATGGCAAGCGTGAACGGAACCAACTGGGAGCAGCCATGACCTGACTGGCACACAGCGGATGCTGATGGTGGAGAAGACACCCAGAAACAAAGAAACAGGAGCAGAAATGATGCCACACCATGGCGGAGACAGGAGCAAACACATATTCTTGCCTTTTAAAAGTCCAAATGAGAAACAAAATATTTCAATGAAGATCGGAGTGGGCAAGTAAGTGGCAAAAATGGGATTAAAACAAACTTAATTGTTCAATATCGCTTCTAAGATAGCTCAGCCATAAAAGCTTGAAAACATTTTTTACACTCATGTGCAAACACCAGTTACATCACCACCTTTGCATGTCATTTTAACACAATAACATAATGTACAGAAAACTTATACAGACACTTACTTATATGGTTTTTGTGGCAAGATACTAATCCGAGTCTTGTCCAGTATCTTTTTTAGCTTGTTCCTTCCCCCAACAGTGTTGGCTTTACTTTTCTTATTTACTTTTTCAAGTCCTATCACCTGTTCTACATCTACAGCGAGATCTGGAATGGAGTAGCGACTGGCCTTTTTGATGTCTCCAATTTTAGGGAGGTGAGGGGCACCATTTCTCTTCTCTTCTGACAATCTTGTTAGAAGTTCTTTAAATACTAAAAAGGAAACAAACACCGCAAAACGCCCATTATAAGAAATCTGAACAATTCAAAGGCGATTGTAGAACTTGGAAATATTATCTAAGTACAGACTTCAGCTATCAAAATGGTAATCTTGTAGAAAAACACTACTCCAATGAACAAATGACACCAAGAATCTGTTTTTGTATGTCTTCTGTCACTTCTACTCAGATTAAGTTAAAATAGTACACTCTTTAAATGTATAGATATTTGAAATATTTATCAATAAAAACATCGATAAAAATAATGTTATGGTCCTCAAGTAAGTAGATTTTGATTCAGATCTAATTATACACTTACATAATTCATTCTGTATCTATGCATTTTACTATAAATTTTCAATTCTTATGATGTTTGAATGATAAACATGACTTTTTTCATGATTAAGACCTAAATGCTGAAAAAAAAAGACCAAAAAAAAAAGGAGAAAAATGAAAGTATGCAAAAATGTAAACCACTTACCAAATAAATTGGTTTTCACAGTGATAGATAAGTGTGTGTTATTTCTAAGAATTTCCATGGCTTTTGACAGCTGAATGTTTTCAAAGTTTTGACCATTTACTTCTAATATCTAAAAATAAAGTTATAAGATTAATTTCAGTTCCCCAATTGACTGAAGGAGAAAAAGACACCAGTATTTACCCTTATGTTTGCATTCAGAAATACCATACCTGGTCCCCTCGTTTCAAGCCTGCCTCGGTTGCTTTGCTACCTGAATCTACACTGTCAACAAAGATTCCAAATCCTTTCTCTGAGCCTCCAAGCAAGATGAAAGGCAAGGGAGCTTCTCGGGATGGTTTTGTGAGTGTCATCAATCTTCTTTTTGCTTTAGCAGCACAAGCAATATTTAACAGCCTTAGATGTCCACCCATTTTCTACAAGAGTTCAAAAAGAGTGGTTTCAAAGATGGGCTGAATCAAATGAACTTAAAGCTGATGGTTTATTTTTTAAAAATCCCCAATATTACCTCTCTTTCCAGATTATTTTCAAATTCTTCTAGAAATCGAGTCATCGCAGGATCCCCTTCGAAGTCATTGAAGTGATTATTCACCCACAATAATACTACCCGTGTAACCTGCAAAATCAATTATTTTTAATAGGTTTTCTTCTTTCTAGTGCTAAAAATTTACGATTAAAGTCATTTCAAAAAAGTTATCCAACAAACAATTTACCTAATAACAATGAGCAAGAAAGCTAACAATAAAACTCTCAGATTTCATTCATAAGAGGATGACCTTCTAAAAATATACAGTAATACTTTGAATGTGGACTTTACGCTGTTTGACCGAGAAGGGTTTTGATTCTGTGAAGCATGGTAACTAACTTTTATCTTGCTTCATCTCAAAATATATTTGATATAGGTCACAACAAAAACTATAATAAAATCAAACTAATACAAAAGAAGACAGAAACTTTAACATCTACAATTGTGCAGGGAAAATGAGTAGCCTTTTCTTACCCTGCACACATGTTTTCACTGAGCCCTACACTGAGCTTTATACAGAACAATACACACACTCACAGCTGTGGAATATTAGCTTTGTACCAGCAAGAACTGTGTGACCTTCATTAGACTATAAGTTCCATGAGGATGACAACTTTACCTGTTATGTTCTAAGGGCATCCTTAATATTTATAACAACATCTAATTCTCAGTAAAATTTTACTATATGAAGTGAGTATAACTGCAACTTTAAATATAAAAGTACCTGTTTTATTTTATATGAGTTTAATGTTCTATATCTTGAATAACAAGATCAAAGAAATTTTCCATAGCATTGTTTTCAAGCATAACTAACCTCTTAAAGTGGGAAAATTAAGCATGCCATTCTAGCAGTAAAGAAACAGAGTAGACAGTATACAGTTAATCTTCAAACTGCAGTTAAAATACTGCTTATAGTTAGTATGCTGTGACAAATTATAGTATATAACCTGACTAATCACTCAGGAGTCAACTCTTGATATTTACATTAATTTTTGTCATTTATTTCCACTAACGCCCATTTTTCAAGTTTAGGAAACCCAGATGACCATCTCCCCTGAAACTATATCCTTAACACCTGACCTTTTCATAAAATTAAAAGTTTGTAGCTGAGAAGCCAACTTAGAAGTCTACTAGCCATATTCCAGGTTAGAAAAATGAGATTCATAAATCATAAACTGAATACTACCAACTACCATCACAACAGCTTTAAGATGCACTAAGAGACTGCTGGGAGCCAGGCCCTACACGGCTATTCACCTTCACAGCAACCCCAAAAGGAGGCTGATTACTGTTTTACAAGTAAAGAGATGAGTAGCAGGAGGGTGAGATGACACAGACGTAAACGGCAGAGGCAATGCTAAGGCTAAGGACCTCGGCTGAGGTCTTCCATGCCTGTGACCCTCAGATTATGAGATGAAGAGCATTACTGTCCAAACGATTGCTCTAGGGCCGTGGGTGAGTCAGCGGAAGGGCCAGCACTGGAGCTGGAGGCCTTCTTTTTGTTTTTTTTTTTTTGCAGTACGTGGGCCTCTCACTGTTGTGGCCTCTCCCGTTGCGGAGCACAGGCTCCGGACGCGCAGGCTCAGCGGCCATGGCTCACGGGCCCAGCCGCTCCGTGGCATGTGGGATCTTCCCGGACCGGGGCACGAACCCGTGTCCCCTGCATCGGCAGGCGGACTCTCAACCACTGCGCCACCAGGGAAGCCCTGGAGCTGGAGGTCCTTTGCTGCTAGTGCCCAGTTCTGGATTTGTACGCCCTGACTCTCCCAAGTCGGCCTCATGGAAACCAGGCCGTCACGTGGAAGGAGAAATGAGTACAGGCCATGAGTAACTCTCAAACCTCACAAGACTAGGTACTTTATCACCCACTCTGGCCTTGAAAAAGAGCTTGACTCAAGAGCTGCTGAAGAGGGTTTGTTCAGAATTACATGCCTGGGGCCTACCTGCCCGCGATGGTTCTGAGGGGATGCTGCTCGGGTGCCAACTGAAAAACTGTAACTTTTATGTGGTGTACACTGGCCGTCCACTGAACCAGAGGATGCAGATTCCCATGGAACCCAGGTGATTGAGGGCTGTGTTTTAACAGAATTTGCAACGAAACTAAAGTTTATAAACATTTGCTGGGGGGAAGGGAATCAAGATGGCGGAGGAGAAGGACACAGAACTCACCTCCTCCCACAAATACATCAAAAATACATCCACATAGGGAAGGATTCTCACAGAATACCTGCTGAAACATTTGCTGGCCTATGTATCGGCCTTGGCGTTAAAAAGAAAAAAATTTCTAGGGACTTCCCTGGTTAAGACTCCACACTTCCAATGCAGGGGGCGTGGGTCTGATCCCGGATCGGGGAACTGAGATCCCACATGCCACATGGCGCGGCCCAATAAGTTAACAAACAAATAAATAAACTGCAAGCCCAAGAGGCAAGGCTTTACAACAAAAAAAAATTCTAGGGCTGAACTTAGAAACCTATAACAAGAACGGCTATGTGTATCACCTTGTTTTTTTCTTTTGGCTTAAGAAGTACATTCTCTTATCCCATCAAAATATTTTGAACATAAGTGGCATGACAAATATACATTAAAGTCTCTTTAACTTTGTATCTGAATGTTTCATAGTTGAAAGGAAACTAAAACGCAACTTCCAACCTTATCCCTGAGGCTCGGGTCATTAAACCACTCCAACAACTTTTTGCCCACTTCCATCGGGCTGCAGAGGAAAGTCCTATAGGTCAACAGGAAGTCCTCTATAAACGTCGGATCCACCACCGAATGCTCTTCCACCAAATGCATCGTTAATCTTTCTGAGGTGCCCTGCAACACATCAAAGGCGTCACCAGCATCCCGCATGAATGGCATCTATATGGTACCTTGATTTCAAACCTTCAGCCTAAGATGAACTGGACGGTAACATACACAATAATGACTAAGGCTGCTGTTCTTCAGGAAAGATAAAGATTTTTTACAATTGCTAACATTTAAGAGAAGTTACGCCTAAAAACGGAGTGGGGGCATCTTACACCGTCCTAACGGGTACTACCTAAACCCTCCTGCCATGGGGCAGAGGCGTGTTTGTCTCACCTTGATGACGATGTGCCCCTTCCTTGTTCCCGTTCGATCGAGCTCTCGGTGTTCCTTCACCATGACGATCTCTCCTTCCTCTTCAACTTTTTGCATGTTCTTTTCTACTTGGTTGAGGATACGGCAGTAATCTTGCTGGGCTATGCAGACAAACTGGAATAAAATGTAAGTCACATGCTAATGATAAAGTGCTTGCGAGAGACCTATAGCAGCGCTAATGATTCAGTGTTTTAATTATTTAACACTGACATTTTCCCATGTCTCTCCCATACTTTCTAAATGAGGGCAGTAATGAACCTTAATCGGACTTCTCTACTTTTTAATGTATTTCCTCCTCGGTCAAGAAAAGTTTCATTTTTAGAATATTTATATGTAGTTTATATTAAAAATCCTAACAATGAAAAATATCAGAAGATAAAATTAGAATAGTTCTTTCTCACCACTCCCACCCCCCAACCTGTGACACTTAGAAAACACTGGGGGAGGAGAGTGGACTCTCAGGATAGATAGTAAAGAGAAAAAAGAAAAGATTGGCTATATGTACATGTATAACTGAATCACTTTGCTGGACACTGTAAACTAACACAACATTGTAAATCAAGTATACTCCAATAAAAATTAAAAAAAAAAAAAGAGCACACACAACTGTGGGCAGAGCAGCAAAAAAGCTCTGAAGAGTCTATACGTGGTCGTTTAAGTATCTGTTAGAATTACGGCCCTAGCAGAAAGGAAGAATATGAAAAGAATTCAGAATAGGATGATGTTAATAATGGATTGTAATCCACTCCATCAGGGTAGCTGCTGGGTGGTCTTTCTAGTTTAAGACTTGCAATGTGCAACCTGAATCCATGGGACTGAGCTAAGTGACCACGACTTGTTTTAGACTGTGATTTTCTGCTATACTATCAGGGGGCAGGTACAAACCTGGGACTCTCTGGTGCTTAGGAAATCCGAGCGTGCTAGTAAAATCACCATAAAATTGCTTGTCAGAAGAAATTCTCTTACCTGCCCCAACCCTTCCTGCCTGTGGCTTCTAGGGTCAGGCGAACTGATTCAAACCCCAGCTTTACTACCTCTCACTGTGGGATCCTGGGACAATCACTCGGTGGGCCTCATTTTACCATCTGAAAAGGCGAGATGGTCCTAAGAGCACCAGCCTCATAGGATCCTTGTGGAGGCTGAGTGAGATAATCCAGGTAAAACTCCTGAACTGTGCTAGGTATACAGTATGTGCTCAATAAATTTTATTATTTAAAAAATAGATATTAAAACATAATTATCATTTAGTGGGCTTAAAAAATTTGAAGAATTTCAGAGCAGCAATTTAAAAATAAAGATGATCTTAATAAAAGATATCAAAATTCAAAGATACCCAAGCAGTAGATATAACAAATTTGCTAATTATAATTGATAAAAGAAATCATTTTAGAAAGTCTGTTCAAAAAAGGTCCACAAAACAAGCCACATACTTGTTAAGCTCAAATTATTATTCCTCATAACTGGTATGAAGGTTAATCCTTGCTCTTTTAAAGAAAAAGTTAACAAAAATATGCACATGAAGCAATTACTCCTCCACGACCCCAAAAATAAAAAATTTCAGGGCTCAGGGCAAACCATTTAATTACATTTCTTAGTAGTTTTAAAGAAAGTTATGAATGAACTCTAGAAATCACTTGTTACACAGATTAGCCAGAGGCCAGTGAGAAAGCAACAGTAGATTCGTAAATAAAAATTATTGTTTTCTCTGAATTTTGAATAATTTATTCTCATTTTAAAAATCTGTTAGGAATGAAGAAAGGATGGACATTTCTTTTTCTCCTTTAAGGTGAAAAGATGAAAAGAGGGAATGGTTAAATTATAATGTACGTAAGATAAAAGATGCTATAGGCATCTAAAATCATATTTTTATAGGACGTTTAGACTTCCAGCTTAATATTCATGATAATACATTAATTTTTTTAAAAAAATTTGAAACCAAATATTGTAATAATGATTTTAATGACAATGATGACATTATTATTATTATCATATTGCAGTAGCTTTATAGGAATTTTCTCACTTTATCCTCCCAACCAGCCCACGAGGAAGGTACTACTATTATCCCCGCTGTACAGATGAGGAAACAGCTGTGCGTTCGGCATGCTAATGTAACCAATGTCTCATAAGTACATGCTTGCTAATTTAAAAAAATTATACATGCATATCAGAATCTTGGCATCACAAAAGGCTAATAATGATTATTTCTGAGCAATGCCATTTACAAGTGACTTTCATTGTTTAATATACTTTTCTATATTTTCCATACTTTCTGCATAATCAGTAAAGCTTTTTTACAGAAGTAGCAGCAGCAGTTCACACTCAAGAATGAGCATACTATGATATTAAGTTTCTTCCATCAAGTTGGTTGATATCATCTCACTAATTTTTCTATTAAGAGTTTAGAATCAAAAAGTTAAAATTCGAAAAGCATAGGCTTTTGTTGTAAGCAATTATGGATAGTTTAATAAAATTTTTTTAATGGCAAAAAAACCCCTACACACTCATATCCTTAACACTGACCACAGGTGTGTGTATGTTTAAAATCTATGGTCCTTAGTTTCTTGCCTCAAAAATATTTTAAACTTTTTTCTTTTTACAGGGTAGCAAAATTGTTCCCCAGGTCTCCAAATAATTTTAGGTGTTCTTTCTTATACTCATTTCTAGAGAACATAATTCTATCATTTATCTCCTAAAAAAGAAATGTATCCCTGAGTTAAAACAAGTAAGTAGAGAGATAAAAAGAAAATGCTTTCTGAAGAGAAATGTACTAAAATTAATCTTCTTGACTAAGGACTTAAAGAAATTAGAATTAAGTTTGATTTGAAATTCTTAGTGTCTAGACAGACATCCTTGGCATTTCTTCTGCAGAAACTGAAATACCATCCAAAAAGGAAAAAAGAAAGACGCCCAAACTGAATTTCTAATATGGCCATACAGAACTGATATCTCAAAAGAAATAAATTTTACAAGAAAACATTTATTTTTTATTAGCAAATTTATTTTTGCTTTAAGAAGTTTTTAGGTATAACATGAAATTTATAGGAAAAATTTAATTTTTAATTGGGATGATGAAACCAGTTGAAAATTTGTGAGTTATACACATAATTGTTTTAGTGAGGTTTTATACTTTCAGACAGGTGTTCACAGGTGAAAGTCCTGTATGATCTTGGCACTCTGATATGAAAGAAAAATTCAAGCAAGATTTCATCTATAAAAGGGCAATGATTTCATTTCATTTCTTACGTCCCAGGATAATTTTCTTTTGGGCACATGACCTCACAACTTTTATTTAGCAAAAAATATTAAAAATGATAAAAGAATGAAGTAAAGTTAAACTTTTATCAACATACAAAACAGTCAGCTTTCACTATATCCATGCAATTGCTTTCTCCTCCAAAACTACTGCTAAAATTCAAAGCATCACTAGCTCTCATGCTCTCAAGAAAACATGAGTCTAACAGATTTACCTTAAGACATTAGATCTGTTTAAACTGGTACTTTGCATCTGCAAGGGAGTTCATACCTAATTGTTCACACAGGCATCCAAGTGTTCCCTCCCCGCTGAAGGGTGCAGGGCAGGGCGAGGCCATGCCTGGGTGTCACTGGCAGGCCCTAGATGTAGGTGGTGGAGAGAGGAAGGGGAGACAGAAGTAGAAGAGTGGGAAAGAAAAAGAGGGACAGGCAGAGGGAAAAAGAAAAGGAAAAGGCGTGGACGGGGAATGGGAAACCAATCACCTGGTACCAAAGGACATCTATGCCTGGCCCTGCCCTTGTCCTTCAAACCCAACAGGGGACAAGAATGGGTAGAGGAGGGGACTTTCCTGGTGGTCCAGCGATTAAGACTCCGTGCTTCCACTGCAGGGGGCGCAGGTTCAATCCCTGGTCGGGGAACTAAGATCCCACATGCCGAGTGGTGTGCCCCACCCCCCCCCCAAAAAAAAAGAGAGAAAAAGAAAAAGAGAATGGGAAGAGAGGCACACAGAAGGGAGCAGGGCAAAGCACAGTGCTGAGCACTGAGCACATCACGGGACCCAAACAGACAGAAATAAATGTCAAACTGAATCCACTCATGCTGTGTCCTCAGGCTGAACTTGGGCTCGACTCTATACACTACCCAAGATGTATTTTGGGAACCCACTGAACTGTAAGGAAATGAGGGCCAAACCTAGCCAAGGTTGCTTCCTCTTGGTAAAGGGAACACCACTTTCTTTCATTTCATTCAGTAACCTTTGATTGCCTACAATGTGCTCAGTACAATGACACCCTTGTGGAGATCACGTTATGGACAAAAATGTGATTCTCACTGTTTAGTTCTCCCAACAAGAGGAGGATGTGGCACGCGCACTTCCTGACAAATAAATGACATTTTAGCAGAAATACGCTAAAATGCTATATAATTTAATGCAAACAAGCATTTGCATTAAAATATCTAAATTCATTCTCCATGCCTGTTCTAATATGGAGGGGGGGAACGCCGGGCCTGAGATGGGTGGGAATCACAAGGGTGATTCTTGAACCCCTGATTTCACGTTCTTTTTGCAACGTGTGGAGAGGCCTGCAGGGTGAGAAGGACTCTGTCTGGCAGACGCTGCACCCTTGACCCTCTTTGTACATCCGGGAGTCTCGTATCAGGAACCACAGGAGCCTAAATACTACCTCAATCAGAGTTTTCGTTTTCAATTAGCGTTTTCTCTTGGCGTCTACCTTGATGACTGTCACTCTGGAGTTTCCGCTGATTCCTCATCCAGCAGAGAGATGAACTCTCTTCCTTACATCTACCTCTCCTCCTCCTTTCCCAGGACTCCCAGATAAATATTTAATGTTACCTGCTACATCTGACATTACTTCAGCACTCTTGGAATATTAAGTCATAATATTTTTATCAATTATTCTGAGACATTTCTATGCCTCCTATATCACTTCAGTCCCAAGATTACAAAATTTCTAACAAAAGGGGTTGGCCAATTATGAGGCGCTAGTGTAGTAGCTGAATCCTCAGAAATAAAATCGCTTTTACTCGCCCTTTAAGGACAGAAACGGACCCAGATGCTCTAGTGATCTTGACTTGCAGAAGGGCCCAAGGAGAGACTGCGAAGCAATAACAGGACAGAGGAACCTTTAACAATTTTCCAGTTCGTTTTGACTCAGTTTGGCTTTATTTTTTTTGGAATATAATTCTGAAGCTGAAATATCACATATGACCCCTTTTAACATTTTGAGGCCAAATACAGACTTTGAGATTTATGTACCGTTCTGTTTTCCTCTATTTTGCCAAATAATTGACAGCTGGCTATATTAAGAAAGCTCTTCTGGCATTACATACTCAAAAACTGAATTTATAGCCTTTTTTTTCCTCTCTCTATGGTGCTCACTGGAGGAATTATTTAGCAAAATTATTCTCTAAGTAAGATGATTTTATTTATAGCCATGGTCATTTTTCTTTTTAGTAAGTAAAACGCTTGAAATGAAAATTTAAATGAGCACTATTTTATATTTATCAGACATTATAAAAATTCAATGATGTTCTTTTAGCATAAACTATATTCAGATGACGTATTTTAGACTGTAGACGAACAAATACAAGGACCACTTAACATTAATTAGTCTAAGTCAACTCTTTTGGTTTATTTATATTAAAATATTTTATCTTTCAAGGACAATTTTTTAAGACCTAAATTATAAATACTTAATAATGATAAAAGCACCTTAAATTTTTTTTTACACTAATATAGAGGTTACCTGTTAGATCGATCTAATTAAATTTCACATTTGGTCTCAACATTCTCTCTAGTCTTTTATTAAATGCTTTTAAATAATGAATATTAACATAACAGCAATACTGACATTGTTGTTTTTATTAGCAATCATTTCTTTACTATCAAGTGTTTCTACTGATTCATACCATGATTAATTTTCATGACTTCTAAAATCAATTCCATATCTTCCATGTATTTAAATAAAAATACTGTGTAACTGTATCACAGCATCTTTACTAACCTACATATAATTTCTTTTCATCATGGGCATTTTTACTTCCATATTTTTTGTTGACTAGACTGTAAATTATTATTGATGGAAATTAAAAATACTGTATTTATAGAACACCTGTTTTTTAATAGAACACATTTACAGAATGCTTAGCTCTGTGGAGTCCAAGTAACTTTAGGGGAGATTTATTTTTAATTTCCTGGAGTGTGATAACACTAAAAGTCATAGTTCTACTTTAAAATCTTCTTTATAAATCTAAAAGATGACCTGTTTATACAGGCTGAAAAATCTTACCTCAACTGCATACGTAAGTTCTTTATATTAAGCATAGAATAATGACAGTTTATACCTGGCAGTCATCCACCTTTGTCCTCATCACTCCTTTCATGTATTCCTTGTCCATAGTAGGAGAGACACCGAAACTATTTCCCATACATAGTATTTCTGCTTTTCCATCTGGGTAAGTCACTTCCACAGAACCATTCAGAATCACTGACCAGGAGTCCAGCTAGTTCCAAAAAATGAAGACAAAGCAGAAAATATGACATCATGATCGTGAAGCTGTAAATGCTGGAACGGTCCCTAAAAATGATTTACATCTTTTATTTTTTAAAGAGGGAACAAATAACCCAAGTACAGCTGACCGTTGGCCAAGTTCACAGAACGAGAACTAAAGTACAGCCATGGTCCCGCGGGTTTCCAGGTGCCTGCACGGCACTCCGCTCTCCTAATGACTCTAGCTCTTCCTCTCTTAAACGACACTAGGGAAAAAGTGTCTTCTGTTCCCCAAAACACATGTAAACAAGATAAAATGATCACCACAGCCTTGATAAGAACAGCATTGTGTTCTGACAAGAGGCATACTATTATGAACGTTTAAGTTGCAAAATCTGAAAAGTTAAAATGTCAAAAATGTTTCTACCAGTATCATCTGGAATACCGCAAATAATAGAAAATAAAATAATGAACTTGGAAGACTCTGACACAACGAGTGCATCATAATTCCCGAATGATTCAAACTTATTGCTGCCCATGGTTTGTAAGGAGGAAAGAAGAAGAATGGGGTTTTTGTTCGTTTGCTGCATCGAGCGAGGCTCACATAGAGACATTATAAGTGGCAGAAATATTTCCTAACCTCTTCACCGTTGTTTAACACGATGGTCCCGGCTCTTTCCACCACTGCAAACACCATCACAGCACAGAGCTCCCGCCTCACCGACATCGTCATGTTGGCAAAAGCCGGCAGCTGGTGCATGAATTCAAGGAGTTGTTCTGAAAAGCAGAAGGCGTGTGAAAAAATGACAACTATTTCCCCAAACAAGCATTCAGAAAGAATGCTCTATGCCTCTTTCTTTTTAAATGTCCTACAATTCTGCCTGGTGAACAGCACAAAGACTTTAAATTATCTTCAGCACACGCTGAATTTCTTGCAGGTACACGAAGAATTCTGTCACTGTGGAAATGGTGATATTTCCTTGTTGATTCAGGAGCAACAGGACACAGTGCAGTTCAAATTCCAGTGGGAATGAAGAAATTAATAAACTTCAAATGGGGAATTTCTATTGAAAATGAGCTGTGATCTTATTAAGGCTTATTAAGGGATGAAATGATACGCTGAAATGAAACAGAGCTCTGACAGTTCTCTAGAAAGTCAGTAGGTCCATTCCGGTGCCTCTGGGGCGAGTGGATGCCCCAAACACACAGCAGAAACAACCACCTTCACTCTAAAGATACTCCAGGATTTAGAAACCAGGGAATATCCTTCTGTGGGTCAGACAAATCCATAAAAAGTAATCCATTAACAAGTTTACAACATTATATGATAAAGGCGAATGAAAATGGATATATTATCTCTGATCCCACAGATGGACGAAAACACAGTTTGCTCACTCTTCCTATGGGCAATGCTGTGGACAAACAGCTTCTTCTTGGTAAGAACTCCTTACTAAGTTCTTTCCTCACTCCTCACCATGGCTGTAAGAGATGCATGGTTTCTTTTTCATTTCACAGGGAGGAAACTGTGTGGCTCAAAGGCATATAATTAGGAAGTGGCAGTGACACGATTCAGGACTGAGTGTCTCCATGCTCAGGCTGGACATCACAGGTGGTGATAAAGACCACAGGGCGTGTGTCAGCCTGTGAACACTTACTAGCTGAATTACTTTGGGGAAGATGATTCATTTCCTTAAGGCGTGTTTCTCTCATTTGGAAAAGAATAATACCCACCTTACTGGACAGTTCTGAGGATCAAAAGGAATGAAGATGATAAAGTCCTCAGCAGAGAGTAGATATGCAATACATGAGAACTGCTGTTATTACCATTATTATTATATTCATGGTATCGTTCAAACTTTTGGCTAAGTAAAAATTCTACTACATTTTTCTTGTCTGCACATAATGATACTGTCCCTGTGCTCATTCCTGCTGTCTATTAGGATTTAGTGACAAGTTTTATGTTGTTGGATACAGTCTGTTAATTGCAAAAACAATGTATAATATAAAGATATGTTCTGTGAAAACATGACTTTTCCACAAGGTCAGACTAGGTGGTGTTTTCTGGTCCAGCTTGGTAACGTCTGTTCTGCTTAGACCCTACGTCATCCCTCCTGTACAAGACTTTTCATTACGGGGGTGGCTCTGGTAATCAGAAAGAGTAACAGTGATATGTGGTACCCAGGGATTCTGTCCAACAAGACAGCGTTCTTCAACTTGACCCAGACCGATGTGTCAGGACATCAATTTACTGTTGCAACCAGCATTTTTAAAAGAGTAGGAGCGAGAGTATCAAAGTACATCAGTTACAGAAAGAATAAGTTCTGTTGAGTGAAACTTTCATTTCTGGAATGAGAAGATGTGTTTGTGTCCCGTCATAAAATAGGTTTATGCCTGAGGGCAGCTATAAGGCAATTCTGAATAGCACCGCAAGAGATGACCCATACCTACTATCTGCGGGAGGTGGGACTCAGTGTTTTACAAATGCACTGCCTTTTTGACATGAAACGTAAAGGCAAATGAACAAATCGTGGTCCTCTGGCTGGCACACCCCCGTTAGTTCTGCTGTTACCAGCCTCTGTTCTCTTCGGCTGTCACACCCCACACCCCTCACTGTAAGGTATTAAAATACTAGCTATAGGGATTAGAACACACATTTCATGTTTTTCCTCTCCTAGTAAGAGCTAAATTTCCTTGGACAAGAAGAGATGCACGCTCTTAAGAAAAATACGAGACCAGAAATTAATTGTCAGAAATTTTCTAAATTTAACATGTTTAGACAGTAATAAAAGTCAAATTACCACCACACACGACAGGAGAATATGAAGCATATGAATATGAAGTATAAAACGTATTCACTAATACTTGCAGCAATGATTTGAAGTGCTTGCACGGACAGTTGTCTTGCTTTCTCGCAGTTTCCTACTCCATTAGTGGGTCATGAAATCAATTTGTGATATGCGAGTAATGATTAACATTAAAAGATACAACAGAATAGAAAATATCTGTGTATCACATATAAGGATAAATAATAAAGGAGACAGAGAAGATAGAATAACAGTAAATGTATATAATTCTCCAGGCTCAGTTGAAAAATTAAAAATAAACACTTAACCAGACAACATCCAAGTATTTTTAAAACCCTCAAAGACTCAATAATGGTATCACTGGTTTTGTGATAGCTTGTATTCTATCGTGTATTACACTGGAGGACTACAGCAATTAAAAGAAATAAAGAATTTATATCACCAATCTTTAAAAAAATAATAAATATAAAATGGAAGCATTTGACTACAGCAGCTCAACATAAACCCTGATGATGCCCCAGGAAGCACAGAGTTACAGGGATTATGTCAGCCAAGAATTCAGAGCGTGGAATGAGCACTGAGATAGTTCCCAGGACGTATGGAGAGAAGCAGTGTGGAAGGGAGAAACAGGACAGCTTTATTCTACACGGCTTGAAGAATCTGTCTGAATAATACATTAATGTGATCTATCTTACTTTGTTAGGAAAGAAATATTCCTGTTTATGAAAAATATTAGACATTCAAAAAAACTTTTTTCTAGTCCATGTAACCCAAAGAAAAGTTAAATAATCGACTTACAGACACCAGAAGCTTTAGTCAATTCAGAAAATTCTTATCTTATTGCTTTGGTTTAATTTTATATAAGAAATAATTAATATTAAGATTTTTTTAAAAAAACCTGTGGATTTGTATGTGTGCGTGGTACACCAAGCAGGGAAAGAAAAAGGAATTCTTTGAAAGGGATCAAAGTAGTTCTCTACCTTAATGTGTGAAGGCCTCAAAACCAAAAATATTAAATTTGGAACCATTCAATAATTGAGTACCTACAGAGTTACGAGTTGAAGCGCAAAAATCAATAATGTCCCTTTCTTCAAAGTACTGAAACAAAGGTATACCCAAGAATCTGTGGGAACCCAAAGGGAAATTTTTAATTCCTGCAGTTTTAAAAACATGATTAAATATTAGCAATTTTTTAAAATTTAGTTATTTATTTTTGGCTGCGTTGGGTCTTCGTTGCTGTGCACGGGCTTTCTCTAGTTGCGGCGAGCGGGGACTACTCTTCATTGCGGTGTGCGGGCTTCTCATTGTGGTGGCTTCTCTTGTTGCGGAGCACGGGCTCTAGGCGCGTGGGCTTCCGTAGTTGTGGCATGCAGGCTCAGTAGTTGTGGCTTGCGGGCTCAGTAGTCGTGGCGCACGGGCTTAGTTCCTCCGTGGCATGTGGGATTTTCCCAGACCAGGGCTCGAACCCATGTCCCCTGCATTGGCAGGCGGATTCTTAACCACTGCACCACTAGGAAGTCCCTAGACCTTATCTTTCGTGATAATGATTTACTATTTTAAATAAAAATATATTTTATAGGAGCAAGCATCTGAGTTATCACTGTTTACAAGCGTATTGGCAGTATTCAACTGTAAGTAATTCATCCAGAGATTATATCAACAAGCACACTAAAAAAAAAAAATAGTGTGGTGTTCATTTGTAGGAATCAGCATAGCTCTTGCTTTCTAGAAATTCTGAGAGAGAAAACTTCTCAGATATGAAGTGAAAGTCTTAAATTTCCAAGAATAACATGCTACATGTATTTGCATAATCGTAATTTTCTTCCATAACGATACTAACCTGAGCATACTCAAAAAAGGATAACCTCCATGTCAATCTGTTCATAAGCAGTGTTCAATCTAATTTTTTAAAAACCCTATGAGCAAGGATTCTTAAGATGGGAAACCAAACACACTTCCAATTTCATTCTCTCTTTAAAACTACAATAAAGCGATTTTGAAAAAGAAGTAGGATCTTGAAATCAAACGTATGGTTGCCGAAGGGGAAACATAGGAGGGAGGGATAAATTGGGAGACTGGGATTGACACACACACACACACACACACACACACTACTGTATATAAAATGGATAACAAATAAGGCCCTGCTGTATAGCACAGGGAACTCTATTCAGTACTCTGTAATGGCCTATACGGGAAAAGAATCTGAAAAAGAATGAACATACGTATATGTGTAACTGATTCACTTTGCTGTGCACATGAAACTAACGCAACATTGTAAGTCAAATATACTCCAATAAAAAGTTTTTTAAAAATGAAAAAGAAGCGGGCAAGGACAAAGAGAATAAGGGAGTGGAATAAATTTTGGACAATGGAAATCAGATGAACGTGTGGTATCAGTCTGGAGGAAGCTAAACCCTACGTCTTCAGGGATGCAACAGGACCACTTCACTTCATGCTGCGGAAGCCTCAGAAGACTTGTGTCTAAGAGCACGTCAGGACCGGGGAGTGGACCAGGTGGAGGAGGGAGTGGGCTAACCTGAGGAGGGACAGGGATGGGCATGTGAGAAGCAGCTACGTCCTTTCCTCCAACAGAAATCTAGAGGTTAATGCCCCCGGAAGGGTGACGGCAGAGTCACTTCTGTGCTGGGGGTGCAGGCACGGCTGGCTTCCCACCACCTCCTTCGGGTCTGAACTTCTAAAAGGGCGCTGACAGTCCTTCCTTCCTAAAACAGCCCCCTGTTTGCTGCACTCCCCGAAATATCTCCCCCACTTTATTCCTCAGACCCCAGCAGGACCAGGGCTCCCTGTTTTGTTCCCACTGGTCTGCCAGGACCTAGGAAACCCTCAGTCCACACAAGGCGCTCAGTCACATCCGCCGATGACCGAATGCTCACTCCACACAGCAGTCATCTCTAAAGAGCTAGCGATTCCTATCAATGGCTTTAGTTATATTTTAGATACCTAATCCAAGGTTCTGGTTTTCCATCTTTAATTCCCTAGCATACGTGCAGTGCTTAAACGGTACAAGGGCCTCCTCATACATGATACTGGCTCCCTTAAAACACAAGCAACCGGCCACTCACATACGATGATGCCCATACTGTCCTATATCTAATCCCACTAGACCCAGTTCCTTGAATTTCTTTCAAATACATATTGGCCCAAAAAGAGCCGACGGTGTGGAAGAGCAGACAATCAGATTCCAGACCTACGGGGCAGAGATGCTCTCAGAGGAAGCTGCTCTCACTGCCCCCGGCATCTAAGGAAGGAGCAGGGCCCATCAGGCAGGCATGAACGCTACAGCACCATTGCACAGTCAACTGTTGCTCTGACGGCAAAGCCGGGTAAAGGCGACCCCGGGGAAGGAAAAAGTGGACACAAAGCCACTTCGACTCTTAACCTGAGGGCGCACTTAAAGCCTCAACCCCCAGGTTCACGCGGGGCTCACTTGACATTCTGCTCTCTTCTTCCCCTGAGGCTCACCTTCCTACGGAACCAGAGAAGAAGAAAAGTCATTTGCATGACGGTTTTCCCGACCACCACCCGACTGATGTTCACACAAAGAAAAACTCGAGCTTCCTAGAAATAGTGCGCGCAAGACGATTAATAGAAGTAATGATGTTTGGAAGACTATATTTATTTTTTTTGTCCGAGAGTAAGCTAAGGAACGGCTCGTGTGGAAGGGTTTTATTAGCAACTTTTATTAGCTGTAGTCTCCTGAAGCTATGGCCTGAGTAAAATTAATTGTTTCAAAAATGTTTTCAACAACAAATGCCAAGGAACACTGACTGATACATTAATGACCTTTCAGAGCCTACTATTCTTGGGCTCCGTTGTATTACACAGTCTTACCTCTGAATTCTTTAAATTGCTATGAGATTCGTTTTCTCGCCCAGACTTACCGATGTCATCGTCTGTCCTGTCGATGGGGTCTTTCTCCAGGCAGTCTCGCACGATGTCCCTGCTCATCAGAGGGTCCGAGGCTCTCTCGATGTCCTCTTCGTCATCATCATCTTCAGAGTCCACTGCTGTCTCCGGTAACCCACTCAGGTCCATCTCACCAGCCTCACTTTCTGTGGCCTTAAAACAGACCCCAAATAAATAGATAGATGTATAGACAGACAGACAGACCAACTTTCTTAAGGAAATCTTTTGTGCCCAAAAGAAATAAAAACAAGTCTAGTTCGCAATATTGTTTTTTCTCATATTAACTTTCCATAACTAAGTTACACGTATTCAATGTTAACAAACAGTCGTGCACTAGGCACTACAGAAAAGAATTACTTCAACAAAATATGAGTGATTTTTATCACTGCTGGAATTTGTAGTTAGGATTAATGACTATCAATAATTCTGATTACCTGTCGTACGGCATTTGAAACATCGTAGAATAAGAAAAAGGCAGTATCTGTTTTCACTCCATTTTTCAAAGAGAATGGCTTAAGCTAAGAGCTTAAGGGTGACAATTAATTCTGAACAATTCCTTCCCCCAAAGAACAGGTGTAGACTTATTAATGCCAAGAAGACTGAACCACTTCTCTCTTATTAGACAGTCTTTGTGAAAAAGTGAATCCCAAATCAAAGGTGACCTGATAACTATGCAAACAAAACATTAATAATTACTTTGATGACCCCAGTGTCCACCCTCCAACTATACATCACCAAAGGTGTGAAAGACCCTACATGCCTGTAGGTGACACAGTCTTTCTTCCCATTCCTCAACACCGCTGAGTGCAGCACAGACCAAACGTCAAGTAATCAAGATCAAGAAAGAATGAGGCAAACGTAAAATTAGCTCAGGAACGTCTGAAGGAACCAGGTATAACAGGAATGAAGAGAAGGAAGGAAGTCTAAGAATGCTACTGTCTTTATTCATAGCTGCAAATCTGTAGCGACTCTCTAGTGCTGAAAAAATGTTAAATAAATGCAATGACCCAATCTCTTAAATTTTTTAGAATTTGTTTTTAATTCTGGAAAGGGACTCCAAGGCCTGTTATGGTTCTGTGATTAAAAACAAATGTTTAGTCTGAATCAAGAGTCACAAGTTTCAAAACGGTCTCTTCTGTTGAGCTATCTCAAGTATAGATGCGCTATCCTTTCTAGGCTATTCTATATGCTTTTTTTTTTTTTTTTAAACTTTTTTTTTTTTTTTTTTTTCAGTACGCGGGCCTCTCACTGTTGTGGCCTCTCCCGTGGCAGAGCACAGGCTCTGGACGCGCAGGCTCAGCGGCCATGGCTCACGGGCCCAGCCGCTCTGCAGCATGTGGGATCTTTCCGGACCGGGGCACGAACCCGTGTCCCCTGCATCGGCAGGCGGACTCTCAACCGCTGCGCCACCAGGAAAGCCCTCTATGTGCTTTTGTAATGATCATCTCAACGATCATGTACTACGTATCATATTGGCCTCATTTGACATATGTACCCAGAATTTACTAACTGCTTAAGCACACTAAGAATGAGTACAATTAAATATCAACTATATCCATTTCGAACATCATAAACGTGGTTTTCCAGATAAAATAGTAAACGCTTAGAAACGCTTTACTATAAAACTATTAATTTTGTAGAAGACATAAAGTTTACCAACTTCAAATAACTCACAGTCCACATGATTTTCAAAGACAATAAAGACATCTTATTTTGAAGAATAGGCAAATACAGATTAAAATAAATAAATGAAAGATGAAAATATAAAACGCTGAACGTAATAACAGAGAGCCAACACCAAATACTGACAACGTGCCAGGAACTCTGCTCTAAGTGCTTCACATGCACTGACTTGTTTAACCCTTCAACAGTCCTATGAAGTGAGTCACTGACTTTTACTATTCTCCAAACATATAGGTAAAAAGAAACTATTTCTCCAAGATCATGTTGCTGGTAATTGTGGAATCAAGAACAGAGCCAGGAATTCCAGCTCCAGAGTCATAACTACAACCTAATCTGCCTCTTTGTAAGAGATACTTAACACATGAGTGCAGCTTATAGAAGGATCTATACTTTTTCTATCATTTAATTTAAATCAATGTTTAAAGAATAAATTGTATTATTTAAAAAATTTTTTTAGGAACACATATATTTGTTTGTTTTGGCTGCTCTGGGTCTTAGTGGCGGCATGAGGGATCTTCGCTGCCGCACGTGGACTTCTTAGGTGCGGCACGCAAACTCCTAGTTGCGGCACGCACGCAGGATCTAGTTACCTGACCACGGATTGAACCTGGGCCCCCTGCATTGGGAGCATGGAGCCTTACCCACTGGACCACCAGGGAAGTCCCATATTATTTTCTTATCAACAAAGTTTCAGCTTTCTGAAGTCTTGGTTTATATCATAGAATATTTAATTCTACATTTTGAAGCAATACAAGTATGTGTTAATATTTTCTGAAGTTTAACAAAAAGAATTTTAATCACATTTCAGTTCCTTACGTACGATTTCCTGAACGTACATTATACCGTACGTTATAAGAATTATCACACATTATAAGAAAAACCTATGGGGAAAATAGTTGAAGACAGAATACCTAATGAAGACAGCATGAGTGAAAATGGCAAGTCTAACCTCTACAAAAGCTCTTTCAGCAGTGGCCTTAGTGAATACTGCTGCTTGGGTAGGACCACGGTGAGCAGAGATGCTCCAGGTGGGACAGCAACATGGCCTTGCAGCCAAGGCCAGAGAGTTAATTAATTGTGGCACAGTCAGCAGCGCACCTCTCATTTATGAGTTTTTTAAAAACCGAAGTATAGTTGATTTACAATGTTGTGTTAGTTTCTGGTGGACAGCAAAGTGATTCAGTTATACATATACCTGCATATTCTTGTTCATATTGTTTCCCATGATGGTTTATTACAGGATGTTGAGTATAGTTCCCTGTGCTCTACAGTAGGACCTTGTTGTTACCTATTTTATACACAGCAGTGTGTATCTGCCCATATCTCTAACTTAAATCGTCTCTAGGTTCCACAATGACACTGAAACAGCACTGGATGTGATACGGTATGCCAAGGCTGTGAGCAGAGAAACTAGGCCAATATTATTGTTATCACCACCTTATTTCTAACGCCTACAAATGTGACAATTTGCTAATGGTTGCTATGAGTACATTTTCACCTCAGTTTCATCTTAACATCAAAGATTATTATTCATCACCTTATATTTTCAAAGATACAATCAGTCCTCTATATCCACATTCTTTAATATTAGCCTAGAGTGAAGAGGCACTACTGAAGATAAAAATAAGAACAAAACACTTTTAAGTAATATAGCGATATAACTTAAGGTTTTTCTTAACTTTTAAACATCTAACGTATGGTAAGAGATGAAAGATATATTTTACACCATCCCAAAGAAATCATTCCTATCATTTGAATGAATGATATTTAAGTCTTAAATAGAACAAAAAGATTTTCCAATGTGAGTTGGATTAATCTCTCCAAAACTGAACCCACCACCCCATCTGTGTAAACAATCATTAGTTGTTTTCTATTCCTGTTATGTGTATTCCATTGCTTAAGAAACTATTCATAAAATAACATTTATGAAACCAGTAACTTAGAAGATTATTTTTATTTAAAATAAATACCCATGTTTTAGAGACACAAATGTAGAGTACAAACGTATGGACACCAAGGGGGGAAAGCAGGGGGGTGGTGGTGGGTGGGATGAACTGGGAGGTTGGGATTGACATATATACACGAATATGTATAAAACAGATAACTAATAAGAACCTGCCGTATTAAAAAAATAAAATAAAATTCAAAATAAAATAAAATACCCATTTTTATTTTAAAATACTACAGAATTCCTTTTAATAATACATCTTAAATAGAACTCAATGAACAAGTTTTTGGGAATCTACTAATTTCGTGAACAATGAGACCCTTGGAGACTGAGTGGAGTCCAAGGTTTAGTGAGCACTGACTGGTCTGTGGCGGGTGGGGAGAGGGCTAAACCTGAGTGCGCGGAACCTGGGACGCACTGGATTTACATCCGCTGAATGAACAGACAAAGCAGAGGTTAGTGGTTCAAATCTCAGCTCTAGCATTCATCAAGAGGCTTTATCAAAGTCGCTGATCCTCTGTAGACCCAGTTTTGTCACCAGGAAGCTGGAGTTACATTTCACCATTCAAAGGATTGTTCTTGGATCGAATATGGGGAAAGAAAGCCAGTTACAGGCCACATTAAAGTCCCTTCCTCAAGGGGACACGTTTCCACCTCTGTGCCGGCACCCCTCTACCCCAGCAATGAGCCTTGCACGCAATTTACACTGGCAGAATTTGCCAAAACCCCCCCGCCCCAACACTCTGTTAAATATCCCAACCCCTTACACACTGTAAAAATTTCCCTCAGGCTAACTGCACCCATTAAGTTCTGGCTAAATGGCTCACACGATAATTATAAAAACAGTGATTCTATATTGAATGACTACTGTGTATCTAGCACTACATTTGATGCTTTTAGTGCATAATAATCATCATATCAATTCAGCAAATTAGGATTATTACCACTATTTTCCAGATGAGAAAACATGAAGGGAAACTAAATAAATTGTTCAAAACAAAACAAAACCTAGTAATTGTGCCAGGACTCAAAATCGGGTCCAACCAACACAAACTACTAAATACTTTGCACTATAATACTTCACCCAGTTTTCCAAAAGACTGTCTTCATAAAGAAAATAGTTAAAATATAATAAAGTAATAAAATGTGTCTTGCTTTGCTAAGTCATAAAACATAAAATTTACATTTGTATATAAACATAAAACCCTTGCTACTTTCTAGCTTCCACCAAAGTACAATATTACTGAGATAATGCTAGACTTTAAACCCTTTCATTCTCAATAAAGATATGCACACACTTTATATTTAAAAGGTATGTGGGTAATGTGGGATTAACATACACACATTATTATGTATAAAATAGATAACAAGGACCTACTATATAGCACAGGGAACTATACTCAGTATTTTGAAGTAACCTATAATGGAAAAGAACCTGAAAAAGAATATACATCTATAACTGAATCACCTTGCTGTACACTTGAAACTAACACAATATTGTAAATTAACTGTACTTCAGTAAAAATAAATAAATAAAAGGTATAGAACAATGTCATTTAGGCAAAGAACTCCTGTTCTAAATTAATTTACCTTCCACATATATAACATAACATAGATTTAGGTGCACATTACAGCGAAATAGTATTATTCTCAAAAAAAACTATTAATATTCTCAGATCAATGCTGAAAGCTCTATGATTTATTTAAATAAAAAGGGACTAAATATAGTTTGTTATTATGAATACAGTTCTTAAAACCAGTTTATTTGGCATTTTTAAGGATATCAAGTAAATGAAGAAACTGAGGAAATATTAAATGCCATAAAGCACTAGTGAAGTGTTAATTTAAAAAAAAACAATGTAACTACTACACGTTTATCATTAAGTACTTAAAAATCATTTATGAAAAAACTTTTTGCCTATTAAATATCCCACACCCACACATATGCCCATGTTTAGGAGGGCTGCTTTATAAGTAATCTTGAAACAAACTTTGTGCAGAATTTCAAACATACGTATGTAACCCAAATAGCACCTGAGTCAGACCCTGATATAAATTTAGGCTAGAAACTTATGTTGAAGGCTAACGCTGATGCTAATTTAACTGAGACAACAAAGTGAGTAGGCACTGCAGACAAAGCCATATATATGCATAAACTATGAAAATATATTTGGAAATAAGTATAATGCTTGCATTAAATCCAGTTTGTGTATCATAATTTGTGCTCTTCCTAATTTTACACTAGGAATTTTTTTTTAATTTCAATATAGGATATACCTAAAAGAGAAGAACAATTCTTTAAAAGTTTTAATGTAAATTGTTAGGTTTCTTTCCAAAAGCTACAATCCTAACAGGTGTAAGAATGTCTATCTATAAATATTATAAGTAAGAAAGTCTGTGCTAATTTGATAGGAAAAAGTTTCATATTTAAATCCTCATATACTCAATTACTTATGTCTTAAATATATTTATTTAAGGTATAGACACGTGCATGTTCTCTTCTGCAAATTACCTACCCTTGTCCTTTGAATATCGTTATGCTATGAGTGAAGTATTTTTCTTATAATTTGCATGAGTGAGTTAAAAGTCTGACTTTAAATCTTTGTCTCAATTGCTCTTTTAATTATTAAAAGTTTTGATCATTCATTACACCATTAAGAGTTTGCTAACTCCTGGGAATCCCCGGGCGGTCCAGTGGGTAGGATTCGGCACTTTCACTGCTGTGGGCTCAGGTTCGATCCCTGGTTGGGGAACTAAGATCCCACATGCCCTGCAGAGCAGCCGCAAGTAAGTAAAGTAAAATAAGTAAGTAAGTAAGTAAGTAAATAAATACTTTCCAAAAAAGAAAAAAAAAGTTTGCTAACTCTTTATCTGGAATTTAATCTTAATTATGATACGAAGTATGGTCATTAAAGTGGGCCCCCCTCCCCCAAAGACCATTTACTGAATAATCCATCACTTCATTGATTTGAGGTTTCCTCTATTCCATATTGCATGCTTACACGTGAATTTCGTTTTGCTTGAACTCGGTTCCATCAGTCTGCCTATTTTCGTAGTTGTTTCCAGTCCGCCCAAGTCACTGCTCTGGTAATCACGCCATTTAACCGGGGCCTTACCGTGACTGGAAATTGCATTGTCTCGTGTCACCAGCTTAGGCACTCTGCTTTCTGTCACCAGTAGCCTCCCGCTTTTCAGCTCGCTTTCATCGCCTTCCAAGGCAGCCCTTTTTCAAAACAAGCGTGTTCCTCAGTCTTCCAGGCTCTCTGAGCTTCGTGCCTGGCTCTCACACTCCAGCTTCTGCCCCCTAGTCTAACACCACAGTCCCATTCCTTCCACGCGTCTTTCCTGAAGGCCTACGACTTCCTGGCCCTATTCCAGGCTCTAGAGAGAAGACGAAGACAAGACAGAGAAGTCCCTGCCTCTTGAAGCAGTCATGCTGGGGGACAGACCTAACTGAGAAAGTGACAATCACTTCAATTAAAGTCTAAAAGACCAGCCAGGGACGGGACCAACATGTAGGACCTGCGTTTCAAAGGGTAAGAAGGGAAGAACTCTCTGAGAAAGCGGTCCTTGGAAACGAAGGCCGAAAGGGATCAATGAAGGCCGAAAAGGAGAGGAAATTCTGGACAGAAGGCCTGCAAAAAGAAAGCCCTGCGTTACGAGGAGCCTGGCGTGCTGTGCTGCTCCGTCTGTCTTTCCACTACACTCCTTGAATAAAGAGGCGGTCCCGGGGGAAGCCGATCTTTGCTTTCCTTGTGCTCACTGTGGAGAAAACTACTTACCAGGGCAGAGGGAAATCACTCTGTATTTGGGGGCACCTACCCAGCTGAGCCTCCGATGCTCTGGTCAATTTGCTCCCCTTCTCTCCAAAACTATGATTCCAAAATGTGTCTCTCCTTGAGACTCTCCACCTGCCAACCCTCTCACTCTGAAAGAAGGAACTCAGAGACACCAGGCAGAAACTCGCTCAACTCCCAAACTCCCCACTCCAAATCCATCATTATATGCCCCTGTTAAAAGAGAGGAGGTTTCTCTTCTTAAATAAGCTAGTGATTCCACCTTGCTCTTGAATTCCTCTCCTCCAACTCTCTCAGAAAAATTATTCAAACTTTTTCTCTCCGGCACATGGCATTCCCTGACAACCTCTTTGTATCCGTCTCCTGAGCATTTATACTCGCTCCAACGTGACAGCTTCCTCGAAGTCAGAACTGGATGCACGAGAAAGGGGTCGCCATGGGAGACAGCTGCCCATCTCTGGAGCCGCTCAAGAATCAACCTGACTGACAGGAAGAGAGCAGAGGATTCAAACACAAGACTGGTCGCCAAACCAGGCGCATCTGGCAGATTTCTTCTCACCTTTAGAATTTCTGATTTAAAGACAATAGGGGATCTCTAGTCAATGTTAGTCCTACAGTCAGTAACCAAATCCTTAGTTACATCTATGGATTTTTCCTTAGGAAGGATACAAACTTAACAGGCTACATGCCTGTCATCAAGTTTGAAATGGACAGCTGTGAAACGCAACTAAAATGAATCAAAATACGCAGGGGTCCTCTTTTCCAACTACACCCCAAGATAAAGCCGGACTGCAGGCTGCAAACTCCAACCCCCATAGAACTAGGTGGAGTTCTCACCGCGGTCTGGATCCTCAGACACCCTGATGGGGGCTGGGGACAGCCAAAGTACCATCAAGAATCACACCCTTCCCCAACCTACACAAGGTAATAATAACACATAAAGCTAAAGTTTCCCTCAGAATACGCCTCCGTAACGTATACAAACGACTCACTTCATTCTTATTATAAATTTACCTTCTAGGAGGCTCCATTCAGCCTGGAATTACACCCGAAGAACAGCAGGGGTAACTGCTACAACCTCAAGCTGTGTTCCTACTACAGGTCTTTAAAGCACGTGATCATCTCAAAGTGTAGAAGACAAAGGCTCTATCATGATGTTTCAATTAACAGAAGCTAAAGCACAACTTTTACTTCTACTGTTCGCTGTTGTATTATAAGGGATACTCTTGAATAAATGTTCAAAAAATCAACTTCTAAAAACAGGCATTATGCAAGGGGGGGGGGATAATTTTACCCTGATCCACCACCTCTTCCTCCTCTAACATTTGAAAATGGGACTACTTCCTAAAGATTTAATTACAAGCTAACCTTTAATGCCTCAAAGTAGAAACTTGAAAAGTTACTTTAAAGAGCCAGATCATTATGTTTCTTTTTGCAAAATAATAAAAAAAAGTTCTTAATCAGCTAAGAATCTGCCAATAATTGCATTTGTGGCTATCACTTATTCGCCAGTGAGCTCTCCACAACACCTCTGAATTATAGAAAAGTGGGTACCTAATGCCTCCTGAAAAGAAAATTAACTTTCTAAGATCTACTAAATTTAGGACTTAGACATGTTTTGCCCTGATGGTATTCTGTTTAGATACTTTTAGTAATTTTTTAAAAAAACAGAAACTGAGAGCTGCCTGAATATATCAATGATCGTGAAACACTGTAATATTGTTAGAGAAAGGTTTTATTGCGGCCATCTCCTATCACTATTCCTAAGGAGCCTAGAATTATACTTTGTAAAGTGAGTATTACATTCTTTTTGTTTGAAACCATCTGAAATCCCATATTAGCTGTAACAAAAAAAAAGGACCTTTTTTTGCATATTTCAGTCCCTTTTCCTAAATTGGCATTTTCTAAGCCAATGAACTATTCCTTAACAATTAAAATTATTTTGCTTTAAAAACATTTTTGAAATTCCATAATTCTAGTTTTTCTATCCATCACTATCATAAGAATTTATTTGAAACATGTAAGTCTATAGGTAATAAAAATAATGCAAGAAAAATAATTCAGTGATCGAATCTTAATAATCTCTTCCTTGTGTCACACCCAAGACTTTATTAAGAAAAACTTAGTATGGAAGCATAGTTCTGAAGTTTTCCCCTACAATTTTGTTCAAGAAAGGGTCATCAACCTAGTACACCTACAGTCAAATTAATAAAATATTTACAGTCCAGGGACACATTTCCATTGTAACCGCTCCATTTAAAATTCTGGTAACTGGTAATAGCAGAGGCAAATGCATTTAGACTGTGTTCGACTTCCTAAAACAAACATACAACATACTACATGTCTGTGTGAAGCATAAACATTACCATTTTATGTCCATGTGTGCACATATAATACACACACATATATTTACCTTTAAGATTCTATCCATGAAAAATCACAGAACTCCTCAGAATACATGAAAATGAAGCGAATGACAAGGAAAACACCTTCCTACCTGGTAGATATCAGAAAGACTGCTGCTTCCAGAATCACTGGTGATGCTACATCCTGAGTGGCTGGAGGAGACGTGAGTCACCTGTGGGTGGAGACTGTCCGTGAGGTGTAGCTTTGTGAAATCTGCAGGAAGCTGGGGAAGGATCAGGAGAAACTGTGTTACAGCTGGAACCGAGAACTCCAAGCAGGCATCTACAAATTGTGTCACACTCTACTCCAGGCCAGGAAAGGTCCTTCATTTTTTAAATTCACCATGACTAAATACTGTCCTATTTACCAAAAATCACAAAATGAATTTGTAAAGTTTATGGGCATTCAATGAGCCTTAAATCATACTAAATTCAACGCTTAAGTAGGTGGGTTTGGCGGTTAAGATTAACCTGGTGAGCACTGAATCCAATGAGCTACAACTTTCAAATTATACACCAATGAGCAAATTAGTCTTCTACTATTTGTGAGCCAGCAAAGTGCAACTTTGTGGCAAGAGACAGCTTAAATAAGAAAACAGATTTGAGGTTCATGTATGCCCAAATGATGTTTAAAGGTTAAAAAGATGAGCATCTTAGAACAAAGTGTATTGTTATACAAGTAACTACACAGGCACTACGGAGAAAACAGGAAAGTATGCTCTCGGAGAACGCAGAGTCGAGAAGGTTATGGACAACATTTACCTATCACAGACACATAGATACTACTTGTTCACGTCTAAACTCCAAATACAAATTGCGTCTATTGAACAGATTCCCTCAGCATCCCCCAAGTGCTTCTATCACCCCCCATACAGCAGAGAAAATGCACTGAAAAAGGAAACATTCACCCATTCAACAAATATTTACTGAGCCCTCTTCCTCTTACTATGTGCTAGTTAGTGAATGAGATGCTAAGAAAACGCTGCCCTTAAAATCTTACACTCATAAGTTATTAGCAATTCTTTTGAATTCAAAAAGGGCACTATGTATCTATAGCATCACACTTAGAAGACACTACTGGCCAATAATAAACCTGACATTTCAAAATATATGCTAACTGACACCCTGCACACTGATAATACCTTTCTTTCCTGCTGGCATACTGATCCGATTTGGCTGCTGAATAATAAATAATAAAGACTAACTGTTAAAATCAAACTTAAGGAAGAGCTTGCCTTGGCAATACTGCCTTCTCTCCTGGGACCCTCATCCCTCCTCCCCTTCCAAAACCAAGATGCCACTTCACAGTTTAGAGTAAGTCCCATAGGGGACGTGATGCAGGTTCCTGACACCCACAGCCATTCAGACCTGGCTCAATAAACAGATTACGACACTTAATAGTACTGAACACACGGATGGACTTGGAAGGCATTGTGCTAGGTGAAATAAGTCAGACAGAGAAGGGCAAACGCAGTATGACATCACCTACATGTGGAATCTAAAAAAGTATAACAAAGTAGTGAATATAACAAGAAAGCAGCAGACTCACAGATACAGAGAACAACTAGTGACTAGTGGCTGCCAGTGGCGGGTGGAGGAGAGGGGTGGGCATGGGATGGGCTCAAGGATGTACTGTACAATGTGGGGAATATAGCGTACATTTTGTAATAACTGTAAATGGAAAGCAACCTTTAAATTGCATAAAAAATAAAAAAATTAAATTAAAAAAATTTAAAAAGTAAAATTATACCCCTTCAGAAAAAAAACCATTTAATGTAGTCTGCAGAGAAATAATATTTGTAACATCACGGGAGACAAAGTATACAAAGAGAAGATTTAAACATAAATTTATTGGGGGGCATATAAACAGATGCTAAATAAACCGATAAAAAGGCATATGTTGGAGAAGCTCAGAGAAGTGAGATGTTTATTCAAATGTGTGAAATCATTGCAAGAATGATGTATATCTCACTATGAATGTTTTTTTAACTGATAATTGAAGATGATTTGAAAGAGATAAAACCGGGAAAGTAACAATTTCCCTGCAAGGAACAGATAGGCGAAAACCCCCAAATTTGAGAATTTATATATTTTATTCACAATGTAGAATAGCGAAATATTTCCAGGATTTCTTCAGGAACAGTCTGAAGACAAAAGTCTGCCAAGCTGTGTTTTACTTGTAGCTGAGTGATACATGTCAGATAGTAAAACAATGGGTTCGAAGCCAGGATAAACACCCTTCCTCATCTTGGCTACGTTTCGTTGAACGCAGTCACTCACCACAAAAGGCAACTGAAGAACCAAGACTCCGTAGCTCAGCGACTTTAAAAGGCATCAGTCGATACACGTACTTACAGAACAATAAACTGATTTTTACCGATTATCTTTTATAGAGATGACTCAGGTCGCCATGTGCCACACAGTGTGATTTTTAAAACTTAACTTGAATATGTCAAATAAAGATGTATCCATCTGATGAAGTTTTACTCACCAGACAGTTATTGACTCAAGTCTCGCAGGACAGTGTCCATCAACTGGTCGTCTTTCCTGACTAAATGCACTGTGGGGAAAGCACAGCAGCCTTCGAGCTCTAAAGCTCTAAACAGATTGTGGAGTGTGGACAGACAGTCCACAATCTACTCATCTACGCTCACTCAGACCCACAAAGAGCAGAATTACGTGGCTTTGTTAAGCTAAGAACCATAAAGTCTGTGTGTAAAGAGAAAAGAAGAAACGCTTTCATTCTTAAGAATTCAATTCTACTTTAGAAATACTTATTAAGTATCTGCTATGTCAGACACTCTGTTAGGGACAGGAAATATCAAGGTGAATATGACACCCCCAGTTCCACATGTAAATTCTACTACCTAAAAAGTCATTGTAGTAGGTGTCAGGCACAATAGAAAAATAAGTCAAACACTCTTTGTTTTTGGCCACGCTGCACGGCTTGCAGGATCTTAGCTCCCTGACCAGGGATCGAACCCCAGTCCCCTGCAGTGGAAGCACGGAGTCCTAACCACTGGACCGCCAGGGAACTCCCTCAAACATAGTTTTTTAAACGTGGCTTTTGATCTCCCCACCACCACTTGTGTTCTTTGAAGACAATGAAATGATGTTAAAGTTAATGCATATAAAATTCAGTATTAGCTAAATATCTCTTTGTACGAGAACAGATGCCATGCTTGAGAAAGCGTCGCATTTTTCCCCATAGATGGGGATGAGAGTCCCGTGATTAAACGCTATCAACAGGCCACGTCGGCCACGGCTGTGGAATGGGAGGGGTGTGGAGCTTGTCTGCCCGAGAGAAGAGGGCCTGAAATGCATGGGTGCGGCCCAGCCTCACACTCTACAGACTGGAGACCTGAGCCCAGGCCTAAGGGAAGCGGCTCCTTCAGAGGGAAACGAACCAGCCGGGAACTGGGAGTCAGGGTGCAAACACAGGCACAGGCACCGCGTTCAACCTCAGGGCAAAAGGGTAACGCCGAACGCTGGGAGCCAGTAACTCACTGTCGGAGCAAAACATACCAAAGCAGGGGGCCACACGCCAAGGACAAAAGACTCACTTGTCCCAGCTTTTCTACGCTTGATCCCGGGCCTTTTTAAGTTACTATCACCATGCTGTTTGATCAAATTTCCGATTAAATGGGCTGGGAATTATCTTGCGGCTCTAGCCACCACTTATAACAGAAATTCTGCTCAACAATAAGAAAATTTTTTGAAGCTGGGGCTATACGCAGTAGCTACCTGAATAAAATTAAATAATAATTAAATAAATTAAAGGGGAAACTAATATATTTTATACATTTTGACCTTAACACCAATATATTCAATATTTAACAGCAATTCATTACGAACGCAATTCAAGGAAATCTCATATTTTTCTTGTTGTCATTTAAATGCTTTTATTTTCATATTTGATTGTATGAATATATTACTGCTCACATCCTTCCTGGATCAAGCGATCTATATTCCTAAAGACAGGGCACTCGTGAATCTCAATTGTAACAAACTAGTGTCAGGCAAGTGACTGAATCACAGCTTCACCAGGAACACTATTAATTACATAAGAAACAACAATGGTAATACGTATTTAAATCAGATTCTTAAATGCGTAAAGTAAGCATAAACAATATTAATCACAGTTTTGTAAAATCTGGGTATCAATTAAATGGTAGCTGGTTTTGTTTTCTTTTTTGGGAGAAACAGGGGTGCTCTAACAATTAGCTTTAAGTAAGAAGTACTAGGGAAGACTTAAGGCTCATATACGAACAGGCATTTGATAGCCTTTGGTTTATTAATTAATCTAATGATTGGCATTCATAAAAGTACCGGCTAATAAATGAACTCTGTTTTGAACATAAATTCAGTGAGTGAGGACGCCTTGAAATCTCTGACACCGCTAAATAAATACTTTGCTGAACTGGTAAAATTCCTCAAAGTGGTGCTAACATAGTAGAGACTAGGGCATTTCCTTTCTTCCCCTTCCTTCTCTCCCCCCAAAAACTTCTTAGGTTTATGTTTTCCAGCTCTACAAGAAAGGGCTGCTATACCACTGGTAATACATTGGTACATTACACTGGTTATGTATATCACTGGTAATACATTGGTACATTACACTGGTGATGTAATGGAAACATAGTAGAGTTGTATGTCCCATGATGCATTAGCACCGTAGGACTGCTGAGAAACCCAACGGTTCAAAACTAAACAAAACAAAAAAACACTGTCACCATCAGTTGAAATTTACCTCACTAAAAATTTCCCAACGAACCCCAGAATCCCTTTTATTTCAAGAAATTACTACAACAGAACACACAAGGTTTGGGGTAACGGTTAGAATCTATCCAATCCTCCCTGGCAGTTCACCTTGAGTAACAACAGTACTAAGGTCAACTGAGTATCACACTCAGTGACTGAACACCAGCTTCACGTTAAGACGCAACACTAAGAGTTTATCCAAATGAGTGCTGTTCTCCCCAGGTCATCCCTGGAGCTCTGTGAGCGCTTTCCACACTCATATTTTCAGGCTCTGAGGGGAGGAGCTGGTATATTCCTGGACACATTGCCCATTTTTTCCTGAGGTGCCAGTGAAAATACAGTCTCCTCTATTTCCCATTCATTCATCATTTATTAAAGACCTGTGTGGTGAGGATTAAGTGAACGACTGGGTAGAAAGCACTCAGAGGAGAGCCTGGCACCCAGGACCAGACAGAAGGGTGTCGGCCATAAACCACCACGTGCAGACTCGCGGAAGACACAGGGGCTCCCAGCTGTGGATTCCTGCATCTGGAATCTAGTCTGGATGCCAGCAGGGACGGAGCTGCTCTCAGAAAGGGCCTCAGGGGCCAGTCATCACCCAGCTCCAGACACTGTTCCTTCAGCCACGGTGGGACTCAGGTTGTACTTTAAAAGCAAGTCATATTTTCTCTCTGTGTACACACACACACAGCTTTTCTTTTACTAAAACTGATCTTTTCTAATACGATGAGTTCTGACACGCTCTGACCTATTTCTACATACAGCTTGCATAGGCAGGAATATTATTTGGTAGCTCGTTTTAAAGACCACTTTATACTGTGGTCAACTTTTATTTCTCTACCCCATAATATTTCTTTAGGAACACCAGAAAAAGTAAGCATTTGGACTCCTGAATACTATTCATCAGAAATCAGTTTTACTTCTCTCACATCCCATTAAGACGTGCTCAAGACCCAGGACTCATCCTTGAAATAATACTTCATGCATCAGTACTCCACAAAGCAAAGAGAAAGATTTCTGCACAGTATACAGTTTCTTTTGTTTGTAAATATACATCAAGGCAAGAAACAAAGCTTTCCCCAAAGGGTCGTGAGATAATAATTTAATAAACTGATAGATTTAATAATATTTCTCATTAAAATACATCTAGACATTTTTAAATATTGGTATGACTATGCTTTAAAGGAACGACCGGTTCAACAAAAATTTGCTTTATATTTACTGGAGAAACCTGCCAAAAGATTAGCAATTTGTAAGAACTTAATATTCTCCCAGCTTCCTGGCAGGCTCAAAAGACGTAAGTCTCATTGTACATATCAAGTTATCTTCTGTTCAACTTCCTGCTAAGTCAAGCAACCCTGAGCAAGTTGATTAACTTCTGTGCACCTTAGTTTCCTCTGTAAAATGAATATAACATTGTCCAGTGACTAAATGAAGTTAACTTGTAGAATCCACCTGCAGCTGTCTCTCTCCCTTTCCATTCCCTCTGCCATTTTTCCATCTTAGGTCAGATAGTTTCCAAATTCAATGGGAAAAAAAAAAAAACTAACTTATTTTTGACACTCTCATACCTAATACCACCATTATAGTATTTTACTTATTATATATATTTCCCCCAAAACTCTACATATTATATTTTATTTTTTAAATATTTTTTGATGTGGACCATTCTTAAAGTCTTTTTATATGTTAGAAATATCTCCTGAAATGTGGTGGTGACCCAGCCCTCTCCCCAGGGCAGAAAGGCTACCCGCGTGTTTTTTAGGGTTGGTAACCTATGAATGAACCATAAACTTCCTTGGCTACAGTGGCATGAATTACAATCTGAAATTTAATCCCTACATTTATGAAATAAGGATAAACGGAACACAAACAGAACAACTCGGACCCCTGTTGAGGAAAATAAATAAGCAAAACTAGTAAATTGACTGAAAGGCTGTCAGTCACACGACTGATGTTTTCAAGCAAATACCTTTAAGAAGCCTTTTCTATCGGACATTCATAGAAAGCACTGAATAGGAAACTCATGTGAACTTCACTTCAAAACAGAAAAGTGGAATCCTTTAGTATGAGGAGAAAGTGTATGATCTAAGTACCATCTATTCCAAGATGTAAGGCTGTGTAAGGCAACAGTAAGGTCACCTGCACACCAGTCCTGTTCTTACAAGAATCTCATGAAGTAGGTTATTATTATGACTATTTTATTTATTTATTTATTTATTTATTTATTTATTTATTTATTTTTGCGGTACGCGGGCCTCTCACTGCTGTGGCCTCTCCCGTGGCGGAGCACAGGCTCCGGACGCGCAGGCTCAGCGGCCATGGCTCACGGGCCCAGCCGCTCCGCGGCATGTGGGATCCTCCCGGACCGGGGCACGAACCCGCGCCCCCTGCATCGGCAGGCGGACTCTCAACCACGGCGCCACCAGGGAAGCCCTATTATGACTATTTTAGATAAGAGGAACTAAGACACAGAAAAGCTATTTGCACCAAGATCACACAGTGAAACGGTGGCAGAGAGAGATTCCTGGCTGCCTGGCCCTGTACTGAATACACTTAAGCATTGAACTTTACTGTATTTATGGACTTATTGGTTGACTTGAAAACTCTCATGAATACTGATGAAACTCTGAAATGTCTGCTTATATCAATTTACTAATGTAGTTTCTTGTACAAATTTCAAAATCATATAGAAAAACAGTCATCTAAAACAATTTCTCACTTTCATAAAACAAATTTATTAAAACTTTACATCTGCATCTCCAATGTCAACGATTCTGACATCACACTGCCACTTTCCGAGTCATCCAATAGAGTTTTCATTCCTTCTAAGTTGTTTGAGATGCACCACTTTTTGCATCTCTTTGTGATATACTGTGCAACATTAGTGAGGTTGATTTTTCATCGTCTTGTAGGTTCTTTACAAAATCATTTACTATTTATAAGCTAACCTTTAAAATGTTATGGTAGTAACCAGTATTTGCAATTCTGAGATCACATATCCAAGAATCATTATTAAATCTGTGTAAAACTTCTTTAACTCCCTCATCCCACGTTCCACAATATGACCCTTACAACATTCCAAGCTAGCATTGTTTGAGGTCATTACTGCCTTACGTTCCTTACTGAAGAGTACTTTTTCTGTTTAAAAAAAAAAAAAGGTAAAATGAATTGAGAGAGAACCTCATAATGTAAGAGACAAAAGCAACTCCTTCTCTGGTAGTTAACTCTTGCAGAATGAAATCTTGCCTGATATGTTATACAATACCCCTAACATCTGACAATCAGAGAAAAAGTATGTGGGTGCAGGCACACACACAAATAAGTTAGTCAACTAATGTCATCACCTTAAAGAAAGACACCTGGCACAGTGAGAATAGTTCTATAATAAATATCAGAACCACTAAAAGTTTGCCCTCTGAAAGACAGTTGTAGTTTTTCAAAATGAAAATGTTTATCTGGGACCTAAAATAAAACAAACTATATAATCTTCCACAGAAATACCGAGGTAGTTAATTAACATGTATGTATCACCAAAGGAAATGTCCTGTTGTCTGTTAAAAAACACAGTTTTATGATGGTTTTCAAGTGACAGCCACTCCATTCTCACTCCAAACACACCCCCCCCCCCATATAATCCCTTTTCCTTTGCAGTTTATTTGCAGCTATCAATAACCAGTGATCTGAAAAGCACACCTTTCTCTGAGGAATTTCAAAAAAAAATGTCTAGATCACTTAGTCCAAGATTTTTTCAATAAAATACATGGCAAATTTTGGCACTGAGTCAGGTAACTGAAAAGTCACCTTCTGGGTAGCACTTCACCTACAGAAATCCTAACCCTATGTGCACGTTCTCCTCACGTGAGGAATAATTCCCCCATTATCTGGGGCACACGTGTACCTAATGAGCAACGTGGTGAACATCTGATGCCTCTTTGTTCCGATACTTATAAAGAGCCCAGATACTGCACTTCACGGACGGAGAAACAGAAGGTCAGACAGCTCAAGTGGCTTGTCCAAAGCTCCCAGGTCCATGGCTCCAAAATCTACGCCCACTGCACTCTGCATCTGGACTCTAGAAATGTGTTATTTGGGGCCATATTCTAAGCCGACTGTGACACCCATCTGCTCCCTGATTTAAACAGGAAATATCCTAAGAAACTTTAATATCACCATAGCTTCACTGTCTAATACAAAAACCAACCCAATAAATACATTTTTTAGCAAAATTGGTGATTATCCATATAGTAATACTGATCATCATATTCTACAGTTACTAAAACTTGAGTTCTCGTGTTTTCCAGGACCACATGGGATCGGTGCTCTGGAAGTGGAGACCCCTGGAGATGGTGGGGAGCCGCTCGTGATAGGAGAAGGCAGTTTCTAGGACCAATTAGACAACAACTCTGATGAGCTGCAGAGGGACGGTGGGCAGTTATCCCAGCTGTAAGAATGCTCAAGGGAGCGTGGAGTCGGAAATGAGCCTTTAAAGCCAAGGAAAAAAGATTCCTATGGGATCCACGGATGATCCTAAGCTGCCTTCTTTTTGAACAAAAATAAATAGTTGGTTTGGCAAGAAAGCCTCACTCAGAATTAAAGACATTACCCCACAAGTCATGTTTAACTCTTTAAAAAAAAGTTATAAAAGCCACGTGACATCCAAACACAAATGCACTTAGGTCTCCATACAATAAAATGCCCAAAAATGGCTGAGACTGGCGAGCTATTCACCAATGTCCTCCTCTTCCAGGGAGTACAGCTGGATTGCATTTCCCAACTTCCCTTACAGTCACATAGGTGCCCATACAACTGACTTCACGCCTTCAGGGTATGAACAAACAGAAGTGATGGATGCCGTGCCTACGCCCTCCTTATATGCATCTTCTACAGACCCGCCGAGACCTTCCCCTTGCATCAAGAGTCTGTCGGAAGACAACAGAAGCTTTGCGCCGAAGGTTAGACAACTGAGCCATAACGTGGAGGGGCCTGGATCCCTGCTTAGAGGAAAACTGTCCACTAAGTGATCCAGAGTACTTGCTTCAGATCTTATGCAAAAGAGAATAAACTTCCATTGTATTTGAACCCTTGTGTTTTGCTTGGTTTGATACAATGGCTAGCATTATCTTAACTCATACAGATACAAATATGATGATACTCTTTTGTGACCTGTCTGCAAAAAATCTTCCACAGTGAAATTCTCAGTTCCTTAAGGAGAAGTAGGTAGGGCTCTGATGACACTCTGACCTCACAGTGCTGTGTGCAATTTGGATAAAATCAACATTAGAGCTCCTTTAGTCAGTCAAACACATTTATTAAAAACCCACTTTATGCCAGTATGCCATGCACTGGTCCCAGTTTCCTAAGCCAGCAGCAAGTAAGATAAACTCCCTGCTCTCACGGATCTTACAAATAGCGGGCAAGATAAGTAATAAAAGATTAACGAAGAAAACTGTCAAATAGTGATAAGTGCTGCATTCAGCAAAGATTAATTAAGAGACTGATGTGACAGAAGGATGATTGGGGGGACTTCCCGGGTGGTCCAGGGCTAAAGAATCCGCCTTAGAATGCAGGGGACACGGGCTTGATCCCTGGTCAGGGAACTAAGATCCCACATGCCGCGGGGCAACTAAGCCCGTGCGCCACAACTACTGAGCTCGAGTGCCTAAACTAGAGCCCGCGTGCCGCAAACTATAGAGCCCACGTACTCTGGAATCCGCACGCCAAATCTACAGAGCCCACACACCCTGGAGCCTGCGCACCACAACTAGAGAGAGAAAATGTGCCCGCCACAACTAGAGAGAAGCCCGCATACCACAACGAAGAGCCCACGTGCCGCAACGAAAGATCCCACATGCCTCAACAAAGATCCCGTGTGCTTCAGCTAAGATCCAATGCAGCCAAAAATAAATAAAATAAATAATAAATAAATCTTTAAAAATAAAAAAAGGGATAGCCAAGAAAGACTGAAGATGTGACAATGTGATGAGAAAACTGGTTTTTATATTCTCAGTTATCTCCTAAAGGCATAGTTTTAATCATACCACTTTATTAGATATATATACCATTTTACTAGGTATATATGTATATATACACGCACACATACACCTTATAGATCTATATCTTATACACATAGACATATAGACAAACTTTATATATTAACATATACTTATATTTCATATATTTATGAAGCGTATGTTATATTTGCCTTTGTGCAAAATTGAAAGAAGTCTAGTATATCCCTAAGCCGAAGGAATCCAATTACTAAACATTTTATGAAAAATTATTGGGCTCTTCATGCAGCTTCAAAATGAAATCAACTAAGTATCACAGTACCTTAGGAATCAAAGACAGTATAGAACAGGTTTGGATTTGTTCACTGTCCTATGAGTCGGAGAGCACTTAGTCAAATTTCAAGATGCAAAATATTACACAATGGAAATATAAAGCTTCCAAAATAATTATTTGTCCTCCAAAAGTACCGCTTAATAGGTTCAAGGGAAAATTAAGTCTAGAAGCCACCTACTCTGTCAACTGATTTTGAGTACAGTACTCAAAAATTTATTGAATAGACTGATTGCTCAGGAAAAAAACACTTCTATTGCAATGTAAGCTATACTCTTTTGAAAAACAGGAATTCATGGGGCTTCCCTGGTGGCGCAGTGGTTGAGAGTCCGCCTGCCAATGCAGGGGACACGGGTTCGTGCCCCGGTCCGGGAGGATCCCACATGCCGCGGAGTGGCTAGGCCCGTGAGCCATGGCCGCTGAGCCTGCGCGTCTGGAGCCTGTTCTCCGCAATGGGAGAGACCGCAACAGTGAGAGGCCCGCGTACCGCAAAAAAAAAAAAAAGAATATGTCACACAGAGATAAGTAATTTGAAAATTAATAAAGCAGGACACGGGATATAGAGGGTAGGAGGTCTCACTGCTAAGGTGTCCTCTGAGCAAAGACCTCAGTGGAGTGAAAGCCTGCACCCTGCAGGTACACATGGGGAAACAGGGGTCCCACGTACAAGGCCATCAAGGGCACAAGCCGAAGACACGGTGGCCTTGGCGTGTTTTAGGAACAGCTAGGAAGTCAGCACCAGCCCTCAGAAGCCCAGAGGGCATCAGAGCAGAGAGAGACGCCACGGTGAAATCATGTGGGCAAGCTGTGGGACTGACGCTGGATCTCATCCTGAATGGGATGGAAAGATCGGGGGTTCTTAGCACTCACAATACATTCAGCACGAAGGTAAAACATTTTCCTACAATGCTTAATGCAGATATATATTACCTTTTGGAGAAATATTCAATAGTAATTCCACATAACTTGAGTAAAAGATGTTTATTACAACTTGTACCAAGAGGCCATTGACAAACAAGGACCTCGTAGCTCATCTTACTTGATGTCCCACAGGCAGTGACTCAACTGTGAAGCCATGTCTGTTCTAAGTCATGGTTTCTGGGTACACTGGCTATACAACTTTATTTACTGAAAAATCCCACCCTGTTCCTCTTATATCTGTGTGAGACACACACACACACACACACACACACACACACGAGACTACCTAGAATTCAAACGACATCTCAGATTCCACCGCTAATGTTTCCATTTCTAGATTTCACTCAAACACAACCACAACTGCCGCTTTTCCAGTGATGAGTATTACAACTTAGCTAGACAATAATCTTTAAATCAAAAAATAATTATACGTTATCCCTCTTAAGTTACTCACACAAAATAGTGGGCATTAATTTTATGTGTCTAGAATATCAGCTTTTCCTTTTACTTCAGTGATAAACATATTCATTTTGGCATTTATTTCTAAGGACTTCAGTGATAAGACATCTAATTTAACGTCTACTTTCAAGGGCTTTGTGTGTCAACCCGGGCACACCAGATAATTTCATTGCTTTAGCTCTGTCTAGAGGGCACTGGGGGAGAATTCACTGAACATCTGTGGTGCATTACTCATTGCCCAGGGCCATCAAAAATATATCCCGCATACACTGCATAAAGGCTAATAGATTTTTCTTTTCCTCCGCCTTTCCTTTTTGGTTTGCTTGCTTGTTTGCTTAGACTGGTAAACCTCAGACACCATATCACCTGGTGACGAGTCTGAATGACTAGGACACAGTTGAGCGCGTGTGACCTCATAAGGAGACTCCTTGGTAATACCCTCACTTCTGTCAATGTGCCAGCATTTCTTGTGACCTTCTCGTCATCTCCAAGGATTTATTTACATAATCAATTGATCAACTGTCTCAGGTAGCACATTCCTCCTAAACAAAGACCAACATCTAGTATTCTAAAAAGCTTTTACTTTCCTTAAACTTCAACTGCTTTCTCTGAACTTTTAAGCACGTATGTGTATGCATATTAATTTATTAATCCCAAGTTTAAATCAGGGAAACAGAATCACGTTAATCAAGATACACTCAGGGAATCTTACAACGGGTTTCATATAACCTGTGGTGTCCTCAGTGCGTGCATGTGCGTGTGTGCACACACACGCGTTAACAACCTGAAAATGTCCTCTACTATAAACAGTTTAACTTCCGCAGCCTAGAAGTTTCAAAGGCTCGATTCACCTTCAGCAGAAACGAGAACTTAGAAAATTAGCCAAGTGCCCACTGTGCGTGAGACCCTCTGATGGGGATTTACGTACATTCTCCTACTTCATCTAATGCCACTGCACCACCATCGTCCTGTCTTGCTTCCTACAACAATCTCTTGTTTCCCTTTTATTTCTTCTCCGCGTTGCAGCTCAGTGAACTTCTGGAAGAGGATAGAAAAACTTGCACCTGATCACGCCAATCCCTGGCCAGGAGCCTGTCAGGGACCCTCTTTACCGCAGGGACAGGTTCACACCTCCGACCACTGCACGCACCTCTTCTCCTTGTGATCTCTGCACACCCCTCTCAGCTCATTCTCATGCCACACCCTGTCTCTCTCTCTCTCCTCTGCCTCTGCTATTACTTCCTCCTAGCAGGGCGCCCCTGGGCGGCCTAATTCCTGAGCTCCCCTCCTGGAGGTGAGACGTTGTCATCAGAGGTTCCTGTGTCACTCAGAGCTCAGCCGCCCCTTACAGCAGCTGCTGCTCTAAACATCCCAGCCTTCCCGGAGTTAAGTCCAAAAGGGAGCATGGCTGCCTTTCCTTCACCCTCTCCCTTGCCTCAAAGGGCCTGAAATACAGTCTGTGCTGAACAGACACACACATCACTGAACGATTCAGCCGAGTTTAGAGCTGAGGGTACTGAGGCCGAGAGAAAATGAATTAGGATGGCCTCTCCTGTCCTAATTCAACAGCCACTCCTTTCTGCCAGCAATTACAGGTAAGACTGCCAGAATAAAGCGAAATGACGAGGAATAGAAGAAGGAGGAGATTATACTAAACCTAGGCTAACGGTAAGCACAGTTAAGCAATGTATTCAGTTTGGATTTCCTCCAAGTCAGGATAAAACTTGTGGACTCAAAACTTTTTGAGTTCCTGTCTGTATAGATTCCAACAGAGGAGCCTGGCACATGAAGAGTGTCTGAACTCTCCTCAGAATTGTGAGATTCATTCATCTACTCAATTATTTAACAAGTATTCACGGACCGACTGCAACGAGCCAGGCATAGTTATAGGAGCTCGTTATCAGGCAACGATGGGCACTGGCAAAGCCCTGCTCCCTGGAATTTTTCCTTCTGGAGGCAGGAGGCTTCAGGGTGGAAGGTGAAAGAAGCGATAAGTAATGATAAACAAATAAAATAAATGTAGATATCATCAGTACTATATAGAGAATACCAAATGGGGCGGGGGGAGTGATGCAATGGACCGTGATAGCTGGGACTGGGGAGACTACTTAGACGGGGCACTGGGAAGGCTGCTCTGAGAAAGTGATATCTGAGATGAGAGGTCAATAAACACAAAGGATCCAACCAAACGCGATCTGGGGGAGAGCCCGACAGATGGAAGGAATAGAGGGCAAAGGCCCTGAGGGAGGAAGAACCTGGGGATGCTCAGGAAACGAAACCAAGTTCAAGGTTACTGGAGGGCAGAGGGGTAAAAGCAAGCTCAGAGTAGTAGGAACCAATCCTACTACAAAGGAGGCTTGTTAAGGGCAATGGGAAGCCACTGGGCTTTTAAACAGGAAACTAACAGGATCCAGTAACGTTTTCCAAATTACTCTGGCCAGTGAATGGATAAAGAAGATGTGGTAGGTATAGACAATGGAATATAACTCAGCCATCAAAAAGAACGAAATAATGCCATTTGCAGCAACACGGATGGACCTAGAGACTGTCATACTAAGTAAGTCAGATGGAGAAAGACAAATACCATATGATATCACTTATATGTGGAATCTAAACTATGGCACAAATGAACTTATATATGAAACAGAAACAGACTCGCAGACTTGTGGTTGCCAAGGGAGAGGCTGGCTGGGGGAGGGAAGGAATGGGAGTTTGGGATTAGCAGATGCAAACTATTATATATATATATATATATATATATATATATGATAAACAACAAGGTCCTACTTATAGCACAGGGAACTATCCTCAATATCCCATGACAAAGCATAATGGAAAAGAATAAGAATGTATATATGTGTATGACTGAGTCACTGTGCTGTACAGCAGAGATGGGTACAACATTGTAAATCAACTGTACTTCAATAAAATAAATTTCTAAAGAAAGGTAAATCATTATGTCCAGGTGGTGGGGAGGGACAATAGAGACGGGGAGAGAGTCAGGATGGAGTGGGCTGTGCCTTTGGGACCACAGCAAACAAACTTAACAGCTTTCAAAACCTAACCTGGTCATGTTTAGAGGGGCCTCTGCAATCAACTGCTTAACTTTCTCAAAAGATAAAATCCCATCTACGTAAAGTTCCATCAGGGCGATCACCTATGTGTCACTGATTGCTACAACACTTTAGTAATTAGTTCTGGCCTCCTCTAAGTTATGTGGGTACCTGACCAAATTTCCCAGGTACAAGGGGTCAGATTATAAAAAAATTCAACTTCTTACAGAGTGGTAATTTATTAAATATACTAACAAAATGAATACTTATTTTGACCAAGTTCCTAACCAGTGATTAGCATTAGGAGGTCATAAATTATAATATGAAATTGTAGAATACACGGCTATATCCAAGCAGTTTGTGTGACCCAAGAAATCATTGTAATTCCTTGTAGCTTAATTTTCTCACCAGTGTGGAGTAGACATAACAAGGTCTATCCTGCCTGTCTCACAAGGCAGCTCTGAGAACAGACGACCAACGTGAAAGAACTCTAGTAATATAAAGCATTATGCAAATGCAAGTTTTTGTATAGTACAATTATAGACCTGGAAGGATTTTTAGGGATTTATTTAGCATAATCTCCTCATTTCTCAGTTGTGGGAATTGATGTCAAGAAAAATGAACTAGTTATGGCACTGTCAAAACTTGAATCCAGATCTTACTTTCATATAATAAAAAAATTAATTGGAATATTTTCCAAATTTTCTACAATGTAAATTGTGGCATTATTATTTTTAAACAAGTATTCTGAAAAATAAATACTAAAAGGGAAAAGTAAGTTGGGAGTTCATTACTAATGATCTATTATGTTGCATAAACCAAAATTAATTTTAACCTCAATTCCATGATTTATGTATATTAAGACAAACGCTCTTAGAAAAGCATGTAACTTTCATAATGTTAGACAGTCGAGGTCCCACCATGTAAAAACACAAGCAAGTACCTTGACCTGGTTTGGGCACTGAATTATACTGAAGGCCTTCAAAGATAGTTTGATCTTTCATATAATCCATGTTAATATTCCTTCTAGGTAGAATGTCCAAATGCCTAAAACTTCGTATCAGCCAAAATTCCTAAACAGCTTATCCCAGAAAGTTTTAGCTGCTTAGGTGAGTAATATTTATTTCCTTATTTTATGTAAATGTTAAAGAACTACATGACTTACTATAACAAAATGCTGATAGTTAGCAATGTTAATCCTAATTTATCATTACGATTGCTAATGTAAATATGCCTTCAGTCTTTAGACCCTATTGAGTTTCACCTAAGTCTATCTAGCCATAGGGGGGACAATATCTTCTCAAGGGGAAACAATTATCTACTCATTCTGATGTTTGTCCATATCTGCCTTATTGTACTTTTTAGTAAATCATCTCTCACACATTCAGTAAATATGTACTAAATGGCTTTTTCATGGTAAACATATCCTAGACACGCCAGGTTAAGTGCTGAATCTCACGAATGAAGTCCCTGCTTTCATGAGGCTTACGCTTCAACGAGAGACACTTAATAAATAAATAAGCAGTAAAAACATAAACAACAGCAAGAACAACATAAACATAATAATAAATGCTTGGCAGATACTTTTTAAAATGTGCTGTAGGGCTTCCCTGGTGGCGCAGTGGTTGGGAGTCCGCCTGCCGGTGCAGGGGACACGGGTTCGTGCCCCGGTCCGGGAAGATCCCACGTGCCGCGGAGCGGCTGGGCCCGTGAGCCATGGCCGCTGAGCCTGCGCGTCCGGAGCCTGTGCTCCGCAACGGAAGAGGCCACAGCAGTGAGAGGCCCACGTACCGCAAATAAATAAATAAATAAATGTGCTGTAACAGAAATGCCTGCGTGGCTACCCCAGACTGGCCTGGCAGGAGACTCTCCTGCACCTGGGATCGGAGCATCTAGGAGCAGGCCAGGTGAAGGCCACAGGAGACTGAATTCGGGCAAAAAAGAACAACCTGTGGAGACTCCATGGCTTGGTCCGTTCTATGAACATAAGGAAGGTCGAGGAGCTGAGGGAAGTGGCTAAGAGAGGAGACCAAGATGAGCCCAATTCATGCACAGCTTTGCAGGGAGGGCAGATTTTATTCTAAGCACTGGAGACTTTTAAAAGAAATGACATGGTCTGGTTCTGCTTTTTTAAGATACGGTGGGTTGCTTTGTGAAGAATGGCACAGAGAAGGGCAAGATTAGAAGTAAGGGGGACGCCAGGAGTCAGCGGGAAGCGTCCAAGCGAGAAGGTGCTGATAGCTTGGACCAGGATGCTAACGATGGAGGGAGAGCCACCAGCAGGAGGGAGGGATAAACAAGACTTGCGGAAGAGCACGGAGTCTGGGCCACCCAAAAAACCAAAGATAATTCGCAGGTCTGGGGTCTTCATCTCTCGGTAAATGGTAACACTAAGGACGGTGAGGGGAGGAAACCTGGAGAACCATGAGTGTCTGCGGCCTGCCTGGCTGGTTGGGTTGGTGGTTGGGAGAACACTCAGAAGTCATATTTTGGCTGTGTCGAGTCCGAGGTGACAACTCTACTCAAGGCTCTGTAATGGCCTATATGGGAAAAGAATCTTTAAAAAAAAAAAAAAGAGTGGATATATGTATTATACGTATAACTGATTCACTCTGCTGCTCCCCTTGAAACTAACACAATATTGTCAATCAACTCGACTCCAATAAAAAGTAAAAAAAAAAAAAAAAAAATCCGAGGTGACAACCTCACAGTATCTCGTGGGCAATGGAATAAACAGTCTTGAATTTTGATTATAATCAACCAGCGGATGTCTGGTTTGTGGGGGGGAAACTTTGTAAAAGTTTTCACCTGCTCGTTAAGTGCTTCCAGGTTAATATTAGTACATACAAAAATAATAATAAATGATGATCAAGATGGTTATGATAATGAGGAAGAGGATATTTTGATCCATCCTGTGATGAGCTGATGATTCTTGAAATCAGCAAACAGATGGGGTAATAAGAGGTAAAAGGTCTCAAGTTTTCTGTCCCTTTTGAGCTAAGCCATTAACTGTAAAGGTGTTAGATACATACTAGCAAAAGCATGACAAAAGAGCCCCACAGGAATGTAAAACAAGAATTCAATTATATTTTAAAGTAAAGTTAGCTTCAATATCTAGGATTTTGCTCATAGACTCTTTTAAAGAACTTGAGAAACACCTAGTGGCCTCCTCCTAATGTATCAACCTAATAAAAGTTCAGCTGAGGTATGAACTTGGTTAGATGTTTGCCATCTCACTTAATGTGCCCGTGTAAATGAAGTCGGTTCCTTAATGCTTTCGGTTTTATCAACAGAATTAAGAAACCTCCTGAGATAGAAAGCTACTTCCTCTCATGTATCAATTCAGAGAACTCACTTGAAGATTAGAGTCGAGAAACACGAAGTAGTAACCAAGACACCAATGACAAAACCTATCGAGCAAACCAGATAAACCCTAATTTCTCTTGTGTGGCCTCCTGCCTTGAAAGCCATGGTCCTCTCCGTTACTCTCTGATGCATATAAACTAGATACCTTCCCATCGAAGTAGATATATGCATATCCTAACATATGAATGAACAAGGCTTATTCTAATGTATTCTACCAACGATGGGAAACTGGGGAATGAGAAATATATTCCAATTATAGAAACGTGGAGAATAAACCATTTAGTTTTGGAGGTGAAAAATCATCTCTAGTCAATGCAGAAAGAGTGAATTGAGACATCTTTAATTCCAAAGTGAATAAGTGACAAGGTGAAAGGAAGGGAAAGGTGACACATGACACAATGGCCAAGAATTCCAGTTACTGATGGTTCAGATCTTATAAGACGTTTTGAAAGGAATGGAACAAAACAGTAAGATTTAATCACCTTTAACTCAGGGGAGGGGGGATGGGGTGTCGATCTGAATGAACACCTGAGAAGTCAGGTAGGACATATCCCCACAAGGACACTGCTTCACTAATCTCAGTGCCAATGACTGGCTCTGTGTGTGTGTGTGTGTGTGTGTGTGTGTGTGTGTGTGTGTGTGGCAGGGATGGGGAATGGGGTGACAATTAACTGCATCCTTAATATTTCCAATCTGAATCCTCCTTAGGGTGGTGAGAACCACCAGGTACCT